>NC_139153.1:18765022-20110022 GCF_964270905.1 Leucopleurus acutus | reverse complement strand
CACTAGAGGGCACTGTGGTATTTAGGCCACCCTGACCTCTGAGTACTTGGAAAGGTCTTGAACTCCTGAACAGTGTCAGAAAGGTGAAAGGAGAGACATTTCAAGGGGGAAGAAAATGTTTTTTGGTACCACCTGATCTTCCTCGGTCAAACAACTCAAAAAGGCACGGTAAGTGGGAAAGTCAAATCCAGAAACATATTAAGCTCATGTTGGAAAACTCCACGACTTGTCACCTGGGCTCTGATGGGGGAAAATTTCCTCCCCCAGTTCCGGTGACTGAGATGGGGAGGCTAGAATCACATTTGCATATGCCCACCTTCTAGAAGACTGACTCCCCCTCCACGCGCTCTCCTGCACTCCCCAGAGGTAATTTCACTGCAGAACATCCAGGTGTGCAAACCCAGAGCCACGAATGGGTTTGGAACAATTTATGATATCCGGCCTCCTTCGACGTGTATTAGCATATACCTGGTTTCTTTAACGTACACTTTGTTTTTCCAAAACCACAAACATCGGTGCTGGAATTTCATGTGGAAGTGCTTAAGGGGCTGAAAGTTAACACCTTTGTGATCCTTGCAGCCTCGCGGTGGCTGTGAAAACAAAAGCCTCTTTGTGGAGGCTTTCTTGAAATGTTTTCTTAACATGTTCCAAGTAGTTTTAGGCCGGGAACTAAAGTAAACAAGATGTTACCATGATAAAAACACTTGTGAAAACATTACAGAGCAGCACTTAGGAGTTTCTTGCACATAAAACTCTTCACAGTTTTCAGAAGTGAAATTCAGAGAGAAAAAAAAAATTTTTTTTAAGTGAATTAGTGATGAAATAAATGTCCTCTGCTGTCTCCAGCCCTCGACCTTCTTGAAAGGGTCGAAGTTCCACCGCTGGGCATTTCCTCGTGACATTATCCTCCCCGTCTTCTATGACAGCACATATAAAATTTGTTTTGGCTTTAAAAAGTAATGTACATCTGACTAACATGCAAAGGAATTTGGGTTTTGATTGTCTGGCATGGTGCTTCTCTCCATGAGCAATAACCAGGAGATAAAAACAGAAACAGACAAAAAAAAAAAAAACACACCCCAATTTCTTTCAGACGGCTATCAAGCAAGGGCGCAAATTATACTTTTGTTAGATGTTCTGCAAGTGACTGTCGAAAAGAAAAACTAGGGGAAATGGACACATTTTTCCCAAACACACATGAGGAACTGGTATTTGTGAAACTACGGGGTCTGTGTCTGATTTTACATTCTAAGTCAGAAACAGGAAAATGTGGTCATGATTTAGCCTTCAGATCCACTCGCCACCTTGCCAAAGAATGGTATGGGCCCTTTTTCAAAAAGCAAAGGGGAAGAATTATAGATCCCTATTTTTATTGGCGAGGACCGTATCTTCAACCTGGTTAAAAAAAGAATAAAACCTGATCCAAGTGGGGAGAGGACAGGAGGACACCCTGAGCTTCACCTATCTGGATGGCACTGGGCTTCTCTTTGCTTGGCTGTTATCGGAGGATTCCGAGCAATGCAGGGCTGGCGGGCTGCGTTAGAGTCAGCGTGAGTACCTGCCGGCGTCAGTTCCCTCCAACAAACACCACTGTCACATGATCACTTAACGGCGCATAGATTAGAAAAAAAATAATCAGCGCTAAAACTGCAACTTGTTTGGAGAAGAAACAGGGAAATAAATGCGCACAATAGACAGGGTACCTGCTGGTTGTGATAAAGCGCCCCTCTGTTGGCTGGGAGGGAAAGACAACAGGATGGTTATTTGTACAGTATTTATCTTTGAAATCAAGGGCCCTGTGGTATCCCCTCACCTTGGGAACAAACAAGAGTGTCAAATCTCTGGTTTTGATTGACCAAGAGTTATGATACTTCTTCCCTCAGGAGGGGAAAAAAAAAAAAAAAAAAAGAGGCCACATTTTGAGACCTGTGAGTCCCCCCTCCCTTCTTTTCACCTCTCTCTCTGTCAACAGTGGCATTTTATTGTCACATGGGAGTTTCCTCCTGAACAACTGATCTTGGCCTCTCTAAAAGTTACAGCTGCCTAGCCTGAGCAACAGAAGACTGGAAAACACTTACCAAGCCAAGTCACTCTGCTCTTTCATACTGAACCCTGAAAACCAGGTGGAAGAACACAAACCCGGGTAAGTATAAAAGGCAGGCACGGATATTCTCCCTCAATATGAATAAAAATGAGGGCTCTGTGAATCCACACTAAAGTAACCCAGGAGAGCGATGATGCCCAGGGAATGCAAGAATGTGGCTCAGCTAAAAACATAATGACACCAAAAACTGTATCCTAGGTCAGAGGTCAGCAAACTGGTCCAAGGGACACAGCCACACCCAGCCCTTACAGAGGGTCCTAAGGCTGCTTCCCTGCTACGATGGCAGAGCTGAGTGCTTGTCTCAGAGACTGGATGGCCTGCAAAAGCCCATCATATTTACTATCTGATCCTTTATGGAAAAAGTCTGCCACCCTTGCCCTAAGATCACATCCGACTGTGTAGGACTTCTTACCAGAAATTTCTGGTTAAAAATTACATTAAAGAACGGTCTCTTCTGACATATCAAAGCTCTGCATAGTCACCACCTCTTCCCTAGTTACGAGGTCAGCCATGTTTGGATAGTTTCCATTATTTCTCTTTTAAAAATACACTTAAGGCAGGCTTCCCTGGTGGGGCAGTGGTTAAGAATCCGCCTGCCAATGCAGGGGACACGGATTCGACCCCTGACCCGGGAAGATCCCACATGCCACGGAGCAACTAAGCCCATGCGCCACAACTACTGAGCCTGAGCTCTAGAGCCCGCGAGCCACAACTACTGAGCCCGTGTGCCACAACTACTGAAGCCCACGCGCCTAGAGCCCATGCGCCACAACTGCTGAGCCCGAGTGCCACAAGTACTGAAGCCCGCGCACCTAGAGCCCGTGCTCCGCAACAAGAGAAGCCACGACAGTGAGAAGCCCGTGCCCCGCAACGAGAAGAGCAGCCCCCACTCACTGCAACTAGAGAAAGCCCACGCACAGCAACCAAGACCCAACACAGCCAAAAAAATTAAAATTAATTAATTCAAAAAAAATACACTTAAGTAGACGAGAAAAGAAGTACTTATATTTTTCGAGAGTGCCTGCTATGGGCCAGGCACTTGACACGAGGTACCTTTTTCGTTCTCACAACCCCAAGAGGTAGTTATTACTATCGTCCCAAGACACACGTGCTGATACTGAGCTCAAAGAACGCACTCCTAGCAAGTAGCTTCACTGCCCATTCTGCCTTTCTTCAAAGCTTCCTTTATACCTACTGCCTTAGGCAGAGAGCACACAGTTAATAAAATGAGCTGCTTCTAACCAGGCGGTATTATAGAACAGTTAACAGCAAGTCCTATGAAGCCATCCTGTCTGGGTTTGGATCTTGACTCCACCTCTTATAAGCTGTGTGACCTTGGGAAAACTGGTTAACTTTGCTGCGCCTTAGTTTCCTTAACCGTAGGTCGCGAGTAACACTACAGTAATACCACTATAAGGTGGCTGTACTGAACGAGCTATATACATAAAGTACTTGGAATTGTGCCTGCTGCACAGTTCGGGGCTCTGCCAGGGGAGTGTAAAATCAGGGGATTTAGAAGAATCAGGGATTTTTAGGTGAGAAAAACAAGAAATCGGTGAAGCAACACCTAAATCAAAGGCAGAGCAATACTACATTTTTGTTGAGTAGGACTGCCTTGAGAATCTAAGCCCCACTGGTATCAATTTGCTAAAACCATAAGAGAACACCTCTAAAGTGGGATAATGGCCCACTCCTGGGCCCAGGAAGGAGGTGCTTTCAGCGCCTCCAAATCTGGCAGTTTGAGAAGAAATGTTTGAAACATCACTTCCCACTTCCCGGTAATAATGACTCCACTATGATGTCATTCAAAGAGGCCATGTGGCTTTTGTTTGAACCACAAGAAGTATGGCAGCTCTTTCAGTCCAGCTCAATGGAAAGCAAAGTTGGTTTCGCTAAAGCCAACGTGATTACCCTTTAGACGGAGCACACACGTGGGAGACGTGAGTTCACAAGAAGACTAACTTACTTTCCACTACTCTAGGCAAGATCTTGAAAGCTGAAGACAGCTCTGAATTTCCCACAGCTGAAATCATGCTGTAGGAGAAACTCAAAATCCCGAAGTTGTCACAGACCGCAGGTCAACGGATAAACTCAGGAAAGCACCAAGAGAACTCTGAGTTCTAGAGGGCTTTTTTCTTATTCAGCATTTACTTTCCCCTCGGCTGGTTTGCAAGACTCATTTTTTACTTTTGTGAACCAGGCCTCTCATCCCCAGCCCCTACGTGGCTCCTGTGGGGTGAACTTCTTCTTCTGCTCCGAAGGTGGGCGTGTGACTTAAGCCTGGCTGCCTCACTGTGACTGCTTCAAAGCTAGAACACATGACTCAAAGTGGGCCAATGACAGTCTGCTGAGGACGTTTTCCTGGCACTACTGGAGAAGAGATACACTCTGGGATGGATAAACCTGTGGCAGGTAAATCTGTCTTCTTCAGTTCCACTTGGCAAGAGCCTGAGAATGAAGGCAACAAAGAAGAAAACAGAGCTAAGGGGCAATGAACCGATACTCCAATAACCTTGTTCAAGCATCAGGGTCCAGTCATGCTTGAAGACAGCGGTACCACCAGACCTCCTCGTTATAGGAGCCAATTACCATCCTCCGCTTTTTCTGGCTTAAACCAATTAAAGTTGGCTTTCTATAGCTTGCAAACAGAAGTCTTCTGGCCAAATATATGTCAATAAATAAGTACTACGAAATAAACAAGGAACAGTTGCGGGATCACAGTGAGCATTCCAATTCCACTGAGCAAAAATGCCACGTCATGTGCAAAACCACAATAAATAATAGAGACATGAATAAAAGTGAAAATTAGGGGCTTCCCTGGTGGCGCAGTGGTTGAGAGTCTGCCTGCCTGCCGATGCAGGGGAAGCGGGTTCGTGCCCCGGTCCGGGAAGATCCCACATGCCGCGGAGCGGCTGGGCCCATGAGCCATGGCCGCTGAGCCTGCACGTCCGGAGCCTGTGCTCCGCAACGGGAGAGGCCACAACAGTGAGAGGCCCACGTACCGCGAAAAAAAAAAAAAAAAAAAAAAAACCAATTCCACTGAGCAAAGATGCCATGTCATGTGCAAAACCACAATAAATAATAGAGACATGAATAAAAGTGAAAAATAAATAAGTGGTTTCCTACATAAGAGCCTGACTCCTAATATCCTTAGAAGAGAAAAGGGCTTTTTTAAAGGAATCAAGCTAGCTTCTAATTCTGATGATCTTCAGATTCTTTTCTTTAGAAATCGATGTAGTTTGAAAAGTGTGCTGTTTCTTTGTGGAGGTATATTTGTCCCCCCAATACACACACACAGACACACACACACACAGACACACACACACACAGACACACACACACACAGACACACACAGACACACATACAGACACACACACACACACACACACACACACACACACACACACACACACACACACACACACACACACACACACACACACACACACACACACCCTAAAGCCAGCTCGCATAATAAAAGGAACTAAGATTTGAGGATTAGAGTGGAAATACTTTGCCTATTAACAAAAATTTGTGAGTGATCAATTGGAAAAATGCCCTCTTCCCTCATGACTCTAAAACTGATACATGTCACCAAAAATGTTGACAGCAATTTTATAGTTCTGGAGACTTTATAAAATAAATCGTATTTACAGATGTTTTCTAGCCATTCTATAGAGGAGTGAAATTAGCACCGAGATATTTATCAAAGGTAGCACTGGTGCCGAAGGTGAAATCAGAATTTAAACGTGGTTTCTGCCAAGATCTTTTTGTCTCGTTATCTACAAACAATTAGGCAAGTGATCAGGAAGCAACAAAACAAAGATTCTACAATGAGGGATTTATACGAGAACAAAGCCCAATAGCTCTAACCAGAATCATCATAATTGTAACGGACTGTTGCTTAATTTAAGATAAAGTATCACTGCTCTTGAGTATTAATATTTAGAAACAATGTAAAATATCTTTTTTAAAATTTTTACATACTTCCGTTTTTAAGGACCACATAATGCTCTTGAAGTAAAATATTACAGCGGGGAAGCTCTACAATGTTTTCACAGACTCCCATTCATTAATCAAAAAAATGATATTCACCAAAAGTGCTTGCAGGTAGCACGAGATCTATCTCTAAGGGTGGCTTTATTAAAATATTTGTACCCAGGTCTGTAAAGAAAGATACAGAGATTGTTCTAATGATAGAAAGACCGCACAAAACCAGAGACCTGCATGTTAAATCAGCCCACCTCTATTTCCTGGGGCTTGAATGAGACAGAAAAGCCAGAGGCAAAGACTCCCCACTGCCCCCAGTCCCGACACCCACTTTGCAAACCGTCACGTACCTATATATACAGGAGTTTTACAAGTGCACATGTTTGCTTCTTGCATGATAGATAAATATATTAAATATAACGTAGTATTATATTCACTCCATACATCAATGATTCACTGATACTATGAATATATTTATGTGATGTCAATAATGCAGGGTGGTTTCGTCTCGATATCTTTAAAGGACAAGGCACCGTAGATGAGGGAAATGTTAACACGTCGTGCAGAAGCATTTCACTTCGGTTAGGAGAGGATGAACGTACCATTTACTTACAGGGATGCTTTATCAGTGGTACAGATTCAAATGGGATAACCCAAGTTTTAGTCATACTTTAACTGTAGGAATTAAACTTACTCTCGCCTCCCTATAAGGACAAGAATCTGAACAGAAGTCAACACCAATGCAGAACGATAAGAATCCGATTGGTAGCTTTTCCCGGGCATCCGTTTCTTACGTTTATAAAGTCATTTGTGAAGAACCAAAGAAGAGGCCCAGTCACCAAGCTATTAGTGGCCAGTAGTTGACACCAATTTTATAAAGCTAGAGCTAGGGCGTATGTCATTGATTTAATAGGTAGGGATGTGAATAGAAGTGAAAACTGAATTACTGCACGTTTAATATTGGGAGAATTTTTACTTAATCACTGTCATTCTGAGAAAATAAGTAAACACAGGATCTCACTAAGAGGATCAAAAATGCCCTTGGATGTAAATCCTTCCCCCTTCACAAGGCAACCCTCCACAGACTCTGTAACTATTCCCGGGACACTGCTGGACAGGGTGATTGAGAGACTACCCTCAAAATGGTGGCGTGAAACTCGCCATCACAAAGGCACTGCGTGAGGAAAAGTACGAAGAGCGGGAGGTGACGGCTACGCGAGAGAAGAAAGCAATATCAAATCGTTCTTACTTTAGAAATGACTGGAAATCTTCACACACTGCTTCACAGCCAGGCCACTTGCATACGCCATGTCCATACAGAGGATGGCTATGGGGATGCTCCTCATGGGACAAACTGAAAGAAAACACACAGAGGACAAGAGAATAAGTTGGCTGCGCAGAACCACCCCGCCAGACATGCGAGGTAAGAGGAGGCAGCCCACGTGGCCAAAGGTGAACCAACCCGTGCTTTCCTCTTCCTGTGGGATTTACGAATTACTTTTGCACGGTGCTCTACGTACAGCAAGAGTTCAATTTCAAAATGCGAACAGCCCAATAGTACAAATGTGCCACCACGTGTGAAAAGTGCTCGACAGGCTTTCGTTAGAGGCACACCCCTCCACTCAGACTGCAAAGGGTTCGTTAAAAGGCTGGAACTTATCATTTAACCTACCTAATGAAGATGATAACGTCTGTACTTGATGTTGAGATTCTCTCACTGTTTTCTACCCAGAACGTTACATATTTTTCTCCCCCTCTTCCGCCACCAACAGTATTCCCAAAATTGTAAAATCTTTTCACTGGTTAAGTTTCTCAAGCAAAGAAGAGTGCAATTAAATAATTCAGAAGAAAATAATTGAGAAAGACAAATGTATCCAAGTAGATGATTAACCTAAAAAAAAAAAAAAGCTAATAGTGGCAGGAAGATTCTATCCCTAAAATTACTAACACCAAAGAGTGAAAGGAAACTTGGCATGAACATGAAAGGGTTAATCCTCCCGTGGGGTTCCAATCAATAGGTAATGATTGGGCCACACGGATCCAGGTCATGGGACGCTTTGATCCATGCCATGTGGCACTTAGAAAAGTGTATCTGTTGTACTTGCTGATGAACCATATTCTCAAATATTTTCTCTATTAGATTTCTGCATCCAGACTTCTTTCAGACAAATTATTTTTACAGTCGTTTCCATAACCTTAGACTCTGTCAAATAGAAACATAAAACTGACATTAAGAGTTCCGTTTCGTACTAAAGCACACTGTCTCCAAGGAAAGGGCTATTTTGCAACTTACTCCACTGCCGCTGCCTGACTTTGAACTTCAAGCACACTGAATTATGATTTCTCACACACACACACACACACACACACACACACACACACACACACACACACACACGAGAGGCCTGTAGTTTATATAACCCCCAGGATGTGTAGTCATATATTTTATCGATTCACATTCGTAGAGCAGACATACACAAACGCCACTTGTCCCTGACTTATAATTAATCCACAGTGAATGTATTATGAACATTTAAACTGAGGGTCATGAATACCAAACACACGTATACGCTGAACAACACTTTATCAAAGATCCATAGGTCTCCCTGTGGCTTTTCAATGATTTGCTTGGAAATCTAATAAAATTTGAAAATAATAAGCTAGTTTCCCTGACAATAGAAAACAGAGCTGGGAAACAACAACAAACAAAAAATGCATTAAACTAACTTAGGAAAGCACTGAAAGGTGCCCCCATGAGAGAAAAGAATAGCACAAGTGAACTAAGGTAGTTACAGTGAGGTTTCTAAAGCCCAACGATACAATGATATTCTCTGAGCGGTTACGAGGGTAAAATTCCACTGGACCGAAGGAAAGAATGACTACCTATCTTTGTTCACCTTCAGAGTCTTTAAAGAATAAAAGAGGTATGATATGAAAATAGAATTAAAAAAAATTACTGGCAACATTTAACATCCAAGAATCCTTCAAAGTACCAAGATTCTCAGAATATCTGAGAGGGAAGGATATCATTTAAAAAGAAAACTGTTCCTACCAATATCTTACAAGGAAAAAGAAAAAATATCCAACCATAATAACTCTTCTCTTTACCAATTTTATTAACATTATTTAAAGTATTTTCACAATCCTAAATGCGTTAGTATATATTTGTTATAAAATCCTTGAAAAATCTTGAAAAGAAATAACTACCCTCAAGTACACACACACACACACACACACACACACACACACAATTTTTGACAAATTAGGCATGAAGATTTGCATCCTTTTAAATTTTAGATAATTTTGAAAATACTCTCTCATGTTATCCACTAATCTTCAAAAGCTTCAGTTACTGATGTGCAACAGTCTGTCATATAGCCTCTTAGCTCGAGCTATCTGCCAAAATTGATATAACCATTCCTCTATTTTGGACACTGAGATTCCCTTCATGTTTCTAATATTTAGGAAAAATGTTAGAAATTAAATTTTACCAGGCAGAACATCCCAGTATATAACTGATTTTTACTAGAAGATATATTCAGAGAAATGGAATCACTCAGTTAAATGAGTACTACGTTTTAAGATTGACCATTAACACTCCATTAAGTTGCTCTTGAGAAATGCTACATGCCCAGTACACTCTCAGCCATTATACCTGTTTTGTGTGCTTCTTTAGGTTGGAAAAGAGGAGCCTCCACTAGTGAGGATATAAAATTAGCATCATCAGTTAAGAACTGCCAATGGTTATTCTACTGTGCCTTGTGGGTTAAGCCAACAGGGTTCTGAAAGTAACAGTATGAAAGAAGGTACCACGCCTTCACTAGAGGAATTACAACTAGAAATAAAACTACGTAATTCAGCACGTGTGCCACCTCCACCCTAACCCCCGCCCCCCCGTTCCTAGGCTGACTTATTTGTAAAGGCTCCTTGGACTGAATAAAAACTACTCTCCTCTAAGAATTTATTTGTGGTTCAACTTAATATCCTTATTTCAAAGAAAAGGACCAATGACAACTCACTAAAGCCTCAGAAGCATCGCCAGTCACACCCTGAAGGCTAGAGGAATGCCAGCTCCTGGCACACGTACATATTTACACACTCAGTGGACCTCTTGAAAATGTGCCTCTGCGTTAGAACTGTATTTTTTTATCATGAAAGCATTATATGTTCTTATTTTTAAAAGTTCACCTCATGCTGTGTTGGCTCAACTCTGCCCCACCCTCGTGCCACACCTAACGCAACCCTACCCTGGCCAACGGTGCGGGCACCCCGGCACCTCACCACACTGCACTCTCCTTCTCGCGGGCTCTTGTTTACAAACATGGAAACACGGGATACATACTGCTGTCACTTGCTTTTCATATTTGGACACTTTAAAATATACAACTGTCTGAGATAAAGTGCTTGGCTTTGAAAGGAAGAAGAACAGACTGGCAGTGATGCCCTGGTGGAGTATCTCTGCAAAGATACATAAGATACTCTTAACACTTGTCGCCTCTGGGGCGGGGGACCGGGCATTGCGGTGGGGCGGGGAGCAGAGAAGCGGGATTTTCACTGTATCATTTTTTTTGTATCTTTCGAAGTTTTAATTTTGTGCGTTGTAGGTGTTTTTTGCTGTGCAATTGTTAAATATACGTATACACACACACACACACAAACCCATACAGGGACATACACACACATGAAAAAATCAAGTGCTACGCAGGACTCGACTTCCAGCCTGCCACGCACCCTGATGCTGGTGTAGCAAATGCTGTATCCTTGCTGCCTGTGTGGCTGAGTCTCACTTCTGGCCTTTCAGTCATTCCGGACGAAGCATCGTTAGACCCCACCAGCTGTACCCCTGAATGGGAACTTTTCTGTTTCATCAGAGAAGTGGAACAAGCCTTTATACCCTTACTGCCTTTCAGGACTTGCCAAAAGGGACAAGATGGGAAATTAAAAAAAAAAAAAAAATGAGTACAGGAATTGTTAAACTTGAATGAATTTAGAATTTCATTTCCAGGATGAAACTTGATGGAAAAATGACCATCTCAACATCTGACGGTCAGATAAAGCCCGTGAGCCCAATCATTTACATATACTGGTTACGGGTAGCTCACCCGTGTGAGGAGTATAACTTCTGGAAAGCCGCCAAGATCAGTGCTGAATAAATGCTGAATAAATGGATGAATAAATGGATGTATTTGATTTTAAAGGGATTTCAACATGCTTGCCCCAAAATTAAACTTCAAAACTTTAGGGTCAATTGTTTAATAAACTACTTTTTACTATGAACTCCCAGGTTGAAAAGTTTTAGGGACAGGGAATCACAACTAGTTCATCTCTACCCACTCGGTACCTAACACAGAACATGGGCTCAATAAATGCGAGACAGACTCATACAGATAATAATATTATTCTATTTAATGTCTGTGTGGATATACACTAAATTAATGTTTGCCTTTTAAAAAATGTCTTGAAGGTACAGGCCAGAATGATGCCAATCCACTTGAGAAGAGAGCATTCGCACCTTCTATTATTTACCTTTAGTCCAAATATTTAAAACGCAGATAGTACACACTCAAGAAAAGCCCCATGATTTAAATTTCTCCTGGTGACCCTTGGTATGTAAAAAATCGATATATTTATTAACACGAAACAGTGACAGCATTTCAGGTTAGGAAGAACCAACTTGCCACGAAAAGTATAACTACACAAAAACAGGTAATAATTCCTGACATTACCTAATACTAAATACACTCTGTATTATTCAGTATGATGTAATGGTGTCACTGACATTTATTTAAGACTTGTTTTGGTATTTATTCTTCCTATATCAAAGTATACCAGCCAGAGCCTTAATTTCAACACTGACTTTGGCCTTTGAGAAGATTTTACATAATGGTTATGGTTTTTCAGCGGTGACTGTTCACTACTCCCTTCCCAAGTGCGTTACTCAGCCAAAACTTGAACTAGAATCACTGCTATAACTAAGAACAGCTTCTTACTGCAGCCTGTAGACTTTAGCGGCCCTATGCTCTTGGTCCTGTAAGCTGATTTCCCCTGCGGTAGTAACCAAGAGAATCATCTTTGAAGGAGAGGAAAAGCACAGACACCTCAGAGAAAAGGGAACCCTCCTACACCGTTGGGAATGTAGACTGGTGTAGCCACTACGGAAAACAGTATGGAGTTTCCTTAAAAAACTAAAAATAGAGTTACATATGGTCCAGCAACCCCACTCCTGGGCAGATAGCTGAGGGAAACTCTAAGTCAAAAAAATACATGCACCCCAAGAGCCAAGACATCGAAGAAACCTAAGTGTCCATCGACAGATGAGAAGGATAAACTTCTTTCTTGTGTGGTATACGTACACAAAAAAGAATGAAATATTGTCATCTGCAGCAACATGGATAGACCTAGAGATTATCATACTAAGTGAACTACGTCTGACAGAGAAAGGCAAATTTCATACGATATCATTTATATGTGGAATCTAAAAAAAAAAATGATACAAATGAACTTATTTACAAAACAGAAACAGACTCACAGATATAGAAAACAAACTTATGGTTACCGAAGGGGAAAGGGAGGGGAGAGGACAAATTAGGAGTCTGGGATTGCCATACACACTACTCTATATAAAATAAATAATCAACAAGGATCTACTGTACAGCACAGGGAACTATATTCAGTATCTTGTAATAAACTACAATGGAAAAGAATCTGAAGAAAAAAAGAAAAGCACAGACGCCTCGCTGTACCTCAATGCCAATTTTCTTTTCTCCTAAAGGCACGCCTCCAGCTTTTCCTGTGCCCTGACCTACGTTCTCACGTCTGCCTTCTAAGTCTCGTCCTATTTGTTTTTTCCCTTTTCCAAGTTTGCCCTCTGTTTGTTTGCTCAATTTCTGATTCATCTGTAACAAAAGGCTACATCTGTGCCCATTAGGGTTTATAACTTCTCCCCTTGCCCCCCACCAATCAACCCCAAATTATAAATTGTATTCCATTTCACTAGCATCTTGTTTGATTTATTAAGTTACGGAAGACTGTTGGGCATTCTCTAACGGCTCCAATTGATGGAATACATTTTTCTAAGCTTCAATGAGGTATAATTCGTATCCCATACAACTCATTCATTTGAAGTACATAATTCAGGGAATTCCCTGGCGGTTCGGTGGTTAGCGCCGTCCAGTGGTTAGCGTGGTCCTCGGCACTTTCACTGTGAGGGCCTGGATTCAATTCCTGCTCGGGGAACTGAGATACCGCAAGCCACAGGGTGCGGCCATAAATAAATGAATAAAGTACATAACTCAATGGTGTATACAAAGTATATAATGCAATATTCACGGGGTTGTAAAACCACCACCACAGTGTAATTTTAGAACATTTTATATCACACCAAAAAGAAACCCTGGACCCGTTAGCAGTCACTCCCCTAGTCCCTGCCAACCACTAATCGACCTTCTGTTTCCAGACGTTTGTCTATTCTGAACATTTCATACAAATGGAATCGCATAACATGTGGTCTTACGTGTCTGGCTTCTTTCACTTAATGTTTTGGAGGTTCATCCACACAGTAGCATGTGTCAGTGTTTCATTTCCTTTTTATGGCTGAATACTATTCCACTTTATGTATCTAACACATCTTGTTTATCCATTCATCTGCTGATCAACAGTTGGCAGGTTTCTACATTTTGGCTATTGTGAAGAGTGGTGATACGAAAATACAGGTACACGTACCTGTTTGAGTATAAGTTTTCAATAATTTGGGGTATATAACTAGGAATAGAATGGTTGGGTCATGTGGTCATTCCATGGTTAACATATTAGCAGACTATTTCCAAAGCAGCTGCACTACTATTTTTTCAAAATAACTTTTGAAATCGCATTGTTATAAAATAAGTTTCGAAGTCTGACTGAGAGGGGCAGCACTGTCTGAGGGTTCCAATTTCTCCACATCCTTGCCAGCACTAGGTGTCTGTCTTCATCTTAGCCATCCCAGCGGATGTAAACTGGTACCTTTTTGTACTTTTGATCTGTGTTTGTTTAAGATGAATGATGCAGAGCATCTTCTCATGTGCTTATTGGTCATTTGTGTGTCTTCTTTAGAGAAACGTCTATTCAGATCCTTTGCCCATTAAAAAACACTGGGTTCTTTTTATTGTGGACTGCAAACGTTTTTTTCATGCATATATTTTCTGCACGCAAGTCCATGATGAGATATATGATTTGCAGACACTGATTCCCATTTTGTGGACTGTCTTTTCAGTTTCTCGATGGTATGCTATGAAGCACAAAAGTTTGAAATTTTGATTCAGTCCAATCTTTTTTTTTTCCCCCTTTGCTTCCCTGCGCTTTCGGTGTCGCATCTAAGAAACCACTGACTGAGCCAAACTAATAAAGACTTATTCCTATGTTCTCCTGCAAGAGCTTTCGCACTCACATTTAATCAATTTTGAGTTAATTTCTGTATTTTGTGTGAGGTAGGTGTCCAACTTCATTCTTTTGCACGTTGTCCCAGCACCATTTGATGAAAAGACTGTTCTACTCCAGATGAATTGTGCTGTGTTGGCACCTTTGCCAAAAGCCAAATGAACATAAATGTAAAGATTGGAGGGGTTTTTTTTCTCTCTTTTTTTTTTTTTTTTGCTTCACTTTAGCTGGATTTCTTTTCCCCAGATGTACTACTCCCATTCACAAAAGAATTTATACTCAAAATATAAAATAATTCTTGAAATCACATTGTTATAAAGTAAGTTTTGAAGTTTGATTGGAGGGGCAGCGATAAATTTTTAATAAAAATAAAACTTGAGCAAGTGAACATTTTAAGGAATGAGTGCCGAGGGACAGTTTTTATTTTCCAGACTCTGTTGATCCTTTGTGTGCCGAAAAGTCTTTTCAGAATGTACTTAGTGCATCTCTCTGCCTAACAAATAAATGGAGTGTAACTTACCCTTTTATTGAAGGTCAGTAATATTTCTCTATGGGGAGGGGTGGGTGCCAGGTGAATGAAAACCTCATTCCGCATTATAGATGCGCTAAAAACCAGGAACCTGCAAGTCATTTAACTGCCCTGCCCTCCAACTCCTCATTTGAAAACCAAAGGGGATCACACATGATGACCTGTGCTGCTTCTCCCAGTTGGGAACGCCTCCACCAAACTTCTACCAGTTATGCAGATGAGAGAGGGTGTGGCACAAATGACATCCCTTGTTATTGACAAGATGAAGAAGGAGTAGGTGCTTAATGAGGATGGGTTAAAGGAATGAATGAGATCCACGCCCTTACCTCTGCTGGGGGGGGGGGGGGCAGGAAGCTCTCTTCTTCTACACCCTTCCACACCCCCTGCAGATACATACACCAAAAAATCACAACTAACCCCCTTTACCCACTGGCCACCTGCCTCTTTCCCACCATGCTGGCTTTTCATCCATCCAGCCAACGTTAGTGCAATGCTGACCCTGAGGCAGGCAGCCAGGACGCTAATGATGAACACCAGTTCTCTGACAAACCACATCTGTGCCTGTCTCTGGCTCAAGTCTCTCCTTGTCTGTCTGTCTGCTTTCCAATTCTTTGGTCTCACGTCCATGCGCACACGCTTCTTTGTGCCCACCCCGTAACACTGTCAGCCGTGGAATCTTCCCCGCTCAGATCCATCACAGCCTATGATTTTGGTGACTAGGAGATGCTCGTTCCTAGCCCAAAACACGAAACGATTCCAGATACCTCAGGTTTCCAGCAAGGTGTTCTCTTCAAACACCGTTTCAGGGCTACCTGAATAATACCTGAATAATAAAAAGTACTTTCCTGAAAAGTACTACCTGAATAATAAAAAGTACTTTCCACTAAACTGTGATCATAACGAGAGCGCACGTCAGCGGAAGCCACTGCCGTTTTAAACCTTTTTCTTTCTTTTGCTTTAATTCTTTAACGACAACTTACACAAAAGCGATCCTACTTTCCTTCTTTCTCTTTTCTCTTTACTTTTTAGTTCTTATCACATCTCCCTGACTTCTACTTTGCTGCCATAACCTACTCTCAGTAAGATTTTAAGTAACGTACCCAATTTCTTAGGTTTGAATATGGGAGCCTGAATTTGATTTCGAGCGATGAAGTGATAACTGAAAATAAAATATCATCAGACTTCAGATGCTTTTACACTAAATTTTCAAGAACGAATTGATATCAAGTATTTCTGATATGTACAGTAAGTCTACTTGAATGAAACCAAACTAGTTGAGCTGGCTTTGGAACTTGATCACAGATGACCATATAAAAAAGAACAACGCAGATTCACAAGAGCAGAAGAGATGATTACTTATATATCGAGCACAATTTTCCATCTTAGAGTTTATTGTTTGAATACTTTTCGTACTAGAGTATAACTCCTCAAAACCAGCCAGGAGTCAAATCCCAGTCTCTTGCAGTAAATAAAAGGACAGGTCAAGTTTCTTCGGGTGTTATACGGTAGCATCCGGGGGGAAAGGTCCTACACTTGCCTTGGAAAAGTGCAAATGATACGTGGGAACAGGGGAAAGGGTGACTCAAGCACTGTATCTTTTTTCCTGGTGCCTTTGTGAAAATGACCTTTCTCCTTTAACTTTCACTGAAAACACTTCAAGAAGCAAATGGGCTGCTTCTTTTATACTGAAGAGTTGGGACATGACTTTGGCCTTACATTTCCAGCACGCTGCCTCAATCTGTGCTCATTTCAGAAATACTCCATCCTTAGGTGTTTATTAATCAGGTTTCCAAAAGCAAGTTGGCAATCAGCTCTATAATCTCACCGCCAAGAGATGGGTGTTTCACTAAAGCCCATTAAAGGGCCTACTCTAGAGCAAGGAAAGATGGAGTCCTCTGCAAACTGGGAGATGCACACACATGCTTCTCCCTTTCCCTCTCCCACGCAGTGAATCCTTGACTCTCCTTCCCCAGAACATTCATCATCTCAATTTTCTGCTGCTTTTCAAATCATGTTTAATTAGAGGATTTCACATTCCCTTGTGATATGATATTCATGAGGAAAACTTGCAACTGGAGTGACTGTGAATTAGTCTGTTAAGTGCCAGATTTGTGCTTTTAAACAATGATGGAGATTATTGTTATTATCTGCTCTCAATATTGTGCCTCGAGACGTGAGGGCTACCTTAAGTAACTTCACATCTGAAATACAACCTATTAACTATTTACGTCCGTTTTTTTTTCCCCCCGGAAATACAAATTATCCTGAAAGAAACACAGCGTCACCTTTCTACAATGGACCCCATTAGGGCATGGGCAACTAACGTGGTGAGCTGGGTGACTCTGAGTTACATAAAAATACCCTCGGCTTTCGTAGTTATGGATTCACGCTCGGGTAGACTGGAAAACAATTTTGACATCAGATCTGTGACTTCTCAGGGGTAGCTTTTTATAAACCCTGTTTAAGTTAATCAGTTTCAAGAAAAAGTAAAAACGTGTAATATGTATATGCAGGTATGGCAAACGCTGAAGATGGCAAGGGAATGACTCAAAGATTGTTGCGTGGGATAAAAGGATTAAAACTGGATCTATAGGTAAGGATGCTCACTCTGCCTTTTTCCATTGCTAATCAAAGACTAATGCTTCTCAAATTCTCTTATAGCGGTAAATCACCCGGAGATCTTTCTAACATGCAGATTCTAATCCAGCAGTTCTAGGGTGGGACCCAAGACTACGCATGTGCAGCACACGCCTGGATAACGCTGCTGCTGTTGGACCCTGGAGCTCTAAGGAGCTTGAGAGTTCCCTGTTCCGGATCTGACCTAAAAGTGAGCGTACTTACAGAAACACACGTGAGCTGTCTTCTCTATTAACTGTGGGGTGAAAAGCAAACTGGGGATGGATAAATATGGAAAGCGGAGACACCGGGCAACCTCACCAAGCAATCGGTACAAACTCATGAAAACTCTCACTGGCCCAAAGTTATTTAAGAAGTATATGCAAGTCTTTTTTTTTTTTTTTTTTTTTTAATATAATGAAACAGGTAAGACTAAAGGAAGTTAGCGCTGGGAAGAGGCCATCATCTCCTGTTTCTATTCAGCAAACACCAGTTTCACGTTAGCACGGATCTACTGAGTGACTTGGCCAGTGAACAGTGTTTGCCAGGTACTCTACTGATCAGTAGTAGTACCCCGGAGTACACTGTTGAATCTGGGTTTGACAACAACTCAAAGCTTCACAGGTCCCAGACTCTAGGGCTGCCTTGGGTATCCTCTAAGCCTTCATGGCATCCCTGAACCTGGGAGGAGAGGATGTATGTGTGAATAAGTAGGATCTTGAATTAACTTTTTTAGGAAGGGGAGTGACGCACTTGGGCTTTTCTAGGAAGCCAGGGGGTATCATGAAAGCAGGGTTTCAATCCACTTGGCATAGTACCATATGCAGTCAAGGCCCCTCCTCAGTAAGGAGAGGGAAATCCTACCAAAATATCCCAATAGGTGATATACACGGACTCAACGGTGGCCCACACGATGTCAGGAAGAACAAGAATGCATATTTCTACAAACCGGCAGATATACTTTAATTTGTATTAGCCAAAAATATATCTAGCATCTGCAACTTCTGGTTTCACAGATACCATGTCTAAGGATGAGGCTTATTTTATTTAAATTAAAAATGACTCGATTTAAAGAAAATAATATAAATTACAATAGTCATCTAAGCAGATATGGCAAACCTCATGACAGTGGGGCACACATTCAAATGACTAAACTTTCAGAAAACAAAAGTGCGTGAAGGAGTCCTCAAGGAGAGGCAGTCTGTAACTGGGTTTACTTCCTGAGTCGACAGTGACCCAGTGGTTAAGTCTCTTTAATTTGAATTTTCAATAGGGAAGGAAGAGCCTCAGAATTATCCTTGACTGATGGGACAAAGACCCACAAAAGCCACAAGAGCACAGGGCAGTGTGTCGGATGCTTCGAGCACTAGACCCTATCCTTTAGGACCAGGGAGCGTCCTACGTGTAGACTATCGATGTTAAATCAGCTGCTTCACCAATGGTAAGAACTTGAGGTTGGGGGCCATGATGACAGGTCATAAGTCCGGCAGTTACTCTCTTCACCATCCCCTCCAATCTGGCTCTACCTCCCTTTTCAGATTCACTGGGCAAGACATGCAATCTTGATTCTCAGAAGCCGGTGGCACAGCAAGACAACGGAGCAGAGAAGGAGAGGGGGAGCACCTGTGGGCTGGTCGGTGTGTTCTGATCCATCACCAACACAGAACGGGTGATGACAAAGGCCGAATGCCTGTTTGCATGGTGACAAGTGAAGGGATACATAAAGGAAAAGGACAAGAAGAGGCAGAGGTCCAGCTTTTGTTTCTGACACCCACAAGGGCGATCGCTATGCTGAGGTTGTCAGTGAGAGTTTCCCACTGGCAGCATTAACACTGGGATCTTGTTAAGAAAACAGAATGCTTTCCAAAGAGGGGCTGTGAGCAACTGTGTCAATACAGACATAGGGACCACTAATCCAAAAGATATTAACACCATTAGGCAGGCATGCGCATTACGTCCACGCGAGTGTTTGCACTGGTGAGTCACAAGGTCTGTGTGGAACCCTGTCCATATGTTAGAGGAAACAACAAGACCCGGAAAACCAAAGAGCATAAATGAAAGTTCCAACACTAATTCTTCTCATTTAAGCCCTGCCCCTGACACTCTGTGGAAGTCAGCACAAGCATACTCCAGAACCAGAAGAATCACGTAACAGAAGCGTGAGGGCCAGATCAGGAAGCAGGAGGTGAAGGGACAAGGGACTTAGAGAAATAAAGTGGCTCAAAACCATTAGGCACTTGCATTTATGTTTCCTAAGAATTACTTCCTACTTTATGTCATTCCTTTTATGTCTCAGCAGTACAAGATGCTTCATTAATGGTCACTGGATGAAACTCTTCTCTGCCTTTGATTCAGCATTTTTGTTTGTTTGTTTTGGTTACTGGGGGGCTTTTTCTGGCCATGCCACATGGCACGTGTGATCTTAGGTCCCTGACCAGGGATCGAACCCGCACCACCTGCAGTGGAAGCGCGGAGTCTTAACCACTGGACCGCCAGGGAAGTCCCTCCACATGTTTTATGAAACACCTACTTTGTGCTTAAGCATCGTGTTGGGTTCCTAGATCAGAGTTTATAAACTGGGATGCGTAAGAAGATCCGTGGGAGGGCGCTAGGATAATATTACCACTTCTGTATGCATGTGTTAATATTAGAACTTTTGTATGAATAGATCCTTGTGTACCTATGTGTATACATTTCTCACCTTCTTACTCTTTAATTTTTATACTACAGGTACTATATTAAGCATGTATATAATTGATTAAAAGTATCTTTAGTAGGGGTGCATACTCCAAAGTTTTAATATTCACGGGGTGACTAATCAAACACATTTGGAGGTCATTGGTATAGACTGTGACTAAGTTCTCATCCTCTCCAGAAGAGTTCTGCCCAATTCCCCAGTTGAGGGGAAACAGAGAGAATTGAACAGACGGCTGGAACATAAAATTCTGTAATATTTGATCTGGGCCTTTGAGTATCAATTGAAGCTCAATGCTAAAAGGAATAGGATGAGAGAAAGCAGGTGACTAAAGCACAAAAAGCAATTTCATACATAAAGAAAAAAAAACTTAGAAAGAGCCAGAGTACTTACAAATGATTTAAAGGCCAACATCAGGAAATTTTAAAATGAATTTTGTTCCATGAAATAGTTCACACTGGGTCACAGTCTCAAGACCTGTTCTCTTTGAAATGTTGAGTCTTGGCACTGGACCCAGACTGTCCGAAAGACTAGTGAATAATAGTTATCAAGATCCCTCCTCTGTCACTTTGATTCAGAGAAGGGGAAGAAGGCCATGGAGTCAGGACAGATGTTGGGAGGTCCTACAGCAGTGGTTCTCAGAGTTCGGTCGCTGGGAACTTGTCAGGGATGCACATTCTTAGGCCTCACCCCAACTTACCGAATCAGAAACAGTAAGACTAGGGTCCAGCAATCTGTCGTTTAGCCAGTCCTCCAGATGATTCTGATGCAAGCTAAAGACTGAGAATCAATGTAACCAGAAATCCACATTTTCCCTCCTGTTTGGAGCACATAAGTATCAATATCAACAAAGACCAACCAGGTGCTTCTACAGCATCCGTGGCCAACGGGTAGCTCCTACTATTAACGAGTTCCTGAGCCTTATTAAATTCATAAATTCACTATATTCTGAACACGCGGTCTCTGCAGTGAAATGCAGCACCAACCACATGCCAGGCTGGCTGTGCTAGATGACCGGGATGGGGCAATCGACAAGGGACACGGAACCTTTCCTTCCTGGAGTCCACTGCGTCCAAAAATCCCACCTGAGGCAAACGTGGGGGCTGTGTGGAACTACAGACGTGACGATATTCCACCAGTGCTCGTGTTTAACAAACTATACACGCCATCACATTTTGCCTATCTTCGTATGACTGAGTTATTTACACTGCGTTGGCAAGTGTCTGCCTCTGTGTTTGTCTCTCTAGACTGTGAGCTCCTTAAGGGAAAGACCTACGTTCGAGTCATCTTTTAATTCCCAGAATCTATAGAGTTATTAGTATGTAAATGCTCAATAAAGGCGGCTTGAATGAATAAATGACTTTAACAATAAACAAGAGTCATTAACATTTCATTAATTAAATCATCAATAATCATTTAATATTCACGGAGCACTGCCTGTGTGCCAGAGACTAAAATGTGTACGAACTCATTTCATCTATGAGGCCAGGCTTGGTAACAGACCCGTTTCACAGAGGGCGCACTGAGGCACACCAAGATTAAGTACGTGGAGTGGGCCGCCTGCCCTGGAATGCAGGCCATCCGGTTTGAGTCCACACTCCTAACCGCTAAACAACAAAGCCGCCCCCGCACTAATCGAGGTAAGAGCCATGATCTAGCAAAACATGCCTCAAGGTCCTCTGCTTCTGCTGTGCCCTCCGCCTGGAGAGCTCTTCCCTGACTTCTTCATGTCTGTTCAAGGGTCACTTCCTCAGAGAGGCTTTGCCAAACCCATTTATCCAAACAGTGACCTTAGCCCCGCTCTTCCTGCTTCACTTTTTTTTTTGTCTTCAGATCTTAATTCTATCTGTCTTTTTTTTTTTTTTTTTGGCGGTACGCGGGCCTCTCACTGTTGTGGCCTCTCCCGTCGCGGAGCACAGGCTCCGGACGCACAGGCTCAGCGGCCATGGCTCACGGGCCCAGCCGCTCCACGGCACGTGGGACCTTCCCGGACCGGGGCACGAACCCGTGTCCCCTGCATCGGCAGGCGGACTCTCAACCACTGCGCCACCAGGGAAGCCCCCTATCTGTCCTTTTATTATGTGATTATTTGTTTGTTCTATTTCTCTTCCACTGCAACATCAGCTCCACGAGGTCAGACTTTGTCAAGCTCATGGTTCTATCCCTCGAAGCCTAGGACACCTGGGACGGGGTTAGTGAAGTTTTGCAGAATAAGCGGACCTGCCTCAGTACTGTCTGGTGACTTCTGTCCTGCAAAGGCAGGCTTTTTTTTGTTGAACTCTGGACAACTTCCCCATTTATCCTTGTTAAGTTTCTCTTACTTCTGTCTGTACAATCCTCTAATTTATTCAAACACTACTGGATTATTCCAGCTCTTGGTGTCATTTTTTTTTTTCTAATTAAAGTAAGCTGCCATTTATTTCTCACACTGATCTTTAACACGGAGACATCTTGTTCTCGTCGTAAATATGACTCATACGGAAAAATGTAAGTTGAATATAGGGGCTCATGTATACCAGAATGTTACCATCAATATTTCAGATATAAAATAGGAGACACGAAGCCAGAGATGCCTGTCCAAGTTGAAGGTCTATAAGTAATCATTTCAGTGGAGTTTTTTAGCCTTTTGGATGTATAACCTGAAATTCCACCAGATGACTAAAATAGCCCCTCTTGAAAGCAAATACCACATCATTTACACAAACACTTTAGGGTTCTCTTTCCTTTTGCCATAATACACCTTCAAACTCAACATTCACAGCCAGGATGTAAAATACACACACAGAACAGATCCTTCAAAGACAGACCTCAACATATTTTTAAAAAAAAAAGGAAAAAAAGAAAGAAAGAGAAAGAGAAAAAGAAAGAGAAAGGAGAGGAAGATCAACTTGCCATTTGACTGATTTCCCTGAAGACTATAAAAGGAATTGAAATCTGAAGGTCATAAAAGTGTGCCCATTTGTTTAGGGAAGTCTTACAGGTAGTACAAATACATCAGCTACAGTTGCTATGGGGTCTGTTTGTTTACCAGACGAGAATCCAAGTAGTTACACAAAAGCAGAACAACATTTGGGGATATAAATGGAGAAGGCTTTGCCTTCTGGTAAAATTTCCAAAGTGCCTTTTAAAATGTTCCTGTTTTTCACCTTCTTCACTGGGAAATCTGTTTTCTAGATTCTCCCTTTTCAGTTCTAGCCCTCCAAGGAATGTCTTACTCTCAGATTTCTAAGGCTGGTAATGATTTGCTTTTCCTTTTCCCTTTCTCTTTTTTAAGATGTAAAGACTAAAACCACTAGCCCAGCCACCCAAACTGTACAATGAAAGTAAGTTCTCACAATACAGAAAAAAAAAAAGAGAGAGAGAGAGAGAGAGAGAGAGAGAGAGAAACAAAAACTGCAGAGTTTATAGACAAATTCTAGGACAGGCACGTCATACTTAAATTGAGTTAATTCACGAACAACCACCCAGAAAGGTGTGTGTGTATGTGTAAATGACTTTCTATGAACCAGGTATGTTTCACGGACCTGAATTATACCTGCTGGGTTAACCATTGGCTTCTAAAAAAATAAAAGGCGGGGGGGGGGGGTTACGTGGGAAGGAAACCAGCAAGACTGTTCTGCAATTTCTGAGTTGAGCGTGCGCGCGCGCGTGTACGCGATAACTCAGATCTGCCATTAAGCAAACTGCACCACAGAGGCCGCTGGGAGTGGAGGGCTTCTCTTCACACTACACTGACCACGGTACCCACCAGGCACAGCCCCGGCGCCTTTCTGTGAATGGGACACGCTGCCATATGGACGAAGACACTGAACAAGCTGTACAAGTCCTGGCGACATGTGCCCAGGGGACTGTCCCGTAGTCACACCACCTGGGCTGTGGCAATTGTGCTCTGTCTGTGCAGAGGCACGGAGGAGCCCAGCAGGATGTTATTTCTGAGTACACACAAAAAGGAAAATTACAGTTAGGAGAATTCTCTGGCTAGCGTATCTGTTGCTCAATTCCCGAAATAGTTTCCCAGAGGAACGGTTATCTGCTTTATTCACACAGGCAGAAATGACAAGCTGGAACACATATTAACAATTTCCCTTTGTGAGCTTCCACTATTGTTTTAATGAGGAGAATATGCTTTGTAATATACTTGGGCCTTGACGGATCACAAAGCGGGGTGGAAGAAAGAAAGTGAGGACGGCCGTGCATGTGTGGCCACTCACTTGTATCACCCGAGCGAGCAGGTCTGCACAGTGGTGCCTCCCTCGGAAAGAGCCGCAGAGCCAGGCTGCCAGGTGGCCCTGGTGCAAAATGGCATCTTGGTAAATCTTGAAAAAAAGGACGTGCCTTCCACTTCAGCCTCTTGGATAGGTTCCTCCTCACTGGGCCCCATCGCTGGCTGAAAAACACGGGACTCCTAGCTGTCACTGAAGCGAGAAGGCCACTAGGAGTTTTCCAAGTCACACAGCGTTCCGCTGACCCTTGGCCTCCCTTCCCGCTTTTGGATGGAGCCACAGCCACCAGAGAAAATGTTCTATTCAGTTGGTCCAAGGGGTAAAGTGTACATTTCAACCAGACTCTCTTACAGGTAAAAGGGCAAAAGCCAGTGCAACAGGCTATGCCATCAGAGCTCCCCAAAGACGGGTCCTCACCGTTCTTCTGTTGTGTGCTTTCCTTTCCACCCTTGGTATGGAATAAACGTTAAGAAAGCTAACGTATATTAGGTGTTTCCACACAAGTGCGAGCACCTATGGAATACCTGGGTGCCCACCAAGGGAGAGGGTGGGAAAAACCCTATCGGCAAGAGCAACTCATCAGAAAAGAATGACTAACCTCCATGATGAAAGAAAATGGGGGTTCAAAGCTGATTTTTCATGAGAAATCTGGGACATTGGACATGAAGTGGCCCATGGTTGAGATTCATATTAGGCAGTATCCCAAGGGAGAAAAAAAATGAAAATCAACCGAATTTAAGAGAAACTTGTAAAACAAATGTGACTCTCCAGACCCATGATGTCATTTTATTGGAAAGTATTTATCATTTAAACACAATAAATAGAAAAAGATTTATAGGGTCTAATGATGCTGTGCTATGGTAAAAGGCATTTTATTGAGATAAGACATAACAGCTGTTTGAAAATAACAGTTGGGTTTTTCTTTTCATCACCCCATGAAGGGAACAGTCAAGAAAATCCATAAATTGATCCCCCAGGATGTGGCAGTATTTTCAAGGTGTGCTCCCTCTGCCCTCCCTGAATGTGTGGAATGACGGGAGGTGACACGGCACCATGGCACACCACCCTAAGAGAAGCTTTCCTTCTACTTCTAAAACCCAGAAGCAACTGGTTTCAAGCAGAAAGAGGAAACTGATCACAGCTCTTCTAAACGCGATGATCGCCAAACACCCAGTAGCACTTTGGGGCATGAAATGTTGATATGTCCCCAGGAGCGTCTTTCCGACATAAGCAGGGACAGTTTTGTCCTAAACAGGCGACTTCCCTTGCAGATAGACGTGGGACAGCTGACGCTGCCAAGGGTCTGCTTTGGGGCAGAAAGCAGCACCTGAGTGTAGGCCTCTGCTATTGGCTGCACCCTTGTCTCTTTCTTGTCCCTACAACACCTGACAGGACATGCCCCGCCTGCTTTCTATATTCTCCACTTCTCATCACCTGTGTGCAGCGCCCTGCCTTCCCTCTTCGCAAAAAGATGCGGCGGGGGAGAAGAACGGGCCGCAGAGAAACGCGTGGGGCTTCTCCCTAATTATGGCCCAACCTTGGAAGGTTACGGTCTGGTTCTGATCCCCAAGCTCTATCCCCTGGAGGCTGTAACCCAGAGTCTGGGGTGGAGTCCAGGTGGTTCTGATGAGCAGAGTGGTTCCCATCTGGGAACCAGCAGAACGTGGCAGCCACTGCAAGGACTTTAGGCTCGGGGGCACCCTGGTTCCAGTCCCTGCCTGGTCCCTAACTAGCTGGTTGGCTCATGCAGGTTATAAATTTCCTCTGGGCCCAACACTACCTGTACAAAGAGAACAGGATCCCACAGGGTTGTCGTGAGGATACAATGGGAAAATCAGTATTAACGCTTCTGTCGAGTCCTTTATGCATTGTGACTGGCACAAAGTAATAGTTCAATAAAAGTTAGCTGCCTGATCATCACCATCATATGCCAGCTTCTGATTCCTTCCAGCAGTACCTGTACCCTGTTGGCTCACACTGGAATGGCAAACCACCGGTTCTGTGGACTGAACGTGTCCGGGAGCATCATCAAAATGTGGGGGGAAACTCTGTTCTTTCCAGCAGCGCCCACACCCAGGTCAACTGACCATGCTAACCTGCGGTGCTTCTCAAGCTTGAATGGGCACGTCAAGGCCCCGGGGACTGGGTTAAAATGCAGACCCTGATTCAGAAGATCCAAGGTGGGGCCTGAGCGTCTGCCCCCACGTGGTGCTGAAGTTGCTGATCTACAGGCTTCGAGGAGCAAGAATCCAGGGTAGGCATGACAAACAGAAAATTCCCACCCCCCATCTCAGATCAATGGAATCTTCACAGCAGAGGCCTAGGAGGCAGTTATGTTTTAACAAATACCTGTGACATTATCATCAGGCAGTCTGGGAAACACTGGTCTGATGGTTAACGCTGGAGTCGGCCAGCTTTTTCTGTAAATGGCCAGATGGTAAATGTTTTACTCTTGGTGGGCTATATGCTTTCTGCTGTGACCACTGAAGCCAGCCATTGTTTTTTTTTTTTTTTTAAAACATCTTTATTGGGGTATAATTGCTTTACAACGGTGTGCAAGCCAGCCATTGTAGTGTGAAAGCAGCCATAGACTTTGTGTAAATGAATAAGCCTCACTGTGTTCCAATAAAACTTTATTTACAAAATAAGAAGTGGGCCGGTAGGCCATAATTTGCTGACCTGTGTAATAGATCAAACGCCTCAAACTATATGGGCAAGAAGTAGCAGTGAGAATTCTGAGGACAATCTGGGACAACGTGACTGCAGGTTCTCCAAAAGAATCTAACAGGGAGGGAAGATGTGGGGTCGCTACTTTGCTCAAGTGCTTCGAATCAAAAGAAATACAAAAGAAATGATCTGATTTTCAAACTACAAAAAAAAAAAAAAAAAAAAGGTTGAAATGAGGAAGACCTATTCAGAGTCACAGGACCTAGAGCTTACTACTTAAATTTCTGGCTCCACAGGCCCTAAATATGAATATGAAAATATGCAAAAGCTAAATGCTTGTGTAACCAGAAGAGTTCTGAAACCAAGCTTCTAGAATGTTAGTGAGGAAACCAAGAGCACCAATATTTATTCATCAACAGAGGATTTAGTTAAAAAAAAAAAAAGAAAAGAAAGAAAGGGAAACGAAACACCAAGCATGTCCACGACTCAGAGTCCCTTGCCTTTTGAAAACAGAAGGGCTGGTCAACACAAATGTTATTGTTATATAGTCAAATCCACGGCAATATGTCAAGAGGCCACAAATCAAAAACAGAGACTGTGAATCAAGTGAAACTGTCTGAAAGTCCACGAGCCAAGCAAAAACCTTCAGGGGTTATTTGAAGGCAGCTGCCAGTTGGGAAGTGTGGAAATCGCAAGCAATTGGAATACACAGGGCTGTGTCAACAGATGAGAAGGAAAAGGAAGGTAACTTGCGGGGACAGAAGGCAGGTTAGGCCTCAGAGAGAGAGAGAGAGAGAGAGAGAGAGAGAGAGAAAGAGAAAGAGAGAAAGAGAGAAAGAGAGAGAGAGAGAGAGAGAGAGAGAGAGAGAGAGAGAGAGAGAGAGAGAGAGAGAGAGAGAGAGGTGCCCTACGTGGGTCACCTGATTCTGAGAATATGACAGCCTCAAAGCAAGAAGAGGCCGCACAACCTGGGACCTCTCCAGAGTTTAAAGAAACCTTTCACCAAATGCTTAAGGAAAACCTTGGAACAAATATTTAGAAGAGCTATGCATCTGAGACACATTCAAGTTATAAAACATCTACTAATGGTGGTTGAACTAAAAGCAAAAAGCTGGGGAGGATCAGAAAAAAGGCCTATCTCTGACATGGACTACAGAAGGACAGCTGAAACAGAATAGAGACCAGATGATGTGTTCAATGAGGAAACGCAAGATTTATAAGGCAGGAAGGAAAGTCAGGATACACTGAAAGGAGGGAGAGGCTTGTTTTGCATCTGCCTGTGTGCAAATCCTGCATGGGGTCCATTTTTGTTCTTTATGTGCCATTTCAGACCGTAAGTGATTTACATTCTGCAAATCCTCTCCACCCACCCTCCCTTCGCGAGACGCCTAGGAACTATCTGTATCCACCTTAACAGAGGGAACTCTAGGATTTTAAGTCAATACACGTGTTGTTGAATTGAATTTTCAAAATTTCTTTTAGGCGCACTGATTTTAGTTTGTCATAATTAAGTGTTCACTTCTATACTGAATGGAATCTCTAAGTGCTGTTTTAGGAAGTAAAAGAGAGACCTGAATTTCAATCTCGGCTATGCCACTAACGAGTTCTGTGACCCCAGGTCACTTATTTAAATCTTGATGGTTCAACTTCCTCACCTGTAAAATGGGTATAATAAACCCTGCTGTTTCCCAGCAGTCACGTGGCTAAAATGAGACATCCCTCCAAAGGTAAGAGTTTAGCCAGCTGCTTGGCACAGAGAAAAAAATGGATTAAATGAGAGTTCCCTGCCCTTTCCCTAGTGCACCATGATATAATGCGATAGAATTTTAATTCAGGCAATTACTTAAGTAGTAATTGCTATTTGTATTTACATAGCTGCTTTGATCCTAGAAGCTCAAAGGGCTTTACTAAATTTAGCATTTTAATAAATGTTTCATTTGCACGCCGCTGATTTTGTTTACCCACACCAAAACTTGGAATTTCCTAAAGCAAGATAGTCAGACGAGTTACGGAAAACGAGATAGTTATCTTCGTGTTTACAGGTATCCCGGGGTCGGAGTTTTGTCTATTTACCAAAGAAGTCATGACGCCCTGGTCCTGTGGAATTAAATGACAGTAAGAGGTATGAATGTGCCTGCTTCCCTCTGTAGCTCTCTTTAGCTCCTGCCTTTTGAACTTCATTCCCACCACGCTTCTCTCAGGCCCTGACAACAGAGGTAGGTTTATCGCGCCAATGAATATATACATACTACAGGTATATATAATATATATATAAAATCAGCACAATAAACATTCATTAAATTCTCAGGAGGAAATCAAAGCACGAAGCATGGCGCCAGTGCCGAATTCTAACGACGCGGAAGGTCCGTGACTGCACAGGGACAGGATCTTAACAAGCCTTGATGTGAGCGTTGGCAACTGCCTCGCAAATCACATGGGCCGCTCCTCCCCTGACGGTGCTGAATATTGATACATGTCTCTACCCTGCGCAACGGGGAAGTGGGTTTCTACTGGCAATCTTTACCAAAGTGTGTTTTTTTTTTTCCCTTCTCTACACTCAAGGGTTTACCCTGAATGATTTAATTATAATTTTCCTTGTGTAAGACAAATTAAAGAGGAGAGTAGGAGTGTCGGGCCAAGCACATGATTTATCTCCTGAACAGATTGCAGCTCACCAAACCCCAGAGCTGCTGCTGCGGCGGCGGCTCATGGGAGCCCGGAGGATGCAAGGGGGCGGGGGAGGTCTTCCACATGGCATGGAAACACGCGGCCCAGTCGTGATCGGGAGACGACTCGCAACTTGAAAAACACACCAAAACTCTCACGATATCACCGTGGCCGGATGAATTTTTACACAGAGCACTCCGCAAGTCCTTTCAGAAAGAATCCTTAAAGCTGGTAACCTACGCTACAGGTCCAGGAGCACCGGGGGTGGGATGTGGTGGGGAATATCACGTAGAAATCAAGGGAGAGCTTCGAAAGAGATCCATTTCACAAATGCCCTTGGTGAGTAAGGGATGAAACTTCTCCAAGGGACTCCTGAGACAAATGACAACTCACTGTGTAAGTGAGAACATATTTCGATAGTGACAGCTTTTTTTTTTTTTTTTAACCGTCTTCCTCTATTTCAACAGTAATATCACACGAGATTTTAAAATAAACCCTCAGAGGGTAAAAACACTCATTAGAAGTCCTTATATACAAAGCTGGCTAACTAATAATTGAATTTCTAGTGATCAATTTTTTAAGTTGGTTAAGTTTTTGACATATCTTTAACCTAAGGTACTCATTTGCCAAACTTGCTACGTTCGGTTAAAATGTGCTGACTAGAATCTGTTTTAACCCAGCCATGCCTAGGAACCTCCCAGGTAATAGAACCTGAGAGGTCCAAGAGGTTAAGCACGTAGCATATAATTTCATAGCTGCTGCTTCTTTGCGTGAACAGTTGGAAAAGTCAGCCTGTTTTTATATCCAGATTAAGGTTCAGTGGAATCTAAACACTTTTCTGATCCTTATTCGAATGCTGGCAGGTAGTATAAATGAAGATTAAGCCCAACTTTTGTGCAGACACATAAGGACCATAAAACGAGAAATCCAACAAACTGATTCTCCTAGAATTAGACTGCCTCTGAGATCCATTTACTTTCGAATGCACCTCAAGACATGAAAAGGGCTATTCTTCTCCTATTCGCCTCCTTGCTAATCTACTACCTGACTCCAGATACATAACCTTTTAGGATGAAACTGAGCATGGTGCATCTAAACAGGGAGAGCTTTCTGTGTCACAGGAAATCTGTGCAGGCTCCACAATGGCTGACAAGATTACAACAAATACCTTAAGTGCATCAGTTGGCATTTTTCAGCGTATGGTCTCCTGCTCTGCCTATGGATAAAGATGTAATTCGATCCCTCTGCAGTCAACGAACAGCATCAACCTCAGGATACCAAAGGCAAGTAAGGCAAAGGACAACAGCCTAGAACCTTTTCTTCAAAAGCTATCTAAGGTCTAGTTTGTTTGTCTGTTTACTTACAAAGGCATTCTAAGAGATTATAAAGCGAGAGCTAAGATTGGTCTCCAGACATCTAAATCTATGCTCACTAGAAACAGAAGAAGCCACATTTGGTCCAATGGCTCCAAATGAATTCTGACTGCCCACCATTCTGTTTTTCAAGCTCTTCTAAACCAATAAGTTATAAGCATCTTTTAGTCCTTCTGTGTCTGCCACAGAAACTCTAAAGTGATTTTAAAAGGACAGTTGCAAGTTTTGGCTAAAACATACATAATCTCATCTCTGGAAACCTCTCATGGTTTTTAGGGTGGAACGTGATACACACAAACATTCGTACACTGTTTTCTGTGTTTACTAAGCTCTAAATGGATAAAATGCTGCTGGTATAAAGATACACATCTAATTAAATCACTGGGCTTCCTAAGGTTCAATATTTCAAGAAATACATGAAATTATATGTGTAACTGCTTAAGTGAAAAATAAAATTCAAAATTCTTTCACTGGGTCACTTTTATTAAAACAACCAAAATGATCTGGTTTTCCTGATGGAAGTGACACTTACTATCACCTCTTACTTTTGAGGTTTCTTTCCTTCTGTGGGTGGACACTCTGCATATGAAATACACAGGAAACAGTTTAAAAACAGTAAACTGAAAAAAAAAAAAAGGTTTTATATATACTTTCTACTTTGGAAAAGCACTGAACAGTGGAATTAATAGTTCTGCGTGCTAAGGTAGACTAACATGGATTCACAGCTTCCTTTTCTTAGAGCTGTCTTCTCACATGATGTATCTGGGACCTCCCAGTCAACCTCAGCCTCAAGTAACATCCAAGTGAAGCTCCGGCCAATTAAAAAATATAAAGTCTTAACTTCCAAACAGGAAGACAGAAATTGAGTCAATGCTACCATATGTCCCATGGGCAGGAGAAAGTGGCTGTGTGTGCTTGTGTGTGCGCACGTGGACCCCTTCCATCTCTCCATCCCTCAAACCTTCACTGACGGTTTCCAAAAAAAAAAAAAAGAAAAAGGCCAAGTACCTTGGGGACACGATGATGAAAAAGATGGGCTCCCTGCCTTCAAGGAGGGCAGTGCCGAGTAGTGTGCGTTCTACCTTTTCTCAAACCATGATTCGACACAGCCTACAGCAGACAACGCTATTCCCTTCGAAGACGTTTAAAGCCAAGGAAATCAGCTCGTACGGAGCGGGCACTTGGCAGAAGGAGTAAGTCTGGAAGCGTGGAAATCCGACCCATCCGATGAGAGACCAGAAGACTCTGCCTGAGTTCCTAAGCTCAGGTTCGATCTACATAAGTGCTAATTCCATGTTGAAAAGGTGACAAGAATCAGATGCTTCACACCCACACCACACCGAATACATTCTGAAGTAACTATATGCACACTCCAGTCACATGGATCCAATTAGAGATCCCCAAGATATGGCGAGGCCCGGCCACCCACCCCTCCGCGTCAAAGACAGCTTTGGACACGTCTCAGATGGGCGTTCCTACCTTTCCCTTTTGGGAGTGTGGACTGACAGCTGTCCGTTGGTAGAGGCATGTGGGTTCATTATTAAGGAGGTCTTGGAAGGTGCAGAGGAAGAGACGCATGTCGTGGTCAGATCCAAACTGCTGTGATTGTTGCCCGTGGTTTCTTCTGTCGTATGAGCACTTGTCACTTCTTTCCAGAGCTGCTGCAGTTCTGTTGGAATCATGCCTGAAACAAACAAATTGGATAATTAAATCAATTAACAGCTAATTCCGTCCTCTTCAAACAGTAATTAAATCAGAGAGTCAGTAAACAAAGCCTAGTGTTGGGGGGAGCGGGTTTGGTGCGCTCAGTTTTTTTTCCTTCCCTCTCAACTAAGGCAAATACGGTAGGAACGAACGTGTCCTCCCCCTGAAGTGCCCTCATCACACGTAAAAGACACCCGTGAAAAGGATTCAAAACACAGCTACTTCTTGCAAGGACTGTATGCCTCCATCCAAACTGTTGTTTCTAAATCGCCGGGGCGGGGGGTGGGGGGGTGCGAAATGCAGGTACATGTTACTGTAGTTTTAGACACAAAGAAGGGCTCAAAATAAATTTGTTCAACTATACTATTATGACAACACGAGCCACAAAATGAGTAATTTTTGTGCTTAAGCCTTAAATGATGACAAATAGCTCTGTTATTAAATACAGTTTTTATTAATCACTTTTAGACATAAATTATGAATTCATATTGTCTTCCTGAAATGCTTTTCAACTTTTAACAGTCAAATTGATTATACTATGATTATTTCATTAACACACCTATCTTCCTCATTAATTTCGGTTTCTTGTACCACATGCTTAATTGATGGATGCGTCTACCGAAAAACTGTATAACTTTTTATACAAGTAACACTATTATTACTGTCATTTCTTAGATCCATGCTAATGAACCACTGCAGAATGAAATGGAAACGTGAAAGAAACTTGGAGCAGTAAAGTTCTCTTGTTTTTAAGGGGGTCAGAATGGACATGGGTCTTAGGCAGTAAGTGTCAACTTGCTTTTTTTTTCCCCCAAGAAGAGATACAATCAGGATGCCAATCTCACTATTGTGGGCCTGCAGCCTTTATTCTGGGGGCATGCCTCTGCAGCTCAGGATTTCCAAATCCTACCTCCAGGCATAGTCTAGTGCGTACACACAGAGCAGAGAAATATTCTGAACGGCAACCGACAAAAACAACAACCTAGGAGGACAACCTGGAAGAGATCATAGCCCCTGGACATCACCAGGCGATGCCGCGTTAGAACTGGACGTCTGGATCACAGGTCATTGTTTCAATCAACTGGAACCCAGCTATCCTAGAAAGTCTGCCATTTTCTCACTATACAGCAGTAACCGAAACAGGCATGTTTCTGACCAAACCTAAGGTACTGGATTTAAAAAGAAGGCTGTGCGCATTACATTCATTTGAAACACATAATAAAAAATGCCAAGGTCTAAATTTAATTTATTTTTGTCATTTAGAATACAATGGATAGATAATCATCTCAACGTGATCAGCCAAACATCTTTACTTTGCTAAACTGTTAAAGATTTTAATTATGCTAGCATTGGAGAGCACTGGTCTAATGAGGCGATGGACTCCAGAGAATCCGAGTGGTTAAGAACTGTGAAATGAGTCTGATAGGATTTTTTTATATTCACCGTGGATCGTTTGCATATCAAAGAGGAGTAAATTATTGCACAGCAGACCAATAACCTTCCCCGCCTTTCTGAGAGGAGCGTTAACAAAAACAGTTGGTCTCTCCTAACGGTTCTCCACGAAAATGTTCAAACGCCCGAGTCTCTGCAATTAATAAATATTACAAAGGAGGCTTCAAATGATACATTAAGTGGTCAGATATTCTTCGAACGCATCCTCGACAGCCAAGTCGGGTTTCTTCTTCCTTCATAAGAATCAAATGCCAATTATATTTTGATGGATTTTGTCCCAAATGAGCGTTTAGTTATTAGGCATATTCAATTATGACTTGTCCCCTGAAATTAAACCTCGGAGGCAAATTAAACAAAGGGAAAGGTCGCCACACAATCCCGTGTCCGGTTCTGCCGCATCTGGGCTATTATTTTCCAACACCTTGCGAGGTGACATGTGGGGTGTGTCTGTAGCTAACAGGCCACCGCTGATGTCTGCACACCAACAATTACCTGCGAAGATGGCTGACCCTCCGACCACTATTTATTCAACTGAAACAATAGTGAATAGGCTTGTCTGTGGACGGTAGCACAGTGATATAAAGCCACACAAGTCAACACCCAGTTTTATTTTCTGGGGAGTAAATACGCATGAAAAGAACAAGCCACCTATTTCTCAACTCAGACTAATTGATTTCTGGGTCAGGTGCATGGGAGGTCGGAAGAAGGAAGAACACACCACGGTTTCTAAGAACTGTGTTAACACTTTCCCCTCGACAGAAGCAGAACTTTGAAGGTGTTTCAAGAGTAAGCTGTTTATCCAGCAAATAAAGACAAAGAGAAATGCCCTGTTACACTTGTTATGCCCACCGAGTACATTAATGCTCCTCTCCTCTCCTTCTAGTCCAATAGGCTAGCAAATCAGTTCCCTCGCCCAGAAGGAGAAACGGTAAATAAAACAGGAACTCACTGACTGACAATGAGGCATCCTTCTGGGTCAAATTTCAATGTGATAATAACGGTGAAGAACATTGTCATCAGACTCACAGAAAGGCAGTCAAATTGGTCTCCTCCATCAATGTTACACCTTGTTAGTGATGTTAAACTGTTAGTTCAATGAATACTATCTACCAAACGATGCTGTTATTTGACAGCCGAGACCTCATGATAGAATTGTGACAGATCAAAGGTAAGCTAGTCACTCATCAGACTACATGGACATCAAATGTCCAGAAAGCATGCATTTCTTCCCAAAAAATGGTAGATAGGAATAACAGTACCAAGTTAAACAAATCCATTAACAGGTACATCAGCAGGCACGTAATTTTCTCCCAGCTATAGTTTACATTTTAAAGAATTAAAAAGTCAGAATGATACTAAAAGTCTATTTCTTTATGGGATTACAGGTGCTGAGGAAGATGAGAGGATTAAAGACACCAAGGGAAAAACAGACACACGCTAATAATGTAAAACAGAGAGAAGGCCCTACAACAGCCCTAAAAACATCCAAAGAAAAGTCCTTCCGTTTCATAACCTAAAACCTCCGGGTGTGTGTGTGTTGGGGGGGGGGGGGGGGGGAAGAGGCTTCAAGATATTACTCTCTGTTTCTTCATATACTTTGATATTTACATGCATGTTTAAGGCAACTTAGCCAAGACCGTACAGGTACGTAAAAGAACCATGATGATTATATCCTGAAGTGGGGCATTACCAGCATTTTTAACACATAAACCCTGTGCCTTGCTACATTTCTTTTTCCAGGACAACTGGCCCCTTCATTATAAAGGAAAATGCAGACACAGGTTTAAAAAATGTATGTTGCGGGGACAGTTGACAGATTACCGTTCACGGAACTCAATTTTACAACCCCAGGTATCACTGGCTCCAAGACAGAGCTGATCAACCTTTTTTTGTCCTTGTACCTCCAGAGCCAGGTGACCACGTTCAAGCAAGCAGAAAGTTGATTTAAACCTCATAATGACATCAGTTTTAAGCCATCATCTCTCTGATAAAAAAAAAAAAAACCTGTGTTGTAGTCCAACATGACTGAATTCTCCAGCCACTTTGGGCGAGGGGTTAGAGGAGACAAAACCAACCTCCTGATTCCAGGAGAGACGGCAATGACACTGGTGGTTCACTTCACCGGGAGAAATATCTATATTTGCGTTTATGCATCCCGGGCGCACACAAAGGCACCACCTTAGACTGTAAATATGCGTCGTCTTAATGTCACGGGGGCTAAGAGTTAGAGCAGACTGCTAAGCGTATCAATCAATGCCATGACTAGTAAATTACCAACCGGTGTCTCTGATATGTTACTGCAGAGATTACACTTCATGCATCACCACATTCATTTCTTTCACATTACACATGAGCTTGTCTTGTCACTGCCCAATTGCCCTCTTTTGGACAGCTTACTGATGTACTATAACAATGAACCTTAGTGCACAAACTTAATAGTATAGGAGCAGTGGGAAAAGATGAGAGAGGTGGACGCCGAGTCCAGTGGGTGTGTCAGCCCAGCCGGTGATGTTGCCAACAATAAACCCAAAGATGTAATTAACGCACGTTGTAACACTTCGCAAGCACAAAAAAGCATTAGCCCGTGTGTGCTCCCCCACCCCCACCCCACCCGGCACCGCTCAGTTACCAGATCTTCTATTTTGACAGCAACGGAGATGCTGATTATATATGGCGCGGATGAGCAGTAATGGCAGAAGGGGGAGGGGAGGCAAGAGGGAAGTTAAAGGAGGAAAAAGCCCTGGTCTCAACACTAAAAACATAAACAAAACCCAAAGAACCCCAGGAGGGACAGAAGTTGGGTGTGGCTGACTCAGTTGGAGAATCAAGATTCCACGCACACAAGCCTCACCGGCTCCGCCTGACACCAAAAGTTACTGAACACGTGGCCACGCCTTCAGCACCATGAGGGGAGAAAGACGTTCCATATTCTGAACCTTCTCATAATGAAACTGGATCCAAGATACCAAAGGCTTTAGCTACCAGCCTTGAAGGCACATATACACATACATCCGAGTCTATCATGGGCCTTGAGGAGGTAAATGAAATCTACCACACCCCATACGGGATGGAGGAATTGTATTTCAAAACACGGCATGACTCTTCTTTCCTTCCTGCGTTTCCTTCTTGCTGGTTCTGAATAATCCATTTGTGTATCACATTACACACATGAAAGTTAGAGTTGCTTAAACCCAGAGGATGTCCTATAAACAGCTAGAGTACTCATTTCTTTCTGACGTCCAACACCCATTGGAAGAACACGTCAGTGGCTCTTCCAAAGAAATTTTTAAATCCATGAAATCTTGTTTCCTTTTCAAAGGGCTCCAGTTTTCGAAAGAGAGCTGGAGATGGACAGGCTGCCTGTTCTGACGGGTACAGAACCAACTGGCTCAAAAAACCAACAGTCAGGTGAATACAAAAAGAAAGAAAAGGGAGAACCCAACAGAAAACAACCTTGGCTTTTGTAACAGCAAGAGATGAATCATCACCGTTTACAGAAAAAGAAACCTGAGTTTCTCCTTAGATATTAAAAAGTGGCATTTCTAAAGCATTACTACGATTTAACACAGAGCAAGTTACAGGATGTACAACACATCTTAAAATGACTAACAGAAGCCTTCAAGAAAATGCATCTGTGATTCCAAACTGAAAACGCGAGAAGATCTGATTAAAATGCTCCCTCAGTCACAGCAGCACTGCCTTCTCTTACTCTAAGAACGTGCAGCATTCTGATCCTGTAAGCCTCCTGATCACCCTAGGTCTTCCTTTTGGCACCGACGAGCACTCTGGCTCCTGGAAACGTCCATCACTGTTACCTGATCCGGCTTTGCCTCTGAGTGTGCATCGGCGTGTTTTAAACGGACAATCTCCTTCACGATGAGCTGGAAGAAGACGACCCCACCCCCTCCCCCGCCCCAGAGTCTCGAGAGAGAGCAGCGCCTTCTGTAACCATCATCGACGCTTACCTTGAGCAAGGGGTTGGAGGGGAAGGGCAGGCTGCCCCGGCTGGATTGTTAGAAGGCCTTGGCGCTGCAAAGACAGAAGGTGTTGCTGCTGTAGCTGCTGCATCTGTAAAAGTTGCTGCTGGAAAGCCAACTGCTGGGTAGCCACCTGCTGTTGCTGGAAGAAATCAGGAAGAAAAAAAAAAAAAAAAAAAATGAGATGGCCACTGCTGGGGGAAGGTGAAACGTATGGACATTTCCAAACACACTGTCACCAGCCGGGACTGAGAGCGCTCACTAAAGTTTCGCGGAGGGCTCGGGGTCAAGGCTGCTTTCAAAGGGACAGAACACATCACCTCTGAAGAGGAGCGAGGGGCTGGGTATGGGCCCTTTCTGCTGCCGGCTCCCGTAGGAAAATAATTTGACAATCAAGGCAGCTTTTCCTATGGTTTGAAAGGCCTGAGTTCTTCTAGTCAAGATGTAGACTTCTAGACTCTGAAATTTCTAAGTAGACACAGGAGCAGCAGGCAGGCTATATACCACTCCAGGTCTGGAGGGATTTGAACCCTGAACCTCCGAGGTGTGAAGGGACAAGTTGCCTCCATCCCGCCTGCACGGGGAGAAGCTTTTAACTACTCTGTTTATCACTTCTGACATAAATAAATGAGAAAAAATCAGACCTTTGAAGAAGAAAAACTTCATCTAATATTGTTAATTAGCCATGACAAACGATGAAATAACATTGTAAATCTTTCATAGAAACAGCCACTAGATTTTAATTACACACATTCATAATTTAGCAAACAACATCGTACTCGGCTGTGAGTGTTTAATATGAAGGACACTTTAAGCTTCAGATGCCTTCGCTTGGCTTGAGTTTCAGAAACCCCGAGGTCTGCCTCCCCGCCCGCTTTGTTCTTGCAAAGAAGGGGCTTTGCGAAATGATAAATATCTTTCTGTTGATCGGACAATGACAGGAGGAAAACTTTTGTTGTGTAAAACATCAATACATCATTCCTGTGTTTAGCAGGTCTCGCTCCAGCCAAAAAAATTAATGTAGATTTCCTCAGTAATTATCTGAGTGATAGAAAGATAATACAGTGCAGTATTACAATAAATAGAAGGAAATTATCTAATATCCTTAATCTGCTAGGAATCAAATCGAGGTGGAGGTCTTAGCCACATTATGGCTAACAATTATGAAAGGGAAATTAACCCTTCTTTGGGAAGGGAGTTCTGGAGCCAGGAAAAAAAAAAAAGAAAAGAAAGAAAAAGGTTCTTTAAGAAAAGAACAAGATACGTTCTCCTAATTCTGAGTACTATTCAAAACATCAGACACGTTCACGACCAAGAGGACAATACAACTCTTTCACAGAGCTTCTCATAACTACACTTTACAAACAACTGCATTCACTTAACCTAACACATGACCTTGATCTGATACATCCATAAAATGGTATATGTATCAAGACCTTCTGATGTAAAGTTCAAAGGAGGAGAAAAATGGTGGTTTCCTTTTGGGCTCCATGTAGCTTATTTTACAGTAAAAACCATCATTCTCGTATTAGCAAGCAATTTCAGACTTACTACCATGCCACTGAGAAAGTTAATTGCGTTTCACTCCAAAAAACAAATTCTATACCACTGACAACAAAAATTTAAGTAAATTTAAATGAAAAGCCAGTGTTTTCATTTGAAGAACAGCATGCATAAAATGACCCAATTGTTTTCACCCCTTCCCAAGTTCTCACATTAATGTAAGAGCCAATGATAGTTATATTCATGTCCAAATGATTTTTTCACTTCTTCAACAGATACTAATTCACGACGTTTAAAAAAACGGGTGAGGGAAGGAAGAGAAGAAAAATAACATTGATACAACAAAAGATCAGGGAGTTAGCTCTTGTTGAAGTAGAAAATCATGGGGCAGGGAGGGTGCTGGACTTTGGGGAGAGTGTTTCCCATCTTACTGTAAATGAAATGTTTAGAAATTGTGTATTTATATAAAATGACTGATGGCTGTTCTGTTGTCTCTGTGGCCATCCCTAGGAAAAGCTCATGAGAGCTGTCCGCGTTTGAAAAGTCAGGATATAAAAGTATACAAGGCCCATTGTCCAAAGAAAGAATTTAAAAGCAACACTGGTTGCCAAACTGTGCTCCCCACCCAGTTACCAAACACAGGATACGAGCCCGTTTGTTTACTTCTCACAATTGAATGCATACAAAAAAGGTCTCCGTGCAGTCCCCTGGACAGGTCAGTAGTCGGTGTTAAAATGCTAAAATGCCCTGATAAACCTTGCATTTCGAATCCCCTCCCTGGCGCTGCAGTCAAAGGTCTGTTTTCCTTTCTTCGCTCCTGCCTACTGCCTAACATAAACTGTCATAACTGCCCAGGACAAACGGCCCTTTTAAAACAATCAACTTAGCCTACCTCACCCACACAGGATGGGATCTTTTTTTGTGGCTCGACTTAAAATCAATTCTGCCGTCTCTTTTCCACACCCATCCCGTCCAAGAGTCGTGAGCCGTCACCTAAATCCCAGCTGTACTGGGGCTACAGAGCACCCATCTCCCAAGGAAGGTCTTAGGTCTAAACTCAACGTGGGGCCTGACTTTCTCAAGGAAACACCTCAAGGCAACTTTAGGAAAAAAAAAAAAAAAGAGAGAGAGAGAGACTAAAGTACGTTGCTCTGGCCCAGGATCAAGTGACTTACTGCAGAGGCGATCAAAAGAGGGGAAAGGGCGGGGGAGGGGGAGGGCTGCCGATTCAAAAATTATGAGCCACTAATGACTGGGGATTCAGTAAATTAATATACTTGTTCCATCTGTCAACATCCGAGTTCAGACCTTGTTAAAATCCTAGCCACCAGTCCACATCATGAAATTGCTACCATGTGACTCTACTGCATGGTAGCACACAAGGCCCACCACCTGCACGGTAATTTCAGGAGGCTCCCCGCTTACCTTCGGGGAACAGGGCTCTCCTCATCATTGTTACAACAGGTCTCGGCCACATCCAGTGGCACTTGTGAACACACCGCTAGAATCCAAGGAGACGTGCCCGCGGGTCTGGGTCTACCCACCCTTCAGGATGTGAAGGCAACGTCATCTCTGCCTTTCGTTCGAAAGGGATGGCAAAGGGTGACCACGACAAACGCAGTGTCCTGGAGATGCCGAATGCTACTACAGTGTAACCACCTTCCCCTGGGTTCAGATACAAAGTATTCCCCTTTCTCCTGGCAACCCCCTTCCCAAATTCTGACACCACCATCGTCTTTGAGCGCCCGAGATGCCCCCTTTCTGACAGCAGCAATTTGGGAGAGTTAACTTTTATCCTTCCTTCTGCTGTGTAACTTTCGGCTTCATATTTCTTTATGTGCCCTCTGAGCTCATCTGAACTTTCATGTTCTCCCAGCATGCAGACGTGCATTCCAAACTATGTCTAACAGACCAAATAAGAGGTTAATAAGAAGTGGCAACAGAAAGGAAAAACACAATCCCCGGTAACTGATAAGAATGACAGTGCGGCCCTTTTTTGTTTGTCTTCAAATATAGAGTTAAAGATCTTTAAAAAACTAAATTTTGATGCCTTTGAAAAGAAAGAAGCACAAAATAACAACAGGGGGTTATTGCCTGTGAGCCACAGGGGAGAAACTCCATAATTCTTATTCTCCCTTTTGAAGGCTGTTAGAAATCTGATTCAAAAAAGCAACAGCAGAAGGGGAAACCTCTTGAGGCTGTAACCATTTCCTGTGATCATGCATAATGTGCTTCAAAAGTGGGTTTTTACCAATTCTGTTGATCAATTGCACCTCCTTCATATCCCTTCTTTTTTCTGCTGTGTTTACATCTGATGTGACTCAGTGACGAGCACTGTCTGAGACTGTGAAACAGGCCTGTCATGTTGATTTATGGGCGCATCAAACCACAACTTGTCCAAACTGAAGCTCGCAGTTCATTAATTAGAGAGTTGTGACTTTGAAGTCAGCTTTCAGACTGTGGTTTTTAACATTTGGCTTAATTTATATGCTCTTGAATGTGGATCTCTAAGGAAAAAACTGAAATTCCCTTCTTGTCTTTGAACTTCTTTTGACCGCACAATAATCATTTCTTTGTCCAGAGTGATGCCTGCAATCCCAGAGTCATTAACGCGCATTGAACTGCCACTGATGAGTAAGCCCTACTGAATTAGAAAAACAGCCAGCAAAACAAAGCTGAGAGCCTTCTGCACAGTGATATCTCACAATTACATGCCTTCCCTCCCTGTGCCATTTCCATTTTAATTACTGTTAGTCCTTTAGATTTACATTTTAGACACTTTTTAATCTGTTCCCTTTTTTATTATAGCAGCACCCGGTAGCGCGCCACCGTACTTAAGGTTGTGTCAGCAGTTTCATTAAAAGGCCTCCTCCCCTTCACCCCCAAACTGCCCCTACTCTGCAGGGGTTTCCACCCAGGCTGCTAAACAGGACTCCAGGATGAAAACTTGGCAGGGCACGGAAAATGTACCCAATTTGTGCAGAGGGAGGAGACGGCAAAGTGAGAACGGCTGGCTCATTCCCAGGATGTAAAACGAGCGCTTCCCGGCACCTGAGCTCAGCATCCGGGCTCCTGCAAGGGACAGGGGTGGGGTGGGGGTGGGGGGGTGGGGCCACCTGATGGGACTCCCTGTAAACTAAAGCAAGTGGCTGCCTCCTCTGGGTCAGCACAGAAGCTGTTCAGCGGGATTCGGACCTGTTTATCAAACTCTGAATTGTCATTCCAAGGAGAACACTCAAATGGAAAGAATCTGAGTCCACCGTGAAAACACGAGGAGATAAGTGACAGCGGATAACTTTGGAATGGGCAGAAAGATGTCACGATAGTGCACACATGCCCAGAGATACTCCCCCATCTGACTGAGCCTCAGCCACATGGAACTGCGTAGAAGGTGGGACAAGAACTGTCCCCGGGAAGGCCTTCCCTCTTATGGAGTGAATACTGTCACCTAACTGGGTGGTGGGCACGTGTGATCACTACGGGCACTTACGAAGTACCGTGTATGCAGAAGCTATTGCGATACGCAAGTTCTTCTCGGGAAAACACAAACAGTCCAAGCCTGCCTTTAGCAGTTACGACCCGTGCAACTTGCAGGAAGAGGTTCAACAGAGATCAGGGTGTTTTGAATCTCGCTCTGACTTTTGGGGTAAGAGATTCTTCTTCCAAAGGCAAAGGCCATCACCACCTACTCAAGCTCTCTGAGCTGGGAAGGGGCGGGGGGGGGGGGGTGGGAACCAAGTGTGCGACCAAGTATGATTTCCCTGAGTGCACCTCACCTCTCCCAGGTAGATCCTGGACCTCAGTGGTACCAGTTTGCAAAAGCAGCCCTCAAGTTTCTGCCACGATCCCTCTTCCCAGTGCCCACATGAGGTACACCTGGGGTGGTGTTATAAAATACGTGGCAGCCGGCAAATGGAACCCAGAAAACTCTGAAACAAAACAGGACAATAACTCTCGGTCTGAAGGCTGAGAACCGATAGAGTCGGCTCAGTTGTGCAATCATTTAAGAGATGAATGACAGTTTAATCGCCACGAGAGAGTCCTCTGGGATCTGCGGTTTGAAAGTAAAATATGTATTGTCGGTACCTCTTTAGGCTGTTTTCCAGCATGTTGTTGTAAAAGTTGAAGCTGCAACTGTTCCTGTTGTTTTTTATAAAACTCTTGAAGCTGCTGCTACAAAGGAAAGAGAGGACGGTAAGTAACAGAGGGTAGCGCCAAAGCCACTGTCCCTTTCGGCGCCATATACACGCTGCGGCTTGAAAAATGGCGCCCTTTTATCTGTAACGGCCTGACCTTTAGTCTGAAACCCGACAATAAATTTCAGCGCACGCTGACTCTTCTTGGCATTATTGTTTGAAAAGTAATCTCCAAAATGAACTGATGAGAAACATACCATTTTCTACACAAACTAATTAAAAGAAGGCAAGGGATGACCTTTGATTGTACAACAAAGCCAGAGCGCCCTTGCGGAGGGAGTCTGGTGCATCTCTACCGCAAATCGCGTACATGCTTGCTAAGTGATAGGCTCGGGCGGTGTTGGGGACCTGCGTTCAGTGTCTACGTCAACTGCGTGGGGAGCATCCTCTGCTGTCCTGTCCCCACGGCCTCACCCCAGCAGCTCCCATCCCTATGGTCCCGAGTCTCCTCTATTTGGTTCAGGTGTCCATCAAGTCCGACGATGAGGCCCCCACGGCACAATGGCACCGGAAGTTCGCTTCAGCATCGGCAAACACGGAAGAGGTTAAATCAACTCTACACCTGACAATTAACCAACTCCAAGACGTTTCTTGATGTTTAAAAGAAAACTTCTGTAAGCTTCTGAGTGGAGATGGGGACTTCAAGAGCTGTCACATTTAAACCTGCTCCTGACGTGCTCCCTGTTTTGCTTTGATTCACACCATTTAGAAGCCTCTGGCTTTCCAAATAAAAGAGCGCAAAGCCCCCTAAGCCTAAAAGATCTTATTTCTACCAAGTCCAATTACAGCCTTAATCTCAGTCCATTGGGTACTCTCCAGGCCCAAACCCTCGTGGCTTTGGCAGGGTCCCTCTCTTTCAGGGATGCTAATGCAACCGATCACCCAGGGACCGATGTTGCGTCCTGCCCCACCCTCCCTGCTCTGCTTACGCTTCTTCGACGGGCAAAGGAGCTGCTCAGGTGAGGGGAATCCTGAGAGGAGGGACGGGCCCCAAGGGGCCACGGGATGCTGGGGGAGGAGGAAGGACCATTACCTGCTGAAGCATGAGGGCCTGCTGCTGCTGGAGGAGAACCTGGAGCTGCTGAGGGCTCAGCACTTGTTGCTGGAGGATCTGCTGCATTTGCTGGGGAGTGATAACTTGAGGTGTCATCATAGCCACTGACACGGGAACCTAGAACGTTAACGAAGGATAAATAGGAAGCCAGGAAATTGCACGCCCGCAGCACTCTGCCTTCCGGGTCCAGGGACTGACCGGCATCAGCCTGCTTCCAGGACTGGCCAATTTCCCAAGTGCAGGGCATCTATCCAGAGGGGATGCAGCCACAAACCCTATTTAATCTATCAGGCACATCGATTTTAAATAAAGAAAAATAAAAGAAAACCCTGTAGCCGCTGACAAGTGCTCCCGATGTTCTGGTAAACGAACAAGGAGCAAAGGCTTAATAGATGCTACCTGGAGTGAGGTTAGTATGATCTCAGTTTCTTAATAAGAATGAGTCTTTGGTTATAGTGAGATGTAGCACGTTAACGCCAATGTGAATTTTGTTTTAGGGAAGAAGGCAAACAGGAACTAGTATTTTCCCGGCTGGAGCTAATACGATCCCCTTCCCCTGTGGACAGTGGTTTTAAGAACAATCAATGAACGCTGAGTCTTGTGGACAGCTGAACCTTGAATGCACCTTCCGAACTTCAACACAGACCCTTCCTCTGATGCCTTTTAGCCTTCCTTATTCACCCAGCACACAGATGTCTCAATTCTTTCATATTATGTGTGATACCATTAAAAGCTGCTTTCCATGACATTTCAGTGACAAACAGCTACAGTGATGAACCTGATAGCATTTCATATTTGCAACTGTTAACACGTTTCTGCACGGGCATCTCTGCAAGGAACCTGCACGCTGTATCTGAAAGGATGATGTCTTGTTCAGATAAAACACTGACATTAAAATGACAGGCTGTCTTGGCCAAGGTTACACAAATTGTATTCAAGCGGATACCTAATGACAATGCTATGAATTCTGCAAGCTTTCTAGAATGTAATTTAGCTATTCAAAATAATCACTGCACTTGTGTTTAATTTGCAGACTACACGAGAACCATTTTGTCAGGCCCCGTAATACAAGAAGACTATTTCATGAAAAATTAACCCCCCCACACACACCAAATAAAAAGATAAGGAAAGGGGAAAAAAAAAAAAACAATGAAAGAAAAGACAAAACCTGTATGTCTTCTAACAGTAATATTTAACCACCTTACTTTTCTTTGGTTTCTAATCAAACATGTGACAGCAAGAAGCGAGAAGCAGTAAAGGATATACTTTGTTAAAAAGGATCTGCTGTCATCTCATGTATTACAATAAAAGGTAATAACATGTTTTGCACTTTGCCTGTGTGCCACTTAAAAAAAAAAAAAAAACCCAGCAGACAATAGCTGATTAGAAGATAAAAGAATTTAAAAATCTTTCAGGGGAGCAGTAAGCAAAAGGGAGAAATGCAGTATTAATTTTATGTAACATAATGTCTTAATATGCAGTTTATCTTGACTTTTTCACATGATTTGTCCTGTCATTTGCATAGCGAGCTCTCATTCCTAATTTCACAGTCATTATGCACTGATGTCCCGATTTCTCAGCATCACTAATTTTGATGAACTAAAAAAGGTTCCTGAAGGTCAGATTCACGTACAGTGAACAGCCTCCACCGTTGTTGCGGGCATGTTTTGTGTGGGGGGATGTTTAGGCACAAGTTTCACATTGTTTGGAAAACACTAGCTGAAACATTTGAAAATTTTCCTTAACCCTAGTCTGGAAGGTCATCAATGAATTCTTCCTATTGCAGTGGCCTTTTAAGCATAGATGTAGACACACTGTAATTTTAAACAGATGGGCATGTCTGAATATTTTTATATGCAAACAGGGACAGATGTATATGAGTGGATAAATTATCCTTTTAAAAAGATACGTCGCAGCACGAAATATCACCAATGATTAGAACAGTGAACTTGCATTTAATCTAGGACAAACACCAAGAAGACATGATCAAAACATCTAACCACCTAGAAATTCATTCCAATTAGTCGACTCTGTCTTCATACAGCAGAAACTTTTTGAATTTTTCAATCTCTATTGGGTGCCAATCTCTATCTTTTGAGCTGTGAAAGCCAACGTATCACAATAGAAGTTTACTTTTCCTTGAGAGTTGCATCATCATACAGGGAGGTTTGATTAAGCAAACAAAAGAACCATGTTTAAGGTTTCTTTTTTCCCCTGCGTTTCTTGGATGATGTACAATGTAAATATTCTTGAGCCAAATTTCTGATGGTGATGAACAGGAAAACAGACAGGAACAGGGTGGTGTTAAGATCTAAGCTGGTGATGAACGTGAAATTAACAGTGTTACAACAGAAACCATCATAGAAACAATCTCTTGCTCTTCATGTTTAAAAGGACTATGGAGAGCCTATGCAAGAGAAGGGCACCAGAGAACTTCTGGGGGGGTGATGGAAATGCCATCTACCTTGGTTGGGGTGGTGGTCACAGAGGATGGATACAATTTCCAAAATTCTTCCGACTGTATACTTAAAACAAATGCATTCTATATAGGTAAATTATGCTTCAATAAAACAGATCTGAAAAGTTTTAAAAAAGGACTCACATACACAGCTAATTTTTAAACCCTCATATACAGTCAACAGTTTAAATCTCCTTTTCCCAGAGTTATTTATTCAATTTTTGTCGTCATGTTATAGAACAGTAAAACGAACTTGAGTCTCCTCTCCTTTTTCCCTTTGGACATCTCGACGGAGGTGGTGACAAGTAATCAGATGCTTAAAGCAGCAGCAGGCACAGCCAAAGGAGGGAAAGGGGCGAGAAGCCTGAGTAATCCTCCAGCCTGGTGACCGGTCTCTGAATAATCAGAAGTGGGCTCTTAGATCCTCACGGCCTTAACTTGGCTTTTCCTCTCTGAAACCACATTTTCACACAAGTTCGCTCTGAGCTTCCAAAGTGGGCTCGAGCTTCATTTATAAACATAATAAAACTAAGATTTTCCCAAAGTTCCTCCTCCAACGTGTCATGAAAATCAGTTAAGGAAAGCTTTCACAAACGTAGCCAAATGAACCAGAAACCATTGTGGGGTGCGAAAAGGAAAAATAAAAAATAAAAAAAAAAAATCTGAGCACAGTGTGGGGCTTTAAATAGTTAAGAATTATAGCCTACATATCCACTGCCTTAGCTCTCGACGTCTAACTTTTTCATGTAGCTAGTCCCTCCTAATACTGGGAATCAAAGGGCATGCGGTACCAGCGAGAGGCTATTACAGCCCACACTTTATTGCCCATTACTACTGAGGTCATTAGCGGCAAGAGTGATTGTACTGGTCTTAACCTATTGATCACTGTAACTACTATCATTTAATCCTGTGTTGAATGTCCGGAAAGCAGGTACAGGCACACGAGAGAGAGTGCTTCAGCATTGAGAAATATGGCCAAGGCTTCGAAATTACACTTTGATTCATAAAATCTAGCCAGTGGTTTAAATCAATAGTATTTAAAACAGTCATGTGAGTTTTTAACTACAGCACTGTAATATTTATGAGCCCCTCTTTCAGAGCATTCAGTCGAAACTAAACTCCCCCCCCCCCGATTCCATGCACCTCCTTTACCCTCCTTTAGATAAAAACATTAATTTCTGAGGTTCTGTGTGGTACGGGGCTCATGCCTTAACTAGGAGTTCAAGCTAATGCTCGATTTCTTCCTCAAATGACAATTTAAATATAATGCAAAAAAAAAAAAAAAAAAAAAAGACCTGTATCCCCGATACTGTAACTACCTTAACTGTTTGAGTATATAGAAATGAGTATGTTTTATGAGTTAACAATGAATCATAGAAGGCAATTTATGAAGAACGGGAATGATTCTGTCTAGCTGCCTTCAGGGATCAGAAATTCAAATTAAACTTCTGGCAGACATTTAAAGAATGCTAGCATACAAAACTGAATTTAAACACACACACACACAGTTAACACTCTTTAGTTGAGTTTCAAGGGGAAGTCATGAATTAACAAAAAAAATATTGGTTGATACACTGCTGACTGATACCAACTGGGTGTGGCCCACCCCAGGTGCACACAAACCTGCGAACATGGCAGCCGGACAGCTGTGCTGGGGCCATTGGGACACGGCTGCTGGTGTGGGCCTGCTGCTACCTTCCTACCAGCCACTGGGGAGATGTCCTCTGCACCAATAAGTGCTGTTAAAAGCCCATCCAGTGCTGTGTAAATTCTGCCTGATACAGTTTTCTTTTACTTCCAAATGGCTTTATATCATCTGAACGCTAGAAGAGTATTAAAATAATATGGCTTATTTTTCTCCTCCATCCTCAACAGGGAGAGGTAGGTAAGGGGAAGGGGAAGAAAAAAATCTAAAAAGCAAACAAACAAATAAAAACACCCATAGCAACAATACTGATTTCTAATCTAGGACACAATTGGAGGAATTGGGTGGGAGGGGAGATGACACAATATAAATACTGAAAATAACATGTTATCCTTTCTTTTTCTTTCTCTTTAGTTTACACGCACGTTAACTCCAAGGAAATGCTGCCAGGTATAAACACACATAGATTTTTGGACCTCAGCATTTCTCATAATTGCTATGTGTACAAATAATGCAAATGAGAAGATAAAAACATTTTAAATACTGCTGTATTTCCATTTCTCTGGATTAAGAATTTAGAAACTACTTTTCATCTCTGGTTATTCACCTCGTGGATGTCCCAAGAAACTTAAGTCCCTTCTAGACCTCGGGCTGCGTTTGAATGATAACTGACCAGGTAAGGCAGTGTCACTTGGTTCATCAAATAAGAGCAAAATGAATTAAATTAGAATGCTCCAGAACATCAAAACAAAACCAAAGAAAATGGCTACACACACACACACACCTATGTCAAATTTGATAGGATCACGTGGAAGCGAGCCTGTATAAAAGAAAATAAACAGCAAGCGCCCCCCCCCCGATGAAAGACAACAGTTTTCATAATTAATAACCGAATGGATACAACTGATATATCGGCAAACAAAAAAGTTAGGAAGCTTCTATCTGTTCCCCATGGTGTTTAGAAAGAAGAAGAAGAAACACACACACAGACACACAAAAACCCAAAAAGCCACAGATACCATGTAAAGTAGGAAAGAAAATACATTTCTGACATAATATTTCAGTCTTCAAAAAATAAAAAAAAGCATGCTATTCACGTGGAAAGTATAATTCTGTTCCATTATAGAATCCTGTTTTTTTGTATAACTCTTTTAGGCTTCGCTATTTTGCCACAATACTGTACAAAGCATTAAGGCAGGTAATGGTTATTATATTAATGCAAAATCATCTAAGTAGTCAGTCATTAGCATAACTGTTCTCTCAGTAACAATACAACCACCTATTAAAATTTTAGGGAAAAAAAAAGACCTCTTTAAAATGCAATTAGCGTTTCATTTTTTATCATTTTGTTTATTACATTCTATCAAGAAAGGCTATCCTTCCTTCAGGAAGAATTGTATGGCCAAGACTTGCCTGCCAATCAGGAGTTATTTCAGGTTATCAAGCCTAATAAGCAATCCTGGCAACGCTCTCTGAGCTCTTCTTTTGTCTCTAAATTGTAAAAAGTGGCATAAATTCATATTTGTTTACAGCACGGGCATCTGTGGGACCTCCACTGCTCTCCTCTCACATTTCCCCCCACATAAGGTTACTCCACTAGGCGCCAGCTAACTGTTTTAGCTCTAATATCAGCTTCATTTGCATAAAAATGTAAAGTTTACATAAATTAAAACGCTTCTCCCATTAGTGACTTAAATACAGGAAACAGTGGAAGCTACACGTGAAAATAATCATCCAATAAGCCCTGATCTTTTCAACCTAGCAACTATTATTATTATCATCTAGAAAAATGCCCCCTCTTCCTTCCTCAGTCTCTCTCTCGGAGGAGGGATGGAAAAAACTTGGTGCACGTGGATCAAACCTGCTCTGACAGTTTACATGAACAACAACAACAAAAATCGTCTTTTAAGTACTGTACAGAAGAGGAGGGGAGAATTATTCCAAGAAGGTACCTCAGAATAGACTCTACCCACAGATCTTTAGCTCTTGAAGAGAAAAAGAAGAGGCCTTGGCTACATAAGCTCCCTTACATTGAAGCATTATTCAAAAATAGTGAAAGGGAAGGCAACTGTATCCATCCTCTTTGACACACACAGATGATTAGAATACGGAAAGACAACTTGGAGATGCAGCTGGAGATCAACGGATACTGTTAAATGAAGAAAAGTTAAATGTTGATCTTTTGCCCATCGAACATTTTTCTAAGACTAAGAATTAAATGGACAGCTCTTCATGCTTTAACCAGCACAGAAAATATCACAGGGTGCTTAACTACGAAAAAATATACATCATATACATATAATTAATATATATACATATATATTTTACTATTTACTGAGATACAGGGGGGATTTTAGTTGGATTTAAACATGCAGGTAGGCCAAAATTAGATCATTCCAACATTTTTAAGGCCTGACTGAGGGTGCAATCACCCTTTCTTTCCCCTTTTTTTCAGAATTGTAACTTCTGTTTCTCAAATTATGTAGTTTCTCCTGCCTATTTCCAACACCTTTACCTTATCTATCACAGTTAAGCTAAGGGGTGCAAATTAGATTCTAATGGGAAAGCATCAGTTGCTTCTTCGACAATCTCACCATTCACTGATTTATTTCTAATGGAGACAAAGCCCAACCCAAAGCTCCCTATGTGATAAAGGCCAAAACATGTTCAAAACTGCCTAGTAAATTCAAGGCTAATGGGAAAGCCATGAAGACCCACACTCATGAAGTGGTGTGACAATTAGAGTAATTGTACAAAAAGCCATCTTCAGGACAAAGTAAAAGAAATTAAGCTGCCACAACAGTAACAGGTTAGATGAAAAAAATCAAAATTTAATGTATTCTCCCCTGTGTCATCTTGTTTTGTCAAGACATCAAATAGAATTGGGAAGTACAAAATAACAAGCCCTTGAGAAATCACAGAAGCCGACCTTTTTGATGTTGTTGATTTACCTTGTTCTCAGTTATTTGAACAATGATGTTTCAGATTTACGGGCCTGATAAAGCTTAAAAATTAAAACATGATACTAAGGTATCCCAAAAAAGTGCACCCCCACATTTAGCCAGCAACTTCATTGATTCGTTGCTTTCAACCGGATTTGAAAAGGAGGCACAGTGCATGTATTCAATATTTATTTCTCTCATTCTAAATTAATTTCTCTTCAAACAGCTGTCAGGTAGGAAGAAAGACGCAGAGATTATTCCAACAGTCCTCAAGTAGAGGCCCAGTTCAGGTCTCTCCAGACAGTTCAAGTTCCCAGCATCTGTAGAAGACTGCTTAGCTAAGAGGTAGCTGAGTTTTCTCTTTTTAAAAAAGAGTAAATAAAACTGAATGTAGAATGCCATTTTTGAGGAGGGGGGAAAAAAAAAAAAGTACTGCACACTTTGAAATGACTGAAACCAATGTCCAGAAATCTCATGCTATTGCCAAGAACAGAAATCTTTCATCAAAACCAAACCAAATTCATGTCTGTCCCCAAACCCAGCCACGCAGGTATACACGAAGCTATAGTCTTTCTCTGCCCCCGGAGAGCTACAGCTTATCAGCAACATAACTCCTAGTCTTATATGAAATCTTACGTACAAAGATATATAAAATCAATATATCACACGATAGCTTTCTCAATTTTTATGTGTAGATGGCTGCTTCTACTAGAGCATACATATGAACCAAAAAATGCAGCAGTAAAAAAAAACACATCTGTTTAAAAGACACTGAAAGTAAATAACCTAGTATTTACAAGCACTAGTAGAATTTGTAAGATCTGGACTAGTTAATAACTATTAAATGACTGTAACTCCTTGTCATCAAATTCATATGCATTTTAACACACAGCACACACACCAGACACTATGTATTTATTTACTCCAACCTTCTCTGGTCAACTGTTGCTGCCTTATCCCTCGCTAATAAATCACAAAGAACTACCTGCAGTGGACTCGCATTATTCTGTTTGCCAAACTCCTAAGAGGATAGTTTTAAGTTTCCCCTTAGTGGTGTTCATCTACAACTAAGCCACAGAGTAAAATAAATTTCTTCAATCTCCTTTTTTTGGCCAAATTTTATTCACATTTTAGTTCAAGCTAAGAAGCTCGTCACACTACCATCTCCTGATTGTCTCAGTAAAACCCTGTAACACCAGCACACTTCTGCCACCTTACTCAGCTGAGATAAATGTGAAATTACATTGCTTTTAATTAATCTGGATTTTAATTTCACTGTGTCTTGCAATTGTGTGGAGGTTGGCTGAAAAGTTTGCAGAACTGGTCAGCGTCATGAAAGAGTTTATCTTTCAAGTGACAGCTCCTGTCAACTTGCAAATACAACGCAGTGATGGTGAGGGTTTTGTTTTTACAGTACATTTGACTGTAAACAAACAAACAAAATGCAGGCCAACCACTCCTATCACAAGCTTTCCGATAATTTATGGTTTACCAGCTGAGCAAGGTTACGCAACACTGCATGCCTTTAGATGCATTACTTCAGTTAGTTGAGATTTAATTAAGATCACAGCCTCTAAAATCCCTGTCAAATGAAAATTCAGAGAAGACAATACACTATATAGCCTCTTGCAGAATGTTTCCATTCCGTCCTCTGGAAAAATATGAGTTAATCCGCGTTTCTATGGCTGCAGACAAAAGTTCACTAATTTTGTTTTCTTTTGACACTTAGGTTGTTTTCTATTGTATGTCATGAGATCATTCCCTTCCAGGGAGGGAAGAAAAAAATCGAGAGTGAAACACGTTGCAGAAACTGCCCTTGACATTATTATCCGACATTAGCATAGCTTAGCTATGATGTCATCACATCTTCATATAATCAGCCCATGCTTAGGAGAGTTTCATTTAATGAAATATGTTTATTTAAAAACACAACACAAATGGGAAGCCCACCTTTCTTGAATTACTCAGATTAAAGAACTGACATGTTAACGCTCCTCATTTCCTTAACTGACCAACTTGTTAACAAATGAGCTGCACATATGGGTAGAAAAGAAAGTTCTGGAGGCAAATAAGAGAGCATAAAGCCCATTACTTTCATACTATCAGCAGTCCCTAGGGTAAAAAATATATATACATTGTTAATAGATTTCTTCTTACAGATTGCTCTCTCTTCTTTTAAAGAAAAAATTTATGATCATGTGGTCCTTTACCTAGTCCAACGTATTTTTATTTGCATCAGCTTAATATCTGGTTGCTTATCTCATGCCTTAGAAATGACAGGTGCTCACAGTCTTACTCTTGACAGGCCACTACACAAATAACTGTCTTGCCTGAAAGGGCTAATGCAGTACTAATGAACAATAAATCAACTTTGATTATCAAGTGTCAGCCCAATCCGTTTTCAGTTCAGCTCTATCACATCCTAGAGTAAGTCAGCCAGTGTCTCTGGGTAGGCAGTCTGTATTTTGGTTTCATTTTTACACACTTTCCACTGAAATGTGTCAGGCAGCTACAAAGAATCACGTAAATAGAAGTAGACCTTTTTTCAATGTAAGCGAAGGGCATCAATTAGGAGAATGTGCTTCAGCCTTCATTCGGTTTACTTAGTGACGGGTCTTAATATTCGAGAAAGCTTTGTATGCTTTTAAACAACAATAACAGCAACAGATCCTAAACTAGAATCTTAATGTGATCCTGTTTAAGGTTTCTGACAATGACATGCTAGCCTGAACACTTTACCACATAAACCAGCTCTGACCGAGCATTCCTCTTGGAAAATCTATTACAAACAAATGGAAAAAAAAAAAAAAAGGCATAAAAAAGGCCGCCTCTAAAATAAAAACTTCACTCGATTTGAAGTTAAAAAAAAAATGGCTTCTTTAACACTGACTTCCTAATAAAATAAATGCAACTTATTTTTTTCTTAAGCAGATTAGTCACTGATAGTATGAGTCACATTTCCTGTTATTAGGCTTAATTTTTCCCCCAAACGTGTCACTTTCAGAGTGTTGGAATCTATGGAAATTAGGTGATTTGCATTTTTAAATTGGCTTGATTAGAACATTTGGTCTGTGTGGACAAGAGTATAAAATTATTAGATATTTTACTCCGAACCGGCAGGCCCTGAAGGAGTTAATCCCAAAGAGGAAAGAGTCTATATGTACTTTGCTCTAAAACTTTACCACCCACTTCCTAAAGGTCCCCTCCTTCCCATCACGACACTTGGGCGGGGGGAACCAAGAAAGTCTCGTTTCCACTGACCGTCTTTCAGGCAGTTCTGACAGTTGAGGTAGCTACAGTCAAAGCCGGTTCGGATGGGAGCACCCCCTGACAATTCCTCAGTCTGCTGCGCGTCCTAACCCAAAGCCCACTCACTACTTAATTAACCAGCAAAGTAATACAACACAGCTGAGACGTCCAAACCTGCCTGAGTGTCCCTCCGCCAGCCTGCCCTTTTCTGTGTGCGGCTTTATTCGTCCCCCTCCCCCCCGCCCCGTGACTGTGTGTGAACTCCTTGAATTTGAACAGCTAAGCTGAAAATAGCCTAGACAGATATAGAAACAAACTATCAGCAGCAAAGAAACATCCACACGGGTTACACTGAGATGGAAGGCTCCTTGTATATGTCACACGCTCTGAAAGTGACATAAATCACACCCCAGAAACGTCCCCCGAATAGAGTGATGGCGAGGGCTTTACCAAAGTGGCTGCCTGAAGGCCAGAACGGCAGAAAACCAGTAGCAAACGAAAAAAAAAAAAAAAAAAAAGAGCGAGCGAGCGAGAGCGCGAGAGCAAAACACAAGCAGGACTTCCTTCAACTCTCAACTACACCCCACCCATGAACATTTTAAAAAAGGGAGAGCAAGAGAGAAACGGGCGGGGGGGGGGGAATGTCTCTCTTCCAGGACCCACAGGCCTGGAGCTGCTTCTTCCCACCCCTCCACTCCCTCCCCCCGCCTCCACTTCCAGAGCGCAACTCCCACCCAAGTTGATAAACAGCGATGGTTATTATTATTATTTTTTTTTTCCAAAAGACTCAACTTAGAAACCCTCGGGCGCTCCTGCCTTCCCCAGCGAGGCCCCAGGAAGCTGGCACCGCGGAGCCCGGGGAAGGAGAGCAGAACGGCAAAGATCAATCACAGGGACCAACCTGACACTCTCCATGTAGCCGCCAGGCGCGCGGAGCCGGCTCAGGGCGCCCGCGCGGGCCGGGCGTGGGGTCCGGCGGCCTCGGCGTGCAGGCGGACTGCACGCGCGCAGGGGCGCTCCGGCTCGCGGGCTGACAAGACGCGCCGCGCCGCGCCCACCCGCCCCGCCCTGCTCCACCAATCACAACCCGCCTCTAAACACCCCGCGCCGCGCCGCGCCGCGCCCCACACAATGGGCTCCGCGGCCCGCGCCCCGCGCCCGCGCCCCCCGGCCCCCCTCCGCGCGGCAGGTGAAATCACGCTCTGCTGAAACCCGGCTTTTGTTTCGGGAGCAACTCCGCTTAATTGCTGTTAACCCTTTGACCCGCCTCCGGCTGACGTCTGGGAAGCCGGGCGCGGCGCGCATCTCTCCCTCCGGCCGGGGCTGCCGGGTCGGGGCTTTTTCGTGGGGTGGCTGTGTTTGTTTCCTCTTGGAAACTGACAAAGAGTTGTCCCGGCCTTTCAGAGCAACCCGAGCGGCAACGCAGGGAAACCGGCGCGTCCGGCGCACACCCCGACTGCTCGGAGCAACTGTTTAGAATCGGAAGGGGATGCGGGGCTCAAAGGCAGCGCAGGAGAACTTCCTCGAAAACGGCCTTTGCGGGAGAACTTTCGCTTCACGTCCCTGGTTTAACCCAGCCTTGGCCTCTTTTATTTCCCCCCTTTTCTTTCCAAGAGCCGGGTTCGCCGGAGTGTGCTTGTGCGCACAGAGGAAAACGAACCCGACACGGGGGTTGAAATAAATAACAACCAACGTACCTCGTTGCTGAACCAAGCTCCTTGCCCTCTAGAACGACAGCTGCTGAAGCAAGCATCTGCCACTCTTTCGCTAAGAAATAATTCTCTAAATTCCGTTCTTATTTATACAACAACATCAACACAGGCTACTCTCCATGAGCACTTGAAGATGACCTCTATTAGTCACTGCTCCTTAATGCTGTTTAAAGCTGAGTACAGTGTGAGGAAAAAAAAAAGTCACCAATATTGTAAACTTGGTGGGCTCAACTGGCCCGATTTCGGTGCCAGGTTAATTTAGTCATTTTCGGCAGTTCTAGAATCACTTCTCTAATTTACCCTTGTTCAATTTAGGGGAAAACTTTTTGGCCTATACTTACAAAACAAACAAACAAAACTCTAACTTTTATTTTTCTTAAAAATATTCGAGGAAAGGTAGTCGTGACATTAATGATTACGTATTTTCCCTCAATTAAAAAAAAAAAGGCCACAAATCCTACTCCACTAATTTCAGTTTTACTTGAAAGTATTTTTCCATTTGAGGTGTTCACGCAGGTTACTACAAACCAGCAAGCATATTGATAGTATTTCCGATCAAAGCAAATGCCTGAATTTCAATCAGGTCAGCTCGGGAGCAGACAATTCCCCCATTAATCCGCCAGCAAAAGAGACAAAAGCGCCAGTTGACTGTCAACTTATGATCAGATGTTAAATGGGTGCAGCACTGATCGAGCTCCACCCTAAAGTGTTTTTGTGTCAGAAAACAAATTTATTAATGGAAGTTTTTCAGGTCACAAAAATGTGACCCCACCCTCTCATGAATATTCAACAGAGAACCAAGGCATTCTTTTTTGGGGAGAGGGGCCTTAAATCTGCCCGTGTACCACGAATCAGTAGAGTTCTGACTCTTAAAGAGACAAGGCCCTCCTTCCGTAGGGGCTGGCAGGGCCCCAAAGACAGGAAATAAAAATATAGGAAGTTCTCTCCAACCAAGGCACAGGGAGAGAGGAGAAATGTTCATTTCAAAAATCCACATTTTTTTTAAAGGTATTAAAATTCATCAGAGATTTAACGTCTGTGAACAACATCAGGGTGCCCTTTAAAGAAGCAATTCTTTTTTTTTTTTTTTAAAGACAATTTCTTTCAGAGGCATCCATAAAACTCAAGCATGCTTTTACAAGTTGGCCCACCTCCTTTGCAGGTCTCCGTTTGTAAGCGAATCTTCTCTGGGAGTATCCAAACAAGCAAACAACAAACATTACAGAAGCTTGTGACCCAGCTGTGGAGTCCAGCCTCACACAAAATAATTAGAGAGTGATGCAATGCGGTGCTTACACAAATACTAAATTGCATGGTGGTGGCGTTAAGCACCATGAGACCACAGAGCAGGGGGAGATGAGTGGATCAGGAGAGGTCTGGGAAGGCCCCTTGGGGAGGTGGTGTTTCGAGGACTGATGGTTTGGATAAGGCGGGAGGTGACAAAGTAGCTTAGCAAAAGCAGAGGCCACCTGGAGCCCTTCCCACCCTCTCTCCAAACATGACATGGTGACTCAGAGGCTACTTCTAGGCAAGGAAATGTACCATCAGAGATAAACCTGGATAAGTTTTATAGGCCCAGGCCATTTTGGTTAACGCTCCCAACGCATTTCGGTTATTTGGCCCAGGCTCAGTCCCTAGCCAGGGAACCACATCCTACAGGCCGCAACTAAGAGTTCGCATGCCGCAACGAAGATCCCGCGTGCCTCGACTAAGACCTGGCGCAGACAAATAAATATTTTGGAAACAAAAAACTTAAAAAAAAAAAAAAAAAGATCGCTTTCCATGTGGTCCCTGTCTACCTGCCCTGTGTCTGGGATTCAGTGAGAACTGGAACTTTCAATGGCTGGAATCCAATATAAATGTTACAAGGTGCAGTGATTTAGAAGACTAGTCAATGCCATTTGTTCTATGAGTGCCAGGTCATTTTGGAAAGCCTGGGTCAGAAAGGCCAAAAAATAAATAAAATAAAAATAAAAGCAGCAGCATTTGGACATTTGGCTTGCGGGAGCTTTAGAAAAATCTGGATTGAGGGGCAGGCTTATTTAGAATGGGTTGCTCAGCCACAGGGGTTCATTTAGTTGTCACAACGTGAACAGAAATTGCAATCCCCATTTTACAGAGGAGGGAGCTGAAGTTCAGAAAGGCAAAGTGATTTTTTTTTTCCTTTTCCCTGTCTAAGAATCAAACACACACCCAGCTCCACGGGCCACAAGGGGAAGCAAGACACTGAATAGTTCCAGAAAAAGAGAGGCCATGATAATATAAAATGAATACCTGGGGGGGGGGGGGGGGAAGGGCTAATGTTGAAGGAAAGTGAAGGAAATGCTAAATACCCTACTGAAAAATATTTTTGATGCCCACATCCTAACACCCACAACAGATACAGCCCTTGTTCAAACACCACATATTAAGAAACCTGTCAGTTGCTAAATGAGTCCATTGTGCAGCTGGCTGTGTACTTAAGAACAGATTACTATGATCCCACACCAAACTCTAACCACCAAATAACACACCTGGGACTCAAATCATGTATTTTATTTGGTTCTGCTGAGCCCTAGCCTTGAATGCAGAAGAAAGTGAAAGGTTTTACTGCCCATTCAGAGCTGAGAATGTAGATAAGATGTATTCAACGCAGAGTCAGAAGGAGCATCTTGTCGGGACATTATTCCCACACTTTGATGGATGGCACGGCCAAGGAGGAGACACCAGCCACGGTGCTGGGCCCACGTGGTCCTCGGCTCCAGCTGGAGCTGCTTGGAAAGGACATGTAAATGGGCACTGGCTCACGTATTTCTAAGCAACACTGAGAGCGAGACACCTCCCCAGATAAAGTCAGTTATCTCTACCAAAGGATGAACAGTTTGATGGGTTGAAAAAAATCAACTTGCTTATGAGGGTCAAAATCTTTTTCTTGTTTTTTTTTTTTTTTTTTGGCCGTGCTGTGCAGCCTGCAGGATCTTAGTTCCCCGACCAGAGATTGGACGTGTGCCCCCTGCGGTGGAAGCGTGGAGTCCTGACCACTGGACCGCCAGGGAATCTCAAGGGGCCAAAATCTTAATTCAATTCCCCATCTTCTTCTAAACAGCCCTTCCTTGAACACTGATTTCCCTTCTTTTTAACCATTCGTTTCGTGGAGTACCCAGAACATATTCTGAAACGACAACTTAAAGAGATTCAACCAACTGACCCTGTTGCTAGAGGAGAACACACTGAAAGAGCAGGACTACAGAATTTAGGCCCCTCACCCCAGAAGTGGGCTTGATGACCTGCCCAGGGAAGCGAGTCTCTCCAGAAGGAGCCCTGCTTTAGTTATTTCTCATGTCTCCAAAGACCGCCAACCAGCAGCCAATTAGAGAGACTAAACTGCAACAGACATGCCCGATTCCGGACATTTGGGCACTTGTCTCCAAGGACCTGCCGTTCCTTCTTGATTTAAGTGGGGCTTTTACTTAAAAATATAAATTAATACATCATCCATCTACAGGGAGCTAAGGCAGTTAGCTCCAGATTGCTATTGTTTATGTCGCTGTTATGTCTGTAGACAATGAAGGCAATTATGTTGCTTTTCTCTTGCTGCCGCTCAGCCAATGGAAAAGACTGCAAGTTCTCACTCTTGCGAAGGAGTTTACATTTCTTCCCGTGACACCCTGCAAACTGTCATCAGCATCTTCATGTGATGCAACCTTTTATAATGCGATTGCTCCTGGTTAATTTTCTAGATACACACCGTGACATGTCAACATTCAGGTGACTTAGGAATATGATGGGTACATAAGCTATGGAAAACATGTACCACCCTCTCCAAAAAAAAAAAAAAAAAAAAAGTCCCTCACTCGAAATGTAAAGATATTCATAGAATGTCACCGGTAAACAAAATCATGTCTGGGAAAGAAAAATGGCCAACATCCATTCCAAACTCTGCATCTGATTGACGGTAACAAATTACTCTCTCTGATTTATGCTCAAACTATAATCTCGTTTTAATATAATGTACAATGTATAACTGGACCGCTTCTACCGTAAGGTTAGAACAGATTACACCGAGGTGCACAAAAGCCTCAAAAAGGGACATGTTTTAGGGCAGCAGGTCGTTTCCCAAAGAGCTCTTTCCTCCAGGTATCAGGAAGAAAGTATCACTATCACCATTAAGCACGAGGCCTTATTCCCCCCCTCCCCCACCCCGGAAGAGAGACAGTGCTGACGACACACCCATGTGCAAACCCTCGATTTTAGGCACAAGCAGAACAGGGTCACTGAAGGGGAAAAGAAACAATGGCTCTTGGGTGATGAGATGACATTTGAATTTTTTTTTTAATGTTTAATTATGTAGAAATCGCTGAGTATCATTTTAAGGCACTGGCCACCTTTAGGCAGGAAAGTCAGTATTTCGGGTGACCCGAGGTGCGCAGCAGGCCTGCGAAGAGGCAGAGGGAGCGTGTTCCATCCTGCCCTCCGAACAATGCTCACCAGTCTCCCTCCCGGCCCTCGCCACCCTCCTGTGACCCTAGGCTGACACACCCTCATGTCAAAACCTTCTTTACGCCTGCCCTCTGCTGGTAAGCCTGCCAGGACTAGGACATTTCGACTACCTCAACTTATTCCAAAGATAACTTTCAAAAGCTGGAGAGAGAAAGGCCACGTAATGAACTATTAACTGGAATATATAAATTAAGACACTGAAAAAAAACGGGGGGTGGTGGTGGGAGGAGACGCAGAGGGTGAAACATGGCACCTTTAATGTAAAAATGCCCATCCGTCTACTCTACTGCCGGCTGGCTCAGAGCACAGGAGTGCCAAACTCTGTATTTTAGCTCACCTAAGAGAACAACCTGTATTACTGCCGGGCATCTTGCCTCCTCCTTTGCTCCCTCTCCGGGGAGAGGTATGTCGGTGCATTTTCAATAAAACACCTTCTTAGCAGTAAAGGGCCACTGTTCCCATTTCAGTGGTCCCTAAGGTTTCATGATACAGTATATTTAGCTGGCTTGCGGCTCAAGTTTTCCTCAGGCATTCATAAGATCCACATAGAAGGAAGAGGGATAAAAAAAAAAAAAAAAGGAGGAAAAGAAGAGCTTTCGTCTATCCTTTGTTTAAGTAAGACAACAGTTAACTCCGAGATTGATGAGCTGGCATGAGTCCCCCCCAAACAACGGGACGCGCTGCCAGGCTCGCTCCCCACGACAGGTGCCCTGGTGTGCGAGCCAGGCGTGTAGGGAGGAGGGCTCTGGGCATCAGCTGGTGAATTTCCGCGGCAGCAAGCAAGGGTTGAACGAGGCAGCTCCTGTCAGCGTCAATGGGAAGCACGAGGCCTTACAAATCCCTGCATCCCATTTCAAAAATATATCTCCAAGACGGGAAAATGAAGCTTCGCAGTTGCAACCTCAGAAGCGTTCAGGAAGTAGCACTCTTGACAGCGCTTTAGATGCCGAGTAAATGCTCTTATAACGAACACGCAACGCAGCTGACAATAAATCTTACACCAGGGAAGCCCGTGCAGGGCTGCGGAATCCCCTCGAAAGATAATTGCCTTCCACACTGTGTGGCATAGAAACTGTGACATCGAAAACCCTTTGTGGGGCCCTATAGCTCTCTATGGCTTTTCTTTCCTTAATAGTCACCGATTACACACATACATACACACACACACACACACACACACACACACACACACACACACACACACACACACACACACACACTTCTGCCTTGAAAAGAGACCACAGAAAAATCCAAAGATTTGGTCATCTTTCCTAGAGAACAGTGAGGAGGGCAGTTCTTGGCAGGGGACAGGGGATGGAAGTGGGAGGCTGGGAAGAGAGGAACTGTGTACGGACTCAGGGACAGAATCTGAAGCAGGACCTTAAGGTCCACAACCCTCAGCGTCCACTTCCCACTCTTTGAAAGCTCAGGTAGTTTCGCAAACAATTCCAAATTGGGAGTCTCCCAACAGGTCCATCAACAGGTAGGCAGATCTTTTCTAGTCCAAAGTGGCCTCAAGTGCTCTGTTTAACCCTGAGACGGTGTAGGAGTATTATTAGACAGGACACGGGGGTCTGTCAATGACATTGTCATGAGCCAACAGTGTGACTGTGCTCACATCCCCTCACCTCTCTGAGACTCCACACTTCACCTAAACAAAGAGAAAGATGGATAAGATACTCTCCATTTTTTCTTTAATAATAATAATAACAAAAACTATCACTACTAACTACTTATTATGTGTCAGGTATACAGTTTACCGTAGCAGAGGAACTAATTTCTAGGTACTTTTTAGCTTACAATTAATATCATATATAAAACTATCAAGGATATAGTTAAAAAATATAAACAGTATTTGAGAACTCTTGAATCTTTGGCACTATTGTGTCAACAGAATGTCAGGGAACAAAGGGAGGGAAAACTTTTTTGGAAAACAACTCAGAAGCTCTTATTCTGATTCTCTCTAGGTCATAAACCCTGTGAAACATCAGTAACTTGTGCTCCATTGAATAAATCACTAACATGCTTTAGGACTCGGTGAATTGAGTGGGGGTCTCAGAGGAGGAGGCTAAAATCACCTGATTTCCAAACCTATTTATGTCCTTTTTCCTTGTGATTTTTTCCCCTCTTCTTTAACCATCAAAGCTCTCTCTTTCCATCACGCCTGCTCCCACCAAAACAATGTTCTCAATTTCTGGTCCAACCTCGCAAGCCATTCACCTGCTTCTGTCTGTTTCCTATCGGAAAGGAGAGAGGAAAGCTTTATGCGCCAGGTAACTACTGGTGGGGGCTGGCATTTCCATCTCAGGTTGAAGCCACAGGTAAGGTTTGGGCTGGACGAAAAGAGAAATTTGCAAGGAAGCATAGCATCACAGAGATGTTAGATTCCTTTGGAGATCTGATAACTCTCGTCTTAAGAAAATGCATACAGAAAAGCAGACAGTCCAGCCTGCAGGCCAATTATTTATTTTTTATTGTTTTAAATGGCATTTCATCCCTCTTGAGGAAAAGCAATAGATGAAGCAGGAAGCTTTCAGGTCATACAGAACTTTGTTCTTTTCAGACAAATAAGGTATTGTGTGTTTGAACAATAGGAGGAATGTCTAATTGATCTTAATTAAATTCAGCGAGGTCCAATTTTTGAGATGGGTCAGGACACATCTATGTAATGTCACAACCCAACAGGCCAGGCCTTTGAAATCAGGGAGCTCTGTGGCGAACTGTCCTCTGACACCCTTTCCTCTCCATTCACCATCCCACTGCCCTACCAGCTTCTCCCCTCCAACTTTTCTTCTCTCTACCTCATGCTACTCCTGACGTCTTCCCGGCTCGGCACATACAGTATAAAACATCAACAGCCATAGTCCTTCCCTCTGGCCAGCCTTCTGGAGCGGCAAAGCCCCGCCACATACTCCCTCCTCCTTCTCATGATAACCTACCGAACAGGAATCCTATTTTTTTTATATATATATATATATATATATATATATATATATACACACATACACCGTGGCACGTGGAGAAGGTTACCTGGAGTTTGCAGTGCGAGAGATGCAGGTTTGAATCCAATCTTTGCTACTCACCGGCAAACTAGGTAGTCACAAAAGTTCATTTTGTTTGTATTTCCTCATCTGTAAAATGGGAGCAATTATCTGCCTCGCAGTGGACAGAGGTTTCTTTTATTACTTTTGAGGTGTGTGTGGGGGGGTGTCAATCTTTAAACTCAGTTTCCCTGATTCGAGAGCACTGGTGTGCATCTTTGATCTGATGCCTGGCGAGCACCTGGTCACAAGTGCCTAGCGCCCAGCAACCTCTCCAGTGTCAGCAAGGAGCCTCGTCTGAGGTCACCTGGCTGGTGGATGAAAGAGGAGGGGTGTGATTCTCCCCGCCAGAGCTCAGTCCTGCCTTAGGGAGCCTCTCCGGAGCTCAGGTGACTTTGAGATAAGAGCTAAGAAAACAAAGCCCAAAGCCAGTCACGATCAAGGAGGCGGTGTTGGGAGTACTGAAAACAGCCTGCCGGCTACAAATCAGGAGGTGTGTACCAGGACCTCGGAACAGGGTTTGCCAAAGAAAGGGAAAAAGAGGGAAGGGCTGGTGCCTGGTAACAGGATGGCTGAGAAATGTGGCACATATTTACCGGGAGCTCGTGATGGGTTTGGCACTTTCCATAATATCTCTTAATCCTCAAAACAAGCCTCTGAAGGAGGCATTATTGTGCCCACTTAACAGATGAAGAAACAGGCTCTCAGAGTTGAAATGACTTATCCAGTATCTCACAGCTAGTAAGGAGAGGAGTGGGACTTGAATGACTCTGAAACAAGGCTTCTGTACCATACGCCAAGCTGGAGACCAGGCTGGGGGCTAGAACGAGGCCTGGAAGAACAAAGAGACGGGTCCAGTTTTACTCACTTGGCAAACAGATGTGACAAAGAGCCACTGATTGGTCAGCATGAATAGAACCTGAAATAATACAAAGGTAAAATTCTGATAGCCTCTTTGCTTCTTACAGGAATCCACAGTGACAACCCTGGTCCACCACGTGAACGTGAAATTGGCCCTGAATCTGTCTGTAGCCACAACCGGGCTGGGAGGAGAGGCAGTGGAACAAGGGCTCATGCGCTGTCTTAAGTTACTTCTCCTTGATTAAGGAACCCCTCACACTCCCATTTCCATTATTGAGAAGAGACAGACACACAGACAAACAGGTAGACAGACTTTTCATCTTCTTCCAATACATCGCTGGGCACCAGGCAGTGTCCTAGCAGCCCTAGCCTGGACGGGGCTGGAGCTCTCCTGGCAATAGCATCTTAGATATAAAGATGGAACATCACGGTGATGGGACTTATTATGTCCCTGATCATAAAAGGCACCCACTTCCCTATGACAGCTCTGGAGAGAGACTGCTATGGGTTCTAATGCTGGCTGCACCACTTCCTGGCTGTACTTTTGGTAAATGATTCGTCTCTAAGTGCCTCAGTTTCTACATCTCTGAAGGGAACTAATCCCAGGACTTTTCCCAGAGGGTTGTTACAAGGATGAAATGTGATAAAATGGGTCAATGCCTGGGAAACACTTAAATGTTTCCTAATACCATTCTTATTGTTCCTACACACTGCTTTTCCTTCAATCTTTTCCTTTTGCTATAACGAAATACTGTACCAGAAGGCAAACTGTTTGCTTCGTTTTGTTTTGTTTTTTACTCTCGTCGACCTCTTATTTTTCTGTGACGTGGTATCAACCCTAACTGCAAAATTCTGTGTTGTGTTAGTATCAACCCTAACTCCAAACTTGAACTAAGTAGCAGTAGCCCTTTCGTCCAATGAACCTTAACAATGCAAGGAGGCACTTGGTTGTTTTGTTCTTTAAATCCAGGGTCATGAGGCAGCCCCACTTCTAGCTCCAGGTCACCGGGGTTCGCCAGATCCCCCAGCCACGTCATCACTTGGGTGTGTGGAGGTGTTTGCTGATTTCTTAAATGAATGCTCAAGGACCCACTGGGATAATCTGTGGAGGGGTCTGCCCTGAGCGCTGAGAACACACAGGCTGGCCAACATGAGACCTAACTTACGGAACCCTCAGTCTATGTTTGGATGATACTTTGCTACCACTGTCTCTGGGAAGGAAAGCCTTTGGTGGGACCTCAGCCACCATGGCCCCGGAGGGGGCTCCGCTTACACCCAAACAATCAGGGCTCTCTGACCTAATGAGCTGCTTTTAAGCTCCCTTTCAACGTTTCCAACACCCTCATCACCCAAGGTAAGGAGTAGGACCCTCTCAGTGTTCTCAGAGTGCATGGCATGGCGTCAGCCATCATTTGATCATCTGCTGAATTAAAAAGAGAGAGACACCCAGGCAAAGGGCAGAGAAGAGGGGCTCTCTCCTTGGCCTTAGGGCATAAAGGGGCTTTGAGAATAAGACAAGGATTATGCTGCATATTTAAGGATAATGGGTCTGTCCCAGGTAGTTGGGCAGGCAGGGCTGGGGAAGGATATTTCAGCTACTGGGAAGAGTGTGTACACATGTTCACACGGGAGACGGCATGAGCCATTAACACCGGGGAACTGCAAGGTATTCAACAAGGCTGGGGCAATTATAATTCCTGCTACAACTCCCTTTCTTTGACATCAAAGGGTTTTTCTTCTTTTTCTCAATTTCACCCAAATTTCTCATCTCAAAAATGCATTCATCTCTTCCTCTCCTCATTCTTCCCATTCAGGGCATGGTCTCTGCTCTTCATCTAGATCATGTCCAGTATGTAACATGATCTCTGCCAACCTTGATCTGAGCTGGCTCAAACAGCCCCCCCCCCGCCCACACACTTTCCCCTAAGTCTGCAGAGGGTGGTGTTCTGTATTCTTTTCGTGGCATGCTCTCCAACCCGTTGCTTCCGATCTTTCCGATCCACAGATTTTGACTCCGCGAGTTTTTGGAGGGCGAGTATGACACAGAAACAAAAGTATGGATGCTAAGGGGCACAGACTCAAGGATGAGATATTTTGGTCATCAAAGGGTCTAAATAACGCTGCATCAGATGTGGACATCTCATTATACAGTTAGATAGAACGAAAGCATGAAGAAAATCCACATCTAATACAGGGGCAAAACTTACAAAGTGTTAAGGTCTTGTACGCTAAGCCCTCAGGAGAGGAAAGAGAGCTCTAAGAAAACCAGCACAGTCAAGACGGCCATTGGCCTTGGACACGTCACTCCCTCTGGGCAGCAAGGCTCCTATCCCTCAACCTGGAGGTCTGGTCTTGGTGCGAGTTCTCCGAAGGCAGCCTCACTGTGCTGGGGTGAAGGTGGCTCTCGCTCATTTTTATTCACGTGTTCCTTTTGAACTAAGTGGGTGCAGGAAGGACAACTCAAGTCCTATCTAGACCTGTGAAATCGCACGTTATAGAAAAGGAGAAAGGAGTCGCGTCTGAACAAAAAATACTCCTCCATTAGGCAAATCATCCTCCTCGACAGAAAAACAAACACACGTACACATGTAAGACAGCGGAAGAGGCCACTCTACAACTCAGGCATCTTCTCGCCCATGGCGCTAACTCTGGGGGTGGTATCACTTCCCTGAGCTGCTGCCGCATTTACTGTCTATGCTGGACATTTCCACATTCTATCGAATAGTAATTAACTCACCAAATGCCAAAAAGAGTGCCTGGTACATAACAGCCCCTTAACAAATATTTGATGAATTTATAAACAAATGAATAAACAAACGAATTGATGTTTTCTCTTTCTCTCTCCTTTGTTCGTTTTTTCCTTCCTTCTCTCATTCTATTGGTTTCATGCGCATATCTTTTCTAAACTATAAGCTCCAAGAGACAAATTCCACACTCTTTCTTCTTTCTCAACTTGTACTGTAGGGCTAAGAAGAAGTAACTAAGTGCATGTTAAAATAACAGCATCTCTATATGCGCCACGCATATTCAACGGCAAGACAGGCACCTCTATGTCACCAAGTCAGGGGCTAAAATCTTGTCGATGACAATTTCGTGATGGAGTGACCTCACGTGCCAAAAAAAAAAAAAAAAAAAAGGACTTATATAGAGCAATCAATGATCAATCAGATTCTTTGAAAGTTTAAAAAAGACAAATTGAATATTAACTATGATTCAAGGATTACATGAACCACTTCACATTCTATAGCTGTGAATAAACTCCATTAAGTCCAATACAAGCCCGATACATGCAGTAAGTCCTGTACCTACTGCAGGTCGACAGCGATCCAGATTTTTTAAAAAAATCATCCGTCTTCCATTTGTCTTGCTAATTTCGTCAAATAAAAAGAATCCTGAATGGAGATAAGGCTGGAAGGGCGGGAAAAGCAATTTCCTGAGCTGCTGCCAACACCAGACACCCTGAAAAAGGATGTTCATTGCTCGAGGCATCTCTGCTTCATTTGTCTCTGCTACTGGAGGCTCTTGCCTGACGCAGGAAAAAACCTAGAGAAAGGCCACAGCCCACACTTCATCAGGGCCACAGAACAGCCACAAACAGTGGCTGAACACCCAGTGCTGGCAAGACCTTACTTCTCTTTGGTCACCTGGATTCTGGGAATTGCCCACCGAGGGACCAAGTTAATCCCAAGGGATGATTCAATTTAACCCTGCACCAGAGTGATTCTGCCCCTCCCTACCAGGGCCTCACACTGTCCTGGTTTTGTCCTTCCCCTTAAAGTACCAAATAAGACCTGGTTTTGTTTCAGAGATCAGGACAGCTTTTGACACGTCACGTACAAGGCCTTCCGCTCTGGTCTGCCCCTACCCCCTTCAAATGCAGCATCCAGAAATAAGCACAGCAGGCCAAGCGTCATCTGTCCCCCAAGGAGGATAGAGCCTCAATTCTTCATTACGCTATTAATGCAGCCTAGGGTCCTCGGTGCCCCCCCGCCTCTCAGTAGGGCACAATTGGCTCCTACAGGTTTTACAATCATCCCCCAACTATCACCTGAACCATTGGTAAGTTAGAGCTCTTTACTCTGCACTTGGGCAAGGGTATGGGCTGTGCAGTTATTCCCATGAAAGATCTTTTTCATTTTGATCCAGAATTTCAGCCTGCTGAGACTTTTAAAAAAAGCATGATTCTTCAGCTCCGAATATTAACTCTTCCTTAACCTTCTTCCACATGCAATTTGTGTCATCGCTAAATGGCTAGAATCGCGCGATTTCAGATGTACTGTGAACAGTTTTCTAAATGTGTGTACTCCAGCGTTTCATAACATCTAAACTGGAGTTGCTACCGTTACTATTTGACAATTACCAAGAACAGTTTCACACCAGGGGTCATTCGTATTTATCTGTGGTATCAGCCTACTCCAGACTGAAAGCACCAGGCGATGTCGGGCGCAGTGTCAGTGTTGACCCCTCCCGTCACCTTCACATGACACCTAACACGCTGCCTGCCTCTTAGTACGTGCTTCAAAGACAAATGTTTCTCAATGCAGAAATCAACAAACTTATTTAATGGGTGCCACAATCCAGATGCTATGCTTAATCTACATTTAACAGATGGGAAAACTGAGGTCAAGAAAGTTAAATAACTCACTCAGTGAGCACCCTGTTACCTGGAACCAGCATTTAAAAATAACGCCTGGAAAGATTAAACAACTCGTGAAAGACACCCTAATTGCGCATTTCAGAGCAGGTCCCCCAAACTGGGTGTTGTGCCTCTTTTTCTCACGTCTCACTGGTGTGTGTGAGGCCATAGCTCCCAATCACCTCTCCCACCAGCTCTCTTTTCCTCTTTTCTGCAGAAACAGACGTGGCTGAAGAAATTTCCAAATTAAGACTTGGCAATGCTTTCTATATTCTTGTTTCCTAAACCTATAAATCAAAAGTGTCTAAACAGGTCATAAATGTTCCTTGGCGATATAATGGGAAAAGTTCTGATTTATGGTGCCGGTGGAATAATTTTAAATAATTACATAAGAGTTTTGAAAAATGCAATTAACACCTTTAGAAGTTTTTTGAAATGAAAATGAATCTCTGGAGATGACTGTTCCCATACATAAAGATAGCCAGTTAAAAAATAAAAATAAAGCTACAAGATGCAACCGTGTCTGAACGATCCTATGGAGACAGGGTATAGGAGCTTTTATTTTCAATGGGAATTCACCAGCATGACCGCATCAATACATGTTTTAACCCTGCCACCTTATCACACGACAACAACACAATTAGCCTGTGTCATTACCAAACATCAAAATTAAATCACCAAATAAGCATCTTGTCTCTATTCAGCCCCAGCTGATGCCTCTCTCCCTCTGTACTGGTTTGACACATCCTACCACACTGTCCTTTGGAACACTTCACATCCTCCTACCTGCTCCTGCAAATCTGGCCAATGTTCTTTCCTTCCTCTTTCTCTTCATTTGTGATTCATCTCCTCCTTCAAAATCCAACCTTCTACAGATGAAGTCACTCCAAACATCTTTCCTTAACCCTAACTTCCCTGGGTACCAAAGAATGTCTCATACCTGAATCTCCTTCTTCAGGCTTACCAAGCAGTAGGAGTTATGGTTTTACTTGATGAACTAACGTCTCAAGCTCATTTCGGCTAACAATCCTTCCCCTCTCTCCCTCACTCAATAGTCTTCACTTTGGCCCATCTTACAAACACCCTCTCTGAAACCGTGACCTCCACGTTCAACTCTGGAAGTAGCAAAACAAGGCCATTTCAGACTAAACTGACTTTTGAATCAAGTATGCACTGCTAAATGCTACCTGTTCTTTATTTTCTAGATTTATCTTGGATTAGAAAACTAAACAATACTGAAGCAGACCTTGACTTTCCTCAGGGTTCTTTCAGATCCAAGGGTCCAAGGTATCTCCCTAGTTGTTTCCATCACCCGGACGTAGTACACTCAGCAACTACACAAAGAGAAACCCTCGGCCACCATCCTGGCCATGAGAACGAAGAAAAAGACTCAGAATCATAGAAACTTTGATCTGGAATAGATGGAGAGATCATTTTAAACCCACCCCCTCATTTTCCAGATGAGAAAACTCATGCCCAGGTAGGAAGAATGACTAGCCAAAGGTCATACATCTGAGTAGTTACCGGCAGAACTGACACCAGAACCCAAAACTTCTGACTGCTAATTGAGCATTCTTTCCATTGCCTCATACCACCTGGCAGGGGAGATACATGAGGAACCACAAAAACTAGAATAATCAACCTCCAACACAACACTCTTTTTTGGTTGGGGGACAACCGTCTTTCTGTATTTGGTGGAATGACCAGTACTTTTTATTTTAACTACAAATTATGAATGAAAAATAAACTTAATTACCAAAGGCACAGAAGGTCAAGTCAACTTCTACTTTTGTCTAAAATTCACATAACTCTACTTGACCATTAATCTAGAGGAGACATTAGTCCCATGTGGCTATCTGTTTAAATCAAGTAAAATAAAATAAAATAAAAAATTCAGTTTCTCAGTCATACCAGCCACATGTGAGGTACCTAATAGCCAATAAGGTTAGAAACTACCATAATGGACAGCAAAGATGTAGAATATTTCCATCACTGTAGAAAATTCTATCAGACAACGCTGAGAGTGTAAAACGTATGATGAGACGAGCATAATATGAAAACCATGATAAATATGAAGTCCAAGCTTGAAATGCGGAGGTTTTTTTTTTTTTTTTTCAGCACAAAGGGACTTGCAGAACTATTCTAGGTCTTTGGTTTCTGATGAGGAAACCGAGTCCTAGGAAATTAATTTACACGGCTCTCCCAAGCTTTGTGAGCAGTGTGTCACAGGGTTGGGACTGAATGTCAAGTTACCTAACTCTTAAGGAAGTGATTTTTCCACTAAACTTGCTGACTGGCTCAAAGTAACGATATGGTACGCCTCACCCTCTTTAAGGTGATGTGGGGTAAGACGTCTACGCAGCATCCACTCCTCCATCTTCGAAAAGGACAACTGAGGTACAACAACTTACCCATATTGATTCTGGATCTATGTGGTTTTAATGGAGCCAATCTATCCAGGGTAATCTGGAGGTGGGCACATGGCTCACAGTCCCAGCCAATCAGCATATTCCCAACCCCTTGACCACAGTGATTGGTTCATACAGAGATGACTCAAGTCATTCAGTCAATTCAGAGATTTCCGTTGGAATTACTGGGGAAGAGACACTGATTTTTTGCCCAGAGGTGCTAAACTGTAAATGTGTCAGTCTGGGGCTCCCAGGAGCCATCCTGCTCAGCAAAGGGAAAATCTGACAAAGAATGAAGCCAACACAGAAAGAAAGCAGAACAAAAAATGGAGCTAGACTAAGTCCTGATAACATTGCCCAGTCCCAGCTGTGTCTGAGGCCAGGCTAACCCTTGAACTTTCAAGTTCTGTGGGCCAACAGACTTTCCCCCATTACCAACCAGTCTAAGTTGGGTTGTGACATTTGCATCTGACTAATACAGGTACCTCTTTCCACAGGGAGATTAGGAAGTAGTTATATTAATACATTCAATCAACCTTGAAAAGCATAGCAAGAGGGAAACACCAAATTATAAAGCACATGATGGCAGTAGCAACTCTTGGTTCATGTGATGCCATTCTGGGAGGGATTCCCCAAGTCAACCCCAAGTATACTCAAACTGTCCCAGCCACGGATCAATCACGAAGTTTCAATTCACCATATGTGCATTTTTCTTTCAGTCACCCAAATCTACAAGTCTCTTATCAGGTGGGCCTGCAACTTCACTTTAAAAATCAACAGAATGCCTTGTACTCACATAAGCCCTGGGAATTTCTTCAAGACATTTCACCGTCTTAAAAAAACAAACAAACAAACAAAAAACACACAAAGAAATCCACCCCCCACGGTCTCATGATGAAAGTATAATTAAGACTTCGTGGTCCAATGGGTTTTCACTCAAAATTCTTTTACTGTCCTTTCCCACAAACCCTGCACTGACTCCTCACTCCTGAATTCGACATTAAAGTTTCTCTTTTTTTCTAGGTCCAATGGGCCAAACTATGACAATCATACTTTCATAGAGTCTGGCAATAAATGATTTACAAAATCTGTTAGCAACTATTTTATTTCATCCACGTACAGTTGGCCCTCCTTATCCGTGGGTTCCTCATCTTCAGATTCAACCAACTGCCAATCGAAAATATTCAGGGGAAAAAAAAAAAAATTCCAGCAAGTTTCAAACAAGCAAAACTTGAATTGGCCGCAAACGGGAAACGAGTTATGTGGCATTTACACTGTATTAGGCATTACAAGTGATCTACAAATGATTATATAGCTGGGTTACTTTGTCGTACAGGAGAGACTAACACAACATGGTAAAGCATTTATACTCCAATAAAGACATTAAAAAAAAAAGAACCTATCAATCAGTCAATCAATCAAAATCAATCAAGTTCATGGGAGGATGTGTGTAGGTTATGCACCAGTACTACACCATGTTACATAAGGGACTTGAACACCCTCTGACTTTGGTATCCAAGGGGTCTTGGAACCAGTCCCCAGTGGAAACCGACTGAGGACTGTAATCTAGGGACATACATTCTGTCTTCCTGGTGGCACATTTCAGAATGTCCAGCGTGTAAGTTATATTGTTTGCAATCAGTTACTGAGACCAGGCCATATTAACAGGATAGGTTTTTACAGATGAACCTCCCCTTAAATAATGTTAATTCTAAAAGCCTTTAATCTCTCCTTTATAAAATGATTTTTTTAAAAAATTCAAAAAATTAATCGTTGTTTGGGCATAACATAGTTGTTCTCTGTTAGTGGTTTATTTATTTCATTCAATGATCTTTCTATCCAGCTCATCAACACCTTGGAGCTACTTCTGTTCTTCCATTTAACTTTTTCATTTAACCTTAATCAGCTTTTTCATTTAACCTTACTAATGTGTGGCATTCAGAATTTCAGTTATTCTCCTATTACTATGAAATTCTAGCCAAAAATAAATGAGATCCTATGGCTTAAGATTTTTACTGACAACATTCATAATAACCTGGTGTCTTAAAGTCATCATAAACAAGTCCATCATAACATTATCAGCATCTTTGGTGAAGCGCATGTCACATGCTGGGTGTCTCAGGCTGGATGCCCTATGTTCCAGTTTTCAAATGGCCCTTGCCTTCAGCTCCTCAGGTGGTTACCAATTGTAGCCACTTCATAGAAAGACAAACAAAAGTGGAAAGGTCAAAGATCTTGCCCAAGGTCACAGTGGCAGGTCGGGAAACAGACATGGTCCTCTTGTACCTCTTTTAAAGCCAGGCTAATTCTTTTGACTGCATGGCCAACAATTCTAAACTCTGAACTAAAACATCAGATTGAAATCTTTCATAACTGTATTATTTGTAGCTTTAAACCTGAAATTGCATCTCATGTTGGCAGTTGGCCTCTCCCACTGTTTGTCCTTGGGCAGGGGACAAAAAGAAGTCTCTGCCCTCTCTGGCTGTGCCTCAGCGGTGGTAGATTACCCACGGAGGACTGTCAGTTAATTCCATATTGGAGAGATTTGTGAGCCTTGCCTGAAAGGGAATCTTCTAATTCTTCATGTGACAACATAATCTACCAATGTCATTATTATGCAATTTATTTAGGAAAAAAGAGTGTGTGGGGGACACATTTAATCAATGTCATGCTAATTTTATCCTTGAAGAATCTAGAATCGTTGTCGCCTTTTCTAATCTCCAGCATCTCTAGCTAGGAGATAAGGGCTGCAATCGTAGACTGCAGGAGAAGTAGGAGAAGTAGGAGAAGTAGGAGAAGCCAGGAGAAGCCACCTCCAACTTCCCCATCAGTCACTAAGAGTCAGGGATTGAAAACCTGAGTCCTGTCTTGCCAGACACTTTCCAAGAATGCCTCTCTTCCAGATCGTGAGTGACATCTAACGCAACGCTGGGCTGCAAACTTCTGCCCCAGAGCAAAGTAGAAAACCAACTGATGTAAAATTAAAAGCTATTTGCTTGATCTATCCCTTGCTTCCACTCCGGCCTACTTTCAACTGGAACACATTCAGCTGGAATTACAGGCTACCTCTCCATCCAGCACTGGGGCATAGAATTGATATATGCACAGCCACGGAGCATAAACATTACAGAAAAATAATGACTTCGGAAGCACCACACACCCTACCCCAACACAAGCTACATGTGTGTTCACAGGTGGAAACGAACGGCTGTTTACCCTGAATGCCCCGTAAGAAAAACGCAGTCACCTTTACAGTAAAATGTAACTGAAGTCTTCAACATGCAACAAACTGAAAGAGAGCTGGGAATGAATTCCGACAAAGAGCTCTTCTAGTATCTTGGATTTCTTAGGGAGAGTCCACGCCTTTCAAGCACTGTGCAGACCCCGCGTAGCTGAACTTTACAAGTAATGCGATCCCAAGACCAAGGTGGGCAAGGTTTGCAGGCTCAGGGCTCCGCTGGGTGGGTCAGGGAAGAGAGTCAGTGTGACTGCATTGTGTCTTGCTCAGGAAGCACGCTTCCCAAAGCCCCGAATATAATGGCGATGAACTGAACACAAGAAACAATACAGGTTTTTGTCTGGCAAAGGGTTATGCGACAGATTAATGTCAACAGGTTCCAGCCGCACCAGAGCACTTCTGACCATTTCCCGGATGCAGCAAATAAGGGCACACATTCCTTGTTGGTGTATCACACAATGACAACAAAAGCCATCCCAAGCTTCCTGTTGAGAGATGCCAGCAGGTATTGACACAAGCTTAACAGTGTCTTTCTGAGACTTCTGTGGTTTAGCACTTTGTCAAAACAGGATACTATTTAAATTAAAAATTTACTGATTCAAGTTCAGAAAAAAACCCTGCTTTGCTGTTTTTATAACCAAATTCGTGGGTGGGGAAACTTTGACCTTTATTTTTTTCTTTTTTTTATGCCACCTTATATGGGGCTGAGAAGGTACTATATTTAGCAAGCTAGTTTTGAGAACTAAGGTGTCTAAGCAAGATGACTATCACTTTCTATGAATTACTGTACATGTGAAATCATGGGCTTGTTATATTATGCAAAAGCGACTCAAGTGAAACAAATAAAAATACCTGTTTGCATACAGAAGTTTTGTAAAAATCTCGGTGGGGAGAAAAAGGGGAAATACACATAGACCCACCACAGCATAATGTGCTTCCCATGTGAATCTTGTTGGGCACGCAAAAGTACTTCTTTAGAGAAGAAGGCTAGGTCAGGACTACAAGATTATGGACAGGAGAGCAGAGCCAATGGTCAACAGGAAGCAGTGCAGTCCTGACAACCTTGGTGCTGAAGAGAGGATGGAGACCTCATGAATTGTGGAAGACCAGCCAAGCTTGTTTCTGTCTGGGGGTGGGGGGCAGATTTTCCACCTGCTGCCCCCTCGATATGAAATATTCTTCTTCTAGACACATGCAAGACTCAGCCTCTAACTCCACTGAGGTCTCCACTCAAAGAGGTCTTGCCTGGCCTGTCAATCTACCACGGGAACCTATCTCATCAGCACTGTCTAGATCTTAACCAGGTTTGTTTTCTTAATAGCTTTCATCATTATCTGACATCTGGTGATTATTATTATTATTATGAATTTTGCATACCAGTTTAACGTCCCATAAGAACGTAAGCTCCATGAGTTCGGAGAACCTGTCTGGTTTGACTGGTCCTTATCAAAAAGGCCTGTCACCCAGTAATTTGTCAGAGGTTGGACAGGGAAATCTCCTAACCTCTGCACCAGTCTCTGCAAGGACTTGTCCTTCTTAGCCTCCCATCTGACCACCTAACAACTACAAAAGCATTCTAATAACGTCAAACCTCTAGATACTGATGCTAGAGAGGCCACTGGATGGAAATACTGAACTACTGATTGTGCCTTAAAATCACTTTGTTATTATCCTCCAAGCTCTCACACCTTTGAGAATATACAACCTCTCAATGTTCAAAGGGGAAGGAGTGGAGGAAATATGGAGAATTTGAGAAAGAAATCGAATGCCTCAAACAACTTGGTGCAATTCATCTCTTCTCGAGTCAATCTTTCTTATTAGTCACAGGGAAATCTTTTGGTGAGGTGAACACTACTTTGGCCAATGGCTTTGAGCCAACAATGCGCCAGTTGGCCCTCAACCCTTTTTTTCTGTCCAACACAGCTGAGGGATGTGACACATGACGAGCTGTCACTCAGGCAATGATTCTCAATAGGGTCAGCCCCAAAGATTCTCGCCCTCTGGTATGCATGCTTTGTGCAGCCTTTTCCAACACTGCGTCAGGGCTGGCCTGTGTGACCGATAAATACGGCAGAAGTAATGGTATGTGATTTCTAAAGCTAGGTCACAAAAGACTCGGATCATTCTGGGGGAAGCCAGCTGCCATGCTATGAGACTCTCAAGCAAGGCTCTGGAGAGGTCCTCACCATGAGGAACTGAGGCCTCCTGCCATGTGTGTGATGCGTCTCAGGAGCAGATCCTCCAGCCCCAGTCTCACATTTTAACTGCAATCTCATGAGAGACTATGATCCAGAACCACCCAGAAGCTACTCCCGTATTTCTGGCCCAGAGAAAATGTGTGAAATCGTAAATGTTAACACTTGCTTTAAGACACTAAGTTTTGGGGCAACTAACAGAGTATCCAAACCTTATAAGTGAAAACGTGTATCATACTTTCCGCCTATAGGAAAACATGTCCCCTGCCCCACCCTGGCTGTATGGGAATCATTACTGCAGAGTCCCAGGCAAAAACACTGAGTTCCGATCTTCACATGGGCAACCAGTTAAAGAAGACATCAAGTCTACAGTCAGGATGCACAGGGACAAAGAAGCCAGGACTCCGAAATCCCTGAGCTAAAGTGAGCCTGTTGCAGAATACTAAAGCCCTCCTGACTCCGGGGCGGACCTTTTCATGGAGCTTTTGGTCACTTGGAAGAGGGGTCTAAAACAGACAGGCAGGTACTGAAAGGAACAGTGTAGCAGGTTGTTTGAAGTCCACCGTGACATAGAAAGGAGTAGCATTTCTGAGCTCCAGATAATCGATGCTATATAGAAATGTTGTTCCAGTTCCGCCCCCCCCCCCCCATTTAAGGATAAGCTGGAAAACAGAATTTTAATGGGAACATTTCAGCTTTTTTACCTTTGCAACTAATTCCACAACATGTTCAACACTTTGTGCGAATGAAACAGCATCCGGCCCATGGACCAGCAGTTTGCCATCTCTAGTGAGGAATCCATTTCTTGCTTCCCTCATTCTCCTCCCATCATAACCTAAGTCTCAAAATTCCTAGTTTCAATTAGTTCCATTTCCGAAGCTTCTTCCACATTTTCTTGGACAATTTCATGCTTTTCAACAAAACACGACCACCCTATTTGTATCCGAGTTGTCCGACTGGCTGTTAGAAAACATTTGTCCCTTTTTAAAATAAATGCAGTTAATAATGTGGCAAAACAGAAGTGAAAGAACAAGTGTCCTGCAGGTGTGTGGAGAACCACCCTTGGGGGAAAAGTGACAGTGCAATGAAGAGTGACAAATTACTCAGTCCCCAGAGAAGCAAGTTAACTCTGACTAAAAGTCTTCACCAGAAGACAACTTCAAAAACCATGCTTTGCTTCCCAACACATCAAGACCCAAGAAAAGGAAAAAATTACGAGGAAATTAGAGTACTCCCTGGTCCTGCTTGCACACATCTAACTATAAACTCAGCAAGAAAGTAACTGTACAACATCTTCCTTAGCGTGGGGAGGGGAACTAGGAAGTGTCGGGAAAGCGAGGGAGAAAACACATCACACACGCACTCTTCTCTTCTCAGCAGCTGCAGCTAACTGTACCATCACAAGTGAAGTAGGTCCCTGTACAGAGGATCTACAGATGTGAATATCAACTCAGCACAGTCTTCTTTGGCTGGAGAATCTTTCATTCATCTGGTGTATAAAAGATCTGGAGGTGACAATACAGCTATGACCATTCTAAATGCAACTGCTCTGGAATGCATGTTTCAAACAACGATCGCCACTCTCTGCCCACCGGTCACCGTTGAAAAAATTCTTAATATTACATAAAATTCCGCTTTGTTTTGCGCAGGCCAGCCTAGGATCTCACAAGTGATGACCACACCAACATCATAAGCAGGATGATGAGAGCAAGGGCTACAAGAGTAAGTAACATTCTGAGTGCCGTGTGTCAGTTCTTTGCAGATACATTTTTCAACCTTAATCCTCCAAAATAATCTGATGGGTAGACATTTCTACTTTATAGAAGTTCAGAAGTGAACTAACCTGGGCAAGGTCATACAGCTTGGCAAATGGCTCGTGAATGTGGGTATATCTGACTCTAGATTCTTAACAACTAAGCTTTATTTTTTCTCATCAATACCTGAAGCTGAAGATTAAGGGCAACCCCAAGTTTTCCCTAACCAATCAACATATTAAACCGATAAACTTAATTCTAGTACGATTACTGTTATTAATCTAAATGGACGTATCATTATTCATTATATCACTGTTGATAAAACACAGACTAATAAGCCTCACGCCTGAGAAGCAGGGGTGAGCGGCACAATTATGAACATGTTTTGGAAGCAAAAAACAATGTTCAAGGATTTGGTATTTAGCAAAGCCAAGAGGAAACCAGGGTGTGTCAGTCTCTGCCCCTGAGAGAGGAGGCAAGAACAGAGACCCTTGTGGGACCCTTAGAGGAGCATCAGTGGAAACTCAAGGTCACGTTCCTCCCCCTCAGACTGAGGAAAGGAGGAGGCTGGTCTGTGGGACCAAAGTAAACCTTCGATAGAAGGAAACTTTCAGAGGAAATGATTTAAGCTTTTTTGGTGAGAAGGGTATTTTTCAAATTCTCTTTTGAAGTTCTTATTTCCATCTTAAGTCTGCACAAATAAAAATAATCATCAGTTTTCAAAGGGTCTTGTGGTTCGCTGCGGGGGAAGGAGTTTGGCTTGGTTTCCTTCAATGAAACTTCCAGGACTTTGGAGTTTTCCTTATTAGAAGGGAAAACTTCAGCCTCCAGGGAGAGGCATTAGCTGTTCCCAGAAGTTGCTTGTATTGTCCTGCCTGATAGCAATTCAGTAAAAGAAGGATACGGAAGATACACTATGTGGCAAGAAGTTAGAGAGACTCATTTTGGAGATGTATGAAGAAGCCACATTAAAAGCGACTACCCTTTTGATCTTTCATCAGGAGGATATATTTACCAAAATGTTTTCAAAGCCAAAGAACATTCTAGAATAGCACTGTCCAATAGATTTTCTATGATGATTGAAAAGTCCTCTATTTGCATTGTCCAAAATGGTAGCCACTCCCACATATGGCTATTTAAATTGATTAAAAGTAAATACAATTTAAAAATTAAGTTCTTCACTTGCACTAGTCACATTTCAGGTGCTCTGTCCCTTTATGTTCCCACAGTTCCCTTCATTTGCATCTATTAGTACATTTATTACATCGTATTGTAATTCTCTCTGCAGTTTCAGCTCAACATAAGGACTAAGAAATATTCAATTCTGAATTCCAGTACTAAGTAGGGTCCAGTACACAAGAGGTAAATAATGGATATGAATAGGAATGGTAAGTGAATAGATGGGTAAATGAATGAATGAGTCAACCCTCTAGTCCATTCTCACATTGACTTCCTAGGGGCCTTGCTGTCAGATAGAATTGCTATATCATTTCCAATAAACTTTAATACCAGATGAATCCAAGAACTTGATGATGATGATAATTACATTAATAAAGATCAAAATGAGACTCAGATCTTGTTGATGATGACAATAATAATAAAGATCAATAATCTTCTCATGAGAATTCTATGGCCTTGGCGTCCAATAACTGTGTTCACTAACAGTTTCCCTCCAGGCGCTGCCTTGCTTTTTTCCAACATGAGGGAAAAATATAATTTTCTTGTTTTTCATACACCGTCCTTTATAAAATGAACACTTTGCTAGATTCCCAAGCATCTCCTCCCAAAGATGTCCTGAAGATCAAACCTAAACTTCTAGACCAGGAGTCCATACACTTTTCCTGTAAGACGTCAGATCATAATATTTTAAGGCTCTTGTGGGATATACAACTATACCAATCTACCAAGAGAAGCCACAGTGCAAAATGCATGAGTATGGCTCTATTCTGATAAGACTTTGGACACTGAAATCTGAATTTCATTGGAATTTTCATGAAACATTATTCTTCTTTTGATTTTTTCCAACCATTTAAAAACGTAATAAACAGCCTGTGAGTCCTACAAAAACAAGCTGTGGGATTTGGCCCACTGGTCTATGTTTGCCCAGTGCTGTTCTAAAACCTGCTCCCAGCTCACATACTTCCTATATAAGTTATAGGTCTAAGAGACGCAGAGATATCCTGACACTGACGGAAACGAACCCCTCATTGTAGACAAGGAGATAGTCAAGAGCTCTGCTATCCAGCAGCTCCAGGGACCAACCAGGAGCCAAACCAGGGACGTGTCAATTTCAAAGGAGGTACTGTGAATGGTGGAGGTGACAGTGGTCCGTACCCACCCTCCCTGGGAGAAGTTCCGGCTGTTGTCACCATCAGCTGAACAGACAGATGAAGGCTCAGCTGGTCTCAAGATTGTCTCCTAAACCAATTTTGTCCAGACTTCTATTAGTCAAAATCCTGATGTACATAAGAGTTTCTTCAAGCCAGTTAATTATGCCTTTGACGTGCAGTTACATTATCTTCAATTAAGCATTAATATATTGTGCATGAACTGACACCGTGTCACGCAAAATGGTAAGGCTCCTGGTATATATCTCCTAAGCTAGTATTCTAAACAGCTTTGTAGGCAGTGACATACTTATTTTCAAATTCATCTGTGTACATTTCCAAAATTACTGCTCTTGAAATTTTCTTTGAAATTTCTGACCTGCTGTTTATAAGTCAAAAAAATATAATCCCTTTTTTTTTGGTAGAACTCCAACTGGTAACTTATGTTAAAAAAGAAAAGAAAAGAAAAGAAAAAAGTCAGATTGGCTGCGTGCTCATAGATGGTGAGTATTCAGGCCTCATACATCTGGTGTTATACCTTAAAGAAAAATGGTTTCAAATGCCCTGAGGACCTCATACACCATGCAGCTTCAAGACCATTTTGCTTTCATCAATTAATAGTCCCCAAATTCTCAAACAGTTGCAGAATGAAGAGGCTTCTACTTTAAAAAGTCAAGTCATATGTGATACACGTAATACAGGTAAAGAGGTGTAAGACACCCAGTTTGTTTTTCTGGTTCCATGTTGGTGTTTCTTCTCCTTCCTATATTTTGCAAAAGGAGCAGAGCAGGTATTTGTTTATAAAGCACTGACAGAATCAAGGCCCTGGATAAACACAGACTCTACATTTTAAATAACATTCAAGTTCCTGAATGAGGCATGCCCTCAACTCCTAGGAACCAGGTGTGACTCTGAGATGGGGGCCAATTTCAACACTTACCTGAAAGGTATCCAAATGACTTTGGTAGGAAATCAAGTTCGTGATCTCGGGAGACTTAGAGTATATTTCCCAATTTGGGCTGGCCTGGAAATAGCATCAAGATGGGCACACATCATAAAAATGTGGTCTCTAGGCCCATTCCCAAGCAGAAATGCACGGCGTAGAGAGAAAAGGAGATCAGCTGCCTATTTAGACGCTCCCCCCCCCACCCCCCTGCCAGATAGGCCTTCACCACCTGTTATTATTATTCTTTGTCTTCATTCCCTGGACTTCTCAAGAGGCCTTCAAGGTTAATAGGGTGGCCTACCTAATTCTTACGTAGTACATTCTGCCTCTTGTCCAGTGCAAATTATCTAGGGCAAAAACCAGGGATTCCCTAACATCTTCTGATGACCACTGATTGTTCACATTGGTGAGATCAAGTCAGAGAGCTCATTTCAACTACTCTAGAAGGAGGCTGGGGACCAAAAGAATGAGGGAAAACAGAATGAAAGAGATGTTGAGATTTCAAGTTGGAAAGGAACTTAGCTGTCACCTCAACAAGCGGTCTTCAACCACGGGTGTGCACGAAAAAGCACTTACGAAGGTTTTTAAACAGACCCATGCTTGGGCCCCATCCCAAGATTTTTATTCATAGATAGAGTTCAGGAATCTACCTATATTTTAAAAAGCTCTGAGACCTAGATCTGGACGCTGATAAAAATTATATTAATTCTGATGTGCCTCCAGGCTTGAGAACCACTGACTAATCGTTCATACGTAAGAAACGGAGACTTACAGAGGTAAGTCACTCTGCCAAAATCAGCCATGTTTGGTTGGATTCAAAATGCAAAGAGCGGAGGAAAACAGCATCAGCTTATGCCTGAGTGCTGCAAGAGGGCTCTATGTGGACGGAGTGCCATTACGTTTTGGATTCAAGGAGGAGACATTCACATTTGGAGACATCCTAGAACTATTTAACTATCTATAAAGTATCTATAGATCTGTAAGATATTTTTCTGGCAGATGGCAGTAAAGCGTTTTAATGTAATAAAGTCAGCTACGCTATGAAAATGCTCCAGATTGTTGGAAGATGTCTTGAAAGGGTGCTCTCCTCAATTTCACACAAGTACAGCTGGCCCCTGAACAACACAGGTTTGAACTGCAGGAGTCCCCTTATTTGCCGAGTTTTTTTTTTCAATAAATACAGTCGGCCCTCGTATTTGCGAGTTTTGCATCAGCAGGGTCCAGCCAATCGTGGATCAAAACTTCCACCCATGGTTGGTTGAATCCGCGGATGTGGAACCTGTGTATATGGAGGGCTGACCATTTTGGACCTGAGCATCTGAGGTTTTGGTATCCTTGGGAGCTCCCGGAACCAACCGCAACAAATACCAAGGGATGACTCTGTATCATGCGGGCTAGCTAAGGCCCTGCCGGCCTAGTCCATTTCCTTCAATCTCAGAAAGTTGGTACTAGTTTAGCCATTACACCTACCACAAGGAGTGGACAGATGTCACACCAAGAAGATGGAAAGGAAGGAAATATGGGGGTTGGGTGGCAACCCTGTGCAAGTGAGGAAAAAGGTACTCCTTCTTCCAAGAAGATGCTGTGCCAGTTCCATACCAGGGTGCAAGGCTTGGTATACGGTGGCCATATTTCAGTCTTCACCAGCCCCTCCTTCAGGCAACCTTGTTCAATGGACAATCTGTGAGATCAGACCCGATCTTCTAGAGCAAAAGTCAGCAAACTCCAGCCCAAATCAGACCTGTCACCTGTGTCTGTATGTAGTCATAGGAGCCTTGCGCTAAGATTGTTTTCGTATTTTTAAATAGTTGGAAAAAAAATCAAAAGAAGAATTTTATGGGATATGCGGAAGTTAGATGAAAGTCAAACTCCAGCGTCCACAAATGAATTTTTATTGAAATACTGCATGCTCATTATTTACGTATAGTAAGTAATTATACACATCATGGCTGCCTTTGCATGACAACAGCAGAGTGAGTACTGCCACGGAGACTGTATCGCCCAAAGAACCGAAACTATTCACCATCTGGTCCTGTACAGAAGCAATGGCTGACCCCTGGTCTAAAGGAAGAAAAGAGTTAACTATTAAGCCAAGTTCCCTTTGTAGATTTCATGAAAAGTTCCAAGCAAATATGGCAGGTGAAATGGTTTCTTTCTATATACAAACATGAAACCGAGACAACGATGGAGGAAGGTCAACTTCATTACCTAGCCACCTTGACAGTACCTTTAAATGTCATCAATCAGTATGTGCCTTGCATGACTTCCAAGGGTTCATTATAAATTACAGCACACGGGCCCCTGACACGATCCAGGGACTGTAACAGGACTCTGGTGATGTAATGTGATAAAGGCGATTTCTCTGTACAGCTCTATATGGCACAGAGCTGGACAATTTCCAAGAACTTTAATTTCCAGAATGCCACCTCTGACTATTCAAGATAATTCCACCCAAGCACCGGGCAACCTTGAAGAAAAATTTAACTTTTCTAGAAATGCTTGTCATTTGGGTGTCATCCCTCAAAATATAAATTTGAAGTTTTTTTTTTTTCCCGATGAGACACACTAAATCCAGGATGTAGATTTTCCAATTAGACTCTTTTTAAACATCTGTTGGTAGGCTGCATTTAATGTTAGTTATTTGAGCAAAGCACAATTTGATTAGACTGTCTGAAACCAAGCCAAAGTCTGCAAAATAATAGCTCAATTAAATTCTGTTTTGCTTTCATTTGTCTTAGATTTTCCTGAGTGTGGTACTGTTGCAAATAATCAAGTAAACCAATTCCTTTCAAACTGAGAGATTTAGGTATATTTTCCATCTTCCCTCCATGTTTATTTAATAATCGATTCCATCTTCGCTATGCTTCATTGAACTTCGTCTTGACACCAAATACATTTCTGTATTTTGCCTTTAGTCTCCTTTAATTTTCTGTACTTAGGAATTAAAGTTCTATGCCATTAATATTACACCTTAAACAGATTAGCAAATGTACAAAGGCAAGCACAGAGCATCAAGGGCAGTCAAACGGCACTGCAGGAGTTTTCTGATTTTCACTCCATACTTGGCAAGATTCATTTCATTGACCCAATGAAAGATTTCGGCGGGACTGACATCGGATTCTTTTAACGCTGTGTTCATGGTCTTGAAATGTTCCTAGAGGTTTATGAACCTGACACCAGTCTGCAGCCTCTTCAACTAAAGTAGTATCAATTTTCCTTTCTTTTTGGCTTAGATATTTCACTCATTCATTCATTCATTCATTCATCACTCACTCATTCACTAACTCATAGGGAAAGAAATATCTACGGATTGCCTGCTTTGTGCCAGGCAGGGTGCAGAATGCCACAGCTTCAAGATGTAAGACTAGGGACTAGTTCCCCTGGCTGTTAGGACAACAGAGCATGACATCATATACAATTCTGGGAAAACAAGGATAAAAGAGAGACCAGGATGGGATTTTCAGAACAGCATGGCCCTCATTTATGCCAAAGTGGACACATTTAAGGAAAATAATGCTCCATCACAATAACACTGATAACGATGGTGGCTGAGATGATGGGAACAGCTAACATTTATTAAGTATTTCTTGTGTGCCCTGCACTGTTGTAGGCCATTTATAATGTAGTAAAACTCAGCTAATCTTCAAAACTCCATAGGATGGGCATGCGGTCACCCCCATTTTACAGATGGGAAGTCTGATGTCTTCTCATCATGTCTGGTTAACCACAACTGACTACCAGCAAAAGGACAGGCCCTGGTGCACTGCTAAAACACATTTTTGAATAGGGACTGATATTAACTGAATTAAAATATAATCTGGAGTTTAACAGGTATTCATTTTCCCTTTAAAAGGAGTTTATATGATTATGAGAAGAGCTAACTTTTCTGAGAATTTACTGTGTCCCAGGCACTGGGTAAGCACTTTTCATGCATTAATCATTTAATCTGTACAATCGCCTTCAGATAGATGAGGTAATCAGTCACGTTCTCTAGATGAGAAAACGGAAATACAGAGAAGTGAAGCTACTTTTCCAAGGTCACTCAGCAGTAAGGGTAGTGCTAGGACCTCAACCTGGGAGCCTGACACCAGAGATCACACTATTAGTCATGATGTGCTTCCTCTCACCATATTCTGAAACACAAATCTCTGTAACTCTCAACCACCTAGCTGAGTTTATATGACGACCCAGTCATCATATAAAACATACTGTGCCTTTGAGGACAAATCACAGCTCATCTTTGACCACAGAGAGGTAGGGCTTCAGGATAAGAATACAATTTGCGCCACCTCAGATAAGGATACTAGGAATATATAAAAGACATGTTTAATTTTAGATACTATTTCAGCAGTTACCGCAGGATCTATCAGGCATCCCAGAAAATAATTCCAGGTCCTTCTCTACTCTGGTATGTGATCAGCACAGACTATGTCAGGTAAGTCAGCCTTGGCAGGTAGAAGGCACACATACTCCCAACGCCAGTGCCCACGGCAGGCATGGCTAATCAACCACAGCGAACCTACAGAGGCCATCCTGGTTCAAGAATCCTTCAAACGGCATTCTAGGCAGAGCCATTTCATACCTAGAGCAAACAAAACCTCTGAGCTCTGTCTATTCTATGTGGTTCGGATTCTTAACTTTATTTCTAGAATAAATAACAATTCCTTTACGTTATCAAATAAAGAACAAACCAGACATAATTTCACCGATGTCTTATTAAAAGCAGCTTCATTAGGTCTGATGAAGCAGCTCTTCTGTATGCAGACAAGGGAGCGCCTGGCTGCAGATCCGACTTCCAGAGAAGACGGGAAGGAACTCGCTAGGCCGTAGCAATAGATATTAATAAAGAAGAAGCATGGGGCAACACAGCAGAGAATTTAGATACAGGGAAACACAGCATATCACAGAGCTTTTCGTTTCCTTCTGAAGAAAGCAGACAGAGACATAATTCTCTTGGACTTAAACTCAAACACAATTTAATCACCAGGGCCTTCTGCCTAAACGGCAGGCATCAAAACAAGCAATATTTGCAATTCTGGATTTGGGGGAATCGGAAATATTATCAGATGGACTGTACTTATGTCCACCTCCTGACAGAAGGGATCATGGCTCTGAATTCCCCTCCTCCCGCTCCAGTAAGAGGACTACGGTCTTCTTCTCAGGTCATCTGATTTAATCCCTAATCAGAACACCAAGAAACTAGGAGAAGGCAACAGAATTTAGCCTTGGTATGGAAGTAAGAGTGGACCAATGAAAGTTCTTGAATAGCAGAGTAACTTGGCATTGAGGGAAAGGCTGAAAGCAGTAGGTAGGCTAGGAGATCCGCACAAAGAACAGAAGATGGTCTGAGGGGGTGGAGAAGGATAAATGATCATTTTTTGCCAAGAGCAAAGCATATCCTTCCTGAAGGTCTGAACTCTGGGACAAAGTAGCAGCAAGGGAAACACCAAGAAAGGAATAGACGGCAGATGCCCAGTGGAAAGAAAACAGCAGATCTGGTACGGTGGTGGGGATGAGGGAAATTAATAAGTTGATGATGACGTGTGAGTCTAACAGGGCCTGGTGACAAAAGTGATCAGCTGGATTAGAGATGATGGAAATTGCTGTGAGGGTGAGCTAAGAGAGAGCCATGAGGGGTGCAGACACGCTTGGAGTCACGGGTGCAGAGGTCCAAGAACAAGCAAAGAAGACAGAAGTGCTATTGCAGAAGATCCAAGGGACTGAACTTCAGGAAAGGAATGAACTTGGGTTCCAGAGGAGAAGTGGGACGCAGAAAGAGAATGGTGAGGACCAGAGGGCACTGAATTCAAGAAGATTCAAAGAAGGCAATTTCCAAGAAGACGAGTCAGCCGAAGGCTGCTACGAAGTCAGACAAGTTGACGTAAGGATGGAGACATGGGCACGGAATTTAGTGACAATAACATTCAAGAAAACGATGAGGGGAAAAGCCAGATTTGGGGGGAGGTTAGGAAGGAAAGTGACTAGTTAAAAAAAAAAAAAAAAAAGTTGAAGCAGCAGACAGAATATTCAGGTTCTAAAAGCTTGATAGCAAAAGAAGGAGCTAGAGAAGAGCTGGGAAGGGTTGAGTCATCCAGCGTTTTTCAACTACCCGTTTAAAATCCACATTTTACCATGAACACCGATAAATGCTGAGCTCTGTCTGCTTGAATGTTTACCAAATTTCCTCAGTGGGATGTAACATAAAAGGACAAGGGCTGGCAGTCTTTGCCCAACTGTGTCCTGGCAGCTTTAAATTCTACTACTTAAGTAGTTAAAAATCTGTTCAGTTGATGAAAGGGGAAAAGTTATGAATAGAAGTCAGCAGCCCTAGACCCCTCAGAAATGACTAGCATTCAGTCTCTGTAACTTACTGCGCAATAATTTCTAACTCAAACAATCGCAACAGCAAGGCGGCCGAAGTCCACCCAAAGTTCAGAATGGGATATGTTCTCTTTAAAATTTTGAGAGCGACTAAATATGACAACCATCTGATGTATGAAAATTATTCACAACCAAAAACAGACAGTCTGGAAATAGCCGGGATGACTTCATTTAGACAGAATTACCCAAATCTGTTTCTAATATACACAGTACACATAATAAATTTTTACAATATGACAAGGAAAACAAACTTAATAAAAGTTCCCGATCTTTTGTTACACAAGCATGCTATATCCATGCTATGTTTATAATAGTTTGCTCATGATATCACAGCTCAGTAACAAAGGCCCAAGCAATACAAAAACAGTTACTAGGCATGACATCAACTCACAACTACCGTAATTACATCGGTACACAAATTTCCCAAACTGTACATTTTCCAAACTGCTTCTCAATTTCAGCGGCTGCCTTTAGACAATTACTTGCAGAGTTGTCTGCAAGCTTTGAGTAATACCCGCCTTTCTTCTCTTTCCCAAGCGTCATTTCCCTTTAGAAAGTGCATATTTCAAGCGCAAGCACTATTTTTCAAATATGCCCGTACATATGTCCAAATTAGGAGACGGTATGGTCTAGTGGTTAGTGACAAGCATTCGGCATCAGCAACTCTGATTCCATTCCATCCTCTGTCCCTGTTTGTGAGGCCCAGGTGGCAGCTCAGGGAGAAGAGGCACAATGTAATGGATAAGAGCACAGATTCCTGAGCTGGACTGTTTGGGCTGGAATCCCAGCTCTGCCACTTGTCAGTGGTTTGGCCCTGAGCGAGTTAATTTCTCTATGCCCCACTTTCTTCACCTGCAAAACGGGAATAATAATAGAATTTACCCTCATCCGGTTATTGTACAGTGGCTGGTTCCTAGAAAGTACAATTTAAGTGTTTGCTTTTTAATATTATTAGTTATATTTCTGGGACTCAGTTTCCTGTTTGAAAACCTGGCCTAAAGTATCCTGACCCACGGTGAATTGAGTACTTTCTCTAATGTTAGGGCAAGGGTTCCATCTAGGTCCTGTTACCTGGATATAGTGAGGTTCAGTGAACAAAGTCTGAATGAATGAAATCCATAGGTTCTGCAATACCCAATAGTGACAGAAGTCAAAAATATTACCTTGTAGCAATTGGTTTTCATCCAATTTCTCTAATTGCTTGCTTTCATGTTCCTGCAGCTAATGCTGATAAATACCTCCACCCCAACTCAAATAATAAGTGTAGGGAAAAAAGATATTGCCCTGTGATTTCAGAAGCATGCTTCTCTAAGGACCAAACTTTTCTAGCCCATCCCATGTGCACGACCTCTGTCTCACTGGCTTGCATGGTCAGCTGGCTTTCCCGACTGGGCAGGGCGCCAGGTGAGCTCGACTACCCCCATTGTCACTTCTGGTCCTTGGTGCTTGTACCAAATGCTGTTATTCTAGGCTTCAGGAAATTTTCTAACCACTGGACAGGGTCCAATGCTGTGTGCTAATGAGTTTCAGATTGGAGGACTTCACTGTGCATGTGTCAGAAAAGTGCCATGGTTTCTGGTGAGGTGGGGGGAGGGAAGAAAAGGCACACAAAAAAGGAAGAAAAAACCAGTAGTTAAAAAATGCTGGCTACTCAAATTGACAGGGAACGTGACCTCTGCACTTCATCAGAAATTCCTGCAGACTTACAAAATAAAGGAGTTTGCTTTTATCACACACTGTGAGGCTCATATGGAAAAATGGAAAACACTACATCACTTGACCTCGGCATGGCCCCTTTCAACCACAGACGAATATTGTGTACAAAAATTCTAAATCAACTTAAGATGTTCCACGAAAAAAAAAACCTTTAATTTTCTGCATTAGGCTTGATGATTACTATTTTGGGTCTTGAGATTTTGCTTAGAAGGTTCACACAGGAAAAGGACTCATAATTCCAGGAAGAGTATTTTCTCACTTCGGGAATATTCACGGTCTGGCCTCCGTTGGGTGGGCACATCACGGTCTACACTTCCCTAGACTCCTTGGAAAATAATGAGCTAAGCCTCACTTACCCAGGTTTGAAAGTCACCCAAGACTGAATCATGATTATTTGCTTACATTAACAGAACATTAAAACAAATTTTAAACAACTTAAGAAAACTCTAGCCATCTTTGCTTGGTGATTCACTTCTCTGGGAAGCTTCTTTCCCCGGTCAAGGCAACCAACAGGCTTGATAGCAAGACTTCTCATCATGCTATCACCGTCTACCAAAGAAGAAGCCCTTCTTAGGAGAGGCTTTTTTTTTTTTTTTAACGAGATTACATTTCTTTTTTTTTTTCTTTTCTTTTCTTTTTTTTTTTTTTTTTTTTGCCACACTTAGCACTGGCAACTTTAAAAATCCAATCCTTTCACATCCTCCAACTGTCATCAACATTTTTTTCAGACGATGTCAATAAAATTGATTGCTTGCAGTTCTGAATTCTGCTCTGCACATGGAAACAATATCATTTGTTTTAAAGTATTTTCGACGGGGGCGGAAGGAGAAACAGAACGTCAGCAAGCCCCTCCACAACATTGGGGCGGGGTGGGGAACAAACCAGAAGCAAAGTAAATGGTCGGCTGGAAACTCTGACGAACATTCCCGATATATAAACCCTAAACCTTACTGTTGTGCCGACCGATATGTCTTCCTGTCAGATATGAATGATGTTTCTGGAACGTTAATACGTTCATTCAATTCTCACTCCCTGTACTTAAAATATTCCCTACTTTGGCTCAGAGGCATCCTGACAGCTTTGTTGTAATCATGGATGTGAGGCCCTCAGACGACACAGTTGTTGAGATGCCTCATACCTACAAGCAATCTGTTGCTTTTACAAGTTTAATCGAGGTATTAGGGATCTGATGGTGGAACCACATCGACTTGACATATTCAACTCAGTTGTCTATCAGAGAAACCACTCTGGGTGGTGGCAGACTTCCATGATGCTCAGCAACTGTACACACTTCTAACTCCCTAATCTGTAATACTACCAAATACAGCTTGGACTGTTTTTTTTTTTTTTTTTTTTTTCCTCCCCTTTTCCCGAAGCACAAGTGGACGACCAGCAAGGGTCCGACAGTGTTATTCCTAATTACCTTTTTTTTTCACTCTTGATCTTGTGGCTTTCATAATTAGTTACCTGGGGCTGCAATCCAATTTGAAGTGATGACAAGAAAGTGATCCATGAAAAAGTAATAAGTTAAATCCAATTTCAGCCTTCCTCTAATTAAATGCACATGGAACTAATGACTCCAACCCTAGCATTTCAGTGATAATGGTAATTAGCAAGGTGGGAGTTGCTCTCTTTTTCAACACTGGAGGTGTAAACCACAAGGTAAAATGTAGGAGCACTCTTAATTACATGTGTCATTTTGTCAGCAATTTACACATTTTTGACCAGTCAAGTATGTTTTTTTTCCCCCTGTTCCTCCCAACCTCCTAGCCCCAACAATGATTATAACATACTATTTCCATGTTCCAGCACATGGAAGCTCACAGGAGCATTTCAGCCTAGAGAATAAGAAATAACGTTTTCTTTGCCCTTGTTCACTGCTGTGATACACACACACACATACACACACACACACACACACACACACACACACACACACACAGCGACAATTAGGATAATTATGCGGATCTTATTCCTCTTAATTGAAATCCAGATATTTACAGTGGAAATTCGTTTCTGTTGGTTGGGCTTTAGTTTTGCTTACGCTATGAAAAATACAATAATTTGCTTATTGATGGAAAACATGGCACTCAGTAGATGCTGAGTAAATACACGTTGAAGGAGAAGCAATAATTAACTTCCTGATAACACACTGGTTTTCGGTGGTCTTAAAACACCTGGCTTTCCAGCCTGGTTGTTGCTGGATGTTTCCAGCATCCAGTCGTCACTGCCTGCGTGCTCTGTAGCAAGTCATTTAACCTCTCGGAAGTTTCACTTTTCCTCATCCGTAGAATGGTTCATGATAGTTCTACACCACAGAGTAGCCATGGGGCTGGTCCATAAACCTTAACTATCTTTGCAGATAGGGACATAAGCACGTGCTGACAAACACATGCTTACACTTCAAATAGCGGCATCACATTTGCATTTTAATGTTTAGATGCGTGTAAGCAAAGTGACCATATAATTAAATGTCCAAACTGGGATACTTTTAAGAGTGAGAGTTATTAATAACTACACTCAGTCAACAGGCATAGACTAAGGCTGTCCTGGGCAGACACAGGATCACCTTATACACAGCTGAAGTTGAAAAGCAAAAATGAGGGAACTCGTCATATCACAACTCACATGAAGACTCTGGTGGCAAGGACAAAACACATTATTTTGGAAAAAAAATTTTTTTCCAGCAACAGTATTGAACCTGGGCAAACAGATGGACTTCTTGAGCTTCATGAAACCCTTGACGCAAAATTCTGTGTGCATGTGCGTTTTTCTAGGAGGGGATCCTGTTTCTATCATATTTTTAATGGTGCGCGTAATCGGAAAGACTTGATAACCATTTTAAAGCATCATTTCTATTTTATCGTTTCTTATCCAGACTTATTTTTGAGGGTTTGGGGATTCTCCAAACTTGTGTGATAACAACGAAATCTTAAAAGGTACCAAAATTTCAACACTTCGTATCAATCTCATGCCAGGGATGCAAATTCTAGACAATGTTAACTGCAGACATCAAAAAAAAAAAAAAAATCTGCCTCCCTCTCCTGAGCTATTATGAACTTTACTAATTCAGCGCATAGGGCTATCTTTTAAGGGTCAGTATTTCTAAACCATTCCATTTCACTATCCACCACAAAATCATAGTTTCCTTACCAGTTTATTCCTCAGTGAATAACGTGGAAATGATACGAGGTACTAAGATTATATGTGGCATTAATGCCAAGCAAAATGCTGCCTAAAGCACGTTTTATATAACTGCAAATAAAAATGTGGAAAAAAACACCTGCTGAATCTTGCATTTTAACTTCCTCCACTTAAAGCATGAGTCCTCATTACCATCCTGAGCTTCCAACCGGATGAAAAGGCAGACCCTTCCAGTGAATTCCACCAGCCCTCCTTCCAGTGAAACGGCCCCCTGTGTGAGGGGCTTGCACAAGAGATAACCTTGGAAGGAGGGGATGGGACAGGAGAGAAAAGTATCAGATGACTGCTTTCAAGTTCAAATTCCTTCTACACGGCCTGAAATGGTGGTCAGCTCTCCTCGGTAAGCAACACACAAGGTTTACTTTCTTTCTTAACTTGAATGCTGCCAGAGTACACATGTACTTTTACTTTCTTAGGAGGAAATGTGTCATTTGATTTCCTTCCAGTTTATGTCCTTGTGCCAACAACTAAAATGCTTAGAGAACCCAAATGAATGACTACCCAGAAACGGTGGTCAAAGTCCCAAAATGTGATCAATAAAATTGCTCACAAATTAATCTTCAGCCGGGGAAGTTACACATTTTCGAGGTTATGAGCGCACCTGCACTGTGAAGCATTTATTTCACTTGTTTTAGCAATCTTCAGAAGTATATAAATATTTATAAAAGGAAGCCTACTATTTTTACTCACATATAATTTTCTTTCTGTGGCAAAACCTGGTTAATTCTTTCACAGCTCAAGCATCCTGCAGGCAGGGTCCTGTCTCCTAGGCATTTTTACATCTCTGAACAGCAGCCTGATGCCCTGCAAGCTGTGGCTGTTCTAGAAACGTTCACTGAGTTGCATTTAATTAATTCAGATCCTTCTGAGGCTGAATTTATGACGGGGCCAATTTCCAATTTTCACTTGTACCATTCATAAAAAAATTTGCAAAGCAAATTAATAGACCAAGTAAGGAGCTATTTAGGTTACTAAGTAGGATATTTTTCAAGAACTTCAGAAGCAATATCTGTACCCAATTCATGCCTTCACCATAAACTACAGTGTCACCCAAGAACGCGACCAGTTCGGATTTAGTTCAGTATGTGTATCTGCAAAGAGCGTCATGTCTCACTTATTTACTCTCATTTCGCTGAAATTAGTCCAAATTGGTGATGTTTGACTACATTTTATGATCTCTGTCGAGTAACCACTTATAGCCTCCTCTAACTTTCCATTTTCTTTTGTTTGTATCATCAGCCTCTGAAACTGGAGAGCACTGCCAAACATAAAGCAGGGAAGTGTGAGATTTGCTTAAAATATGAGTCACAGTATATTTGGGGATTTGGGTTTCTTTCTTTTTTTTTTTTTTTTTCCTCAAGCTATCAGCAGATCAAATCCTTCTTCCCTGTCAAGGCTTCCTCTATGCGGAAGATCTGAAATTTGCTAAAATAGGTCTCTCGGTGTAGAAGGGTAAGGAGATCAGAGATGAACACTGTTAAGATTTGCTGTAGGATTTCCCTTTCATGTCAGAGCCGCTCTGGCTGAGATGCCCCAGCAAAGACATGGCTCGACAAGATAGATTTAAATGTGAAGGTTATTCCTTCCACGAATCACCAAGTCTACCTAAGTATTTTTATAACAAGGTAATATGCCATGTGGCCTAGGTTAGTTAATTTTTCCTCTGTTTGTGGAAGGTCAGCCAATCCAATAAAACTTAGTGAATTTGCATGACCCTACCAGGCAGCTGAGGAGACAACAGTCTATGATGCACTTGCATGTGTGTACACACGTACGTACAGACACACACACGCACACACACACACACACACACACAAACACACACACAGGTCAACCAACTCTCCCCTCCACCCAACCCCGGAATCAACTCTTAAGACTGGTCTAAATTCTTTGCTTGTCAACTCTCCCACTGAGGGGACAGGAAAGGACTCAAAACATCTTCTTTAGCAAAACCAGCATCCAAGATGGCCCCCTCGTCCCCCACTTTTCATACAGACTGAAGCGCTCCGCAGAATGCGTTAGGCTGGTTTTGACGCTGTCCTTTGCCAGGAAAAACAAAGCCCTCTGTATCATACTCTCCTGGGGGCTAAAAGACTTCTAACGGGCAAGAAGAAGAAGCGCCCTCCAAAGGAAATCCCCTAAAACTTGACTTCATATATTTAGCCCTAAAGGAACTTCACTCACCTTGGAAAAGAAGTTACCTAAAAATGCCCTATGTTTTTTAAAGTTTTTTTTTTTTAATATGCTATCTGTGTTAACATGTAATGGGCTTACTATATTTCTATTTATTTATTTATCTTTTTATTTTTGGCTGTGTTGGGCCTTCGTTTCTGTGAGAGGGCTTTCCCTAGTTGTGGCAAGCGGGGGCCACTCTTTATCGCAGCGCGCGGGCCTCTCACTATTGCGGCCCCTCTTGCTGCGGAGCACAGGCCCCAGGCGCGCAGGCTCAGCGGCCATGGCTCACGGGCCCAGTTGCTCCGCGGCACGTGGGATCCTCCCAGACCAGGGCACGAACCCGTGTCCCCTGCACTGGCAGGCGGACTCTCAACCACTGCGCCACCAGGGAAGCCCGCCCTATGTTTTTTACAAAGCATCTAGAAAATAAGTCTAGTCTAAAAGATTACAAATGATATTCAATACTGAAGAGCAGTTCATTAGACCATGTATGTGTGTCCTTTTTGAAAATTCTCTCTAACCAAAGCACTACGATATGTGAGATTCTGTCCCCGAATAATAAATTGTTATTTTTCCAACGCATTCGAGGTCTGATAAATTCAAGAGGACTCATAGTATTTTTAAGGCTGTGAGAGCTCCAAGGGGGAGGCAAAAAGAATGGACAGTCATTTGAATCACTGAATGACAGGCTGGGCTAGCTCCCTGTATACATTAATAAATTAGAATTTTAATTGTGTCTCTGTCTGCAGGAGATGCCCCAGTACTTTAATATGTACCAACAATTGGCTATGTTCTGGAATCTGCAATGTGGCCTCCGCTGCTGACCTCTGAAGCACAATTCCCAGTCTGACTACGGAAACTGTTCAGTTTGATCCTTTCAACTTATTTGAATCCTGACAAATAAGCTCACAGCTGAAAGGTCAACACAGTCATATTTCATCCTCCAGAGCTGTTCTTAAGACATCTGCACAACAAAGCACTGCTTACAGCACCTGACATGGGACCTCAGTGGCATTGGACCTCATTAAAAATGTCCCCAGCATTCACACACATGAAAAGGCATACGGGTTGGTGGTGGCTGACCAAATAAGATGCTTTTGGAAGTGTTGGTAAACAAGGCACATTGTCATTCAACTCTGCCAGTAAAGTGCTACTACTATCACGCTGAACTTCCTCTAGATGGTGACAATTTCCAAGCAGACGGAGAAGCACCAGAAGGTGTGGCCCAAGGTCAGTCTGATCTTTGTAGGATAATTTGGGTGCTGGTATACTGGTTCTCTCTGATCTAAGTCAACCCAAGCTAGAATTTCGGTTGACCTTGTGATCACCTTAATCGGCATCAAGTTACACCCACCAGCTCCCACTTACAAACTCCTCTCCAGAATGCCCAGCGTGGGCAACTCTTCCTTGCTTCCCATTTGGGGGGGATGCCCACTCTTAGCTGTGAAAGTAGTTGAGCCACTTGGTACCTGCAAGTGCCCTCCCTGTCCTGGATGGGAGCATGGGATACTCCATGTCAAGTTTCTTTAAAATGTCTATGACAATTTTCTACTCCAAGTCAAAGATTCAAAGTAGATTTTTACGAACTCACTCCTTCCACTCCGCTAACCCCTGCCCTCAACGTGCCTGAAATGAGAAGCTGCTAAAACAGTCTTTTGGAGTATATTTACATAAAAAATGCTTGCCAATCTTTATTAATGATTCAGAAATGTTTGGAAAACAGCCAGTGAATAATGGAGTAGGTATTACATTCATTCCTAGGTGTATTAAAAATACTGTATCGTCCTTAATCCCAATACGTTCCTGACAGTATTGATATTTTGGGTTGAATAATTCTCTCTTGTGGGATACTTTCCTGTGCATTGTAGGATGTTAGCAGCCTCCCCGGTCTCCCTCTACTAGATGCCAGTAGCACCCATTCCCCCGAAGTTGTGAGAACTGAAAATGTCTCCAGACACTGCCCACTGTCCTTTGAGGGGTAAAAAGCACTCTGGCTGAAAACCACTGCACTAAAGTAACGTGTGTGTGTGTGTGTGTGTGTGTGTGTGTGTGTGTCTGTGTGTGTGTCTGTGTGTGTGTGTGTGTGTGTGTGTGTGTGTCTGTGTGTGTCTGTGTGTGTGTGTGTCTGTGTGTGTCTGTGTGTGTCTGTGTGTGTCTGTGTGTGTGTCTGTGTCCCATTTCCAGACAGATCACAAGAGAATGAGTGACATATGTGAGTACTATGGACTTTTCCTCATTGGTTAGCCACACTGCCTAATAAGCAACCCATGGCAACAACTCCTCAGCCTCCGATTAAATTGTCTCATTAGATTTGTTTACTCCCAACAACAAAAATGTTGGTTGAACAGACATTTTCCCCCCAAATGTCATGTTCTAGTGTTAAACAGAAAAATGAACTTTTTTGCAGAAGATTTCCTTACGGGATTTGCAATTCTCAACACAATCCACTTCTGAATGGCTTATCAGCTGTCCCGAAGTGTATCATCAACTTAAAGGAAAAGAAAGAAGAAAGAAGAAAAAAAAAAAAGACTTGCTACCTGAAGGGCTGGTTGTTTGTCATTCCTCTTGGGAGACTTTAATCCACTAACTTGCTGCTGTTGCTGCTGGAGAAGAAGCTGTCTTGCCACTTGAAGCGCCTGGAAGGAAAAATGGAAGGAAAACGTTTGTGTTACTACACAGGTTCAGGGCCTCCTTCGCAAAAAAGTATTCTAGGAAGGACACATGAGGATGAGATCTTGACTTTTCCATTTCCGGGCAAAAGAAACAGCAAACCAAACTTCCCACCAGTCTAAGTTGGAAAACTTTCCAGAATGTGTTTACATTTTCTTAGAGTTAGCCAATTCCATCCACACTTCCTCAGGCATAGCAGTCCATCTGAGCAGACACTTGATTCCTACCACAAATCTGACATGAAAGGCAGAGTATGAATGATTGGGACTTTGAGGAAGGAGGGCAGAGAGAGGCCAGGAGGAACCTGGGCAAAGCCAGAAACTTCGGAGACAATGAAGGGCTCCTTTCAAAGGTCCCTTCACACGCCTCCAATTCTTCTCGTGGGAGCTAGGCAACTCGAGTTGAAAGTAACACTTTCACCTCATTTGAGTCCAAATAAAGAGGAAAAGCTAAGTGGTGGACCACACTGTGGGTGAAGCTATTTGTGAAGGAAGATCAAAACAGGGTGACCTTGATGGACTACGTACGAAAAAATCTTGGCCAATCTGACCCCCAAGTCCACTCAAAGGGTACCTTACACGCTTGTGAATAAAACTGACTGTGTCAAACACGCATGGGTCCTTCTGAGCTTACACCACGGGCTGGTTTTTATTTAAAGCTAGAAACTGGGGAGGTGCTATCGACTGGAGATAAAACCAAAGGAGAAAACGAGACTCCTCCAAAGGCAGAACACTGACCAATGACTGACCGATCTTTTTTGGAAGCTCAAATAAAAAAGTATGTCATCAATAAATCCTCATGCAGTCATTCAGGGACAGAGGACTTAACAGGAATAACTGCTAGCCCCACCTTTCCAAAGAGGACAGCAGGATTGGCAACGGAACACTGAAATCTGCAGACATTGTGCTAGAAAATCACATGAGAAGTTAGATTATTTGAATCAATTCAGCTGAGAACCAAAAATGTACATATGGACAAGATGTTGAGAAGGCTCATTAAATGATGCGCCTGGAGTTTAGAGACAAAACAAGATTTACTGGGGATCACATCAATAATCATTGCTACATGATAACTCATTATTTGTGCCTGAAAGAAGAGTCACACACAGACGGGGTCAAAGTATCGAAAAGACCTGACACTATAATCTTAGAAAGTGTGAAAAATGGGCTAATGATGGTAGTGTGTTCCTCAAAGAGGAACAGATGTCATTTACATAAGAAAACAGTGTTTATAGTTCTCGGAAAAGTTCGAGTGACACGGTGCAGTGGGGAAAGGCAAGATGGTACGGGGTTTCCCGTGCAGCAAACTCAAGGGAAGGGCAATGAGAGTGGTCAAGGGGGCTACTGTTCACGAAAAGATGCCTAAAAATGTTGCATCAGCAAGAGGAGTACTTCTCCTCAAAGGACAATCTAACTAAACCGAGCTCATGACTGTACCGTTGTCACAAAGAATATGTTTAAGACGCTATGTAAGGTTGCGTGGTGGCTTCGTGCCTAAGAGGTCCAGAGGGAGGAAATGAAACATACGCACAGATAAAGAAACGGGTGACCAAGAAAAGCTCTTGGGAAAGATGGACCCCTCCGATCTCACCTCCCTACTGCACCCACCCTTCTTAGCCCTTCAGTAGCCTTCTGTCTACTGAACTCACCACGACCAGCCCTTCAGATGGAACGGACAGGCTATTTCATCTGGGAAGGGAGAGGCGTGTTCGAGAAAGCCTGCCTGCAAGAGCCTTGAGAAGAGAGGCTGTCTGAGAGGGGCATCTGGAAGCCAAGACGCCTGGGAGAGTTGCCTGAGACTCCAGCCTGCTGTCTCCGAGGAGGATTCACCACCATCACTGGACTCCGGGTTTCCTTGTCTCCTTGGAGACGCTCAGTACATGCGTAGGTGTAAAAGTGGGCAGAGTGAAGATTTCATTTATATCATATAAGAAAAATAGTCCCGTTGCAAGGTGCCTGCAGGAGCAAAGAGCCTCTCCTCCTACTGTATACGTCCTCTTAGCTATTTTCCATGAAGGTTTTGTGGCTTTTTCATGTAGGAAAGGGAACTGTTATATATTTTAAGTGCTACCTTCAGAGCTCCCAGAGTCACAGACTGATGAGCCAAGAAGGGTCTGGCTGCTGGTTGGAAAGGCAGACAGAAGGTCTGTGGATGACAACGAAAAGATCGTGCGGAGAAGGATACGGTGGGGAAGAGGAGAAAAGTTAGGTGTATTCAAGACCAAAACAGAGCAAGCGAAGGAGATCAGAGTAGCGGCAACTCCGCAGAGTCACAAATCTCTGTTGAAATAATTTACCACGTTTCACCAAATACCTGGAGAACAGGGACTCAACTTTCAGGTACTCAAGTCTCAGAGAATCTATACAGTGAGCTCCTCATTTAAGCAAAAGACATACTAATAAGTGTCCTTTAAAAAAACGTACATACACACAAACCTAGTCTTCTATGAGCAAGTTCTCACAAACACACTTCAGCAAAATAAAGTAGAGGACTCACATTTAAGTTTGCAACAAATGTTTACTAAGCTGGCTCTATACATTTCAAAATTAGCTACTGGAATCCTTGCAAGTTTTTCTGCTGGGTTGAGGGAAAAAAAGTCGTTTATGTGTGTAACATCTTTTTCAGACCCAACATGGGGGAAATCAAATTACATAATCTTGGAACAAACTCCAGCCCTTTCACAGCATTTCAGACAAAGCCACACCAAAGAAGATAATTAAAGGTAGAAGCACAGGGCAGAAAAGGTTTAGGAACTTGTATGAACGCAAGGGAAATTTTAGTCAAACTACTGAAGAGAGAACAGATGATGAAGATGTATACACTGGCCTCCAAATTTCACCCTCAAAATGAATGCAAACAGGTAAAATAACTTCAAATATTTGGGATGGAGAGACAACCCTAGTGCAAAGAATATATTCATCTTGGGGGACTTCCCTCGGCGCAGTGGGTAAGACTCCGCGCTCCCAACGCAGGGGACGCGGGTTCGATCCCTGGTCAGGGAGCTAGATAGATCCTGCGTGCTGCAACTAAGAGTTCGGCATGTCGCAACTAAGACCTGGCACAGCCAAATAAATAAATGAATCTTAAAAAAAAAATATTTAAAAAGAATTATTCATCTTGATATGAATTGTTATGAATTATTCCATAATAATTCCCTGGCCTAATCATGAGTATGAGAACAAAGCTGGTCCATACTAACACTTCCCCACCTTCCGAAAAATCAACTAAGGTCTCAGCCAGAATTTTAAAACCTAATTTATTAGAACTTATAAAGTGCTGTGAAATCAATCACTAAAGGGCATTTGCTTTTCTGATTCCCATGATATTTAAATCACTGTAAACTAGATTTTAAATCATCACTAAAAAAGAAGAGAAACAGACCCTTAGTGCACAACACTATGTATATGACGTTATAATACAAATCCCTTTTTTAAAACAAACATCTTTATTAGAGTATAATTGCTTTACAATGGTGTGTTAGTTTCTGCTTTATAACAAAGTGCATCAGCTATACATATACATATATCCCCATATCTCCGCCCTCTTGCGTCTCCCTCTGACCCTCCCTATCCCACCCCTCAAGGCATCTACCATGTGAGTCAAACATGCTTTTCGTCATATTCACTGCTGGTCAGTAAAAGATTTGTAATGACTGATGGGATCCCCTTTGGGAACTGCACCAGGGACCTAGGTCCACTTTGTTTCCTATACATGCTGACTTGATAGCCATTTTTACCTGGTCCATGCATCAAAATCATAAAAACCGGATTCATGTCTCTCATCTCCGATTCCACTGCCTGAACCTCAGAGATGTGTCCCAACACGACTAAGGAGTGAGGACAGACTTCTCTTATTTTTATAACAGTTTCTCAATCACGATTGGAGCAAGGTCCCTTAAGATATCCTGTTTGAAGATACAAGTAGATCCTTCAGCAGCTATAGAATAATAAGATTCGAGTAGATATTGTGTGTGTGTGTGTGTGTGTGTGTGTGTGTGTGTGTGTGTGTGTGTGTGAGAGAGAGAGAGAGAAAGAGAGAGAAAGAGAGAGGGAGAGGAAGAGAAAGGGGGAGGGAGGGGAGGGAGGGGAGGGAGGGGGAGGGAGAGGGAGGGAGGGGAGGGAGGGGGAGGGAGGGAGAGAGAGTATGAATAAATAAAAGAATTTCCCTTGTAAGAAGCAAGGATCAACTGTGACTCAAGTTCCAGGCCAACTGCTTGTGTAAATAACTTAAAAGGTTCCATCCAATCTCTGGAGACCTTTTACTCTTGGTGGTGGTTTCCTGGGCTGGGTTGAGTCAACACTTCCTTTAGAACAGATGTGACAATTGCCTGGCCCTGGATAACGCGGTGCTGTACTTGACTGCTAGGCTGGAGTTACAGTAAAGATGCAGCTCGAAGATGTCAGTGTGAAGGCGAGTGATAAAACCAGGCACTTACGGCTCAGTTGCACACAATCCCATTTATTGTCCTTCAGCAGACGAAATCAATGGCCCTGTGAGCTAACAGGAGCCAAGGCATACACTGCCTCCCTCTCTGCCTTGGCTGCTATCTATGCCCCGATCTGCCCAAGGGGCTGAAGTCTCCTTGTGGTCAGCACGCCACAGACCCCAGCCCGAGCTGGGCACTCAGAAGGTCAGGGGGACTGGCGCTGGGTTGCTAGTTTGGCAGCATGCTAGTTAGTTTCATGGTGACTGGGGACCTGGACAGTTTTGACACATCTTCCATTCTTTTGGTTCCAGATGACTTCATTCTCAGCAGTGCCTCCCATTCCTTGTAAATACGTGCCATCTGTTATTTACAAATTACATTTTACATCAGCATGTTTGTAACTTTCGAGCTATTTACATCTCAAGTTCACGGCAGGTGCTTATATTTGGGGGGTGAGGCATCCTATGAGGTATGCTATGTTTAGCATGTTCATCAAGGTAGCCAATGTTCAAAAAACACGTTTACCATATTTTAAGAAACACCAATGTGTTTACATAAAATATGGTTTGAGTAAACATGCACACAAACAGAAAGCAACCCGGTAGGAGAAAACAGACAATTTGTTTTTACATAACACACTTGGTGATGAGATCAGTACCTGAGGTCAGTACTGATACATGGAGGTCTTCCAAAAATATGAGGCACTGCAGCATTTTAGGTCAAGGGTCAGCAAACTTGAGCCCAGGGACCAAATCCAGCCCATCACCTGTTTTTGTCCAGCGCATGAGATAAGAATGGTTGTTACTTATTTAAACAGTTGGGAGAACAACAAAAAAATATTTTGTGACATGAAAATTACATGGAATGTAAGTTTCAGCGTCCACAAATAAAGTTTTATTGGAACACAGTCACCTTCATTTGCTTCCATACCACCTGGCTGCTTTTAGGCCACAAAGCAGAGTTCAGTACTTGTGACAGGGACTGAAATGCCTAAAATATTTCCTATCTAGCCCTTTACAAGAAAAGTTTTGCCAGCTTGTCTTAGGCTGCTATCTGTATTCTGAGAGTCTCATAAGATTCCACCGGACACAATTTTATATAAAACAGAGCTTTCAATCATTTGGCCAGAATAATTTTAGTGGAGCTAAGATGCAAGGATGTTACTAATTAGCTATTCTTAAGGCTCAAACTCATTTTTGATTTTCTAAGAAGGAACTGGGACAGGAACACAAAATACATCCACGTACTCCTCTATCTGAAACCATTTCAAACTACTTGCGAATGCTGAACGCATGTTTCTTCTTCCCACAGGTCATTTATAGCAGTTCAGAGTGCATCTCATTCTAGTGCGAGGTTTTCGACGTTCCCTATTGGCCAGTGGAGAGGGGCTGCTGACTTCCTGTCTGCCCCGAGAAGCTGTCCCATTTCCAGCTTCAAAGGCAGCTCTGAGTCAGCCACCCTTCCTCTAGTTTCTTTTCCTAGACTCTCCGCACCCCGCAAGATCAAACCTGTTTCTCAGATAATTTCACAGGCTAATCAACAGTCACTGCGTAGATGAGGGTGGAAGGAAAAGCCAGCAATAAAAAGCTGCATGGGAAGCTTAGCAGGAAAGAAGACATGTTCTCTCCTCTATTTCTCAACCTCTACAGACACCTCAAGTCCCTCCAGAGCACCTTTTCCCCCTACGCTAATTTGCTATCTTGGTTCAACTCCAGCAACTAGCTACCATCTAAACACGAGTGCTCCTCAGGGAACCCAATCTGACAACTGCTCTGGAGCAAGACCCAGAAATAAGTATGCAGGGAAACTCCATCACCCCCTTGCTTTGGACACGGTAAGCATTCCAGTGCAGGATGAAAAGCAGGTTTGTGGGTTACCTTAAGAAAAGAAATGACAGTGGATGACAGAACTAGAAGCATTTGCACAGAACCAACAACATTCCAAGGCAGTGAATTCTCCAACAAGAATGCAAAAAAGGGGCTTCCCTGGTGGCGCAGTGGTTGAGGGTCCCCCTGCCGATGCAGGGGACACGGGTTCGTGCCCTGGTCCGGGAAGATCCTGTATGCGGCAGAGCGGCTGGGCCCGTGAGCCATGGCCGCTGAGCCTGCGCGTCCGGAGCCTGTGCTCCGCAACGGGAGAGGCCACAACAGTAAGAGGCCCGCATACCGCAAAAAAAAAAAAAAAAAAAGAATGCAAACAAACCAACAACAAAAAATATATATATACACACACACATACATATATATGTGTATATGTATATAATTTACAACTAGAACACTTGGTTATCACAAGAGAATGGAAAAGTGAGCTGATCTCACAGAGGGATTTCAGTGATTATGAATATGAAAATATTAGATGCCCAAGGAAAGATTCCAATTCTAACGATTGTGTAAATATTAGATACCCAATGAAAGATAGCACTATAGCAGACCCTCAAGTCATGTTACTGGTGACATAAGTAAACAACAAACAAAAACCTACTTTATCAGAACTTTAATACACAGAGGGCAACAACAACCAACAAAAAAATCATCAGAGAGCCTTTAATTGTCTCTTTGCACCAGTCACTGTTTGGTCTAATCTGTGATACTGCAAATAAGGGTGTAGACTCTGAGCATTCATTGGTAGTTGATTCGCTTGACTCCACCCCCCAAAAGTAGGCGGGGCCGACAGCAATGCCTTAGATCATTTGGGACAGCGGATTTGAACCAGTGACCCAGAGGAGAAAGGTTCTACGGAGCATCACCCATCCTCAAGAGTTCTGACAGCTCTGTGAAGTGTCCTACACTTTGAGGGCATTCCAGCCGATATTTAGAGAGGGCATGGCTTTCTCCAAATGTTGCACAGCCTCTGCAAGTGAATTTATGAGACAACAGCTGGACAGACGTGGTGAAAAACTGCAGCAGAGACCATCTCACTCCTACGACTCTCCAAAACTACGTGTTCAAGTTAAAAGCAAAAGGGACAGGAAATGGAAAAGTCAAAGTTCCCTATCGTCATCGCTGTCCTAACTGAAGAAGAAGACAGGGCCGTAAGCAGTGTCACCTCCACCTGTGCGGGTGGAGAAAGATGAGGCCAACACCCAGCGTTCCCTCCCCAACCGGGACCACTGCAATTTCTTTACTGTCCCACACCAGCTTGAACCTCCATCCTCTAGATGTACTTCCAATGCCACGTTTCCCAAATCTTTACTGACAAGATTTCATGTTCCTTAAGCTATACAGAGGATGCTATGACGTTTAATAGTCATATATTCTTTGCTTTAAAATCTAACAAATAATGCAAAGACATGAGTACAGGTAGGTTGGGAGTGTGAGTGAGTGAGTGTGTGTGTGTGTGTCTGTGAGTGTGTGAGTGCGTGTGTGTGTGAGTGAGTGAGTGCATGTGTGTGCGTGAGTGTGCGTGTGTGTGTAAGTGCGTGTGTGTGTGTGAGTGCGTGTGTGTGTGTGTGTGTGTGTGTAGGCAAATCCATTAGAGCATATTTGCTTGGGAGAAAAGGTGGCAAATGCCATTTCCTTCTTTTTTAAACATTTAATTTTTTTATTTTTTATTTTTAGAAGAGCTGGGATGAAGGAGAACAGAGTTATGCAACCGTGTTCTTGCACCATGCCATGATTCACCAGCATTAGTGCTGCAGGGTTCAAACACCATCTCATGCACCTACTACAGGAGACTTGGACACAGAAATAATACCTGAAGGCTGCAGACAGGAGGAGGCGTTGTGCTATAAGCCCCACCCCCAAAGGAAAGCTGGAAGGGTCCAAAGGAAGCAGAAAAAGGGTCCGCAAACCCTACATTCACTTGCAGTTATGAATAACCTTTTTCATTTGTAAGGCGCCCAGAAGATGCCTCCTGCCAAAGAAGGTCAAAGTTAGGAACTTTCACAAGCCAAGAGGAAAAGGGTATCTGTGATCCTCTTGCAAAATCAGCTGAAATAAGTGCAATGGCTACAAACAGGCAGAAAGTCTGTTTGAAGTCTCTTGTAAGAGGAGGAAAGAAAAGCCCCACCATCACGCTCCTACTCCAAACACCTATTAACATAGGGCCCCCCAAGCACCTTGTTGAGGCCCCGGCTGGCTGCTCCTGGCGGGAGCCAGTGCCAGACGCTGAATCACCACCACCGAGTCTCCGGTACCCGAGTTGTGTTTGGAAGGATTCCATTCAAGCACTGCCCAGGCCTGAGCCTGTCTAGCTCATGAGAGTTGACAAGCCCTCAGCCTGGGGTACCATGACTGGAGGCAAGATCAGCACTGCCATCTAGTAAAACAGAAGTCGGCTTTATAGACAGTATCTAAAACATTCAGCGGGATGCTGCGTCAAACCCGCTTCCGCCCGTTCAGGAAGGACCAGACTGTATCCAAAAGTGAACAAGTAACCTGGCCCAGTCCTCCTCCAAGTTCCCAAAGTAGAAAACGGGGGGGGGGGGGGTCAAATGCGAGACTAAATGAATCCAAGGGATCTGTTCACTCACTGTATTAACCTGCCGTTTTCTGCAATTGCCTTTTATGAGGGTGCAGCCCGGTAACTCTCATTATGAATAATCCAGATGCTTATCTTTTCATACCTTGCAGTGAGGCTTTGAACGCTGCCAAGGAATCGGGCTGGAATCATGCTCAAAATAAAGAAGAATTTTCTGTGATTCCGCTCGTAACACTGTACTTAAGTTTCTGCTCAGGCAAACGAGGCTGTATCCGCTTTTCTTCTTGTAATACAAGCCCTAACAGGGTTCGAGATGCCCTCACAGGAAATAAACCCTTAGAAGGCTTCACTTCACAAATTACCTTCCTTTCCTTCGCTGAATTTTGGGCAAAGAAGCAAGAGTGAGAACCAAGTCCAGCTGAGATAAAAGACAAAAGAAAGAAATAGAAAAGAGAAGAGGGGGAGACCCAAATATGACTAAGAATCTCAAGTTTGGAACTACTCACTCTTGGCCAAAGTTAGTCTAGATAGAAAAAAAAAATCCAAATATTTTCCAATAATTTACACTTCGCAAGGCAGTTATTGCCAAGAGCGAAGAATATACCTGTATGAGAACTTAAGAAATGAGGCACATCTAGAAACACAGGGGCAAGTGGAGGGCCGTAACTCCCCGCATTTAGAATACTAAAATAAAAACAACGTATTGAATTGCTTACTATGTGCCAGGCATTATGCCAGTTAGTTGCTTTATACTTTTTCTTTTATTCTTCGTTCCCAAACATTTCTAAGGGAAGCAGGGGAAGGGTTTATGATTACCAATTTAAAGTGGAAAAACTAAGATGGTGAGGTTTGGGGACTTGCCCAAGGTCACAAGTCTAGAGAGTGGTTAGGACGGAAATACAAAAACAAACGTCGTCTCCTGAAAACGTGATACTCACATTCTACCAAGGTCAGTGATTAGACCAAATATGGCCAAGGGTAGTTCTGGCAAAGGGACATGCAGTCCTACAGAGCCAAAAATGCATGAATGAACGTGCGTCCCGATGCCTTCAGGATGAAGGGAAGGGCCTCGTCACGGTACCACACTTCCTAACTCATCTGTCCTCTTCGCCCACACTAAAGACTTGCTTTTTTTTTTCAACCAGATCTTCCTATTCCCAGGACTCTTGGAGTCACAGTCACATCTGTAATTCCCTTCTTCATGTTCTCTGCCCACATTTACATGGCATCCAAGTATCTTCTCCATTTAAACACTACCCTTCCCAAACAAATACTGCATGACCTGACTTACACACATGGAATCTAAAAGAGTTGAATTCAAAGAAGCAGAGAGTAGAATGGTGGTTGCCAGGGGCTGGGGGCAGGGGAAATGGGGAGATATTGGCCAAAGGGCACAAACCTTCTGCTGTGAGAGAAGAATAAGTTCTGGGGATCTAATGTACAGCATGGTGACTACGCTTAATACTACTGTATTGTACGCTAGAAATTTTCTAAGAGGATACAGCTTCAATCTTCTCACCATACACACAAAAGGGTCACTAGGTAGAGGTGACGGATGAGTTATTGAGTTTGACTGCGGTGATCTTTTCACAATGTGTATATATATACATGAAAACATCAAGTTGTACACCTTAATATAGATACCATTTCTTTATGAAAACCTATCTCAATAAAGTTAAAAAATAAACGATATCTTTGAAAGTTAATCAATTCTACCTCTTCCTAAAAACTCAACCCAGTTCCTTCAAGCAGCAGAGTCCTTCCCTTGGGGCCCAAGGGACCAGGGCTGCTTGGGAATCCCTGTAACACCCTGTGTTTCTATTGCTGTGATGGCAATCCCCAAGCAGACAGACAGGAAGAAATGAACCAGCCCAGCTGTCTCTGAATCTCCCTCATAATTATCTATCCAGATTCATCCATCTTCTCTGGGGATACCGATGCCGTCACCATCATCCCCTGATTCTGATCCTTTCTTCACGTCCCAGTAGGGACAAGTCCCCTGTTCCATGGTTCAACTGAGCCAAGGTCGGACCTTTGCAAGAAGAGCATTTCACAAGGCAAACAATGGAGTGGCTGAGCTGAGAGAGCACAGATTTCTTCTCACAGTTTAACTGAAGTCCAGCCACAGTTCACACGCCGGGACACCTGTGTCTCTGCTCCACCTTTGGCTAAGTTCGACCTGTCTCTTTCCACCCACCAGACATGGCTTTCAGGTCCAGCAGGATTTCTGGCCCCTGTTTTTTCAATCCACTGTAGATTCTCACATTCTACTATAGTTGCTTGCTTCTTGTTTGAGTGGTGGGGGGTGGGTGTTAAGTAACTGTATGAAATTTTTTTGCTCTGAATGCTTTTTCCCCTCACTTTTATTGAGATGTAATTAACATGTAACACTCTAATAGTTCTAAGTGTGCAGCATGACTATATATATATATAAACGATTACATATATATATGATTACATGTATACAGAAATGATTAGCACAACAAGTTTAGCTAACATCCATCACCTCACGCAGTTTCAATTTTTTCTTGTGATGAGAACTTTTAAGATCTACTCTCTTAGCAACTTTCAAATACACAATACAGTGTTATTAACTTAAGTCACCGTGCTGTACATGACATCCCCAAAACTTACTGATCTTTGTAGCTTTTGACAAGCTTCACCCACTTCCCCAACTCCCCACCTCTGGCAACCACCCATCTGTTCTTTGTTTTTATGAGTCTGATCATGTTAGATTCCACATACAAGTGAGATTATATGGTATTTGTCTTTCTCTGTCTGACTTATTTTACTTAGCAGAATGTTCTTAAGGTCCACCTGTGTCGCTAAAAATGGCAGGATTTCCTTCTTTTTATGGGTAATATTCCTCTGTGTGTGTGTGTGTGTGTGTGTGTGTGTGTGTGTGTGTGTGTATGTACATCACATTTTCTTTACTCATTCATCCATCGATGGACACTTTGGGTTTTTTCCATACCTTGGCTACTGTACATAATGCTGCAATGAACATGGGGGTGCAGATATCTTTTCCAGAGAGTGATTTCATTTCCTTTGGATATATACCCCGAAGTGGAACTGCTGGATCATATGATAGTCCTATTTTTAATTTTCTGAGGAACCTCCATACTGTTTTCCATAGTGGCTGCACCAATGTACATTCCCTCCAGCAGTGCACAAGGGTGCCCTGTTCTCCATATCCGCACCAACACTTGTTATTTCTTGTCGTTTTGATAAGAGCCATTCTAATAGGTGTGAAGTGACATCTCACTGTGGCTTTGATTTGCATTTTCAATTAAATGTATTCTTAAAACTGTTCTGGTTCCTGGCCACTGGGGATGAGGAAGATAATAATAAAAGTTGCAATTCTGTGTTTATTGCCTGGCAAGTACTAAACAGTATAGACACACAATCTCATCTAATTTTCACAATCGTTTGAGGCATCATTATACCCAGCTAACATAGATGGAAACACAGGAACAGAAAGGTTAAATTCTAAAGATTATGTGAGATATGCATAATTCTTAGCACAGTACCTGTACATGAAAACTACTTATTTAATGGAAACTAGTACTTAGTACACTGCCCCATACATAAGAAGATATATTTTGTGGGAAACAAAGATTCCACTTCCCCAGTGATCTCAAACCACTGGCTATCCTCTTTAGAGAGACACTGAGAAAACCACAGCATCCTCTATTGAGCCCAGAGGAATCTAAGGCAGACAATATTCATCGTATGAAAAGCGAACTGAAGACAAGAGGGCCGATGTGATTTACCCATGGTCACACGGATGACTTGCAACTGAGAGGCCTGTATCCTTCCGCTGGCAAAGGCACTTGAGCAAATATGGTTCCTTCTGACCCTCACCAAACCCTAACCTATGCCTTGCCCTGACTCGTAGAATAATACAGAGGGAATGGCTGGCTGGAAGCCAAAGGACAAGCCTGGGGGAGATGAAGGTACCGACGATACAGCTGCCAGGTCATGACGAAGAAATGATGGCCAACACTTACTGAATGCCAACTGCGTATCTGGCTTGGTTCTAAATTGTCTTACGTAAACAGAGAGTTTACCGAATATGCCAAAGGTCACACAGTCTGGCTTAGAATCCCTGCCCTTGTACTTCAAGAATGACACAACCCAAAATGGCCACTAACCCGCAAATCCATGGCTTTGGAATTCCTGTATTCACATGGAACCAGAACTACTTGCTAGACATGACAGATCTTTAGAGAAGAATTCAGAGATGTCTAGAAGAATATAATCAGTTAGTCCAAGCCACACTCAAAGGTACTTGGCAGTGAACTTTCTGAAGATTTGATCACTCTGGTCAAGGAATGAGAAACATTTTCTTAAAAGGCGGGTTGAAAACAAAACTGTGCTCATCAGATGGACAACAGTGTTCCCAGAGTTGTGCTCGTCGGGTGACAACGATCTTTGGAGCTTCTGGTCACTGCCGTTTAGCCTAAGGGGGATCTTGAGTCTCCAGGCATGAAGAAATAGGGATTCCCTGGGAATTTGGGGGAATTACTGACCTTAGGAGAAGCATAACACTTCCAAAGAAAGAGAGGCTTACTTCATAAAACATTAATGTATTTCTACAGAAGCAGCGTACATGGTGGTGAAGTGCCCACCAGTCATTCTGCCTGGATCTGAACCCCAGCTCCACCACCTGTGAGCTGTGTGACCTTGGACAAGTTACGTAACCTCTCCTTGCGTCCATTTCTTCATCAGTAAGAATGGGAGAAAATAACAGTCCCTATATCATAATTACTACGTACAATGTGCACAGCCTAGGGCCTCACGATGAATAAGTGCTTCTGAAATAAGTCAGATAAAGACAAATATCATATGATAGCACTTAAATGTGGAATTTCTAAAAATGATACCAATTAACTTATTTACCAAACAGAAACAGACTCACAGACATAGAAAACAGACTTATGGTTACCACAGGGGAAGTGGTGGGAGGGATAAATCTGGAGTTTGGGATTAACAGATACACATTACTATATATAAAATAGATAAACAACAAGGACCTACTGTAGAGCACAGGGAACTGTAGTCAATATCTCGAAATAACCTACAATGGAGATGAATTTGAAAAAGGATTGTGCTGTACACCTGAAACGAACACAACATTGTAAATCAACTATACTTCCATTTAAAAAAAGCACTTAAGAAGTGATTACTCATTTTATAAGATATGAAAAACACATACATGAATTAGAAAAATAAAAAGTCAAGTGTAATATCCTCATCTACGCATGACACCCTGGCAACACGTGGGGGCATGCTTACATAAACTACTTTTCTGAAGCAAAACTGGAATCATTAATTACACGCTTTTGAAAATCCCTTTTTGAAATTAAAAACCCATTTTGAACGGAGACTTTTCAAACCTAATTTCTACGTTCAGCTTCCAACCAACAAACAGTGCTGGGAACCAAATAACCTAAATTCTACCCGCACCCTATTCTAGAGACTTCCGGGAAAGGTTTTAACATGAGACTTAAAACTGCAAATGGCATGTGACTAATTCTTACTCTGTAAGTAGTAACCATAGGAAGGAGCGCAAGACACACAAGAATTCAAGAATCACATGGTAACACTGAGGGTTAACAGAATGTTTCGATTCTTTTGCCCCAAAGCCCACAACCACGAGTAACTTCTCACTTTGCACTGCCAATGAGCAACGTCTCTGCAAAGAACCAACTAACTTGATTGTTGTGGAAGTTAAATCGCCAACATCATATTGAGTTAACGTGAAGCAAAACAAAAATCAAAATTTTAGCCCAGGCTGTATCTTAAAAAAAAAAAAAAAAAATCTCCTAACTTCGACGCTGAAGAGATTAAAAGTAAGCATGATCTCTTCACCGGCTCCTCCCTTGCATCTCCATCAACTCCACGCACTAGATGCATTTTCCAGTCCAGTTTCTTCATGGTAAAATACTTTCTCATGAGACTGCCTGTGGTCAGGGCTGAGCATGTCACAGGAAAAACGCTTCTCATGGCATCTAGATCATACCCCTTGCAGCTCGTGCCTGACCATGAAATACAGACGCACCCGGAAATTATAAACTATTTTAACAACAGGACACTTTACGACCTCAAAAGTGGGACCATCATCACAGCCCACCTGTGTTCCAAGCATGTTCCAAGTATTAACGAGTTAGCATTAGTCAGGCACTTTGATTTGCACAAAGGGCTGTGTATAGGTACAAAGTGTGACGATCCAACCCAAGGGCCTTTTGGAGAGTCACCCAAATGATAAAAAGAGACGGCGGAAAGGCTACTGCTGCTATGGTTGTCCTCCCCAGGACGAAGCCACCTCCCAGGGACACACATGCGGGGCAATCCTGATGGAGGCTGCGCTGTGTTTGAGTGTCGGCTGCATTGTTCCCTTATATAGTCAATGGAGAGGGAATCCCTGTGTGTGCATATTTCCTATCCACATTCCAAGACAGTATAGGCAATGAAACAGATTTTCAGCTGTGACTTATAGGGCTTGATGTGAGCGGGTGAGGCACTGTGCTAGGATCACGCCCATCATTTGTGCAGGGTGTGTATACATGAGGCAGCCCCTGACCAAAATCGTGCTTTAGTTATTAAAAACCGTGCCCGTGAGAGCATGTACACATAGGTCAGTGCCTGGCTATGTATAAAGGATCTCCATGCACTGATGCAAACCCCGCTGGAGAGTGAAAGCAAAAAACTTAAAGTTTAGTTTGCTTGTTTAAAAGTCTACGTTTCATGTAGATTTGAGCCTTTCCCTAGGTCTCTGGAGGACCTGACCTGAGATAACCAACACTCCTGCAGGTCATTATATACACGACACAAGAATAAAGACGTGAAGATGTTTTTGAGGGTGTCTCGGAGACCTACAAGGCGTCTCTTTGCAGGACACCACCTGCCTGACACGTTCAAAGAGAGAAGCAACAGTTGGACACGGATAAATCATGCTGCTCACTGGTCACAGAAACTCTGGTACATTTCCCTTTAACTGAGCTCTTTATGTTTCGATGTAAAGTCAGAAGATAGCCTTTAACACAACTGTAAGAGCTACAGATTTATCCAATGGCATCACTGTTTAACACACACACACACTCTCTCACATACAACATAAAAGCAGAGCTACTGGGGCTTCCCTGGTGGCGCAGTGGTTGAGAGTCCACCTGCCGATGCAGGGGACACGGGTTCGTGCCCCGGGCCGGGAAGATCCCACATGCCGCAGAGCGGCTGGGCCCGTGAGCCACGGCCGCTGAGCCTGCGCGTCCGGAGTCTGTGCTCCGCAGCGGGAGAGGCCACAACGGTGAGAGGCCCGCGTACCGCAAAAAAAAAAAAAAAAGTCGAGCTACTGAGGCAGGCATAACTAAGGAATGCATCTAGAAAAGCCAAACTACGGACCAACTAAACCTTGGAAACCCTGTGCCACAAAACCATCCACCGCAATAGATGAATTCTCAGTGAAAGCCTGCTGAATGCTCAGGAGGCCAAGAGGCTCCTGAGTCGTAAGGGTTAACTTGGTTGCCTTTAAAAAGAAAATGACACATGTAATTTCCTTTTATCATAAAACAATGCATTTACTCTTTTCTGTATGTCTGTTAAAGGGCACGGCTTTCTGAGTGGAAAACAAAACAGAACTTGGTCACATGTTTATTTGCTTCAGCTACTCCCTTCCCCTTCTGATAAATAATCAAACATGCCATCCAGAAAAAACAAAACCAGCGAGCTGGGAAATTTGATGGTCATCAAATAGACTGCGATACCAAGAAAAGCGGCCCACTGTTCCCACACTGAGTTTTTGGCCTCCACAGCTACACTAACATCTGAGTAAATACCTCCAGTCACTCTTTCCATTTTCCCTGCAATTACTCCTACTGTTATACAAATTGTCCTTAAGGCAGTCGCAAACGTAATTTTCTTTTCTTGCAAAGTAGAACAACTTCTGAATCTGAAAAAAGCCAGCCTAGCAAGAGCGATACACACATATGTATATACACTTACCTATTTTATTTATTGAAATGCTTCTTCCATGACAGGTGGGGGACAATGACAGAGCCTGTTTCTTTCTCTATTCTAATAGATGGTTGAGTGAGACACCGAAATTGAAGTATATTTAGTCTGGGGACTAACAAACAAGGTTTAGAGTAATAACAATTCCCTTCAGATCAAAAGAGCTAATTTTCTACTTCCTGTCTATTCCCTGACCAGTACACAGTGAAGAAAAAAAAAAATTAGCACCTGGCTTACCAATTATACTGAAGCTGGTTGGGTCAGGGTTGGGGGAGGGGGTGGGGAGAGGGGAGGGGGGCCAGAGGGACGTCCACAGCAGACAGGAAAAGGTGGAAGCCTTGAAAAAAAAATGTCAAACCATGTGTTGAAAAAGTCATTTCAAGAGAAAGGACCCAAGGGGCAACCACACCACTCTTCGGCATAGAGAGAAGCGAGCAGCCCGGGTTCGAGGGCTTTCCCTGCCATCCTAATTATCCACAATGAGCATTTTGAAAAGACCCTTCCAACATCAAAGTTAACAACCATCTCGGAAAGTGAGGCGGGCTTTCTCTTTCTTTTTTTGCAGCCCACTCCGTTTAAACAATACTAATATGAATGGGATAATGACCGTGCTTGTTTCAGCAGTCTGACTTTTATTGGCATGAAATTGGTACAAATATTATCAAGACCGATTCACAAACGATGATGGGGTCGTGATGCATACATGGAGGACAATCCTGCAGATGCAGAATTACCAAGCCACCAACCCTGCACCCTCTCACTCCTGGTGATAACAGGAAGGAAAAGAAGGCGACACAAAACAAGCTCACAAAGAAGCAGAGCGAGGTTCTAATCTCCGTTCAAGCTCCTAAACCGGTCCTGACGACACACGGCTGCTGACTTAGCTGAGACCATCCGGAGGCACGTTTGAAAGCAAGAGTGAAGTAACAAGGAGTTAGAACGAACCGGTCCTCTCAAAGCTCTAAAAAGAAAAACGTCTTTGATGGAAGGGGAGGGGGGCAGAAAGAGCAGTAAGTAAGTTGGATCATCTTATTTTGCCCTTCAGAGAATGTCTGCGCAGGAGGAGATCCTTAGTTTTAAAAGTTTATTAACCCAGCGAAAATGTTCTATTTTTTTTTTCCTCTGGACACTTACGGAGAAAATGAAGAGTTTGATCGAGAAAGCTCGCACTGTCTGCCCTTGGATTTCCGTCTTCTTGCTGTAGATGGGTTCTGGCTGTTTCTGTGAAGCGGGGTTGCCGAATGGTAAAAAAGATGTTTGAATAAACAGGAAGTCCTGTGCGACTGAAGCACACTCGAGGAGAAAACACACTGGAACATTGCCCTTTGTAGGCAACTTAAGGGACGCTTGCCTCCACGGTAGCTGCCTGGGCTCTCACTAAATGACAAAGAAACCACAAGAATTCCTCAAGTAATTCTTCACTTTCAAAGTTGAAAGATCAGTTGGAGCTTGGAGGTAATTTTCAAAGTTGCATTTAGCACTTAAAGAAATCTATTCAGGCTACACTGTATCTAAATCATCCCAGGTCTGCAAGCAAGGACACGGCATCAGAAGTGTGCCGGGGCTAGACCAAGCCCTAGCCAAACACAGCTCATTCACGCAGACAAATACATACCGACAGGGTTTTGGGCAGCCTGCTCTTGAGATATTTTTGTGGTGACATTAACATAGGCAGGATGCTTTTTTTTTTTTTTTTTTTTTTTAAAAAAAAAAAAAGGAAGAAAGAAAATTCCGATTCTGCAGACTTTAGAGGATTTTGTCACATGTATTTTTAAAGAACACATCGCCTGCATTCCAAGGATATGCCCCTGAGCTTGCTTTTGCTGCTTTTCCTTTTCTCTGCAATCAACCAAACTACCTGTTTAGCTTGAGATGCCCAGCTTGCCTACCTGAACACTCCTGAAGCCACCCCAAACTAATTATCGAAGTCCTGTCTTCCGTCACCTGAGTGAACTTGACAGATACTGTAAGGAAAAGTGAGCTGCTGAAGACAGAGAAGTCAGCTTGAAAAACAGGATGAAGAGTTGAACAGCCAAATTCAAAAAAAAAAAAAAAAAAAGAGAAAAGAAAAGAAAAGATAAAGGGGGAGGCGGAGGAGGAAGAAAAAGGATTCCTTCTGAAAATGCACTGCTGCTGTGGCAATGTTCTTCTGCCATGGAAGCAACTGATTTGTCATGGAGCATGGAATGCTGGACTGTCTGTCATCCAGGTGCTAATACTCGGCTAAAATAACTCATTGGGAACTGTCAGTAGGATGTTTACATAGGCCCCAATCTTTTCTTCAGAGAAGGAAATTTTTTACTGGAATTCATCTTCTTTTGATCTCACATTCAAAGCAACGGCAGCTTGATAGACATTCAAGTCTGAAAGCAAATCCAGACGCTGAAGATAAACCGCCAGAATATGACAGGCAGAAGCATCTAAAGCTTATAAAAACCAAGAGAACAGCATGTCGCCTGAGTATTACAATAGCAGAAATCAAGAGACATATTAGGTGGAACTGATCAGCCACAAAAACAGTTCAAAAGGCAGATCAGAGAAACAGAGGACGAGGCTAGGAGGAAAAAAAAAAAAAAAGGAAAGATCTGGTTTACTGCCTCACCTCCCTTCTGAGCCCGGCAGCTTTTAGATGCCTGCCTCTCCACTTTTAGAAGGGGTAGAGTATCCAATTCAAATGTTCCTGTCTAACTCAGCCAGCCTAGTTATAAACGCTGCAAATGACTTCCTAGCAATGCATTTCTAAGGGGCGAGGGAAAGAGACAGACCTTCACCTGTCTCAGTGTCCAGCATGCTACATTTTATTAGCAGCCCCTGCATCTGATCTGTCATGTAGTTTCAAAAGGCACATAGCCTGGGCACCGTGCAAGTGGGTGGCAGGAAACCCAGTCCTCAACAGAAGAGCTCTAAGTGGTTCGAGACAGGGCTAGAGACTTCTGAGCAAGTCCAGTTCCCTAAAAATGGCTAATTACTAATCGAACACAAATGCTCCACCCTCAGTCACACAGATAGATGAGTTCAGGGCGATGGACAGAAAACTGCGCAATACCTCCTCACTTTGAAGTCATCTAAGGCAATTTCATAAAGGAATTATTCCAAGAACTTTCTTAGAGGCACACAATTATTTCTTTTAAAAATAAGCCACTTATTCTAATTAAAGTCAGTGTGTCGAATGAAGAAGTAATTCTCCCAACAAGTTTGTACTTAGAGCTGTTTGTTAATAAACACTGAATGTGAACAGGCAGCATCAGGTTAAAGGGCAAGGGAATTCCACATTATAAGTTAGCCTGCAGTTACTCCTGACTGCAGACACCTCCTGGGAGCACAGAGCCAGATCATTCCTGCAGCACCCTTGGATTTTGAAAATCAGCCCCTCCCCCCATTTCTGCATAATAACCCAACAGTGCAATGTGGATTTAAAAATCTACTAACCAATTTTAAAAGCTGTAATCAGTTTAGGGTTTGCCTCATGCAAACAAGATTCCTGGGTAGCTAAGTTACACATGTGAAAAACAAACAAAACAAACAAACACAACACAAACCCTTCCGGATTCTGAGCCGATTTTGTAAAAGGCATCTTCGGTCACGCTTACATAGCTGTCTGATGTGCTAAGCTGATCATCTGTCTTTAAACGGTACTAGTTCAATATATGAAAGTTGCCACTACTCTTCTCCAAGCTAAAAAAAATAAATTAAAAGTTGCTTTCAATACTTACTCCCAAAGTCTGCCAACTAAATATTCTACGTTGCTGTAATGGTTCCATTTACCCAAAACAGGGAGGTTTACCATGTAAAGCGGAATGCAAATTCCTTTATATATTATAAAATACATTCTTCCTCTGCAAAGAATGCTGTCACTCCCATGGTGAGACACGGAGGAGGAACGCTCCATTTCTCACAGCCATTAAAAGTCTTTTTTAAAAATCTGCCATGTAGGGGCTTCCCTGGTGGCGCAGTGGTTGAGAGTCCGCCTGCCGATGCAGGGTATACGTGGGTTCGTGCCCCGGTCCGGGAGGATCCCACATGCCGCGGAGCGGCTGGGCCCGTGAGCCATGGCCACTGGGCCTGCGCGTCCGGAGCCTGTGCTCCGCAACGGGAGAGGCCACAACAGTGAGAGGCCCGCGTACTGCAAAAAAAAAAAAAAAAAAAAAAAAATCTGCCATGTATAAAAACCTTCATTAGTATAATTAAATGACTGCTGGGGTGGGGTTTTTTTTTTTGATATAAACAACTTTTGATCTGTCATTTAAAAACCTCATAATATCATTAAAGAGCTACCATTTTTAAAAGAGAAATTGTCTGCTTAGGGCCATGGAAGAAGAGTAGCCATGCTCTGGGCCACTTCCTCTCTCTCCCTTTTAGACTTCTCCTGGACTTGAATGTCACCACAGACCTTGAATCCTTGAATGTGAAATGGCTTCACGCTAATTGCTCTAATTGCTTGAAGATGTGCAGGCAGGTGAAACCTGATCCCTGTGGCTATTGTAGAGACCAAGAACAACACTGGAATGTTTACACAGTAGTTTGATTTTCATAGACAGAAGGGCTGCGTTTCAGACAGCAAAAACACAGCTAATAGGTGACCCCTTTATATAGTCCTCCTTTAAAAAAAAAAAAAAAAAAAAGACACACAACAAAAAACAATTTCATGTTCTAAAAGGCAGTGTCCTAAATGCCAAGGTTATTTGCTTGACTCTTGGAGTGAGTATGCGGTATGTTGCACCTGACATTTATACCCGAAACTCTACCCCGAACACATTTTTTTTTTTTCTTTTTACCTTAAAACAAAAAAGCGCTTTTTATGTCAGTCACCTTACAAACAGATTAGGACTGTATGGTATTTCCAAATAAGTGCCTTCATTTAAATTTTAAATTGAATATTTTCCACTAAGGCAAAACTCCTTGTCCCTTAAAGGAGAAGCCTTGTACCTCCTTGTTTACTCCCTTGGTTCTTCTGCTCCCCCCCTCCACCCCCATCCCCATTTATGGAACTCCTGACCCTTGTACATTCCTGGATTGCACTTAAAGTTGAATCCAAACCCTCTCATGTTGGTGCTTTAGACAAATATGCGTCCTTTTGGTGCCTTTTTTCTTTGTAACCGTGTGGGACTGTGGTCTGCTTCTCATCTAGAGGGAAAGGCAGCCAGGGGAGTGGCTGACATAGTTATTCAATGACAGTGGCCATTCTCCCTGGATATTTTAATGAATTGAGATGGATACAGAGGTCTGACAATGGCTCCCCAGAGCCCTCTCTTAACGGAGCACAAATGTAACCAACGCTGGACAGAAAATATACTGCAGCAAGACCAAGATAAAAATACAACAGCACCTACAAGGTGTCATTAACAAAAGGAAACCCACGCAGGTTAGGGGTAGGCTTAGACAGGTGTTGAGATACACACATACATACAGGAATGTTTCATACAGAGCCATGGAAACACTGGGAAACAGGAACTAAGAATTAAACACGTTTTACAGAATATCACAAAACAAAGAACTGATTTTAAGGTTAAGCTGGGCAATTAAAAGCAATAGATATACCTTGTAAATAAAAACAGAGAAGTAGGGAACACCCCACACAGCTGGAAGGCACTGTCTAATGGCTGCTCTCTAAGTTATGCTGTGTATCAACTTCTGATAATGAAATAAAAAAGGCGGAAGAAAGGGTGGCGGGGAGTCCTTTTAAAGCTGTGAAAACGCTTTAGTTACATAAGCTAAGTAATAAATATAGGAGCTTCCACTGCCCAGACTATTTGTCCCCAAACGCTGAAAGACAAAATGATGAAACAAAAACAACTGGCTACAGAACAACCTTTCAAATCACAGCCGCCTGACACACATTTAGAGACACTCATACCTTGTTTTCAAAAGTTACAATCTCCTAAGAAGTAATGCTTCCTTCTCTGAAAAAGGAGGGGACAAGTAACCATTTATCCGCTTAAAGATTAAGTATAAACTAGTCCAAGCCAGTGAGAGGAACGCGGAGGGAAAAAGTAAACAGGCCCTCACCCCCCTACCCCCAAAATAGTTCCCCTTTGAAAGCGCCATGCAGTCAGTGCCTGGTACCAAGGGCTGCCCCATTCGTTGGAGGGGTCAGGAAAGCTAAGCTAAACCGACAGGTTCCGTTTACAGCAGGCCAGAACTTTGTTTGGATATACTGGCCTTGCTCCCCGCCAGCTTAACAACAGATGGCTAGAAAACTTTCATTATGCTGCACAGGACTGAACTGCAAACAATCCAGGAAACTGTGAAAAGTTTAACTCCCTCGAAACCAATGTGCCAAACCAGGACCTGCCCAGAGGACTGTGGAAGTGATGGTTAAAACAAGGGCGCTTGCTAACTGCCCAAGTCAACTCAGGCACCATTCCAGACGCCGGAAGAGCAGCGACCCGCCCAAGTCTTGAGTTTAACTGTTCAAAGCCCAGACCTTAAAAGGAGTTGTAGTGACGGTACCTTCTTTTTTTCTTTCCCTAAAAATGTACTGTCAGACTTTCCCTCGCCTTGGGAGAAAGAAGATCTTCCTCCAGACAGTTCCCAAGCTCCCTTCCTGCTTTCCTTCCCTCTGGAAATCGGGAGGATGAGGCCAAATAGTCTCGTTCTAACACCCAGATTCAAATACGATTTATCCAAATCTGTCTATAATTTAAATATTCATTAAACTGATTCAATCACATGAACCCTAATATCTCCTAATGCTGCAAGACAGGTTATAAATGTACCTTCAAAGGTTTAATTCAATTGGCAGCCTGAGAGGTCTTATCACTGGAAATGTGTTATTTTCATATTATTCAAGAAACGAACAAATGCGTTTTCCACAGATGTATTTGAGAAGCTAGCCTTTCCGGTTATTGAAAGAAAATTGTGTTTATGACTCCTTTAGCATAGTGTAAACTCATAAACGTCAACAGAGAGTACAAGGAAAACTGTCAACTAAATATTGTTTCCTTCATGAGCTGTTCTTCCAAGTCAATTACGCCTTTCAACTTCTGGGGCATTGTATGATAAACTGGCAGTAAAAATCATTCACATTAATATACCATGGTGCCTCGCCTGCAAAAGGTAATTAAAGAAGTAAATGACTCATAAGAATAGACATATTAGCTGCAAAATGAAAGGCAACTGAGCTGCCACATAAAAATATGTACCATTAAGATATTGCATTTTCATATTCCTGTAATCAGCTTCAGTAGACTAATGCTTATTTAATCCAGTTCTGTGCTAACTCCATCAACAACTGTTTTTCGCTGTTTTCTCCTTGACTGAACATTACGAGAGCAGGTTTGGAATAAATACTGCAATGAGGTTTTTGCATCCTCAGTTGAAGAACAGGTTTTTATATTTTAAAATCTATTTCTCTCTCTCTGAGAAATACAACGTTAAAAAAAATTACGGGTGGAGAAAAAAATATATATATAAATTATATTATATAAAAATGTATAGTATATTATTATTATATAAAAAATATATTTAGATATGTCTCCTAGCTAGACATGCCTCTTCAAATGGCAGAACATTTCAGGGAAATAATATTTGGTTCCACATTCACTGTTTCTGACCCAGACCATTACCAGCACAGGGGATATGGTGTCAGGCCTTTCCTTGCCAAATCTCTGCTGCCTTTTTGAAGTGCTCCCTTTTACTGATATTAACAATGTCTTCCATTAACACGAGCAGAAGGAAGGCAGTTCATCCTCCGGCAGAGGTGGAAAGAGAAGGCAGGAAAGGAGGAGGGAGATGGCAGGTGGGGAGGCAGGAGAGGACCCCAGACTTGCCTAGTGGCCCCTGCGTTCTCTTCCTTCCAAACGGTTATCCACCTGACTGGATAGAATCTTCTGGAAGACACGCGACTGCCCCTCAAATTAGGTGCTCCAACTTTCCATTCTCTGGTTTCTGAACCGACGTTTGGCTGTATTCTTCCCATCCTTCATTTCAGAGTTCCCTCGCCAGGCCAGCCCACCCACAGGAAAGCATCACCTAGGCGGTCTGAGCGTTTTCACTCAAGTTGCTCACCTCCCCGCTTCTGAAACCTTGATCTTGACCAGTGAGATGAGACCACCGTTTGCACTATTCATATTTCTTGGAACGTTTAGATGCATTGAGTTTCCTGGAGGCTGAAGAAATTCCTGTTCTTGTTGTGGAATTTAGGCCTCTTTCTTGACGACCAATGCGGGCCTAAGGCTTTGCCAATTCAGTTTGGGAATTCTGGCTTTCAAAACTCTTGCAATGCCTCCGGTGTTAATGCCAGCAATGAGAATCAGCCTATAAAACATTAGGATACCTGTCTCCTATCATGGTTGCCAGCAATTCTCTCACTTTCAATAACATCTAAAGGCATCTAGATGGGGTCCTCTAATTGATCAAAAAATCCAAGAGAGATTCCTGACCTCTGTTTTTTTTTTTTTTTTTTTTTAAAATCATAGGTTTTCAACAAAGGCAAAGTTCTAGATTTCTACACAAGTTGCACCTTCGCCCCTTCTCTCCTGTGAGTACAGAAATTTCCAAGGCTTTAAAACTCAACAGTAGCCAGCCGGGCCCTCAAGGACAGGCCAGGATGTGAGGATGGTCCTACAAGGACCCTCTCCTGCTTATTTATCTTTGTAACAGTTCTCAGAACTGCCGAGAGCCTCCTAGATTTAGGCTGGATCTTTCCTTGTAACGTATCGGTGCTTCAACATTTGAGCACACATCACTTGGAACCACAATTAATGAGCTCTAGTCCTTTTCCTAATTAAGGAACAAAGGTTCCTGTGTGCACACACACATGGAAAGAGAAGAGAAGGCTTCTAATTGCTTCAAAATGGGATTTTTCATATTTAGAAACATAATGGCATCGGGAAAGAAGAGCATTTCCAACATCCTTTACAAATAAGGCTTTACAAAATACTGTTAGCTGTTCATAATACATCACTATCAAAAATGGAAAGTTATGAATACCGTACATGTAACCTTTGTCTTCACATGAATTAACCTATAGGTACGAATACAATGATACAGGAATTAGTTCTTAAAAATACACTTAAAAAAAAAAAAAAAGAAAGAAAGAAAAAAAAAAGGCCCCTCTGAAGAAAGGAAGGCGAGAAGGCAGCTCCTTGGAGTCTGATATTCCTCAGACCTTAGCAGATTAGGATTCAAACATGTAATTAAGAAAGATAACCCCAGTTTTTATAGTAATTAGGGGCTGTGGGAGATAGGATACTCTCTCTCGAAAGTGTTACAAATATACCACGCTTCTAAATAACCTGCAATGCTTGGAAAGAAGACTCACTACCAAGGGCATAGCTGCTCTCAGTGAGGGAACAGTAAATGACAGACTGGCGTTCAAGTCCATTAGCTGCTATGTGAGAGCAGCACATTCACTAGCACGCGACCTGTGAAAAATCTTAGATCTCTTTAAATCTTTGAATTGCATTACTGCATTAATTCTTAAGAACTGCAATCCTTCAACCAAGTCAAATTACCCTCATTAACAGTGGAAAAACTGCCTCTGCAATAAGTTTAAGAAAAAAGATATTTATTACCTATAATCACTTTCAGATACTTCACCTAGAAATATGAAGAATGTAGGCTAACCACTCTGAAAACGGTGGTATCCTGATTTCGCATGTCACTTTCAGATTAAAAATAAAAATGAAAGCGTGTGCATGGTGTTAAAATTTATTTTTAAATCTACAGGACATTTCCTTTTATTATAATAACGCTCTGATAAGAAGTGAATATTCCCATTTTACAGGAGAGGAAACCGAGGGGCATGCACAGAGATACTGCACCAACTGTCCAAGCTCACCCAGCTAATTTGGGGCAGGAGAGAGTCTCCTGGCCCTGTGTTCTGGGTTCAGACTGCGGGAATTAAATCGGAAATCCAGACTTCCACTGCCACTGCAATGCAATGCGTGGACTCCTCTAAATCACACTCAGGGAATTAAAAGACAGGAAAAAGAAAAGAAAAGATAGGAGTGCAGGTTTGAGTGTAGAAACGATCCCCATGATAAACACAACAGGAGCTGGCTCTACGCTTCCATCACCACATTGGCTAATACTGTCTAACCTGCCTTGAGAATTCATCAAATAAGGGCTCTTACAGTGGTGAAAGAAAAAGAAATGTAAATTGATCTACTCTGCCCTTGTTGCTCCCTAAAACGGCCTCCTCAGAAATGTGATAAAAGCTTGACTGATTTTGAACAACTTTTGGTACTTTATGGCAAATGAGCTCTTTGAAGCCCCGCTGACTGCTATTCCTCCGCTCCAAGGATGTGACTGCTTTGGTTCTGCTACTTCCCCGCACAAGCTGGGGCAGGAGAGTCCTCTCCATCCAAAAGAGGAGCAACTGGGAAGGGCTTGGGCAGAGGCAAGCCTGTGTCTATTGCAACACACGGTTTTTCTATCATGTATTAAGGAATGGGAAAAGGTGAACAAGACAGACACAAGTTGCTTTCTAAACTTGATAGTAACCAATACGTCTAACGGGCCATAATAAAATGCTAACTGGTGTTCATAATAAAAACCCAGAGGAACTACTAAGGCTCTGGAGTGACTTCTGAATCACCATCAGAAAAAAAAAAAAAAAAAAAAGGTAGATACATTGTGCTTGGGATAGCTGCATGTGAAATACATTTATTTCAAACTAGGTAGTCCTTAGTATACGATGACAAAAATCTCCAATGACCCTATATTCTACTGTAACCTTCTTTTTTTAAACAAATTCCAAACAACGGTTGTTAAGATGAGCACTTGAATTCCACGTCAGATACGCGGCAAAGTCTAATAAAGGAAACAGCATTTATTAAGCTCAGTGTGAGTCAGGCTTTTGCATTCACTGCCCTTCTATCCTTCCAATGACCTTTGAAGGTGTAAATTGTTCTGCTCATTTTACAGAAGAGGAAAACAAGGCTCAGGGAGGATAACCTGCCCAAGGTCAAGTGGCTTCTAAATGGGTCTATGACTGCATGGAGGTGAAGGTGAAGCTTAAGAGAAAATCAGAGAGAGGAGCTGCTCAAAGGAGGGCTGGGAGGAAAGAGGCCTCCGTCTCGGGGCATTAAAACTTTGCAGGAAACCGTGATCCAAACATCAGACGGTGTGTGATTTGCACACTCCTTGCCCACCTCCTGCCCGGAGGCACTGCGCGTTTCAAAGGACAATATGGAAACTGTCCCTCTATGGTGCCACTATTCGTAGAGTCTCCCCCCTCTCTCTTTCAAGAGCTTTATGACGGTCAACTGGGTGCTTTTCAAACAATAAATGCCTTAGCAGTGACCTCATGATTAACCTGGTTCACTACTCTAGCCACCTTTCTAAACAAACGTTATAGTTACTTTTTCCATAATACCTTCCATTTACACATCAATTAAAAACATAATTTTTGATGCCTCCTCTGTACCAAGCACAGTCTGGGCACTAGGCCTATGAAGGCATCCCTTCCAAGGCTTACGGTCTGTGAGAAATAGACATAAGACACTGGCAATCCACGAATCCAGAAATAATTAGAAAGCCATCACAAAGGGAGCCTGAATAAAACAGCGACTTCACATACTTGTCATTCTTAACCTACGAGGTAAGGCCATCAAGAAATCTGTCCAGGAGGAGGTGATATCTAAGATGAGACCTGCAAGTAGAGAAGGAACCACATAGCCTAGGAGCAGAGAGAGAAAGTTCAAGGAGATGGACCACAGAGGCTGAGAAGAAAGTATCTGTTGAAACAACGCTAAAAAAAAAAAAAGAGGAACTTACGAATAGCTGGTGATAGTGAATTGCCTTGTCCAACAATATTACGCCTACCTCATCCTTTTTCAATCCTTTTAAGACAAAAAACTTGCACAGATTACGAATATGCTTTTAATCAAATGGCCTAATAAATACAAAATGCATCAGGTTGGCAAAAAGCATCAAAGAATTTATGTAATTACTACTGAAAAATAAATAGCTTAGAGTTGGCCCTGGTTTCTGTCTTTACCTTTCTTAACACTGTTACGCATTGGCGGTAGGCAGAGAATTCTGGATGACCTCCCACTTTCCTACCCCTCGTTTCAGATATTCAAGCACTAACCAAGGTATTAATGTGAAGGATTTTGCAGCTGCGATTATGATCCAAAATCAGCTGACCTTGGGATAGGGAGATAATCTGAGCAGGCCTGAAAGAATCACATGGACTTTGTATTTTGGAATTCATATTAGAGTTTAGAGATCAGAGATGGAGAAAGTCAAACATTCAAGAGCACAAGAAAAGATCTGATGTACTACTGCTGGCATCAAGGCAGAGGAGGTCACATGGCAAGAAATGTGGGCAGCCTCTAGAAGCTGACTGATACCAGCAAGGAAATGAGGACCTCAGTCCTACAACCACAATGAACTGAATTCTACCAACAACCTAAGGGAGCTAAGAAGCAGATTATTCCCCAGAGCCTCCAGATAAGAACTCAGTCTGGGTGGCACCTCTGATACTCTCAACCTTCTGATACTCTGAGCACAGAAGCCAGCAGCTCTGTGTCTGGACCTGTGACCTATGGAACCGTGAGCTAACAAATGGAGGTCTTAAGCTGCTACGTGTGTGGCAATGTGTTTACACAGCAACAGAAAACCTATATATGTAGAAAAGAGATGAAATCACATTGCCTGTGCCTTAAGTATACCGAACAGTTTCTCTTACTCAATGAATAAGAGCTTAAATGGAAGAGAGGAAAGGAGAAGGGGAGAAGAACAGGAGGGAGGAGGGGAGGGGAAGGGAAAAGACTCAGTTTGCTTTCTAGTCCCGGAAGAACCAACATGGAGGACCAGGGCAGGTCACTCACTTCTCTCTGGGCCTCACCTTCCTCATCTGTGAAGAGGAGATGATAATAATGGGAAATGGTGAGAGGCATCTTTGGAGAACACACAGTTGAAAACACTCTGAAAGTTGTTAAAAGTACAAATCCAAGTTAGGTTTTATTTTTTGTACTGCTTCTTTCCTGAGTCTTTTTGATTTTTAGCTTGTCTTTCCAATTATTCCAATTACCTAATACTGATCAAGAAACAAATATGGAATCACCCTTGGCTGGAGAAGAAAAGGAACATCCCAAACAATTCTGGAGCTTCTTACAGTCCATGTGATGAGGGTGGAGATACCTTCCAGGAGAGAATCCAAGAGAGAATTGAAAAGAGCTCAGCCTGCGTCCCTGGTGAGGAAAACCAGGTCTTGCATTTTTTCCCCTCCATCAGTTCCACAGTCATTTGGAAGGTGGAATCAGAAGGCCTGGGTTCAAATTCCAGCGCCACTCCAGACCCCAATTTAACCACTCTGTTCTGAGTTTTTCACGGGTGTGAAAGGGAAGTAACACCACTATCTCCTAGGGTTGCCGTGAGGAGTAAGTGAAATAATATATAAACTGCTTCTTAAGACAATGCACCGTGTAACTGTTGTTGTTATTATTACTATTGTTATGGATTCCAGAATAGAAGCTACCTTTTTTTTTTTTTTTTTTACAGAAAGTCTGTTCTCTCCCCAACGGAATTTGGAAAAATTTGTTAAGATGGGGCTTGGTAAATATGTAAAAATATATAATAAGGATTTTACCACTAATGCCTTTCCATTGTACACTATAAACCCCATCTAATCTCTGGGGAAGAGGTGAGAAAACCCCTCCACAGTCATGGTTTTGCCGCACAATTTTACGTTTGCTCAAAGGGAAAAAAGAGACTATCAAGATTTTTAAACCATGACTTATTGCTTTTTAACAAGTAGTTTGGGCAAAGCCAGAAAAGAGGATTCACCTGCTGAAAGAGCAACAGGAGGAAAGGCATTTCAGCCAGAGGGTCAGAGGCCAGCGCAGCCAGGAAAAAAGGCCACAGTAAAACAAAATAAAGGCTGACTTTTGCCTTTGAGTCCAGGGCACAGACTTCCTTCTCTTCCTCACTGCTTTAGTTGTCGCCTCTCTACCGGGCTGAGGAGTGAGCAGTGAGATCACTCTCCTAACTCACAGCTGAGGGGGCAGGGCAGCTCCCCAAGCAGGCACTAGGGGCAACCCAGTGAGCACCGTGACGGGGGCTTGCAAATGCTCAGGGGCGGGTGTGCAGAGGCGGCTCACTTAGAGCCAGTGCTGGGGTTCCCATGCCTGAGCAGCAAAGGATGCCAGCAGCCAGGTGAGATGGGTGCACAGAAAGGAGTGGGGGAGATTCCCGGGCAGAGAGATGAGTGTGCCCACAGGAAGGAAGACAGGAGGGACCTCGGAGCGTTCGTGACCTGACAGGAGGGGCTAGAATGCCCAGAAGGAGCTGGCCGAATCATGAGCGAGAGGCTGGAACTTGCAGATCACAGGAAGAAGTTGGGACTTTGGTAAATTAAAAAGAAATAAACCTAACAGTAAAATTGACTCTTGAGCTGTGGGAGGTCTATAGTACTATGAATTTTAACACATGTATGTACTCATATAATCACCACCATGATCAGGATACAGAACAGCTCCATCACCCCCCAAATTTCCTTGTACTATCCCTTCATAGTCATAGCCTCCCTCCATCCCGAACCCTTGGCCACCACTGATCTGTTCTCAGTAACTGTAGTTCTGTCTTTTCAAAAACATCATATAAATGGAATCACACAGTATGTAATCTTTTGAGTTGAGCTTCTTTTACTCAACAGAATATCTCTGAGATTCTTCTAAGTTGCTGGGTATATTAATAGTACATCTCTTATTATTCCTGGAGATTATTCTACTATATGGAGGTACCAGGGTTTGTCTATCTATGCACCCAATGAAGGACAGTTGGGTTTTTCCCCAGCATGGGGCTACCATATGTAAAGCTTCTACGACCTTCATACACAGGTTCTTCTATAGACAAACGCCTTCCTTTCCTTAGGATAAATAAATACCCAGGAGTGAGCACTGGGTCACATGGGAACTGTATATTTCATTTTTAAAAAACTCGACCCACTGGTTTTCAGAGTGGCTATCCCACTCGGCATTCCAATCAGCAATGCATGAGAGTTCATTCGTTCCATATCCTTGTCAGCACTTGATATTGCCTGATTTTTAAAATTTTAGCCATTTTAATAGGTGTGTAGTGGTCTCTCATCATGCTTTTTTTCCCTTACCATAGTTATAATTTGCATTTCCCTAATGCTGCTGAACAACTTTTCATGCTTTCTGTAAATCTTCTTTGGTGAATTTTTTGTTCAAGTCTTTTGCCCATTTTTTTAAATTGTTTTTTCCTTACTATAGAATTTTAAGGGCTCTTTATAATATCTTCTGCATGCCAGTCTTTGGTTGGAGATGTGATTTTAAAATATTTTCTCCTAGTTGAAAGGGAACCCGCCTACACTGTTGGTGAGAATGTAAATTGGTGCAGCCACTATGGAGAACAGTATGGAGGTTCCTTAAAAAGCTAAAAGTAGACCTACCATATGATCCAGCAATCCCAAAGGACATATATCTGGAGAAAACCATACTCCAAAAGGATACATGCACCCCAATGTTCACTTCAGCACTATTTACAATAGCCAAGACATGGAAACAACCTAAATGTCCATCGACAGATGGACGGATAAAGAAGATGTGGCACATAGTTACAATGGAATATTACTCAGCCATAAAAAAGAATGACATAATGCCATTTGTAGCAACATGGATGCAACCAGAGATTATCACACTAAGTGAAGTAAGTCAGAGAAAGATAGATATCCTACGATATCACTTATATGTGGAATCTAAAAAATGATACAAATGAACTTATTTACAAGACAGAAACAGACTCACAGACTTAGAAAAAAACTTATGGTTACCAAAGGGGAAAGGTGGGAGGGGGATAGGTTAGGAGGTTGGGATTAACATATACACACTTCTGTATATAAAGGAGATAATCAACAAGGACCTACTCAACAGGAGGGAACTCTACTCAATACTCTAATAACCTATATGGGAAAAGAATCTGAAAAAGATATAGATATACATATACATATAACCAAATCACATGTCGCTGAAACTAATACTATAAATCAACTATATGCCAATATAAAATAAAAACCATGAAAACCTAAAAAAAAACAATAAAAATAAAATATTTTCTCCTAGTCGGTACCTTGTCTGTAATCAGGGATTATATTTGCAATCTAGAATGTTCCTTCATACTATGTTAGGGAGGAAAGACAAGAAGGATTGTAGGGTGGGGACAATTTACTAAGAAATAAAAAAATGCAGCCTGGAAGTAATGCACGGGCCCAATGTCTCCGGCACACAGGACGAGAACAGGGTGTTCTCATGGCATGGCAGGAACTCGTGCAAAGCAGCCCACTCAGGGCGATGCTTTGAATGCTGTGACTAATGATGGCACGTAAAGGTGATGTCTTCCTGTCCTCTGTTTTTAGTGCCACTGAACCATCCCAGGTAATAAATCAAAGAAGCCAGGGTGGCTACTTGTATGGCGAGATAAGGGAAATTAATTTCATTGCCCAAACATGGACCTCCTTATATTAAAAAATGACTTAGCAATCCTAGTCCTTTTCATGAGAATTGTCTCGGAAAACCAACACGTGGAAAACACACACACAGGACTCATTCACCCTCTGTATTTTCAAGAGAAATACTGTTTTCTCCCAAGATTGGGAAGTCAAGGGGAAGAATCATTTATAAAATGAGGAGCAAAAAATTAAAACTGGTTGAGTAAAAAATGTCCATGAACCTTCAAGAAAGGGAGGAGTATAGTAGTAAATCGCATGTTGTTACGTTCTTTCAATTTTTTTTTTTAAATACACCCTTCTCTGTGCTTTGCAAACTACTGTAATTGTCTCATTTTCACCGAAATTCAAGGCATTTTGAGTTTAAAAAGTGTAAAAATACAAATACTAGGACCGTGGGTGACAGTATATGAAACAATAGTGAGATTTCTAGGTGGAAACGTGGCTCGAACACAGAGTTAATACCTTGGCTGGATATTAAGAGGAAGACAACATGTAAGAAAAACCCAGAGACTTCCCTGAGCTCCCCAGGGACTGCCCCCCCTTCCCCCGCCCGCCTGCACCTCCGCGCTGTGCTCAGAACAATGTAAAGCCATCCATCACCCGCGAGCTCCCTCCACTTGCCGGCGCCAAGTGGGCAGGGGTGCCACCTGTCCAGCTTTCCTTTGAACAGTCCCCCACACAAAGTCCCACTCTGCTCCAGGTTCAAAGTAGCATTTCATCTGGACGCCTGAATTGGCCAGCGTTTCCGCAGCAGCAGTAGTGCTCTGGCTCTAACTCCGACAAGTCTGCTCTGAACCTTGGTTCTTCTGACCAAATTCTGGGTCGGCTCCAAGTGGGCATTGCTGCCCCACCTCTCTCTCTTGGCTTCCCTTCTTGCCCCCTAAACATCTCTTCTCCGTACGGTAGCCCGAGGGATCTTTTGAAAATGCGCATCAGTTCCTGCTGCTGGGATCCCCACTGCACTTAGCAAGAATAGTTTCTAATTTAAGTCACCTCTGTATACCACAGGGGCTAAATAAACGTGTTGAGTAAATAACCGAATGTGTAAGTGATTGTGCTAAGATACGGAGGTTCTTTTATGATCCTAGCCTTATCTGAATTTATTTTTTAATATTTTTTTAAAAACGGAAATGTTCTTGTCATCTCAGAAGTAGGAATGCATTTCTGAAGATAATAACAGAAACCTCAGGATCTATAAAAAGACAACTGATAAATAAAACTATATTAAAACTGAATATGGCTAAAACAGTACACCAAATTCAAAAGATCACCCAAACACTGGGTAAATATTTGCCTATCACAGTTAACCTAGAAAAACAGGTCTAAGTTTTATGGTACATAAGAATCTCTATAAATCAATAAGGGAATAAATAAATCCAATAGAAAATTAGGCAAATAATATGAAAGAAAATACAGATGTCTCCTCAACATTAAAAAAAAGTTGCTAATCTCACTCTTAAAGAAAACTTATATCTACTTCATTTGTTTTAATTTTTTCCCCTTTTATTTCTGAACCACATGCCCAAGGATCGGCATAAAGCCTTGAGCGCCAGAGAAAAAATGAAGGATGTGCAGGCAAAATAATTTAGATGCGGCACTGTCTGCCTTCAACTGACAGGTATTTATTCCTTAAGTGACTATGTGCACAAATCTCAGTTTCCTCAGCTGTTAAATGGGAACAGTCATACCACTAACCTCACTTAGGTCAATCTGGTGAGAATACATGTAAAGGGCCAGACGTAATTTCATCTACGCTATCTTTTATTATTACGTCAGGCACCAACCCACCATGATCAGGCATTCTGCTAGAGCGAAACTAGCAGGAAGGCAGGGACGGGGAAAGCGCTAGAACTGAAAGGAGAAGGGAGTATATGTACAGTTCAGGGGGTAAAGATAAATTGCGGAAAGAGTTCGAAAGGCAGGCAAGTTCGTTTCCGGTTCAGGTTGTCAGAGATCTCCTAGAGACAATGGTGTTTAAAACATACTTTGAAAGGAAGAGCCGATTTGGGTATGCCTCAGACAATTATACGCTCGGTCAATACGAGTTAAACAACACAGTACCTGGGCCAGGTACTGTGTCCGTCACCGAAGACAACAGTGGTGGAGAACAGAGATGGCCTCTATGCCTGAGGAATGTATAGTTAAATAGGAAACAGAGTTGAACTGTGTTTGAGAAGCAAAGCAATAATGAACCCAAAATTCAGGAGGAGGGTCACTTACGTGCATGGGCTCTGGGAAGAAATGCAAGTTACGAGTAATGGACCAAATCTTGGGTTGACTGGGTGTGAGGGTATTCATGGATGTTTACTATATTATGCTTTGTAACTTATCAAGTATGTTGCATAACATATTTAAGAGCTTCTAAGGTGCACTGTTTTTTTTTTTCCCCCTTTTCATTTTAACATCTCCAAAATTGGGATGCCTCTTAAAAGAGAGAAGGTAAGAAAGCATTAAGGGTTAACTGACTTGGCCACATTTTTATATTATTACTAGTATATAAAATAAAGGTCTTATAAAAGATTCAATGAAATATGGTATATTCTCTTTTATATGTCAAGTATTATATTTTTAAAAGATCATAAAAATGTTTTTAAAAACTACATTATGCCTTTGATCAGTTGGATAAGCTGAGTGTTGTTTGGAGTGCGATTTTAAAAAAGAGACATGGAAGTTCATACTCTCAGGTACAGGCGGTAAATTCATATATGAACTAGGCCTCCACTGAATTCAGTTCATGATGTAAAATCAGGTTCTGTTAAAACTAAAAGTATTATCGGGATTCTCATTCTGTTTTCACCCAAATATGCCATCATTTCCTCCTCTCCTTTTTTTGGGGGCGGGGGGAGAGGGAGGGTGGAGAGAGAGGGAATGCAGTAAGATTGGAAATCATTTAGCTACGAAAGCAATCATGAGTATGTACTCACATGACTATCAACATCCATAACACTGGAAATTCTTTAGTCCCTAACTAATCCAGGTATCCCAGTCATCTTGATCCATGATCTAGTTTTAAGAAATAATGTGGTTCCAGGTAGTCAGAGGTGCCGTCTACTTGTATGTAAGCTTCAGCTTAACAGCAGGAAAGGATTTTTGCAAAACCATGGCAAGTGTCTGATGCACACTCTCTTATTTCTCAGACTATTTCTCCTTCCCTTCCCCTCCCCTCCCCCAAATTTCCAAAGGAAAGCCACAGACAGGCTCTGGTGTCAGATAAGGTGACATCAACAAGTACTGGGGAGGATGCTATTTGGATGGAGTGGGACAGCCCAGCAACGGCAGCGCCTGCATCTCTATTTTCTTCTAAAGAGCAATTACGATTTAATATGGTAAAATTATATCATTAAACCTACTCAACTGGAATAAATTCTCCTTCTGATATGCATTTAGAAAAGCAGTGCATATTCCATCCCCAAAATATATCTATTACATTTTTGTGTCTACCCGCCACTTCTCTTTTTACCATGATACTTGAGATAAGTTTCAGACAGTCTGGCAGGAGGAGAAAAAAATACAACCACCCTGAAACTCGATACTTATCTTACTCATCGAGACCTTTTTGATCTCTCTGAGTGAAAATTAATCCTTAACTATAAGTACATCCTCCAACTTCCCAAAGCACAAAATTTCTAACGTCTTGTTGCATTTTCTACAAGGACCATTACTTATTACTATTATTATAGCTTCCCCTCTTTGTTCAAAAAGCACTGTAATTTAAATTAATGAGTTAAGTTTACACTCAAATGAAGAACTGTCACATGCTTATTTTCCAGTTATGAGTCTTTACCGCAAGCAGATTAGACGTATCATTTGTAATAGAGTTTTCCTCCAGCTCAACATTGAGAACTTGGCGTGGCGGTGTTGCTGACACCCACAGAGACCCTGTTTTCCTCTTTCTGTATTTCCTGCGATATGGTCCTCTGAAGCTAGCTGCATTGCTTCCATCTTTTCAACCGCAGCTTTGGGGAGTTTTCCCGCATTCTGAATTACGTGGGATACTGAAGAGAGACGAGGCAGGCATGATGGGGGGTCAAGAGCGGGCCCCAAGGCTTAAAATCACTGACAGTGTTCCAGCTGTTTGCCTCGCTGGCTAAGAGCACAGACTCTGGCAGGTCCATGTGTGTTCAAATCCCTGCGGAATCATCTGTTACTGTGTACCGCTGGACGAGTTATTTAACTTATTCGGGTCTCAGTATCCTCAACTGTCAAATGGGAATACTACTTAGGAAACAAATCTGGATGTGGGATTAACTAATATATCCAAGCCCTCGCAAGGTACATGCCGTAAGTGGACGTTATTAATGCTGTGTTTTATTGCCTTTCTTTTGTTAAGCGTCTGACTCCGACCAATAGAAATTAAACTGGCAGCGATTAGAGCATGCGTCAGAATTCAGAACATTGTAGGAAGGCTGCTTAGTTCAAGGTGGGAACAAGGTTGGGTGGAGGGAGGGTTGTGGGTAAGGGGAACAGGCCAAGGAGTTTCTGAATTCTGCTCATCTCTGCCCACCCACCCAAAGACTGAGAGGCCACTAAGTTTGTCCCCTCCCGCTTTCATATGAAGGGGGCTGAAAAGGCAACACCCAGAAGAAGACACAAACGCAGATGTTAAGGGCAGTGACACAGCCACCAATGCACTGGAAAGAAATCCACAGGCGTAAAGCCCAGCAGTCCAACAACATGAATTCCCATTAGTGTATTTCCAGAAGGGGATGTACGCCTATACAGTCTTATGTTTCGGACAGAGCTAATGAAACAGACTTACTTTGGGGTAATATCGTGTATGGGAAGACGGCCAATAGCATTATGACATTTAAACCCAGCAGGTGGAAATGCAAAAAAGAGGGAATATACATACACATATGGCTGATTCACTTTGCTGTACAGCAGAAACTGACACAGCAGTGTAAAGTAACTATACGCCAATTAGAAAAGAAAACAAAACGAAAGGAAATGAAACACCCAGCAGGCACCTTAGAGAGCCTGCCAATCCCAGGACCTACATTTCTCGCCTATTTCACAGACGAGGAACTTGAGGTCTGAAGAAGTGGGTGAGGGCCCAAGAAGAGAATTATTAGTAAAGTCGGTCCTACAACTGTCCAGGATACTCTTCTTTCTACTGCGTCACTCCGACTCTCTTTCCGCGGGTGAGCAGGTTGCTTCGCAGCAAACCACGCTCTCCTCCACGGCTCCGGTCCCACTCACAGTGGGACCTCACACATGCCAGCCCGAAGGCACATGCTTCCAGCAACCCCATGGAAACAAAGTAACTCTGCCCTTCTGTTTCTGTGTCCCTGTGATCTTCAAACAGGAGACACCAAACACACTAACACTTTTGACAAGTAATCACCACATGCCGAGCTCTATCGAAAGCTGAGTATTTCACGTGTCATCACGAAGTGCTAGGAAGTACCATTCCCCGCCGTGTACAGATGGGGAAAGTGAGGCACAGAGAGGCTGAAGAACCTTTACCATCCCATCCCTAGGACACGGCAGAGGCGGGCTCTGATCGTAGGGCTGCCAAGCCCACGTGCTCCTCGATACTGCTTTTCTGCTGTCCTCCTCACACTCCTGTACCGTGGCAATCCCACAGTTCATTTACTCCTGCCTCCTTCTCCTTTTCCCTCCAGGAAGCTGAAGGACAAGCATTCGTAAGAGTGTCTAAGATGTCCCTTGTAAAGACAGCCTCCCCATCGGTGTGGGCAGGACCTGTGGGTACGAGGATTACCACTCCCTTGATTAGGCTGTAGGGCAAAAGGGTTCTGTAGATGTCATGAAAGTCCCTCATCAGTTAACTCCGACATCATCAGGAGAGCTTCCTTTGTGGGCATGGCCTAATCAGGGGAGCTCTTTAAAAGAAGGACTGAGGCTCTACCTGAGGACAAAGAGATTCTTCTGCTGGCCTGGAGGAGGCAAGCTGCCATGCTGTGGGGAGGCCACAAGGCAGGGAACGGTGGGCGGACTTTAGAAGCTCAAGGCCTCAGTCCTACAACTGCAATGAATTGAATTCTCTGAATTCCAGACAACGAGTGATCTTGTAAGAGGACCCTGAGCCTCAGAGGACATTAGGCCCTGCTGATATCTTCATCACAGATGTGTGAGATGCTGAGCAGAGCACCCAGTTAAGCTAGGTCTGGACTCCGTGGAAGCTGTGAGATAATGAATACATGTAGTTTTAAGCTACTAAGTTCATGGTGTTTTGTTACACAGCAATACAAAACTAATACACACACACACACACACACACACACACACACACACACGCCACCTCTCACAGAAGATGACAGGGTTCCACAAGAATCAGGCTGAGCAATGCTTGGGACCACCTTGTTGAGGCAGCCCCGGGCGTGTGGCGGGGACAGCAGTGGCTGTGAAAGACACACCAGCTCCTACACCCCAGCTCTGGAACTTCCTAGTTCTATGGCCTCGAGGAAGTAACTCAATCCTCTGAGACTCTGTTTCCTCATCTGAAAAATGGGCAGGACACTAGTACCTACCGCACAGAACCGTCCAGATATTAAATGAGAGAACACACAGAAAGTATTTCACCAAGTGCTCGGCGTGTTATCGATAATGATACGTGTTAACTTTGGCAAGTATTCAAACACACAGTCCTGTTCACTGGGCCTCAGTTTACCCATCTGCACAACAAGAAGGGTGCAGTGGAAAGACTCTGAGCTTCCTTCGTGGTGCTGACGTACTTGCAGGCTTTGTCTAACAACTCAGCAAGGCCATGGCAAGCTGCCCCTCCCCGTCCCTTCCCACCTGCTAGGAGCGGCGTTCCCAGGTAATCACCTCCCCAGTCCCTTGCCGGCCCACCTAACACCAGAATGCTGAACTTCATGCCAGAGTGTTTACAACTGGAGTCACTAGTCAGATAAGCACATCCTGCTTTCTGTTTAACAACCAGTTAAAGGCACAGAGGTGTACCTGGCAATTGCGGTGCATTTGCTGAAGGTGCCTGCCACGCACCTGTGGATCCCAACCCACCGAGCTCCTCCAGGCCTCTCCAGACCAGAGCTCGGACCAGCGAACACGTCGGCAGGATGGGGAGAAGTAGTTAAGTCAGTAGAAGGTTGTCACTGCAGAGTGTTATTTCAGCTCTCCTCACTCCAAACTTTTATTTTGAATTAAATATTCTCCAGGGACTTTTCCAAGTCTGCACGTATTTCTCCCTAACGATTCCAGCCCCTGCACCGAGCACATAAGAACATCTCAACTTTCCAAATGAGTTGGAGGCTCTGAGCTTTGATCACGGACTACCCACCCCCCATCATCCCCAGCCCACCCCGGGATTAGAATCTTACTTGAAAAGAAAATACTGCGCCACTGTCTTCTAATCCGCTTGTTTAAACAACGGGAGAACAAAGAAAGATACACATCGTGGAATGACCAGGTCGTGTCTGCTGGGGCCTAGGTGTGTCACGTTCAGGTAAAGAGGAGGATTCCAGCATCGTGGAAGTAAAACCACTCAGAGCTCCGCTCTCATGGAAGGTAACTATCTAAGAGACAATCACACACGATGAGAGGGCACATCCACATCCCAGGTCAGACGATTTAATGGAATGAATGACGGTAATTTTCACGTATTGGATGCTTCGCTTTCTAAGGGTGTGTTTTCAGAAGCCCTGCAATAAACATTAATAAATAACATTTATGGAGTCCCTACTGAATACATGTGGGACACAGCATACTAGGTGCTGTAACGACTGTGTACATCTGAGATGAGGCCCTCAAGAACAAAAGATTCATCACAGTCTAGATACCATGCGATCTATTTTTCCCCCGTATAATTCCACCTCGGAATTGCTTAAGCCCGCCTCAGACTGTAATGGGCCTGGGAATCCATGGGTTCTGTGAGGAAAGCTCTAAAACCACGATACATTTAAGCCCGCTGTACCAACTAGGAAAAACACGCTAAGGGAAAAAAGTTTTAGGTGCCTGCTCTCAAATCGTGAGAGGAGGTGTCCATGGAAAGCCTATTTCCCATGAGCATTCGTTTGCTCCGGGTTCTTTTGTTCTGTCCTCTATTCACTTGGTGGACAATACTGGGTAGAAACAAAGACTGTGGCCCTGGAGTCAGACCTCCTGGGCTCAGTGGCCGGTTGACCCCGTGCCAGCTGTGTGACCTTGGGCAAGTCGCGTCACCTGGCTGTGCCTCAGTGTGGCATCTATTACATGGAGACAATAAAAGGACTTTCCTTCGGGGTTGTTTTGAGGATCAAGTAAAACAATTTCTGGAAAGCACACTGGCTGGCGTGTAGCTCTCAGGGAACATTAGCTATCACAATTCCATTACTAGGAGCTGGCAGACATACCGTAACTGGCGCCAAGGGGTGGGTTTTCTTGTTGTTTTCTGGTTTTTTTCTTTTTTTTATTTGCAATAAAATTTCAAAAGAGAGACTTTGATTTTGTTAACTTGGGGAAAATACAATTATTCAATTATACTTGCAAAAGTCTCCTAACATTACTAGAAGATCACTGCATTATCCCACGCCGAACCACAGTGAGTTTAGATGGGTATTCTTCCGTGTATACAGCTGACCCACCTGAGATCCAGAGGGTTCCACAGGCTGGTATACAGGCCACAAAGAGAGAGTTGGGATCGAAACTCAGGTCTATGTGCGTCCAAAGCCCATGCCTTTATCATGACATGTATTCTTAAAGGTAACCCTCAGCATGAGAAGGAAACATACCTGGAAAGTCCAGATAAACTCAAGCAGTGCTTGGGTTCAGTTTGAAATGCAATCTTATGCTGAAACGTCTAGTATAGAACTGTCCAAGAGAGACAGAACGCGAGCCACATACATCATTTTAAGTTTTCTAGTAGCCACACTGAAAAAGTAAAATAAAACAGGCGGATTTAGTAACGTTAAATATATTTAACCCTTATTTCTAAAATACTATCACTTCCACATGAAATCCACATAAACTTCTCAATGAGATATATTTTGCATTTTTAAAAAAATACTAAGACTTTCAAATCTGGAGTGTGTTGTCCACGTACAGTGCATCTCACTTCACACGCTCAACGGCCACATGGGACCAGGGGCCGCCATACTGAACAGCACAGCCCTCAGAGCTCCCTGCAGTGACAGCTCATGCCAAACAATACAGAAAGAAATCACTGGTGCCACTAAGTCTTCACCTGGCAGACCTGGGCTTTAGAGAGGACTCGAGCCATCGCCTCATTTTCTCAACTACAATTTAACACTCGCGTTCTTAGCTGCAAAGACTCGATACTCTCACCTCTAGCGCAGAAGCTTCCGGCCGCATGCAGGGTGGTACAGTCTGCCCAACTCCAGGCACACATTCTTTCCTGATGTCAGGGAAATGCACGTGTGACACAGATAAGATAGCCCCGCCAAGCAGGTAACTATGAAGCAAATGGGTGATTTTTTTTTTTTTCCTGTACTTGTGGACAATCCATGAAAACAAGTCCTGATTTGCTAAATAAAAATAGCTTGGCCATGAGTTCCTTTGGTGAGGTGAGGCCAGCAGGGGTGCTCACTGTACTCGCTGGCTGACAGCAATCTCTTCTGCAGGAGGCACACGGCCAGAGATGAACATTTCACCGCGAGAGCGACCGGGAGGACTGCTGAACGACTGAGTGATCTTGGAGAGCAAAGCATAGCAAGGAAAAAGGGAAGCAGCTCCAGAAAAAATGAGGAGTTTCAAGAGAAGGCCGAATGGGGCTTCCCTGGTGGTGCAGTGGTTGGGAGTCCGCCTGCCGATGCAGGGGACACGGGTTCGTGTCCCGGTCCGGGAAGATCCCGCATGCCGCGGAGCGGCTGGGCCCGTGAGCAATGGCCGCTGAGCCTGCGCGTCCGGTGCCTGCGCTCCGCAACGGGAGAGGCCACAGCGGTGAGAGGCCCGCGTACCGCAAAAAAAAAAAAAAAAAAAAAAAAAGAGAAGGCCGAATGGATAATGGGATCCTATTGTCCAAGGCTGTGGAAGTGACGGATGGGTCTCCTTCCTTCCCCTTTCCCTCTGCCCTTTCTTCCTTCATTCATGCAGCGCCTCCTAAGCGTCCAGCACTGGGCACCGAAAGGAAAAAACACAGCTGGAGCTTCAAAGGCCTCAGGGCGGACAAGTCCATCATCTACCACCATCCAGTGGGGTTGGTGCTTCAGGAAGGGGTGCAATGAGTAGGAGGAAAAGAAGCCAACTGAGCCTGGGGAAAAAGAACAAGGGACGAGGGCGAATTCAAGGAGATTTCAGGGAAGGAGGCTAGCGTGTGCAAAGGCGCGGAATGTCCGGGGAGCTGCTGGGAATCTGGCCTTGTCCTGGTAGAGGGGAAAATGCAGGATAAGCTCTCATGTCATGAGCAGAGGCCAAAGCATAACTAGTAATTTAATACCATTCAAAGAAATTTGATTTGAGGGCCTCCAGCCTAGTTGAACATCTAGAATTTATGAAATGGGCCAAGAGGGAGGCAGAGTCTGTATGATGTTGATATGCTTCTCTGTACAGCAAGGAGGTCGGGAAGGACAGAAAGGAGGGCGGGCCTCCTGAGGTGCTCACGTCAGCGCAGCTGGGCAAAGACTGGTCTCGGCTGCCACCCTGGGCCAGGGAGAGGTTCGGAAGGGCAGGGACATGTGGATGTCTTGACCATGAGCTGACTGGGCAAAAGCCAGCTTCAAGGCCTAGAAAGAAGAAAGACCGCCTGGTCCGGGGTGGGATGAGAAGAGCACAAAACTGTAGATGAGCACACACTTCCAATGCACAGGGACAGGTCAGAGGCTGCCATCTCTGGTCAATGAAACCAAATGGCTTCAGGCCTGGATCTGACTCTGGTTTGCTGAGCACTCAGAAGAATGTTAGAAAATCAACTAAAGAGGTACAGATTTTCAAATTAGTTTTGGAGTGTTGGAACATAAGCCAGAAAGGTTGCTGAGAAGATGGGGATAGGCAATAGTGTAACACAGAAAGGACTTAAAAATCCTGAATGCCTCCAAATTCCAAGTACCTTCAGGAAAAAACAGTCCTCTGGCCTCAGGAACAAAATAATATCAAAATATTAAAAAAATAAGGCAGCATGAAAAAGTTGACCCCTGAAATAGATGGCTCTTAAATACAAATAGACATACTACCCACTCACCTATACCCCAAAAGGGTAGAAATCAAGCCAGATCATTGCATCTGAACATGGTAGTTAAGGGGTAAAGTTGAAAAGACTTCTGACAGTTTTTAACACATCCTTTAAGCTATTCATTCAAAAGGAGAGGAAACAAATACCAGCAATATTAAGGGTATTAATATTAAGCAGTGTCACACAGCAAACCAGTGGCATTATGAAGACAAGAACTGAAATTTTCTAGTACCCAGTTGTCCCTTCATTCCTGCCTTCCGTCAAGAGATGACTGCTAGCTACGTGCTGGTGATGCAAAGGTGGGTTAGGAAGACAGACAAATTCCCTGTCCTCACAAAGCTTCCGTTCTAAAGTAGGAAGCGGATAATCAGATAGTAGAGAAATGAATAAAAGTGACTGCAGGGCCTGAGCTTGCTAGGAAGACTTAAAAGTGAGTGATCCATTAGAGAATGCACAGGGAAGACAAGTTCAGGTGAACTCAGGGGGTCCCCTGGACTGCTCCTTCTGAGCCATTCACACCAACACGTGTGTGAACAGCTTAAACACTGAGCAGCGACCCTGGGCTGCTTCGTAATCAACGCACACGCCCCTTTCACTGCCCCACACACCCTCTGAACCACAGCTGCTCATACACAATACAGGCAATGGAGAAACAGTGTTTCTACAAAATAATACCATATAAATAGTATAAGGGGAAAATGAACTAAAAGATACAGAGAACAGATCGGTGGTTACCAGAGATGGGAGTTGCGGTGGGCAAAATGGGTGAAGGAGGTCAAAAGATATAAACTTCCCGTTTTAAAATAAGTAAGTCCTAGGGATGTAATGTAGAACATGGCGACTATAGTTAATAATACTCTACTATATATTTGAAAGTTGCTGAGAGAGCAGATCTTCAAAGTACTCATCACCAGAAAAAAGAAATCTATAACTATGTGAGGTGATGGATGTTAACTAGACTTTCTGTGATGATCATTTTGTAATATATACAAATATCGAATCGTGTTGTGTAACTGAAACTAATTTCATGCCATGTGCCAATTATACCTCAATAAAAGATGATTAAAAATAAATAAATAAGAGAATCAAATATAAAAAGGACTCCCAAACTAAAATACAGATAAACACAGGATTGCAAAAGAAAGTCATTGGGCCTCTGAATTTTTCTGTCAGCCCATAGCCCACACTCCAAAAAAAAAAGGTAAAATTGTTATCACAAATCCAAATATGTTAAGCTGGGAAAGGTTAGTGTGCATATAGAAAAAGACAGGTGACGTGTACTTATAAACATTAGAAGTCTACTGCATGCATCAAAAGCACCAGGGGAAACTGGGAACAAGATATAAAGGATCTCCTTTCTGATGCCATGTTTTTAGAAAACCGTTAAAAGGTTGGAGAAAATCCAGAGAAGGGCAAGTAAAATGATTAAGAGGATGGAAAATGGAAGACTCCAGGGAAAGGTTAAAAGGGTTGTGATGGTTTAGGCTGAAAAAGAGAAGGCTAAGGGGCAACTTAAGTAAATGCCTTCAAGTCTATGACGGGTTATTATAAAGGAGTTGCCTACAAGTTATCTTCTCTAACCAGAGAGGACAGAGGAAATTGTTTTAAACTGCGGCAGGAGAGAGCAAATGAATTTGGTGAAACACAGGAGTGAGTTTTTGTTTTTTTTTTGCCACGCCACATGGCATGCGGGATCTTAGTTCCCTATCCAGGGACTGAACCTGTGCCCCTGCGGTGGAAGTGTGGAGTCTTAACCACTGGACCACCAGGGAAGTCCCAGGAGTGAGTTCTTGACTGGACCTGACTACGTTGGGGAATGCTGCAGGAGAGAAATTCTGCAGAGAGCTTTTCACCCAAACAACCCATCTGCCTTGACTATATAAAGGTCTTAATTAGGGCCACGGAGGTGGAGTTGAGACCAAGGACCTTCAGTAGTCCTCTTTTATGATATTTCAACTGTTGGTTCATAAATGTGATAAGGCTTTACTAATATTCCATTGCCCACCCCGTTGGGGGGTTGAAAAAAAGCAAGATCTAGCAAGATCCCCTGGATGGGCTCACAAGTGACATCATTTATAATGCAATAAATGACAGTAAACATAAGCAAGAGCAAAGAAGCCCTAATTAACATCATGATGCTCAGATGGGAAATTAGCCCAAACGGAAGATGCTCTCAGGTCCCATTCTGCTAAATTACAGCTTGATGGTAGAACTGCCGAGGGCGCGTCCTAAATTCAAGCTGAATTCCGGGATTCTCTTCACTTCGTTCCAGAAGATGCCTTTATGGCAGAAGGCTCAAGAACCAATAAAAAAGGTAATTTCACAATATCTCTACTGTGTCCCCAGTCATCCAAAGGGCCGAAGGCAGCTTCAATTCCCACTGCACTATGCTGTGCTTGCCACCTGGCTGGTTTTCAATTGACACCGCCGTGTCTGTGGGGATTTTTTTCCCACGTTGGGCCTACTGGGGTTTTGTGAAAAATTGCAACTCCACTTCAGGGTGTTGGTCTTTGCTTGGGTTGTGATGAAAAGTAGGGGATGATTTACACTCCTAGGGAAGAGTGGGCTCAACTCTACAAACCAAGTAAAATTTAAGCTAAGGAGGAGGAGGTCAGACACCGGGGAAACATCCAGCCACTGGGCCATTTGTAACTGCGGTCCTGAAAAGCAATCCCAAAGAGTAAGTTCTGATGCTCTTGTGAAAACTAAGTGCTGAACCTTTGTTGGCATTACGTGAAAAATAGATATTTTCCCTTCAATTCCATAGGGTTCTAGAAAGGTACTGTTCTAAATGGTAGCCGCGAGCTACATGTGGCTAATTAAATTCAAAGTAATTGCAATTAACTGAAATTAAAAATTCAGTTCCTCAGTTGCACTAAGCACATTTCAAGTGCCCGACAGCTATACTGGCCACTGTGCGGAAGAACACATATAAATGAACATTTTCACCGTTGCAGAACAGTCTATTGGGCAGCTCTGTTCTAGGATACAAGGGGCTGAATGAAACAGGCTTGAGAAATCAGACAAGCAATTTCACAGATGTGGAAACTAAGGCCCACATAGAGAATGTGACTCGCCCAAATAGTTAACAGTCATCTCCCCCCTGAACCCCAGGCCAATGCAGCTGGGACTACAGAGGTCCAAGAGAGGTCACGTGCCACTGAGTCATGGGGGCCTTGGGGAAGGAAGACAAGAGAGGGAGGTGACTAAGCTTCAGAAATGTGACAGGTTGAAAACAGCAGGGTGTAAAGATGGTCCAGGTGGAAGATGAAGCATAAGCAGAGGGAAACATTACTCTTTTATGTGGGCTTCTGAGTCAAGCTCGGCTGACATTTGAGAAAGGTCTAAGAAAACACAGAATAAGAAAGGAAGGGGAAAATGAGGCCTGGTTTTTAAGGTACCTGTTTCAGTTATTTATTGCTCTGTAGCAAACCGCTATAAAACTCAGGAGGCTTAAGATAACATTTTTTTCTAAAATTCTGGGGATTGGCTGGGTTCAGCTGGGTGGTTCTTCTTCGGCAGGGAGTTCGGGGGGGGGGTCACTTGTGCAACTCATTCAGCTGGGAGCTGATCGGGCCCTCCAAGATGGGGATATCTCAGTTCTCTTCCCCCAAAAGTGGTCTCTCACCATCCAGCAGTCTAGCCTGAGCACCCCGACACGGCAAGTGTGTCCCAAGAGAACTAAGGAGGAAGCTGCCAAGCCTGGAACTGGCACAACGTCCCTTCTGCTGCATTTTATTGGCCAAAGCAAGGGAAAAGGATGCTCAAAGTAAACGTGAGAGGGACGGAGACTCCATCTCTTGATGACAAGAGCGGCAAAGAACACGTGTGGCTGTTTTTAATCCATCACATTCCCTACATAACAAGCTAAGGAGTTTATACTCAATTTCATAGGAAATTAGGAAGCAACAGATTAAAGCGATCAGAGTCGTGCTTTAGGGAGAAAAATCAAGTTTGATGAGTGCAACTGACAAGGGCAGTGGCTAGAGATACCTCTTAGTGGTTAGGATAGTTTTAGTATGACTTAAAAAATAGCATCTGACTTCACAGGAGGGAATGGGAAGGCTGTAAGAATTACTTCATAGCTATTAAAAATCTACAATTATGAGCACCTATAATTGAAGGCACTGGAGAGAAACTGAGTCAACATTTCAGATCAGAGAAACGAAAAAAAAAAATGATGCCTGATTTACCCAGATGGGAAAAGCTTGTTAAGTAAAGACAAGTTGTAATTCTGGACCAATTTAGAAAAATCCCTACCTGCAGTTTATGTTTAGATTCAAAAAGACTGACAGCCACAGGCCCATCCAAGGAGACGTTAAATAGTCAGTCAAATACGCTTTAAGTGCTTTTTAAACCTGGTTTCAATCATTACTTATGAAATTTAAAAAATTCTGCTGAACAGGTAGCTCTCCTGAATTAGAAAGTTAAACAACATTTACCATTAGCAAGCCATTATTTGGAAAAGCTGAAACCGTATACTAAATTATAGGGTATAAGAGATACTCAGCTAACTGAAATCAGGCCAAAATATTAGGACAAATGCAACTAAATACTAGCCTGGAATTCTGATTAACCATTTCTTCCCACAGCCTTTGTCTTTATACCACTTTCAAAATAAGCATTATCAATATGATCTTTTCAGAAGTTCTATTCTAACTGAAGGAGGAGCCATTAAGATGTCTCACGTTAAGATCGTTGAGATTTTTGGAATAACTGTCCATTCTGGTTAGATTTACTGAGTTCGTATTACATGCCAAGTGCAGAGATGGAGCGAAAGAACGTGAGAGAGTCGCCATCTTGTTGGATGTACATTCACAGAAATTTAAGCACAAGACAAAGTATAAGCACATCTATCTAGGATAATTTCAGTGAATGATACATGTTGTGGTGAAAATCCAATGGGGAGTTCGGATGGTGACATGTGTACGAAGGAACCACTTGAGACGGAAGAGCCTTCCCTAAGTTCTCAAACTGTCAGATGGAAATTAAAGGGCCACGTGTTTTGGCATCTGCAAGCTTTATCTGATCCATTCGTTTCTTAATTCCTTTCTTCTCTGAGGTCTCTTCCGAGCTCTTAAAAAAAAAAAAAAGTCATTTCTCATGTACACACTGCTATATTTAAAATGGATAACCAACAAGGACCTACTGTATAGCACAGGAAACTCTGCTCAATATTATGTAACAACCTAAATGGGAAAAGAATTTGAAAAAGGACAGATACATGTATATGTATAACTGAATCACTTTGCTGTATACCTGCAACTAACACAACGTTGTTAATCAACTATTCTCCATTGTAAAATAAAAACTGGAAAAAAAAAAAGTCATTTCAAGGTTTTGAAGCTATTTTAGAAAGCTTAGGAAATAAGCAATTTCTAAGCCATCCATTGCTACTTACAAGAGATGGAAAAGAACCCCTGAAGCTTCCTGTAGATAACAGTGCCCCTTTATCTACTCAGGTTAATCAATCAGAATCCCGAGTTGAATATGGTATGAGACTTTGTTTACTAATATTCTAGTTACAGGATACTTCACTTTGGGGTAGATCCCTCCCTGATTATTTTTCACATTTCCTAAAATTTTCCTGGTAGCGTTTATCATTCCAGTTAACTACGGCCATCATTCTTCCAAGCCCCATCAATCCGTCTTTCCTTGTTAGAAGATGTATCAACGCAACGGAAAGAAACAGAAAGAAAAGCAAGTTGGTGGCCCATCTACATGGTGCTTTTTTTTTTTTTTTTTTTTTTTTTTTTTGCGGTATGCGGGCCTCTCACTGTCGTGGCCTCTCCCTTTGCGGAGCACAGGCTCCGGACGCGCAGGCTCAGCGGCCATGGCTCACGGGCCCAGCCGCTCCGCGGCATGTGGGATCCTCCCGGACCGGGGCGCGAACCCGCGTCCCCTGCATCGGCAGGCGGACTCTCAACCACTGCGCCACCAGGGCAGCCCCTACATGGTGCTTTTTATGATCAAACACACCAACAAATACAAACTCAAAAAAAAAAAATACTTTCTGAGTTAAAGAACTTTGGATGTACATAAGTTTGGCTTCAATGAAAACAATGTGCTTGAATAACAGTTAAATGAGTAGATATCCTTCCAGAATGTTTTTTTGTTCCAGGCACACCCAGGGTCTGTCTTTAACAGGCCCTGATACTTCAATGAAAAATGGAGGTGCCAATGATTTGTAGGCTAAATTAATGTTAAATACTTCAAAGCCCTGGACAAATAAGTCGGCAGCAAAAATTTTATGAGTTCACTTCCTTCAAGGGAACTTGGAGAGCGGGATTTTATTGCTGTGAATTTCTAGTCACCCTTTCTACCCCTCAGCATCTGTTTGAAATATGTAGTAGACAATTGCTTTTTTGGCTGTGACTCAGGTGGTCGAAACACAGGACAAACAGACTACTGTATATAAGCTTTCCTCTAGCAATGAACATTTTAATTAATTCTTTTGCATAGCAAACGGGGTGGCTGTTCAGATCCCAACCTCCGCAGCACTGTCAAGGAATCTGACTGGTTACAGACTCTGGTGGCCAAGCATGGGGTGATCATCTTAAAACGTGTCTCCTCTCTAGGTTTCCTCACATTTCAGGAGAAGGGGGAAAAACACGAATAACCGTGAAATCCTGCACTCTGTTTCCTTCATCATTCGTATGTGTAAAATTCCAAGTTAAATACTAACTTTGAGCTTTCTACATAAATATGAGCGTTCTACAGCGGCTAGCCAAAACAAACAGGTCCCATGGTTTGGAGCAGCAGAATTTTCATAGAAGCCACACACTTGCCCATTTTTCACCAGTTCTTCAAATTCTCTCCCAAGACAATAGAAATGTTCTAGCGGCGGCCCACAGATAGCAGTGAGAAAGGGCTCTCTCTTCCTCACCATGGCGACTGGGGGAGGATCAAGGGCCTGATGTCTGACCGTCAAACGTTGAGTCTGTTTGTAAAATTCCACACAGACCAAGGCGCGCTCCCATCCCGTCAGACCCACCCCAAATAAATCTATAGGCCTGGCTCAAAGGTAAAGAGTAGCCCATCTCGAATGGGTTTTGCTCCATATAAGGATTAGAAAGACACTTGGATGCTGCCTGCACACTGAAAATACTGAATTTAAAGTAATCAAAGGAGAGTTGACTCTCAAGCAGAAAAGACCACACTTTGCTAAAAAACAGTGAATATCATCAGAACAGAACCTGCCTAATGTGAATTCCCACGAATGCCCCCAAACTAACACATTTATATAGACAGTCAGTCTATTTGTAAACTGGGAAATGGTTTTCACCAACATCTTTTAGCCAAAACTACTTCACAAGAGACTGTACATTTTTTTAGGAATCTGTTTTGTATTCTCTCCTAACAAATCTACTGACCGTTTCTTTCTTTAAAGGAATAAAGCTTACTCACTCCCTTCACTTGAAAACTAAGATACGCTTTATCATACAACAAACACCAAACTTCCTTTGAACTTCAAACTCATGCCCCCTGCCCACCCCCGGCCCATTACACTTGAAGTTATTTGCCTCCAAAATTATAAAGTAAAGCGAAAAGTGAGTGGTTAAGCTGACTAGAGTAACAACTATTTTTCTTCCTTAAACCAATTTACATAGCTTTTTTCCTAGTTGTCCCAAAATGCAGAGTCTTCAAGGAATGTTTCAGGCATTTAAACGGAAAGTGAACTCCCATGAATTCTGGCAAAAATAATGGAAACAAGGACTGAAACAAAAATATCCAATAAAAAACACTTTCTCTTTCCTGAAAGAGATGGAAAGGAAATAAAACACACCCTGAAAAGAAAATGATTTTATAAAACGTTACTAGGAATAGCTTTCACCAAATTGAAAAGGAATGCTACTCCTTCTTTTTGTTTTGTTTGTAAAAAATCAAAACCTGTTTCCCAGAAGGACTTCTCTAAAATCATTAGCACCTCACAATTTTTTTAATTTAAGGAACGTAACTCAATTAAGCTTCTTTATATTCAAAAAATTAAGAAAGGGCGCCAATTCTGCCAAGAGGCCTTTTTAATCATTTCAAATAAAAAATAAGTAAGTCGCAAAGGACTAACCAGACATTTCAAAAGTGGTAATAATTTTTTGTTATGTGTGAGACCTGGTCTCGCTATATAAAAATCTCTATTGAACTGTTTGTTGGAACTGGTGTGCACCTTCCATGGGAGAAATTTCTTCAGAGACAGAACTTTCCTGACTTAACGATGGGTCCCCTAAGCCCCACCCTGCCTTTAATTTGCCATGTGGTCCATGGTGGGCAAGCTATGAGAGAGGAAGAGGGTGAATACTGATTCCAGCCAAACAAAACAGAAAAAGAAAAAAGAAAAAGCAACTTGGCTAGAACGGTCTAGACATCACCCACCCCAGAGGCACCTAAGACGAGCAGAAGGCCACACGAATGCCACGAGCCACTTGGAGGTCTCTGCAAAGGTCATCGGTGGGGGGGGGGGGGGGGCCGGGGGCAACAAAACCTCCTCAGCATTTTCTTATAACAATCTTCTATGCATATAAAATGCGAAGCAACAGTATCTTCCAGTGACTGTGTGTAGCCAATGGTGACAGAAACACCAGGTTTCAGCAACTGATTGCAATCTCCCACTTAGCAGCACGAAAACAAGACGAAAGAAGATGGGTTAGACTGCTTGACTTTAAGAAAACAGTTAAGTTCCCCCAAAGGATGACTTTTAAGTTATAACACTCCTCATATCCTGGAAACCAGTAAAATCTCAGAAGTATTCATCTGCAACTATTTAGAAAGAGAGCCCAACACTTCATTCCTCCTGTACACGCCTGCTATGTGCTCTAGAGAGTGCAGAGGGCAGTCTTCCAGGAACCCCAGCACAGAAACCCAGGAATAAAAGGTAGTCCTTGCCTTCAAGACACTTCGAGTCTTATGGGAGCAGAAGACAAGCAGATGAGAGGCAACATAAGGGAGACGGTGACAAATACCACTGAGAGGACTATCACGGCACCACAGATAATATATGCCACCTGGTGACATGTCAGCACCCCAGCTCCCAAAGACTCGCACAGTTCCGTTCTTTCAACTTTTCTTGAACCCTGTGTAATTAAACACCAAATTTGGCAACCCGTGCTAATTTTGAAAGGCACTCCCTGGGAATTTAGTAAAAGTTTAAACAACTTGTTTACATGTGTTTGGCCCATCTGTTTAAACACAAAGTTTATTTTCATAGGAGCAGATCTTGGGCGCAAGCGCCTTTTGTACTTGAGACCACTACTGACCTCTTATCCAGCTCTGTCTTCCTAATCTGCATTCTAAATCTCCTCTGTAAACAAAACTCGAATAACAACTTTTTATGATAAATGGTGAACACCTCCAAGATGACAGCTGCAAAATAAACTCGACTTTTATAACCAGGAAGCGTTCTAAACAGACAGAAAAGACTCTTCTGTAGGCTGTACTGAGAACCCACACACAAAGAATTTTCTTTGTGTGTGTGTGTGTGTGTCTAGGTTCCCGAGGATCATTCTGAACTGTGTGCATTCCCATCATGCGCCAGTGTTTTCCAGCCCCATGATGCTCTCACTTTTGATTGTGGAGATGATGTTGAAGTGCACGGAGTATTTACTGATCCGGTTATCTTGTTCTGTGACAGGCAGAATCAATCAATCAAGAGGCCAGCTCTGCACTTACATATTCCAGGCACATCTCCGCACTTCAGGATACGAGCTCACAGTGTTATCCAGCCAAATTTGATCAACAAATGCAGTTCCCCTGTGCCGCAGCAATCTCAGATGAAGATGTTATTATGTGGAACTGAGCAAAGTGATAAAGACAGTACGGCGGAGCTTGGAGAAGCCCGGCTGGACCTTACTGACAGCTTTTATATACCGAGGCGGCGATGTCCCCTTCTACCAGGATTAGAAAAGTTCCCTTGATTTGAAGAAAATCATGCTGTACATACACGGGTGACCCCCCACCCCCAAACACTGCATTTCCCCAACTAATACTAAAATCCTCAAGGCAGAAGCAACATGTATTCAGTGTAACGCTGCCAGCAGAATCCTTTAATAAAGAGGGCAATATTTAAAGCACAGAAAGCATTCATGTGAATTTCCATGGAGCTCTTCTGATAGTCTCTTATTACTACAATGGTGATTATTATTAATTGGTGTAAACTAATGCCTGAAGACAAAAATATGTCTTCATCATTTAACCCGTGTTGTAAATAATTTTACTAATATCATGTCTATGACGTGTGTAAGTTGGTGTCAATATTTTAAGTGGCTCTCGAAAAAAAAAACCTCTGATACAATCTCTCATTGTGCCAATAGCTTCTACTTCACGAGTGCCCTGCAGTTATTTTACATTATTTAATCCCAAATCCCATCTTTTGAAGTCTACCTTCCTCTTGCATTTTAAATCTTTAATGGGAGCCTTTGGCAGTCCATGGGTACAATGATTAGATATCTGCAGAGAGAAATTGAAAAATTAATCATCGTTTCCATTTTATATTTTTGTACTACACCAAAAATTACTTACTTGTAGAGCTAACTTCTACACTCTCGCAATATGTTCCTTAACACTGCAAATGTGGAGAATGATTTCAGATAAAGCATGTCCAAACGGAGCCAGTAAACAGCCTTAAGTTATTCTTTGAGATCTGTGTTCTGGGTTTTCATCCAAATTTCATTTTGACTCATTTTAATTAAAATCCATTTATTGGTAGAGGTTATGTTACATGTGGCCTCAAACCAGGGCAAGAGTATCCCAAGCTAATCACAGGAATGATGTTAAAATAGTTTATTATCCTTTTATGAATTTTCCTACCTCAATTACAGCATTTCACAACTCTCTGAAAAAACGTGGAACACTATCCACAGGCAGTTTACTATAGAAACCGATCTATGCATTAATCTGCCCTTCACCTACATCGCCCCTGAACCACAAGGAACGATGGAAAAAAAAAAACAAAACCACCTCAAGTCAGCTGTCGCATCTCGAGTACCATCAGGCTGCTAGATCTGTGAACTCTGTTTTCTTTTTTCATCTTATTAAACTGGAAAGAAAAAAATTCAACTGGAAAATTGTGCCTTTTCGGTTCCCTTGTCATCATGTAATAAGTATGAGAAATATATGTGCAGTGGCCAAATGGCCGGTAGACAAAACACCCGCTCTAAGTGACGCACTGTTTTCCATACCACTCAGACAAAATCAAAACAACAGAACTGCTGCAAACAAAAACAAAATAACATTTCCCATCAGCATTCCAGACAGAGAAAAGTTACAGGAAGAGAAGCTGGGAAAAGAACCAGAATGAAATAACTGTTCATACCTCCACTCTTGGTAGAGCCATGGCTTCAGACAAACAGCCCTGACTTTAACACTGAAATGTTTAACAATTGATAAAATGTTTGCCAGTGTTGAAAAACTTTCTTTTTCTTTTTTAGGCAAACATTTGCGTTGTTTAAAGTGATGAAGTGCTTCTATAGAAGCGAGGGGCCTACATTTCTCTTTTTTTGAAACAGGGAGAGACTTAGGATAAGAGAAGAAACCTCAACTCAGCCACAAGAAAGAACAAAATAATGCCATTTGCAGCAACACGGGTGGACCTAGAGATTGTCATACTGAGTGAAGTAAGTCAGACAGAGAAAGACAAATATCATATGATATCGCTTATATGTGGAATGTAAAAAAAAAAAAGGTACAAATGAACCTATCTACAAAACAGAAACACAGTCACAGATGTAGAAAAGAAACTTATGGTTACCAAGGGGGTAAGGGGGGGAGGGATAAATTGGGAGATTGGGACTGACATATACACACTACTATATATAAAACAGATAACGAATAAGGACCTGCTGTATAGCACAGGGAACTCTACTCAATACTCTGTAATGGCTTATATGGGAAAAGAATCTAAAAAAGAGTGGATATATGTATATGTATATATATATGATTCACTTTGCTGTACACTTGAAACTAACACAACACTGTAAATCAACTATACCCCAGTAAAAATGAAAAACAGAGAAAAGAAAAAGAAACTTCAGTGGTAGAAGAAACCCGAAACAAGTGTGTCATTTAATTAATTCTCCTTTCACTGAGAGATAGAGAAATGTTTCCTGGTACTGCGAAGTCCGTCTGGTAGGAGAATGTAAAACTCACTTGAAAAAGTGAAGACCATCTCCTTTCACAGCTGAGTCCCATGTGTGTAACTTTATTAAGGTACCAGCTCCCGGGAAGTTATGGGATCAGGGTTTCGCCTAGATACCTGCCCATAAACGGAGTCAGTGCCCTGACTATCAACATCTATCTGTATTGGACTATTTCATCAAGTCAGTGTACAGTGTCTCCATCACAGTGGATGCTTGTCAGCTGCACTCTTGCTAACACAATTCCTGTGTTTTGCCTGGCAGTAAATGGACGCTTCTGCCGTAGCGTCGTCTAAACAACTCCGTTAACATTTGCCCCCGAGCGGCTCTCTCTTTGTCCCGTCCCTGTCTTCTAACAGATGTCATCCAAGCCTAATCAAGCATAAAATGGTCATAAATATTTCTTTCTGGTAGATTTCACATTCACATTTCATGCAGGGACATGATATTTTTCTGCTACCTCCAGGGAGAGCCTAATGCAAAAACCAGTTACTTACATTCTAGCCTCATGGTCCTTTAGTAAAATGCAGAACGTGTTCTCGGCTCAGAGACATAAAAAGGCGTAAGACTTTATCTTCGGTCTTTTGTTTAACTGCACTTTTTTTCTTTCCTTTTCTTCCCCCCAAATGCATCTTCATTTTACAGTTTACACTTCTGCATTACAAATGTGCCTTTGTGCGTGTGAAACTATAAAATGAGATCTAAAAACGGGACCATGTCTACCGTATTTCAGCAACTTCGCGTTTTCAACATTAGGCTCCTTAATTGCTGGCAAAAAGAGATGTTTTGCTCAGATACCTCATTCAAATGACAAGCTATTTAGAAAGTAGATGAGATAAGGAGAGGGCCCTTCTCTTTGGGTTCATTTTATACACTATTTTGCAACCTTTTTCATCGCGTTCAGTTAAAACAATGGGATGAATCCAACGTATAAATTTAAGGTTCACGCCAATTTACCAGCTGAGAAAAGGAAAGATTACCATGAGATCAGCACCATTTTCCAATACTTAAACTTTGATCAAGCCGGGGAAGCTACTCCAGATAATGAAGCTGACTCCTTAATGAGAGAAGAATTGGTAATCAGCACAATCATATTTGTCTTCTGCAAACCTAGTAAATAATGAGGCTTAATCTAAAATAAAACTAGCCTAATAATACTTTTGAGGCCATATGTCTGTGTTTCTCTTTCCTATTCCTTTTGTCAAAACACAAATCTTATACTGCTATTTAAAGTCAACTGCAAAACACTTAGCAGTATATATCACAACAATGGCCCTCCCCCCCCACCCTTCACTCCGCTGAGCCTAATATTTCATTACTGCTAGTCAAATCAAGCTTTCAGGCAAATAATCTCCATTTTTAAAGTTAATGAGATATGGTCATGTCGACAACAGCTTGCAGAAACTTTTCATTTTAATTCCTGCAGGCTGTGCTGGCCTCTTTTACAGCAACTACTGTATGAATGAGTCAAATTTGCCAACATGGCTTATGTAGACAAGTGCACACTAATTAAAAATACCCACTGGTATCATAATTTAAATACCATGAAAATAAACTGTGAAAGCCGTTCGGATCCAGTCTCATGGTTGCCTTTGAGTGCGCTTCCTTTGACTACAGGATGTTTTATTGCTGGCATGTTCTTAGCTGAAAACCACTTCGCATCTTGGAGGAACTGGGGATTGTGATATAATTATACAATTTGTGTTAATATTTGTTTCGCATCAGCTCTTAAGCAGGTCTCCCAGAACGACCACTAATTAAGAAAACCATATTGCAGAGGTGAGCGACAAATTGACACTCCTGATTTAGGGTCCATCTACAACTTCTCTGGGGTCTCTCGTGCCTTCTCTTTTCTCTCTCAGCTCAAGCCATGAGGAAATCAAAATAAAAACACGGTTGCTTCCGTCATTCTTTTATTCTTTTTAAGTTTTCATTCCTTTCAATATCTGCATTTTAACTGCTTTGCTTCCGAACAGCGGAGAGAGGGCACACTTCTTTAACTACTTCTAATCCCGCAGTGCCGCTATAACTTCTTTCATCCATCCATCCATCCATCCACCCATCCATCCACTCACCCATCCACACACACGCATTCACACACATAACGCACTCACATTTGTTTTTCTTTTTTAATTTAAATGATTTTTGGCAAGGGAATTCCACAGTCTACCTTTGCCAGGAGAAAAGCACATTACACACAGGGTAAAAAAAGTTGGCACCTCGAGAGTTAAAGCTATTGGAGGGGTTAAATCTGCAATTACCTCTGACTAAAACCAGAGGGACATATAGGTAAATAGCAGAAATGAAGTCCCCAGGTTCCCTTCGGAAGCCGTCATCACATTACTACCAGACAGAAACTCTTTAAGGACCATTTTCAGATGTTAAATCATCGTTCGCGCTGCACATACTCTTGCTGTTCCTGGGGGAACGATATCTGAAGAGAGCATGGTAACAAATGCAATCCTGTAAACAGGCATTTCCCTTCTTGTTGGGATTTTACCTTTGTAGCCCCGCTCCTGGCTCTGTCATCCAAGCCCCCGCTCGGCTTTGAAGTTAAAGTACTGAATGAATGGCATCATCTATTATCCAGAGTGTGCATGTAGATTATAAATAAGAAATACAAGTGACTTTCAGTGCACTGCTTTTGCATTAGCCAGACGCCTTCTCTCTTACCTCTTCCTGTCCTTCATACCTTACAACCAACAATCTATTTAGGAGAACCTGAATTTCCGGGTTTTTTTTTTCAGAGGGAGATGCGGACTGGAACACGTGTCCGCCGAGATGTGAAAAGTTGGACTGACCCGCAGAAGGCTGGGGTCTGGGCCTGGGCTCTGAAGCCAGCCTCTCTCCCTCCTTAACCCTTATCTGACAGATGCCCTTCAGGATGGGTGTCTGGTGACGGGACTGGCTCTTCATTTACATTTTTCTGTTGACAAACAGAGTCCATGAATATTAATTATTCTGAAGTTTATTTGCAGAAATGGCACTTTCTAATCCTTATCAATTATTTATTGAAAATCTCCCCCACCTAATAATCTCATTAACATTATTATACTAAGGCCAACAGCAAATATTCCTTTCATAAGTAACAACCCAACCCGTTATCCTTCCTGCCAAATCTCACGCAGCCTCCTCCTTTGCTTCATCATGGGTAACCCGGCTTTTGATTCCAGGAAGCTCTAGGTGAGTCCTCCATGTTTGTTTGTTTTGTTTTTAATAAAACAAAACTCACATACAGTGCCTTTTGAGCTGAAACTGAAAGTTTCGGATATACTACACTAAAGGGAAAAAAAGAGAGAATAAAAATTAAAACCTTGGAGAAATATATGGATGCCTGTTTTTTTTTTTTTTTTAATCCCTGTTGGTTATATGCTGAATTATTAAATGGAAATCCCAAGGGATGAAAACCCCACAGTCATGGAGCGTGAGTGACCCCAGGGGAACGCCTCACATTTAGAAACAGGTGAGAGCCTGAAAGAATGGAACGCAAACGAAAACCACATCTCAGTGACGAAGACATCTCATGTTTAGTTTCATTGCTTCAAAGCATTTTGACCTATGCTACCTTGTTTGCTTCCCCTAATGCCCCTGTGAGGTGTGCAGGACAGTTATTATTAACTTTACCCTACAGATGAAAAAAAACCAAGACGAAGCAAAGGCCTAAGGGCATCCAGCTACAAGGTGGCAAGACATGGACTAAATTCTATGAGTTTTGCATCCCGATTCATGGACTGGATCTGTCTTCAAAATGAGGATCTCCTCTAACTTCCTGCTTCCTTTTTGATTCACTGTTGGCACTTTAAAGGACATCCTTTGCTTGGAATTTCACCTTTTAAAGGTCTGGAGTGCCTATTGATGATTTGTTCAGTACTACACTTTCCAAAAATCACCAAAAAACCAAATATCTAAAATAGAGCATTTAATTTAATCAGAAACTAAAGAGAAAATACACAGCATGAAATTTTAGAAGCAAAAGGAACCTTTGAAATGAAGTAGTTTCCAGAGGCTCAAAGAGTTAGTGACTTGCTACAAGTCAGAGTGAGTTATAGCAGCAAAACTCAAACCCAACCTGGCTGATACCACGCCCCTCCATCAATGTTCTTGGACCACATTTGCAGAGTCCTTGCAGTTTCCAAACTTGAAAGGTCACTTCTTTTCTCCTTTTGATCCAGGGTCGCTTTTTTTTTCTCTCACAGAAGGAGTTTCTCAGCTATTGCCGAAGAACATGAGTCAATATCCCTGAAGATTCCCAAAAATCTGACATGGTTTGATAGGAATAATCAGCCAGGAAGACATTTCAGCTTCACTCTCTTAACCCCAAAGTCTCCATCCTTGCTTCTCTTCACCCCCACCATCCAACCAATCCGACCCCATTTACAAAGTTTCCAGAATGAAAAGTGTCCTCAAAGAAAAAAAGTTCGTTTTCTGTTTTTTGTTTGTTTGTTTTTCTTTTGCCCAGCATAAAAACACTGCAAGCATAAAAGGGATAGAACGATTTTTTGATGCAACGTACTGTTATCTTATTAATCAAACTATACGTTCCACACACCAGACAAGGACAAACCCTGATTCAAAGTCAAGGTGTTACACATTCGAGGTAGAAAACAAAAGGTCAAAGGAGAGTTGGGGTGCGGGTGGTAATAGGCCAGTTCATGAAGACTATGAAAGTCTTGGAAGGAATTACAGAGGTTACCTCTGGCAAGTCTGATAACAGTGAGACGGAGAGGAGGGCTGAAGTCATCTTACAAGGGATTGCTGGCATATTCTGGGAAGTCTTAATTTCTTTCCCAATAGCCTTTAAGAAAATGTGGGCTTGCAGTAACCAGGATAACCACAGTGAATGAGGCTTTAAGGAATGCAAATTGGGAAACAAACTGTGGTGGGAAGGATGGAGCTGGGAAGTTTTGTTATTATTTTTAAAGAAGAAAGTAAAAAAGCGAAAAGTCATCAATCTTAAGGCATGGTGTGACTAGCAGAGGAACTTCACCACCTGCTACCCCGAAACAATTTCCTTGAGCCACTACCTATGAATCCTTTAGGGCAGGGGTCAGCAAACTACTGCCCCAGGGGCCCAATCCAGCCTGCTACGTGTTTCTGTAAATAAAGTTTTATTGGAACACAATGATGCCCATTTATGTACTATCTATGGCTGCTTTTACACAGAGCATTTGTGACAGAGACAGAAGAGTCCACAAAGCCAAAAATGGTTCACAATTTAAAGTAAATTTAAAAATTTGCTGATCCCTGCTCTGGAAGTATTACAGTGAAGAAAAATACCCACTTCCCAGTAATCGATAACAAAAATTTAAAAAGCGATGTACATGTACACACAGTCACACAGATATACCCTATATATCGAACTTAGTTCTTAATGGTGTTGGTAACCACAGGAATGAACTTTTTGATTCTATCCATCCTGACAGATCGTAGAAGGGCCCACATCCTACCCCAGAAGACTGTTTCCAAACACATCAGAGGCATCCATGCAAAAGTTAATCAAAGGACAAAGCCTTCATTTTGTCTGAGCTTAGTTTCTTTATCCATAAAATGTGAGGCTGGATCATCTAAGGAATTTTAAAAATTCTATAACCCTACAGAGAAAGAAAAAGAAGAGAAGCGATCGCATGCATCTATATAATGGGGGTCAGGAGTGGAGATGGGGAAGGAGAATTGAGGATACAGGAGATAATAGGTACAATCAAGCGGGAATAGATAAATGTGTGTGCAAGGGACGAAACGAAGTTCTTCTATCATCCCTATGGGAGGGACAGGATTTTTTAAAATTTATTTATTTTTGGTTAGGTCTTCATTGCTGCACGTGGACTTTCTCTAGTTGCGGCGAGCGGGGGAGACTCTTCGTTGGGGTGTGCGGGCTTCTCATTGCGGTGGCTTCTCTTGTGGAGCACAGGCTCTAGGCGCACGGGCTTCAGTAGTTGTGGCACGCGGGCTCAGTAGTTGTGGTTCACGGGCTCTAGAGTGCTGGCTCGGTAGCTGTGGCGCACGGGCTTAGTTGCTCTGCGGCATGTGGCATCTTCCCAGACCAGGGACCGAACCCGTGTCCCCTGCATTGGCAGGCGGATTCTTAACCACTACGCCACCAGGGAAGTCCCAGAACGGACAGATTCTAAAAGACCTTGGCACCTGTAGCTAGGGGTAGAAGGAATGACCTACTCAAATGTAATAAAGAATTGTTAGGAGAGATCAAAGTTCTGTGAAACCTTCTGGAGAAGAATGCTGAGGCTGTAAGGAGAGTGGGCAGGTCGGGACCTACTCTGGACTTTCAGAGCAGCTTGAGGTGCCAACACGCGAGCCACCCAGACATGTGCATTTTTTTCAGCTCCTGGTACTTGGAACTGAAATAGCCTGGCTTTCTTCTCTAGCCCACCAAGCACGTCTCTTTTTTGGCGATGACAACACAGATGTGGCCGTGGTGACACCTTCGAGGAACTGAGGGTCCCTGCCTCTCAAACGGCGATGCAAAAGTGGGAGATTTTCAAATTCCGACTTTTCTTCGAAGAAAAACGCTTTCCAGCCTACTCCACAGTTCTTGCCAAAAGCAGACCTGCCGGTTTGTTTTTAAAGGTGAGAGAGAGATAAAGATAGACTTAAAAAGATCTGCTGCAGCCTGGTGTCTGGGCGTTTGTGTTGAGCCAGAACACTGACCAGCTATCACGTGAGCTGGACGAATGGTTAAAGCAAAGGACTGGACGCCATCAGCCGACTTTGAGAAATATGCCTTGAAAGTGAAGATGATTTCCCAAACAGGAAACAAACACATGCTAGGCTGCCAGGGAAATGTACATAGTTTGACTTGTAGGTTATGAATCTTTAAAACTCCCACCGTAAGTCCCAGCAGACATCCTTCGTGAGTGCTATCTTTTATTTATCATGCTAAGCCATTTTTTTGTTGTTGTTGTTGACTAGAGCGGTGTTGGATGCGGGCAAAGCACGGGCCACAGAAACATTAATACAAAATACTGCTTGGGGAGCAAAGGACATTGTGTCCACAGGGCTAGTCACTCTTAAAGCAAAATAATCCACTCTTCCAGATATGAAGACGACGAAAATGACTGTGGTGACTTCCAAAGGACTAACGCGTTCACCAGTGAAGCTGCATGAGCAATTTTCTCCAGAAACACAGGGTACCAGAAATATTTTTATTCAAATCCATTTTTGTTGCTTGGGGAAAGGGTTTGAGACTGTTACATGATACTAAGAAAACACAGAAGGTATTTCCCCAGTCCTGTCAGTCAGTGACAGCTGTTTGGGGCACCTGGAGAAAGTTTGCAGTTTTAAGTCTTCTGTTTCCATGGACCCAAACACAAGAGAAAGAAAGGGAAACTTGTCCAACCCCAAATGGTTGCTTTTAAGTTGTCTATAAAATAGCTATTGCAACCACAGCAGCTTATAGCTTATTACGCGCAGACTTATTAATCCAGCCAGATTTCCCATTGCTTAAAAGCCAACACTTCCATCCCCCTGACTAGCTAAAGAGACAGCCATCCGACAAGTTGCCATGTTGGAGGTATGGTCCCGAGCTTTCAGAACACTCACACTTGAGCTTTATTTCCTCCAGCACGCTGTAAACATCACCACCAGCGCTGCTGAATTTCTGTCGTTTCTGGAGGAAAACAAAGGCCTTCCAATTGAAGAGTTTGGGAAACAGAAAGAATCACGCTCATTTCTGCCCGGGTGTACCAGGCTTGGGTGTTCATTATAAGGATGCAGCAACAGGTGTGAAGCAGGACTCTCCCTTGGAAATGGAAAGAAATGAACCCAGGCTGCAAGATGCTTAAAAGTGGGCATGTTTGCTAAAAATAAGGGCTCAACATAAAAATAAGCAAGGGAGGAAATGGAAAAGCTTCTGTCTATGGGAGTATCTGGTATTTTCCTACAGGACTTTTAGCAAGAAAAGATGGGATGAAGCAAAAGAGTTCTGAATGAGACAACCTTTTAGGGTACTCACAATGGGAAGGAGGCCAAGGAAAGTGGGAGAAATCCCTGCAGCCTGGCCTGATCGTCACCACAAGAAACACAACCAGAGGAGACCGCGGGCTGGGATGAAGGGTTCAGGCTGTGGGCTCGGGCAGATGTGGGTTAGAAGCTGGGCTGGTCCAGTTATAAACAGTGTGAACTTGGGCGGCTAATCTTTCCGTGATGAATAGGAATTTTAAGAGTACTTAGTTCACAGGGTGCATGTGAGAACAAACTGTACTGATATATGTGGGAGTACCAAGCCCAAGTCCGGAAGAAAGGCACTTTCAATAAATTTGCTGTTAATAATACTACTACTTCTAATACCATTACTATTGGTGATATTAGTAATTTCAAACGTATAAAAATCTGTGACAATAGGAATGTTTAAGATTTTGGATCAAATAAAGAAACGCACTCATTTACTGAAAATGGGTAGATTACCTATCATCATCCTGTGTTGTTTCCTCTTCAAAATAATTTGTAAGTAATGTGCCTAAATACGGAATTACTTGACAAAGCTGGGAGAAAGTGAAGGGGGGTAGAGTTAGGAAACTAGCTAGAATTAATTAGGCCTTATAAACTATGAAATTTGAAACTAAGAACACACATTTTCCCCTACAGCTATAAATACAAAATACTAAAATATGAAAAAGTAAACTACCATGTAAGAGAATTAACCCTAACCATTCCCACTGGTAAACAAATGATTGCAAGATGTTTTTTTTTATCTATATAGTTCTATGGTGGGAATGGGAAATGAATATGTAAAAATGTGAAGGCATGATTAAAAAAAAAAAAAAAAACAGCTACAGAATATCTACCAAAATGTCAACAGTTGCTATCTCTGTAAAATGAGATCGCAGGAGATATGATTTCTTTTGTCTCTGCTTTCTTAGCTACATCTTCTAATTTTTCTCCAATGAACATGTAAAGTAATTGTGCAGTAGAAAACGAAAAATTATTTGGTGTTCAGTTTTCAGTTGAAAACATCTGAATGACACCCAAGCCTCACACAGACCTGGCACTGAGGATTTCACTCCTGGCTTTGGCACATGTGGGTATTTTGCAGGCACTAGTGGCATTAAGTGCCTGTCTAGGTACCTCTTCCAGCACATTCCGTGGCCATCTTCTAATTGTGCCACAGTCTCTTTGCCAATATTTTATAGTAGTTACCCAAAATGCACCAGTGGCTAGTTATAGCCACACACTGGTGGACCTTCTAAAACTCTAGCTTTAAAACTTTTTTTAATCAACTTTTTTTTTTTTTCCTGTTTCTAATTTTTTTCAGAAACTTCCCAGCCTTCCACAAATCAAGTCAGGCCACAAGAATCAAATACCATCTCAGACTGGAAACCTAAACAGGGGACTTGCCAGACAACAGCCTAGGGAAGCTATTGGTTATGTGTAGCGTGTAATTATTTGCTGTCCTGGTTCTAGGTACTAATCCCATGGAAATTACAGAGGGAGGGCAGCATGGAGCATTGAGACATAAAAAATCATTGCCATGTGTAAAAACTTAGATGTTAAAAAAGAAAATGCAGGCACAAGAATTTAGCCAGAAAAAAAAAATAGACATGCCAATAAAAAAGCTGCTTCTTAAAATCTGGCTGGCAGCGTCCTTCCCCTCCCCAATGGATACTCTTAGTAAAGAAAACATGGTAGATTTTTTTTCTCCCTTGCCTGTATTTGATTTCCAATTAAAAGTAAATATAAACTGAAACACCACCTGGATTTTAGCAAAATCCAATCCCCGCCCTCCCCCCTCCTCCTTTTTCTTAAAAGAAGAACCTGGGCTTACATATACAAACATTTTGCTAAATGACCCGTGGCAAATTGCGTAATGCCAGTAAAAGTTGTGTTTTTTAAGTTATGAGCCCCAAAGATTTTATCTGAAATAAAACCCTGATTCAATTCAGATTCTGGAGGCAAACGGTGTCCCCTTAACTCTGCCTGTAAATTTAAAACATTTGTGTGAGGGGCCCCTTCAGTCATGTTGCTAGCAGGTATGGAGGAGAAATTCTGTATTTATTAGGATGCGTGTTTTCTTTTCTAGAACGGTAAACTGGGGGCACTAACTGCCTACAGGAACTGATTCTCTGCAGTCTTCATGTAGTGCTCGGCTTCTAAATGAAGAGTTCTGGTTGTCGCACAGGCCTGTGTGCTTCTTTCAATTAACCGTCTCAGTGAGGGAAGACACAAGAATTCCCCTATTCACAGAAGAGGGTTCCCTTGGAGGTCTCCAGCTTGAACGTCTACAATGTTCTAAGGTGATTGGATTTGAATATGAAGTGGCTGGAGTAGCCTAAAGAGTGGAACAGTCTGGGGGCTTCCCTGGTGGCGCAGTGGTTGAGAATCTGCCTGCCAATGCAGGGGACACGGGTTCGAGCCCTGGTCTGGGAAGATCCCACATGCCGCGGAGCAGCTAAGCCCGTGAGCCACAACTACTGAGCCTGCGCGTCTGGAGCCCGTGCTACGCAACAAGAGAGGCCGCGATAGTGAGAGGCCAGTGCACCGCGATGAAGAGTGGCCCCCGCTCGCCGCAACTAGAGAAAGCCCTCGCACAGAAATGAAGACCCAACACAGCCATACATACGTAAATAAATAAATAAAATATTTTTAAAAAAAAGAATGGGAACAGTCTGGAGAAGCAACTTGGATCCCCCCGACCTCTATCTCTGGGTCCCTAAGATGTCAGGCAAGCCTCTACCGTGTCCTCAAAAGGCACTGAACAAGGACAATAATGGTGTTGTGAGCACATTTTAAAGGGCTAACTACCGTGCCAGGGCCTTTATATATATTATTATTCAGTGTATTCGTCACATAAACCCTCTCTACAAGTTATTTCTATTGCCCCATTTTACAGATGAGAAAAGTGAGGCTCAGAGAGACTGGCATAACTCGCTCAACTTCCCGCATTCAGTAAGTGCTGGAGCTGGGTTTTAAACCGTTGTCAGTAGGATTCCAAAATGTCTCGGATGAAATGTTCCTCCTACCTTTTCTAGTTCCCTAGGGCGGTGAAATAAATTTCAAGTGGAAACAGCACACATTGGGTAAGCAACTAGGTATATTTGTATATGATTGTCGCTACAATACGGGACAAAGTCCAAACAAACAAGGAAGGAACTTTGAATAGGGGAGCAGTGGAGAAATCTAAGTGCATTTTTTTTTTTTCATCTATACTCTTTCGATTGACAACAGATTGACTTTTGTCACACGCTGATGGTGGTATACAAGGATGGCTAGTGGCTGTCAAATTTGTTGGTGGAAGCACTAGAAGTTGGTGGAGAGACAGCACTAGGGAGAAGACGTGTGGCTGAAAACACAAACGTGTCATGGGAGAAAATCTTGTAACTACAAAAATGTATCCCTTGAATTCTGTACAAAATTTTTTTTAAAATATAAATATGTATAAGATATACGTATATATTTTATTTATATTATTTTATAAATTTATATTAAATTTATATAAAATACTATATAAATACATTGCATAAAATACTTATAAATCTTGCTCAAGGGACAGGTATTCTCTGCCATTTCTATACACTCATAAAAGTTTCCAAACAGTGTGAATGTGCGTTACATAATAAGAACTTTAAAATTATAAAGGCAATAAATATCACTGCAGAAATTTTAGAATATACAGAAAAATGAAAACTATACAAAATAAAGTACAATCCCATAATTTGAGGACACGGGGAGTGGGAAGGGTAATCTGGGACGAAGTGAGAGAGTGGCATGGACATATATACACTACCAAACATAAAATAGCTAGCTAGTGGGAAGCAGCCGCATAGCACAGGGAGATCAGCTCGGTGCTTTGTGACCATCTAGAGGGGTGGGGTAGGGAGGGGGGGATAGGGAGGGAGAAGCAAGAGGGAGGGGATATGGGGATATATGTATATGTATAGCTGATTCACTTTGTTATAAAGCAGAAACTAACACACCATTGTAAAGCAATTATACTCCAATAGAGATGTTAAAAAAAAGAAAAAGTACAATCCCATAAACATACAAGAACTATTGGTAACTTTTTTTAATGGGCTTTTTCAGTTTTTTTTTCTCCCACCAACTACTGTACTATAATTTTTTAAGTTAAAAATGTTTATAATTGATAAAGTTATTAAATATTCCACAAGTGTGTGAGTCTTAATGGATACTTATTACTTCTAACTTACGTATAACCATTTTTTTAACCTTTCTTCTAATGTCAGTGATTTAGGGTATTTTTTATTTTTCGTATCATAAATACTACCATATCATAAATACTACCATAATGAACATCTTCAGGTATATATCTTTCCGTTTGCTTCACATTATTTCTGTAGGTTAAATTCCTAATGATGATGATGATGGTGATGATGGTGCTAAAGATAAGAATACCAGCAGCTAACATTTACAGACCCATATACTCAGAATATTAAACGCTGATATCATCCCCATGTGATGGATGTGTAAACTGAGGCACAGAGAAATTAACTGACTTGTGCAATCACCAAACTAGTAAGTGGCAGTGCAGAGTCACGACTCAGGCCAAACAAGCTGGCTCCATCATTTATGCCTTTAGATGCTCTGCCTTTTCCAGTGGTTATCAAGTGTGCCCTAGACAGCAGCAGAGAATGGGTTAGAAGCACCAGAAAGGCAAATTCTTGGGCCCCATCCCAGATCTACAGAATAAAGTACTCAGAGGGTGGGTCCTGCAATCTGCTTTAAGACGTCGTCCTCTAAGTGATTCCCATACCTATAAAAAGTTTGAGAACCGCTGCTGAATGCTATACAATTGCTCAGTAAAAGCGTTACCCTGAATCAAAGGGTGTGACTGTTCTGAGCCTCCTGCTACACAACGCCAAACAGCCCCCAGAATGCGCTACGCAAGTTTATATTAGCCACATAAGGAGGTGCCAGGGCTGTACGCATCATTTACTGTAATCTTTGCTAATGTGGTCAAAGATCTTCCAACTGGTATATAGTGTTCTTCAGTTAGAAAAGTTCAAGAGTATGTAAACCTGGTGGACGCCTATGAATAAACATAAAATGACTCTCAGGACCTGTGCAGAGTGCTTTATATGACCTTATTTTCCAAAGTTTCCTTCAGAGCTGGCATTGATAGTGCTACATTTAAGATATCCAAGAACTAATTCCAGGGACACATTGGTAAGCATTTAGAGCCAAAAGAGGAAACCTTTTCCAAATGAGAGATAGGTTACTAATACACTTAACATTAATTAAACATAGAAAAATCTGGAAACATTTGTCAAAACACTGAACCAGCTAGCAAATCTAATTAACATGCAGTATGGGCTGTAGAGTGTTTTAATTGGGGGCGGGATGCACATGAAACCGTAATTGCAAAATTACACAAACACACACGTATACACACACTTTTCATAGTGAAAGGTGCTCGGGTTTCATCAGATTCACAAAGGAGGGACCTTAAAGAGGTGAACAGTATAAGAATCATGGAATTAAAGATATGACCTAGGGCAGAGAAACCCACCCACCTGGAAGAGTAAAGAGATTTTTCACTAATTGGGAGATACTGCAGAACGATAAGTCACCTGATAACAAACTTAAAAATAGAAACAAACGAGAAGGTAAGAAAAGAAAGAAGAAAGGCAGACGGGAGAAAACACCAGGCCAATGTAGTTTCTAGGAAAGACTGTCAGTTCATTAAAATAGCTGGATTGAGTAAAGAGCTTCAAATTTGACAACTATTTTCAAATAAGGTACTACGGTTTCAGTTGTCCTAGCTATATGATAAATAGAGGTGAATGAGCTAAAATTCAATATAAAAGTATATGAAACACGGACACCACCAACCAAATGACCAGCCTTGTCAGCTCTCATCTAATCTCTGGAAATCATACACTCAACTCAGGCAATGGTCAGTGTAAACAGATAGGCCCCGGACCATTTCCTGGAGACCAAGCAACTCAGATGCTGGCATCCAGCATAAAATGACCTCTACTTACCATATGCCTCCAGGCCTTCCACAATAGAAAACCACCCTTGCTTCTCACCAAATTAAAAATGACAAAATGGCAAAGATACACCTCTCGGCCACTTAGTATCTAAGTCATAAGCCAAATCCACATAGCTCAGTATATACCTTCTATTCACCATCTCCTGATTGAAAGGGTTAAACTAAATCAGCTGGTGTGCACATACTGAGTTACTGTTTCCTCAGTTTTATCAGTGTCTTCAAAAATTCCACCAATACAGACACAAATAAACTCTTCCTCTCCGGGTTACTGAAGATTTATTGCTTAAATCACGTACGTGTCGATTAATCAATTGCATCTCTTCCACAGCTTACCTTCATGTGCTTTGAAATTGTTACTAGTATTTAATGCACATGTTTATGTCTTGTTCTAGTCCAATTAGCTCGTGAACTTTATGAATGCAGGGAGATATTCAGGACATTTCTTTGCATCTTCTAGCCAACCAAGAGACTGCAAATATAAGATATGCTACTTTTTAATGCGAATTTTCTTTGGTAGGAGAACCACGGCCAAAGATGTCTGCTCTTCGAGTGACTCCTTCAGTGTCCCACCCTCCATTTTCTTAGTAGGCTGGCTGATTATTCTTCTAACCACCAATTGTGCCAAAACTTTTCATTTGTAAGATGTATACAGGATTAGAGGATTAGAAAGCAACCCTGCAGGTATGATGACAACTACCCGTTAATTTACCATTTTAGAAAACGCAAAAGAAGTCTTAAAGTATGAGATATATACATATATATGGATACTTTAGAAAAAAAGGAGGGAACGATCCTTCAGTTTTGTTACTTGACAGTAAGTGGAGAAGGTTCTGGAAGGCAAACCTTGCCACCTTTGCCATTCATTAATCCGGGGGGGGGGGTCAACAAACTTTTTCCGTAAAGGACCAGGTAGTAAGTATTTTAGGTTTTGTGAGCCACACGTTCTCTGTTGCAACAACCCCCCTCTGCTGTGGTGGGGAGAAAGCAGCTGTAGACCAGAGAAAAAAGGGGCACGGCTGTATTCCAACAGAATCTTTATTTCGAAGAATAGGTGGCAGGCCAGATTCGGCCTCTGCCTTAGTTCCCCGACCCGCAGTATGGTCTGCAGGTTCAACACAGTGCTTTGTACCTAGAACTTACCCAAAAAAGGTAATGGGTAATGAATGGCTGAGACAAGTTTAAAATAATTCCAGAACGCAATCTTGACAATTATCATCGTGAATCACTACATTACAGGATATCATCTTGACAATCATAACGGGGAATATCGCACACCCAGCTTATGCAGGATGCTTTCTTTCCCTCTTACAGCATATTAATGGTACAGTAAGCCTGTACATAAATGCCCATAACATATCCGTAGAATACACGGCACAAACTTTGTGTTTGTAAGACAAGTGTAAATCTAACGAAATAAATCAGCAGATCATGATCAAAACGCACGTTGCCAAGGCATTTGCACTTAGTACCTTGGCATGTTGAATTTCTATTGCGTGGAAATGGAAATATCATCACGAGGAGGGAAAAAAATGAGGCAAGTTAAGCAATATTATCACAGTATTATTTATCATACACATTAGGACCAAAAATAGTCAGGAAAGAATGAGCATTATGTCATTCTCTCCCAGTCTTTAACCTTGAAAAGGGTGCTGAGTTCTTAGAGAGGATAACAGGAGTCAATACAAGAGGCTATAAAGATGGAACCACTTCTTAACCGTGCAACCTTGAAAAATTAACACAATCATTACAACAATAAAAGGCTACTTTTGCCCTGTTCTAGGATGTTACGTCTTATTTTATTAAATTTTTCCAAAACTCTTTCTTCCTTTGGCTCTGAGAGGCCCGGCTCTGCTGTTGAGAAGCAAAAGACATTTTACGCACAATTTTCCCTCCACACTACAAAGAGGTATACTGTGCCCTTCAGTGAACATAAAATTGATATTATCATCTCTTAGTTTATATCTCACTACTTAACCTTCAGATTAAAAGTTATTGGATTTGAATGACTAAGACATCATGTCACCTTCCCTTCAATGTGGAGAGAGGGGTGTTGGGGGTGAGAGAAGGTACAGTGATAAAAACGCCGATTTCAGAACAGCTGACACTTGCCTCTCTTGACAAGCGACATGATTCTGACAATTACTTATGGTTGCGTGGATGAGAAAGGGTGTAATAAACAGTCTACTTTAGGAAACTCTGCGGAAGATGAATCTGCGTCAGGAAGTTCATTTTATTTTGGGTACAGTCTCAAAGGCACAGTCTAAAAATGGGGCTACAGAGTTAATTCAGGGAGAACCTTAGGGTTACCAACTTCACAAAATAAAAAATCCTATCGCCTCCGAAGTCAGTATTTGCACTGTCAGTTTATATAGAAGATACTGGAAAATACTCTCTCGAGAAGGATTAAAGAGAACAGAGCTTCCTTCCCTCCACCCACCTCTACGCAGGGCTCAACTTCAACTCACAAACAAGCCCTGCTCTCCCTCACCAGTTGAATCTATACCCCCTAAATAGGTCTTCCAATAGCACCAACTGTTTAATAATTACACATTGTATTTTTCCAACAAAGGAAACACAACAGGCACTCCCTTCACCTTAAAAAAACAAATTCATCTAAGAAACCTGTGTCAATATGAGACACTTTATCGAAGATCTAACTTGGTAGTTTTGTTCTCGAAGAGAGATAAGCGCATGCCCTGATCAATAGGAACACAAGCAGTTTATCAGCACTTCCCATGTGACTTTTGGAAGATATACTCATTAGTAACTGGCAGAGGCTAAAGGGAAAATACTCGATAATTTTAATCTGAATAAACACATACAATCAAAGTAGCGAGTTTGAGTGACATAGGAGGGTGTCTTTTTTTTAAACAGCCTTGAAACAAAAGCGGGACTTTTCCAAAATAAATCCACCCTGTATTTACAAATTATGTTTGTGCCTTCTCTATCATATCATAATAACCGATTAGTAACCGGTAGAAAGGAGCTTGGCTTCTCCTCCCGCTGCCCTTCTCTCTCTGTTTCACGGTGCACTGTTCTGCCCGTCATTCAGACTGGAAATCTTGAATCACCCCTCATAACTCCCACTTCTTGATGCCCCCACATCTCCTATTCCAAAAGGCAGTGTCGATTTGCCAACATGCCCTTGAAATGCTTGCTCGTGACCCAGGCCTTCCTTTCTCTTTCTGTTTCATTCATTCACAGAGGCTAAGAACTACTCTCCGCCAGGTACTGTGCTCTGTGCTGAGGACTGAACATCAGGGGATGAGAAAGGCCTATCCCTGCGCTTATGGGGCTGACAGCTGACCAAGGGCTTCCAAGGCAGGAGGAGAAATGCAGGGAACAGGCAGGGTCAACAACACGGTGCCCTCAATGACACAAGGCCTGGGTTGGTGTCCCACTGCTAAATCCAGGACCAAGTGCAATGGCCTCAGAACTACGGTTAATCTCTCCAGATCTCTTTCCTTCCACGCCAGGCCGGGTCCAACCTTCTTTTTTACCTTCAGTCTACCACCTCTTGGATGGCCTTTCTTTTCAGCTTGGAAACCTCCCCCTGGCTTAGGAACTCAAGCCTCCCACAAACTGACCTCAGTTCAGCTTCTACTCACCTTCCCACCCCCCCCCCCCAGGCTTTCTTTTCAGGCTCCAGCCAAAGAGACCCTCAAGTGATGCTCCCATACTTTCCCAGCACCTCACATAGCAATGTGGTCCCCACATTCCATCACACATAGGCGTGACACCATAAGGACGAAATGAAAATAGGCAAACAAATGAATTAATGAATTTCAAGAAATTGCAAGCTAAGAAACAAAGTTAAGACATGTTTTGCAGTCCATTTAGCAGCCGCCTTGAACCAAAGCTGAGGCCAGGCCAGTACGTGAAACTCTCTTCACCACATTTTCGTGTGAGAGAGGGGGGAAGAAAAAAATACAGCTGTATTTCCACGAACCAAATCAAACACAGTATTCAGCACAGGGTCTCTGGAATGGTACAAGTAACACTTCATGATTACAATAGATGTGAGTTCAAAGACCAAGTGATGAAAAGAAACTTTCTAATATGGGGTTCAGTTCCCTACATAAACTTCCTTCTCTCCTGCTTCATCCACCACTTGCATTTATATTGCTATTCTACTTTGTCATAAAAGCAGTCACCTTGTAACCCTTTTTATCAAACAATCTGTGCGCTACCTAAAAGGACGCTAGACTCCATCGGGCGGGCTATAGGTTTACATTACACAAACACACCGATTCTGCCTGTTCAGCACTGGTTGTCAATAAAGGCAGGCACTTGCAAAACAGCAAAGTAGGTTGCCTGCCTTCAGAGAACAGATAGGAGCCTGCCAGTTGTGCAAAACAAACTCTCTGCAATCACCCAAGCTACTCCGTCAACAAATTACCATTAAAGTCATCCCTCCTGAAAGTTCAAAAAGATTTCTGATTAGACAAGAGATAGGGAGCATTTTTTTTCTTTACTATTATTCTTAGCTCACAGGTCAGGGCTGCAAATTACCTTCCCAAAGGAGCAGTGCCTTGTGAGTGAAGGTACACTTCACTCACGGTGAAATGCAGCATCCGGGTTTCTAGGACTACACTCTCTTATGTACTCGACTCTTTTTTTTTTCTGGGCCATCTTAATTTTCAGTGGAGAGATGAATGACACACAACTGTTCAGAAATCAGAACTTGAAAGAATTTCATACAAGGCTCACATCCCGGGTTACATAAATCTTTGACAACAATATTTGGATGGAAGGCAGACCTAAACAACAGAGTAGAGAACTAAATTTAGCATTCAGGGGGAAAGATGCCTTTTCCAGAAATAGCTACAAAAGGAATTGAGAAAAAGCGCAAGTCCGTTATTGTTGTGGCTGCTTTTTCTTTATTTGTAGGAATTATCTGAATTCCTGTCTGTTCCGTTTCAATTTGTTTGATTTTCGCTAACATGTTGGTGGCATTGATTCCTACAAAATATTTTTGACCATCAATATCGTCTATAGTATTTGAACTCTACCTTGTATCCCAGAAGAGGCTATCTGAGCAGAGCAATTCCTTTAACTTTTTTAAATTTTATGATTGAAAACTATAGCTTGGTCTTTATCTATGAGTGAAGGAAGGCGCTGGCCCCTATCACAGTCCCCAGCCCCATGAGGGCACCTAATAAAGATGAATAATCTCTTCTTCTTCTGTACTGTCTTCTGAAAGCTTCCCTCTTAGGATACAAAGATGCTGAACATCTTTACCCTTCCAGTGGCGTCCAGAGACCCTCCCTTTCAGACACAGTCCCTGGCTGCTACAATGGGAATTTGAGGGGATTCCCTACAGAGTTCATAAGGAACCTTTTTCAAAGAAAAAGAGAATGGTAAGGCCGAACTGGCCACTGACGCCTCATCTTTGCACCTACAGATACATACCTAATCACCTGGGCTTCCCTCTGAGGAAGCGTAAACAAGCAAAGGATGGCCACTGGAATTTAACACGGTCCCCCACAGAAAGATGGGGGAGAATGAGAAACAAAGGGAGGGCCCCTATCATACAACCGTACTGCCCATCCAAACACTGACAGCTATTTCTTCCAGGCACTGTTTTCTACAGAGGCACTTAAAACTTGACATGTTGGTAGGACATTCTCCCTGTTCTGTTTGATATCCACTAGTAACTAGTAACTTCAGCTGATGCAGGGGACACGGGTTCGTGTCCCGGTCCGGGAAGATCCCACGTGCCGCGGAGTGGCTGGGCCCGTGAGCCATGGCCACTGGGCCTGCGTGTCCAGAGCCTGTGCTCTGCAACGGAAGGGGCCGCAACGGGGAGAGGTCCGCGTATTGCAAAAAAAAAAAAAAAAAAAAAAAAAAACTAAAGGAAGGGATTCATTCTGCCATTTTGACAACGAAGAGAAGAATTTCTGAGTGTCTCTGGTCCTGTGTAATGACTCATCTTCTACCTCCTTCAATGGCTCATTGGCAAAATTCAACCCAGTGGATCCCCCTCCTTCTCGTGCATGATTTTGCAGAAGCTCCCTATCCTTTCTATTTCTTGTACCTCCTTAATAGTCATTGACTGGTTTTTTTTCTTTTAAATTATTAACATGAAACATGTACGTCTTTTGGGCTAAAAGGTCCAACACCTTAAACCAAATGTCAAAGAAGCGATAATGAAGTAAACACATCACTTGTCCACGCTCTCCAAATAATATATCTTTGAATTCCATATTTAGTTTATTGTTTTTAAATGTTCTTCTCACAAGACTACTTCTAAACTGCCCTTCTCACATAAAACGACAGCCACACCTCAACACTCTAGCAAGCAACGCTCTCCCTACACGGATCTGCAGACAATAAAAGTGCCAGGTGGTACCAAAAAAAAAAAAAAGAAAAGAAAAAAAGCCCATCATGAAATGGAATGTTGTTAAGAAATAGCTGTTTTATTTAACAGCTATTCATTTTTATTGAATAAACATTTTCTAGTATGCATTCTGTTAATTGACCTGACAGCATATGCTGTATACGGAGAAACTTCTAAACATTATGCTCTATGTAATATGCTTATCTGAAAAAGCTCTCATTTGCAGCAATATGGAAATAAAATCCTGCTTTCTAAAACTCAAGACTTTTAAAATGCATTAATCCACACAGTTTGTGAAATTGCTCTGGACATTTTAAAATCCTTTCTTTAAGAAAGAAAGAAAAAAAAAAACTTTAGTAATTGGTAATAGTATTTGTTGCTGAGTTTCATAATGGAGTAGTCCATATCCAATACAGAACTTTCACAGACCTAGAAATGGGACGGGGATAATAGGAAATAAAAAGCAGTGATGGTACTGGGTAAAGAATTATTCAATGGCTAAAAAGAAAATGTTCAGAAGCATTATCAAATTATATTATTAGAAAACTATTGTTATAAGAGTTTCATGCCCCAGATACAAGTAGAGTTGAAACATTACAGAGATAATACATTTAGTTTTGAGGAAGGAAGACAGTTTGTGAGTGTGTGGGCGGGCTCCTCCAGCTAATGGTAGCACCTCTCCTTGGCCGATGGCTTCTGAGTGATGATGGCAACTTCCAGAAAAGAATCACCAACTCCACTGCCCAGAGGGTACAAGTCAGCAAAGGTGCTGGGTGGGGACTCAGGCTGACTGCCGGGCTATAGGCTCCCTGACTTAGTAGCAATTCACCTCCCAACAATCGTTACCCTTGTAGGAATACTGGCCACAGTTACCAGATCTGCTGATTTTTCAAGAGAAAATGTAAAAGCCAGATTTCTCCCATTTTTCTAAGTGGTCAACATAATACACACACACACACACACACACACACACAGTCTGTTTGGACCCGATTTAACCAACCTATAGACCAAACCCAGCACAGAAGTCACTCACTTCACAGCGAATCTTCGTGAAAGCCCTCCATCCTGAAAGGACGCTTGCTCTCATTCGTAATTATCTTTGGTAATATCGATCAAACACAGAGAGGCTTGCGTTTATGTATTTTAAATCCCGGCACTAGGTAAAAATTCTCCCTATATCGTCAATGATTGTACTGGTGCAACTGGAAAATCCTAGAACATTTCAGTTTCATACACAGCATAATTAACTCATTTTTATACCAAGTCCTTTTAAGCCAGATCTTTTTGTTCCATGGACTTCTAACATATTTTACAGTTCTAATTCTCTTCCACTGTCCTACATTAATCAAAGCTGTAACCCCTGTTGTCTTTGTACTACAGAGTCAGAATGTGCCCCTGGCGAGGAATGGGGGAAAAGTCAACAGGAATTAAATTTCAGTGCAACTGTTTACTCAACTGTGGCCTGCAGTTATTGAAATTTTATCCGTGGTTTTGTGTGACTACCGCAGTAATGAATTCAGCATGGCTGTGATTTTCTCATTGCTGGTATTCTCACTTCAAGTAAAAACCTGTAGAATAAAAATGACGAAAACAACCCACATCCATCACGCTGACATTCGGATTTCTCCGAACTGTTTAATTGCAGCAGTTTTCAGTCTGTTAGAAAACTGATGATGCGAGTCCCGTAAAACTTTTCTCAGTCCTGTCGGGGGTTTTTTCTTATTTCATCTACAGATTTTCTTTCCCCCCAACAACCTGTTAAGAGCCTCATCATACACTTAGGGAAGTCACACAGCTGTCAGTATTTTATTTTAAAAGACCAAAAAGGCCTGCCAACCACAATACGTGGGGTTTTAGCCACAATGATAGACCCAACTGCTTTCTTCCTTCCCCAAACATATCCTTGGCAATTAGAGATAAAATTGTTATAAAAATATTAAAAGCACTTCGAAGTACAATCAAAAGGTATTGACCTTTATACCAATCACCCATAACAACATAATTTCCAAAGTGGTCACAGCCGAGATAAAGAGGAAAGACATGAATAACTAATTTTGCTACTGATGGTTTTCAAGGAAGATGCTGTTAATATGCATGTATACAACTTTCTTCTGTGAGGTCAACTTGTGGTTGCTGTTCGTGGGGTCAGGCTGTGTGTGTGTGTGTGCGTGTTTGTGTTGATGGTATAAAAGTTTTTGGCGGGCTTACGACTTTGAGATAGTGGATGATTTTCAGTTTTTCAAATAAAAATCAGAAGAAGTTTATTTTCATTTATCCAATTAACATAATCTAAATACTACTTACTCGGGGTTCATACCACATCAGTCAATAGCCCCACTTCAACCACTCCATAAAGAAACAGTTGACCGGGCTTCCCAGGTGGCGCAGTGGTTGAGAGTCCGCCTGCCGATGTAGGGGACACGGGTTTGTGCCCCGGTCCGGGAAGATCCCACATGCCGCGGAGCGGCTGGGCCCGTGAGCCATGGCCGCTGAGCCTGCGCGTCCGGAGCCTGTGCTCCACAACGGGAGAGGCCACAACAGTGAGAGGCCCACGTACCGCAGAAAAAAAAAAAAAAAAGAAAAAAAAAGAAACAGTTGACCTTGGCTTCTGTATGGTAAGGGCACAGAAAACGGCAAACCAAATTACCAACTATTTATTCTCAATAGAACCATAAACATCTGAGAATATCAAATGAACAAATACACACACAAACACATGGATACCTTTCTACCATATACTGATAGGTTTTGTCAATAACCGCATTGGGTGGAATTTGGCCATTTGCACTAATGCAAGTGCCCAAAGTTTATACACAACATACATCATAAATCCCAGCTGATGTGATGCCCAGGAAGCAGGCACTATCGGATTTGAGCTGCCACTAAAAGACAGATCAAATCACTTCAAGTCCTCTGCATTAAGACCTTAGCTTGTCTGTTAGTGTCCTCTTTCTCTCTGTTGTATCTTTCCCCAACAGATTCCATTGTCTCATGCTGGTTCCACCAACTTCTGATAGACTAACAATCTAATGGTTCCTTATTTGTAAAAAAACTCTTAGTAAGGAGAAAATAATACATGTTTTAGAGCCTGTCAAAGGCTATATCCCTAAAACAAGAAGGGACTGCCTTGGCTTCTCTGATATAGATTCCAAGAAAATGGTTTGAGAAAAGGTTTCTGTTTTTCTTTCTCTTCCCTCAACCCCCAGCACAATTTCCGTTTCACTCAGAAAGTCCAAAGATGCACCACTCTTTTTACACCTTTTTCCAAATGGCACCATTACTTTGTACTGAATAAATGAATCAAACACTAAAATGCAACAAACATCATCCGTTATCATTAACAAAAACAAACAGTATTTCCTAATTACAAGAGAGGCTGGGAAAACAATGCTTATCTTCAAGCAAATGCTATTTACTTATTTGAATCTGCATCAACACTGGCCACACAATGCCATTTTCTGGGTCACACCCTTTACCATTTGGAAATATTTTACCAGTCACTCCCAGGTACCCACTTAAATGCCTACAAAGGATATAACAGAATGAATACATCGCAACTTACGTGCATTTTGGGGAGCCACCACTAAGAGAGCGTTTAAAACATTAACAGGATTTAGTCACATACCAACTGCCATATGTATGTAAGAAACATTTGTAAGTGGCCCATCTCCCTAAATTCCTCCAGGTAGCAGCAAGCACTTTCTTACCCCGATGCCTATGTTATTGATGTCTTGTTATTTACCCAATTCTGCTTGGGTATTTCCATTTATTTCTATTCTCCTAAGTCACCTACTTTCCTCTCTTATAGCCCTCATTTCTCTTTTATCCTTGATCCCTTATTTTGTTTCTCTCATCATAAGGCTTAATAAGTCTATGTATTTCTTTTTTGATTCAAGCACTGGGAACCATTTCTCCAAAGATCTGTTTTATTGCAAGTAGTTAAACTTTAGGCTGACACATTAGAGGCTCAAAGGAAGTGGCCAGAGGTCCACCCAACCTCATTTTCAACCACCATTCCCCAAGACAGAGGGGGCTTCCAAGACTCTACTTCTCAAGCCCTTGGCAGTTCCGTCTCTTAAAGCCAGTCACTGGGGCCCTGCTGCGCTAGTGGCTTCAAAGATGGTTCTTACGGTCAGAGAGCCGGTGAGCACCAGACATTCGCAGCGGTCAAACGTCAGGGTGAGCAGTAGCATCGGCACCCACCGCCCGCCACAGCCCCCGCTCCAGAGCTCAGTACCTGCTGCTGCTGCACGTGGGCCAGATCGGCCGCCCCCACGTCCACGGCCGGCGTCTCCCCGTTGGGCCGCCCTTCCCGGAGGCCGCCGCACTCTAATAAGTGGTTGCCGCCGCTTGATCCATTCTGGATGGCTGAACCGTTACTTTTCGTCTCAGTCCCAGATTCTTGCATCATGACTCAAAAACCTGGTAGAAGGATTTTGAGGAGGGAGCCGGGGAGAAAGAAGAGAGCAGCTGTTAGCACAGTTGTTGTATATTAGGAGAAGGGCCCTGCCTTCAGTGTTGCCAAAATCTGTAAACAGTTGTCATTTCCTTTCACTCACGTTACCCCTTAGAAATGGTCCAATTGCCTAGTTTTTGAATACGGAACTGTAGAGCACAGGGAACTCTATCACTATTCTCTAACAGCCTAGACGGGAAAAGAATCTGAAAAAGGACAGATGTACGTATATGGATAACTGAACCACTTTGCTGCTGTACACCTGAAACTGACACAACACTGTACATCAACAAGAGTCCAATATAAAATAAAAATTAAATTAAAAACTTGAGAAAAACAAATTCAAGTTTTGTTCTGAGAACTAGTTCTGAGAACTAGTATTGTTCTCTATATGTTATCTTTTTCCCCTTAGAAGAGAACAATTATTTTCAGGTGAACCTAGAATGTATGGTTGAATTTCTGTGATTATATTTGTGATTATTATGTATTTTTTTGCTCAAAAACTGGTAAGTCATTCCGTTCAGCGTGTAACATGACATTTTAGTATGTGCAGGCTCTGTGTTGTGTGTGTGTTACACTCTTAGAGAAATATTCTGCAAATTCAGTCTATCAGGAGATGACGCACATTACCAATAGGCTCCCCTGAGGTAATTCGTGCTGAAAACCCTTACACTCAAAACCCAAAAAGCATTTTACTGATTCACACTCCTTGGACTCATTCAGGTATTGAAACTCTTCAAAAGTGGCCTTTCCAATAAGATAGGCCTCTTTGAGGGAGAGGGAAAAAAAACTCCCCACTTTTCAGAAGCTAAACAAATTCAGACTCTTATCTTTGCCTTATGGTTAAAATTCTCCTGAGAAGTCCCATTCAAAGTTAGGTGTTTCTCATACTGGATTCCTAACCTCTAGCTTGGTTTAAGGCCTGAAAGGTCTGGGCCTTCTTATGTTTGTTTTGGAGAAAATGTTGCCTAGGCAGACCAAAGAAAAGTTCTGAATCTGAAAGTACTAAACATCAAATAAAAAAAAAAGAGAGATATATATAGTAGTCCCCCCTTATCCACAGGGGATACGTTCCAAGATCCCTAGTGGATGCCTACCGAATCCTATATATACTATGGTTTTTCCGATACATACATACCTAAGACAAAGTGTAATTTCTAAATTAGGCATGGTAAGAGATTAACGATAATAACTAACAAGAAAAGAGAACAATTACAACAATTACTATAATGTAAGTTACGTGAATGTGGTCTCTCTCTCTCAAAATATCTTGCTAGACATATTTAATGCCTTTTCCATCTTAAATAAGCACTTATCACGCACTATGGCCATAACTTTTGCCGCTCGAGGTATGACAGCAAAACTAGCATGAATTTCTTTTTTCTTGATTCGTTCTTCCCATAGATCTTAGCAACTTCACCACGTGATTTTTTTTCTTTTCTTATTACGTTGAGAACTTTCACCTTCTCTCTCTCTCTCTCTCTCTCTTTTTTTTTTTTTTTGCGGCACGCGGGCCTCTCACTGTTGTGGCCTCTCCCGTTGCGGAGCACAGGCTCCGGACGCACAGGCCCAGCGGCCATGGCTCACGGGCCCAGCCGCTCCGTGGCATGTGAGATCTTCCCGGACCGGGGCACGAACCCACGTCCCCTGCATCGGCAGGCGGACTCTCAACCACTGCGCCACCAGGGAAGCCCTCACCTTCCCTCTTAAAGGAGGCACTTTATGGCTTCTCCGTGGCACATCCAAATTGCCGGCATCACTCGTCTTGCGCTTTGGGGCCATCATTAAGTAAAGCAGATGTTACTATTTTACTTAAGGTGTAATAGGTGAACACGAGCACTGTGATACTAAGACACAACCAAGGTGGCGACTAAGTGACAAATGGGTGGGAAACGCTGGACGAAGGGGTGACTCCCAGCGGGTTGGAGCAGGATGGTGACACTTCATCACGCTGAGAATGGCGTGGAATCTAAAACTTAACAACTGTTTATTTCTGGAACTTTCCATTTAATATTTTTGGATTGAGGGTAACAAACCTCAGAGAGCAAAGCTGTGGATGAGGGAGGACAACTGTAAGTCCAAGGCAAGTCGCTAGAGAATGTGGCCTTTGTGTAAATACATTGCGCACTCCTTGTTGCTCTCTGGGTACAAAACCATTATCCCAAGGAGGCAATTCAGCTCTCAGTAAAGATGCCCAATTATGACGAAAGACAATATTTGCTAATATCAATTGTGACCACCTACTGATCACCAGTGTTGTGCTAGTCCCGGGGATTTATATGTATTCTCCAGTTTAGTTCTCAGGACAATTCCTAGCCCCGGTTTCTACATGAGAAAACTAAGGCTCTGTGAGACTTCTTTTAATTTGCCCAGTAAATATCATAGCCACTAGTGGTGGAACCAAGATTTGGACAAATTCAGTCTGACGTGTTTTCTTAAAGTTGAGGTGAGGCGGGGGAAGGCAAACAGTGAAGATGCCAGGGTCACACTTGAAGTAGAGAGGCCAGAAAAAACAAAAGTCACTAAAGGAAAATGGCAGCTCAAACGCCCAAGCTGAGAAATGCCCGTATAATTAAGACTTCAGTAAAATGTGAAACACCAATCCTAGATAAAAGGGGGGGGGGGGAGATAAATTGGTTGGGAGATTGGGATTGACACATACACACCACTATATATAAAATACGTAACTAATGAGGACCTACTGTATAGCACAGGGAACTCTCCTCAGTGCTCTGTGATGGCCTACATGGGAAAAGAATGTAAAAAAGAGTGGATATATGAATATGTATAACTGATTCACTTTGCTGTACAGCAGAAACTAACACAACATTGTAAATCAACTATACAATTTTGTATTAATAGAAACTAATTTAAAAAAGAAGGGCAGAAGACTTCTAAACAAATTGATTCAAATCATGGAAAGACATATGTACCACCAGTGTTGCAGATTTCTCCCCCCACACGTGAAATACGTGACAACAGGGAAACTTAAACACTCTGGGCATCTTTAGAGGAGGTTGCCTTCTTGCTAGGATTGGTTTTAAGTCTCTTTTCTATAAACTCGTACAAAAAACAAATGGAAAAATTAGAGCAGAAAAATTCCTATCTGTCTTTATTTCCTTTCAGTGCATAGTATTATCCAGTGTAACTACAAACTTCATAAACCCAGAAGACATATCTTTTTTTAAAGTTAATCCAATACTGAACTGGATTAAGAATGGCATTTTTTGTTAACAGGTGGGAAACAAACTCAGACACAACAGCTGATTCGCTCTCGTCTCTTTAGAGCAGATATTTCAGTGATTATAGCCCTTAAAAAATTGTGTTCATATTCTTACTGTCTGCAGAGTAAAGAATCTACCAAAAAACAGCTAAAACTTTCTCCGGTATGCAAGAACCAGGCAAAATGCAAGTACCTAGTTTATCACCAAAAAATAAATAAATCTGTCAAACGCAGGTACTTTCCCCCCCAACATTTCAGTTTCTCTGCCACAAACTTGCCCATGCATATAGAAGCGAAGGAAAAGACAGTGTTTAGGGATTTAAGGAAGAGAACGGTTGTCTTAACGGTGAGCAAGGAAACCCATTTAATTATTAGGATATGTCACAAGCATAGCTCAAGAAACAAAGTTTGTAACCTTCCAGAACCTTACAGGGGTTTCCCACCCCACAAAGACAAAAACACTGTCCATACCTAAACTCTATACCTGCCCTCAGAATGGGGTATATTTACCCAAACAGCCTGTCCTCAGGGGGCAGAGCTACAGGTAAAATGCTGCTTTCAAACCTCGTGACCATCAGGACCCCAGACCTGAAGACAGGTGTCGGTCGAAGAGTCCCCGCTCCTGTTTCCGGAGTTTGACACCATCATGGTGGGTGGAGTACGAACTATCCCCAGTGCACAATTTGATGAGAAGGGTTTGGTCCATGCAGTTCCAAAGAAGACTGCCAAGTCCTCCAGCACAAGTTTTGCAGGCATCAAGCCAAGCAGCTTGGCTTGCGAACCAGGTTTGTGCGAGTGCAGGCTTTGGGACCAAAATTGCATAAAGGATTATTTTGGTCCGAGGATGTCCTTAATTAGTCAAGTGCTAACAGTAGTATGTCAGTTGGAAGATTTAAATTTTCCCATAATCTCCCACACCAATCAGGAGAAAACAGGTTTTTTGAAAAGCACATGTGAAAAATGAGGAGTGTCGATGTCTAAGAACATTTCTAACAATATCTGGCCTGGCAGTTCTTTCTTTCTATGGAATGTTCCAAGCCATTTAATAAGCCTTTATATCTGTGTCATGCTGCACAAACTACAAAGCCCTCTTATGTGTTTTTCAAACGCAGAAGAATTCTCTGAGGGAGAAAAAGCAGGGAATGCTATTCCCATTTTACAGATAAGAAAACGAAACCGCAGCAGGTTAAGGAAGAGATACCGCCAGAATCACCCCCCATTGCAGACGTGAACTTGTCCGTTCAAAAACCGGTGAGAGAATTTCCCATTTGCAAAGTCCTGTGCTAGGTGGTGATGCAAAGTACATGGACGGAAAGAAAACAAAGTCAAAACCCGAAAAGACAACAATGAGGGTGGCAGGTAGACAAAGAAAGGCATATAAAATACAAAGCTGAAAGTGTCAGCATTCTTTAGCGAACCACTGTATTTTGTCTCTTTCTATTGAGTTTTACAATTTTCGCGTCACCTAAAGCAAGTCATGGGAGAGGCATCTGTGTTTTCTAACATAGCATGCTGGACCCTCTATTCTTCCGTGCTTGTCCCAGGCACCCCGTGTGCATAACCTCCGCTTTCCTCTGGGACACCCTAAAACCAATGAACTGCTTTGCTCGTGACAAACTGAAAACAACAAATAGCGCACAACCATCCAATGTGCCTGAATAGGAAAGACACGGCACCTGGAGGGCACGGCCATGCCACACCCACTCATAAGTCCTTTCTGGAGAAACAAAGCCCAACCTTCCTCTGACTTTCTCTATGGCTTCTCTGAAGGCGCGGGGCGTGTTTAAATCACATATGATCCATTCAACACAACCTCACAAAAGCTGATGCTACAAATCCCACAGATGTCGGAAAGCTTAAGGAAGCCAAAATGGCCCGCTTCTCGTCTTGCTTGGAAACATTACAGAGCTACTGATTTCAAAAGATCGATTTTTGTGCTGGAGGGACTTGTAGGAAGGATAAGAACTGAGTTTAGCGTGCTTATTTATTGTCATTGCCAACAGAGCTGCTCTCTGGAAGTATTCTGGAAAATTCATAATATCCTGGCCAATGTATTTATAGTAAATGAAAGCAATGCTTTCTTATTATGATTATTTCCTTGGTTACAGTGTTGATGCTGAAAATTTAAGGAAAATAAAGCCCTTGTTATCATGCTTGTGAAAGATTTTAAGCTAACAAAAAGTTCAGTCTTGATTCCAGAGCAGTTAATTAAGGTTGACCAAGTCAGGCAGAAGTAAATTAACTTGGCTGATCAATTATTTATATGAAGCAGAATAAATGCCCTTAAAGAACTTGGTCTGTTCATGAAAGGATGTGTAAGTTAAACTAAACATAGTTTTGTAAAATATATTTCTACGTCTGTGGGGAGAGGAGAAGAAAAGTCAACGGTGAAATCACTTTTTAGGAAAATGATTAGAGTGATTACACGGTCCTCCTCCACCCAAAGAAGAAAAATCCTCTTTCTCATTGTTCATCCATGTGTGAGGACAGAAGGAAAATGGCATGCATTTTGAAGAGATAACAGAAGCTCTGAGGAAGGAAAAAAAAAAAAAGAAGGATGGATGGAAAGGTGGAAGGAAGGAAGGAAGGAAGTGACGGAGGAAAGGAGGAAGTGGGGAGGAAGAGGACAACTCTAAAAATGGAGAGACTATGTGAATTCCTACACAAGCATCCCTCAGAGACGTTGCAGGTTTAGTTCCAGACCACTGCCACAAAGCGAATATCGAACAAAGTGAATATCGCAATAAAGCGAGTCACAATTTTTTTTGGTTTCCCAGTGCACATAAAAGTTATGTTTCCACTATACTGTAGTCTAATAAGTGTGCAATAGCATTATGTCTGAAAAACAAGGTACATCCCTTAATTAAAAAATACTTCATTGCTGAAAAATGCTAACCACCCTTTGAGCCTTCAGGAAGTTGTCATTTTTTGCAACAGTCATATCAAAGATCACTGATCACAGATAACGTCAACAAACATAATAATGAAAAAGTTTGAAATCTGGCAAGAATTACCAAAATGTGACACAAAGACACCAACTGAGCAAATAATGCCAGAAAACACGGGGCCGATAGACTTGTTCGACACAGGGTTGCCACAAATCTTCAATTTATAAAAAAAGAAAAAAAGAAAAATGCAGCAACTGTGAAGTGTAATAAGGCGAAGTGCAATAAAAGAAGGGTACGCCTGTATTCTGGAAACCCTGAACACATTCTGACTCCATCATCAGTTACACTCCACACAGGGTGTGCAGACGGGTCAAGAAGGAGGGTGGGAGTCAGGCTAGCTCTTGTTCTAAAGAAGTACTCTTTGGAACTTCCCGGGTGGCACAGTGGTTAAGAATCCACCTGCCAATGCAGGGGACATGGGTTCGAGCCCTGGTCTGGAAAGATCCCACATGCCACGAAGCAACTAAGCCCGTGCACCACAACTACTGAGCCTGCGCTCTAGAGCCCACAAGCCACAACTACTGAGCCTGTGCACCGCAACTACTGAAGCCCACGTGCCCAGGAGCCCACGTGCTGCAAACAACTAAGCTGACACGCCTAGAGCCCGTGCTCCACAACAAGAGAAGCCACTGCAATGAGAAGCCCGCGCACCGCAATGAAGAGTAGATCCCGCTCGCCGCAACTAGAGAAAGCCCACGCGCAGCAATGAAGACCCAACACAGCCAAAAATAATAAAAGAAGAAGTACTGCTTAAAATCCTCATGTTGCATCATGAAGTTTCAAAATCCTGATCATGTTCATGTGGTTCAGGAAAGAAGAAATAAAACCTGTCTGTATTAAGAATATAAAGCCAACATGCACTTCTGGGTCTCATCAGGTAAATGATCTGGTTCCCTTTAAATGTGCAAACGATTTACCTGGCAACATGACACACACCTAGGAGTTTTAAGGTGTAGCTAAGGGGATCACCCCCGCCATCGTAGTTCAGTGGGGTGGCCTGGGAAACTAAACCACCCAGTACTCTTACTTACTCTCATTCAAGTCAGGGAATCAAGCCACAGAAAGCATCCAGACGGAAGTTAGAGCCTCTCAGTAGAAGGCTTTACATTTCCTAGAGTGAGACACATGCTTTTCAATCGTTCACCCTTTACCTGGCAAGATGCTACTGGGGCAGGTGGCAGTGAGGAGATGAAGGGCTGGTGGAGGGGATTACAAGTGAAGTGTAGGGGTTAAGGAAGCGGGCGATGGAGGGGCCTCGACTGGCCCCAAGATACTGAATGACCGTCTACAAGTGGTGGGCTCATAGCATACTCTCAAAGATAAAACAAGAAGGGGCGGGGGGGGGGGAGGAAAAGAACAGGTGAAACAGAGTGACCACAGTTGATTATTTTCTCATCCAAGAGCACTTCCGCAAGCTGTCAATGAACCCTTCAGACACCACCGCCTGTCCGTCCACTGCCCCCACTGGCAGGAGTCCCATTTCATGGAAAGACCATCCGAGAGCCAAGTTTAGGAAGACAAGTCAGGGTGCTGACTGTGCTGTGAAGGCACCATCTTCCAATACCAAATTTTCATAATTATAACAGAAAGGCGTAAAATTTTCTAATGCATGGCAGTTCAAAAAGTAATCAAGGGAAGGAGCCGGAGGGCTATTTTAATATATGCAAAGCTAGTGACCCACAGTAAATGGGAAGTAAGCCACAATGAATACAAATAATGCACACAGACTGAAGTCCTGGTCTGATGAGAGACGCCTAAAATTAACACCCAATTAATTTCCGAATTGACAAACAAATGAAACCCATAAATCTACTTTCTCATTAATTTTCTCGTGGTATAATTTAAAGCAGTAATATGAGGGCAAAAACTGAGCATTATCCATCATAAATACCAAAAAGATAGCAGTGTAACACCATAAATTATGCATATTACCTGTTGTTAAAAATGATTTATGAATTATCAACTTTACCATGCACTGTAGATATCTAGATCCATCTTTAAAAATCTGAAATTTCTTCTTCAAGAGGAAAAAGTTCAGGAGCAATGAAATGGTCAAAAGCATGTTAAAAAAAAAAAAGTGGGGGCTTCCCTGGTGGCGCAGTGGTTGAGAGTCCGCCTGCCGATGCAGGGGACACGGGTTCGTGCCCCGGTCCGGGAGGATCCCACATGTCGCGGAGCTGCTGCGCCCGTCAGCCATGGCCGCTGGGCCTGCGCGTCCGGAGCCTGTGCTCCGCAACGGGAGAGGCCGCAACAGTGAGAGGCCCGCGTAGCGCCAAAAAAAAAAAAAAAAAAAAGTGGAAAAAAATAAGTGGTCACTTATTTAGTCATATGGGAGGATTAGGGCCAAATTAGAATCTTCACAGATCTTAGGTTAGAAGGGATTGAGAGTATCATGCAGGTGATGGGCTGGGCCTCTCGGGGAAGAGAAGAAATAAATAAGTTCCAGGAGCACCCCTCCAAGGAGGCATTGGCATTTGTGTGTTAAAGGAGCTACCCATCCCTCTGCCCTTCAAGAACGCAGGAAATGCAGGGTTTGGTGTGAAAAAGGAATGGGTACAGGCCACAGTATGGTGGATACATCTCAGAGAGCCAGAATCTGTAACAACAGGGATTCAGTGAAAAAAGGAATCCTCAGTTGGTGAGAAGCGTGGGATGAAAATTATGTTCATTGTTAATAAGGTAATAATTAAAAACAATAATACTGCAAAAATTAATAATAATGTAGCTCTCTTACCTTTACAGCTCAAAGGAGGGGAAAGAAATAGGAACTAGTTTCTATTTATCAATTGAACCAGAAGCACTTTATATTTATCAATTAAATGGAAGAAAAAGCATTCAGATTAAAATGATTTCCTTCTGCACCTCTCCACCTCCATGTGTTTGATAAGAATTAAAAGTCAAAAATTCCTTTATCTCCAACTTGACTTTCAGACATGCCTTGCACAGAATAGGAATTCAATATATAATTGCTGAATTTTTAACTAAATGATTACACAACAGAAAAATCCAAGTCCAACCTCTCAATCAAATGAGATCAAGGGCTTGTAGTCACCACCTTTTATGTTGCTGCTTCTAAACTACTCTGTTTCCTGTACTTCTTGGGAATGACTAACCGTTTCGCAGTTCTCAAACTCCGAAAAGAACTTGTGCCATTACATCATTATAAGTCTTCATAGAAGTAGGATTGTCCCAGTTGGAAGAGAATTAGAAGAATAGGGTGGTAACGAAATGATGTTCCTAACAAAAAGATGGTTTCCCTTTTCTACTAGCCTTTCCAGGTGAAGACAGGAGACTTCGAACTTCCAAGGAAAAGGCATCTCTCAATTTTAATTCCAGGGCAGCAAAGCTTTTCAGAGAAACTGTAGATGCCTCCGTCTCACGACCTGTTGTAACCAAACTTCCTGAGACTCTGTACTCTTTATAAGACATCCATGAGTACAAACGACAAGCATCCCACTCTCTTAAAAGTTTGTATTTTTAGAACTTCGGCGACCATTGGTCTTGTTTTCCTTCTCTCTCAGTAGACAGGAGTTTAAGTGTTGTGAGCATGGCAACTGTGGGCAAACTATAGAAGTTAGAAAGAAGCCGCTCTAGGAAACAGAAGTACAAAGCAGAATCCATACCCACTCCCTGTCATATTAATCCAGACGAGCTCAAATAATTAAACAGAGACTAAAAAGGAGCCTTGCCAATCCAGGACTAGGCTGTTTGCTTTGCCACAAGGAAGCCGCTGAAGCTTAGGGTCTGACGGAGCCAGGTGTTCTGCGGAGCTTAATTAAAATGCATTTTCATAGAACAAAACAGATTTTAAGTTTGAGAACTAACAAAGCCTGTAGAACTTTAATCATTCAAACAGCTGAACTCTCAGAAAGAGTCTGGTGGAATAAAGTGACAGACAACCAGTTCAGAATAGATATTTTTTTCACTTCCATATTTTATATAGTTGCATATACATGGGGCTGGGTTCCTAACAGCAATTAATGACCAGCATGTTCGATGACACACTTCACGTGTCTCCCATTTCGCCTGCAGCCCCTAACTGCCATGGTGGCCAAAGTGAACAATAAGCTCACAGCATCATGGCAACTTCATGAATGCAGCCCATCAGAAGTCTGTTGCTTGCATTTCTCCATTGCGTGAAAGGGACAATTATTTAATTTTATCCTTGAAAAACTCCAATATGAATGTATGCATTTCTCCTCCCTCCCCAAAGTCCCTCTTAACAGAGAGATTAGCAGGCTTTTACTGATATGAAAGACCACCATTTGTTGAAGGTCATGACCCCCCAGCCTCCAGCCTCCCCCCAGTCTGTGGTGTATCCTTGTAATTTACAGCAAAGGCTAGCAAGCCCTGCCCAGTGTTGAAACACAAGGCAAAGTCAGAAACAGCAACAAACAATAATTTAAAAAACAGAAAACAAAGATGATGTGAGCTGAGTTTGCTCTGTTGTTTGCAAAACATGACAAAAGACAGGCTCCTGTTGGCTTTTATCTAATGTGCTTGCCTGTGTCCAAGAGTCTGTCTCTCTCTCTCTCACACACACACACACACACACACACATGCACACGCGCACACACACACCCTCCAAGCCGAATAAAGACATACAAGGTCTGTTTTACTTAACTAGAAAGGATACAATGCCTAAGTGCATTTTAAAATGAGACAGGTAAGTGTAACAGGTAAGAATCAAAATACTAGCTTTTTAAAATATATCCCTGCATATTAATTGCATGTTTTCCTCTCAGGACGTCTCTGTATCACAGAGGAGTTGTTCAGAACATATTAAACTAAAAATTTATCTTCCTTTTTCAAACTTGATAGAGTGCATGCACCACAGACGGTCCATAGAGAGCCCACAGGACAACACACAACACAGACCAAATGCAAAATCCAAGGATTGTACCTTTCGGAGGTGATTGCCTTGTTCATAGCACTAGACTTTTTCTCCTAGACCTTTTAAGTCCTTGTTTGTTCCACAAAGAGTTTTCTAGCCATCTGATGTTCTATTACTGAGCTACTGGCCTTTCAGGAGAGCTCTCTCCCTTCTGAAAAAAGCAAACAACTGCATAGATATCATTACACTAAGGAAATCTCTTAGAAAAACCAAACAACTCGCTAATCTCTCCAGCCCCTTCATCTAAGCAAAAGATAAGAAAAGCAAACCTAAGTCTGTTTCAACCACATTCCAGGGACAAGTTCCCCTTTTCCTTTCTTTATCGAAATTCTAGCATTTAAATTTTTTTTTGTTTTTTTTTCGTGTGTGTGTGTGTGTGTGTGTGTGTGTGTGCGCGCGCGTGTGCATGTGCGTGCGTGTCTGCGTGTGTGTTTTTAAAAAACAGACCTTGCAGGATAAACTGCTGCTCACACCCGCAAACAAAGCAATATTTGTTTAATAACGATTGCTGCCATGGGTACAGTAAACAAGGGGCCCAGCACTTGTGTTTATGAACAAACACATCATCTTACAAGAGCAATTTAACATTAACCAGGTGGAATAATCAACAGATTTCATAGGTGACACCAGGGGCAGGACTAATGTAAACAGAACTGGGGAGGAGAGTGGGGCTACTCTTAGGGAATCAAGGTCGAGGTAAATGCATTACAGAGTAAACAGCTGCAAAGAAGGCAAGATAAACAAACAGTCATTCTTCTGACATTTAGAGAGGCAGAAAGGTTGTACGTTACATAGATCAGCTGCTGACCACCATGAAATCAAACCAGTTGGAGACCAGGCCTGCTTGTTTGCACAATGCCATGTTTGCTTATAAACAACAATTTGCCGTTACCAACCTCGCATTACTCATCATCACATAAGCCAGAGCGAATCAAGTGAAATCCGGTTAACTCTTTACTGGTGATGTTACTTGGCAATCCAAAAAAAGCATGGCCCCCTTTAAGAAAAAGAGGTTCCCCCCCTCCACCGGCCCCAAATGAAACAGAGTTCAGTCAAATGCCCTTTTATTTCCTGGCTTGTAGGTAAAAATAAAGCATCTACACGGTTTCAACTACTATAGGTTGCATCTGGTAACAGCTTTAAAAGACTGTAATATTTTCATGCTTGAGTAACCATGCATTCATTTCCTGGGCTCATCTCCTTTTATCAATGAAATATATGGGTTAAACACGGATTCAGATCTGGAATGTTTTATCTAGAAGGAAAACCCTGATGTTCCTTTCTCCCCAAGTTTCTTGATCCAAGATACCCTCAAGCACACAGTATCCACAAATAGATCTGTAGCATTCTCCAACACCCTGCAAAAACCAAACTACACCTGGTGATGATTTTGCCCTTAAAAAAGATTACATAAATAAATTAATCAGTTGATGTTACGTATGAGGATTCAGCAGTTCATGCTGTCGGCTTATCAAAGAAATCTTAAGTCTTCAAAGCCAAGAGTAAACAAGCTTACTCCGTCCAGTAACAAAGTGTCACAAAGAAATGTTCCACCTTCAAAAATTTGTTTCATGTGTACTAACATGTAAAACAGTAATGCTGTATATCATAAGAAAGTTATCATACTCTATCGGAGAGACTATATTTAGGTATACAATTTGCAATTAAAACATTAGTTTGGGAATCTATTTTACAGATACTTTAACATTATTAAACTACTTAATTTTGATATGTGAATAACATCCATTACTTAAAATTTAATAAGCAAAAACATACCGAAAGGCAGTTTTTTAATCTATATCTTACATTTATGATCAGTTAATTAATTTTTAAAAATTCAGCATTATGTCAGTGCAAAGTACAGCAAAACACTGGATAGCTGGATAGCCGAAGCAGAACTTGAAAACAGAAAATGAAATTTTAAAAAAACACAAAAAACTAAAGATACACCTCAGAAGATTCTGGCAATTACATTAGTAATGATCAGATTATTGGAATTTCCATCTCTGTCTAAAAATTGTAACAAAATTTTACCGGTCTTCCCCCGCCAGCCCTGATCATCACACTGAATTCCACTACAGACTTCCTAACCTTCTCTAGTAGCTCTTGTTCCCAGCTCCTGCTGCAATAATCTAATCTTTGTTCTGCAACCCTGAAGTCACAAAGTAACAGGGTATTTTCTTTTGTGTTTTTGTTTTGTTGCGCTGTGGTTTGTTTCCTAAGTCCCTCTCTGCTGACTGTCTCCTTTCCCCAAACCAACACAGCCCCTGAGGCCTCCACAACGTCTGGAGAAGAAATTTCCATGGAGGGTTCAGTGCCCTAGGAAGAGGGAATTTCTCAGGCTCGTGGACCTGTTCCCACCTACCGGTCACTGGGAAGGGACACGGAGAAGTCTCCCTTTTCTGCCCTAGAAAGCCCTCTGGGGCTCAAGCTGTTCCACTGCCCTAGAGAAGGAAACCCAGCCTTGCTCAACTCGGGCTGATGATGCAAGTCTGGCTGCTGGAACAACACAGAGACTCTTCCTCAAATGCTTTGGGAACGGAACGTTCTCAAATTCCATGCTCGCTGCTCTGCGCATACGGCTGAGATGACTAGGAAACAGAGAAGTCCCTAATCCTATGTCCCAGCGAAACTCAAGGGAGAAAAAAATGGAGAAGTAAAAGCATAACGCTGTGTCCTCCCATCCCTGTTGCCCGTCTTCAATGGAAAATGCTGATTACTCACTATCCACACTTCTCATTTTTTCCAGGAGTTCTCCTGACCTTCATTTTTATTTTCTATACCTAAAGTCTGGAGAAACTAGACTACTGGTCAAGGATTATATATAGGGTGTACAATTCTACGTGGTAATCCAAAGAGCTGTAAACATTTTCCTTGGTAAAGGTCAGTAACCAGCCCCTGGAGTTTTTAATGCCATGCTGTCCTTAGGTACATAATCATCACCCAAACGGAGACTCCTTTGAATTCTGCGACGGTTCTACTGATTCCTTACCGTGAGTGGGATAGATAACATGCCTTTCTCCTCTACCCCAATTGTAGTGGTAAACTTGTTCTAATCCACCTTTTATTGTACCTGCATGTGTCTATTTACTTATTTTGTTCCCCAAAGACCCTAAATGTTTAAAGCTTTATTTACTAAAAAAAAATTAAAGTAAAATGAATCAAAGAGGAAGAGAGAGTGCATTTATGAAGAAGCCTTTCATATGACACTAAAAAAATTTTTTTTTTACTTTAAAAAAATTTTTATTGAAATATAGTTGATTTATAATGTGTTAGTCTCAGGTGTACAGCAAAGTGATTCAGATATATATATATACACATATATAACTTTATATAAATATATATATATATTTTTATATTCTCTTCCATTATAGGTTATTAAAAGATATTGAGTAGAGTTCCCTGTGCTACACGGTAGGCCCTTGTTGGTGATCTGTTTTATATACAGTAGTGTGTATATTTTAATCTCCAACTCCTAATCATATAATCTGTTTGATAGACCATTTTAAAAACTGAAAAGAGTCCTGAGGAAGCTCTGGGGAGACCCAAGATTGGAAAGGACTGATTTATTCTTTCCACGACTCTTCTCTGGGACAATAATCTTACAAATCCTGAGATTCTTAGAGCGGTCATGCCATCTGAGTGGCCCCTTGAGCCAGTTTCCAGGCTTCAAGCATTCACTTCTACATCTACATTCATTATCTTTGCCCTCTTTATCTACACGTCCAATGTCATTTTTTAAATTTATTCACTTTTGGCAAACATAAATCTATTTCAGAGAAAACTTTGTATCACTTCATCAAGTGGAAAAACCACTATGTATCCCTCTGAAGGAAAGACTTTGTAATAAATGTGATACAACCCAACCAATGTTATTAAATTCTAGCTAGATCCTACAGTCCCCAAAGGCTCTGAGTGGAAGCCATGTTCTTTCTTTGTTAAATAGTGAGTTTACAATGGGAAGAGAGAGATTAAAGACATACTAGCTCCAAATGGAGACCTTCTCCTTGGCTTTACCAGAAGGATTAAAGCAGACTGAAAATGGAATTGCTTCAGCATCAAATCACAGTAATGAGAACTGGTGGATGACTTAGGAACCATCTAAAAATCCTCTTCAAACACACCAGGGAGTGGTACAAGCTTATGTCTTGGGCAACTGAGCTAGAGAAGGCCTAAGAGATCCACGCTGGGACCAGGCTACATCCCCGACTCCTAAGCACAGTATTCCTAACAGTGCAACTCACAAAGCACTTATAGAGAGCCTACTGTATACACTTATGCTGCTAAAGAAGTAATCAACTGACTAGACTCTCTACTTTGGCCCCTGAACTGGATGGGACTCCTATAGGCCGTGGGTATGATGCTTGTAGAAGACACCTTAAAAATCAAACCAGCAGCTCTAACACAAGCCTCCCTCCCAGGCCTGCCTGTTCTCACATCATCAAAAAGCTAGTCCAAGGGCCACTTAAGTAGAGCTGCCTTTCTTCAAGGCAAGTTCAGAGTTTATTCATTAGCAAGTAACTACTATATGATAAAAAACTATAAGCATATCATTCAAATGCTTTATTGGTCAAAAAGATGGATGCTTTTATTAGCCCAACCTTTTTTGTAATGGAGTGCCACTGATGACCCAGCATTAGCCTCATTCCCTGCTATTAATCACACTTCTAAGAGCCCATTTTGCCTTAAAATCTTAAGAAATTGCTATAATTTAAAGACATGGTGGCTACATAATGGGAAATGCCTCACAGATTGTATCATTTCACAAAATACAGTATTTTTTTATGGGAACAATGAACATAATGCTAAAGTATTACAAAATGAGGATAATTTTTATATATAAAAGTGAGATGTAAGCTGTCTTTTCTTCTTGTGGCTTCCCACATTGGCACACTTTAATCACTACCTTTGCGAAGTTGATTAATAAGGCATAGGCATATAGTTTACATAGATTAAAATCAATACAACACTCTCAAACAAATGAAAAATAAAAATGAAATGGAGAAAACCTTATGTACTAAGATAGAAAAGAAACATCGCGTGGTCTGAGAATATTCCATCAGTGGCAGATGCCTCATTCATCGTATATCATTCCTGTGCCTTCTCTGTTCACATGAAGAGAACTAAAGCAAGCTCTTCAATAAGGGACTTCAGGACAAACTACAGGTATCTGTCAATTTACTTTCAGTGTGACTTCAATAATATAACGATGCCCTTACCTTCTAAGTCCTCATCTCATTAAATCACCCTTCATGACCATTTAGTACCCCTGAATATTATAAAGGAAGGCAGAGCTGAAAGAGTTTTTCAAAATACTGAGCTAAAATAAACCTTTTTCAAAGTGCCCCTTCAATTTTTACTACTACACAATTAGAACACAGCATACGCGAATTTTCCAATCCTGCATATCCGAAAAAATGGTGACATCATATTATATGATGAATGAAGGGTAGGCTCCAATTAGGCACAAAGATGATGAACAGATCTGGTGTACATGACTGGAAGGAACAACCTTTTTCAAAGTGCCCCTTCAATTTTTACTACTACACAATTAGAACACAGCATACGCGAATTTTCCAATCCTGCATATCCGAAAAAATGGTGACATCATATTATATGATGAATGAAGGGTAGGCTCCAATTAGGCACAAAGATGATGAACAGATCTGGTGTACATGACTGGAAGGAACAACCTTTTTCAAAGTGCCCCTTCAATTTTTACTACTACACAATTAGAACACAGCATACGCGAATTTTCCAATCCTGCATATCCGAAAAAATGGTGACATCATATTATATGATGAATGAAGGGTAGGCTCCAATTAGGCACAAAGATGATGAACAGATCTGGTGTACATGACTGGAAGGAACAACCTGAGAATCCGTCAGTCTTAAGTCAAGAACCCAGGTATCATCCTACGGTTAGCAAGGATTGAACTCAGAAACTGTGAAACAGCCAGAGGCTGGTGACACAGTATAGGTGGGGGGCCGGGCATTGGACTGCTCAATGATAAGTAATCACAGCTCTGACTGAGGGGCCCCTTCTCAGAAACATGCTCCTCCACCATGTGGTGTCAAATGGCTAAGATAAGCACCTAGACCTTGAACCCACCACTCCTAACTAGTAAAGAGGCCAACCTCTGCACCTTTTTCTCAAGACCTAGGAGGAAGTGCTGAGCCAGGGAGGATATTCAAGAAGAAACAGTCACAGACACACCAACAAGAAGGGCAGAGCTTAAGATGCCCACAGTCAACAGAGCAGGTGCCAACAGTGGGGTCAGTGATAGCAGCCTCTCTTCACATACTGGGTCCTGGGGTCACTGGATGGCTGCAGACTCAGTGGTGGGACCACCAGATGTCTGGAGACTCCAGATTCTCAACAGGACACCTTCATGAACTAAATATCCAAAGAAACTTCTGAAGGGCATTGCTACTCCTTGGCATTTCCATGGTAAGTGTGAAGAGTAGGGGTACTGGACATCTTCAGAGCAGAAACGCCACCTGGTACTGAGTACGAGACTTTTAAGGGAGGCAACAGGGCCTATGAGCGTCATCGATATCTGAGTTAAGACTCATCAAAGATCACAGCCCATGGATAAGCAAATGATAGAAGGAGTCAATATATCTATTCAAGAGCAGATCCCTGCGGTACTTTCCTTAGGAGACTGATACAGGTGCAAAGGCTCTGTCTCGTGGCAAGAATTTCCAGACAAAACCACATACACCTCCAACAGATAAGGAAGTGATCACTTTTTACGCTGCAACTGTGGTGCAGACCTCCACTACTAAAGCATGGTTCTATGGAGAACAGCACAGGTATCGTGTGGGAGCAAAATGTACCTTCTCAGGCCCGTCGTGGACCCACTGAATGAGCATGTGCATGTTGGTGAGAGCCTCCAGGTGATTCAATTAAAGTTTGAGAAGGCAGGTGTGGTGGAAAGAGAGTCGCCATTGGACCGCACACACTTGAATTTGATGCCTCGCACTACCAGTTGCAAGGTTTCAACAAGCCGCCCAACCACTCTCTCCATTTCCTCACCTCTAAAATCACACCACTCTGCATCTGGATTCACTCATCCTTCGAAGCAGTATTTATTTTGTACCTACTATATGCCAGGTCCTGTCCTAAGTGTGGGGCAACAATGGGGAACACAAATCGATACAGATCCACGGACAGGAAAGTGACTAATGGGGAAAACACACATTAATCAATTATTCGTATAATAAGTAGAGATTAGGACTGTGAGTACTGTTACAATGAAAAATGCACAGGGCTCTGAGAGCACGCAAAGCTAATATATGTAAAGTGCCTAGTACGCAGTAGGTGCTCAATAAATCACAGGGATTATTAGTAGCCCATAAAACCCAGACCTTGGGGAAGCCACTAAAAAATTCCCAAGTGCAGAATACTCCTCTCTCCATCATAAAACGAGCCTGAAGTAGGACTGTGTTCTCAGTGGAATGATTTTTAGAAACATTTCCTGCTTTCTCCAGGTGATATGAGGAATATAACATCGATAAAGTCAACACTGCTTTGAAGGACAGCTTAGAGAACGTCATTCACTTTCCGGGTTATTGTTCAGAATTAGCTCTTGTTTACCAAGTTGTAGTTAAAAGGGAAAATGCAGAGCAGGGCAGAGGGTAATACTGCTAACCAGCCTCATTCTAAGCAGTCTCTTGATGATGACTTTGAAGCCTCGATACCTCCAGAAAAAATCTTTAATTGCCTTTTCAGAAGCATTTCTCCTTTGTATACACCGTTTGTGGAAGTCAAGGAAGTACATGTTAATAATTGCAGATAGGATTAGCAAGCTGTACCTCATATTCTGGACGCAAGTGGTTAATGACTAGTGTACTTAGCATGCGTTGTCTACACAGTGGGAAAACGGGACAGAATAGGCATCAGAGATCCCACGACCAAATCCCCAACACCGAGGACACCCACGCCAGGAGGGGGGCGACCTTCTTCTTCCCCACTGAATAGAAAGTTTTTGTAACCTCACAACTGAGTGGGTTCAGCGTCCCCTTCAACCAGCCCTCTGAGCCCACCATGGCATTCTTATGCTCATTTCCCATGAATTCGTGAACTTTACATAAAAAATTTAACCATGATGTCTTAGCTCGTCATGTTCGTTTTGGGTTCTTTTCCCAAAAGTTGGCTTTCTTCCAACAGGTGAGTATTTGTGATGGGAGAATTCTGACCTCACTTTTAACAGAAAGCCCCCCATCGAAGAATACGCAACAGGAACTGCCGGGAAAAGGCAGGGACACTGGGGAAAGTGTATACCATAAAACGTGGTTTGTGTTAAGACCTCCAGGTCTTAACGTACAGGAGCTGAGTGATAACACCATCGGCTCACACACTGGAGCACCTATTTTGATTTTTATAAGTTGCTTGTATTGTTAGATGGAATAGGATAGGGTCACTATTAACTTGGTAAGCAGTCACAAATGGGTGTTTTTCATTTCTTACTGCCTGGAATAAGATACATCTTCAGGATAATTTCCCTTGGGTCCAACTATTAAAAATGCAAAGTATGAGGGGAAAGGATACATCTGGAATAATAGAAAACATCAGGGGAAAAAAATTCTGCCTCACACTGTCGTTCCACAGCAGCGGTTCTCAATAGGGGGCGATTTTGCCCGCCCCCCTAGCCCCACCCAGGGGACATCTGGCAATGTCTGGGGACAGTTTTGGTTGTCACAACTGGGAAGAACGGGTGTTACTGGGAAACCAGGGATGCGTGTTGTTAAAATCCTACAATGCACAGCACAGGCCGCAGCACAAAAAGTTATTTGGTCCCTCATGTTGGTAGCATCACAGTTAAGAAAACTGTTCTATGGAATTTGCACTGCATCAAAGCAATGAGTGATAGTTCTTTTTCGATAATAAATTTATAATATGCCTTAAAATGTTAATGACTTGTGATGTTTGCTCGCATTTCTACTTCGTAAATACTAGTGAATCGAGCAACTGTGATGGGGCAAGGTTAGGCAAAACAGGCGATGCTCTGTCATGGAGTGCTGTGTTTCATGAGGGTGGCAATGAGGAGGGTGAGGGAGAGCGTGCTCACAAGCAAACAGGAGGAGAGGTGCCTGGAAATGGAAGTGACCAAGCCTGGAAGGGAAGACTGGAGGTGGAACCTTCACTGAGCTGGGAGCAGGGAAGGGCTGGGATTAAAGGAATCTTTTAGGGAGAGAAATCTGATGGAAGTACGCTGGATGCGGCTAAAGCAAGGAAACCAGGGGGCAAATTAGGAAGCTTGAGTCCGGTACTGACAGAGGCAGTAAGAGTGGGAATCAAAAGAGGGCTGGGGGCTCCCTCCCTTTTCCCCCTGACTCCTGAGCACATACATGCTCTATCATGACTCCCTCTTCTGCTGTGAAATCTGTACCCTCCCGCTCCTGACAAGTACGCATGGCAATCTTAAAACAGGTTTCCTCAACCTCAAGCGTCCCTGATGGACAGAACTAGACCTCATCGCCTCCCCTTCTTCCTCCCCACTGGGTCCTCGGCCCGCTCTAAGCTGGCTTCTGCCCCTCCCCGCTGCCCCAAATATTCCTACCACAGTCGCTAACGCGACTGGAGTTGCTAAATTCAATTGACACTTTTCAATCCTTACCTCACTTGACCCCCTGACAGCACATGACACTGTCATTCACATCGTCTCTCTCTGGGGAAAAAAAAAATCTCTCTTCTTTGCCTCCAGGTTTTCCTGCTCACGGTGCTTCTCTGCCTACATATCTGGGTGTCTCCTTCTCACTCCTTTTAAGGAGCGTGACTTCCTCTGCTCATTCTGAAATCTTTCATCTTGCCTAGAGTTCCATACTCAGGATTCCCAAACTCTAAAGCAGGGGTTGACAAACAACCCAATCCAAAAATGGGCAGAAGACCTAAACAGACATTTCTCTAAAGATATACAGATTGGCAACAAACACATGAAAGAATGCTCAACATCGTTAATCATTAGAGAAATGCAAATCAAAACTACAATGAGATATCATCTCACACCGGTCAGAATGGCCATCATCAAAAAATCTACAAACAATAAATGCTGGAGAGGGTGTGGAGAAAAGGGAACCCTCTTGCACTGTTGGTGGGAATGTAAATTGATACAGCCAATATGGAGAACAGTATGGAGGTTCCTTAAAAGAACTACAAATAGAACTACCAAACGACCAAGCAATCCCACTACTGGGCATATATCCCGAGAAAACCATAATTCAAAAAGAGTCATGTACCAAAATGTTCATTGCAGCTCTATTTACAATAGCCAGGAGATGGAAGCAACCTAAGTGTCCATCATCGGATGAATGGATAAAGCAGATGTGGCATATATCTACAATGGAATATTACTCAGCCATAAAAAGAAACGAAATTGAGTTATTTGTAGTGAGGTGGATGGACCTAGAGTCTGTCATAAAGAGTGAAGTAAGTCAGAAAAGCAAATACCGTATGCTAACACATATATATGGAATCTAAGGGAAAAAAAAAAAAGGTCATGAAGAACCCAGGGGCAAGACGGGAATAAAGACACAGACCAACTACAGAATGGACTTGAGGACATGGGGAAAGGGAAGGGTAAGCTGTGACAAAGTGAGAGAGTGGTATGGACATATATACAGTACCAAAGGTAAAATAGATAGCTAGTGGGAAGCAGCCGCATAGCACAAGGAGATCAGCTCGGTGCTTTGTGACCACCTAGAGGGGTGGGATAGGGAGGGAGACGCAAGAGGGAAGAGATATGGGGACATATGTATATGTATAGCTGATTCACTTTGTTATAAAGCAGAAACTAACACACCATTGTAAAGCAATTATACTCCAATAAAGATGTTAAAAATATAAAATAAAATAAAAAATAAAGCAGGGGTTGACAGTTTTTTTCTGGAAAGGGCCAGAGAGTAAATATTTTCCACTTTGCAGGCCACACGGTCCCTGTCCCAATAACTCAGAGTCGTAGCTCCCTCGTACCACAAATGTAACCAGAAACAAGACACTAACATGTCTCGGGCATGACTGAGTGACTGCCAATAAAACTTTATTTACAAGACAGGTAGCAGCGGGATTTGTCCCACAGGGCTGTAGTTTGCTGACCCTTGCTTGAAAGCACCATCCCTGGAAGACCTTATCCCTCCCGTGGCTTCATTTCAGTACTACCTACATCCGCTGAATGCTGAAACGTTTCCGCCAACCAAAGTATCTTTGCAGAGCTACAGACCCGGACTCCTACAACCTTCTGGACATTGCTGGACATTTCTTCTGGATGTGCTAAAATAACCTCAACTTTGTGTCAGACTGAGATCATCTATTTCTTCCTCCATCCAAACCCCAAGCCAGCGGTTTTCAAACAGAGGTCACTTTTCAAATCAAGAATTATCTCATCATCTTTCTTCTCTTTTATTTCCTCCATTACCAGTTCCCATCTACTCTACCTACTATTCATTCATTCATTCATTCATTCATTGCTTAACCAATACAAGCTTGTAATATTATTTACATCATCTCACTTGATTTATTTTTTTAACATCTTTATTGGAGTATAATTGCTTTACAATGGTGTATTAGTTTCTGCTTTAGAACAAAGTGAATCAGTTATACATATACATATATCCCCATATCTCTTCCCTCTTGCGTCTCCGTCCCTCCCACTCTCCCTATCCCACCCCTCTAGGTCGTCACAAAGCACCGAGCTGATCTCCCTGAGCTGATCTCCCTGTGCTATGCGGCTGCTTCCCACTAGCTATCTATTTTACCTTTGGTAGTGTATATATGTCCATGCCACTCTCTCACTTTGTCCCAGCTTACCCTTCCCCCTCCCTGTGTCCTCAAGTCCATTCTCTAGTAGGTCTGCATCTTTATTCCCATCTTGCCCCTAGGTTCTTCATGACCATTTTTTTGTTTCGTTTTTTAGATTCCATATATATGTGTTAGCATATGGTATTTGTTTTTCTCTTTCTGACTTACTTCACTCTGTATGACAGACTCTAGGTCCATCCACCTCACTACAAATAACTCAACTTCGTTTCTTTTTATGGCTGAGTAATATTCCATTGTAGATACGTGCCACATCTTCTTTATCCGTTCATCTGTTGACGGACACTTAGGTTGCTTCCATGTCCTGGCTATTGTAAATAGAGCTGCAATGAACACTGTGGTACATGACTTTGAATTATGGTTTTCTCAGGGTATATGCCCAGTAGTGGGATTGCTGGGTCATATGGTAGTTCTATTTGTAGTTTTTTAAGGAACCTCCATACTGTTCTCCATAGTGGCTGCATCATTTACATTCCCACCAACAGTGCAAGAGGGTTCCCTTTTCTCCACACCCTCTCCAGCATTTATTGTTTGTAGGTTTTTTGATGATGGCCATTCTGACCGGTGTGAGATGATACCTCATTGTAGTTTTGATCTGCATTTCTCTAATGATTAGTGATGTTGAGCATCCTTTCATGTGTTTGTTGGCGATCTGTATATCTTCTTTGGAGAAATGTCTGTTTAGGTCTTCTGCCCATTTTTGGATTGGGTTGTTTGTTTTTTTGTTATTGAGCTGCATGAGCTGCTTGTAAATTCTGGAGATTAATCCTTTGTCCGTTGCTTCATTTGCAAATACTTTCTCCCATTCTGAGGGTTGTCTTTTTGTCTTGTTTATGGTTTCCTTTGCTGTGCAAAAGTCACTTGATTTTTTATGGCAACTCCCACGGAACGGCAAGTATGGACAGTCACATCCCATTTTACAGATAAGTGCATCAAATCTTCAAAAAATAATGTGCCTGGAAAGAAGTGGAGTTAGGGCTTGGGCTCTACCTGCTATTTAAATAGCATCTGTTTCTCCACACCCTTGCCTTGGAGCATGCCCCCATCCCTTTGTAACTGTGAATGGGAATGGGTGCATCTCCCAGCCTGGCCGTGTCACAGCGCGTCTGATCACATGACCTCCTTTGTTTAACGGCTCCTCCTTCAATGGCTCCCTAATGCCTCACATGTGAGGTCCCAAACCGCTAGGCTTCCTCTGTCCAGTAGGAAAGCCACTGGCTACATGAAGTTATTGAACAATTAAAATGTGGCTAGAGGGCTTCCCTGGTGGCGCAGTGGTCGGGAGTCCGCCTGCCGATGCAGGGGACACGGGTTCGTGCCCCGGGCCGGGAAGATCCCACATGCCGCGGAGCGGCTGGGCCCGTGAGCCATGGCCGCTGAGCCTGCGCGTCCGGAGCCTGTGCTCCGCAACGGGAGAGGCCGCAACAGTGAGAGGCCCGCGTACCGCCAAAAAAAAAAAAAAAAAAAAAAGTGGCTAGAGTGACTGTAGAGCTGAATTTTTGCTATATGTGAAATTTTAATGCAAACTAGTTTTAATTTAAAAACTGATACGTGGTTCAGTGATTGGAAAATTTTCAGGTATGTGCTCAACAACTTGGATATACGCATCTACCTTCTCAGCTGTAAGTTCTGTGAAATTTAAGTACAGATCAAGTATTTCTGATGAAATTTTAATATCCAAACTGAGATGATTTTTCAGATTTAGTATGAAAGAAAAGAATGTAAAATGTGGCTTTCATAAATTTTAAATAGTGATTACAGGTTAGAATGATGATATTTTGAATTGGGTTAAATAAAATACTTTTACAATATATACCGGATTCTTTTTACATTTTTAATGTAGCTCACAGAAAATTTTAAATTCCTTAGCGGGGCTCTCGTTTTATTTCTACTGCATAGCACTGGGCTAGGCACCCAGCCCTTCATGATCTGGCTGTACCACTATACCTGTTCTTTTCTCTCTCTGTTTCTCCCTCTCTCTTTCTGGTCTCCTCTCCTCCCCTTCCCCATCTACACTGTGGCCATGCTCAATGACGGCCTTGAATGCCTCTGTACCTCCACACACGTGTTCCCTCTACCTCTAAGTCTCTGTGGCGAATCTTCATGGAGCTAAGTCCTACAGAACTTCAAAACTCAGCTCAAGCTAAGAAGCGTTTACAGACCATCCTCACCACCAAGTCTGGGATAGGCATTCAGGCACAGGGTCTCATCAAGTTTTATACTGAACTCATGCAGAGCAATCGTTACACTGTCTTGTAATTTTCTGCATGCTTAACTGTAAGCCAGGGATGACGTCTTGTACCTCACATGGTACGAGGCAATTTGATAAATAATTCACTGTCTATCAGATGGATGAATGAATGAATGAATGAATGAGATATTGTGCAGCTAGAACCGAAGACCTGGGAGCTGTCTGGTTAGAAGAATTGAGGAGGCATCAGTAAGTTTCTCTGATTTCCAGCCCAGATGATCAGGAGAATGATGATGTTCTCGTAAGAACAGCCAAGCGAGGGAAAGAGATTGTTCTCAGGAGAGAAGCAGAAGTGAAAACGAGCTGTGCTGGGGGGAGTCTCGAGGACATGGCTAACACTTCAAACGGCGTGGGTAAGATTGAGAGGGGCCGGGAGGGATCCTCCAAACAAACCGTAGGCAATTCGTATATTTAGAAAACAGGAAGAGGGACACTATCTGAGCACTAACTTCTTGTCCTCACAACTACCCTGTGGAGTACGTATTAACCCCCATTTTGAGAAGAAAACACTAAAGGTCAGGGAAAATTAATGTATTATACACACACACACACACACACACACACACACACACACACACACACATCAAGCTGGTGGACAAACATGCGAACGTCAAGAGTCATCCAATCTCTCTCTGTCCACCATAGAGGGACATCAGAAGCAGAACCGCAGAGAGTGACACAGAAGTCAGAAGACAGTTTCAAGAAGGAAGGGGTGGTTGGTGATCTCAAGCAGTTTAGAGAAGTTGAGTATGATAAGATGATGGAGAAGGCAAAAGGGAATTCCCCTGCCCAGCATCAAATATCTTCATCCTCTTGCCCTTTTCTCCTTCCCTTCTGAGAGTAAGAGGTTGTTCACCTTCTACCTTCACTCTTAAATCCGTGCCCTCCGTCAACTACCGTCCCTCCAACATCAATCCGACTCTCCCTAGCGGTCCCCTCATTTTAGCCTATAATTACGTTCAAGGTACTCTGCCCCTAGGTCGTCATTTCCGGGTCACCCTTTTGCTCCTCCTGTGTCCACCCTTCAGCCTCTTTCCCTTACTCAGTTAAGTGTCTTGAAAGGATGTTCTCGCCACGATTTTGTCTTCTACTTGCAACTCTCTGCACTGTGGATTCTCAATTCTCCAGGCTAGGATGGTAATTCCTAAGCTCTGAAGCGAATTAGGATTCAGTACTTCACCCAGATCCAGGGCAGCAAGCCTGGGGTAGAACCCTGGAGGCAACATTTACTACAAGCAGGCTAGGGGATGAGGATGCAGGCGGTGCCAGAGCACAGCCAGAAACACCGCGAAACCCCACAGACCAGAGGTTCTCGGTCACATCTCACATTTAAGGCCACTCTGAAACCTCTCGCATACTTTCTCTGAGACCACACTGCACCCCCCCGATTTGCTGCTGGACTCTGTAACCCTTCACCTCCTTGGTCTTTTATTTATTTATTTTTGGGGAAGACTTCACTATCTCCATCCACGCATTCAGTGTTGCTGTTCCTTAAGTTCCCCTGTGCCCACCGCATACGCTTTACCCCTGCTTAATGCAGTGATTACTCCAGATTGGACCCCCAAGAACTACTTCTCTCCTTTATTGGTTATTCACACCACTCAAAGTCCATCAGATGTCCCAAAACTCAACATGTCCAAAACTGTACACTCTTTCCTCAAACCTGCTAATTTTCCTGATCAGGAAAACACCACTGTCATCTTCTCTGACACTCAGTTGACCACTAAGATGTGGTAATCTTTAGTCTTACATACCCAACCAGTTTATCCTCATTCTTTTCATCATCGTCATGGCCATCCAGCCCTCATCATCTCATCTCTCTCCTGCAATACCCAAGGAACCTTCTGCTACTATCACGAGCAACATTCAAAACAAAACCCAATCTGGCTGAGTCACTCCCTTGCCTGCAAACCTCCCAAAGCTCGCCTGTCCTCAAAGTATAATCCTAATTCCTTTGCTTGGAAATAACAGGGCCCTTGTGTAACTTCCCGGACTTCTCTCCTGCTGTCCTCCTCCACTGACCCACACTACTCCATGTTACCTGCTATTTTCCAAACATGCTTTACTCTGTCATCTCTCTACATATGTTGTTCCCTCCCTCTCAGATGCCCCTTTCCTACTACTTTAATTAATAAACTCCTATGAATGCTTTGAAACCCAGATCAAATGTTACCTTAAGATATTTATTTAGATACTTATTTCATCCTAAGTACTCCAGATGTACTTTATTTTTATGTTGGCCAAAGGTCACATTTCTTTATGATAAAGACTAAACTCCTCCTCCCACTAGGCTAAAAGTATCTATTGTTGCTTCACTAAAGTCTAATAGTACTGAACGCCGAGCAATCACTCAGCAAAGGTTTGTGGAATGAATGAATGAATGGGGTCACGGGCAACGCAAAGATGCAGAAGTGAGCCATCAATCACACTGCCTGAACCATGGCAGCTGCTCAAGAAACGGAGAATCCCTTCTCTTCGAAGACTAAGGAGGTGATCAGAGAGAAGAACAGGCTGAGGATTCTGAGTTTAGAGAAGGGAAGTTTAGCAAGTCACATGACCACCATTTTTAGAGTAAAAGAGGACTTAAAGTATCTGCTGAGATCAAATGACGGTAGAGCAGAGGCTCAAGTGTAGTTGGCAAGTTCCTGTACAGTCAACGTGGTAACAGAGAGGACTCTAAAACCACAAACCCTGGGATTGTTGAGCCCAGGAGGGCTTGCTGAGTTGAGACCAGAATGCAGAGCTGTGTACTCAGCACGGTTCTCAGAGAGTCTCCACCAGCACTCATCAGCTTAAGAAGTGCAGTGGAGTCGATGGAACATGGAGTCGGGAGTCGCCAAAGTCCAAGAAGTAGAGGAAGAAGGGATAAGGGAGAGAGATGCAGGGAGTGTACCACTCAAGGGGCTAGTTATCGGCTCTATGCTGGGTAGCAAGGGAAGTAGACATGGGATGGAGAAGTAAAGTACAATCAATGCCAGCGATGGGAAGGCTGTGAGCAAACTGAGGATTTGAAGTGCCTGGGTAAAAGACATACAGCAAAAAAACACTGAGGTTTAAACAAGCTTCTAAAATCATCCAGCAAGGCAAAGGGAGAAGATCCGGCACGTGGCACAGCGACACGCAGTCGTGCCCAGTGGACATTTGCTAAATAAATGAGTCAATGACTGCATGGGACAGAGTCAACCCCTCGCCCAGCGGTCCTTTGTGAGCTACCAGCATCTAATTTATCATCAAGCTCATTAGAAAACAGTCACAGATTAACAGTGTACTCCAAGGACATCCCACAGACTGGTAGTTTTGACAAGGATATATCTGACGTTATTCTAACTTGATCACAGCGGCACTATGTTTAACAGTTAGGAATACTCAGCTACGAAGGTGCCCAGATCTGCCAGGACCTAGCCTATTACAGACAGTCAGTAAATACCACTTGAATGAATGAACAGATGCGTAAGTGGATGAATGAATGACAGAATACACATTACTTACCATGCATATAACAAACACCGGCTACCTTCCAAAATCATCACTTGAGGTACACTATTCACCCAAGGCAGCCTGCGCAAGCAACATGGAGTGAACAGTTAAGGCATCTTGTTTCTCAAAAATTCAGCAGATACAAAGGTACTAGCTGGGAAGCGGCAGCGTGTGAAGGCGTCTGATTCTGCTGCTTGCCATGTTACTCCAATACATTTGCCGCAGAAACGCTAAACTGTCAATCCCTTTCGCCTGGGTAGCCACGTTTCAGAAGTGGCTCAGTCTGAACAGCAGTGAGCTCTCCATTTAATGCCTCTTACTTCATAAACTACTAGGAGAGCTCAATTCGCTCAGCAACTGGGAAGGAAACTGAGCTGATAAGAGAATTAATGCTTTCTTCCCAAATCACATCATCTAGGATAATAAAAGCATGTTAAATAAATAACGCTTAAAAGAAATAGGAGAAAAACATTTTAACATAAAGCTCTAAGCTATATTGATGTTTATAAGTATTACTGGTTGGGAGGAGGACTTCTGAGCTTAGTCATAATTGCTAATGCTGCGGATTTGTTCCCTGCAGAATTCTCTGAGATAAACACAGATTTGCATATTTTGAAGGTATTTTGTCTGTCTGTTACACATTCCTGTGACTGTAAAGAATTTTTCTTTATCAAGAGTAGTTAGTTTCCACCCCTCATTTCCAATTCTCTGCCCACTTTTTTCCCTTTTCCAGCCTTTTGGGATTCCTCCCCGCCAACACCAGGGTTGAAGGAAACCTTTTGAGCCAGGAGGTTGCGAACAGAAACCCAATCACATCTCTGGAAAGGAAGAGAGTGAGGGGATTCGATGCAGAGCGAGAATGGATACAGGAAAGGGTGCCAACCACAGGGGCGCAAGTTAGACTACGAAAAATCATGTCTTCAGACACTGAGGCAGTATTTCCTTCACAGACAGTAGGTTCACAGACAATTTTCGCCTGCTAGAAACAAATGGTGGTGTTACAGACTAAAACTGAATGAATCCTCTATGTACGTCTCTAACTGATTCACTGTACCGTAGAGCAGAAAGTAACACAACGTTGCAAATCAATTATACGCCAGTAAAAAAATTTTTAAAATTAAAAAAAAAAAACCAACTGAATGAATCCAAGTTTAAAAAAAAAAATTGGAGAGGGGGTGAAGACTGAATGTTTGAGCCACGACTTTGGTTTTTACAGTAACTTGACTTGACACATCCCAGGCCTGAGTACTTTTTCGGCAGCATGTGAGGCTGGACTCCTCTGGGGCGGAGAAGTTTAAATGACGTTGATTTTCATCTGCCCGTTTACTTGAGCTAACGCAACTATCTCTCCTTAGGAACCCGGGTATCCCATTTTGCCCCGCAAGGTCTGGATCACTAACAATCTCAGGATCTTTCTCGTAGGCGAAGCTGGATTCCTCAAAGCACGGATGCTTGTTGAAAGTCTGATGGCCGCTGCTGCCCCCCCAGGGCTCCCTATCCAGTCTGGACATCCTCATCCGGTGAGATGAGGCGAGACTCTGGCCGGCCTCAGAGCCCCACTGCACACTGCAGCCACCTCGGAAACACCTCTTACCTGGGCAGCGGGTTCTGCCAGGCACAGGGGACGTCAGTGTCCACCCTGGGGTGCCCTCTTCCTTCTGGGGTGCCCTCTCCCCTCCCTGACACTCCCCCCACCCCTGGCCTGGCCCGCTCTCAGCCCCTGGGTGTGCCCTAAGTGAGCTGTCACCAGCCAGTAAGAGGGATGGTGCACGGCCGCGCTAGTCAGACCGGGGTAAGAGGCGAAGCATGCAGGATGTCAGCCAGCAGCTGACAGTCCCCTCTGATGACAGGGCAGAGGGAGCAGGACGCGTCTGGTTTGGCTGTGGGTGGGGAAAGTCATTCTGGTCTTCGTGGCATCAGTGGTGCCGGGGTCCCCTGGACCACATGAGAAGGCAGGTGTGGTTCTAGGATGCGGCGCTTCGCACGCTCTGAGTCATGCCTCCGTTGACGCATGGGTGGCTCCCGATTCGCTGCAGTCCCCTCCTCACTGCCGACCCAGGACCCTTTTCTGAGGCTGCCTCAACAGCCACACGAGGAACACGTCACCGGCCCAGGAGCAAGCGGCTTTACCACACTCGTGTTTCCCCAGAATCCCCTCATCACGTGGCTCTGAGATGCAGAGCACAGGTCCTGCTGGATCTCAAGACCCCAGAACATGAAAAATTACAGTGTCTTTCTATTGGGAGCAACAGAGCTCCCTGATAGAAGGGGGCTGTAAACCCACCCTTGCCCAAACTGAAAACACCGCCCGCCGGCACCAAAAACCCCCAAAGAAGCGCTAGTCAACCTGAATTATTCCAAGGTCCGGCTGAGTCTAGAGCTTATCTAACGGTCTATTGAGTTCTCAGTAAGTCATGTGAAAGGAAGTCCTGTGATAACATTTCCTGAGACTTCTAGACATTTGATTAAGGAGTTATAAATCTTAGAGTCTGACGTGTCACAAGCAGAGTGAGATTACACCCAGAGCTGTCAAGATTAGGTAAACTTGTCTTGTTCTCTTACAGGTCTTTCTCAGCCTTATACCACAGATTGAAGATTTTTTTTCACGATAAGAAAAAAAAAAAATGGTCACCATCATGCTCCATGGAAAAATAAATAAATAACCAAAGGAGGATAAAGTGATGATTTTCAGTCTTCACATTCGGAAAAGTGTTTACCTGCCGGTCAAAGTCAAGATTTTAATAAGGAATAAGTAAAAGGGAAGAAGGCTGGCCAGCCGGGCTGGCCCCATACTGTCGCCGATTAATTCGTTACAGCTAAATGAATAACCTGTATTAAACCAAAGAGCTGGGCAACCCCTGATCTTCCAGGAACTGATTCCAAGAACATGGTGGAATAAAATCAATACCTTTGGGGGTAGGAGGGGACCCAGAAACCTCTCTACATGAGCCCCTGTCAAATTCTATCGCTAATTTCGAAGTGACGCGTTATTCTAGGAATGACTGGCGGTTACCATCAGCAAACCTGGGGAGACAGAGGTTTGAATCATCCACGTCACTGAAGGAGAGGATATTTACGAGGTTCTAGGTCCAGGGGATGTTTCCTCAGCTTTAATGCCAAGAGATTTGGTACCTAAATGGAGAAGTGAGAATTTCTGATTCTCCATACATGCCGAAATTCTTGGTTTAAATAAAGACATGACAAGCTATAAATCAAGTTGCTTGTTTTTTTTTTTTTTCCTGGGGAGTTTTTACTCAGGTGTACTCTAAATGTGCATTAAACTGCAGCTCCATTAAGCAGTTACAATGGAGGTAAAGGGCGCGGGGCTAAATACCACAGGACCTTGTATAGATCTCATAGCTTTAATGGAATCAGGTTTTTAACAACTCTTTTTTCGTTAAATACAGTCAGTGTCAGGAAGATGCGTCCCACTCATAAAGCAGCGCAATGACAATGTACAGTGGCACTAACACAAGGACATAGTTCATCATGACATTTCCAGCAATTCCCAACTGATTAGGGTCATTATGTTGGAGGTCTGATTTATGTTGTCATTTCCTCTCACCGATCCTGCATCAATGAATCTTAATGAATTGGTAAATAAGGGTGAAGATTACACTCTATGACACTGAAACATTCCTCATTCTCAACACCCGAGATTTATGTAGCCAATTAGTGACTAACAGAGAAAATTGGCTGGCAGAAAAATAATATTCTTTATGGTACAAAATGGAAAAAGCTTTCTCGTTGAAGGGCAATGCCACAGCAGAAGTCCATAAAGTAGCTTGATATGTGGCAACACAAAAGATGTTGAAGATGTGCTGTGAGAGGGCTCCGTCGTCAAGCGCTTTTATTGCGGGTTTTGTTGTTGTTGTCGATGTCTCATTTATTAAAGGTTATTGGTTTAATACACAGATCTGTATTTGATAAAGGGGAAAAGTTGGCCTTCTAAGGGGGCGGGGTGAAGGAATTAAGTAGACTCCTATATTACACAAGTGCTAATTCTTTATATTTACTGGAATAATGGGGAAAATTAAGCAGAGATGACCCCAGGTTTTCCCCCCAATTGTAGCCATTAGGTCAGTTTCTCCGACTTCTTGCAGACAGGTAGCTACAGTCATTTGTACCTAATCAAGGAGCACTAAAATCTTTTATTCTGATTCATTACTGGGAAGTGTGATTAAAGTCCAGAGTATGTTTCAAATACTAGAACTTTTAATTGAAAAAAACAGCCTAATCATTAATGCAGAAATCACTCCACTTCTTCTACATTCACCTGTTCCTGACCTCATTATAAAACCAGATGAAATGACTGTCATAAACAGGAAAAAAAAAGGTACAAATTCCCCAATGAAACATAATTCAGAAAATCCTGGCTTCACCTAGAGCTTGAAGCGTCACCCTATGGTGTGTGTTCATGAATGCAAAGCGTAGGTTCAGAGTCATTACTGCTTAAGTATATACTTAATGTTGAATACTGTCAGAAGACGGTTCTCAAAATCTCTGTACTTATTCCGATTTCATCACATGGCTCCACGATATCTTTGTAGAATATGCAAATCAGCTATGTCTCTTTCTCTCCACTATTTTCTAGTCAATGTCACCAAAAGAGCTTTAAAATTTAAGGGAAAAAAAAAAAAAGGCCAGAAGTTGCATCAGTTGCAGTGGGTTCTCTGACCCATCTCATTAAGGTGTCCACTGTCTAGTAAACAATAACAACAATAAGAAGTAATCTGCATGGGCAGGACAGCCTGTTCTTTTCAAGTTCTGGAATCCTCCACGACCACTTGAGTATCCTCCTTAAGGGCTACTGCTTCATCAAGGGCTTCTGGATAATTGTGCCACTTTGTGTCAAGCTCAGATCATCTCTGAGATGCTGCAACCTTCAGGACTCCCTGGAAACGTGCTGCTCACAATGAGAGCTCCTAAGGCCGCCTGGAGTTCCACAAGGTGCCCCAAACAGCAGGGCTGCATGGAATGCTAGCAGGAGCCAATGCAGACAGTGCTGGGGAGGGGGCGGGGGGTAAAGGAAGAAAAAGGCACGAGGCAACCTTGCAAAGGCTGCAGCCTTACAAGATCTTCGCCATGTGGCTGTGAAATGTTCAGAGACGCCGAGCAAACTGTGCAACTTTTTAAACAGATCGTTTTTGCCGTTGTGCTTTAAGCCAGTTTCTCAGAGAGCACAAGCACAGAACTAGCCAGTGAAATGATAAAGGCATGTGGTGCTTCTGAGTTGTTCTGGTGCCAAGAAAGTTATACCTGTATAGTAGAATGCCTTGGGCACACAAAATCTTCCTCTGAGTCAGCACTGTGTGTCTCATACACATGAAAGGCTGCAATCTTTAACATCCTGCTCCCTCAAAACAAAGAAACAGGAGGGGGTAAAAATGCATCTGCTTCACCTATGAGAGTGAACAGATAGAATTTTAAGTGCTCAGTGCAACTACCACGCAGGAAAAAAAATTAAATACAAATATATTGAGTCCATCCCTAGCTAAAAACCAACAAATAGATAAAACCTGCCAAGCCAAACCTGTGGGGAGAGTCATATCTGGGGGAGGAAAAAAGATGGGACATAAACTCAAGGGTGGGGAGCTGACAGTCTGCTCTGAGAACTGGGAAGAGCCGAGAGAACACTCTACACATGTTTTATTTTAAAATCACTATTTGATACTGATTCCAAACGAAAGTGTTTTGTAAAATATTTTCACAGTAGGTGGCATCACTTATCAACTGTAGGAGGGGTGCGGTGGCTTGAAGCATTTTCTTTTATTAAATTATCAAATAATCATTTAAGTGGCTTTCACACATTCTGTTCCATTTGAGATACACCTACAAGTATGGCAGGCTTGCCAGAGCAAGGGAAAAAAATCCCAGTAGATTCTGACTATCCAGATACCTGTTTTTGGCTCTCCTCTTTCATCACACAAGCATATTTTTTCCTTTTAAAAAGCAACTTTGCAAATCCACTCTGGTTCAGGAATAGATTGCTTTGGTGAAAAACCACATGTCTGCAACTGACGGCAAAAGTCCCCCTTTTCTGTCAATGGGGACAATTTGGTTTAAAATAGCTTCTTTACGTACAAGAACCATGAATCAATTTTACTCATCCTGACGTGGAAAAGTGAAGATGTAGGCTTTAAAAGTTTTAAAAAACAACTAAACATAAGCACAGTAAAGCTTAGGCATCATAACACCTGCAAATACACTTCTTTCTTCACATTCAAGGGAAACAAAATGAACTGATTCTCCTCTTTACATTATAAGTTCAAGGGACTGAAAAACAAGACTTCTGATGACACAAATACTTAAGGAAGAACCAACCCACCTACAGCTACATTGTAAGAAAAACTAGGAGAGCTCTTCTAATCTTTTAAGAGAGAATTAATTTATCACAAGTATCCAAAGGGGTGGGGGTAGGAGAGAGACCACACCAACTCAATGACCTAGTGGTGATTTTGGAATAAGTTCTGGACACTACAAATTTCATCTTATGCATTAGAAAACAATTAACAGATGGTAAGCATTATTTACCAGGCAAAGTTTTTAAAATACGGAGTTCATTTTTTTTTTCATTCTAGGAAAAACAAGTAAACAAGACAAGATGTGTAGACAGAGAAAGTCTATTTTTGTCCCTTTCTGGTGCATAAATAATTTGAGAGGACTCTAACTGGATTGTGTTCTATGGAGACAGCAAAGAAGGTGGGGTGTCAGCACCTAGAATCCCAGAAATTTAGAATGACAGGACTAGACAATTTGCCAAAGGGCAAAAAAGTCCATACTTCAATGTTATCTCTTGCACGAAGGCCACATCCATTTCCTGGGTGATCCTTCAATTGCATGCACAAGAAATTCTGTACCTGAGAAAGAGTTATATAGCTCAAAGGGGAATTGGTACTTGGCCTATTTCAGAATCATCACCTTGAAAGGAATTTCTGGGAGTCGTCTAGTGTATCCTAGATTACGTCTGAAAAAAAGCGTGTGTCCGAAAAGCTAACTCTGAAGGTGTAAGTGGCTTCGCAAACTGAGATAATATAAAAGCAATCTGACAGTATTAAGATAAAATACGTGCCACCATGTAGTAATAGCATACAATCCACCAAATTCACATACAGTAAAACCTAACCAGACCAAACCGGGCAGAGAGATTTCATGCCAAGCGCTGTATCGATTAGCAGAGGCTGGCACTCTTTAAAAGAAAGATTCACAGGCCACAGTCAGGCTTGCTGAGAAAGAGTGCTGGGACTGATTAGCAATGCCTGCTGCGAGAAGTGGCAGAGGGGAGAAGTAGTAACAGCTATCCCACCCATCTGCTGGCGATCGCTCTACAGGACCCCTGAACTCATGCTCCATGACATCTTCATGGTAGTAAGCAAAAGCTGAAACAAAGAAAAATATGCTTCTCTGAGGGAGGAATCTTGTCCACATCAAGAGATCTTAAAAAATGAATACGGAAAATAGAATTCCAAAAAGAAAAATGGTTTCAAAGTTATAAGAAAAAGAGCCCCTGACAGCACTCTGAAGGACAGGGATGGTTCGAAGGATGCGGACGCCCACAGCCTACCGAGGTTGACATGAACATTAGAGCACGAGGTAGATTTTACAGACTGTACCCCCCAAGTGATTACTGCGGATGCCATGAAGGACAAGAGAGGATGAGGACGTATACGTTTTGGGAACACAACTAGGAGGGTAGCTAAAAACACATTTAGAATGCATAAAAACAGGATCAGAAAGAGAATTTAAGGCTTTGGTACATCAGTGTTCCTTTTACCCCAAATCAAACATCATTACATGACAGAATTTTTGCTCTTTTCTCAGGGGTTCCTGTTCTGTACGTTCTCTGCGATTGCAGTTCTTACCTTGGATGTTAGAGCCACTACTAGCCTTAGCTTTTATACAACCATTACTGACCTTTAGTGGTACAAGCTTACTTCCAGAATGTTCGGTAGTGCTGTTTCCTGCATATCAATTTGGAGAGATGGAGCTAGAAGGGTCTGCCTCTAATTACGAGTCCTCGAAATACCTTTCGTATGTATAACTGAATCGATACGCCCCCCCCCCCCATTTTAAAAAAAAAAAATTTAAAAGACGTGAACTATTAAATCGAAACACAAAAAATCTTTTTGGACAACAGGAAGATTTGCCAAACGCTCTTAGGGCCAAATACCTCAAACCACAACACAGTAAAAGGAGGCGAACCATTCATCATATTCCAACTGTAAAGTAATCCACTCAGCACACCTCACTTTCTGCATCTGAGGCCACCTGGCAAAACGGACAACCCAGGAGGACCCAAGGCTGTTTTTCCAGAACCCGTCCTTGCAGAAGAAGGGACAGCAACAGCCTAACAGGGGTAGGGGTTGAGGAGGGGTAGGGCTGCCCTTCAAAACCTTAGAGCTGCAAGTTGCACTGCCTGCGGAAGTTCTGCAGCCTCAGGGACATCCCCAGGCACAGCTGTTTGCTTCCGTTTAGAAGATGATTTGCTGGAAGGTGGGACTGATGTAGGGGTGGAGGCTCTCCTCTCCAAGGGATCTATAAGGAACTATTTAGCGCAGACAGCTGAAGGCATTTTCCTCCTCCGTTATGCAAAGGAAAGAATTTACCGTTAACATGACTCCCCTGTGAAGTTCGAAGAGTCGATGTTAGGCCAACTAGGGTAGGGTGATTGAAAACGGAAGCAGTGTATGGAAAATTTCAAGCAATAATCATCGCCGGGAGCCAGTGGCCCAGAGATATAAACACCCTAAAAACCAACCGATATTAATGAAGTTGCAGCTTCAAGACAGATAAGGGCAGAGGGACAGGTGAACAATTTCAGCACCTAACATGGAAGTGGGCACACTTCGTGTTGGGGACTGATCTTTGCCAGGCCCCAGTCTTCCTAAGGCCATCTCACATCTAATACCCTGTCCCTTGGCTTCCTAAGGACCGAAAAGTAAAGTGGGATAATATTCCACTTGAATGCCTGCTTTTAAGGGATGAGGTGACAGCTATAATTCCCATATGTTCATTCCAGTGAAGGCTTCCATCTATGCTGATGGGGGGAAAAAAAATCTTAGAAAAGACTGCAGATCAAGCTTCCCTGGGTTTTTAAGAACTGGGATGGATGTTGAGGGGGGGAAAAAAAAACTTTTAAGTATGTAGCTCACTTTTCCACAGGGGTTACTGAAAATTTACAATTACCTAGATCACCTGTACAATAAATTGAATGGGGGATCGCATGTCGCTTTAAGGGCTACTGACTATGAATCCTCTTTTAAAAAAAAAATCAAATAATCTTTTTATAAGGCAAACGACATAGCTCCAATCCAGCAATCACTGACTTCACTTAAGCTGAAGTTATCTACGGCATTGCTTACTTGTCTACACACTGAAAGAGCTTTCGGAAGGCAGGGAGCCCACCACACCTAATGATACCAGGCCCTAATCAACATTTGTTGAATCATGTACATTCATAGCGTGTTGTCTCTATCTTAAAAATACAACTATACTTACACTTAAAGCTTACTTAAGGCAGGATACGCCTGTGCTAGGTAAAGAATACGTATCAGAGAGTATCAAAGAGACAAAGGCATCTAATAAGAGAATGAGAGAGAGAAATGCCCCAATAGGAGGCTGGGGCACCAGGGACCCCTGTAGCAGCTCCTGCAGGTCATCAAAGCCCAGCATAGAGAGCCATCTGGGACATTCAAGGAACCCCATTCTCTTCTCTCTGATGACCTATGCTAATGGAATCACTAGAGTCGATGAGCCAAGGTCTACTGGTGTCAAGGGCGCTACAGCTGGGTATACAAACACTCTACAAGTCCAAGTTGTTTGAAACGGTAGGGTAAGTGCAATATCCCCAATGCGATTAGGACGGATAAGGTGTTGAAACAACTGAAGGGATTATTTCTTTAGTGTCTTCCATGTAGAAACACTGCTATCCAGGGTTGCACCCCGAAACATTTCCTGAGCCTCTGCTGCAGGCCAGGTCCCCTGTGGAGCATGCTCAGGGCAGCTCTCTATCCATTTGGGGGATAAATCTCTGCCCCCCTCCCACCTTCTACTAGTCCTCACGTACAGAGAGGCAGGATGTACATACTGAGCTGTACTGTCTCACGGAAACACGAGACCCACAAACGCAAACCATACATGCAATTAAAAATATCTATTCGTCCCGTTTAAAACAGTAAAAACAAACAGTGGGAGTTACTTTAATATAGTTCATTTAACCTAATATAGCCAAAATATTTTAATTTCAACATACAATCGATATAAAAGTTAGTAATGAGATAGTTTACACTTTTTCTTAAACTAAGCCTTTGAACTTCAGTGTGTATCTTATACGTTTCGCACATCGATTCGGGCTACCGCGCTTCAAGGGCTCAGCGGCCACTTCTGGCTAGTGGCTCCCATACTGGACAGCGCAGGCCTAAGGGCATTTCAAGATTCTGGAAGAGTTTCTGAATATAAGGGAAAAGGATACCATCCACACCGTTATCACTTTAGATGCCTGAAATGGGACTGCTGAGATATGGGGCAGAGGCACAGTGCTGGGAGAGGAGAATTAGGATAAGGAAGTGGCGAGTTTCCTTAAAATTGCCTCACTGCTTTCTCTACGTGTGGCCCGCAATACAGATAAGGAAGACTGCAAGCTATGAGTCTGCACATGTCCATGGGGATACACGCAAACATCTATAGACCCACATATCTGTAAATTCTACAGCTGATATTCATTCTGTCACCTGTCAAGATAAAAGTAAAAAAGGCTTCAATCACAGGGAAGGAAGCAGCATAGCATTTTCCTCCCCCAAGGAAAAAAAAAAAAGAATTTAACAACATTTTAGTTTGTATGTTTGGGGGTGGCAGGGGGAGGTGTGACGGGAAGTTGGCTTCCTGCCAGGAATTGACATCACACTATAACTGGGGAATTAGGAGATGTCTCAGTTATTTAGAGCACACATTTAAAGTCTAAATCCCCAGAATATAAAATAAATAAGAAAGACCTTAAATACCACAGGCACTCAAAAATAAGTTAACTATCTTAGAAGCACAAAATGATCTCAAGGAATACAACTTAGTGGGGAGCATACAGTGGTGATTAAGTAAGCAAGGGCTGTGCAGGCAGATGGGCTTGGGTTCGGAGCCCAGTTTGTGTAAGCCAGTCATTTAATCTGAGTGAAGGTCAGTCTTCTCATCCATAAGTAGGAACAAATAAGAGTTACCTTGTCAGGCCTCTCTGCAAATGAAATATGTGAAGTGTTAGCTGCAGCTGTTCAAGAAATGTATGTATAAAACACACTTAAGATAGAGTGACATGGTATATACTTCTGCACACACTACATACTAACACTATATATTACAATAGAGAGTGTGTGTGTATCTACATTGAAAACCAGGATGGAAGTGCAGTGGCCAGGAGTGAGCACCCTGGAGTTTTCCTGAAGGAGGACAAGTCCTGCTTCCAGCCCTACAGCTGTGGGACCTGGAGCTGCATCTTCATCACAGCAGCCACCTCCAAAAGATGACACTAATACTACAAATAATAAATGCTGGAGAAGGTGTGGAGAAAAGGGAACCCTCCTACGCTGCTGGTGGGAATGTCAGTTGGTGCAGCCACTATACGGAAAACAATATGGAGTTTCCTTTAAAAAACTAAAACCACATCTACCTACCATTTGATCCAGCAATCCCACTCCTGGGCATATATCCAGAAAAGACGAAAGCTCTAATTCGAAAAGATACATACACCCCTACGTTCACTGCAGCACTATTTACAATCGCCAAGACATGGAAGCAACTTAAGTGTCCATCAACAGATGAATGGATAAAGAAGATGTGGTACGAATATCACTCAGCCATAAAGCGGAATGAAATCATGCCATCTGCAGTGACATGGATGGACCTAGAGATTGTCCTACTGAGTGAAGTAAGTCAGACTAAGACAAATATTACATGGTATCCCTTACATGTGGAATCTAAAAAACAGTACCAACGAACTTACTTATAAAACAGAAACAGACTCTCAGACATAGAAAACAAACTTATGGTTACCAAAGGGTAAGTGGGGGAGGGGTGGTGATAAACTGGGAGTATGGGATTAATGCATGCACACTACCATATATAAAATAGATAAACAATAAGGATTTACTGTACAGCACAGGGAACTAGAGTCAGTATCTTGTAATAAACTATAACAGTAAAGAATTGAAAAAAGAATACAGATATACACATATATATGTATAACAGAATCACTCTGCTGTACACCTGAAACTAACATACGATTGTAAATCAACTCTACTTCAATTAAAAAAGATAATAAAAAAAGATGAAACGAACAGTGCCTACCTGGAAAAGTTGTTGGGAGAATTCAAGAGCATCACCTATGACAAGCACTTACTACCGTGCCTGGCCCATAGCTGTTGCCCAATAGCTGCTAGTTGTTATTGTTATCATTACAGGTATTCATCAATAATCTGGGCTGAAGTGCTTCCCATCTAGGATGGCTTCTGCCTAACTGTAAACCCTTGTGAGTGGCTCCCACACAGGGGAGGGGCCAGAGGAAGGGCGGATTGATGGGGTTTACCGTCTAAACACCATCAAGCATACTCGAAGTCTTTATTTTAGAAAGCATTTTCTTCCTCATTTTCTCATTGGACGCTCACAAGCCCACAGGAGCAAGCAGACTGATTTCAATCAGGAACTACATCTTGAACACCTACTACATGCAAGGCACGATTCCGAGTACTGGAAATTCAGATAAATATACCTGGCCTTCAAGGCGCTTATGTTCTTATGGCACTTCATTCTTTGTTTACTCCCCTTCCTAAAAACAGGAAGTTTCACAGCGGGAATGTCTGCTTAGTTAGGAGCTTGGTTTGCACGAAGGAAGTCTGGTCTCTGTTATTTAATAAAAATGCAAAAGTTCTACAGTATGGCACAAAGTCATACCTCCTTTCCCCTATCTCCCTAAATTATACTGAAAACAAAAAGGTTTCCCATTTTGGAAAAATACAATATTGGATACAGAATGACAGCCACACACACAAGTATGTTTGCAAGCATTTTGCACATCTTGGCATCCTACGGTAATTTTGAAATTACATAAAGGGGACGAAAAAGCCCATAAAGGTTTATACTTTTCATTAACTTCAAATTGTTTTGAAACAAACAGCCTGACATCATATCAACAGTGCGGCAGCATCTGCTTCATTCAAAAACAACTGGGAGAAGAGATGTTCACCTCCATCAAGACTTCCGAAGTGAGGCAGAAATTCCCTATTGTCACTGCTCCCAGGCTGAGGAAGCCACATGTGCCCTTGGTCATGGCAATACCTGCCTGCCTGCCAGGTTACTAGCAAAGGAGGCTCCCGACACAGGACAGCCTGCGGGAAGGGATGCACCTCAACTGGCAAAACTTTGGGTCGAGGGGGAGAGGACTGGAAAACCCTTCGGAAGGAAGGGCAAGACTTTCAGTCCCAAGACACGAGGATGGACACAGCCTATTTCTCTTTTTTAATACTCTCCCATTTGTCGAGGAAGTAGCCTGCAGGAGAGTGAAGCAGTCTGAACTATTTTTAGGCCTCTGACCCTCTTTAAAAGCCAGAGCTAAATTCAGTTCTCCATTACACCCACTCAACTCCCACCGGCTTCATCACAAGCCACGGGAGAACCCGCTCACCAGTTAGAGGAGTTTAGTTACGCCCTGAGCATTCTTTGGTTCAGATGGATCACTGGAGCCATCACTGGTTCACCCAGGCTCTAGAAAGCCACAGAGCGGGTCTCTGGGCTCACGGACATCCTTGTGCAGTTGTGAGGATTCTCATAGAACTAGCTGAAACTCGTAGTTTTTTGACAATCAAGGCAGATGGGAGGGAAAAAAAGTTCCTTTTGAAGATGGCAGTCAGTCTATTTCGGAATTGTTTCAAAATTATAATCTCATCTATATAAGCCCAGATTTGAAGAACTGTAGTATGTGGGCTAAATTAAACTTTCCCTCCAACCAGCATGGGGTAATTACAATCAGCCGTCACGTGAAGTTCACTGCTGTTGAACGCAACACAATTTGTGACAGTAAACTACGGTACCGGGGTGGGGTGGGAGAACATTTATAAGTAAGAGGTCCCACATCTGAGTTTAACGGAGGGGGCGGGGGTGGGGGGGGGGCGGACGCGGCTGCCATATCCCATGGAAAGGACACTTTGTCTCCCCTCACCCTCTCTAATCCTTCCTTCTTAAAGGAACACTCAGCAAGATAATGAATCCTTTAAATGTTACATCTTCTGTCCTGCATTATTGTGGTGCAGAAACTCTTCACATCAAACAGTCATCAGGACTATTACCAAGTGGGCTTATAAGAGAGGGGCTGAAAAGGAGCTGTGTGAAAAGAAGTGGAAAATTAAAGCTGAAGCAGTCGAAGAAAGGGCTTAATTTACTGGCATGTACAGTATGCAAATGAGATTACTCTCAGCTTAACTGCATCATTTATGTCCATAATAACGGCATCATCATTACAGGGCTCAAATTAAATTACACCATAATTAGCATATCAAAGTGATTGGTTAAAGTTTAAAACAAATACCCAATTTTGTTAATGAACAGCTGTAATTGTCATGTACACTTCAGTGAAAACTCTCTAAACAAATATATGTTTTAGAAGAGAGGAAGATTTTTTTTTTTTCTTTTCCGGCAGACAGGTCTGTAGCAGAGGTAAATTACCTAAAAAAGAATGACATGGACTATTCTATTAATGTTAATATATGCTGATCATTTTCAGGTAATAAAGCATTCTATCAAAACAAGGCTTCCGCTTATACTCAGACACCTTCCCTGCTCCTGAGTGTGACAAACCATCAGAAACCTGTTTCCACTTGCAGCCGTGATAACAATGCCGGGGTGACCCGTCCCCAACAAGCAAAGGACGTGTTCAATAACATGCTATTACCAACCGCCCCCCCCCCCACTTATTGAAAAGACATCCGTGTTCAAATCACGCCAAGTCAAAGCTGATTTTCTCCGCATTCCACCTAAAAGGCGGAAGAGTGACAGAGCCAGAAACTTGCTGAATTTATGGGGTAGACCAGAGCGCTCCTAACCTGATGACCTGATAACCCATTAGACGGCCTCCAGCTCCGTGTCCCCTCATTGAATCACAGCTACATCGAAGCAGTTTCGAGCATGCAGCTGCACCAAGGAAGTTCCTGTTCTTCCATCATGAAAATAAATCAGAAGGGGCAGCTAGCTATTTTGTCAGCATTGGCTGCAACGAACATGCATGCACATTTTAGATATGCAAAGCCATACGCAAATTATAAGCTTGTTTTCCAACCTTTTTGTTATAATCATTTCACGTCAGAAGAGTTTCTACACAACAATCGATAATCTTGAGGCTCACGTGTTAAAAATAGCTCTCTGCCTAAGGTTCTCCCCATTTTCCTTACAATGTGCCCCATATGTTCTCTGATTTATCTGTGAGGGTAACCATCCGCTGGGATACACAGCAAGGCAAGCCAAAATATGTTTTTCCCAAAAAGAAAAAAAAAGGCACTTTCAAATATACTTAACAAGCAAATTGAATGTCTTATTAAAATCGTATTATCTAAACAGTGTTCAAAAATTTAAAGAAAGTAGCTTTTCATTTTATTCATCGAGGAATCCATTAATGCTTAGGCTCTGAAGTAGTATGTAAATTACGTGCCTTTCAAGGTAGAGCTAGGGCAAATTCACTCCATCAACTAATGATGAACCTCATTATGTGCAGGGAGGATTCATAATGAGGAAAGAGCCACTGCCATTCCATGTTCTAACATAAATCCCTGTAAAATTTGAATATCTCCCCGTCTAATTAAAGGCTACTAATTCCAATCACCCCCTCCATGGCCCCAAAGTAAAAATAAACCTCTTTAAAAGCACAGACTACAGTTATATTTCTAAAGCAGCCCTCGATTCTGTTTGGACTCAGAACCTACCACTCAGATATGTTTTACGACAAGCATAATTAGCAGCTTTCTAAGATACAAACTTTGAGGCTGTTCGAGCTCATTTTAGTTAAACGCACTGGATTTTTATTTTTCAAAGAGCTTCACCTTGACGGGGCTCCAGTGCATGCACAGAGATGATCCACGGCCAGGAAACCAGCAGGAATGTGCGAGCAACGTAATAATGTAAAATAAAATTCTTAGCACTCGAGTTCCGTGCTGAAGCGGAGATGCTCAGAAAAAGCCAAGCAGTCGTGGCATGAACCCGAGATTGCATTTGGACGGGGATGTATTCAAATCTGCTTGGGAGCGATGCACTTGATTCTGGAACAAACTGCTCACTTCTAATGTGGCTTGAACTAATGAACAAGTATAGCCCAGCTTCTCACAAGCCAAAGAACTCTTTCCTCTTCTAATCACCGACTTTGATTTTTATTTTAAACTGAAAACTACAGAACGCAAACCCAACACTGCCGAACATATTTATTATGATTAATAGCTTGTTAATATCCCTCACTAAGGCTTAATTTGCTCTCGTTTTCCATTATGAATCTGCACACTCTATTCCAGTCCCTTTTTCAGGTGGAGATGAATGTCCTGTGGTCTGTACTTTTTCTATTGTATTGCCACCCAGCAAGGCACAATTAGTTAAAAACAGCCAACCTCCACCTTGGCGCTAACAGAGCACCAGATTACGCAAAATGAGAGAACACAATCATTGAGAAATAAGTGAAGGTGCCCAGGGAATTAAAGCAATTAGACCAAAAAAAAAAAAAAAAGAAAGAAAAAAGTACGTACGCCAGTCCCCCAAACACTCACACCTTTACATTAAAATTCCAAAGAAAAGAAAAAGAAAAAAAAATCCTAGCTCCTTTATTTAATGTTGATAAACTGGATGTAGAAGCCAATCAAAAAACCTTATCTGCTGTCATAGATTCAAGTATCCCCAAATGTCTGAACCCCGGTTTGGTAATGCAATATACACACATCAGTGACATCAAGTGTAGAATTTCAGGAGCTACACAGTCCATTCTAACCGAAGATGCTGCTGCTTCTTTAAGTTGCATAAAAATAAACTCCACTACATAAAAACTGCCACAGTGCGTGTTCTCTCGTCCCTCGGCTCTAGGCATGATCTCCCCCCCACCCCCCTTTTAGGTCAGCCACTCATGCATTAGGAAGCCATCCCTCCCAAAATAACTTGGCCCTCCCCCGAAGCACAGAGTTAAGCAACCTACCTTTGTTCTGGAGTTGCAGATAATAACAGGCAAGCCTCAAGACCATGAGGATTTGGGAAAGATCAGGAGAGTTGAAGGGGGAAAAAAAAAAAAAAGGAGGAAGAAGAAAGAAACACCACAAGTAGAGAAGAATTAGAAGAAACAACGGGAAAAGCCTTCTCGTGAAACTGTTGTGGCTGCCACAGGACCGGGGTGTCTTTACCAGTGTTTACACCAGTGAGTACACCTCTGCTGCATATCATCCACAACTGGTGGCATTTCCCCCCCACCCCGAATCCATGCATGACAATTAAAAGCAACTGCACCTCTCTGTTTGGGAGGGGGACCACAAAAGACCTCCGCAATATTTCTTTACAATGTCTGTATCACTGATGAGCATTAGTTTGAGTGACAAAGGTCCCGGGCTAAATCAACATTCTTACCTTAATGTTCCTAGTAAAAGGCTCCAGGAAACATAACTCATGAGACATGTATGCAAAGATATGTCTCAAGGAATTAATCCAGAGCCCCCAGATGAAGTGAGAAGAAAAAAAAGAAAAAAGAAAAAAAAAAAGAAAAGAAAAGAATAAAAGAAGGAAAAAAGAAAATGCAATGGCTTATTTCCAAACAAATGCAGCTCAGCCCTGGCAGCAATGGCATAAAAACAGGTTTGCGTATACAGAGCTCAGTGGCAGAAGCGAGAGTTCTGTAGGATTTATTTGACACTTATTTTCAGGGAAGCCTTTTGTGGAGTTGTACCGTTTGTTTCTTATTGTCTGAGAGGCAGTTAGGAGCTTTCTCCCGGAGGGGGCCTCTCAACCCCTGGGCTTGGCCGCCTCTGACAGGGAGGTAACCATATTAGGATGTGTATGGTAAAGTAAACAATAACATAGTTGCAATGAAATGGAATTTTTTTCCCCCCCCTGGCTAATGGTGTTGGGGTCAGTCCTGTCCTTTTAGTCATTCCCACTAATTTTGTTTCCTAGTTCAAACAGGCCCTCCTCCTCCCTCTTTTTTTTTTTAAGTGTTAGCTGTTTCCAAATATCTGACTGTAAATTTGCTGAGAATGTTTGCAATGTAAGAAAAAGCTTTTAACATCCAAATAAAGATACTGCCAGTTTAATCATTAAAGGGGATGTGAATTTTCAAACCCTTGCAAAGATCCAAGCCTCCTTTACTCACCTCCTCCCGTTCCCCCACCCCAATCTCTCTCTGAAGGTTAAAATTACTTGGTCATTGAAAAGTACCTCCTAAATAAATCAGATTTTTAAAGAAAGAGACTGTTACCTTCATAAAAATTCCACATTCACATACTGTGTTACTGAGTGAAGAATCTTAACCATTCATGCGCCTGAAAATTTATTACCTGGAATTTCTAGGATGGTTACTTTTACATGATAAAGCTCTTTCCCACCTCTTCCGACCCTCCTCCCCAAAGAAAAAAAGCAAGCAAAAAATACTGTGGTCAAGTCATCCTTTAGAAATTAGCTAATCAAACAAAAAAATAATCGAGAATGAGATCCTAAGATGTTACATGTTTAAGAAAAGTTCTGCAGACCTAAAGACAACAATAAAAAGTAAGGCTGCTCTCTGGCCAGCGTCACTCAGTATGAGATCCCCCCCCCCCCCCCACCCCAAGCATCGAGGAAAACATCCACCGCCAAGGTCAGGGCGGGCTGAGGAGGACAGCAGCGCAGATGAGGACCGCAGAGAGCGGATCTGGAGAGGGGGGAGCAGCTGTGAGCCAGCCCGGCCCCGGCGCAGAGCGAGCTTCCATGTCTTTATCCCGGAGGTGAGAGCCGTGGCTGCTTTTGAAAGCAGTTTCCCTAAGAGATCCGCCAAAACGAGGGTGTTTAAAAGAGCGGCCAGCCCTCGGTGCACAAGGAGGGGAGGAGAGGCACCTCGCTGCTGCCTGCACGAACCCCAGAGCCACCCCTGCAAAACACGGGGTGTGAGCGACCGGGCACAGGCAGGGGAAGAAATGATACACGCAATTAAGGATGCAGTCGGGCTGATGGAGCCAGTAAAACGCACGTGGCCCCGGTGAAACTTCCAGAGCTCAGAAAAAGAGCGCTTCCCCAGACTGGAACCCTTGGGCTGGCCTCTACACTGCTTTGGTCCTTATCAGATCTCTATCATCCAGAAACTTAAAACCCCTGCAACTCATGTTTTATTAAAACATGTTTAGCATTCTTCTTAAAGATAGGTTTTAACCCCAAATACCCATGAAATTAAATCTCCTATGCCACTTATCTGCACTGCTGGGCGAAAACTAAAGTTGAGCTAAACAGAGAGATAGCAAAATCAATAAATCACACAGAACAAGTAGCAGTTCAAAAGTTCAAAGATATGATGGCCAGTTCAATGCGTCTTAGCACTCACCCAATAATAACTCGTCTCTGTCACTCCTCATAGTATGGACAATTTCATCAGCATCATTTTCATTAGGCTGTCTCACGGAAAATTGCTAGCTATTTATGTATACGCTAAAATAAATTAGCCATTTCATCGAGCACTGTGATTCTTATAAAATACATTAACACAATACTCGATTTTCCAGTTGGAGTAAATAAATAAATCAGTAAATTCAATAGTGTGATTCTTTTATTGTGGCGCTACAGCTCTCAGCGTAAGTGTTTTTATTGGGTTTATTTGTTTCAATAAAAATTGAAATGGGCCAGTGATCTCTGCGCTGGCATCTTAAAAAGAAAAGAAGAAAGAAAATCTATCCAATATTTGGGAAAGTATTGTGCGGAACACTCAAACTTATAATGGCATTCAAAAATCATTTTCATTATGATGATTATTCCACAAACCAGTTCTGATGGGAAATTTCACAAAGGGAAAGGGGCAACTGTGGCAGGTGTGTGACTGTTGCGGCGTTTCTGTGCTACAGCCCCGAGTCTGGGGGTGAGGCGTCTGAGAGACAGCAGGGCATCACTGAGCTGCGACCTTCCCCCTCCAGCGTGCCTCCTTCCTGGACAGCAAGAAACGACAGTGGGACAAGTGCCAGATGGCCTCTTCTGTCACACCTTACGGAATGCCATTGATTGTGGCTCGGAGAAGGCCATTTACTGCAACCTCTGGGGGAAAGACTGGGGTATCATGACTGCAAGAAAGAAGAGAGAGGTGTGCTGATGCTGTAAATGAAATCAGGCCCAGGGCCTGCAAGCAGCTCTGGAAGCGAAATGGAGACACCGCGAGGCATGAGATGCTCCCCGAGTCACCGGCACCGTTAAATCAAAGGGGATCAGGGTCGTGGAGAGGGCTGTTTTTGCCTCTGCCGAACTGCCACACTCCTCTTCCTCGTCTAACACCAGCCTGTATTGTCTTTGGAGAAATGCCCTGGTTCCCCACTCTCCGTCCCTGTGGTTCACAGGAGGTGGATGCATCTCCCACCTGCAGAGGGTGGGACCATACACCAGGTCTGACCAATCAGTGTGTTCTGCTCTGCCAGCCGCATTGATTGGCTGATGGATGGAAATGTGTCAAAAGAGAATGACACTCAACTACCAGTATTCTGTAGGAACTCCTGGGACAGAGAGAGACTGTCCTTTTGCTGGGTTTTCAAAAGCTTTAAGGACATGGATTGGCCTGCCCCCCGAAAGAGAAAGCTGGCTGAAAGAGGCCAGGATGCAGCCACTCGGAGGTGAGCACAAGAGCAGGACAGAGTCCTAACAGTACGGCCATCCTACTCCTGGACTTCAAGTACATGAGCTACTGAAATTCCCTCGTTTGCTTAGCTAGCTGGAGCTGGCTTTGGGTTATGTGCAGGGACAATACAGGAACTTAAAACACGTATGCCTGCTACACATCGTTCTCCAACTCTACAATATTCGTTACCCCTTACAGGAAAACCAACAAGCTCTCACAGCTAATACTCAAAATCTGTAGACCTCCTGTATCCTATGTAACCAGGTCATCAGCCACGTTTTCTTTTCTGCTAATACTAGAAAGAGTCAGGTGAGTAGGCCAGGACCCGCAGTCAGAAAGAACTCAAGGTGATCTCAAAGCAGGCTAAACTAGAGATCTAAAACCATCCAGGATGCGCTCTTACATAGACTTAAGAAACTTTCTTCTCTAGGCCCCTGCTGGCGGTGGTTCAGGTTAGGGATGGACCAACCCATCAGCTTAGGTGAATGGCCAGGTGGCTCACACAACAAACCTCGCATCTCCTGACATGACTCATAGACAAGGGATGAGATCTGGTCCTCTCATCCTCTGATAGGAAGTTGTATTGGGGGGCAAAGTCAGGAAGGAGGAAAGGCTGCTGCATGGGTCCTTGAAGACGGGCCAACACAAACTCACTGGCCCTAACACTTTCTGAATCCCTTTCACAGACCCACTGACACTCACAGAAAAATTTTTACTCGTTTGATCGAATAGTCTGACCTTCAGCCTACCGAAGTCTCGATCCACTGGACACACGGAACTTATTCTAGGAGACATAAATATTCTAATAGGGCATGTGTGAAAGCTGAAGCTCTCTGTTATTGACAGAAGGGAAGGAAAGCTGACAAATTCATTCATCAGCATTTAGTTTTACTCCCATCTTGGTTCTTTCATCATTATAAAAACGAGCACTTATTGAATATCTAACTGAAGTAGAAGATATTATATTTGTCATGGAATTCTTAGAAATATTTTTCCCATTTCACAGATCTGGCAAACTGAGACTCATGTTAAATAATTTGCGAGGGGTCACAAAATGAGTAACAGGTGGAGTGAGTTTTCAGTTCATGTTAGCGTGCAAAATCCATGGGCTGCTTTATCCCTGTCTCCTCCTTTTCTTTCCTCATTCTCGTGAGTTTAGTTTTTCATTATAATATGCCATTCATTCTTAAATCCTGAATGCCTAATACCAACTCCAAGCCTAGGGATAACCAGCAAAAACACAAACAGGTACTCATAAAATTTACCAGATTCTAGGAAGGAAAGAGTCATAAGTCAAGGATGATAAAATGATGGCAGGGTCTGAGGGAATTTATTCAAATAGGGAGAACAGGATAAGTGACATTGAAGCTAGGGTGGAAGGGGTGAGCCCTGGCTCCAGCCCAGGCAGACTGGCAAACCAGAGCCATGATTTCCTCCCTGGGCAGGAGAAAAACCCAGATCAATACAGCCAGCTTGCCTTGGGACTAGCAACCACAGTAACACAAACAATAACAAGACAACAAAAAAGGAAGCTACTTTAGTCTTAATATGCCAGGGACTGTATTAATCATATTGCATGCATTGTTTTCATTACATCTCTCAAATAACCCTAGAAGATGCATGGTTACTGAATACTAGCAATGCTACATATTTTTGTTTCATCAGTAAGGACAATGAGACCCAGAGAAGCTACGTACGTAACCCGTTCCTGGCCACACCGCAGCTAAGTGGCGGAGTCCAAATCCAAACCCGGCTCTGCTCGGGACAAATGATTCTTGGTATGTCATACTGGCAGCCACCTGCGGTCAAGAAGGACTGTCGCCACGAGCCCTGGTTGTTCACACTGGTGTCCCGGCTCCTGCTACTGGCCTGGAGTGGAAGGACAGTCCACCCGACTCTAAGACATAATGATTCAGAGGGTTGGCTCCACTCTGTGTGCAGGGAGAAGGGGAGAAGGCTGAGGAAGGAGGGGAATCAACACCGTGGACCCCTCATTTTTCCAGCCTCGGTTGCATTAGTATCCACTAGACTCTCCCGGTAGCTCTGTGGATCTCCATTTTTGCCTCTAACTAGGGACATGGAACTCGCGACAAGTCTTTTCATTTAACTGAATCAACCTCAAGTCAATCCTACTTTGCACCACGATTATATCCAAAACATAGGCTACCTGAAATCTTGGTGGTGGGAATTGCTTTAAAACTTCGATGGGGAGACACAAGAGGGAAGAGATATGGGAACATATGTATATATATAACTGATTCATTTTGTTGTAAAGCAGAAACTAACACACCATTGCAAAGCAATTATACTCCAATGAAGATGTTAAAAAAAAAAAAAACAAAAAACTTCAGATGATGAGTTCGGGGCCACAAGGGTCCATCTGCCCTGGAGAGTAGAGTTTCTCAACCTCAGCACTATTGATATTTTGGTCCAGTAAACTCTTCATTGCAGGAGCTGTGCTGGGCATTGGAGGAGTTCAGCAGAGTCCCTAGATGCCAGCAGCACCACTGCCACCCCAGCTGTGATGCCAAAAAATGTCTCCAGATATTGTCAAATGTTCCTTGGTGGGGAAAACTGCTCCTGGTGGAAAACTACTCAGCAAGGGAAACATCGCCCAATAGAACTTTCTGTCATGATGGAATGCTCTAGACCTACACTGTCCAATGGAATACCCACGAGTCACCCGAGGCAACTGAGCACTTGACATATGGCTAGTGCAACCATGGAACTAAATTCTTAAATTTATGTAATTTTAATTAATTTAAATTTAAATAGCCACACACATCTAGTGGCTACTCTATCTTGGACTGTGCAGTTTTAGAAGTGTCACAAATTTTCCATATTCATGAGAATCTGATCCGCAGCAGATGGATATTTGGTTCCTAGTTCAAGCTTCTATATATTAATTTTTAATTAAAAATGTTATCTTCCTCTCTATGGAAATCAACAAACTCTCTCAAATTTAGCAGTTTCGGTCCTGACTCTTTAAAAATTTTGTTCTTACTCTGAACCTTTTCTTCTAAATTTTATAAAAGTTCTCACCTAATTTTTACATAAGTTTAATCACAGTTTTGATTAGAATTGCAGATTTATTTAATTGAATAACTAGGGTGAGAGATTTATGCTTGTGGATTAGAAGCAAGTGCACTCCTTAAGAAGCCACTTGCAAGATAATTTTTTTCCCCGTCAGAAACATGTACCTGCTACTCTTTTAAAGACACACTGCCTGTAAACTGGGTCTTTGGAGACACCCGCAACCCTGGAGAAAGTGCTCTGCTCTACCAACTCAGATAACTCACACCATTTGGAACGACAGTGACATTATGAAAGGGTTCTTACACAGTAACATCCCTCCATCCTGTCCCCCCCGGAAACTCCAAACTACACATATTCAGGTGGAGCTTTCCACCGCAGCTCCAAGTGTGATAAATTTTTCAGCTTAGGGAGAAAGATTAGTACTGATGTAACAAATTGACTGTAAAACCAGTCGTATGACACCATAAATACATCAGAGCTGTCAGGATGTTTCTTTCACAATGGGCAAATACAGAAGCAAAGATCACTTGAGGGTGGGGGGTTAGTCATACCCAACTCCATGTGCAGGGTGTGAAACATCCAGAACTACGGTTTTGAACAGGAAGCTGAACCATCTACAAAATATTCCTTGGGTTGATAAACAGAGAGCGTGAGATGGGATAAAGCCTGATGATGAAGAAAGTAAACAAAGAGTGTTTGTTACCCACCATCTCTTGATACCAAGAAATTTCAGCTTTAGCAATACTATGGGAATCCAAAAATGCACTGTCATTCTAAATAATGCTGAGAATAATGACATTCATATCCTAAGCTGGGCAAGGCCTAGATGTTAGGTTGACCATAGCTGGTTAGGTATGAAGTGTGGCTCCGTATGTAGACAGGGCTGGATGGCTATTCGACACCATTCCCAACTCCTTCCCTTCCTCCTACTACTCTTCAAGCTGACAAAAATCACCTGTTCCCCTTCCCACATTTCTCTGCAGTTAGGGATAGACATCTAACTTAGTTCTGCCCAAAAGATACGAGGGGGAAACGCATGAAATATTTTTCCTCCTTGATTAGAGCAAAGGAACGAATCAACCTCTCTCTCTCTCTCTCTCTCTGGCTGTCCTCTTACCCTACGTTGTGCTTTGAAAAGCAAAAATATAGAAAGGTGATGCCTGGAGCTTTAGCAGCCATCTTGTAACCATGAGGGAAAAGCTAAATCACCAATATGCCAACCCAGCAATCAGATATTATTGAGGTACTGAACCAATCTTGAGATGGCCTACCTACAGGCTTCGCAGCAAGTACACGATAAATATCCTTATCTTTTCAGCCACTGCTAATGAGGTTTTCTGTTACTAACAGCTGAAAACATGCTTATTGATATATCCTAAACCCTAGGAACGACAGAGAAAAATCACTTCCTTGAGGGACATGGACTAATCAAAGTGTAATTAGTCGATTTTCCTGAAATCTAAGATGGTTCCCCATGTCACCTGAGAGCTTGTCACCAAAGAAAATGATTCTTAGTCTTTAGAAGATCCCGAACAAAAACACCACCACCTCACACTTGCTTGCACGCCAACTCCACGCAAAGCTTTTACTCAGGTGCCCCTTACTCTACATGGCAGGTACAATGATTATCCCTTTTTTTTTTTTTTGGCGGTACGCAGGCCTCTCACCACTGCGGCCCCTCTCGCTGTGGAGCACAGGCTCCGGACGCGCAGGCTCAGCGGCCAGGGCCCACTGGCCTGGCCACTCCGCGGCATGTGGGATCCTCCCGGACTGGGGCACGAACGAACCCGCGTCCCCTGCATCGGCAGGCGGACTCCCAACCACTGAGCCACCAGGGAAGCCCTATCTCAATTTCTGAGCAGAAGAAATAGCAGAGAGAGGGGAAACAAAATATCCTAGGCCAACAGCTGTTACAGAAAATTTGGTCACAAAGCAGGAAAATGGTTATGCATGGCCCCAACTGCAGAACGTGGACAACCCCACCCAAGGCATCATTTCCTGTTCTAAGACAACAGCATCACCTGGGCTCAGAGCACAGGCCACACACCATCATATGCGCTGTGCCTTGGTGACCAGATGCTGAAGCAGTAACTGAAGACGGGACTGATTCTTCAGCTCACGGTGCCAAGGACAACGGATGCTCCCTGAGAGGTAATGGTAGCATCCACACCAAAGTCACCATCGTGAGCAGGCAGTCACTGCGGTGTTGACTGTCCCCATGCCCTGGGTGGAACGGGTAAGGCCCGCAATGCACAGTGGAGGGACAGAGTGTGGCCAGGTGGCCTGCAGCTTAGGGTATTAAGAGACATCAGACGGCCTGCCTAGCTTTGGAATTCCTGGCTCAGTGATCTTGAGGAACCAGCTGGACCTCTCGGAGCCTCAGGTTTCCCATCTCTCATACAGAAATAATAAAAGTAGATAACCTTTTCGGGTTGTGGAGAAAATTACATGAGAATGATACGTGTCAAAGTTCTCACCCGGTACACAGTAGGCGCTCAATAATTAGTTATCATCGTCACCATCATCATCAGTACTGAACGATAATGAAGTGCAAAAGTGACTAGCATGGCATTTGGCATGCACCAGGTATTTGATAAATGCTCGTTCTCTGGTTTTCCCATCTCTCTTTCCTCTACAGGTAACTCAAAGATTTAATTCTGATGTGAGGCACCTACTGCAATTTTTTGAAGTATTAACAAATTCATCCCACTAAAATGGTCTTGGCCTTCATGTTATGGTAGATACAAAGATAAAGCGTCCGTGGACATTAGCGTCCGTAACAAATACGTTAAACAAAAACAGTAATGTACCTACTGAAAAATATAATTAAATATGTGTAATATTAATAATGTAATGTAAATATTGTAATAATGTAATAATTGTAATGTAAATATTAATATAAATATTAATTTATATTTTTTCATATATTATACATATACGAATACCCCTTCCATTTACTACCTCTGTGCGTTGAGAATGGAGGTAATTGTAATTTAAAAAATATTTGTTTATAGTTCAAATTTCCTGCTATAAACATGTACTCCTTATATAATTTGGAGGAAAAGACAATACTTTTTAAAAGACAAAAAAGATAAAAATTGTCTGATTTCCACCCTCTTGGTTTTCTAACAGATGATAATTTGCCAAGCCCATAAATGGCAACAAATCTATAAGAAATAAAATTTCTAAACATTTAACTAACCTAACCTCCTTGCCCTTAATAAGTTACTGTTCACTATTTTTTCTCCTTCCTGACTTCCTCTTCTTACCAGGAATAAATTCTTCCCCCTGGTTTCAACACTACCTTTCTCACCCCAGTAGTATCTCAGGGGACATCTTTAAGTCCTTTGTGGTGTGAATCAAATCTACAGATGGGTTGGGAACACACACATAAATAACCCACTAAGAGTCATGACCACTAGGCTGGCCTTATTCACGGAGGTTTTGTGGACGGCTGTTTGCTAAAAAGTTTTTCCTTTTTGGTTGGCTGGACTCATAGCGCCCTGTGAATGCCAGGACTTATGATAAGCACTGACACGCTTCACTGTTACATATTCATGTTCATGATAATGCAATCTTTCATTTGGGTGATTTAAAAGTCCCCCCTCCAGTCCGAATTACAGTTAGATATACACTGAATGCTTCATCAATCATAACTATTTTTATTCTCAATCTTGTGCAAAAATACCAGAGAAGGTGAATTTCAACTACACACTGAAGAGGGTTTTACTATTAGCCCTGAAAATTTTCTCTCTTGTCATTTATACGTCGGATTCCCACCGTTTCTGCCTAAGCAATCTATTCACCTGTATCTTTCACTACAGCAGATCTCATCTGCGGAGTGAAAGGAAATCCATGCTCATCTCTCTTCTCTAGGGTCAAATCTGCCGTATCTTACAGAGAAAAGCAAGCATTTCTCAGTTATGAACTTGACAAAATGCCCAGCAACTCAACGTCTGAAATACTTGTGAACAAGCAGCTTGAGACGGTCACAGCAACTTGTACTGAACTTAAAAGGGGGATTTAGAACTAACTCACCCCAAGAGCCAGTGAGCTTACTACCATACCATCAAGCAGTGAGTCAAGGGATCACACCTACCCCTCATAAATGCACTTGAAAGAAACTACATCCCCTTTCCATTCGTGCAAGGGCTTGTCATAGTTTCAGGGCCAAAATCTTCCCACAGTTAACCTTGGACCTACAGACGATGAGGCTAATCAAAACAGAGGCAGTGATCAAACCAGGCACCCCCCGCTTGGCCTGATCCTATCACAACCACCATTATCTTCTACATTAGGAACACAAGTCTTTTTTAGGGAAGACTGTAAGAGCCTCCTACCCATCCTGTGTGGTTCTCATGTGCAACACACTAATAAATGCAACTACACACACATAAAAATCTGTCCCCCCACATCCTCTGCTTCAGGGAGGGGAGAATTAAGCCTATCCCTTTAAAATTATTTTTTTTAATCTAACATATATTCAATATTTAAGTTTTGATTTTACGACCTTTCTTTTATTCTCAAAGTCTCCCATCTTAACAATCTCCTTTGAGGCTAATAAATTTATGTTTTTATTCCTAGGTCAGGAAACACTGAATTACTGGAATTCAGTGTACAGATGCTTCCAGGGTAAAGGTTCTCTGTTTCTTAGCAGAAGAAATGCATTCAACTAATTTGACGTGTAAGTCTGATAAAATCTCTCTGGAAAAACTGATTCTAATATGATGAATAATCCTTTGAGGTGAAAAATGAGAAATACCCACACTGGGTTTTATTATATATTAATTCTAACCGGGTCTGAAACGAAACTCGAGTAAGCCATCTTTTAGATGTGGGAAAATGGCAAACTTCCCTGCAAACTACATGCAAGAAGTAATTAAGGTAAATGAACATGAAATTAAACAGCACCCCCATAAAGTAGGATATAAAAGTAAAGATTATTAGAAAAAAAAAGATTGTCTTCCTGTTCTATATTAATCTCGTGAATTGCGCAGTTATTCTATTTCTCTTTTAGTATTTGATGATGGGTTTTTAGAGCTTGGGTTTTATTAGAACTTGCTGGAGGAAGGTCTTCAGTAGTAAGCTAGCTACGGGTCTGGGTATGTTCTTACATCTTTCCCAGGGACTTAACTACTAGATGAGCCATACAAGATAAAGGCAGGTTCATCAAACTTCCTGTGATGTAAAGCTGGAAGGTTTCCTAATACCATCAGTGAGAAACTCAAGATCCTGGTTAGAAAGGAGGCCTAAAGCTACAAAAACTAAGACTCTGCACATCTCTTCAATAAATGCTCCTATTCATGTAGAATTCAGGGACAGCTGGTATTTGTTGAATCTGGGGGGCTATCTAGAATCCATTCTTACTTCAATTTCCCTTTGGGGAATTACCCCTCCGCTCCCCCCCACCTTGATGCAAGCAGGGTGGAATTCCTCAGTCAGTTCCCCTGCCCTCTCATAGCCATGGGGGTACATCTGTAACACAAACGAGGCCCACCTGATTCGTCTCAGTAGACTGATGTGCAGATAGAAAAATGTGTGGGGAGCACTGATTTCAGCAGCCACACCGATGTGCTAGTCAAGTCATTCAAGCTGCCTATATATTGGAATTATCCTGTCTCCTGTCCTCTCTCAATCTTCTGTCCGTTCTGTGAGCTACTGGCTATTCCTCCAATAAACCCTTTTCCTTTAAGTTGGCCAGAGATCAACACTGTTGCTTGCAACCAAAGAACTCAACCAGTATGATGGGGAGACCCTTGACACCAGCTCAAAAAGAAAGCTGAGCTAATCGAACCCATGCTCAGTATAACTGACAGTATGTGATACTATACTCCTATATTATTTATGGCTGCTCTTAAATTCAATATAAAATTTTGCCCAATGTTGTTAAAAAAAAAGAAAAGGAAAAAAACCCACAAAAAACTAGTGGCCAAATCAGCAAATCAGGAATCTTCTTTCCAGTTTTTCTTCAGCATAGCTTTAGAGATATACAAAACATGCAGAATGAGTAGAAAGAGGATGTTCCCGAGATGTGGAAAGAAGAAATAGAGCCATGTGAGTGTTTAGTGAAGGGATGTGCACTCTTCATCTGGACTTCCGGGTTCCACAGCAACCACCTATGTGTATTTCTCAGGTACCATGACGAAAAGGACATGGACTTTGGAACCAGGCAGCCCTGAGTGCAAATGCTTGCCCTTCCGCTTAGCAGCTCTGTGACTCTGAGCAAGTTATATCATCTTGCTGGACTTCAGCTTTCCCATCTGTAAAATGGATAATGGTCATATCTGTAACGCATAACTAGTTGGCAGGAGCAAAAGCAACCACAAACACAAAACATCGGGCTTCCCTGGTGGCGCAGTGGTGGAGAGTCCGCCTGCCGATGCAGGGGACGCGGGTTCGTGCCCCTGTCCGGGAGGATCCCACGTGCCGCGGAGCGGCTGGGCCCGTGAGCCATGGCCGCTGAGCCTGCGCGTCCGGAGCCTGTGCTCCGCAGCGGGAGAGGCCACGGCCGTGAGAGGCCCGCGTGACGCAAAAAAAAACCCAGAAAAACACAAAACATCTAGCAGTCTTGACACAAAGTAAGCCCTCAACAAAATGATAATTATGATTCCTGTGCCTAAGACAATCTGTGGAGCACCTGCTCTCTATCTCGTGTGCTCTGGGGCGCACAGAAATAAGTTACATAGGTTCTTACCTTCAGGCAAGAATTTGTGGCTTTCAAATCTGAAAAGAATGCACTAAAATACAGAGCAGACTCGAACAAAGGTCATAATGAAATACAAACACACACTTGTGGGAGCCCAGACAAAGGAGTGAGTTACACAGGTTGGGTTAAATTGAAAAGGCTTCACAGAAGTGATATCTGAGCCAAGCCTTGAAGGATCAGTAGGATGTTAATACATGGGAGGGAGGGGGAGGGAGAAGAGGAAGATTGGCATCCAAAGCCAAAGGAAGCAATAGCATGAGCTGCACAAGTTCAAGAGAGGGCAACAGGGCTTCCCTGGTGGCGCAGTGGTTGAGAGTCCGCCTGCCGATGCAGGGGACACGGGTTCGTGCCCCGGTCCAGGAAGATTCCACATGCCGCGGAGCGGCTGGGCCCGTGAGCCATGGCCGCTGAGCCTGCGCGTCCGGAGCCTGTGCTCCGCAGCGGGAGAGGCCACGGCCGTGAGAGGCCCGCGTGCCGCAAAAAAAAAAAAAAAAAAGAAAAAAAAAAAGAGAGGGCAACAAAAGGGTAGAAGAAGTGGGTTGACGTCAGCTCCAGAAGGCCAGGGACCAAGTTGGAATCTATCACTCTGGTGTCCATCCTAACTCTGAGAAGAAGGCCACCCTCACAGGAGGCACCCAGTTATGCCATGAGGGCCTGGAGAGAGGAACAGAAGACAGACAGAATGGGGCCAGGGCAGAGCTTGGCCGTGGCCTTGCGGGCCAAGCTAAGGAGCAAAGTCTCCATCCTGCAGTTGGGGAGGCAATGACGAGAAGAGAAGGCAAGAGAGGGACTTCAGAGGTTAAATAAAAAGGGCTTGGCAGCTGGCAGGAGGCAGGGGTGGAGCTGGGGGCATGGAGAAAAGGGGGAAACTGTGATTAGGCTTCAAGACTGGGAACTTATTTATTTGAACTGACATGATTCTGTGTCCAGAACTATCACTGATAATGTCCACAAAGTGGATTCTGACCATAGAGAAACCTTTCCATCAAGAGCCCTAAAAATGGCACAAGGCGCCCCCAGACAGGGTGACCACGTCACCCAGAGCCTTTCAGCAGAAACCGGACGAGCTCAGGCTGAAAGCCTAGATACATGGCTGTGTGATCCTACAGAGTTTACTTCACCTCTCTGTGTCTTCGCCTTACTATCTATAAAACGGGTTCAACAGCAGTACATCTGTATAAGGACTAAGAGAAGAGATACACATAAAGGACCCAGAATGGTTCCTGGCACACACAAAGCGCTCCAGAAATGTCACCTGCCACGATTCCGACTGTTTTCCTTATGGTTATTTACCAAGGTTGGGGAAGAATGCGTCCCAAGCTCCCAAATGACTACGTCCCCAATTCTAGGATCCAAATGTTGGAGGTAAACTGACGGTCCTGGCGTTTGGTAAAGGAGCTGATTCCACTCAACTCCCAACTTTGTACAGATGGACTAGATGATTTGTGGATGGACCCATGCTAAAAAAAAACTAACACAAACAAGTTTATGATCAAACGAAAATGCCTACAAATCAGTGAAATGTCTATGTACAAGATGGTGTCTATCACTGAGAGCTACATATTAACCCACAGACACCATGGGCAGTGCCTCCCTATGTGGACTTGACCTGAGAGTCATGTCCAAGCCCCTTAAGAAAAGGGAGCCTAGATCATGCCCGCAGGAAAGCACATGTGGCGGGGCGGGGTGGGGGGGAGAGCCCTGCTGGAGGCTGTGGAGGCCACCCAGTTAGGGAGGGAAGGTGGAGGACGAGGTGAGGAAGGGGCAGCAGGGGACTAACTATGGGTATTTTCCAATATTTAGGGCAAGGCGAAGGGATGAGAGAAGAAATGGGATTTCATGCCCGGCTGTTTCTCGCTGTTGTTGTAATCAGAGGGTCCTTGTAGCCGTGTTTGGTCAAGGAATTGATGCGGTAGTTCATTTCTGTCAACTCCTATTCATGTTTGTGTTTTACCCTCTGGGACGAAGTCTGGCTAAGCGTTCACATGCTCCTAAACACCATCTGCAATGTTAAGTAATTTAATTATTTCTGTATCATACTGGGACTAATTTTTTAACCAACAACTCGGGGTGAAAATAAGACTGACACTCCAAGGAAAGTAAGAAGTGAGAGAGGACAGACATAAGGCAGAAACCATTAAAAGGTGACCCTGGATCTGGGCATGACTAGTGGGTTGGTTATGAAGGCTGAAAAAAATCTCAAGGCTCAAAGCATACAATTCCGTTGATTTTCTTTATCTCCACATTGAAAAAATAAGCAAGAACGTGCCTTTCATGTAGGAGCGTGACACCACGTTAGATTCCCTGGGTCACCTTAAATTTAAAATGAAATCTGTCCCTCCCAAGGGCAGAGATTCATCAAAGAGAAGGAGTGAAATGGGCAGCTGAACCACACTGGAGATGCCGCAAGGGAGGTGTGGCAACGTCATCTTTTTCAGATGACCACAGTGCTGCTAGAGCCAGGAAAGGTGGCAACCAGCTTGCCACCTTTCTATTTAGTAAACAACAGAGCCGAGCAGAGGGTGGGGTGAAATCTGGAGTAGAATTCAGGTATATTACCCCTGGGTAACCATAAGCTTTCAACTTTACACCACCTATCCTTCTCCTAAGCGCGAATTGCTAATAAAGTTTGGAATGTGTTAAGCTATTAACTGCATTTCCTTCTTCTGGGTGTCTTTTTAAACTAAACAGAAGTTCCCTGGGCACATGAAGGTAAAACAGAAAGCGCCCCGATAATACATTTCAAGATAAGACGGGCATAGCACCGCGTACCATTTGCACCTTTTAAAGTAACAGGTCCCTTGCAAAGCTACTGTAGAGTCCAAGTAATGATCTTACAGCACATTAAGTTTTAGACTGTATTCTACATTTTAAAAATCTATATAAATAACGCTACTTTTTTATAAATTATCACTAAGTTTTCAACACAATATGAAACACACTATCAAAAAAAAAAAATCTTAGTTTTTTTCTTTTTCAACTTTAGCTTCCAGTTCTGCAATCTGGAACTAAGACCAATTCTTGTCCTTTCACATATTTAACTAGGAAAACATAAAACTGAGCAGAAGGGTAAAGCCCAGAAAAAAAAGATTCTTATTTCTGAAAGAAATGGACCCAAGTAGTATAAACGAAATCTACATTTGCTAAGATCTGATATAATGCTGTGATTGATAGGCTTATTTTCTGCCCTCCTTAGGTATCAACATCTACGTACCCACAGTAAGAGAAGCACAGACTAGCAATACAGGTTATCACGCTCTGTAGACTAAGCTGTGTTTCTGAGTAGTCATCTACGATGACTATAAAAATATTCACAGCCTTCAAAGTGACTGTATCTCTTGGCCTGATTATCCAGCCCCGGAAAGAAAGACCACTGTAGCTACCAAGGAGACATGGGCAGAAAGACCTTGCACTGTGAACTACCTTAATTTGGATCATCACAGGTTCAAAACAAAGCCCAATAGCACAGCCTATAGAATATTCATTATTTCTCAGTAAGAAGGCACACACACGTTACCTGGAAATACACTTTTGGAACTGCCCTCGCACAAATCCTGATTATTAAGTAACGTTTATTAATTCATTCCCCTATTTGTTCACTCAACAACTACTTGTCAGATCCTTACTACACATCAGACACAGAATGCCAAGACTATATGAACCCAAACTGCACCTTGACTGTCCAAACTGTGGGATGGGGGCAGAGAGAGTTAAGATATGCCTGACACACCCAGAAATAAATAAGCAATATAATTTTTATACTCATGGTTTACTTCCAACATCAAATTTATGTAGAAGAGAAAGAGGGTGCCCTTTAAAAGAAAAAAATAAGTCAGCGGATCAAAGGCATCATTAATCACTCTCTCTTTTAAATTAAAAGGTTCGAAAAAAGGTGGGCACAGGACCAAAGTAGGAAACAAATCACTCCCCTTGCTGAGTGAGGGTCAGAGTCTAAATGGGAGGGTCCTCGGTATTTACCGAGTTCATCTCCTGCGTAATGGATTTGGAGAAGAGATTTCCGCTGGGGCCCTGCTCATTTGAGGCTTGGCTTTTGCTTTTTAAAAATGACACTTGGGTGGCTACTGTAGTACTGGGACTGGTTTTAGAAACAAACCCCCCGAGGGTTTTCTTTTTTTTAATATATAAATTTATTTATTTTTTATTTATTTTATTTTTGGCTGCGTTGGGTCTTTATTGCCGCACGCGGGCTTTCTCTAGTTGGGGCGAGCGGGGGCTACTCTTCGTCGCGGTGCGCGGGCTTCTCATTGCAGTGGCTTCTCTTGTTGGGAGCATGGGCTCTAGGTGTGCGGGCTCAGTAGTTGTAGCACACGGGCTCTAGAGCTCAGGGTCAGTAGTTGTGGCTCGCGGGCTCTAGAGCTCAGGGTCAGTAGTTGTGGCGCACGGGCTTAGCTGCTCCGCGCCATGTGGGATCTTCCTGGACCAGGGCTCGAACCCGTTTTCCCCTGCATTGGCAGGCAGATTCCTAACCACTGTGCCACCAGGGAAGCCCCAGAGTGTTTTCTCAGTAAGGCTCTTGCTTTTATGACGTGACCTAGGAGATCCTGAGCCACTGCAAAGGTCCCTGGTTCATGAGCCTCAGGCTGGATTCTTTGGTGGCCTGGGGACTGCCTTTGTAAGAGGGCTAGCCCTTGTTAAGCAAATGCAGAGCATGTCCAATGCACCTGGCAAGGACTTATCACACAGTGGCTGAAAGAGCTAAGGAACGCCCCCCAAAGAGATTCCTTGAAAATCAGGAATATCTAAGCAAGGAGCCCTCAAGACCAGCGTTTTCCAACCGCCTTGCTCTTCAGAACACCTCATCCACACCTGCACTGGGTACAGTAGGTCAGGGTGCAGACAGATAACGCATGGAGTTTTCTGCTGTGCACACATCCCAGAGGGAACTCAGCCTGGGACAGAGTCAGACTCCCCGTCTAGTGGAATCCCAGCCCAGAGGGACTTAAATACGCTTAAAAACTGAGATAAAACAACACCACCTAGTCTATGCAGTATCATGAAAGCTGGGAATTTCAGTAACTGCCGGGCAGGGGTAGCCACACTTAGGATTTGGGGAATTGGGGTTTTACTGCTGTATTGTTGTTTATTGCAGACTTTGCCATCTAATCAGGCTGGGGCTTGTTTTGAAAAGCTCCCAGTTTTCTGAAATGCCTATGACCATGGAGAGGACACCCAATCCTTCCTCACACTTTATACTCGTTGGTAAGCTTATATTCATTGCTCCTTCATTTTCTCCTGTTTTTTTTTTTTTAATATAAATACATCTCTGTTATAAAGGGCAGGTGGAGAGAAAACCTCATTTGTACCTTCATACTAGTCCTAAGGATGACATCCACCGTTTATGGACTGTTTATGAGGAGCTGGCACAGCGCTAAACGCTTCACACACCTTCTCAAAGTTACTCCTCTCAACTCCAGGCTTGGTCCCTACACTTGTTCCTCTTTTTAAAGTTGAGAAAACCTGAGGCCAAGGTCAGAGGGAAAGTGAGTAGAAGAGCTGAGATTTGAAACTGTGAAACAGGCGCTTAACCGGAGCTTCTTAAGCTTAATCCATAACATAACTAACCCTGAATAGAAAGAAGTTGCAGAGCAGGGCAGAGACGGGGCGGGGGACAGTTTCAAACCCACAGTCCAGTGGACCTCAATAGTTGCTCACACAAACTTCACTCACCCTCCTTCTTTGAGTACCAGCATCCCAACTTTGTTTGGGCAGCAATGTGCTCAATTAAAACATCTGCAGTTTCAGGCTCTCTTGTCACTGGAAGGAGCCCTGCGTCACAGTCCCCTGGCCAATGACATATAGATAAACAGTCAAAGGAAGACTGTTTGGACTTCTGTCCAAAGTAAGAAGACAAATCCAGGAAGGTCTATTTCATTTTACAAAGAAGCACCATCTGGAGAGAAAAAATGTCTTTGTCCTTTGCACGTTCATGCCTGGAAACACACCCTGGATGTCTAAGCGGCTACCTGGTTACTATGAGCACAAGCTAAAGACGGTGGGTAGACAAGCAAGAAGCAGTCCAGTCTGGGAGGACCCTCTTAAAGCGTACTCCAGCCAGAGAAGGCCTACTTCTAGACTTCTTATTTTGTTAAACAGAATTCACCACCAACCACCACCCCACTTTGATTAAGCCAGGGGACTATACACTGCGGCCCATGGGCCAAACTGGAGCCTGACTGCCTAAAGTTTTATTGGAACACAGCCGGGCCTGTTGATTGAAACATCACCTACGGCTGCTTTCATGCAGCAGAGCTGGGTAGTTGTGACTAAGACTGAATAACCTGCAAAAGCCTACAATATTTACCGTCGAGTTCTTTACGAAAAAAGTTTGCCAACCCCGGGATTAAGCCACTGTAGTTAGGTTTTTGTTCCATGCACCTACATTCAATCCTAATTGAAACATAGCCAGTCACGGAAAATTCCCAGTAAGTGAAGAACAAAAACGCTCGCTCTCTTTACTCAGTGTTCAATAAATACGTCAAGTCCCATCATGGGCCAGACCCTTCGTGATGTGCTAGACATGCAGAAGTGAGTACGGCTCCTGACCCTTCTGGAATTTGCAATCTTTGGAGATAGTAACATGTTAAACGAATAGCTTTAAAAAGAATCACTTATAATTGTAAGTGCTAGGGGAAAATACAGGACGCTATATAACCATATAATTGGGGAGCCTAACCTAATCTGCGAGCGTTAGAGAAATTGTCTTTGAAAAACTGATAGTTGCCTGTGTTTCTACATAAAACTGCTCCACTGACCCAGCTTCTAGTCATGCATAAGCTACTCCTTGTTGGAGATTTAGTCCCGTTTCAAAGCTCCACTACAACACTGTTTCATAACAACCAGCTTGAGCACACCCAAAGGAAACCCAGATTTGGAGAAGGCATCTCTCTAGAAAATTCTCATTCAGTGACTTATCACTTCCATATGACCGTGAGTTAAATGTCCAAAGATAGTGTTAAGGGGAAAACACATTTGGGCACCTATCCCCAGTGGTATTCAATTTAATCCTGAATGTAATTTCTGCGTTAGTGCCCCCATGATCAAGCCACCCACACTTGTCATCTTACCTTGGGCACCCAACAGTCCTGGAGACCTGCCCTGGAGTGGCTTCTAGACAAAAGAGGCTATTGTGTGACTGTAAAGCAAACAAAAAAATGATGTTTTCCAAAACACATCAATTCAGAAGACCCATGGAGTAGTTACGGTAAACCACCAACAAATATAAAAGGTGTAATTCCAGAATGCAGTCCAATGAGGATGAGAAATCCTCAGAAATGGAGGAGACATCAGAAACGGAGAGCCGTGAAGGGCTTTTCAGAGAAATTAGTTCAAAGCTTAAGTCCCAACAACTCCGAAAACATTGCCACGCAGAAGGGATCTGATTGGATTCTCTAATTGCTTTGGTACCCCTGACTCATTCCTGTTCAGCTGGTTTGCTGAACGCTGTATTAGAAGGGCAGGGAGGCTCCCAGTGTCCTCGTCATCGGCCTTCTCCTCTGCATTTCCAAGCACACAACTGTCCACTAAACAGTTACGGCACTGTCGTTCAGTTGGATTACAGAATGATGCAATTGATTTTCTTAGGTATACGGAACAATATCAAAAATAACTGTACCATTTTATGCACTGGGTTCTGATCTATTGCTTTTATGTTCATTATTGCATTTTATTTTCATAGCATCCTTTAAAAAATGGGTACAGTTTCCCCTATTTTACAGATAAGGAAAGAAAAGCTCAGAGAGATCAAGCTTGCACGAGATCACACAGTGAAAAAGACGGTGAGCTGGGATGCAGAGCCAGCTCATCTGATTCGAGAGACTGCACACCTTACCAGTTACACATTCAGAAACTCCCTCCCTAAGCTTCAGGCAAGTCCCGCTGTACTCTGTAGGGTATTAGCTCCAACTCCAAGAATCTAGAGGTGGCAAGGAAATGGAGGAAGAGAAAACAAATGATGTCTTCTTTTCTCTCAAGAATTTTCTGGACTGCTTCTCTGTGATCTAACAACAACCACAAGAACTTTGGCCAAAAGCAATAGGATCCGCCACATTTTTTGAGAACTGTTTCTGGGGCTGTGCTAGCTACCTGCTACAACTGACCAGATGGGAAATGAGCTGGGAGACAAAGCACAGGAAATCAGAAAGAAAAGATTCTGAAGGGATTATTCCACCTCCCTGATATCAAAGAAAACCCAAGAAATGAACAAAAGAATGGCTCTGAGTTCCAGAAAACCCTCGGTAGTAAGTCTGGAGGCAAATCCATTATCACGTCGGCAGCACCCACTGCTAATATTCACTCATCCATTAGCTCACCTCCAGTCCCGAGAGCCAACGAAAAGGCTTTCCTCTAGGAGGAAACAGCCAAATGTTAGTCAAAGATCTAAGAAACTGGGTGACTTGACAAACAACCTGTCTGTCGGTCTGTCCCTGTATCTCTCAAAGAGGCAGAGAAGAGAAAACACGGAACACAGCAGGAAAGGAGCAGACTGGGGCTGCCCAGGCTAGCTCTTGTCCCGGTGACCTGTGAGCTTGTTAATGGCACAATGATGATTTACACCAACAAGCATAAGCACAGGAACAGCTGGACTGAATCCAAAAGAAGTGATAAAGTACAAAGGAAATGGAGAACAAAGTGACAAACGTGAAGATAAACCTCATCATAATCACATAGGAGGAAGGCAGTGAAAAGCAAAGGTCACACGGTGGGTATCAAAAGCGTTCACTGCGCACCTCGGGAATCGGGTGAGGGCACCAAAGTTGAGAACAAGGCTGCAAAGCGCGGGGGGGCTTGGAGATGGAGGGAATGACCCCGATGTCATCTGGACCAACAATGAAGCACTGAGCATGGGGGATGATGCTGGTTCTGAAACCCACCAATGGGTGGATTCATTTTTACAACAGGTAAGAATCTGTTAGGGCTGCCAAGACAGGTACAGAGGCAGGAGCACAGAAAGGAAGAAAGTAGAGTGTAAGGTGCCTGGAATTGTGACAATCCCGGGGGCAAAGTAAGAAAGTCACCTAACCCATGAGTCACATCCACAAAGCGTCACACACTTGGGCTTTTAATGCTCCGTCCAAATCAGATTTCACGTCCAGTCACAGAAACGCAAGGACAGTATGGAATCCAATCCTTCATCAAAGAACTTTAACCTTCACCTCCTTGATTGGATCACGTCCTCTAAATACATCAGAAGTAGTATTTTGGATAAATCACGTGAGTCACCCTGTTACTTTACAGTGTGTGATGTGTGTGCGCAAACATTAACTTATTTAAGGTGAACGTTGAGAGGATACCGGAAATACCCTAAATCTGTATTTGCATTATGTATTAGGACATATCAGGAGCCTTGAAGTGATGAAAGTGGGCCAAGTCTCTCATCTGAGAGGAACCGTTTTCATAAATGTGTGTGAAAGCGATGCAATATTAGAAAAGTTTAAGAGAGTGTACAGTAGATTCAGATGGAAGAGAAGCCAAACGGAAAACCAAACGGAAAAGCCCGACATCTAGATGCTCTGGGACTGTCAAAGAGGGGCCACAGAAAGACACAAAAGTCTGCCCAAGAGTGCTGCAAAATGACTGCAGGCAGACCTGCATATGCAAATGGAAATGTCAGACAGGTACGCTTGGCGATGTGGAAGACAGAAAGCAACAGCTATTATAGAAGAAGCGACAAGGTCAAGCAGCTAAAAGCAAGAACAGAGATATGATTTGCAAGAGAGACAACAGGTAAAGGCGCGGGACGCAACTACGAAGACAAAAGACATCGAAGCGGGCAAACATGTCTACCTGTGGTAGACAGGACGACTGGATTGTTGAAACATGCCTGCAATTTAATAATTCTGAAATGATCTCAGCTTCTAAATTGCTATCTGCTAGATGAAGGAGGCAGAAAGTAACTCTAAAAGTTGGTACAATCACAGGACAGGGACTTAAAACTAAGTACCCCTGGGGCTTCCCTGGTGGCGCAGTGGTTGGGAGTCTGCCTGCCGATGCAGGGGACACGGGTTCGTGCCCTGGTCCGGGAGGATCCCACATGCCGCGGAGTGGCTGGGCCCGTGAGCCATGGCCGCTGAGCCTGCGCGTCCGGAGCCTGTGCTCCGCAACGGGAGAGGCCACAACGGTGAGAGGCCCACGTCCCCTCCATACCAGGGAGGAAACAATCTTTTTACCATCACTCCGAGAAGAACAAGTTACCAGGCAACAACCAACAGGGTTTGCTGGAGACACGGCCGTGCTAGCCCCTTCGACCAAATGACAAGTCAGGTGGATAAAGGGGAAATAAGAGATGCAATCTTACAGACTTCTGTTCGTCTCCTGGTCCTATCCCTTGTGACATTCTCATCAGTGGGACAGGGAGCTGCGAGGAGGCACGCCACACCCATCAGGCGGTTATCAATGGTGCGCTGTCAACCTGGGGATGCCTCACGAGTGCTGCTCTACAGGTGTCCACCTTCCCACCAGGATTATTTAATATCTCTATCAGTGAGAACCGAGAGAGCTTCCTGTGCCCGGCGAACCAGCCTTCAATCAAATCCCAGGGACTCCCTATCACCATCCTACATCGCTACTTCTCTTATTACCCAAGATGTAGCCCCGTGTTTCATCTCTGCAGACTGAAGACAAAAATCTGGGCAGGTGAGTGAATGCAGAGAGATGGAAACGCACTCTGCCGCGCCACTATCCACACAGACCCCTCCTGGGCTCGCAGCGACTCGGAGCGGTTTCTGTGGTTCGTTTATTGGCACACGACGGTGCACACACACTTCAAGGAAGATAACACAAAACAGTCCCAGCAGACCTCAGATTCAGAGTGGACTCCAGGGCTCCAAATCTCAGTCGGAAATCAGCGCCCAGATGTACAACTGCAAAAATCATCTCCAGAAGATGAGCTTTATAGAGATCTGCTTCCGAACATCATCTCCTAGACAGTGATTTCTGCAGCAGCAGCTGACCCCGATCCAAAATTGCCAGGAAACAAACAAATGACCCCTCCAGGGCCCCGGGAAAGTAACAATGAGATCACTTAACCGGGCAGGAAAAGAAGAAAGTGCAAAACTGAACTTAAGGCATATTCATTTAGGCCTGAATTAAAAATAAAATTCCACTATAAAAAGAATTTTCCAAAATGTTACGTCCAAGAATACGGCCATATTGTTCCATCCCGAGGCACCCGGTTGATTGAGTTTTATTACTAGGCTCCCACCCACTTCAAAGTCCCTCACTACAAACATTTACAAATTTCATCTCAGGATTAGTACTAAACAATATTCATTAAGAATCCCGCCAAAGTGCAACATGTAAGTAAATCAAACCTCTGATGCTCTAGTTTGCAAATTTCATGGGCCACTAGGGATAATTAAAAGGGCAATTATATAAAGTTGGTTCAGCTTTGAGAAACAAATGACATTTTCTGCTTTAAAGCACTTGATAATTTGATATTTTGCTATTAGGGCCATCATGTGTACTTTTACAGACAGGCAGCCAAATAAACAATAAATGTTCCTTAACAGCCTCTAATGATTGTTTTTGCCCACTGATATCACTCACCATTCCAGTCCATAAATCATATGCTAAGAGATTAAGGTAAAGATAATGAAAAAGTATTAGAAGCCATTAAGATAGAGGAGAAAAGAAAAATAAGGCTGAAAGTGTCGATGTCTTCTGGGCTTTCTGCAAAGACACCCAGTGAAGTCTGAGCTTCTGAGTGTGAAAGCAGGGCTGCGCTTGTCCCTGCGTTCAACCACCACTCTGAAGCCAGCAAAGTACATTACGGCTCATGAAAAATACAGCGAAGAAACTGCTAGTGGCAGAAGCATTTAACTTCCTTGTTAGCAGCCTCCCCCAAGTGGCACTTTTTCACCGGCAAGTTGTTTATTATGTTCGGTGCCAGGCAAAACTGATTAAATGGGGCTCTTAAGAATCAGAGCGTTATAAATTCATGGAAATACAGCAAGCAATAAATTCCATGGAATTAAAAGCTTACTAGTGCTATTAGCATTTCAGGGTGTTTGAATTGTTAATACTGATGTGCAAAAATGATGTGCCTCTAAGACAAGGCGGACGGAGGCAACAGAGGCGAGCAGCTATGGAAATGTTTTTTATCAAAGTGGCACTGGGACTTGGCAGTTATTAGAGCCACGGGAATGGAGGAGGGGAGTAATTATCTCCAAAATTCTCATCTGCCCTAAAAAGTCAATCCCACAACGAAGACAGAAGGCACCAAATAAAGGTTTACCTGCAGGAGGAAAACAAGCATAAAAATAGTATGCAAAGGATTTAGGCTTTCAATGAATGGAAATTCCATCTTAACAATGAAGAGGGAGGAGAGTTTTATCTTGTAACCTGGTCTTAGCAGGGATGGGACCCAACGTGTTGTGACTGGGTGGATCTTGGTTTTCTCACAGGACAGGTAACCCCAGATCAGGGCCCCCAAAAGTAGGGTTGGGCCAATAAATTTCTCCGGATTGTCACCTTTCATCTTCCGCTTTTTCTGGGAGCTTTTAAAACTGTTATTCTAAAGTGGCAAGGGGTGAAAAAATCCATTATTATGCCATTAGGGAAGTGATATCCTCCCAAATTCAAGAGGTGAAGTGGCAATTCTATTGCATCCATCCATTTAAGGAATACTTCCTTCCAACCAACAGAAATGCATCTGAAGATCTTTCTAGGCAAATACAAATGTAGGAGAGCGAGAAAGAGAAAAAAAAATAGATGAGTGTTTCTCAAAGACAGATTTTTTGGAAAAAAAAAAAAAAAGTGCGAGGATATGATTTACTTCTTTTTTAAGAAAAAGAATTAACTGTCCACAAAGGAAGTGTGATCACTTAACAGAATTTAAGAGAAAATGTACTCTTCAATCAGGAATTACCAAAATTCAGGGGGAAAAAAAGCAACCCAACCTGTCAATCTAGACAGATACCCAAAACATCGATTCATCCAGTCCAGAGACGGCCAAAAAAGTACTATTTTCTAACATATCAAGAAAACTTAATTCCTTTGATAAAAGAACCACACGTGTTAATACAACCTACTGAGGGATCACTGGTACATGTGATTATCTCTGGGCCTGTGTTCCACGTGTGGCTGTAACATTTATACTCACTGAGGCTGTCTCCTGCTTCCCCAAAGACAGACAGAGCCTGCTCGGGGACCAAAAAATAGAAAGGAGACAAAGAGGAAAAACCTTACAGAGAAGAACTCAGATCCATTCATGTGCCTTCCCTGGGCCTTAAGTCTAAAGCCAGGCGTCACTTACAGGCGCATCGTCGTACGGGGTGTCGGCATCATTAACACTGCTGTTCCTGAGGGTTCTGCCTCTAAGACGAGACCTACTATGTGTGGGACCCGGGCAGGGGAGAGGAATACATCTAAGACATTGCTCTTGTACTCAAGAAACCTTAAGGGATTTTCACTGGGGAAAATCATCGATTATAAAGCACCTATTATATATTCTAAATCAGGAATCAAAAGATTCTTAAAAGACAGGTTCTCTACCCATTGGGATTTTAGAGTGACTTTAAGATATGGCATTCACCCAAAAAAACAACCCCAGAACAAGGCAGTACTGTATCTGACAACATTCTATACACATGGAATAATGGGGTTTTTTGTGCAATAGAGTCTCCAATTATAAGAGAGTGAAGAGTAAAACCTTGATAAATAGATCACCGGGGAAAATTTATATAACAGTGAAAATGAAAAATAATATGCATAATTTGCTCCTGCCAGGCCCTCGGCATCACGGGTGGGTCAATCGTATGGTCCGCACGAGGCTAAGTGTAGGTCTATATCCAACAGCCGTGAGCAAGACCAATCTGGTCCTTGCCTCCAGGGGTCTCACAATATGCAAGGGTAGGACGAGCAGCAGCAGGTGGCCCCAGGAGCTGCAGAGAAGACCTGTGTCCCACACTAACGCCTACCACCCCCGGTTCATTTTCTCACACAGGACTCAGTGCCTTGGTTCCCAATCAAAACTAGAAATTCCCACTGGCCAACAACCCTTTAATATCAGTGAGCTGCACTCAAGTGTTGTACCAAAGAGCAAACATTCATATTGTCAGCTTCTGATAACTGACTGGAGTGAAGAGCTCTTGCCCGATTAAAGACGGACCTTGGTGCATTCTTTGCCTAGGGTTTGGCATCAGTGGAGGGCACAGAAGTGTCCCCAGCATTTTTACTGATACCCTTTTTCAATGGTAACATTGCCCAGAACCGGTAAGGAAGGGCTCAGTTCTAGTTTACTACTTCTGGAGGTGCAGACAGTTGCCCCACGGCCATGGTCTTCCTTGATCTGGTAGACGTAGGACCTGCAGAAAGGAGATGGCTCTGCTCGTCACCACAGTGGAGTCTCCTCCATTCTCACCAAATGCAGATGAGAACTGATGAGAAGTCACACACCCACCGGGGTAGATTCGTCTCTCTCCTTGGTATTTAATCCCCTCTGCTGTACAATGAGCAGACGCGGTGAGGTACACATCCTTCTAGTCTCATGTGACCCACCTAAGAATGGCCAGATTCAGGTCTGTTGAGACGGACCACTTAGGTCCAAGACTGGGCTGTACTCAAGCTCAGATTCTAAGAATTACCTGCCAAGGTGCCGGGATGGAGCAAGCTGGACCAACAATCAAACGATGCTTTTGCTTTCCACACGCCACGATCTTCCTGCACACATGTCTGGCTCATGTTACGCACTGTCGCCTGACCCTCGTACCAAACTTTGACCCCAGCGTCTAATACGTGCCCAGGCCCTCTCTCCCTTCCTACTTACTACCTTAGCCACAAATCACGCTGCTTTGCTTCCTCCTCTGAACTCCTTGCCTTTGTCAGATTCCAGAAGTAATACATGCCTCTGCAAGGAGGGCCAAGAAGTAAAACGCTCCAATATTCGGAGGATGAGAGACTACCTTGGAAGGTCTGGCCCAGCGGGGTGGCGGTGGCCGCGAGATGAGAGGAGGACGGCGCACCGGCCATTCTGAAGCCTGATAAGCGGAACTTGATGAAAATTAAAATTGTCTGCTCTCTCGAGTCTAATACCGGAATGCCTTCAGCCTACTCCTCTGACCTGTCTGCATGAGGGAGTTCTTCTCAGAGAAGACTTCATGCCAGTGTCCCTGTTTCACAAGTCTCCCACTAATATTCCCAGGCGGAGATGAGCCCTCCCCAGCATTCCTTCGAGTCTAATATTTCACATCAAAAAGGGTTTCCACATTAGCTTCTGTACCTTCTCTAACACGCTGTGAGCTCCTCAAGACCTGCCCAAATATTTTATTCATCTTAATGTCTCCAGGCCTAGAGAATTGGGAATATAGTAGGAGCTTGGGATTTACCAGTTTTAACTGAATTGCCAAAAGGAAACTGACCTGCAACGTCGCCCCCACAAGCATGTGAGCTAAAGGAAGCCTTGAGAACAAATGCTTGAGAGCCTGGACACCAAGTGAGACCCTCCCGGCTGTCCTTTAAGCTGAAAGTTGCAAGGATGGAGCTGCAGGAGCTAATCACCTCCAGGAAGGGGATCCCATTAGAAATGGGGTCGACACAGAAGAAAGCAGAGGGGAGAAATGTAAAGATGAGGCTTTAGGACTTAGACGGAGCCCTGCCAGGTCTACACCCGACCTATTCAGTTACATAGTCACATACAGCCTCTTTTTGTTTAAGCTAGTATGGGATGAGTCTTAGATGACAAGCAATTAAAAAAAAACGTTCTAGATGATACTTAGATAATGGAAGTCGATAAAACAAGCATGATATAAGAGACAAGCCATGCAGAGTTGGGAATCTGGAGCGAGGACGTGGTTGATCTGGGCTGAATCAACTGTTTCTTATCACTGGGTTTTGAAATCAATCAGCAATCACGCCTGATTTTCACATTTACCAAAAGCAAGGATTTAAAAAGAGACATCATCAAAACCCAGTATCTGATCTTTTCCCCCAGGGCTTTCTGCCCTTTAGGTAATAACACTTCAGCGTCCTGGAAGAACTATGTTCAAATGGGTATTAAGACTCATACGTATATAATCAAATAGCACAAACAGGTAAACACAGACTATAAATTCCTTCCCCCAACCGCCAATTTCCCTTTCCAAAGGCAACCACTGTTACCAATATCTTGTCTCTCTCTTCCAGAAATATTCTATACATATACAATCATAGGGTTTTGTATGTATACTTTTTTTCTGCCTTCTACCCAAAGAGTGGTATATTTCCCCACCTGGTTACTTAAGTTATCTTGGAGATATTTCCACATCGGCACATACAGGTCTGCATCCTTTTTTTGACAGCTGCAGAGCACAGTCCCCGTGTGTTTCTCACCCCCAACCTAGGACAGACCATAATTTACCCCTTCCCTCCTGACACGCATTTAGGGAACTTTTCTGCTTTTGCTCTCAGAAACAATGCTGCAAGTTATATCCCTGTACGCGGGCCTTTGATCAGCTGGGTGAATATACATCCCTAGAAGCAACAGTTGATTTTTGCTACTATATTTGTGAACTTAGAGTCCGCAACCTTGCCATTTAAAAAATAAATGCCCATCACCTTTCACACACCCTCTACCTAGGCTTCCCTTTTCCTGGCATCCATCTGATAGGGTCAGATGATCGGATGCCCCTGAGGGACCCTGAAAACAAAAAGAAGAGTACAATTCCAGAATACCAGCTAATAGCCACTGCAGGAGTGTACCCAAGTACCTGGTAAAACATTCTACCCACCACCCTTTAAAAACTGAATACATTTTACAGACCTGTTAGAAAGTCACATCAGCCTACCCCTGATGGTATGTGAGTGTTCTGGGTCGTCTCACATCCTGGGAGTTCCACGTGGCGGGCCAGTCCCAAGCCCAGGTCCCCAGAAGCGGGAGAAGTGATCCCCCATCCTTTCACACTACAACATAAATGGAAGTGGTTCCAACCTGAAAAACCCAAGATGTTTCCAACCCAATCTCATTATCTTCCTCTTCCACACTAGGGCTCTCCCAACATTCCACTAACTCATCCGATGGTACCTCCACCCAGAGATGGTCACATCAGAAATTGAGATGTCGTCTTGAAATACTCCCTCCCTGTCTTATCATTTACTCAACCCGTCAGTGATGGCCGCCTGCTTTTAACTCCTGAACATCTCTTAAAGCCTTTCTTCCCTTGCCTGTCGACCCTCAATATCCCAGTCCATCCACAGTCTTCTCTAGCTTGGTCTTCTGCAATGGCCTCTTCCTCGTTCATCTGTCCTACACAGCATCCTCCTTCCCCTCCTGACACACCACGCTGCAGACAAGCTGGCTTCATCTCTCTTCCTTAAGCATGCCGCATTCACTCCCACCTTGAGGACTCGGCACTAGCAGTTGCTCTTGCATGGAACACACATTCTCTAAGCCACCTCTGGCTCCCCCTTTCCATCATCTCAATTTAACCATGGAACGTTACCTCCTCAGTCACTTTCCCTGACAATCCAATAGTCTAACGTGGCCACTGACCTACTCAGCCACTCTCTGATACACCACTGTTTCAGTTCACAGCTTAGTAAATTAAACCTGACACTGCTCTAGTTTATTTGCGTAACGTCTCCTTCTGTAAGGCCATATGAGTAGGAATGTAGTTTCTGTATCATACAGTGCTCTCTTCTCAGGGCCTTGAATTGTGTCTGGCACGCAGCTACTTGCCTCCAAGGCTGGCTACCAGTGACTCCTCCCATTCTTGTATGCACATGCTCATCGGGAGGGTGGAATCTTTTTCCCCTCCCCTTGAGTGTGGACTGGCCGTGCTTTGACAAACGCAAAAGAGTGAAGGGTGCTGTGCCAGTTCTGGGCCTGGATCCTGAGAAACCTGGCAGTGTCCTATTTCACCCTAAGTCTATCATATGGTGATGTCAACTTGAGAACCAAGTTATGGTCAGGACCAAGTGTCAAGTGTGGATGTGAAGGCATCTTGGTTGGACGTTCCAGCCACAGCCAAGCACCTGGGTGAATGCAGAGAAAAACCATCCCTGCTAAGCCCTGCCTGAATGGAAGAATCCTGCACCAACGGTTGCTGTCTAAGCCACTAAGTTTCAGGTTGGTTTGTGAAGCATCAATAAATAAGTGAAGCAGAAATGTTCATCATTTTTTGAGAATCAGTAACTGCCCACCTCCCTAGTTTTCTGTATCTACTGCCCGCTGCCCCCTGGCATTCTTAACCCGTCACAGAGTGATCTTCCCAAAACACAAGTCTGATCGTGTACTCCACTGCCCTAATCCCACCCCACCTTACCTCATGTATCCCTCACTACGAAAACAGACAGACAGACAAAACTGCTTCGGGAAGCACAGATCCGTGGACACTCTGCCTCTGCAACCCTGTCCTTGGCTTCCTGCTCAGCTCAGCACCTTCTGCACACGGCCACTTCCTTCCACACACCACAGCGCATCTCAGCACACGGGACGTGATGTGCCTTTTCTTTGGCTCCCCCATAACCTCAACCCTTCTCTCTTTCTCCGGACCTCATTTTTTTTTTTTTTTTGCGGTACGCAGGCCTCTCACTGTTGTGGTCTCTCCCGTTGCGGAGCACAGGCTCCGGACGCACAGGCTCAGCGGCCATGGCTCACGGGCCCAGCCGCTCCGTGGCATGTGGGATCCTCCCGGACCGGGGCACGAACCCGCGTCCCCTGCATCAGCAGGCGGACTCCCAACCACTGTGCCACCAGGGAAGCCCCGGACCTCATTTTAATCATTATTTCCCCTGGAAGCCTTCCCTGACCTTCTAAACTAGGGCAAGTCCCCCAAGTGTAGGCTCTCAAGGCATCACGTTCCGACATTCCTTAATCCTCATCAGAAGAGTTTTATCAGCCCCCATCAGTCTGCATGAGGCCGAGATCGCATCGTTTTTGGCTCTCTCCTATAAACTCAGCAAAAAACGCTGTGGCTGGCACATAGGAGAAACTCAAATATTGATATTTGTTGGAAAAGTGAATAAATGAATTGTGTGGTCACCTTGGACGGCCGACTTCAAATCCTGGCCACACCACAGACTAAGGTTGTGACCCTCGGCATGCCAGATGAACCGCCGGCCGCCTCTCTGTGCCCATCTTCCTTCATCTGGTAAAAACAGTAGCACTTACCCAACAGCCAGGTTTTTGTTAAGTTTAAATAAAATTACATGTAACAGCACTTAGCCCAGTGCCTGACACGGAGCAAACATTCAATAATTAGCTACGATTATTACATCACTTACCACCATTCCCATTTCTCACTAGAAGAAAAGTCCTAAATTGGAAAACAACAAGAGGTTTTCCCTCTGCCATTCTACCACCTTTTTTTCCTTTATGAGCACAGAAGCCTTGTACATTATGCTAAGCTAAGTAAGCTAGGATGGCCCACGGCGCCTCATTGCCAAGCTGGTCTCTGCAAGAAAATACCTAGACTGCCTCCGCCGTGGTCTTTACAAGAGCTGATCTCAGGAAAGCCATTAAACAAACTGCCAACATATAAGTTAGCAATTAAATACCCAGGCCCCTCCTTTTTTTTTTTTTTTTTTTTTTTTTGCGGTACGCGGGCCTCTCACTGTTGTGGCCTCTCCCGTTTTTTTTTTTTTTTTGCGGTACGCGGGCCTCTCACTGTTGTGGCCTCTCCCGTTGCGGAGCACAGGCTCCGGACGCTCAGGCTCAGCGGCCATGGCTCACGGGCCCAGCCGCTCCGCGGCATGTGGGATCTTCCCAGACCGGGCCACGAACCCGTGTCCCCTGCATTGGCAGGCGGACTCTCAACCACTGCGCCAACAGGGAAGTCCCAGTCCCCTGCTTTCTTAAGTGTCTTACAAGCATTTAACAAAGATCACTGTTACTCTTGACAGATATACGAATCGATACTATCCTTCTAGAAAACAGTGTGGGAATAGATATAAAATTTTCAATATGTATCAATATCTATCAATCTATCTAAATTTTAAATATGCATACTTTTGAACCCAGCATTTCACGTTCTGGTACTTTGCCTTATGTCAGTGCTTCTCAACTGGGGTCATTCTGCCCCGCAGGGGGACACATGGCAACATCCAGGGATGTTTTTGGTTGTCATGCATGGGGGTGGGACGGGGGGGGGGGGGACAGACGTGCTGCTGACATCTAGTGAGTCGAGGTCAGGAAAGCCACTAAACATCCCACAATCTATAGCACAGTCTCCCACAACAAAGAATCGTCCAGACCAAAACATCTACAGTCCTCCAGCTGAGAAGCCCTACCCTAAGGAAAGAATCAGATGGGCTTGCAAAGATGAATACACAAGCCTGTTCATCAGCATTACTGTGTACGACTTTGTACAACCAACAAAGTGGAATAAACTGTGACTTACCGGCACACAGTAATAAGGTAATAATAATGCTGCCATATATCAACTGCTACACAAAGATATTGACAACATATTTTTATATTTAAAAAAACAGGGAAAATGTAGCATCATCCTGTTAAAACTATGATATTCCTACACCCAACTACCGGAGAGAAATATAACGTGAGCCACAAATGTAATTTAAACATTTCTAGTAGGTACATTTCATAAGCAAAGTGGAGCAAATTAATTTTACTAGTATATTTTATTTAATCCAATATATCTAAAATATTATCATTTCAATCTATAATCAATCTCTAAACTTAAGAGATATCTTACAGTCTCTTTTCTCAAAAGCTGGTGCGGCTTTGACACTTCCAGCGCATGTCAATTCAGACTAGCCGCATTTCAACTGCTCAAGACCTGCTGGTGGCAACCGGTTATCACACTGGACAGCACAGGTGTGTTCAGTAACAGACGGGTAAGGAGAGAGATGTTTAGAAGTACTGTCTCCAAAATGGTCCAAGTCATGATCCTGGGGGCAGAGAATGTGCAGTAATGTTTACTTCCTCACTTCTGTTTTTCTTACTGTTTGCTTTCATGAGAATTACCATGTATAAGTACAGAAAAATCAACCTGTTTGGCGTTTGAAGGAACAGAGAGAGAACTGCTTGTCGGGCTTCATGAACATGAAGCAGCCCTTGTGATGATCTCCCCCATCCTTGTTGAAAACGACGGATGCTGGAGCTTTCAGAGGAAGGGCTTGCCGCCACCTGCCCTGTATGCAGGTGTATGCACGTGCACACACGCACGCACACACGTGTACACCTTGGCACAGTGGGGGTCAAGGTCATTCCAGCCAGGTGTATCCCAAAGAGCCAACCCTCTGCTCCCTCAAAACATATGTAAGTAGTGGGAAAGTTCACTTTCTCCCACATGGCTATGAATTCCTGCTCCCTGCCCTGTGCACTCCCTTCCCTCCCTCCCTCCCTCCCTCTCTCAGCCTCTGTCTCTCTCTCTATCCCTGGCCTTGGACACAGTAAACACTCAGTGCAGTGCTGGGGACGCGACCTAAGTCCCATTTAACGCAGTCTCCACGTGTAAGAGCTACAGTAAAACCACGCCCGAGCCCAAGAATCCCACGCACAGCCCTGGAAAACCCGTTCACACTATTTCGGTCACAAGCTTTAGGTTTCGAAAAGCTGTGGGTCCCAGATCTCTCCATGTGAACTCAGGAACATCTGGGTGTCCATGGCCTGGACTCCTACGATTGTAGCACTCAGACTGAAGATGCAGTGTAGCCGAGAGGCTGCTTCAAACTGGCAAAAATAAGCCAGGTGGATCGCTCTGGGTGGGCCCACTCCTTACCTGTGGGTGCCAGATGGGTGACGAGAAGGAGAAGAAGATGATTTAGAAATATAATGTTATTCTGAAAAACTCTAAAACCGTTTCTCTGTACTTAGCATCTTCAAGTTTTTGTTTTGGTTTTCTCTTTGGGGCCGGGGGAAAGCCTATTTCATTCCTATTCCCACTAGGCTCCCTGATAAAAACAGCCACTTAAAAATATTTTAATTACCTTTAAAATGAATCAGTAGTAAAAATCATGAACATACTTAAAGACCTACTGCATTCCATGCACTGTGCTACCAATAAAAAGAGCTGACAATATTGAACACTTGCTATATAGGAAGCATTGCCCTAAGCACGTTTGACTTGGAATAACTCAGTTAATCTTCCAACTATCTCAAAGGGGAGGTACTAGTTTAGTCGCTAGTTTTTGAGCTAAAGAAAAAAGGCTTGGAGAGTTCCAGTTACTTCCCCAACATCGCCAAGCTGAAAAGTAGCAGGACAGGGCCTCCAAGGCAGAACTCTAAACCGGAACACGTGACCACACTGTTCTTGCTGTGATCTTCACAGCACACCGATGAGACGGGGCCTTTCACTGTCCCCGTGTCACAGATGGGGACCACTGAGTGAGCAAGTCAAAAGCAGGCCCTAGGATGGACACATCCGAACTCAGACGCAGCCTCCCCCAAACCACGCCCTCTCTGGTGGAGGGCAGGACACACTGGTCCAAAACAAGGAGCTACCCCTTCCTCACTTCGGCATCAGAAATGCTTATTTTTCCATCAGAAACCGGTCGTGTTTTGAAACGGTGGTGATAGGAACCAGGTAAGTACACAGACAGGAGTACGGTTTCCAAGCGCATTCCGGGGAGTGGGGAAAGCCAGTGAAGGAGGGGGGGACCCAGGGTGGTCCTGGCCTGGGGGCCTGCTTGCCCTCCATCAGCGCCGAGCGCGGGAAATCTCGGAGAGGACAGAGAAAGCCCGAGGAAGTGCCCTTTCCACAGACATACGTGTGTATGTATATACTGATTTTTAATCCTTAGATTCAGGGTTGATGAGAATCAGCCGGTTGGGCTTAGAGGCTAACGGCAAACACCCGGGGCGGGGGAGTGCAACTGCCAGTGCCCTCACTGCCTTTGGAGCTCAACCTTCAGCAACACCCCTACTAAACTGCTGGGAATCAGAGGAGCTCCCTGGAGCCCAAGGGGCTGTCCCCAGGGTCTTACTGTTTAGCTGGACACAGCCCTGCTTCTCTCGAAGCTTCTGGAACCACATAGCTGGAAGATACTAGCTCACTGGGTAAAGAGGCTAAAAGAAATGGAGAGAAACTTCCCAGGCTGGGGAGCACAGGCCCTATCCCGCGGATGATAAGGAGACCAGAGATGGGATCTGCGGACCCTCAACCACTGCGCCACCAGGGAAGCCCCTGAACACTGTCTTTTGTTTGTTTGTTTTGTTTTTAAATTTGAGATGCCGATGATAACAGAGACATATGAGATGAGCAGCAGCTAGTTGCTCTTATTGGGCTAAGTGCTTTACACAGCTCTGTCCTGTCTGTGCTCATCATAAGGCAATGAGGTACACAGCCACCTTATTTCCAGAAGAGCTTCCCTCTTTTGGCTTACTAAATATTGCCTGCTGCCCCACACAGTGCCAGGAATAAGTAAGCACTCAATAATTATTTACTGAATAAAGGACTGAACTTAAAGCATCAAAGTTTTGGAAAAGCTTCTGAGCCCCAGATCTCTCCATGGGATTTCGGGAGCATCAGAATGCCACCGGCCTGGCCTTGCAGGATTTTAGCACTCAGATCTAAGCTGTAATGTAGCACTCAGCGAATTACTCTGTAAATTCTAGCAGAAGAGCCAATGGTCAAGCAACCTCCCCATAACAGGATCCCTTCTCTAGCTGCCCAGCACCTTGGACTCCCCCATCCCCACTCCTCGAAACACTCGCTGCTCCCGAAATTACGAAAACTTAAAAGGAGAAATGTAAACAGCCTCAAGAAACAAAACTTCTGGACTTCATCTGTAACGAAAGAATTGAACAAGAAAAGAACAGACATACACTTTTTTCTCTTCTATGATTTAAGTGATAACAAAAAATGATAAAACTTGGTGTTGGCAAAGTTGCAGTGAAATAAACATTCTCATTCAGTATTGGTAGAAGTATAAATTGGTGCATTTTGAAAAGTACACTGATAACATGTATGGAAAATCTATAAGAATTCCATCACTTTTCTTCTAGAAATTTCCCCCATAGAATATATCTAAAGAAATGGAAACTGATAAAAGTTTGCGCACAGATACGCCTACTGCAACATATTACAGAAAAACTGGAAATGACTCCCACACTCAACACTGAAGAAGAGTTAATTAAATTTTATTATATCCAAAAAAATGATGTAGTATGCAGTCATTTGAGGTATCTTTATGACATGAGAAAATGCTCACCATGTAATGTTAAATTTAAAAAATGGATACACAATTCTGTATACTGTACGACTGCAATTTTGTTAAATATGTGTACATCCAATGAAACAGGAACTGGAGTAACTGTATGTTATCCCCAGGGTCTGGATTCTTGATTATTTTTACTTTTGTGTTTGGTCAACTTTTCTACAATTTCAAATTCCCTATAATGAGCTGGCTTTTACACTTGTAATCAGAAAAAAAAAAAAGAAGTTTACAAGAATTTCCTATTCTATGTTCTATTACTAATAACATTATAAGAACTAAACTAATGAAATTATATGACCCTTCAAGGTGACAATTCTATATTGGTCTTTATGTGTTTTGATCCCACATAAGGAAATAAAGAGAAGATGTCAACCCCATTCCAGAACGAGGGGGAGGAAGACTTCAGAGCTAAGCAGTTCCAATCAGGTAGACAGTGTGCACCTCAAAAGCAATGACCAACACACCTTATAATCCTTTTTTGTGTCTCAGTCCTTGGAAAAACACATGTCACAAGGGAGTGGCTCAATGGGGTTAATCAGTCAGATAAGGAGAGAGTGGGCACCTAAATTCTCATGCTATGTACAATACTCAAGTATTTAAAAAATGCACAGTGGTTGTCAACTGGCAGAAAGATTCTAACATTTACACACATCTTCATTAAATATCCTTAAGAAAAAATCAGGCTTCAGAGGAAGGACAGAGACAGGGAGAGAGAGGAAGGGAGGAGGAGGGATAAGGAGGAAGAGAAGAAAGAACAGGAGGCAGAAGAGGAGGAAGATGGAGAGAAAGGAGGAGAAGGGGGAAGGGGAGGGGGAGGGAGGGAGGGAGGGAAAGTGAAAAGTGGGCATTTTCTGAATTAACATACTTAGATGCTGTTTTTCATATTTAATATTTTTAAACACTTGTAAATGGTGTAATTTCCCTTAACACAGCTGGAAAAAGGAGAGTGCGTTGGAAATGAAACTTAAGAAAGGGCGATCTACATAAAAAAATACATTTTGGTTTTCATCAGGTCTATTTTTTTAAACAGTGAACTTTTTAATAGTGAAATTTTAACATTTCCACTTGTTTTTTTTTTTTTTTTTTTTTGCGGTATGCGGGCCTCTCACTGTCGTGGCCTCTCCCGTTGCAGAGCACAGGCTCCGGACGCGCAGGCTCAGCGGCCATGGCTCACGGGCCCAGCCGCTCCGCGGCATGTGGGATCCTCCCGGACCGGGGCACAAACCCGTGTCCCCTGCATCGGCAGGCGGACTTTCAACCACTGCGCCACAAGGGAAGCCCTCCACTTGTTTTTGATATTGTATCATAAAAGGAAGGAAGAGGTATATTAGAAGACAGAGAGAATCCCAAAACAGACAGCTACAATTACGCAGTGGCCAGGGGAACACCTTTTTCCTTTTCTGGGTCTCAGTTTCATCTTCAGTAACTTACAAGGAATTGACCAGAGAAGGCTAACATTCCTTGGTTCTCTCTGAAGTTATAAATCTAAGAATACTTCATTGAGTGGCCATTTGGGGATCTCAGTACTAGATAGGGGAATGGCCACAAAGGCCAGAGGTACACAGTTCAATTTTAAACACACCATGAACCTCCCAGGAACTCAATAAGTACGCGTTGCCTAAACAATTAATGACAGTACCCCCTAAGGTGTGGCATGCAAGTAAACTTCAATTTTATACTTTAAAAGCGGTAAAGACATTTGAGTTTTCCAGAATAAACTGACCAAAACTCAACCAAAGCAAATTTTGGAGATGCAAATGCAGGCAAAGTAAATTAATGGCTTGCTCTGGGAAAAGAGAAGGAGTGATGTTTGGGATAACGCAACAAAGAGAGGATGAATGGCTGTCCCTTGAAAGGACGCAAAGTTCCCTGCTCCCACGGTGGCCATCATTAGTAACTGGAGGGAATCAGAAGACCCATCCTTGCAGGAACAGATAAAACAAGAATGGAAATCAGCAAGATACCCTAAAAATAAGACCGAGATACAACAGTGATAACTTGGGAAAACACTCATGATATTTTAAGGGTAAAAGCAGGAAACAAAATAGTATATACAGTACAAGTAGTACATATAAACAAATCTATATATACAAAACACTGGCAGGATACAGATAAAATGTTGAACTGTTTAGGTGAGGTCACCAGTGAAATTTTTCTTCCTACATTTTCATCCCCTTCTAATTTCTTTTAATGCCATTTTATCATGAAAAAAATTAAAAAGTACATTTATCATCTTCCACAAAGAGAGGATACTCTTACCTCACCCGATACCACCTTAATGGTATTTAGTATCTAAATAGTGACAATGCATGCTTTTCATTATTTTACCTACAATTTCCTAGATGCTCAAAGATTTGGGATCAGCCTAGAAATCTCGAAAATGTTCAACTGTTTCAGAAGTTTTGAATGAGCCAGAGTCTTTGATGCTTAGTTAATGTGAAAGATGGATGAACCCATCAAAGACTACCTATATTAGTATAAGGTAAAGATGATAGACTCATGTGTGGCTCAGGCACCAACTAGTACTTCACTTATCTAGAGATCAGGTTAACCACACCAAGCTGTGAGGTACTTTAGATGATTAAACACAACGTATTTTAAGTTCGAGATGTAAATATACATCTCCTTTCACCCCTGCCTTTTATTTGTATTTAATATCTGAACCATCGGATTAGAGAATGAGTCGCATGGCGCAAAATGCACAGGATTCCATCAGGGAACAGTGAGTTTTTCTCTGATCACTTCCCACAGGCTGTCCTATGACCTAAAGGTCAGAGCTAGACCCTGTCTGAGTGGGGCTGCAAGAGGTGGAGCACAGGTGATGATCTTAACAAATAAAGAGTGCCGAGCAGGCACTATTCCTGGAAAAATCATTCTAGATGCCTAATTTCCAAAAGCAGACAGGTAGCTGTATGAAGCCAGCAGTGAGATTCAACCATTTGTGACTCCTGTTAAGGTTATCAATGACTTCCATGTTCAGAAACCCAGTGGTCAGTTCTTTGTCATCATTGCTTTTGACCTCTGCACAGCACTGTATACAAGTGCCAACGCTCTCCTCCTTTAAACAATGTCCTCAATGGGGTTCTGGTTCTCTGGAGTCCCAGAGTTTTCCTCCCATCTTTGACCTCTCCTCCATGTCTTATGCTCAAACCTCTTAATGGCGTTGGCTTCAGAACCCACATCCTGGAGCCCTTCTCTTCTTTATCGACACCACTGTCCCCCACCTTGGTAGGCTCACCTAGGTTCTACACCACTGTCCTCTACCTTGGTAGGCTCACCTAGGTTCTACTGACACTTGGACATTCTTATAAAGCCTCAACGTATAGCCCTAGCTAAGATATTTATAGACCCACATATCCAAATGCCCACTTGATATCTCAGACTGAGTGAGAAATACGCGACTCCAACCTCACTTGTCTACAGCTATACTCCTGGCATCCCCTGCTTCCCCTGTCCACTCTCGACAAAGATGCTTGGCTGGACCAAACGTGAATCAGGCTTCTGAACCCATCTGTGTGCTTCCTTGCAAAGCCCAGTTTTAGCAAGAACCCTGCTCAGTCAGTTTAACCAGAACTCTCTCACCTTTGATATCTGATCACCCTTGATATCTGATTGGGTTCCTCACTCTCCACCATCCTCCAGGTGATGTCGAGTCACCCTAGCTTATCTGCAGCAAGAATCTTGTTAGATCAGTTTAGCCAGAATCCCCCCTTCCTCCCGATGTTTCCTTCCGGAAACTGTCCATCTACAGACCCCCCCCCCCCCCCGCCGCCGCTTCTTGGCTATAAATTCTCACATGCCCATGCTGTATCTGGAGGTGAGGTCAGACTCTTCTTCCTCCTATAAAACCTCACTGCAGGGGCTTCCCTGGTGGCGCAGTGGTTGAGAGTCCGCCTGCCGATGCAGGGGACACGGGTTTGTGCCCCGGTCTGGGAAGATCCCACATGCTGCGGAGCGGCTGGGCCCGTGAGCCATGGCCGCTGAGCCTGCGCGTCCGGAGCCTGTGCTCCGCAACGGGAGAGGCCACAACAGTGAGAGGCTCGCGTACCGCAAAAAAAAAAAAAAAACAAAAAAAACCTCACTGCAGCGTTCCCTACACCTATCGGGAAGGTCCCGAATAAAGAAGGCACTACCGTCTTTAACGAGGGAAATTAAGTAATTTTTTCCTTTAACACCCCCAAACCTGTTCCCCCACAGGCTTCCATATTTTGGTTAGTGGCAGCCCCATCCTTCCTGCAGCTGCTTAAACTGAAAATCCTCAGTCTTCTATCTGACTTCTTTCTTTCTAACCACAATCAATCCATCAGTTGCTACCACCCCATCACACGAGACAAAAATCTTCGGAGTAGTCCTTGATACAACTGTTTTCAAACTTCACATCCATTCCACCAGGACATCCTTGGATTCTACCTACAGATCAATTCAAAATATAACTACCAAACTAAACCTGTTAGAGTTTCATAAATCCCCTGCCACCTCTACTGCCATACTGATCCTGGCCGTCACCCTGTCTCACTGAGAATTATCACAGCGGACTCCTAACACGTCTTCTTGCCTACCATCTCACCCACCCACCGTCTACTTTCAGAACAGCTTCCAGGGATTCCCTGGTGGTGCAGTGGTTAGGAATCCGCCTGCCAATGCAGGGCACACGGGTTCGAGCCCTGGTCCGGGAAGATGCCACATGCCGTGGAGCAACTAGGCCACAACTACTGAGCCTGCACTCTAGAGCCCACAAGCCACAGCCACTGAAGCCTGTGTGCCCTGGAGCCCGCGTGCTGTAACTACTGAAGCCTGCGCGCCTAGAGCCCGTGCTACGCAACAAGAGAAGCTACTGAAATGAGCAGCCCGCGCACCGCAAAGAAGAGTAGCCCCCGCTCGCCACAACTAGAGAAAGCCCGTGCACAGCAACAAAGACCCAACACAACCAAAAATAAAAGTAAATAAATAAAATAAATTTTTTTTTTTTTTTTTTTTTTTTAAAAACCACTTCGGGCTTCCCAGGTGGCGCAGTTGTTGAGAGTCCGTCTGCTGATGCAGGGGACACGGGTTCGTGCCCCGGTCCGGGAAGATCCCACATGCCGTGGAACGGCTGGGCCCGTGAGCCATGGCCGCTGAGCCTGCGCGTCCGGAGCCTGTGCGCCACAACAGGAGAGGCCACAACAGTGAGAGGCCCGCAAAAAAAAAAAAAAAAAAAAAAAAAAAAAAACCCACTTCCAGAGTGATCCATTTAAAGCGTGACTCACATCTTGTCCCATCTCAAAGCCTATCCACGGCTCCCTACTTCACTAAGAGATTAAGAGTCCAGTGAGCCTTAACGCCCTACTAGGTCTGGCCCTGTTGCTTCTTGTCCTTGTCCCCCACTACTCTCCTCCTTGGATGACTTTGGTTTGGCCATAGTGGCCAACATACTCTTTTGAGAACATGCCTTGTCTTTGCTCAAATGCCTGTGCTTCAGTTAGACTTACCCTGACTATTTGCAGTTGCAATCCCCTTCCCTCTGGCAACTGGACCTCCCTTATCCGCCTATATTTTCTCCACCACACCTGTCACCTCGTATTTATTTATTATGTTCCCCTACCTGTCCACACCCCCTAGAGCCATAAGCAGAGGCCTTGTCGCTGTGTCATTCACTGCTCTATTCCCCATCAGCTTGAGCAAAACTGCCCAACAGAAATACAATGCCTGCCACACAGGTAATTGTAACCATACTGGAGAAAGTCAAAAGAAACCGTGAAATTAATTTTAAGATTTTACTTAATCCAATGTATCTAAACTATGCTCATTTTAATGTGTAATCAATAAAGAAGAGTTATTCAAATATTTCACATTCTTTTTTCCATACAAACTCCTTGAAAGGCTTTGTGGATTTTAAGCTTACAGCATGTAAGTTTGGGCTAACCACATTTCAAGGGCTCAGTAGCTACATGTGGCCAGTGGTTTCAATATTAGACAGTGCAGCTCTATTCTACTCTATTTTTTTTCTGCTCTATTGTATACTTATTCTATTTTTCTTTTTAATTCTTGGGCACAGCCCACTGAATTGATTTCCCAACCCACAAATGGGTCCCAAAGTGCCCTGTGAAAATCACTGCTCTAAATAAACTTTAAAGAATGTCATGTGTAATGAATGGATTTTAGGACACTTCCTTTGGCCTCCAGTGACTGCTCATGATACTTTAAAAGAGAAATTGACTTCCAGAAAAGAGCGGGCTGGAGGAAAGGGTGAGGAAGTGAATATCCATGCCAGTCCATGAACCGAAATCATCAAAGTCCATATCCAATGATGCAAGATTTTTTTAATTAAAAGGTAATTTTTTTTATTTTTTATTTTATTTTATTTTATTTTATTTTGCAGTACACAGGCCTCTCACTGCTGTGGCCTCTGCCGTTGCGGAGCACAGGCTCCGGACGCGCAGGCTCAGCGGCCATGGCTCACGGGCCCAGCCACCCTGCGGCATGTGGGATCTTCCCGGACCGGGGCACAAACCCGTGTCCCCTGCATCGGCAGGCGGGCTCTCAACCACTGCGCCACCAGGGAAGCCCAATTAAAAGGTAATTTTAAATAACTCACTCCACTGTCAGATGATTAACAAAACATCTAACTACCTGTAATAATATACCATATACATGCTAATATACAACATACAAGGGAAAGTCTGCATAACCGTCACACTTCAAAAAGAGTGCATCTGAACAGAGCACAAATACTTCAAGTTTTTCATTTTTCTCCCCCTCACTCTCAACCCATGCAAAGGCCGTGGAAGTACAATAGTTCAGATCAAGAACAGAGAAGTACAAACTTAAATGATTAATTTCATTTTCCGTTTATGAAAGTCCTAGTCACCAGCAGACTTTTAAAAAGACACCATCAACTTCAAATCCAAACTCAGCCCTGGGCAGAAGGTGTCAACTTCTAAAACAGACTCAAAATAAGGATTCTACCATTGATATACCATTTCCTCCTTTAAGGTCCTGGATGTTACTAGATAACATTAGAAAGCATGTACTCGAGGTTACCACAGGTGTGCTACCCTAAACAGGGTTTTGTTTTTATACATTTTTGAGCTTCAGATTTTCTCTGAGATATCTGAATTGCCAAAGCAAGGCAATACTTCCTACATCTCTGATAAGCTGTTAGGTTTTCACCTAAGCTGAGAACTTCTTCCGAGGATGCTCAAGGTAGGCAGTTTCGATATTTGTGCCCTTGGCAGATGAAAGAGCAAAAGCGTCATTTAAAAAACATGACTAAAACCATGTGTTATTTGTATTTTTACCGTTCGCTGTGAAAAATATGGCTACTTGATAACTGTTGCAAATGTTGTCTTCACTACCAAGCTCGCCTTCATGTACATTTCAACAAGTGACTTCTGCTTGAGAAAGAACTCTATTGAGCATATTTCTCTGGAAATCAATATTTAAAATTTATTTTCTTTGAAACGAACATTCAAGAGAGACAGCTCTTGTTTACAGAGTTACTGAGTTTAGCATTATGGCTAACAATGTTTAAAAACAGCTAACTTAAAATGCAAACATTTAAATTCTGAAGTTTAACTGTTGGGAGGCCAAGTCTATTTCTATGGAAATATAAACAGCATGAAAACAGTAATTTTCCCCCCAATGCCATCCCTTGTGAGAATATTTCAGGCCACCATTTGGCTGGATTTAGGAGTAAGAACCATACAACTCTGAGGTTGTAGGACAGTTAAAAATTTAAATGCTTTGAAGGAACCTTGAAGACATTATGCTAAGGGAAAGCAGTCAGTCACAAAAGACCACATACTGTATGATTCCATTTATATGAAATATCCTGAAAAGGTAAAACTCTACAGACAGAAAGTAGATTTATTGTTGCCGGGGGCTGGGTTGAGGGGATTAACTGCGAGTTGGTATGGGGTCTCTCTCTGAGGTGATGAAAATGTTCTAAAACTAGATTGTGATGATGGTTACAAACTCTGTGCATATACTAGAAACCATTGAACAGTACACTTCAAATGAGTGAACTGTAATGTGTGTGAATTATATCTCAATAAAGCTATTAACAAAAAATTAACATGCCTAATAACATTCACAACCACACTGGCATGAAAGATACAAGGAAATCAAGTTAGTCTAACTTAGCTTTCCGATAATAGTAAAATACATAAATTCCTGACACCCTGGTCTCCGTGTTAGAGAACACTTTCTCATAGCAACCAATATTTGCCCTTGCGAATACCTGTCACCATCATCCATAATGTCTGTCTTCCCCTTTACAACATAAACTCCAGGAGGACAGAGACGGTATCCTGCTTATGTAGTGCTATAATCCTAGCACCTAGCACACAGTCATCAATAAATACCTGCAGTAAGAATTAACGTATATACACATGTCGTGTGTACATTTGTATATATGTATGAGTGAATGAAATCACTGGACTGAGGCATTTCAACCAATCAAGTTGCTTGTGTCCTAACTGTCGCCTGAAATCTGTTCTCCAATTCTCCCATGCTCCTGGCTACCCAGCTAGAGACATTTCCCAGCAGTCCTTGCAGCTTCTTGTGAAATGATCATAATCTTACCAATTAAACGTCAATGGATGTGATGTGTGCAATTTTTAAATCATTTGCTTCAAAGAAAATTGCTTGCCTTGGACTTCACTGTATTTCAACCATGTAGATAAGGACAAAGGCCCAAAGCAGAGAAGCACAAAAGAGAAAAGAACCCATCCAGTCAAGCCAGACGGGCCAGATTATTAGATGAGACAGGGAAGTAAACTTCTATTTGATTTAAAGCCATTGTATGTTAGAGTCTTTATGTTATATCAGCCTAGTCTTAACTCTGAGTGTTACAACCCAGGCATGGGTATATGAGTATGAAGGGGAGGCAGGATGGAATTCAACGCTTAACTAAACTGACTAGTCGTTTCAGCCAACGTGGTCAGCTGGTAACACTCTTTCCCAGTGTCTTTATAACAACTTCATGAATAGGCAAATAATTCAAATGCTTAATGCTATAAAGAGGTCATTTTGAATGGATTTCACTCGGAATATCGTTGTCACTAAGTAAACATTTGAATCGCGTAAATATACACTTTCCAAAGAACCAATGAATACATTTAAAATGGCTGGATGGCTATTTTTAACTTCGTTCGTAACCAAGAAATCATTTGTAATATGTTAGACACGATGAGTGAAGTCTATAAAGATGCCGTATCGCTCCTTAATCCAACAAAAAAATAGCTCAAATTGGGGGTGGAAGAAAAGCTGCAATGATCACCCTTCCTTTTAGATTGTTTTTAACTTTCTCATTAACAAGCTGACTATGAAACTGAAGCAACACAAAAAATGAAGTTTGAAGATGACCAATATTTAAAGAATAACCATTTAACTGTAATCTATATGAGCTTCATGATCATCATCAATTAACTCCCACTGTCATTCAGAACTGAATCCAAGACAATGCATTTCACAAACTGGATTTGAAGTTTTAGCAAAAACCTGTGTGGGTGAATTGCAAATGTTTGGGGGAAGCAGGGGGAAAAAATGACACAGAAACCTATATATTAAACCACCAAACCAAGGCAGCCATGATAGAATGGCATCGATATAATTGTGACCAGAGCAAGTTGTCCTTTTAGCTCCAGTCTTGATATTTCACATGACCTTGGATAAGTTACTAATGTGACCCAGTTTCCCAGTTTGTAAAGTGGGGATTATAATAATTACCGGCTACCTCTCAGGGATGCCAGCAACCAGATCCATTTTGTAAAGTGCTCGTATCTACGTGGAAGAAATTGTTCGATCACTACCAAGTATGATGAGTGTTATTTACGATCTTTCAGACCTCTGAATCTAACTTGGAAAAATGTCTTCATCTGCTTTTCTGAATTTTCGTGGCCACTTTTACGCACATAACCAGTTGTTCCCAGAGTGCCACCGTAGGCACATTTATTTGCACTTATGCTGACTGTTAATGAGTTCCAGATTTCGAATTTGGGCATGCCACTGACGGAGGAGCTCCTGGTATCTGAAATCTCTATCCTTTGAGTAGTGTGTAAGATGGTGCTGGTCTCTTGACCATCACTGGACAGCACAGTATCTTTGTTTAAGGTTTGTTCACTGGGAAGAAACACTAAGCCTTCTATCCATTTTATAAATTCTTTTAGATTTTATATTTTTAACAAATCTTTTTTTCCTTCATGTATAAGAGGTCAAGATATGTAAGCATTAGTTTTTGAAGGATCCTTGAGCTTGTTAAAAGGTAAAAGAGTACATGTAAGTTATTATTTATTTCTCTATATATCTTATTTCTAAAAAAACCAAAAGGGAGTCAAAACACAAATGGAACTGATATTGTAGAAGAAAAACAGTTAATAATACGTTAATTGGGAGTAGGAAAAATGAAGTTGACTTAAAAGCAGAATATCAACAACAAAAAGTTGAAGTTAAAAAATACTACTAAGCTTAAGCAAAAACTCTTACTCTGAGATTCCTAGCAGTCAAGACAAAAAGAAAAATTAGATGAATTCGTTGTTCAGCTTCCTTTGTTTTACGAAAGGAGGCATCAGGATGACAAAATTTTTCTGTTCTCCTTAAATTTGACAAAGGTTTCCTGATTTGCAGGATACTGTATAATACACCATGTTTTTGACAGTAATTATAAAAAAGCTTGTTTTTTCCTCCGCATGGACTACTTTTCCTAGTCAACTAATGACAAATTCCTGAAAACTTTTTTTTCCCCAAACTTGCCCTTGACTCATGATATCTTTAACCTTGAACAGTATCATGGAATTGGGAAAAATCATACTGCACAAATGCAAACATTTTCACGTCATGGGTGTAAGCAAGGTCATCATAATGACATCAGTCAGGAGAGGAGTAATTTATGCTTACAGGTGATTCCAAATAAAACAGTGAAAACCTACTCATTAAGCCCACTTTTTTGAAGCTGGAGCGATAGTTCATCTTTTCAACCACTTTTCCAGCTTTGTTTCATCACAGTTTTTAGCTGCACCAGAAACCTTTGCTAACAGCACAAAATGAGTTCAGCACCTGGCATGGCTTTCAATGAGGAACACCTTGGACTGAGATCTTGCAGGGATCACAGAGACCAGAACACACAACATGCGGCTGACTAACCGTGGCAGAGACAAAATGCCCACAAAACAGGAAATACTGACTGGACAGCCTTTTAAGAAGGCGGCTGCAGAGCCCTGAAGTAGACTAAAACTGGGAAACTGGGAAGTGCTTTGCCAGAAATCATGCTAGGTAGGACCTGAGAGCCCCAATGACTGGTTGCAATCAACCCGTTCCACGCCAGAACATCTGAAAGGTAACATATCCTCTTTGGAGGACAACTAGGTGCTTCCCACACGGTTTAATTTAAACAACAAAGATAGTGAAATGAGGAAAGTTGGTTGGATTTTTGAGGCCCAAATCAAATGTGCCAGAATGCAACTGGAAAAACAAATCCCTACCTTGATAATGCCTTCTAGAACCCCCAAACCCTGGGTGAGATTAAAAACAAAACCGATCTAAGAATCTTCATATTATCAAAGTTTCACAAAAAAAAAACCTTGCTCAACTGAAGAATGAGAAGTCTGTATCTTACAAATTCATAAACTCTAATTTGGTAAGATCTGAGCAAAGGCTTTGCGTCGTAACCAGGCTGGCAAGTAAGTGTTTTAAAGCAGACACAGATCTAGCTACTCAATCAAATGGAAACACCATTGGCCAAGATTCAAAAGTAAAATGAAGACGCTTGCTCCTTGAGAAACATCACACTTGAAAGTGACCTGCAAGATGAACTTGAGGGACGCAACCTCTGCCCTCACCGGAGAGATACTTTGGGAATTTAAAAAAAAAAAAAAAATGTAGCCTCTAGAACCATTTTAACCAGAGTGCTTTCTTTGCCCCTGCTCCCAGAAGTGAGTTTGAGAAAATTTAACTTAGCTTTAATTCATCAAGCTACACTAGTCTCTATGAAAACTTCTAATTTTAAAATCAAGTACTCATTTGATTTTCAAGCAAGGTCAAGAGAACAAGGCAGATGAGCGCTGACATCACAGGGACATGCCCCACGCCACACGGCAGTTACATCAACGCGGCGTGTTGCTATGGTGCCTGACGATTAATTTCTGAAAGAAGGGATTATAAACCAGCCAGATGAACATCCATCGGATGACACCACTTCAGCACAGAAGACGGACATGCGTTGCTCCTGTTTGCAGCAAGTTAATTTTATGAATCACCACTTTTGTGATGTGAATATTCCTTTCTAACTTTAAACCTACCAAGTCAACAACCAAAAAAAAAAAAAAAAAAAAAATTCGACTTCCACAAACAGGGGGAAAGTGATAATATCGGGGGGGGGGGGGTGGAAAACGTGACCATCTGAACCATTTGTTAAGAGCAATCTTTTCTTTAAAGACCTCCGAAAATATGCTACATGCATACTGACACACAAATAAATACATGTATATTTGATCATTATGTAGATCCGAAAAGAACTGAATTAAGATGCCTAGAAGTTGGTAGAGAGAGTCCTACATGTAATTCCACTAATCATATGTGCATTTACCTTTTTTGGCTTCTGTAAAGCAATCTTCTGTTATAGTCACCTCAAAAGGTCACTTCTTACCCTGAAAACAAAAGAGAATATCAAAATCTGAATGTCAAGACAAAGTAGCAACCACCTATTTGCCTGGGAGAGATGCAAGAAAACCAACCAAAGAACTCCATTCTATTTAATGGCAAAAGACTCTCAGAGTTAATAAAAACCAGTGTCAAGACCTCCACTTACTGGACCATGTGCCTTTGAGCTCTTCAAGACTATAACAACAACTTGGACGGAAAAAGTCAAGATGAAGCGTTTCACATTTTGCCTTTGAACTTTTTCTCATCTTGTTGTCTGTCAATTTATTTCATTTGGAATAACATGTGAGTCATAGGCCTTTGTTTTTGGAAACCAGACTGCTACTTGAACGTGTCTTTGTTTGGTTAACATCCACGACATCTCTAATTTCATTAAAGCAGAGGCTTATTTTTTTCCCCCTTTGCAAGAGTGTTAGTTCTTATACACAAGATGCTTTATGCCACTCTGGACCTTTCAAAATGAATAAAAGCACCACAATTTTCAGCTTGCGGAGGGGTGGGGGGGTTCATCACTGGGTGAAAGCTGTTCACACAATGTTTTCCACTTAGCATACTTTCTACCAGACCTACTAAGTTCAATAAAAATGGCTCGTGTCAGATGAAATCAACAAGCGAAATCAAGCTTCCTAAAACACAAAGGAAGCACGGTGCACATCTAACTCCTGCATCTGCATACTCCCTTATGCAAAACAGTGTATAATCCTTTAAGAAACATTACAAGCTGCCTCTCTCTGCCCATGTAACTGGGATCAACATATGGCACAAGTGAAAAGAAAAACATTTGTTTATTAATTTAGATCAAGTAACCAACAGGGTACAGGATTCATTCCACATCGATTGACCAGATGCTCATATATACATATACTTTCTTAAGATGGTGAAGTCATACCATCTTATTACTAAAACGTTAATATCCTTTTGCTTACTCTTCAGAACAATATGCAATGAAGTGGTTTAAATTTGATACAGAATATATCTCTGCTCATCCCTCGGCTGTTGGCCCTGAATGTGGAAAGGCAAACATCACTGACAAGAGTTAAATTTTATTTCACTAGGGCTAAAAATTTGAAAGTGGTACTTTGGTGTGTACTATCTTTGAGGAATTGATCGGAGGCCAATTTATGACATTTCCACAAGCCAGTGTATGCAGATTCTTGCCATTAAGATTGGGAAAAAATGCAGGCTCTGAGTGAAATCATAATTTTCATGTTTACTGTAAGAGGAAATTGGAGGTTTTCACCATAAATGTTCACCATTTGGGTGGGGGAAAACCCTAGCTCTGGGACTTGAAATTACTGTTTTGCAACCTGCCCCAAACCTTTTTGTTTTGACACAAAACAATTCAAATCGAAAATGAAAATCGTGTGCTTTACTGCTGAGGTGTGTCGCCAGGGATTGGTTTCTCCAGCGGTGAGAACTTGGTTAGAGCGCAAATGGTGATAAGAAAACAGAGCTGTGATGGTCGGGTCCTCGAGGTAATGCTGAGATCTACAAAGCAGCCCCGCCCCACGCCAATAAGAAGAGCTCATGAGACACGAGGCTCGGCAACCGTCTCACACAACAGAAATTTCCATCTCCACCACTCATCCAATCTTAAATGGAAAGTAAGTGAACTCTGGCAGACCCTACTCAATTCGGGGCAAGAACGCCCTTTCTCCCTCCTTTTCACTTGAGATGTTTTCTAACGTGTGCACTCTAAGCTAATTTTCATTTTTATCTATTGAGTTGCATCTATTTTTGCATTTTTGGCAGTCAGGTCTGTAGTATCAGACTTTGCAATGCAGATAAGATTGCACTGCAAAGATCATATAGGCCTGGCAAACAATTGCACCTTATTAAAATTGAATGTTTGTAAAAAAGAAACAAACAAACAAAAAAAGCTGCCGAAAATGCTTACTTTGAATACAGTTATCTCTAGTGTTGTATTCAAACCTGCAGAACATTTCCAGGTAAGTACTGCGTCTGTTTCTCTACTCACCTATAGCTACCTAGAACAGTAGGTAAGTGAACACAGAGCAAAAGTATAAGCTGGTTCCCCCTCACAGATTTTATAAGCGTAATTTTTCCCTGGAGGAAAAAAAATTAATAATAACAATATTATACAATTGACCCTCCAACTTATAATCACTAAAGCAATACAAATTTGGCTACATTTAATTTTTACTTAGACATAAAAAATTGGCAGTGGGATACAAACCCTATTTTTTTCCATTTTGAAGTTCCATAAATTTTAATGCAAATGTACATTTGACCACTCATTAATTTATTTCTGTTGATTTTAGTTTTTAGTATACATTAGCAAAGTAATCTAAAAGATATTTTTCCAGCTTTGCTGAGAAAAGATTAATAGTTCAACAGCTGTTTGCCATCATACTAAATTAAATGAAATGTGTCAATATAATAGACAAGAAAATTAGGGAGTAGTTCTGGGGCCTGAGTCTGCCTCATTACTAGCCTACAAGAGTCAGAAATCAACAACTAGGAGAAAAATCTGCATTTCATTTTTTCCAGAGCATAAAACCTCCATTTCCAAAACTGCTATTAAAAACAAAACAAAACAAAACACTTCACCTTACCAAATATATCAACGACATACCTGCATGCTTACTGGCAGCACAAGCACCAAAACTAAAAATTAAACAATCATGTAACGCTTTTAAGTTAAAAAGAAAAAGAAAAATATTGCCCTGCAGCCCCCTTGTCTCAGAAAAAATGCAGGCACCAAATGAATTTCATTTTTTTTTTCTTTTTCTGTCTGTCTTAAGTTTCCTATTGGTTTTAGGTTTTTAAAGGTGAGCCAGGGATACGGTAAACAGAAATTACTTATTTTCCTTGATGTCATTCTCTGTACAATTAAGATCCTGTGAACACCAGAAACTGTTCTGAGTGTGGCCTTTTAACTATTGTTTGCGATAATGTTATTTACCTAAAGCTATTTGTTGACCATAAAGACCTTGACCACGACGTTACTCTTCAGCTGAGATCCCTAGGTTAGGAGACTAATGCACCTTCCTCTTCTCCTCTGTCTCCCCAGTTCCCCCTATTCCCCTATTCCCCATTAGGGATTTCACTCTCTAGACCCCTTAGGTTACTACAATGCTTCAATTTCATACTTTCTATCAGTATATTTGCCCTTAATTTAACCAGTGTGATCCTGCCAGTTGGTATGGCCTAGCTGGAAACGAGGTGCAGGTAAAACGTGGAGGTGTGATTTTATTTCACAAGAAGAAAAAAGAACAATATATGCTCTTTTTTTTTGCCATTAAAAATATTTCTCCCTATTCTTTCATGGCAGCTCAAGGAAATGATCTGCATCAGGATTTCAGCATTATATTTCATTTTGTACAAGTATACAAGAGACTGTGAAGGACAGCCACCTTATTTCATTGCAACCTTCAGTCCAACGAATGCTGGCTGAGAACCTACTATGTGTCAGTGTCCCTGGGATGCGAGGATGATGAACGCCAGCTCCTGCGCCATGACGAAGGTGACAGTTAGGAGTTTCATCTCTGGCTAGAGCAACCCTTCTCTCGAAGTCCAGAAACGGGGTTCAAACTTCCCATCCTCCCAAGTATCCCCATCAAATGACATATACTTCATGTGAGAAAACAGAAAATCTCAAAGGGCCAATTTCCAAGAGATGGCTGTCTCTTTAAACCTGTGAATCTTAACTCATGTGGCTTTTCTGTTTTGTTTTTCAAAGATGTCCTAGAAAAACAAAACTATCTTCAACACAAACTCGACTAGCTGAGAAATGATAATACAAGGGTCACTTCATTTTCTTGCACTCAAGACAAGAAAATCCACTTAGAAATCAACCTTCTTTTTTTTTTTTTCCCCCCTCGGCTCTAATAACTTCAAATACTGAGTCAGGCTTACAATAAGAAAGAGGAAGGAGAGAGGGAAGGAAGTGAGAAAAGAAGGAAGAAAAGAAGGAAAGAAACAGGGAGAGTACACCGGCAGGGGTCGGGGGGGGGGGGGGGAAGGAAAAGGAAGTAAATTCGAAAGAAAAAGAAAAGGAAAACTATTGTGTCGAGCAGGTCTCTGGGACCAGAGGCGACCCTGGCCATCACCCAGGTTTGCTGGTTTACAAGGGGCCACATCTCCTTTACTTCTCTTTATCAAAGAAAAATCTACCACAGGGGGTCCGTCACTGCCCCTACGTCCCCCTCCTATTGCTGCGAGGAACATTTGACTTCCCTGCTCCCCACCCTCTGGGACCGTCAACTAAATCAGAGGACCTAACTTGAGGTCCGTTCTAGTAAGAAGAATCTGAACTACTCTACATGAAGCAAGCCCTATGGTACAGGCAAAACCTGGCCGAGGCTTTGCCTGTGGAAGTACTTCAGGCCCCCCGCAACTCCATGTTGGCCCATCTCATTTGGAAAACACCACTCTCTCTTACCTTAAAGGAAAGCAAAACCTTGGTCATGGTCCTGTGAAAATATTTTATAGGTATCCCTTAGCAGGCTTTAAATGTTGAAACTTAAAAACAATATTTGCTGTTTTCTCTTTGAAGCTCTAACAAAGCCTTTGTTTTAGATTTACGCGGAGTGTGTGCAACAAGAGTTAATAATCAAATCCATCCCAGCCCCCATAGATGTTAAACAAAAAGATAAAAGAAATGCAAATAGCTATTGTCATGGAAAGTTAAAGTACCTGTCTGTATTTTTAAGTGAAAACTATTATCTCTATCAATCAAAATTTAAGAATACAATAGCGCTAATCACAGAAGGTGCTCTGGCGGAGTTACTTTTCCTCATGAAAAAAAAAAGTATTCTTCCCCTTAAAAACCAAGCATAAAAGTCATATACTTACAATTAGACAGGGTATTTGTAATTTTATTATTAAAAACCTTCAGCGGCCTCACTGCTAACAAATGCTTCTAAGTCTCTAGACTGATTTGTACCTAAGAAGACCCAAGTCCCTACATATTTTAATAAGGTTGATGAAATTGGATTCACATTCTCACGGTTTCCGACCTGCGGGGGAACAGCACACTCTTCTGTTGAAAAGAGTCACTCAAACAGAGGCAACAGTTAACTGGCAATGAAAACTCCTTTCAGACCCTGGACACAATTCCTAGCCTCTGAAATATCTTTACATAGGACGTATCTTCCCTTGGGTGGCTCATCCTTCTTAATTGTGGCCTTTAGTTTTGAATTTCTCACACGATTTCTACCATCATACCCCAGAATGATCAAAGTGCACAGCGTGTCAATTTCTCTAGGTCTCTCTCTCTTTTTTAATTTCACTTTTAAAAAAGACTGGATTAAGACCCTGAACATCGTACTTTCTAAAGACAGTACAGGAACAAAAAATATCAAGACCCCGGATAGTAAAACCAACAGCGCAAGATTAAAATTCCTAGAGTAAACAGTGAAGCCAGGATGCCATTATGCAGGCTGAGCCTGGATGCATGTCTCCTCCACCAAGGGGCCAAGAGGCTGTCATCTTCCCCCCAGCAAGATCAGATTTCCTTCCCTCCCAACCGCCGCTCTGCACAGCACGGCCAACATCTCCAGTGTGCTATTAATATCAATGAAGAGACGATTCGATTTCCACTGAAGAAAACCCTTCCTATTCCGGCACAGACTTTCGGGGAGGACCCTGGCCTGGGGATAGACAATACAGCAGCAGAGTTTCACTGCTTTCTTACAGTTCGGTCTCACACACTGTTTGAAGGCTTTTAGCAAACAATGGCAGCATTATCTGCAGGACAGTTACAAAACAGGATTTGTTAGGACAAAGAATAATAAAGCTGTTCTCTTTCTCTCTCCCCATCTTCCTCTCTCTGTTTCTCTCCCCCCTGCCCACCCCCACCCCTCGCAGTTCCCAAGAGCCTCTCTCTGCCAGTTGAAAATTCAGCCACATTTCCTGAGAGGCACCTGTACTTGTCTATTTCAACGCCGCCAAGCAACTGACAACGGCCCAGGAACCGGGACCAGAAGAGCAGGCAAAGTAGCCTCTCAACATTTGGAAAATGAAACAAAAGTATCAGCCTTGGCTTCGCACACACTTACCCGTGCATGGTGGGGAAGGGAAGCTTTGGGGCCGGAGAGGCAATTTTCACACAACGGAAGAAAGTTGAGAGTTTGTAAGGGCGAAAGTACAGGCGCTGGGAAGCCTGCGAGCGAGCTCTCAGGGCTCCCAGGCTGGCGGCAGTGTGAGGAAGGATTGAAGGTATGTGGGCTAAACACAACAAAAGCCACTGCCTTACTCTAGATTAAATATGCAGGAAGAGGCCCCTTTGCATAAACACAAACACTCAGCAAATGAATAACTGGCTCAATCAGACGCCCGCTGTGCCTTCTACCTGTCCTCTCTCTGACGGGAGACACTGCCTGTTCCAAAGGACAAGGACTAAACAGGAGACAGTTAAATGTTCTGTTGCTATAATAACAATTAAAATGAATTGCATTCATTAGTAATTAAGAACTCACTCCTGGGTGGGGGGGGGGGGGAATGCATGGCAGAGGGCGGGCAGGGCAGGGGGACATGGGGAATACAGGGCTATTGTTGTATCTCTAGCACTCCAAAAAGAACCTGGCCTAAGACACATCAGCAGAGTTTTACTGTAACTTGAATTTAGATCTCTAATATTCGATGAGAGGTTTGAACAATCACATGTTTTCGGCCACAATTTAAGGTCAGAAATACACCTCTTGTTTCTCTGCTTTGCCCCATTATAAACCGATCCTTGTGAGTCTGTACCTCCAGAAAGCTCCGTTGCATCTATGTGTAAATATTTACACATATAAAATATATACACACATACACGCACATATATGTACCTGCATATACGTGCGTATATATGCTCTCACACAGAATATTCACACATATCTAATTAAAGAGAATAAACCAAACAAAACGTGTCCCTTTACACTCTTTAGTTCACTAATGATTTAAGAAAAACAATTTGAGTCTTCCAAAAATACATCCCAAATGCCTGCCTTACAAATGTCATCAATCCATGACCACTCATTTAAAAACATTACCCATATATTAGAAAGAATGCTTTTAACTGAGTGGCCTCAACCACTTATAATTTCAATTAAATAACATAATTACAGTCAACAATTTTCTCCATTTTGGCAGCAAATATGCCATACCTCAACATAATTTGTCCTTAGAACCAAGGAATTTAAGCAAGAGGAGAAACAGGCGGGCACTAGGAATTCACTACTGCATTTTCTCAGCTCATGGAGTCAACTCATACTCACCCCTAACCTCTTACTGTATGGTCCAGTTACATGTTGGTCTTAGTAACTTAATTATTTTTTAATAACCTTTGCAGTATTAAATGATTTCATTTGAAACATAAATAAGATTACGTTCGTCTACGTCCTTTTAATGCCACATAGGACTTTGGGGGCAAATCCAGCACTGCTATTCCATAGAATGCGCCTACATTATTACTTGGACTGAAAAAGGGTAGGTCACAGGTCTTTCACAGCCTCAGAGGATGTACCACGATCACGCTAGCCAAGGGAAATAAGGTGGCTTTCTATTTCCAAAGTGGGTTTTATTTTATTAACACCACACTGTTTCCTGGCTATATCACTCTGCCCCCAAAGCAAAAGAATATTACTGAAAAGTTTTTAAAAACTGTGACATAAACAAAAAAAAAACGAATCTTAAACATATATTATGGTATAATACAGAAAGAAAATCTGAAAATTCCCAAAGTCCCCTGAAATAAAATACAGGTTCTTTAAGAGGGAGACCCCAAGAAACTCAAGATGCCTATTCTCTTCGCTGCTTTGTCTTGAAATGACCTTCCAAGTCAGGTGTTAGATAACCCTCTTGCAGAGACTGTAGTGATCTAACCTTGATGCAAATAAACCATAGAACAAAATTTAATCAGTATATCACTGGGAAAAAGGCCTTTGTCCATCCCAATGGAGCTTCTAATGACTGTTTTGGCAGTTCTAGCAGGTAGTTATGCTTCCCAGCTCATCTGTATCTCATACTGGTCGAGCAAGCTAATGGAAATGCTGTTAGTGGAATCCAATATTAATGCTCTGTATCGTGCAAACCTGGATGCAACTGAATATATTACACAATTATAGGTAGTATCTAATTCCATAGGTATTAGATACTGTCCTCGAAATTAATATTTTAATGAGGATAGTGAAATAAAGACGACGATCCAGGTAAGGGATCCACGCATTGTGGCCCCAGCTAAGCTCCTTGCCGCCAGAGCACTGGATCCCTGAGCAAACAGCGCAGACACAGGGATTGTGACAAAAATCCGTATGCAAGCTTTACATGCTGAGTGACACATACTGATGCACAGAGTCAAAGATGTCATCCTCACACGAGCGCCACTCGCTGCAAGCTTGAGAGAGAATGAAGGGGGAAAAGGGGGGGGGGGAGTTGCAGTGAGACCTCCAGAAAATAAACAGGGTGTACGGTTTCAAAGGGTGAAGACACAGACATTTCATTGTTCAAGCCAATTATCAGTGGAAAATAATAACAACAGATGGATTCAGAGTCACTGACTTTTCATATGCACTTCATCTCGGCGGAACAGATGATAAAACGCGAGAGCTATCTCAAAAAGGCAAAACATCTTTCAGTAAAAGAACTCTACAGTCCAGATGGGGACCTTCTAAGGCTGCTGATTATCTTCTTATAATGTTGTAAGATAGACTTACTAAAACATTTCAAGAACTGATCAGATATGATGCGTACAATGGCTTCATTATTGGAAGGAGTTGCCTCAGACTTGTGACTAGACCAGGCAGAGATTTCAATAAGGTTAGGACTCTAAGTTTCCTGTTTTCTCATCAGGGACCACAGGTTCCAACTAAAACTGGAATCTGTGCACAACAGGAGAATAAACCATGGCCCAAGGATCCTACATTTGTGCTCTTCTCTCGTTTGAGCAGAAGGAAAAAAAAAAAAAAAAGGGGGAGAGATAAACTGGGACTGTGAAAAGGACATTAAATTATCCTAAGCATTCCATCATGATGAGAGAAACTTAGCTCCAAAGCAATTCCTTATTAAAAGCATTCAGTGATAAAATATCATCCTTTATATACAGTTAGAATATCTTAAATATACTTTCCACGGGTGACTGCAAAATCAAATGTGCTTGTAGTAGGAAATAAATATAAATTTCAGGGATGGTGTGATAAACAGTTCGAATAAAGGCCAAGCGAACACACAGGCAAGACCCACCAACCAACCCCAAAGCATTCCCACTTAACTTATATATCAGCAAGTCAGACTCACAGGTAAAACACAATAGGTAAACCACAACCTGACAACTTGCTCTAAGAGGAAACGTTAAAATCTCTCATCAGATAAGCCTCATTATTACTGGAAGAACAATGTAGCTGTTCTGTCTGTCTGTCTCCATCCATCCATCCATCCGCCATCAATTCTATTACCTTCATTATTTTGCAAAAATCTCTGAACGGAAGTAAAATATGGTTGAAGTTACTGTGCTAAGGAAAAAGAAAAGCTGATCTTCCTGCTATTTACCAACATACTTAACATTTAAAAAATATTTTTATGAACACACTGTTGACTTCACAAGTTTATAATGTAAGTAAAAAAAAAAAATTTTTTTTAAGAGCAAGGCTTTTCTTTCAAAGGACTCTGACAAAAGTAAATTCGTAGCAGAACATACAAGCACGAAGAAATATCGCCAAGGGCCAAATTCTGCAACTGCTTTAAGAAGCAAACAAGAACACAAAAGACGTGTAATGCAACCATCTGGCTCGCCGCATACTTTATCAATGCCTCAACTTTCTCCCCCACCCCCCTCAGCCAGCCCACACCAATGCCACAAAACCAAATGGCTTCACTTCTGTTTCGTGCACAGCAAATTTACACAATGCACTCAGAATGCAAAAGTTGATTTTTACACATACACTCGTGTCTTAAAATTCTTCCTCACTTGAACCATCGTGTTGTCTTTGTTACTTATTTAGAGTGGGGCTTCTTTGAAAAACCACTTGGAACTTTACAGTAATAAAGATGTCCCCACAAGGATCGATCAGTTTAGGTTCAGAAGAATCCCCCTTCGAAATCTTCATCTCCACTGTCTTGTGCCTTCTGTGATAATCGGACACTAGATGTCGACGTCTGAAAAAAGAAGGCTAAAAGTGTTCCAATTGCACCTTTACTATTTTTGTCTTTTTGCTCTAAATTGTAGGTTGTTTCCCTCATTTATTATGTGAAATAACCACACTCACTTTGAATCACTGTCCTCGGACGTCAGCATGCCCGCTGGAATTTTTCCTTATTCGGCTCATTCTACATTTACTGAGCAACTACTGTGGTATCAGGAACTGGCCGAACAATGGGTGATCAAAATCATCGTATCCCATATGACGACGGAAACTGCCTACTCCGGGAAACCAGCAACACCACATTTTATTAAAACATCTTCCACACCAGGTAGGCTGAAGCATCGTGTTCATGTATATATTTATGTGCACAGATATTTGAAAAGTCATGGCACATCTGCAGGTATCCAGTTGCTTTCAAAGGTAGGAATTAAGACTTTTAATGGAAATCTCTTGCGGATAAAATCAATATAGGTCGTCATAAATGGTTCTCACAAAGAGGCAACAATGAAAAACCACAATAACTGGGAAAGAGAAGGCCTCACAGGCCAACTCTCCTCTCTGCTTTTCTGCAGGGGCAGGCTACAGGCAGGCGTTCTGGGTCAGGCGGGAGCTCTCGGTTGGAATCAAGACTTGCATGGCAGGGGCCACGTCTGGTTTATTTCTGCTTTTTTGCTGACAATGGTTTCCCCCTGAATCCCTCTCCACGTTCCAGGATAAGAAGGCCTTGGCTATTTTCTCAAGGGGCTGATTTTCGGTTCCCTTGTGGGTGTTTCTGCCCGGGACCACAGAGGCTCCTGGTCGGGACAGCAGTGGTAATCCTAGGACACACACAGCGAATCCGGCCACCGGGTGAACGAATCCGCTAATTGTTTAAACCTGCAGTCGCGTCTGGCCACCAGTTGGCAGACACAACTCGTGGCTGCCTAGCAGGCCTAGGTTAGCACAGCTGGAGCCAGATGACAAGCTCTTGAAGACATTCTTCCCGTGGCCACATCTGGCTCCTGGAGGCTTCAATCTTTGGCGAAACATTCTGTTTGGTTTTTCTGGGAACGTTTAGGCAACAGATAAAACCAGGCAGATTAATCTTGACTGTGTGCATTTCAGTTTGGGACAAATTAACAGAATGTAAACTCCATGAAGGCAAGGACTTCATCTGTCTTGCATGCTATCTCTTAATACAGAACAGTAGCTACACATGGTCAACGTTCAATAAATATACATGGAATGAACACCACGAGTCGGCAGGTAAGTTGAATAAAAAGAATCCTATATCTCACCCCAGCTCCTCAATCCCTCCGTTATATATACAATGGCTAACATTCCGGGTGCACGCAGAAAAGACCCTTAAAGTGGCTCCCGAGTTGCACTTTACTGTGGACATGTGCACCCAGGGAGAGACACTCAAGAATGAACCTACTCACACAGTCCTATAGGTGGGAAGACCTCCCAGCAACCTTTCCCTGAAAATAGCCCTCTCCCAGCATTACCCACACCCCGACTTTATTAGTCCTTAAACTGCAAATCTTGGCAGCTACGTGCCCCCAGTGCTCGCGAGTGACCCAAAAGTAGCAGCTTACCTTTTGGCCACCGGAGAAATGCCAAATGATGAGGCAAATTTTCCTGGCTCCTCTTCATCCCATTTCCTTTCCCAGGCCTCTCTTCCTGAATTCTCTGACATTTGCAGATCCCAGCTCCCTTCTACACTCAACTTTGACCCATCTTTTTCTTTTTTTTCAAGATATTTTAAAATCAGTATTAGGCTTAATTTACATACAACAGAATTCATCAATTTTATGTGTACAATTTGATGAGCTTGGCCAAAAGTATACAGTCTTATAACCACCACCGTAAGGTGCACGACATAGAACATTCCCATCTTCCAAAGCTCACCATCGCTCTGGCTCCCACTAGAAATACACTAAGAAATGCCAGGACAATTTAGAACCCTGTGGGGCTCACCCTCTCGGCTCCTTAGCTGAAAAGGTTTCTGATATGTACAGGATGCTATATTAACACTGATACTAGGGAACCTGTAATCCTGACGACAATAAAGCTCTGCCGAATGCCCCCCAGAACTTGACAAACGAGGAGGGACATTTGGGAGGAGCCTGACGTGGCTGTCTGCGCGCGCGACGCTGCTTCCCCAACCCAGCAAGTTAACGTTCCTAAAACAAGAATGGCTGAAAAGCGGCAGATGACTCTGACAAACTCAGCATATGGTCTTCAATGAAGCAAAGCTACTCAGAAGTGCACCAGATGAAGCTGTTGCCTGAACCTGCTCCCCTTTCTGTCAGGTAAAGCAGCACAGGTGGGGATGGGGTGATTCTTTTCTGCTCACTCTGAGTTTCTGAAAGGAGCTCTGCGTCCACCCTGAGGAACTGGGGAAGGAACTGCTCACCTTGTAAAAAGTGGGCCAGGGAGACTCCTAGAATACCTCCAAAATGCCTCTCCTCCTTTGTTCCAGATTTTTGGAATTACTTTAAACATGGGAGAAGGCCCTTCCACAATCCCACAGTCACAAGGGGAGTTGAAGATAATCAAGGGAGAAGTGGCACGACAGGACACAAATGATACCCACCCAGTCCTTACCTGCGAAGAGACTATAAAAACAACCAAAAGAAAACAGAAAGAAAATTTTTCTAATTAGGCAAAAACCCTGATGGCAGTTTTGGGGGGTCGGGGTGAAGGTGGCAAGGCCCAGGATGAGTATCTTCATTTCTTTTTTGTTTGTTTGTTTGTTGCAGTACGCGGGCCTCTCACTGCCGTGGGCTCTCCCGTTGCGGAGAACAGGCTCCGGACGCGCACGCGCACGCTCAGCGGCCATGGCTCACGGGCCCAGGCGCTCCGCGGCATGTGGGATCTTCCCGGACCGGGGCACGAACCCGCGTCCCCTGCATCGGCAGGCGGACTCCCAACCACTGTGCCAGCAGGGAAGCCCTATCTTTATTTCTTAATACCGCCTGGGGCTGCTTCAGTTAAAACTCAGTAGTCTGTAAAATAGTACCGCACAGTAGAGTTTAGTCTAGAATAGTTCAGACCTTACAAGCACAGATTCAAGTTCAAGACTTCAAAACTCAGCTCTGCTGCTTACTGGCCTTGTGAACTCAAGCAAGTTACTTCACTTCTCCACCCCTCAGTGTGCTCATCCACAAAAACGGGCTGAATGATAGAACGTAATGCGCTTTCGAGGAATTAAGAGCATTAACATAAAAAAGTGCTTAGAAAAGTGCCTGGGGACTCCCTTGATGGTCCAGTGGTTAAGAATCCACCTTGCAATGCAGGGGACACTGGTTTGATCCCTGGTCGGGGAAATAAGATCCCACATGCTGCGGGGCAACTAGTCCCGTGTGCCGCAATGCAAGATCTCACGTGCCACAACGAAGATCACACGTGCCGCAACTGAGACCCGACGCAGCCCAAAAATAATAAAATAAATAAATAAATATTTAAAAAAAAAGAAAGAAAGAAAGGGAAGGAAAAGTGCCTGGCACATAGTGAGTGCTAAGGAAAAGATAGCCACTGTTATTTTAACCAGGGATACTGTAACTGAAGTAAATCTAAAACTTCCCACGCTTGATTTCTATCATCGCTACAAGTTGTTAATAATATCTGGTTCTGTGCCATGCTACAGGCTAGAAAAAAGGAAAGAACGTACAGCAGATTTTAAACTTAACAACACAGTGCTAAAATAAAATCAAAGTATTTATTTTTCTCCCTCAATATTAGCTGGAGAATCGTAAGTTTAAGACTGGGGTCTCACCGGTCTCAGTGGAGGGTAAATCATCAGCTGTAAGGCAGCTACAGTCCAAGCGAGCGGCAACTGCTCGTCCCGCCAACGACCGAAAAGGACTTTGCGGCCATGTTCAAAGAAGGTAAGAGAAGAATCTGGCCTGAAACCCAAAGGTACTGAAACAGATTTTCTCGTACTTTTCAAGTCTGTGCATATAGATTCTGTTACTGATTTAGGGTCTTAAACAGTTTGTTTATTTTCTAAATGCCTTTCAGCTCACCTTTAATAACATGTTTCTTTGACTTGGCTGAACTATGCCTCAGAAGAATTACAAGCGGGAATACGGCTGGGTGAAAGGTTCAGTGAACTAATCCACACCTGGTCCATGTAAAAAAAAAAAAAAAAAAAAAAAAAAAGGCTCATATTTTCCATATAGAAACATGTCTCTTTATATGAACCAGGCTTTCTTTTATTTAATTGCTAAGGCACTTTCTACACCACACAATCTTGCATGAGCTTCTTCAGTGGGGTGGGGAAAAGGCCATAGGACCCCCACCCAGTCATTCCATGGAGTTTTATCAGTGACAGAAATAATAATAACAATAATAATAATACAGCACAAACCCCATTTAGAATACGAAGTGATAGATTGATTTCACCAGAAATTCCTTGACCAAGTTTTACCAAGGACAAAAGACCAGCCTGTCCCCCCAGAAAACAGACCGGGGGTCAAATGAGATGTCTTGTGTCTTCATGACCAAAATTCAGATTTCTTCTACACCACCCATTGTGTGATCCAGACTTTTCAGTGGAGGGAATAAGGCTTATATGGGAAAAATCTCAGATGAGAGAGGAGAACAAGCACATTTTAGAGCTGAAAGGTACCTGTGAGGGGATCTAGCCAAGGCACTCCCTCCTGGGGAGCAGATTCATTGTGTGACTGAGACCGCACAGGTGATGTGGAAGAAAGCAAAGACAAGAGCCTCTGACTCCCAACAAATGTGGAAAAGTGATGGCGGGAGAAGATGGCCGTTGGGAACATCAATCACGTCAGAAGGAGATTTTGGAGCAGGGTCCTGTGAACAGCAAGAAGGCAAGACAAGGGACACAGGCATCACAAAGGTCCCCTGGACTGTGCCAGCCTGTTGCATATGAACTACAATCTAAACAAGCTAACTTTCTTCTAGAAAGTCATTCACTTCAGTGCTCCAGGTATCTTGTTTTTTCCTCTCAGTTTTATTCCTAAGAAAATGCCTTTTAATCAACTCTGGCTTGAAGTTAGTAGGAAAAGAGGTTTTTCCACACCCTGGATAAGAGGGGCCAGAGTGAAGTGGAAAGAACATTTCACTAGAAGGGAAGAGAAATGTGTTTCTACTCCTGGATCCACCAGTGACTCTGCTAGAATTTGGTAATCCTCTTCCCTTCTCCACACCTCAGTCACCTTGTTGGGAGAAAGAGTGGTATCCAGGGATGATATTCAACTGGTACACAGTGGTCGCCTGAAGAAGTTGTTAAAATACTGAAATACTGTGCTTCCCTGGTGGCACAGTGGTTGAGAGTCCACCTGCCGATGGAGGGGACACGGGTTCGTGCCCCGGTCCGGGAAGATCCCACATGCCGTGGAGCGGCTGGGCCCGTAAGCCATGGCCACTGAGCCTGCGCGTCCGGAGCCTGTGCTCCGCAACGGGAGACGCCATAACAGTGAGAGGCCCGTGTACCGCCCAAAAAAAAAAAAAAAAAAATACTGAAATACTTGTATACAGGCTGGGAAACAGCCTTTGCCCCCAGGTTACCCAAGTACACCCTTGGCCACTACCTTGAACTTCCTAGGATCAGAAGCACAGAAAAGGATGTCCTAGCACCCTGCCCCAGTGCTCTGCTGGGTGTCCTTCCTGCACGGCCAACGTCTCTGCTATACCTCTTAGCCATGTTGACCAACAACCCCGATGCTTTGAGAAGCCCTTTTCCAAGGCTATGATGTAAGGACCACGAGGACGAGCTAGCTTATGGATGGAGGAAGCCACTACCTGGAGCCCAGTGAGAGACAGGAGGCCTGGGACAGGCCGAACAAAAGGCCCGTGAGGAACCCACCTTCCTCCCCAAGTTACTTTTCCCACTTGGGGCACTTAGATGTGGGCCTGGAGTCAGGAGGCAAATCAGTGGAATCTCAGGGCAAATCCTTAGGGCTAAAGTTGTCTCCAAAACCTGGAAAGAAACCTATCATTGTGAAACAGCTCTCAAAGTGAAATCCTGAGCTCTGAGGGACATTACGAACACATGTCATCAAATTATATTTACCGTGGAAAGCTCTAGTAGCTCAGACTTTCTACTCTGCTTCTACAACTCTTTAGGAAAAGGAATATTTCTCTATCCAACGTTCCAAATTTCCACAGCAGAGTCGAGGCATTATACATGTTGAAATACATAGGAAAGGAACAAAAAAATCTCATTACTGTCGTTTCCTTCAACCGTCTGTACCTTCTTCGCCACCACTACTCAAAAGTCACTCCAACGTTCTGCTGGCTGACGTGACACCACGCTGTCACTTGATCAGGTGAGAGGTACCACGTGGTATGAATACTGATCCACAACCACATACTCAATGGGAATTTGCAAAGGCGCGCTCCGGAGACAAAGACGTAACTACAGAAATATTAACTAAGAATTTAAGTAAGCGGGCTCCCTGGAGGGAAAAAAAAAAAAAAAAAAAAAAAGTTCTGAAGTAGCAATATAAACTATATTTAATAGCAACAAAAAGTATTTTCTTTTTGGGAAAGCAATCTGGGCTTCTAAAAGTGACTGCCTTTCGCGTGACTTGGTACACTACAGTATGCCTGAATTCTTCCACTTCCTAAAACACAAATGCTAGGCACCCCAATTCTACCTCGTGAAAGTTCATTTTTTAGATTCACCTTCTCCCAAATACAATACGCAAATAAAAAAGCCATTTTGAGACCTGTTTTCTCCGCCGCCCACCAACAATTGTTATTTTCCTAAGCGCTCGAGTATCACAAGTCCCAAAGAACATATGTTCCCAAGGAAGGAAAAAAAAAAACCGGGCTCTAGAACTAATACACAATGAAAAATAAATTTAAAGCAGCCTTCTGGTCTGACATAAGAATATAAAAATGATATGAGCAGGAACAGCCTAGTTTACATACTTTTCAGTCACAGCTGCTGCTCTAAAACCACAATACCTTTAAAATGACATTTTAAGGAAACAGATACGGCAAGGCTGTAGCTGTAGCTGTAGCTCTAGCTGTAGCTGGATGAAGCTATCGCTGAACTCAAGGGGCTTCTCTTTCTATGCGCTTACTTTATACAACCCTGTACACTGGCACAATTAAGAGGAAAAGAGTGGTTCACTTTTAAATAACGTCATGATAAACCGAGCAGATTACAAATAATTTTACCCAAGAGGACTTTTTTTTTTTTCTTTCTCCTTTAAAATCACCAGACTCAGACATCAAAACAGAGTATCAGGGACAGGAGGAACCAGTCCTCTCTTCTTGGTTAATATTTAATCGGGTGCTAAAAACTTCTTGGAGAGACCTCTGCGCCTCCAGTGACAAGGCGCACAAGAGGCTCCTCTCTCTTCAGAAGATGCAGGCCCTTCCCTGAATAAATGAAAATAACATACAATTAAATCAGACTGTTCAATTAATAAATTACTTCGGTGGACCTCGAAGGCCAAGTCGTATTTAATTACATAATTTAAAAAATATTTGCACGTTGCAATCACTGAAATTGCCTTTGAGGTTTCATAATACACACTTAACACTTGAGTTAGAGAACAAATTTATTTAATAAATGCAGGCCTAAGAGCTAGAAGGCCATACCACTCACACTGCAAAATCACTTAGCACATCCTCAGAAAAAGCAAATAAACTTTTCCGCTATTTAGACGTGGGCTGCTGTTGAATGTCAGGAGAGGCTGGCTGGTTTTTTGTGCATTTTCTCTGTCATGTGTTGCCTGTAAATCTGACCATTTTGAGAGGTAATTAGAATAGAGCTAAGGGACAAAATGGTTCCAGTTAAAGATAAAGATAAACTAAGGTGGAAGATGTCAAGAACCCGGTAGTAAAAACCTCTTCAGAGTAAAACAAAGAGAAGTCGTATTACCGCCCCATTTTGCATTCCTTAGAATCCCAAAATACACCATAAATTAACATGGTTCCTGAGTGTAAAGACGTGTTCCATTAGGGAAGCGCACACGAACTTAGGGTTGAGGAGGACATTCATAAAAGGGATAGAATTACGTGGTGTCCAAAAAGAGGGCAGAGACGTTTTAAAGTGACTGCATTTCTTACAGTCACTTTATGGCCGTGATACTGCCATTAAGTGAATTTTCTAGAAAACCACTTGACCGCTTTGGCACCACAACTTGTTTGGCCCTCACATTTTGATGGCAATCTTTGTCAGACACATACACTTTCAATAACCATCGCGTGCTTTATACCCACAGCGGCCTGAGAGCTTTTTCAACTCTGTGGGGCTAACTCTATTTACACCAAAAGCCCCAGACCGCCAGGACAAGGCTGTTATTTGCGTTTGCAGGTCTTCCCCTTAAAGACTGCAGTCATGTGCACCCCGCCACATGCCTGTTCTGCTTCCCTCCCCAAAGCCTCCAACTTGCTGCTAATGAACTGCCCGTCAGAAAGGCATCGAAAGTTCTGAAACTTAGAAATTTTAAATGAGGTTTAAGGAAAAGATTCCGGTGAGACCTTGGTATCTGTTACAAAACAAAATGAGGAGATTCATCTCTCAGTCCCATGTCCCCTTCTCTCTCTTCCCTTTCACAGATTTCCAGAAAGCACTGTCTACACTTGCATTCTCCCTAGATTCACCTCCCACACCTCCCTCGGCCCTCACCGCGGCTCTGTTGCCAAGGTTACTGAGTTTTAAGTCTCTCCTGATTTGGTCCGTTAGCTACATTTGCCAACTCTCTCTTCTTCTCAAATCCTGCTCCTCTCGGAGGGTCCTCCCTGGGACCCCGGCCATCCATTATCTTCCAGCTTCCTCAGCGCCCAAGGAGTCCCCATCCCACGGTCCCTCCCTCAGGGAGGTGGATGTTCCCACCATCCACCCAGTAAATGAGGCCAAACACGATGGAGGCTGCTTTGATGCCTCCTCCACAGCATCCAACAACCAAAGGCATTCAATTATTTTTCCTTTTCTTCATCTCAATCGAGACTCACTAGCCCACGCCAAGAGAGCCTTGTGTGGACTCTACAAGGGCCTTTTGGAGGCTTTTTCCTGTCTGTGTACCTGCTCTCTTCAAACCAATCTACACAGAAGACAAACTAACTTGTAAAAAATTACAAGTTTGCAAAATCTTTTCAATTCCTGGATAGCTTCCCTCACTCTCATCTTACTATTTTGGGCATTGGGAGGCATCTCAAAATTGATGGAGCTGCCACAGGCTTCCCAGATGCATGTCCCACCCACGCTTAAAAAGTTCTTAGGGCTTCCCTGGTGGCGCAGTGGTTGAGAGTCCACCTGCCGATGCAGGGGACGCGGGTTCGTGCCCCGGTCCAGGAAGATCCCACATGCCGCGGAGCGGCTGGGCCCGTGAGCCATGGCCGCTGAGCCTGCGCGTCTGGAGCCTGTGCTCCGCAACGGGAGAGGCCACAGCAGTGAGAGGCCCGCGTACCGCAAAAAAAAAAAAAAAGAAGTTCTTAGCTTCCTAAGAGCCAGAAAGTCAAGGTGAAATGTGCAAAGGTACTCGGAAGGTCCTTTGTGTTGGTGGTCCTGCCTGGTCTTCTGACTGCACCTCTTGCTATGCCCGGACTTTCAGTCTACCATCAATAGACACTATAATAACATATAATAACACACACCCTGCACCCTCCCAGCCCCAAGCCTTCACACAGACCACCGATCACTACTCTGCCTTACTTCTCCTAGAGAGGGCTCACCTGTCTCACGTGACAAGGGCCTAAATGCCACGTGCTCCAAGAAGCATTCTCTAATCTCTCTTTAGATCTATGCCCCTGTTATCGGTTCCATTTGCATACAGTGCTTGTCCTAATATAGCAATGATTCCATTTTATAATAGTGCTGTATCTAATCAATAGTTTCGCCTGGTAACCTGCATGCCCATTCTATTAAAACCACTTCAAATATCTTAAAACGAATTTTTTTTTTTTTTTATTATTGAGGCATAGTTGACACACATTATATTAGTTTCAGGTCTACAACTAATGTCTCTCCTTCAAAGAATAAAGTTGATGAATTGTAGAAACAAAGTCAATGACAACAATTCTTTGGTTCCTTCATAAAATCAACTTTTCTCCTTCTTAATTCCTCTCCCCACTAAAATCATTCAGCAAGGTGAGGTCAAGCAGATCGCATCTGCATAGTATTTGTTCACAACTCTGAAGATAGGAGAAATGTTGATAATTCAATGTTGATAATCATGGTTGATAATTCTGTGAATGACTGAGACATAATCTGAGCAAAAAACGTTACGTTCCCTTGAAGTAAAATCACCTTCCTATTCATAATACACTGCAAAGGAAAAAGAATGAGCAAGGAAGCTATAAGGACTTAATCAAATAGACTTCTTGTAAGTAAGAACTGAAATTCACTATCCACCAAAAATGCAATTACCCTCCCCCTACTAAGAGCGCCCTAATTTAGACTCTGCACAAAAAGAGCTTTCAGGTTATAAGACAATTTTACATTAAGGTCTTAGATGAACCTTAATGCCATTCCCTCTCCTGGGTGTGTGGTCTGCTAAACTTCAGCTTTAATTATTTCATCACGCATCCCACCTCTAGCAGTGCAAACTTTGCAGCAGTCTTCAAAACGGTGTAAAACAAAGAGCCGTGATGGGTCAAACCCGTGAACTGCAATCTTTGGCAGATTTGGTGTTAAAACAAGAGAGCTGGTGCCAGCCAACAACAGCCTCAGACTCAAGAAACGGCATCACTTAAGTGATGAAAGGATAAAAGCCAACCTCTGGAAATGTGAAATGACCAGGTGGGCTATTAACGACAAATAAGGCCATGGAACATTCTCTGCAGGACTGATATTTTCAGAGACCCAGAACTAAAACCATCAGAAAAAAAAAGTGTAGTAGGTGGGGGAGGGGGAATTGGATTAAGGGAGCCCAAAGGGACAAACTTCCAGTTATAAGACAGCTGGCTACTACGGATGTTACATACAACATGATAAATATAATTATCACTGCTATACATTATATGTGAAAGTTGTTGAGAGTAAGTGCTGTGAGTTCTCATCATAAGAGAAAAATTTTTTTCTAATTTCTTTAATTTTTATCTTTATGAGATGATGGGCGTTCACTAAACTTATTATGATAATCATTTCATGATGCACGTAAGTCACAGCATTATGCTGTACACCTTAAACTTACGCAGTGCTGTATGCCAGTATAAAAGTGAAGGGGAAAAATATAAATAAATAAAGACAGACATAAAAAAAGAAAAAGAAAAAAAGTGTGTGGTTTATAATATAGCCAAAGGTAACCGGCAGATGTGATCAGATCTTATTTTTCATAATTATGACCTGGCTGGGTCATTTAACTTCTCTGATCCTCAATTTCTTCATCTGTAAAATGGGTTCATGAAATCTCTGTGGGAGTCAAACAGGATTGAATGTGTCAGGCTCACAGGCAGGACTTTTGCTTGCTTACGTGTGTGTCGAGGTGTGTGAAACTAGAGAAGAGAGTGATTTTTGATCCAACCCCAACATTATTCCTCCAGTCACTTAGCAAACGTTGGTGGACACCACTCTGTCACATGGAAAGTAAAGAAGAACAAAACTTGGCCCTGCCCTCGAGGAGCTCAGAGTCGAGATCTATGCTGTCCCAAACAGGAGTCAGTAGTCACATGTGGATATTTTAATTAAAATGAAATGAAAACCAAAAATCCAGGTCCTCAGTGGCACAAGTCCCATTTCGAGTGCTGAACAGCTACACGCAGCTGCCAGTTAGGTACCGGCTACCATACTGGAAAGCGCAGAGCACTTCCATCACTGCAGAAAGTTTTATTGATCAGCTCTGGTTACAGGGGCAAGAAGGTTAAGTATATAGGGAAATTCTAACACCCTGTGATAAGGGATGATTTGGTAGCAGCAAAGATTTTATAATGGACATGATATTCTTGAAAGACGGGTAGTTTTTAATTGTTTTGAGGAAAAAGGGGGAGTCAGGGGGAGCAAACCACAAGCGCAAAGGCACCTCAAGAGGCATTCTGAGTTCTAGGCAGGAAAGGTCAGCGCGTCTTGGTGACTGGTTAAGTTCATGGGGAAGCAATGGCCGGAGATGGGCCTGGAAGATTAGGATCCAATTCTGGAGGCCTCACAAGCCAAAGTAGGAATCAGGGCTTGATTCAGAAAGAGTGACCTATCGGACGTGCTTTACAGAAAACTAACCATGCAGCGGTTGTCAACTCTGGAGATGCACACGACAACTCCTCTGGAAAGTTTCGGAAAATGCTGATGCCAAAGTCCCTACCCTCACTCAGTTATATCCAATTCTGGGCATGGGGCCTAGACTTCAGTAAGTCTTAACATCCCAAAGCGACTCAAGCGCAGCCAGGGTTGAAAACCAATGCAGATGACAAAGAACTGGCATTGTAGTTAAGCTGGAATGAAGAAGTACGAGGAAAAGTCTACTGCAACAGTCCTACCAACAGGTGGTGGGGACCTCACCTAACACAGAACAGGGAGGATGAAGAAGAAATGCTGATTTGGGAAGAAGTTTCAAAGACAGAATTTATATGACCTGGAAACCAAGAATACGAGCAATCAGAGAAGAAAAAATAGAGTACGATACAACTTCTAGCCCATGGCAATAATGACCAAGATCAAGCGTGCAGAAAATCGAGCAGGTTTAAGAGAGAAAGAGTGACAATTAGTTCAGTTTGAGAGGCACTGCCTAGTATATTCCGCAGAGCAACTGGTAGAAAAGTCCAGGAAGTCAGAAGAAATATCAGTCTGGATTCTGCTAGAGAAGAAGGCCAGAGAGCGGGGCACAGAGAACTGTGAAGAATGACCTTCAAGAATAGAAAAGACATGCACTTTTCAAGTTCTGCTCTATCCCCATCTATTCCACACTGTACATCAATGACCCCATCGGCCTGGCATCACCAACAGGCCACAGGCATCCTGTCCCAACACCACTTCCTGGCTGTACGGCCTTGAACAAATCATTAGACTCTCTGGGTCTGGGATTCAATTTCTTAACACTCAAAGGAGAGGGCTGAACTAGAACTAGACGCTCGCAAGGGGTCCTTCCAGTTTGAAGATTCCACAGATACATTACATTCTGAAGAGCAGAAATTATACATATAATTTATAATACCTCCTAGCATTTATATATGCACTAATTTCTATAACATTTATATTCCAGAAATCTTATATATTCCTGAGACTGTATACATACAAATTAAACAGATTTCAAGAAAGTTACGTAAGCGTATTTCCTTTTGTCAGAAATCTGTCAAAAAGACACACTCAACATATTGTTTAGTCCTGAATACCAATTTTTTTTTGTTTTTCCTTTGCAGTGCTGAAGTAAGCGGTTGCAAATTCCAGTGCCTAAAGGGACAGAGGATCACATTAATGAGTAAAACAGCCCAGAGGAGAATGACAAACTCTAGCCCACGCCCCAGCTAAAGGGGGCAGCCGCTCCACTGCGGATCCAGTGTTATTTCACTTTTTTCACAAAACCCAGAATCCCAGACTGCTTCAGGTATAATCTCTTGATATTTAAGTGCTGGCGACCAACACAAACCCAACAGGCCTGAGGCTGTCAGACTGTGCCCTGGCCCCAAAGCGTACCATCCTCTGTGATTTTCACTTCGGCAAACATAAAGCACTCATAAAGCAAGAAAGAAGGCCCTATGTCAGATCAGACAACAGGGTTTAGTGTAAGAGCGTCAGACCAATGACACCAGCCTACGACTCATAGCTACCTTTACACCTAGTGCCTATAACAATATCTCCCACAAAATACATTAAGTTTTATGAAACATCTGTGTGGGGTTTCAATGGAGAAGAGCACCCCTGATAAATGAATTCTTTGTGTACCAAATATCAGGTGGACTTTAACACTTCGAGATAGGAATGTGATGATTTATATCCTGCTGACGGCAGCCAATACCCCTCAGTGTATTCAAAATAGAAAAGTACTTTATTTAGCAATATCGTTCTATTTCTTGCTTTCAAACGGGGGCGGGGGAACCTTCTCTTTTTATTATACTGTTGTTGTTGTTGTTTTTTAATGTGAAGCACTAAGCAATCTGGCACACGTTAGCAGGAAGAGGCCAACCGTACATGGAATATACCGTTACCCTCATCTTCAAAGCATAATGAAATGGGATCTTCTGCTACCAGATCACCTTAAAACCAGTAACAAAGGAGAGGCACTGCTAAGCAGGAGTCTGTATTCAAGAAGGTTGCTCTGTACTACCCAATGGACTCAAGGGGGGAGAAATCCATGAGTAAAAAGCACAGAAAGAAGCCCAGGTGGAAAACAACAACTCAATAATAACTACAATAAAGCTTCCAATGATACCCCAAAACACCCGGTCACAATGTGGGTTTCCAGTTCACCCTATGATGATTGTGGCGGCAGAGGTGAGGTGATGGCGCTCTGGCTTGTAACACAAAACTTGTAACAGTTATTCACGAGGGGAGAATGTGTTTTCAAAGAACGGAAAAGAGTAAAGGGAGAATCTGAAGCCAGGTACTTTAGCACACGATTTCAGTTTGTCTAAGGAAAAAGTAACAAAAGCTTCCTCTTTAAATTACCTGCCTCAAGAAAGGCTTTCTTGTCATGCTCACTAGGTATGTGTCTTAAGTGGGTAAATATTGGGATAAATTTTAAGCAAATTCCTAAATACGAGCAGTTGAGAGGAAAGGAGAAAACAAAGGACGCAGGAGTTGGGGAAGTTGGGTTGTACGAGGCTGTCTGGTACAGGAAGGGAATGAACTCTAAATCTGGAGAGACCCAGGGGAAGGGTGGAAAGAGGTGATAAACCCACCCTAGTAACAGCAGAAGCAGGAAGAGAAGGATAATTAGAAAGCAACACTTAGTATGTCCCAGCACTACACTGTTCTTATTCCCTTTTAACAGATGAGGAAGTGAAGGTCCTGCAGGATAATGAGGCCCAACTCATACAGCTAATAAATGGTGTGGCGTGGATTTGAATCCCATTGTCTTTTCTAGAATCCAGTGTCTCAACCACCATGTTATGCTGCCTCCCAAACTTGGAGGCCACAGGCCAATACTGAACAAAAGCAGGTAAAGACCAAACCAGAGGTGAGAAGAGAAAAGATGCCTTCAGAAATGCTTTTAAGGGCCGACTCCTCCTTATGGGAGGAAGAGTTGAAAGGGAAGAAGTGACAGCATTGCTGTCACTTCAAGGAGAGAAGAGAAACAGACTCACTGTACTGAGATAGGTTTCCCAGCTGCAACATAAAGATCACTTGCTTTCCTTCCTCAGTCGGCCAACTGCAAGAGAACGGAACTATGTTTAAATAGGTACCCATGAATCATGAAATCTGACCAATCAATTTCTCAAAGTTATAAACAGAACAAATGGTCTGCTGTAAAGGGAAGTTCAATTCTATCATATGTAAGTGTGCACACAGGCACGTGTGTGTTTACTGATGACAACTGTATCTGAATCTCAAAGTCCATCTAATCTAATTCTCACTTGTTTTGATAATTAGCTCTTTCAAAATCTGGTGCACATGTGTGTTTATATTTTTATTACCAGGATACAGAAACATTTTTCTGAATCAGGAACATTCACCCAGGATATTCTCCCAACTTTCTCTCCATGAGAGAAGATCATACAGGTACCTCAAACATCGTTATCTAAAATTATACCACAAAGTCTGTTCACTAGCATTAGAGATGTTTGGAATTATTTTTCATTGATGAACCGAGTAGTGTTCAAGACGCATGATCAGCTGAAAAGATTGCGAGTGCCCAGGAGCCTAGCAGCCTCATACCTTGAGAACTGTACTTGGAATCTAGATCTCATCTGCTATGATGAGAGAACCCTGTCACCTTTCAGCTAGAACGTTGGCTAGTTCTTCCACCAAAATAGTATTACTTTCTCCTCATACCTTTCCCATGGAGTAAGTTGTATGACTTTAGGAGTAAGGAGTAAGTTGTATGACTTTTCTGGGCATGCTCCCTGACACATCTCTGCCTATATGGCAGAATTCTGGCTGAGACATGCCTTCAGGGCAACTTACCACAGAACAGTGAGGGTGTGAGAGCGGGAAATACGTAACCCTGTTTCCTGCTAATCATGGTAGTTATCATACTGGCCAAAAGCTCTGACAGTTTTGGAATGGCCAAATGGGCTCCATTTGGTTCTCAGTATCCTCCACCTGCTGCTGACTGGGTTTCTCTGATCAGCTGCAACATGACTTAATCGATCCACTTGGCTGCGATGGTTGAAACAGTTGGAATGCTTGACCCAACCAAACACTGCAGTCTCCTTTCACAAAGTCTATCTATTGAATGTCACAACACAAAGCTGCCCTAGGGCATGAGACATCAGGAACTACAAAAGCAGCCAGAAAACAATTAACAAAATGACAATAAGCACATACCTATAACTACTTTGAATGTAAACAAATTAATTCTCCAAACAAAAAACAGAGTGGCTAAATGGATAAAAAAAAAACAGGATCCATCTATATGATGCCTACAAGAGACTCACTTTAGATGTAAGACACACACAGACTGAAAGTGACAGAATGGAAAAGATATTCCATGCAAACGGACACCAAAAGAAAGCTTGAGAAACTATAAGCAAAGACTGAAGTAAGAGACAAAGAAGGGCACTGCATAAGGATAAAGTAGTGAATCCAACGAGAAGATATAAAATTTGTCAACTTTTATGCACCCAATACAGGAGCACCTAAGCATATAAAGCTGACATTAACAGACAGCAACACAGTATTAGTAGGGGACTTAAATACTCTACTTTCATCAAGGGATAGATTATTCAAACAGAAAATCAATTAGGAAACATTGACCTTAAATGACACATTAGAGCAGATGGACTTAAGAGATACTTATAGAACATTCCATCCAAAAGCAAAACAATACACATTCTTCCCAAGCGTATATGGGATATTTTCCAAGATAGATATGTTAAGCCACAAAATAAGTCTTGATAAATTTAAAAGGATTTAAATCATATCAAGCATCTTTACCAACTATAATGGTATAAAACTAGAAGTTACTTACATGAAATAAACTGGAAAATTCATAAATATGTGGAGATTATACACCATTCACTGAACAACCAACAGCTCAAAGAAGAAATCAAAAAAGAAATTAAAAATACCTTGACACAAATGAAAATGGAAATGAAACATACCAAAATTTATGAAATGCAGCAAAAGCAGTTCTAAGAGGAAAGTTCATAGCAATAAATTCCTATCTCAATAAATAAGAAAAGTCTCGAACAGCCTAACTGTATACCTCAAAGAACTAGAAGAAGAACAACTGAAGCCCAAAGTTAGTAGTAAGAAGAAAATAAAAAAAACTAGAGCAGAAGTAAATGAAATACAGATTTAAAAGACAACAGAAAAGGTCAATGAAACGAAGAGCTAGATCTTTGAAAAGATAAAAAAAAAAAAAGTCAAATTTTTAGCTAGGCTCAACAAGAAAAAAAAGAGAGGACTCAAAATCAGAAATGAAAAAGATGTTACAAACGATACCACAGAAATACAAAGAATTCTAAGAGAATACTATGAACAATTATACACAGATTGGAATACCTACAACAAACACGTAAATTCCTAGAAACGTATAAACTATCAAGACTAAATCATGAAGAAACAAATTCTGAACAGACTGGTTACTAATAAGGAGATTGAAGCAGTAATCAAATACCTCCCAGCAAATAAAGTCCAGGACGTAATGGCTTCACTGGTGAATTCTACCAAACACTCACAGAAGAATTAATACCGATCCTTCTCAAACTCTTCCAAAAAACGGAAGATGAGGGAACCCTTCCAAACTCATCTTATGAGGCCACAATTACCCAGATACTGAAAACATACAAGGATGTCAAAAGAAAAGAAAATTATAGGCTAATATGGCTGATGAACAAAAATGCAAAAAGTCTCCATCAAAATATTAACAAACCAAATTCAACAATACATGAAAGAGATCCCACCATGATCACATGGGATTTTTTCAGAGGACACAAGTATGGTTCAACGTCCACAAGTCAATGTGATACACTACACAATGAAGAATAAAACTCATATTATCATCTCAATACATGCAAAACATGCATTTGACAAAACTCAGTATGCATTCATGATAAAAACTCTCAACAAAGTGGGTATAAAGGGAACATAAGTCACCATGATAAAGGCCAACTATGATAAGCCCACAGGTGACAGCATACTCAATGGTGAAAAGCTGAGAGCTTTTCCTCTAAGATCAGGAAATACACAAGGTTGCCCACTCTCAGCAGTTTTATTCAACATAGTGTTGGAAGTCCTAGTCAGCACAATTGGGCAAGAAAAATAAATAAAAGGTATCCACATTGGCAAGGAAAAAGTAAAACCATCACTATTTGCAGATGACATGATATTACATATAGAAAACCTTAAAGACCCCATCAAAAATTATGAGAACTAATAAATTCAGTAAAGTTGCAAAATACAAAATCAATATTCAAAAATCTGTTGCATTTCTATACACTAATAACGAACTATCAGAAAGAGAAATTTAAAAAACAATTCCATTTACAGTTGCACCAAAAGTAATAAAATACCTAGGAATAAATTTATCCAATGAGGTGCAAGACTTGTACATTTAAATACTAGAAGACATTAGTGACAGAAGTTGAAGATGACACAAATAAATGGAAAGATATTCAGGGCTAGTGGACTGGAAGAATTAATACTGAATGTCCATACTACCCAAAACAAAATACAGATTTAGTGCACCCCCTATCAAGATTTCAATGAAATTTTCCACAGAAATAGAACAAACAATTCTAAAATTTCTATGTAACCATAAAAGACTGAATAGTCACAGCAATCTTGAGAAAGAAGAACAAAGCTGGAGGCATCACACTCACTGATTTCAAACTATATTAGATAGCCATAGTAATTAAAATAGTATGGTATTGGCAAAAGAACAGACACACAGACCAATGGAACAGAAAAGAGGACCCAGAAATAAACACAGGCATGTAAGTCAATTCATTTATGACAAATGAGTCAAGAACATACAATGGAGAAAGGACAGTCTCTTCAATAAGTGGTGCTGGGATAACTTGACACATGCAAAAGAATGAAACTGGACAACTATCTTATATCATCCACAAAAATTGACTCAAAATGGATTAAGGACCTGCACCCAAGACCTGAAACCAAAAAAACTTCTAGAAGTAAACATAGGTAGTAACATAGGTCTTGGTGATGATTTTCTGAACTGATATCAAAAGCAAAAGCAGCAAAGCAAAAATAAACAAGTGGAACTACATCTAACTAAAAAGCTTCTGCACAGTGAAGGAAACCATCAACAAAATGAAAAGGCAACCTGCTGAATGGAAGAAAATATCTGCAAATCAGATATCTGATAAGGGGCTAATATCCAACATATTTAAAGGACTCATACAACTCAACGTAAGAAAAACCAAACAACCCAGTTAAAAAATGGGCAGAATATCTGAATAAACATTTTTCAAAAGAAGACATACAGATGGCCAACAGGTACAAAAAAGATGTTCAACATGACTAATCATCAGGGAAACGCATATCAAAACCACAATGAGATACCACCTCATGCCTGTCAGAATGGCTATTGTGAAAAAGACTAGAAATGACAAACCTTGGAGAAGATGTGGAGAAAAAGTAACATCTGTGGACTCTTGGTAGGAAAGTAAACTGGGGCATCCACTATGGAAAATAGTGTGGAGGTTCCTCAAAAAATTAAAGATAGAACTACCATATGATCTAGCAATTCTACTTCTGGGTATTTATTTTAAAAAATGAAAACACTGATTTGACAAGATACATGCACCCCCATGTTCACTGTAGCATTATTTGCAATAGCCAAGACATGGAAACAACCTAAATGTGCACTGATGGATGAATAGATAAAGAAACTGTGGTACATATATACAATGGAACATTATTCAGCCATAAAACATAATGAAATCTTGCCATTTGTGAGAACATGGATGGAACTCAAGGGCGTTAAGCTAAGTGAAATAAGTCAGACAAAGAAAGACAAATACCATACAACTTCTCTTCCGTATGGAATCTACATTTTTAAACAAATTCATAGATACAGAGAACAGATTAGTGCTTGCCATGGGGTAGGAGCTGGAAGAAATGGTGAAATTTTTAAAAATTGAATCTTAGTCTTTTAAAATGTATTTAAGCTAATACATTTAACAAAAAAAAAAAAAAAAAATTAGAGGCAGAGGTAAAAGCATAGCATTTGAATCTTTCCAAATCCCCTCATAAAAACAGAACAACCTGAGAGCAAGACCAAAAACCAAACCAAAAAACAATTGTTTGTTGGACAAATTTACAACAAAACTAGGTGACTAGGTATTGCCTCAAGCACCAAAGTACCAACAGGTGCTGGAAAATACCAATACCAACCACAATTACTGCAGGTTAGCTGCATGTGCACAGAAAGGAGCAGAGGGATACAGCAGGGCAACTGAAGGACCTGAGAAAGAAACTCCCCAAATTTCAGTAAGTATTAAATGAAAAAGTGTGATGAATCAATTTAAAACAGCAGATGAACCTGGGAGGAATTTTTCCCATTCTGAAAAAGACACAGTACACAGGGCTCACATTAAGAAACCCTGCAGAGTCTGGTGTAGTCTATTGCAGTTAATCTCTCAAAACTGATCTGCCAGGACTCCACTCCAGGACAGGACCCACAATGAGGAAAACCTGCTGGAAACAGAAGAATCAAAATTGAAAAGGACAGAGAAAATCAAGAGGAAAGAAAGAGAAGGTTCAAAAAAAGTGGGGAAGGAGAAGATTGTGTAGATATTTTAAAAAGCAGGCCAGTAGCCTAGCAGTTGAAAGCAGACAAGAAGAGGGAGCTCTGGGAAGTTAGAAGAGCTATCTAAATCAAGCCTCCCTATCAAAAGTTCAGAAAAACAACTTACACATAAAAATGGGCAACAGAAAAAGTTTTCAGATCAAACACTACACAAAATTATAAGAGGGAAAAAGGGAAAAAGAATAACACCCTACAGAAAATGAAAGCACACATCAGAAAGATATGTCATACAGCAGACCCAAACTGTAACCTATTATTTTAAAATGAGCTAGAAGACATTAAGAATATGAAATAAGGCATGAAAGAATCACATAAATCGGAATTAGAAAAACTGAGAAATGAAGGAAGAAAGAATGGACCTGAGAAAAAAAGAAAACATCATTGGCATAATGAGGAATATACTAAGAGGACACAAGAGTAAATGAATACAGCAAATAATGCCTTAAAAGTGCTAGAAGGGGGCTTCCCTGGTGGTGCAGTGGTTGAGAGTCTGCCTGCCGATGCAGGGGACACGGGTTCGTGCCCCAGTCCGGGAAGATCCCACATGCCACGGAGTGGCTGGGCCCGTGAGCCATGGCCTCTGAGCTTGCGTGTCTGAAGCCTGTGCTCCGCGATGGGAGAGGCCACAACAGTGAGAGGCCCACATACCACAAAAAAAAAAAAAAAAGTTAAAAAGTTAGTTAAAAGTTAGTAAAAAGCTAGTTAGTAAAAGTTAGTAAAAAGTTAAAAGGCTAGAACGTTAAAAAAAAAAACGAGGAGAAAATTAAAAATCAAGAAGAAATAAAGATAAAGACAAAAGGGATTAAGGGAAAATGTCAAATATTTAAGTTAGGTAAAGAAGATCCAACATATGGAGAATAGGAATCCCTAAAAATGAAATAAAAGGAAGGGACCTGTCCAGATACCTAAAACTATATTCAAAGAAACTTTCCTGAAGTTAAAAAAAAAACAACTTGGGACTAGATGTTGAAAGAGGTCACTGGATACTTGAGCATACTGTACCCAAATGATCAACACCAAGACAGAGTCTAGTAAAATTTCTGGACTTAAGACTTAAGCCAGAAGAAAACGGAGTAACACAGCCAAGGTACTTAAAGAAAAAAATATGTACCAACAATTTTGCAGCCAGCAAAAATTGCTTTTTAAATTTAAATGGAGCAGCAAACTGTCGCCAAAATGCCCAAATTCAGGTAATGTATTTCCCAGGAGCCCTTCCTGAGAAATCTAATAGAAAATGAGCTTTTGACAAAATGATCAAAGACATTAACATAAGAACTAGTGTTGAGCTCTGAATATACTTACTTATAGAACTAAGACTAAAATGTGATAAAAGGGGAAAGTACAGTATAAATGGCTATATGCTCTGAAAAGACAGACATAGTAAGCCATTAAAAAATAATCAAGATTAGTAATAGTACATGTAGTAAGATGTTTAACTTCTTGGTAATCATAACCGGAGACTGTAGTATTGGCACTGTTATTCTGAGACTGTTGCACGTATGAGGTGGATAAATATGCAAATTAGTAATTATGGAGTATTTTAATTCTATCAGCTCCCATATTCTCAAGAACTGGGATCCTCACCATAGTAGAAAGGAGATACATACCTATGTACCAGATAAGAAGCTAACTAAAAGTCCTCTAATCGTGAATATGAAGTGGAAATAATCAGTCGAATTCATGAGGCCTAGACATAATGAGCAATCCAACAACAATAAGCACAGTTAGCAGTATGATAATTGTCTTGAAACACAAATTTCCACTAAGAGAATCCAAGCTTTTTGGGGCAAATATCCTATTTCAGTCCTCAGGCAAGAAATGTTCGAGGTGAGTCTGAAGCATCTCATCAGAGCAGTAAGGAAAGAAGCAATCAAAGACCAGCAGGATCATCTCAGGAGGATCGAGGAGCCAATGTAAAGAAGTCCCATCATCAAAGATGGACAATGTGATCTTCAATAAAAAATAAGGAATTTAATGGACTGAAACTAACCAACGTTTACATTCATGATGCAGAAACATGTTAAAATTTACTGGTTGCTTTCAGAGGAGGATACGGAACTAATCCATTATTTTGAAAACTGGTAAACATTGGGAAAAAACAGGCATTTTTCGTGTATCTCTTATAGGAACACTTCCATTGGGTAACCAAGGAGTAGCTGAACAGAAAAATTACAAAAGTATTCCAGCTAATAAACAGCGGAATTACAACATCACCATTTTGCAACTCCCAGGGAATTAATGGATCTAGCCAGTGAGCATTAATGGCTACTAACATCACAAAAAGGAAGACAATAAGGTATTATGTCCCTCCTGAATGAAAGAACACAATATCACTTAGAGTCTTGCCAAAGGGATCAAACAGAAGCCTCTGGACCCAACTGCGAATTTGCAGGAAATAGAGAGGGCAAAGGAACATGTGAGCTGAGGATGCGATCATACAAATCCAGGCTCTTGGAACCTCTGCAGCTCATGCGGCCAGGGTTCTCCAAAAGGAAAAGTGTAAAGAAAAGAAAGAAATAGAGGGGAAAGTTGTAAATTAAGAAACTTAAAAGACATATAATTTTTTTTTAATGGGCAATACTAAACTACAATGTTTAACGATCCACAGGTAGGTAATAAAGTAATAATGAAACAAAGGGAAGTAATTACTACAGAAGTACTGGTCACTCTTGGAAGGGGCTGTGAGTGGGATCAGGCACTTGAGGGGTTTCTGGGTGGCTGGAAAAGTTCGATTTCTTGACTTGAATCGTTGTTACAAAGACATCCACCATAACACAACTGACATATAAATATATACATATATGTAAACGTCCAATACAGCAGCCACTAGCCACATGTGGCTATTACAGTATAAACTAACTAAAATGAAATAACTTAAATTTAGCTTCTCAGTCATCCCTAGTCAGATTTCAAATACTCAGTCGACACTGGCTTCCTTTTAGACAGTGCAGTAAATAGAACACACTGTACAGAATCAGTTTGTGCGTGCGTGTGTGCGTGTGGTTTTCTGTAATTGTTTTTTTTTACTTTATAATGAAACTTTCAAAGTGCATGCCCCCGCAATACATTACACAATTGCATTTATTTGAATTTATCTTGAATACAATAATACTGGCTATTCTTTGAAGCAATGGCCAAGGGTGTACACCTTCCAGAAGAGAGACGAATACTGTGAAATCATTTTACGGCATTAAGGGGCAGGAACCCTGCAAGTGCAATGGATCTGAGTTAAAGTTGCTAGTACACAATACAAGAAACTTCCATCTCAAGGACAACGTAGTCGTGCCTAGAAAAGGTTAATAAGCTCTTCTCCGCTGTGGATTGAGAACTGATCACTTCAATTATCATTAAACATTTATTAGACATCAGGAGCAGGCAAGGCTACGGCCAAATACAGTAGTGGAGTTCTTGCCAAATGGACACTCCAAACAAGGCACTTAAGATATATAACCCAATTACACAGATGAAGGACAAGGAAGCGCTCCTTCCACCGGGCTGGAGATCCTTAGGTCAACGACATCATACCTCTGTACGACTGTTGAGCTCACAGTTAAGGATGAAGGAGGAAGTTCCTCTGAAGAGATTCGAAGGAGGTGTATGAAAGGGCAAAATGACAGCCTGGCCAATAGAGTCATAACAAGTTTTCAAGCAGAGCAAATGACATCAGAGAAATGGGAGGCTAGACGTTCCCAGAGATCAAAGTGACATCTACAAAAATATGTGACATAATAAGGCAGAGAGCCGAAAAAGAAATAATTCCGAGGTCAAAATAGAGACTCTCAGAGAACAAATGTATTAAAAGGCACTGGTGTCCACTAATCCTCTCAACTCAATCCTCAACCCTCCTGAGTGGTCAGCAGCTCAAGGGACAGTGCTATAGAAGAGGCTAATTATAAAGGAGGCATTCTGAATAAACTAGAGAAAAGGGAGGGAGGAAAGAAACATCCCAGCTACAAAATACGATTCCAATCGAGTCTCTAATTATCCAGAGAGAATGTAAATATTTTCTTTAAAATAATGTAACAGATGCTAAAACAATGAGGAAAAATATAAGACTATGGAACCTGTGATCCAGTGCAATAAAAAGGGCACAAAGAGGCATTAACAGTTAACAGGTGCAGAAAATCAGTAACTTCAAATTATTCTTTGGTTATCATACAAGGGACCACACAGCAAAGAGCAGGCTAGCTTTGAGCCAAGATAAAGGATGCGTAACTAGAACATGATCTAGAATGGGTTAAGGGCAAATAATAAGAAAAAGAAGAAAACCCCAAATCAACAGGGTGTCATTCCTTCCCCCTCCATTCCAATCTGAGCCTTTTAATCTCAGAAAGTCCATCACACGTTTACTTGTATCTGGATATGATCCAAATATTCCGTGCAGCTCTCTTTTACATTTATTCTATCGAGAAAGATTTGGCAACTGAAATCTATTATGATGTCAAAAGGTAGCTGACAACATAAAATGTATCCCGCTGAGTTGATGCCTCACACGGCTAAATTTACAACAACAGGAGTATCAGAAAAATTACAAGAACTGCAAATTAACCACTGATTTCTAGTTCACTGACATAAATAATAGTAAGGACCTGGATAACTTCCAAACATCTTTACCACTGTTTAATTTGTCAAAATCTATCAAGAGCCTTTCAACCACAAACCTGTCCTCTAAGGTACATTATCATTCCCACACTTAGATTAACATCAGGGGCAACCCAAGGAAGACTGCATAATCACTAAGACTCCATGAGGATTCTTCTCTCCCGTTTGTTAATTCCTCCATGTGTCAGTATCTCACCTCTTTCTTAAGTACCACTCTTACTTTCAATTAGTTATTTAAGATCATTTAAAAATTTGGCTCTAATCGTGTGAGCTATGTCTGTCTGCTTTCAAAATCAGTCCCTCATTACAGTGTTAAGGTTCCTACTGGGCTCAAATTAGCAAGATTTTCTGTTTACTTCATATTTGTGAACCAGGAAGCAGGTAACAGTATGGTGCTAGAGTAGTTAGCTGACAGCTGTTGGGAAACCCAGCAGGTAAGGAGGTCACACGTGGAAACAAAATGACAAAGACAATAATTCCTTTCTCAGAGAAAGTTCAGATACAGAACCACATGGGTTCCTCCACTAACAATCAACTCTAAGGACTATTCACAGAGATGACAGGAAAAGAAAATGGTTTTTAACTTAAATGCAAAATCTCTTCTGAAAAACTATATTCGTTCATAGGGAATTTAAAATCACCACTAAACTATTTCATCGCTCATGGATTGAACACCAAAATGTGGATAAGGATAATAAAATGGGTAAAGAAATAAAGAAATGAAACAGAAATGACTTTTAAAATTTTTATTCAGTGAAAATGACCTATTTAGGTCTAAATGTATGGATGTGTGTACACGTGAGTATTACCCCACCCCCTGCTTTCCCACTGACATATGTCTAGAACAAATTTATAGTACTCCTGAAATTTATAGTACTCCTGAAAAGAAAAAAATTATATATTTGGCCATAATATTGTTAGCAAAAACAATCACTCAGTAGTACCACTGACTAAGCAGAAGCTGTATATGCATTTCTGCCAAAACTAGGCAGTTCTAACTCTTTGATTAGTCCTAATACAGTGAGTGCAGGGAGCTGTGTGATAGATACTAAGTAAATCTAGCATACACTGCTTGTGCCCAAATTGGTTTATTTCACATTTCTGTATTTGGGGGGAAAAGCAATTTCTGTATGACAGATGCACCTGCAGTTTGCCATGTGACCTACACACAGAAAGAGCTACGGAGTCATAGGTTTAGCAACAAGGAGAAAATTGCATTTTATTCTTTTTTGCTAAAAAAAGCATATTTTTGCCATGGAACATGTTTGTATTGAGTTAGTCCATGTCTACACAGAGTAAGTGAAAAACAGAAATGCAACACTGATTTACATCTGGGTAAGTCAAAGCCCCCATCAACCTGCTATCCAAGACAATGTTGGTTTGGCCTCAGTTGGACCCTACTGGTCGCCTACAGTAAGAAAATGCATGGGATAAAAAAGCCATCCATCCTTCACTTCTCTTTACCAATGTAAATGTGGCCTAAATGTCTCCATCAGTGTCAGAAAGCTGCCCCATTATGAAACTAAGCTTTTTCATCAGTGTGTGTAATTTTTAAACCTTAAGACTGAATGAAGTCCTGAAAGCAGGTGACACAACAAGAATGCTCTCTTTTTAAGAAAGTCTTCACCTAAAAACAGAGTCCCGAAATACATGAAGCAAAACCTAACAGAACTGAAGTGAGAAACAGACCATTCAACACTAGTAGTTGGAGACTTCAATACCCTACTGACAATAATGGACAGAACTAGGCAGAAGATCAACAAGAAAACAGAAGACATGAACAACACTAAGAATCAAATAGAGCTAGCAGATATCTATAGAAAGTCCCACCCGTCAGCAACAACAGAATATGCACTCTTCTCAAGCACACATGGGACATTCTCCAGGACAAATCATAGGCTAGGCCATAAAACAGACCTCAATAAATTTCAAAGGACTGAAATAAAACAAAGTACGTGCTCCAATTACAACAGAATGGATTGGAAACCAGTAATAAAAAGAAATTTAGAAAACTCACAAATGTGGAAATTAAACAACATATGCCTAAATAACCAATGGGAATAAAGAAACCACAAAATCAATTAGAAAATATTTGGAGATGAATGAAAATAATGACATAACATACCAAAACTTATAAGATACAGGTAAAGCAGTGCTCAGAGGGAAATTTATAGCTGTAAACACCTATGTTAGAAAAGAAGAAAGATCTCAAATACTTATTTGAGTTAATCAATTGGTTAAATCCACCAATATATTCTGGAACTTGATTCTCCAGTCATAAGACTAAGCAACAATAGATAACTAATAAGAACCTGCTGTATAAAAAATCTTTTAAAAAGAAAAAGAAAAAAAAAGACTAAGCAACTTTCACAGCAATCATTTTTAACTCAGTAAAGATACACCTTTGAAGTTGTGTCATACAGAATGTCACAAAGTTACTTATATGTGGAAGTTTTTGGTAGAACATGACTCTCTTAGTAATTTCCTAAATGAAGAAACTGAGATCACATCACAAGTTAGCAGAAGATATAGCTTTAAAACTTTGGTTTTCTGAATTTCACTCTAGTAGCTTTTCAGCTGCAAAAATAATTAGCCTTGTGAATGTAAGTTTTCCATGGCTTAAGATATTTACATGCTGTAAGCTGGTAAATTTTTGGCTTACTATTGCCATTCTCCTTTCTAGATGTCCATATGCATTTCCATGTACACATCAGGAATTACAAATCTACTCTGAAACTCATTAAAAGTGTCAGACCACCTCTCCTCAGCAAAGCATTTACTGAAAGATTCCAATGACAAGATAAATGATCTCCACTGTCTCTATCAAGATCAGAGTGGATGACTTTGGGACTGGGGGAGGGAAAGGAGGAATGTGATAAGGAAGCAAGAAAGGCAAGGATAAATCCTGGCTCCTAAAACTACACTGAGTTATGGGGGACCACACAAAATGGTCTGGGTAACCTGAAACTCTTAACCTAGAAAGATAGTGGAGCAAAGGCCATCTTCTTGCTGGTCAAACGATCTATGAAGACATAACGGTGAATAATCTGGATTTCAAAAGCAAAGAGACCTCGACTCAAGTGTAAAATCTGCCATTTTGAAAAAAATTTCATTTTTAATTAATTATAGACTTACAGGAAGTTGCAAATATAGCACCGAGTCCTATATACCCTTCACCTAGCTTCCCCCAATGATGACCTTTTACATAGCTGCAGTACATTATCAGAACAAGGAAAATGGCACTGGTGCATTGCTGTTAACCAGACTCTAGACTTAATTTACTTTCATTTACTTTTTTCGTAACCCCAGGCAATTTAACACAGCTAACCTCTTTGATCCGCAGTTTACTTATCTGAGACACGAAGGTAGTAAGAGTAGCTATTTCAAAGTATTCATAAGGATTTAGTAAGTTGGGGCTGGTATATTACAGTAGTAGCTGACAAACAGTAAAAATGTGATAAATGTTCACATTCTAATTATTAAACAAGACTTCTGGGATTTCTAGTTCTGCTCTGACATATTCCTCGAAGCTTTTCTTACTACCCACAAATACAGAGATGGTATCTGCCACCATTTATAGCTTGACTAAACTCAAAGGACAAAAAACACTAGAAAAATAACAGAACGTAGCCTACTCTCGAAAGCTTAAAAGGAACTCTAACTCAAATTCCTTTTTGTGTGTGCCCATATCCTGATTTTTTGAAACTTCATTTTTCCAACCGTGAAATGGCTCAGGTACTACTGAAAACCTTTTTTTGAAACCTTTGGGGGGAAAAGCAGTGGACTAACGAATTAAAATAGCCGAACCTTAAACCAACATCTAAGAATTATCTATTTTAAATGGCTTTGCTTCCCTGTTTCGGGGGTGAGGGGTAGGTTTGGAATTTTTTTCTAATGTACGTTTTTAAATCTTAATAGGACTTTTATTTTAATCAAACAGATTGAACACAAGCCTGGGTCCACCACGCTAGTTTCCAAGCCTACCTGTGTCAGCACTCAGGGACGTAGGGCTCTTTAAGAAGCGGGCTCTTTATTAGGTCATGACTCGGCTTTTGTTTGGACGCACTTTTTGTATACGTGAGAAACAAGTGTACATATAAACAGTCAGTTCCAGGCACAATCCAGGCTCCCCAGTCTGGGGGCTATCCACGCTCCTGTCAACCGTTTGTGCGAGCCCAACCAAAATCCCTCTGGCTTTGGCACTGCTGACATATGCCAGTGCCCACAATGCTCCTGGGCCCTACCACCTTCACAGCTATATCTTAAGGACACGAGTGTTTAATTTACAATGGCGAAAGAACGTTGCGGGATGTTCCCCCGGCTTTGAAATTTTCAAACCTTGACAATGGATGAAACTGAAACTTTGAAGATTTTGTTTTTTTGGTTCTTTCTCTTTTTTTTTTTTTTCCGACTCTTTCTTCTTTTTGCAAATTAGCTGCATTTTCAAAACCTGCCACCCACAAACAGTCTGAAACACTGAAGTGTCTGCTCTGTTTCTATCAACAGACATTATTTGGAATCACTTAAAAGGACAAATAATATGTCCACTAATCAGCCAAACAGCTAGAGTAGACATCTTTGGTTCATCTGAACGCTCAGATGTCTCTTCCATGTTCCTAAAGTCAGACCAAACAAGAATCCTAGTTGGCTAGCTTTGGCACTGGGTTCAGATTAGGGCAAGCATCTCAAACCAAGTCATCTCCAAGGGAATCACTTAGGGTTAACTAAGATCGTAGGAAAATAATTTCACAAATACAAGACTTGATCTATTCCAACTACCACATACATCAATTAACTAACCTATGAGCCTTGGTTTTCTAATCTCAAGATTTATTTTTAACTGGATCAAAGAAAAGACTTGGGGATGGGAGGAAGCAACTTTTTTTATTTTATAAATTATACCAGAATGATCAAAACCTGGTTTCCTACCTGAATGGAAAAGATGTCCTTACCTCTGTGGACCACTGTCCTCTGTCCCGTTCTAACTCCCTTTTTCTCGACATGAACGTACGTTTCCCTTAAAATTACTTCTTTTTTCCTACCCTGGTGTTATGCAAGATCCCTGCTTATTTTGGCGATGGAGACAAAATAAGAAGAGCCACCCAGAGTTCTCCATTCCAAAGGGAGGAGCTTCCCAAGAAAAGCAAAGTTGTGCTGTTGTATTTCCTTTCAGCACTGCCGAAGAGCAAGAGGCATTCTTCAGAGCGGAAATCAGGACAAATGAGGGGGCTGCTTCTGAAATACCTGTTAGAACCATGAATGGCAGGTGTAGGCAGGGACCATCTAAAGGTTCATGAGCACTTAGTGCTTGTAAAAAAAAAAAAAAAAAAAAAAAAGGAATTGGCAAGAAAAAAAATATGAGAAGTGAGGTGGTTAAGCACGCTCAACATGCAATAAGAAAAGACACCTTTCAAACAAAAAACATGAGACAAGGAGATGCCTTTCATTTCAGAGAGAGCCCAGGAAAATCCAAACTCTCCGATGGAGAAGGGCGAACCTTGCCTTTATCTCTACGCTCAAAATCCTCACAAAAATGACCATCAGACCTAGGTGAAAGGCTTTGAAATTAAGGAGGAGCCAGCACGCTCCTACAAGAAAAACAAAGAGAGCCTTGCATATAGGATATTGGTTTCAACGAGGAAGGGTGGACGCCAAAAACAGTATAAGAATTAAGCGCTCACATAATAGATCACTGTTTGAGTGAGGCGCTCCTGCAGATGCTGGAGTGACCTAAGCCTCACACTTGGAAAGGCTGTGTGACTGGAGCCATGATATATAAAGTAAGACCCAAGCGCCAAAGTTCTGATTGAGCCAAGCAAACTGTGGCTGTTTTTGTTGGGTGGAAGAGGCTTTTTTTTTTTTTTTCCCACGGAGCAAAGAATATTACGGTAAACATCTGCTAACCATGACCACAGAAGGGGTGGTTGTTTTCATCCAGGGTCATTTTAAAAGAATAAATGTAATTAATAAAACCACAGAGTCATAGTACCCAACCTTCCAATAAGGCTGCTTGTCTCTGCCCACAGACCTATTTATTACAGAAGCACTTAATTGAGAAAGTTCCCTGACGTTGCCATTAAGACTTCTTGGGGGCCACTGATGTGGGGTAAGAATGTTCTGTCTGAAGGGATACTTGAAAATACAACTGGGACTTCCCTGGCGGTCCAGTGGTTAAGACTCCGTGCTTCCAGTGTAGCGGGTACGGGTTCGATCCCTGCTAGGGGAACTAAGATTCCACATGCCACACGGCACAGCCAAAGGAACAAGACAACTGGACTGCACTTCTTATCTCATTCCTTAGGGAGTTGTTTTCCAGAAGGTTCTCTATTGGCAAATTATTATTATAATACATGTATTATTTAGGTATCTGAAGCCCCATTAAAAGAAAGAAATTAATGTTCCAATGGGTTTACCTCACACATAAAAGCCCCCGAGGATGTCTCTCTGTCAAACTACATCTTTTGAAAATGACTAAAAATTCATATACTCCAGAATGGTTTGGGTTTTTAAAAATTCCTTATTTGGTTCGTTCTTTTGGAAGGAATGGGGAGGTAGGGAAACTGAATTATTCAGGCTGACTGTCATTCAAATCTGTCACACTGGCGCTCAAAACATCACTTTACCTTTGAACAACCAGCCACAAGCCCCTCCAAAATGAGCGTCACCTATAATTATTACTAAATGTTCCCAATTAAGAGAAAATAATCAAATTCATAAAAACCCAACTTCCATTTTGAGTTAAGCAAAGTTCTGCTTTATCTACAAAGTCAGAGGGTCTTCTAGCCTTAAAAAAGCCAGTTTTGCATAAACTAGATGCTTTCACTGAATCAAGTTAAAGAACTAGGGTTTCCTATTTCTGACCTATGGTCACCTCAATATGACCAATCAACAAGATACTAAGTTCATTGAGTGTAAAAAACATTTTCTCTCTCTAGCTCTATTTTCCATGGAACTAGAACACAGCAATTCAGAAAGGTCAGACTTCAGTAAGCTTATTGAAAAAATAAATATTAACTTCATCAGCCCCACTTACTCTCATGGTTGCAGTATCGGACAGGGTCCCTACTGTTGGACCGGCTCTAAGAGCAGCCTGGGAGCGTGGGGTGGGAGACTGTCAGTGTTTCAACTTTTCCACCAATCAGTGTTCAACAAATACCTATTCAGCACCTCCTAGGTACCCGTTACGGAGTTCAGTGTGTGTGCGCGCGCGTGCACGTGTAGGTGTGTGCGAAAGCAGGGAGGGAGAGAAGGGTGAGGTGCTGTCTTCTGAATGCTACTGACACCTCATAGAACTGTTAGGGGAAGCTAGCACAAGCTTCAGCATTCACTGAATCTGGAAAATTATTCTTGTGTTCACTTGTTTGTGCATTTTCCGCAAGGCTCGGCGTTCTGTGCTAAGAAGGAAGGCAGGCAGAGATGGAGATGGAGTAGGCAAGCAAGGTTTTGATACTCCAACTGCCCTTAAGGAATGAGGAGCCAATAAACAAGGAAGAGAAAGGACTACAAAGGCCCAATCGTATTTAATAACTGCCAATGCCTTCAGCTGTGAAAGAGAGCGAGCCTTAATGTAACCCACTAATTCCACCCCCCAACACAGTCAAGACTCACTTCCACAAGTAAGTCCAGTATCAGAGGCCACTGTGGTCAGAACTGGAATATAACCATGTGTCGCTATACTAAATTATGCTTAAATAAAAATGCAACGAACGCATCCATCCTATTTGTATAATAGAGGGATTAAATCAGCTATAATTTTCAAGCTTTAAAAGAAAATTCCAAGCTTTTAAGTCTATTCCTAGTGAAAGATAATGTGACGAATGTCATAATAAAAAAATAACTTAGCAGGAGGAAATAATTCTTTATCCTTTTAAAATTTTCCTGATGAAATGCATCATTTTACCCTAATGCATTTCAACATACTTACCCCTAAATGTAAATTTGTTTTGATAAAATGAAGAGCATTTGAATCCAAATTGCACACTGATGCTTCTACACTGATCTGTTATAACTCAGTAATCAGAGTTAACAGACTGCCTAATTAACCAAGTCATCATTTGCCAAGATCCAAATATGGGATGAATTGTGGGCCAAGGAGAAAATATGATGGACATGAAAATTATTAATTCAGGGAAGCATTAAAAGCATGTGGAGTTAAAGTTTTTTGCTGAATCTTCCCATCATTAATATCCTTAATTTTTATAATAGAAGTAATATGTGAAAATAAAAAAATATATTACATTCAGGGTATATGGAAAAACATTTTTAGATCAACTAGTTATTAGTCATTGATACGATAAATTACTTTTTTAAGCCTTTGACAACCTATGGGGTAAAATTCACAGACACCCTCTGACAGTAAGTAACATCCAGTAAGTGCTTCCTAGGTGCTACCATCATGATCAGTGTTTCATACGGATCAACATGTTTATTCTCCATATAAACCCTAACCCTTGGGAAGGTACTATTTTTATCTTCAGGTAACATTCAAAAACTGAAGTTCAGAATATTTTCTTTTTACCCACAAGAATGTATGAAAAAACAAACAAAATCCAATCCTTTCAAAATTCTTAGAGAAGTGTTACTAGAAATTCTATAATTTAACTCACCACAACTTTACCCATGGAAGCTTTATTCACTCATTTGTTATGTACTTAGTAGGAGAAAGGCAATCAGGGTAACTTGACAGATGCCATGTGGCTAGCCTGGACAGAAACTCTTCATCAGCAGCTATTTCCCATCACTAGCATCACTGGTATGGCCTAAAAGACACGTATATTTTAACTGGGCCAAGTAAGGTATTTTATAAGCCGTTTTCCCTAGGTAATTCAAATCCAAGTCCAAATGTAGGGTTTAATTCTAGAAGAGACAGTAAGTCCATCAATCTGATCATTCTTCCCTTGGCTACTTGGTAACAAACTCCTATTCATCCTTAGGCGTCCCAGCCAGATCTCACTGCTTCGGGGAGGGCGTCCCATCTCCCACCTCCGATGCCTCCTCCCCAACCTCATATATACGTGTACAATCTATCAGTATTTCTGTAGCTTCTCTAGCACTGTATTATAATCGACCTTTCTGTCTACCTTGTAGATGTAAGTATGCTGAAGTCAAAGACCTTGCTTTAGAACCTACGACAGTGACAGATGGTTGGCGGATGGCTGGACAGAAGGACAGATGGAAGGAGTACAGCAGTGAATGAAGCCCAGGCTCCTTGAGGACAGAGGCATGGTAGTATTTTTGAGGCAAAACCCACTTCATCGATGTCAATGTCACTGGAGATGTCCAAGTAGTAGGCACAGAACTTAATGGGGAACATCTCAGATGACACTCAGTCTTGGAGAGCCGGGCTACATGATATTTAAAGGTTCCTGCCAACTCTGTAATCCTATATCTTTACTGTGCATCAAGTACAGTGCCTTTCTGAGCAATCCTGGATCCTGGACCAGGAAAAAATAGTTATAAAGGACATGATCGGGACAACTGGATGAAATCTGAATAGGGACTGAGGTTTGGACTATATTTTATTAATATTGTATCAATATTACCTCATTGTACTGTGGTTATGTAAGAGAATGTCCTTGTTCCTAGGGAAAAGAAAAACCCTGACTTATTTAGGAATAAAAGGGTATGACATCTGCAATCAACTCTCAAATGGTTTTGAAAACAATTATGTGTAAGTACAGACATATGTGTGTATGTGTATTATATAGGTAGATCGATAAGACGTGATAAAGCCAAGGAGCAAAACGTTGAATCTAAGCAAAGGGATCCTTTTGGGGAGTTCCTTGACTACTCTTGCAACTTCTCTGTAACTCTGAAATTACTGCAAAATTAAAAGGTGCCTGTGCTTCAAAAAAAAAAAAAAAAAAAAAGTACAGCGCCTTATAGGATATATATGCACACTCTACCTTCCGAAAATTCTGTCCCTTTCTTCTGAAACAAGCACCCCTTTCACCCACTTTCCATTGTCTTGTGCAGGTCAAAGGTCATTCACCTCTCTTGAGACAAGCATGTGACCCACGCCAGGCTACCCACTGCTTCACACCTCCCCGCCAACCCAGCCTTGCTCCAACCCCAGAAACTGTTTCAGTGATAGGCACATGGCACACAAGGGACCAATCACAGAACCAGGAAGATCCAGATTCTGTGAGAGCTGCTAGAACTTATAAACAAAGATTCCTTTCTGCTGGAGTTGCTACAAAAGCAGAGTGATGAATGGTTATGTTGCGACAAACTGGTCAACAACTCCACGAAGGAATCCAGCACAGAGCACTGCGCGCGACTTGAGACCAAGACTTAACAGCGAGATCTGAACCCCCCACTCCAGATGCTCCTGAAGCTCATTCTACCAGCCGAGCTTCCAGCATCATGAGCCACTGAATTCCTCTTTATGCCTAAACTGGTCCCAAGTTACCCAAGAGGCTAACAAATGGTGGGCTCAGTATCTGAAGGCACAGACACATTAAAAATGGTCTGCTGTTTGTGTTAACAAGGACATGCAGACAATTCCAACCCCTGGAGTAAAAACTGCTTATTCGTTGGTCTTTTGTGACTGGCTTTTCTATATTTTTTTCAAGCCTAATATTTTACTATGTTTTTTAAAAACCTATTATCTGTTATTTTTGAACGTCAAAGTCCTTGGCATACAGCTTATGAATCTGGAATTCTATTGACCAAGGAACCAAAGATCTTCTAACTTTGCTACCCAGTGTTACCTGTAAGTACCCAGATCTTCACTTTGGTAAATAAAAAGGCTTCCAGGTGAATGCATCTCAAGAACTAAACCTGCTTGCTGGGAAAATGCCCCAGGTACAGGACTGCTGCTTTGGGAAGGGGACCCTCTCGCCTGCCACACTTTTCCACACAGGTGACTGAGTGGAACAATTCAATCGTTGGGTAGTCAGAGGCTAACACGAACTAAAATGAGGGCTGCAGAGATGAGGTTAATTAGAATAATGTACCAGAGAAAAATGACTCAAAAATCTAGAGAAAATGTCTTAACAGGCACGTCCAACTGGAGACCGAAGAACGCCAATTAAGTGGCTGTCCTTGTTCTGAATCACATCGGGACTTAACTTTTATTTCCCAAAGCTCTTGTACTAGCAAAAAGAATGAAAGCATTTGAAAAAAGGCTACTAAGATCAAACAGAGCTGGTTAGATGGCACTGAAGTATAAAGTCTCAACACGCAGCATACAAGCAGCCCCAAAGTGAAAAATGTATGTTCAAACAAAACCATGCTTGCAAATCAACACCCTAGGAAGATGCTTACAGGGTGAAAACAATATGGTGCGGTGGTTACGAGCCATGGTACCAGAGGAAGAGTGGTTGGGTTTGAATCCCAGCTCTACTTCTAATGAGCAGAGAAGTTTGAGGGAATCATTTCACCTCACTAGGCCTCAGTTTCCTCACCTGTAAAATGGACTTTTTAGAATCATACCCATCTCACAGAGTTTTGTGAGCTAATATGTAAACTCCCACTAAAGGCAGCTATTACAGGGAAGACTTTTCACAACTAGACTGTTTCTCTTCACCGCTGGTTTTTGGAATTTCCCAGGATTAGGTTTTGCATGAGTTTTAAAAATTCTACTCTTCTCTCTCATTACTTGCAAGGGAGAAGGGGGAAACTACACACACAAGGATTGGTGATAACATGAAATGCAAGTTCTTCTAGGCATATACAACTATAGAAAACCATATGCATGCTTTATTCTAGTGGAATTAAAAAAAAATTATCATGTTTAAGAAGTGGGCTGGAAGTGAAGGAATAGATTTGTGTCACCAGTAACAAATGATCTGGGGCAGAAATGGACAAAGACGGCCTCTCTTGATGTGAACATCCAGGGTAAATAAAGGTTGACTGACGGTCCATAAGAAGCGGCAATGTGAGATTCAAGCCCCAGCACATCATAACCAGACTCACCTGGCCCTGAGAGGCACACTGAATGCAGCAACATTTCAAAACATCGGAGAAAACCCCTTGGAACACTCCTAATCTTTCCTGCTGATGCTCAGGCATCAGGATACTGAGAAGACGGCTGCATGGGTGGTGATCCAGGTTGTCAGGCTTCCCGTGTAAACGACATGAATCAAGTCTCGCATTACACGGATCTGTTTCCCCTTTCGTGATTATTGTTTTCGTTTCTGAAATGGTATTTGGAGACAAGGGTGTTGCATGTTTTTTATAGATGGAAGAAAAGCTGGGTCTTTGCCACTCCGAGGGCTGTTATGAGTCTAATGAAGGTTTTTCCTGAATCGTTTGCTTCACTTAACTCCTGCTCATTGAACTTTAGCTTTTTTGCTTCTAAAAAGGATATTAGGAACCAAACGTGATGCCCTAAACTGTATTTTACTCATGCTCTTTTATTTTTATTAAGCTGAGAGGGACAAATTATAAATCAACAAAAATTAATGGCTTTTCTTTTTTAATTTATTTATTTATTTTTGGCTGTGTTGGGTCTTCGTTGCTGCGCACGGGCTTTCTCTAGTTGCGGTGAGCGGGGTCTACTCTTACGATGCGGTGCGCAGGCTTCTGATTGCGGTGGCTTCTCTTGTTGTGGAACACGGGCTCTAGGCGCGCGGGCTTCAGTAGCTGTGGTGTGCGGGCTCTAGAGCGCAGGCTCAGTAGTTGTGGCGCACGGGCTTAATTGCTCCGCGGCATGAGGGATCTTCCCGAGCCAGGGCTCCAACCCGTGTCCCCTGCATTGGCAGGCAGATTCTTAACCGCTGCGCCACCAGGGAAGCCCCTATCGGCTCTTTAAATTTCTTAGATAACACTAGCTCTTCCATAAATCATGTCAATGAGAGTATGTGACTTGATATAGTTCATCTTTTACCACCAAAAGCTGTGGGATAGAGAGAGAGACAAATCCCTCTCTGTGCTTGGGCTTTCACACAGCAAATGCACAACAAACAGCACAGTTCAACCAGGCCCCAACTAACACAACATAGCAACCAGAAGAGACCCTCTACCTTAAGCAGGTGAAAGAAATAAAAGCTCACAATGAAAGATATTTACATCTACCTCCGTTCAATCCATACAGACTTGAATTTCCTTTCAAAAAAGAGATATGTAAATGTTCAGGACCAATACAGCAAGGGTACAATTTTTTTTTTAATATTTATTTATTTATTTGGCCACGCTGGGTCTTCAGTTGTGACACGCAGGATCTTTGTTGCTACCTGTGGGATCTTCTTTTTTTTTTAGTTGTGGCATGCATGCGGAATCTAGTTCTTTGACCAGGGATCGAACTCGGGCCCCCTGCATTGGCAGTGCGAAGTCCTAACCACTGGGCCACCAGGAAGTCCCCAATTTTTTTAAAATTAGAATTTCCAGGCAACTTAAGACATGGTCTATTGTGAGGCAGGAGATCAAATGAGCTCTGATTACTTAAGGATGAAACATCTCCCCAGCCAGGCAGCGTAAGGACAGTGCAGGACCTTCAACTCCAAATTCCAAAGGTGTTTTTGCATGTGGGTTGGGCTCCAAACACTGAGCCATCCCAGCATTTGAGGTTTATCACTGGCCTTATCTGAAACAGATCCCTCACATCCAACAGTCGACATGCTAACAACAAACATAAAACAGGTCATCCCACTGCTCGCTCATTTTCCACTTTTTAAAGGTAATTCAGTGCATGAAATGAGCGAATCTAATAGGGAATCCAGGTTCTTCGCCATCTTTACCCCCTTTAAAATGAAGATCACAAGAAAGGACGTTATGAGTTTTGTCAGTGTGGTTCCCAATACCCTTCTGTTGATCTTCCTGAATCAACAGCATCGTCACTCTCTTCCAGATCCTGTGCAAAGCACTGTACACGTAGCATCTCATTTAACCCTTGCACGAACACTACGAGCTTATTTATTAGGTCATGCTATTTCCCCTGCCTCAGGTAAGTAAACTGAGGACCAAAGAGAGGAAGTAATTTGTCCAAGAACAAAGAGCCAGGGAATGAGAGTGCTGGGATTTGGGCTTGGAATCCAACACCCTTAATGAACTTATGCCACCCACCATAAGCTTTAGAACCAAAGGGCAAATGATTCTGTCTTCATGGGGAAGGTGAAGATGTATAACCCTTTCCGGATGGGACACACAGAGTATCAAAGACTTGTACAAGGCAGAGAGGAAGCTTTCCAGAGAAAACCCAAGGGCAGGATTCTATTCCTATAATAAAGGTGACGTGTGTGGTTTCATTACTTTTCTTACTCTCTCGCCCAGATGCAGTCCTCTTAGTACCACGAGATATAGAAATTCACAGGGAAATCCCAAATGTCCTCTGACTGCTTCGACAAATACTGACTGACAGCCTGCCTACTATTCACTGGGCACTGTCAGCCATGAAGAAGCAACACTGATTCAGACAGATCTGCCTCTTGCTTATTACCTGGTTAACAGGGATATTCAGAAGGTGACAGAGCTGTAGTAAGTTGAAACAGACAAGAGGCTTGGGTGGCTGACAGTGAGAAGGGGGAAGAGGGAAATCATCTCTAATGGGGGTAGTCAGGGAAGCCCACCCCAAAAAGGTGATATTTGAACTGAATAATGAAGGATGAGAAGGGGTTAGCTCTGTGAAGCACAAAAATTGTTCCAGACAGAGAATCGCATGGTCCAGGGGCGAGGAAGATTTTAAGGCATCTGAGCACAGTAACAGTGTCTAAATAAAATACTGGAAACCACAGAGGAAAAATTTAGTTTCCGAGAGTCTCCTGAAAAAGTAAGAGCCGCTCCTGCAAGCCACTACTTCCACAGAGTCAAGTAATCAACAGACAGCCATGGGCAAGTGGTCGCCAACGCTTCTCAATCTCTGGGACACGTCGCCAACTGGGCCGTCCGTGGGCACAGCTGATGATCTCTGCCACAGTCATGCGGCAGCTTCTCTGTGCATACGACACTGTTCTTTGAGGGCCAGTCCCAAGAAGACGTGTGGGGACCAGGGGCTGCTTTGCAGACTCAGCACAAAGGCGGGGACCGGGATGAGGCCGGGCAAGACCGACCTCATGGAGCACCAGCCTGCATGAGTGAAACCCTACTGAGTTTCAGATTATCATCAGCAATACCAACCTGAAAGCAGTTAGTGAATTCTGCTTGCTGGGCGGGCCCATCGTCTGAGTAAGTCAAAAAACGGAATAAAGACAGAACTGCTTGCCTCTCAGGGGAAAGCGTCAAAAGGGGACCCAGAGATCTAAGTTCCGTTAGCCGGGCTGTCCAGCTGTATACGTGGCTGCAGAGCCCTTGGAGACGGGCATCAAAGCCACCTCCCAGGGCTCTACTTAAACTTCCAACAGAATACCAGGCGAGAAGCAATGGATTGTGAAATATACATCGTCTACCAGTACAGTAATGGCCAGTGGACCAGCCAGAGGACGGTAAGAACTCCTCAGACTGGGATTTCCAACACATCACCCAGGGCGCATGGCACAATGCTGGCATCTATTACCTACCAGGAACTGTGCTGAGCTCTTTACAACCATCATCTCAGTAATTCTTTATAGGAATCCAGCTCCTATTTGTATCCCCATTTCCCAGATGAGGAGGTCGTGGCCCAGAAAGGTTAAGTAACTGACGCAGGGGCACTCAACCAGTAAACGGAAATGGTGGAATGCGAACCTAGGCTGATTTAACTTCAGTGCAGACACTCTTACCCACACTGCTATCCTACAGCTACAGCAGGCATTCAAGAAATGTCTGTGAACGCATCAGCTACCATGTTTCACGAGCATCTATCACAGGCTCGTATAGGCAGAGACTATATTATGAAGTAAAGGGAAGTCTCTTCCGTGGGACGGTAATTTTCCCGAGAGTAAAGTACAGGCCAATCTGGAATAGGGAAACTGGACAGGAGTGGCTTACTTGTCTCCTCCACCCTCCAAAGTAAGCTTTCAGCAGACATATGGGGAAGAGCAAAGCAGAGGTGCAGAGTAGGCAGCACTGTCCAGTCTCTGAGGGATAGTTCAAAGCTATCAGTGGCAGCCCTCACACATACCGGGAACAACACAGTTGGGTGCAGGCCTGTATGTCCTAGGACCTCATGCTAGGACTAAGGCTTTAACAAAATCTCCCATCCAGAGGAGAGAAAATCCATTCGAAAATTTGGGAGTTTAATTTTTTTTTTAATTAATTAATTAATTTACGGCTGCGCTGGGTCCTCGTCGCTGTGCGCGGGCTCCTCACTGCGGCGGCCCCTCCTGCTGCAGAGCACGGGCTCCAGGCACGTGGGCCTCAGTAGCCGTGGCTCGAAGGCTGCAGAGCTCAGGCTCAGCAGCTGTGGCGCACGGGCCTAGTCGCTCCGCGGCATGTGGGATCCTCCCGGACCGGGGCTCGAACCCATGTCCCCTGCACTGGCAGGCGGACTCCCAACCACTGCGCCACCAGGGAAGCCCTGGGAGTTTAAATTTTGGTTGATGGGTCTCATGAGACAGAAATTTCTTTCTCAGATTTGCCATGCCACTTCTAGTAAGAATATTATGGTCCTAAAATATTTACTGAGATATGTATCTCTGCTGAGAATTGAATAAGCTGAAATTCAAACATGTAAAATTCAAATGAGACATTAGACACACAAATCAATCAAAGAAAGAAGGCATTCATCAAAATAAATAAAAATTAGACATGGAAGAAAAACTGAGAGCATGATTTCATATAAGCAACCACGATTGCTGCTCAACGACCACACACCTTTTCTTCATTACTACTAGAACCTGGAATTTATCTGGGACAACAAATTTCTCAAGTCTAAGGATCCAGTTCCCAGATGCCCTTATATTAGGGGTGGATAAAAGGATGTAAATAGAAGCCACTGAGCAAGACTTCAGGGCAAGTTCTTTAAAGAGGACTTCCTCAGCTGGGAGGAGTACTCTTTTTGTTCCTTGTACTCTTGCCTCTTCCTTTCAGGATGTAGAAGCAGTGGCTGGAGCGCCAGCAGCCATCATGTGACCATGAAAATGAAGCAACACCTAAACAGGCAAGCAGAGCATAAAGACAGAAAGCGCAAATTGCTCTCCCCCAGACACCTTTTATGAGAGAACACACAACTAATTTTTTTAACCTCACATAGGTGCATCTCTGTTACTGGAAAACAATTCTTAAATGATAGAAAGACATGAAAACATATCTAAAGACTAGCCTACTATTTTTTGTCAGAAAACAAAAAAAAAAACCCCTAGGAATTCATGAATGGAGATTCTGATTACCCCTCTATTCACCAAGCTGTTTGTTTAAGTATGACTTTCCTTAATTAGTACCACTAGTCCAGGGAAGCATATTTGCTGAACCTGTCTCTATGTTTTGACACGCAAGGCTTGTGAATTTCAAACATACTTGTAGACATCCGAAGCATTATTATTTATTAGGGCCTATTTTAAAGGTGGAAGATCTGAAAACACTCTCAGAATCTGATGATTCAAGGAAATTTAATAGCTCTGTATCGGCATTTGATCTTTAGCCTGCCATAATCTATCCGCATAGCCCTTCATCCGTATTTGATACCAAAGAGGCATTTCAACAGCTTGTCCATCAACTATAAAATAGAAGGAACACACAGCCAAACCACATGACTTAGAAAATAAAAGAGCTTTCCCTCACACTCATTTAGCTCATGAAAACCCAATGTGATTAAAAGGGTGAAGGAGGTATATTCCACTAGGTGAACCATAATAATGGTATACGGCATCCATTACATTTGTAAGGAGTTTCGAAATTTTCAAAGTGCTTTCCTGTACATTATATCTTGTTTCATCCTTACAAATACAGCCTACTCCTACCGCAGTAGAAAGGGCATTATTTTTTTTATTCCCATTTCTTCTTGATAAATGGTTTGCTCAATAACAGAGGGACTGCTACCTGGTGAGGTATCCTGATTCCAGGTCATCTGTTCCCCTTTGATGCATTAGATCAGGGCCCACAAACTATGGCCTTTAGGCCAAGCATGGCCCACGACCTGTTTCTGCAACTGAAGTTTTATTGGATGCAGTCACGCCCATTTGTTTACCTACAGTCTGTGGCTACTTTTGCGCTACATCAGCAGAGTTGACTATTTACAAAAGAGACTCTATGATCCATGAGGTTAATAATATTTACCATCTGGCCCTTTGGAGACAAAGTTTACCAACCCTTCATTAGATCACCCTTCCACAGATATGATGCAAGTTACAAATCCTGCTCCGAAAAGCCATAAAGCTATCGTGGAAGGCAATAAACGTATTCCTGCTGGCTTTGGAACTCATGCTTGATAATGGGGCATTCCATTATCTTCTGAGGGATTACTATATCCAGTATCGTGTCACTGCAAAGGTGGATGGCAACTTTTAATCGGTACACAATGTAAGTGTTGTTTGCCACTCACCCTGAACTTTTAACGTGTCTCACAGCCATAAAAAGTCTGGAGGTCACTGGCTGGGGGCATGCATAATGCCACAGGACTGCAACACACAGAGAGACACTGAAAGCAAAAAGAACAGAAGAGGTTAAGAGAAGCGGCAAACTGTGTTGCCTCAAAAGTAACACATTCACGTTAAGCCTTAGGTCTTCCTTATTGACACCTGCTTTTACGTTCAATATATAATCATGTATCTGTGCATCTATTTTGTCCTTTCCCTTCTAGAATCAGCATTCCATGTAGCTCATAATTTGAGTTCAGCGTTATAGAATTATAGCACAAAGATGTTACAGAGTCAAGTAAAACTGCTACTCTTGAAGCCACTGTCATTCACTTAGGAAGTCTGGTTCCTTTAACTTCCAACAGTTCTTATTTTTGAGGATAACTTCTAGGAATTACAATGTTATCTCATTCTGAGAAATATGGGTAAGATGATCCCTGAGTCCCAGTGAAGATTTTCCTTTGGGTTTTGGTCTTCAGTCTCTCTCAGTGCATTCAGTACAAGTGACCGGAGGAAATACACACACAAACGTATTCGCACGTACACACACACACACACACACACACACACACACAAACATCATCACCTTATTAAAAAAAAAAAAGACAAGCTATCTCACCTGCCAGACAAACACAAAATCTTACTCCCCAAAGGTTACAGTTCTTTCTCCATTGCATTTCAAATGCAGAAGGAGGCTGTGAAACAGCCCTCTCATGCAAACAGTCAGCCTGTGCGTGTGCTCATGTGTGCAGAGGCTACGCGTTTTCACGGCTTAGTTGGGTTATGAGTATTTACCAAATACAATGCCAAGTAAGTTGAAGTTGCTGACAGACAAGTCAGCTCATCCTCAAGCAGTTTCAGCAGGTTTTTGTGAACAGCAGTCAGTAGCAAGGTTTTACATGCCAGGCCTTTTCTGCTTAGATCCTTGAGATGATAATGACACCTGTACAGCCCTGAAGATGTCAGAAGGGACCCGCTGTGAGGTAGGGAGACGCAACTACAGGACGAACAAAAAGCACGACCTCTTCCCTGTGTGTGTGCTGTTCCCTTGCAAAAGTAAACTCAAGAACACTCCGTGAATGCACACGTATTCTAATCTAATCAGACAGAGAAGTTGAAACCAAAAAAGAGATGTATGAAGTTTTATGATTTGAATAGTCGTGTATCTCCGGAAACTACGTGGGCTGTCTGTCTACTGGGGCTCAGCAGACTGTTAAGTGGTGGTGCTCCCAGTGGGTGCCTTTTCTTGATAGGAGATAAACTCAGGACAGATGGGTCCACACTCTGTTTTCTAGGTATCAGGTATCGACGTGAGTGTAAACTGTTTGTCAAATACATTACGGACTAAGAATCGTCATTCCCATATGAGTTTTAACGTGCTGTGTTAGCGTTATTCTCCTTCAACAGGGCAGCTTAAGAGCACGATAAGAATGCATCAGAAATATTTTTCCAGGTAATTTCAGTTGGCAAAGTTCAGACTTAACTGGTGACCTCATTAATGAGCAACTGCCATTGTTGTCACGGGCTTCTCAGAGCAGTGAGATAACCACGTTAATTATATTGTTTCCAATGCATTTACACTGGCTTCCCTTCAGAGGCTACATTTTCCAAACATTCGTTCTGACACTCCATGTGTATGCTCGCTCCTCTCGAAAACCTATCAGCTGTGGGCTCCTCCAGGAAACGTCGGCAGATCACAGCCCTCACATCAGGGCAAAGCAATTGGAAAACTTTTCTACCCTTTATTATCTACTTGTAAAATGTTATAAGCCTGTAAACTAGTTCATTTATGAGCCGTGTTAATAATTTGCCCACACTTGATCACAGGTTTCGCAAACACGGTTTCCAGGGACGTGGGAGGATAATTTGTAGGTCCGGCATCTCTCCTAAGGGGACACTAACTAATTTGACACAGTAACATGACATTGATGGTGGGACACACTAATGACCACACTCCAGGACGTGGCTGTCAGCCTGTCGTTCCAGTGAAAAGCCAGCTTGCCTTCGCCGCTGCTCGGTACACGATGCTCAACTAATTATTCAGACAGCGACATTAATGAGAGCCCTCGTGTTTATTTTCAACATACTAACCAGCGCTTAGCTTCCATTTGTCGGATATGGTCACTGATTAAAATGTGGCTCATGAATAGTAAATCTGAACTCGAATATAACAAAGGAGTACCCGAGAAAAAATGAGGAACTGATTGGAAAACCATCCTTGTCGACTCGTTTTCAGTCTCAAATTTCCTCAAGGACAAAGTGACAGGTAGTAGGAAATGCTGTGAATACCAAGAAAAAGTGAAAGGGATATTTTTAATCACCTGTGGCCATATACAATCTTGACTCTTGACCAAAAAGCCACAGGATCACCTTCAGGTCAAGAGCAACTCATATCTCAAATAAACTTCACCAACTTTATGGTACTGAATGAAGATTTCTTTTGAAGTTAGTTCTTCCATGGAATGACCAAAAGGTTTGTTTGCTTTAGTGTGCTTTTTCAATCTTACAGAAGTTTGATCTTTGATGAGACTGTCTCAATTATGATCTTCACAAACATCACTGAATGCAACTGTGTTTTTTCCAAATCTATTGTAAATCTGTACTACTGAGGGTCTTTTGAAAAATGTTCTTTAATATCCTCTTTACGTCTTCTTTCTAGTCTGCTAAACCTTGCAATCAAGTTCTTTCTACTTTAAATTTTCTATTTTGGTATGATAAATTTTGTCCTTCATTTAATGGTGATTATAATCCTAAAATATTCATATAATCATAATTTAAAATGAATAACTTAAAAAAGGTGTGCTTAGATCCATGAGAGGTATTAAAAAATTGAAACTGGTCCTGATGTGGTTCATGGTAAGATGTGCACTTGGAATCAGATAACAATGGCAGTATTTCAACCAATGTCCTATCTGCCCTCGTGGATAAAAATTCCACTCAATACTGTGTATGACTTCTGCTTTTATAGGGTGGCAAAATAAATCTGAGTCCACGTAGACCACTTTGGTAATGAAAATGTCACTGAATGCAACATTTCTTAAGTATCTATCTCTAAACTTACTCTGGGATAGATCTGTGATTTTAGAATGCCAAAGTATGTAAATGGCACACAACATGTGGGAAGCAGATTCAGATCACGGGCTAATTTTTAAAATATATTTAAACACGTATACAGATTAACTGTCTCTACCCAGCATTACTGTCTCCAAATGTTATTTACGTGGGTAACTGTTAAAGACAGGTTCTCAGATTACTGGCATCTTTGCGCCTTTTATGCCTGGGAAGCATGTATCCTCCATAATAACCCAAGAAGATGTGGTCAGTCTGTGGCAGAGACTCACTGAATGTTCATCAGATCTCTTCCTTCTTCCTGGGCGTACACAGCTGGGATGTATTTCCAGTTAGGTGGGTCCTTGCGGCTGAGTTACGGCCAAACAGATGGAAGTTGCTATGTTACTTTCATCCTGACCCAGGAGCCTCTGACCCATCCGTAATGCCCTCTCTCTTCCCTTGGTTGTGAGCCCAGAGGTCCAGGGCAGAACTCCAAGTCCTACAAGATGGTGGAGTCACTGGGGGGAATAAGCCAAGGTCTCTGAAATACCACATGGAGCAGACCACCATACTTGTTCCCCACCAGCCACCAGACGGAGGTGCCTCACAAGTATACCTGCACTATGTTAAGCCTCTGAGACTCAGGAACGCCTATGACGTTTGCCAGTTTGTATCTCTTACCCGAATACACAGACCTTTCTAATTTCCACCCGGTTCCAAACTTAGACTTGAATTTCGGAAACACCACACATAAATTTGCAAATTTGGAAACATCCCTGAAGATACGTTATAGTTGTGATTGTTTGCTCCTCTAATTAACCTAAGGGTAGAAAGAAGAAAGGGAGCAGGCAGCTAATGTGTTCCCAAAACATGTCAGGTGTATCTTTCCTTACTTTATCTTCACACGGCCCTGTGAGGCGGTCCGATTTCCATTTTACGGAAGACAACACTGAGCCTCTAAGAAGTCAAATACGAGCCAACACCAGGGAATGTAGATCCAGTGGACATTTTCTTAGTTGACTGCCTCTTGGCTTTTAATACCCAAATTTTGCAGGAAATGCTTATTTCTAAGTCAAACGTTTTTGCTTGTTGCTTATGAAAGAAAAAAGTCCATGACATGCTCTAAAATGTAACACAACATTTTCAATTAAAAGCATGAGGAGAAAGTGTCAAGTTACAATACAATCGGTAGAATGTCAGAAACTTCTGTAGAGGTTTTGAAAAGCCAGCAACAAAGGGGATGTGTCGCAGATGTTCTTGGTGATAAAAAAGAAAGGAAAAAAAAAGCCACATTTCAAAAAAAAAAAATGCATGTTGAGAGCATATTAATTGTTGAGAAATCAATGTTTTAGACATTTTTACATTCTTAATGCAATGGCTGTTAACTATATATAAGGCATTTTACTATACTTTGGTCATATTTTAGAACAACGGTTGGCAACCTTTTTCTGTAAACGGCCAGACGGTGAATATTTTAGATGCTGCAGCTTTTGCAGCTGTAAGTTCTCTGTGGCAACTATGCCACTCTGCCACGGCAACAGGAAAGCAACTAAAGGGGATAAATAAACAAATGGGCGCTGTGTTCTGATAAAACTTTATTTACAAAAACAGGTAGTGAGCTGGATTTGGCCCCAGGGCCGTAAGTTGCCAACTTTTTTTTTTTTTAATTTCATCCCTCCCCCCATTTTTTGGAAGTATAATTGACTTCTTATATTAGTTTCGGGTGTACAACGATATAGCGATTCGGTATTTTTATATGTTACAAAATGATCACCACCATCATTTGCTACCTTCTGCCTTAGAAAATTGACTGGGGGTTTTACATACTGACACATAACACATTATGATTTCTCATGTGTTAAATAATGGGAAATAGTATCACTGTAACGAAAAGAAAAAGCCGATGGTTTTTCTCAGCCAGCACAATCAAGTCCCTGTCTTAAGGTAATGGAGGCAACAGTCACCTTAAAGTGACCTTATAATAAATACTTCTTTAAAAAAAAGTAAAGCAAAATAAATAATTTGTAGATTTAAAATGTCACTGGAGGAGTGAATGCTAGAAGCAAAAAATGACAACCTCTAGAAGTTTCAAAATCAAGTACAAAGTCTCCCCACATTAGAACCAAACAGCTTTCTTGGATTTGGAGGACGCTCTTTATCAACCAATTCCAGAGTGGGAGCTATGTGTCCAAAGATAGAATATGCCAGAAGAAACGCATCAAATATATTCTCCCGTCATTCTCCCAAGCATGTAAAGTTGTTGTAACAAGGTTTTAGTTCACTTTTTTGGGGCGGGTGGTAAAGCTCACAGACGTAATACAGACAGAGAAATGCTTTTTTTAAAAAAATCTCAGTTCCCCATTCATGTTTTATTACAACAGTGAAGTACACAAGATGGTTTGAGACATAAAATGGATAAATTGTATGAATTTGTTTTACCTAAAATGTCAATCCCAACAGAAAAAAAGCAAGTCAATGATAGCCCAGTCTGACAAAGGAATATTTTGTAGCCATTAAAAATAACTCCAGGAATAGGGAAATGCGTACAGACGCTTGTTATGATGGGACATGAAATAAGATAGAAAAATCATAGCTAAAGTACAATCTTAAACATATGCATCAAAAAAAGAAAAGAAAATGGACAGAGAGTTTGCCTTGGAGGAAATGGGATTAGCTGCTATTTTCTTTACAGTTTTTTTGTATTTTTGATTCTCTAAAACAAAGCAATTTCTCAAATATAGGTTATAGAATATGAAAAAGCTATCTGAACTTCAAAAAGAAGAAGACATTCGCTGTACATTTATTGACACTCATTTATTAATGGCTTTTGATTGCCTCTTTCTCAGAACAGGAGTGTCTTGAGAGCAGAGATTCGTGTCATCTCTCATTTCCCAAACATGGTGTTATAGCATCTCACGCACTCAATTAACATTCCTCGAAGCAACTGAAGAGTTCACCTTACTTTTAAGAAGTCCTCTAATGAGATTCTGTAAATAAATTAAACTTTTATACTTTAAGCCTTCAAAAAAAACCCAAAACAATTTTGCTGAAAGCATTTGATCGCTTGTAGATTATAGCTATAAATCAGTTGCCTGATTCAAAAACTGCACTTTCTCTCCTCTTTCCTTTTTACGTGATGGCACACAATAACTCTGTCTTTCAATAACTTAAAACAATTCTGAGTCATTGGCTCCTTAAACACAAAATACATCTTGATCAAGGAAGCTAGCCATTTCATAAATATTTACCCCAATGCACTACCTTGCTTTGAAGAGGGGATGGTGAGCTCCCGATTGACAAGTAACTTCTGAGCAGAAAGAGGGAGGAAACCTCTCATGTCAGCGAGGAAAAAGGTGCTACGCTGTCTCCACATTCACTCTCTCCTGTGGAGGGCTCTTCCCCACCAGCCAAAAAGCACACGACAAAGGCAGTCATCATTCATCATTGTTTTCTTTCCCTCGGTCAATCTCTGTCTCAGACAGACACACACACACACATGCACGCATATTCACCCTGCACTCACCTCTCACTCCCGGCTTGCATACTTTCAGTGGCTCCCCAGTACTCGCAGGGAAAGAGATCAAAACCTGCACTTGGTCCTTAAAAGGCCACTGGAGATCTCTCCAGCCTCCAGCTCAACTACACGTCTCCACTGGCCCTGCTCAGCTTCTCACTGTGCCTCTGTACTGAGCTAAAAGGATAGAGGAAGGAAGACTGAGGACTAGATGAAGATTCCAGCTTCCTTCTTGAGAACCACTGTGGTCAAGAAGACAGTGGGGAAGAAACATCTTTTTTCGAAGAACCAAAACATAGGCATCATCAACACTTTATATTAATAAAGTTTTCCTCCACTTAATGTACCACGAAACATTTCCCATGGTATCTTCTGGAGAGAAATAAACTGAGCTGAGTACACAAAAAACTTAAGCCTTAAAAGCAACTTCAGCTTTCTCCTTAACACATAACCATTAGCCCAAGGGTTGTCTGTAAGCCCACAACAACGACAAGTGGGAGAGATTTTGTTGGTTCTTACCACCGGGAAACTCTTTTCTCCAAACTTGTCAACTCCAGGAGGAAAAGAGAAAGGGAGAGCCAACTGCAGAACGCAGCGAGGTCCCACCATGGGAAAGCCAATCTGTGCGTAGTCACACTCGCACTCGGGGTAGACTATTCCATCTTACAGGGGAACAAATGCAAGCCACAGCTGGCTCATCAACTAATCACCCTGCCTAACCCCAGAGGAAGATGGGCTTTCAGTTGGGAATGAAATGAAAGACATCTTCCTCATGACATGCAAAAATCAAGGCCCTGTGAGGACTATCGCTCTTCTGATCTCTGGGGGAACAAGGGTGTTTACTGACGAGCCGCTAGCAAAAAGAGAAGGCGCCACGCTCCATTGTGATCTAACCTCAGTGGCCCAAACCTGAGTAATGTATTGTTTGGGACTATCACATGATAACTAGTGCCATTTCATCTTCGCCTTCCTGGGCACACAGGACGATTATGTTGCCCCGTTTTCCTGACTCTTAGGTTGGGACCATGTGTCCGATTTCTGGTCCATGGGATGGGAGCAGAAGCAAGGTGCCCCACTTCCAAGCCTGACCAAAGAATCAACTGTGCTCCCTGTTCTTCATCCCCCGAGACCGTGGAGACCCCAAGTTCTCGTGGCAAATCCAGGATGGAGGAGGTTCCATGAGCACATACAGACACGAAGGGAGCATGACATACACCTTTATTATGTTAAGCTACCAAGATTTGCAGGTTGTTGGTCACAGCAGCTTGCACAACACATCCTGACTAATATACTTGACACCTTATTACAGTCTTCATTAGGATTTCCTTGAATACCTACTTATTTTTAGCTTAGTCTCCACCATGGGACCATGTCTTGGTATTCTGTGTATCCCCTTTCAGAAAAGACCTGCCACCATGTCTTCCAATAAATGGCTGTTGATAGAGTGACAAATGACTAATCAATTAAGAGGGAAAGCATTCACGTGACAGTTAACTTTTTCAGCAATTACCCTAGGTCATATATGACAAATGAGGACTCTGTTCTCACGAGGCCTGCAGGAAACAACAATACAAGCAAGTGAGAAAGATGAACACACAGGTTTGACCTAAGCACAACAGGTCAGAAAAGGCTGCATGTTAGAAATGATCTGGAAGCCTAAGACATTAAAAAGATGAGCAGAACTTAGCCAGGGAGGTGGGGCTGGGTGGAGGGTGAAGAGAGCAATTCTATGATTCTCTTGGTCAAAACAGACAAACACAAACACCGGGCCTGACAATAATCCGTCTTCTGTCTTCTACAATGACTTTAAAAATATAACGTGGGAGTATCAGGACTTCCAAACCAAAAATGAGGCCAAATACATTGAGTAATACAGAAACAAAAGAACGCCATTACCCTCTGCTAAGTGTCTCAACGGTGTAACTTAAGACAAAACACTTGTTTTTCTTCCACCGACAGGGAGAAAAGAGTGGGTTAGTCACACGAAAATTGCTTTTCTAAATTCTCTGAGAAAATAATAGCAAGAGAAACGAGGCAGTTCACAGACTGCACCACTATTCCTTCTTAAATATTCATTTGTCTCCTCCTTTCTATAAATATCAGAATGATCCCTCAAAGAGAACCACAAAAAACAAAAACGAAGTGGGTTTTGTTTATTCTTTAAATCCATAAACTCATGAGGATAGAGCACTTAGAATAGGGTCGAGAGACCCAGCTTCTCATCAGCACTGAGCTGTAGCTTTTAACTGGGTCCCCTCATCTGCAGACTGAGAACAGTGAGTTTGGAGAACTGAAAAGTCCTTTCCGGCACTAGTATCTCATAAAGGGGTTCTCAAACTCACAGGCTCAACACAATCACCTGGAAGGCTCATTAAAACAGGACTGCTGGGCCCTAACCCCAGAGTTTCTGATTCAGTAAGGCTGCGGTAAGGCCAGAAATTTTACATTTCTGTCTCCAGGTGATGATGGTGCTGCAGCTGCTTGGAGGACTGTGCCCCGAAGTCCTCTGCTTCCAACCTGCCTGTCCGTGCACATCTGGATGCCCAGGTGGAAGACGGGCTTCTCCTAACCAGGACCAGCCGAGTCTGTATCGGGTGGGGACTCTTTCTGGGTTCCTTGCCCAACCTCTGGGGACCCAGACCTTAGCCTCTCTCCCAAGGAAGTCTACTCTCAGGAAAATACCTGAAGTTCTGCAATCCTGTCCCCAGCAGCCGACCATGTGGTTTGTTCTGACCTCTGAATCAGAAGTGGCTGCCTTCGAGGGCTTGGCATCAGTCTGAAAAGAAGACCCAGCCCTTTGCCATGTCACGTAGGGCCCAGCTCCAACCTCTCCCATACCATCCTCACCCACCCACCCTTATTCCTGCGAATGACCTTCTGTTCCCACACCATACTCTCACTAACTCTGAGGCTTAGGCCTCATCATTCTCTCTGCCTAGAAAGTTCTTCCTACAGCTCTTTGTATATGGAGATCATTTTTAACCTTTAGACCTTAAATCAAAAACCATCTCGATTCTGAAAACTCCTAGTCCTAAAACTATGAAAAAAACAAAACAAAACAAAACAAAAAACCATCTCTTCCACGCTGCCTTCCCTGATCAGACCATCTAAGTGACCCTGTCAAGGTATGGTCCGTATACCGTTTCCTTCATGTATTTTTATTCTATGTAACTACATTGCTCCTTCATTCCATTATTGACTCTCTCTGCCTCCCTCTACTCAAAGGCAAAGTCTGTGAGAGCGAGGGTCTGTTGGGCTGCCTTCCCCTCTCTGCAACCCTCACACAAAGCACAATGACTGTCATACGGCAGACACTCGAGATATTTGTCGCACGCAGGAATGACTACATTAATTATCGTATTCTGTCTGTTAATTTAAAAAAAAACCCAAGGAAAAGCCAATAACTGTGAGCTATAATATCACGAGTTCCAGAGCCCAGAGTGATGTGTAACGGCGTGCGATAAGACTACAGTTACAGGAACGAAGCATCTGTGCCACGATTTCAGGCTTGAGAAACTGAAGTGGGTCCAGGGCTGGGGAGATCCTTGGCCGTACATCTCAAAGCACCCCCAAGAGGCCTGCCCTGTCCTCTACAAGCCATCCCATATCATTTCTGCAAGGCTGGGTCCATAACCCCTAGACGTCTTGAACTTCTTTCTAATGTCACCCCATTCCTCCTGCCAGGTGCAAAGGGAAAGAAAGTTCTTTGCAAGCTGAGCTCCCCTACCCGGGTCGACTCTGAAAAACCACTTGTAAGTGGTATATGTTAACCACAGTTCGTAATTTTGTCACAGGTGTTTGACTAAAAAGGGGACAAAGCCTTTTAAGATAGTCTGCCTCTATTATGTCATTGTGTATATTCCGCGCCACACCTACAAGCTAACACAGTCCTTTTGTTCTATGCCATGGCAACCAAGAGAGGTAATGCTGCATAATTTGGCTAGGGGCATCCTACAGGCTCAAAAATGTGCACGCCTTGGAGGGGGTGGTAGTGGGATGAACTGGGAGGTTGGGATTGACATGTATACACTAATATGTACAAAATAGATAACTAATAAGAACCTGCTGTATAAAAAAATAAAGTTCAAAAATTCAAAAAAAAAGTTTGCGCCTTTACCAAAAAAAAAAAAGTTGAAGTAGAATTTTAACACAACTTGTCATAACAGCTGACACCCATACACTGAGGAGGAAATCAAACGATGTGAGTTGTACCTGGCAGTTCAACAGACTACAGGATAAATACTCTTCACAAGGCAGCCAAACCATCGGTGAGAAGTTTTCTATAATTATTTTTTAAAAATCGTTAACATCCCTTAAGCTTTTTACCAGCCTGGTGGGGTGAAATCAGTGCCAATTCTGGATTGGACACTAATTTACTTATTGTGCAGACTTAGAAAAGTCATTGTCTGAAACACACTGTACGGAGAAGGCTTAAGGAATTCAATTATTCCAAAGGTTCCTTCCAGTCCAGACTCTTTGAATCTATGACGTAGTTTCTGGATTTCCACCTTAGGTGGACAGATACAAGGAAAAGGGCCAGCTCACCTCTGCCCCCCACCCACCCCCGCCCCATTATAAAACAAATACTGTGAGAATGGCCAGCCTTTATCACAAGTTGAGGTGTGGCGTGGCTATACTCGGGTTTCTTGTATCTGTTCAAATAAAGTTATGTTTCCAGGTACTGCAGGAGGGTGAGTTGATGTAGTAATTACCTGTTACTCTTGACAAGTAAGGTAATTAATGTAGCAAAATACCACTGCAATGTGTGTAAATTTAGCCCACCATAATTAAAGCACCCGTCTGTTCAACAAAATGTTCAATTAAGAAAAAATATTGACGGTGCACATTTTTGGAAATTAGAAAACGTATGGAATGAACGCACGTCCCTTCGTTGACATCCGTTTCTAGAATGCTTTCCCAGCAGGGAGCACGCATCAAGGGTTATAACGGAGTAACTTCCACCAAAACACAGAACATCTTTGTACGTTTACTATTAAGACGACAGTCTCCTGCGGAAGTATGTTACTGAGCATTCTCATTCTATGCCACATACGCAAGTCAGAAAATGAACTTCAGGAGCATCTGAACCCCCAAACGATAGCAAGTAGCAAAAAGCTGGAAAGTTATTATTGTGCAACAACCCAAGGAACAGGGCTGCCCTCAAGTATCATAACCTGACAGTACGATCACCTACTTGCCAATATTAAAGAGCCAGAGATACTAAACACACCCTGGGCAAATAAAAATGCTGCCAACTTCCTGGCACTCCTTGAACAGAGAGACAATGGTATCAGAGTTTGCTTCATTATCTTTTACTCTGGTTTCTTCCTGTGTCTACCAGTCATTTTTTTTCTTTTCTTGAAGTATAGTTGATTTACAATGTTGTGTTCATTTGTGGTGTATAGCAAAGCGATTCAGCTATATATATTTATATATATTAACACACACACTTTTTCAAGTTCTTTCCCACTATGGTTTATTACAGGATATTGAATGTAGTTCCCTGTGCTGTACCGCAGGACCTTGCTGTACCATAGGACCTTGTTTACTTGTTTTGCATACAGTAGTTTGTATCTGCTATTCCCAAACTCCTAATGTATCTCTCCCGTCCCACCCACCCCCTTTCGCATTCGGTTTGTTTTCCATGTCTGTGAGTCTGTTTCTGTTTCAGACCCAAAGGTTAACATGTTGAACAAGAAGGCTACCAGGTCCTTCACTTGAAGGGAAGCTGATGTCCTTGCTAATCTGCCTGAGAACATCTCTAGCCACGTAAAGAGTCAAATGCCCAAAGAAATTAAACCAGAACTGCCATAAGACAGAGACAAAAAGAAGCCATCAGTTACCAGGTCAGGAGACAAGTAGTTACCTCTAAATTTGATCACAGAAAGAAAAAAAAAAAAAAAAAGAGCTCACTGATATCTACATGGAGAAGTGGGAAATGAGTCAGGGGTTCTTTTTGAGAAGGAAATCCCAGGGGTTTTTCTCTTAATTCTTCTACTCAGATAAATTCAGAGGAAGACACAACAAGTTGGCCTAAGTAAAGAAACAGCTAGAATTCAGACAGACTAAACAGTGTGATATGGGAAAGAAACACAATATGATTTCAGTGTCACTTAATGATGTATACACTTGCTTTTGGTCTCGTTTTCACATTTCTGTATAGTATATCTTACCTTGGGAGATACAAAAATCTAGAGAGAAGTAACTAAAAGGCACACTCAAGTGACTTCACAGTTTATCATATTAAATTAAGCCCTAAATGTTCTATATCTGAGAACTTGGATGTATCCCCAAGTAAAGAATAAAAAGTACAAGGAGACATTCTAGATCTAAACATGATGAGGAAATGAAATGGTTTCTCCAACTAAAATACTCTGATTTCACACTTGGAAATAATAACCATGATCTTAAAAGGACGAGGATGAAGAAATCACTTGCTCTAGCTGTTGACAAAAATAAGGCTAGAAGACCGCAGCAGGGAAGAGGATTTTGTAAAAGTATCCTTAGAACTTACATTACCTGGCGGGCACTGGAGTATTAACTTCTAAAATGAACTTTTTTTTTTTAGAGCGGAGGGGGTGAGGGGATGAGTGAAATAGGTGAGGGAGATTATGAGGTACAAACTCCCAGTTACAAAATTAATGAGTCACAGGGATGAAACGTACAGCATGGGGAATACAGTCAATAATAATGTAATATCTTTGTATGGTGACAGATGGTAACTAGACTTATCGTGGTGATCATTTTGAAATGTATAGAATTAGCCAATCACTATGTTATGCACCAGGAACTAACATAGTGTTGTCAGTCAATTACACCTCAAAAACGAATAAACATAGAAATAAAGAACAGATTTGTGGTCACCAGGGGTGGGGGAGGGGGTCTGGGTGGGGAGAGGGGGAATTGGATGAAGGTGATCAAAAGGTACACACTTCCAGTTATAAAATAAGTAAGCACTAGGGATGTAATATACAACATGATTAATATAATTAACACTGCTGTTAGATATGAAAGCTGCTAAGAGAGTAAGTCCAAAGAGTTCTCATCACTAGGCAGAATTTTTTTTCTTTTTCTTTTTTTTTTGGTATCTCTATGAGAGATACCACACTAAACTTACTGTGGTAATTATTTCATGATGTATGTAAGTCAAAACATTATGCTGTACACCTTAAACTTAGCATTGTGTGTCAACTATATCTTAACAAACCCAGAAGAAAAAGAAGAAAATAAATTATTTGTAAAAAAAGTCTCATAGTTAGAAAGGATGGTAAATCTAATTATGGTAGCGACGGGGGAAAGGGGGGACATGAACTGAGGATCTGTTGCAAGATTCACGGAATGCAAACTAAAATGTCTGTTTCTCCAACGCTGAATGAACCACCCAGAGAAGACGGGGCAGTCAATACTGTCCTTATTCACTGGGTGAATTTATGGAGGATGAAACCTCCAAAAGCAATTATTTCAAAGATTACACTGGATGGCATCTGATGGGCTACGTAATATTACAAAATATCACAAAACCATTTCACATCGATTCTATCACTGCATCTTCACAAACCATTGAGACACTAAGGTTAATTCCATCTTATAGACAAGTAAAGTAAGGCCCAGAAGCAGCAAACTGGTATGGCTGAGTTCCCAAAAGCTACCGTATTGGAACAATTTGTTCTCCTTGGAATGGGATAAATGTATTCCTTGGCACTACTGAATCAATTCATAGACAGTATTTGAAAAATATGTCGCCTTAGTACTTAAGAGCTGTGACTTGCATCTTAAAATGGGCACCTTAAAATTACCAGAAATCCTGGTTAGTGTGTTCCAAAGCAAATGGTGATGTAAGTTATCAGTATAAGTTTTCCCAACACAGGTTGGGAGAAAGTTCTGATTCCAAATTTTGTAATTTAGCCATTTAGTTAAAAAAAAAAAAAAATCAAAAAGAAACCAACCTGGAACTGGAACTTGTGATCCTATGAACCCAAAACAGCTTAAGTAGTCAGTTATGTCTAGAATTTGCTTTACCCCAAAAGAGGGCTCGAGGAAAACCACACCACCGTCTTCAACTTCCAAATCTATATAAATGAGTTCTTGACTTCACTTTCTTAAATTTATCTTTATCTTATTTATTTTTGGCTGCATTGGGTCTTTGTTGCAGCGCGCGGGCTTTCTCTAGGTGGGGCGAGCGGGGGCTACTCTTCATCGTGGTGCATGGGCTTCTCACTGCAGTGGCTTCTCTTTGTTGGGGAGCACAGGCTCGTTGTGGCACGCGGGCTTCAGGAGTTGTGGCGCGTGGGCTCAGTAGTTGTGGCGCGTGGGCTCTAGAGCGCAGGCTCAGTAGTTGTGGCACACGGGCTGAGTTGCTCTGCGGCTTGTGGGATCTTCCCGGACCTGGGCTCGAACCCATGTCCCCTGCATTGGCAGGTGGATTCTTAACCACTGTGCCACCAGGGAAGCCCCTTGACTTCACTTTCTTTTAAGCTTTTCCTCTTGACTCTTCAATGGCATCGTGCTATGGTCCTCTTTCATCTCCCAGACAGCATCTGAGAATCATGGGGATGGAGGATGACTTTTCCACGTCACATACCTCCTCCAGATGTAGAAGCTGATGCAAGAAATTGAAAAAAGGTGACAGGTAGCAAAAGAAGGGAGGACAGAGGAGTATCTAACGATACCTGTCATATTTATTCACCTTTTACCTATAGAAACTTGAAACTGAGCGACATGCAGAAAAGATTCTTCATCCTTTTTCATTCTCAAAATTAATAAAAACTGGAGGAAAAAACTAAATGGTGAATGGGTAAGCAGGAACATCTGAATTGATGATAAGGTGTTAAAATGTGTGAGTCAATGTTTCCTGGGTTTGTTAGAGCAACTTTAACAGACTTCAGGGGGCCACGGTCACTAATGTGAAGGTACCCAAATTCCGATCTCATATGGACTGCACGCACTGCCTTTTTACGTAAGAGAAAATAATTTTAAATCAGACAGCAAAAACGTAGAAAGGTGAGATGGACAGTGACTCCTAGATTGAAATATCTTCTACTACTTAACTTCAGCCTAGGCGGCCAGCAGCAGACAAATAATCGGAACTGCTTTTATCTAATTAGGTAAATAAATATCACAGAAAGGAAATACTTTTTACTTACTATGCACTGTGCTCAGAACTGTTTTTGCATAAGCCCATGCAACCCCTAAGCATCTGATAAACTAGAATATTTTCAGTTCCTGAAGTGAGGGAGGTGATTTTTCACCTGCATCTTCAAATGAGAAAATTGAACCTTAAGAAGATGAAATAACTTTCCCAAGGTCACAAAGTTACTAAGTAGCTTAGCCAGAATTTGAAACCAGATCTCTCTTCCCAACTTGGGTAATTACTTGACAATTATACTACCACACTTAAGAACATATCAGCTAATACTTCTGGTATAAGGTTTCCTGGTTCATGTTGATCCTGGAAAGTAAAGCAACTTGAAAAAACAACTTTATTTTAAGAAGTCTGCTTTGAAATAAAAATCATTTTTTTGCTGGTAACATGAAGATTGATTATTTTTCAGGTTATAGTAGTAATAATTATCCTATGAATGCTATATAGAAATGCTTCCCCAGAATTTGGTGGACTTACCTATCACAGTGTAAAGCAAAATATTCCACTACTGTTGCCATCTAAAGTCTCATACCCTCCAGACATTTACCTCAAGTTATGAGATGAAGCCACACTAGTGCTAGCTTTCTAACACAGAATTCTGTAAAGAAATAACTCAAAAAAAAAAAAAGAAATAACTCAAGGATTCCTGTCCAAACCATATGTAAAACAGAATCAATACAGCCCAAGAAAATAAAAAGCCTGTATTTGAGGTTATCACTGAATGAGCCACCACAAAGCGACAGAAAGTAGTTGGATAAGGAGGCACTATCCTGGGTCACCAATTTCCCTTGTTCCTTTTGCCAAGGGAGAGGAAATACTAACATCAGAAACTTCTGGAACAGAACGATGTGACACACAAACACCAAAGAAGCTACTGCTGGGAGATGAACGGGTAATACTACATGATACTACATGACACTATCAGCAAGACGAGACAGGGTAATGGATTCGTTGGCAAAACATTCAAATTCTTACCAACTTCTGGTCTAAGAAGTTCTTTTCTTCTTTCAGATATTTGCTCCCTTAACAAAAAAGCCATTCTTTCACCCCCGTCCTCCCCCATCACTAATCTTGGCTGTTTCTAGCTATGATGTTGAACCCTCTCCCTTTCTCTGCCTCTTGCCTCACTCCTGTGCTATCTGTATCTTTATCTTGACGTTATCTGGGTGATGACTAGAAGAACGGCTGGGTAGAACCAAGAGACAAGGCATTATTTCCTGAAGTTCTGGACTTAAACCACTACAATGATTTGGGGTGGTACAGACATGACAACAAATCACACTGAACTGCATCCTTAGTTGTGTTCTTTCAAATTCCAGAGCAACCCTTCTAATTATGTCAAGGTCAAAGCCTCATCTGGGTGCTGGTCTGACACCTCACACATGCTGAGGCCCACTTTTAAAAAAAGAGAGAACCCCTCCAGCTCAATACCTTAAGAAGAGGTAGTCAACAGTCTACAGTGAGCTTTGATCATGGGTCAGCAAATGACGGTCTGTGGGCAAACCTGGCCTGCGGCTGCTGATTTCTGTAAAGCCCATGAGATAAGAAGAGATTTTATATTTTTGATGGGCTTGGGGGGAAAAGTCAAAAGAAAAGTAATATTTCATGAAATGAAAATCAAATTTCCACATCCATAAATAAAGTTTTATTTGAACACAGCCATGCCCGCTCATTTATGTTTTGTTTCCTCCTGATGCGGCGTTACAATGGAGGTGAGTAGCTGCAAAGGGACCATAAAGGCCTGTGAAGCTGAAAGTATTTACCACCTGGTCCCTTACCACAAAGTTTACCGACTCCTGTGTATACCACCATGCTGCCTTCAAAATATTTACTTTAGGTTACCATCGAGCTCCGGTAACCGATACTACTTTTTCTTGAAAGGGGTAACGTAAAATCTCCTTTTTAAATCGACTGATTTGTATTCCAGCAAATGAAGGAACTTAAAGGGAAACAGAAGCTCATAAAGTATAGGTGGTATTTAGATCAAAACCAGGGAAACCATAAGCAAAGTCATGAAGAACGCCCGAGAAAGGCAAAGCAGTTTGAAAAATAAGAAACCAAGAAGATGGGTGCAGGCAGGGAGGGGTTGGGATACAAAACTAAAGACTATGTAAATAAGACATCCAGACGTAGCGATCTGTCTTCTAAGGTCAGAGTGGAGTCTGAGCTGTGGACCCCTAGTGGACAGGAGGTCAGGCAGGCTACCCAAGAACATCAGGTTGGCCAGCCTCCCCATGGGGAGCAGCAGGGTCTTATTTTACATTCACAGGACCCTGACACACTGGCCAAGAATTCCTCGTCTGGCAATTGGTGAGACAGTCAGTCCAAAACAACCAAGGCTGGGTTAGTCAGGTAAAACAACAGCAAAAGGCCAAGCGGCTCAGCGTGAGTCTAGGCCAAATGCTTCAGAGCAAATATCACTTTGCACTGATAAAATACCCAGTATGACCCAAGCAGGGTCCAACGGCTTTCTTCCCTCTGATGGAAATGCTTCCAAGGTGCACCGAGCATCAAAGACTTCCTGCATCTTAGAGTAAGTTCACGTTACCATCCACACACTTTACACTCTTTGGTGTTTGATACGCACTATGTTTATTCTTTAACAATGAATTTCCTCAACAGCTTGGCTATATTCTTTTTAGAAATTTCTTCCTGTAAAACAAACTTACATTATTGCGTTTGCCTCTCATTACTCTTACTGAATATGCATCTCTTCTGTGGCCTTTCAACTACACATTTTTCCCCCAAGAGAGAAATGTTTTTTGGTGGTTCCACCAACAACAATTTCTGTTGTTGAGTCATAGACAACATCAGTGTTAAAATTCATCATCTTTTTCTTTCCATATGATTAATGTTTTTAAAACATGCTAGTAAAACGTAAAACTTACCATATCTGAAAAAAAGCACTTGAAATGCTGGATTTTAAATTGTGGAACTAAGACCAGTACAACCAGAGGGCATTTTTTCCCCCACATCTGCACAGTATTTCAACTGGTCATCACTTCCTTGGTGAATTACAACTCAATTTATCTGCTATGGACTCAGAGGCTGAGGTTCCCAATTTCTTTTTTAACCACAATGAACTATTTTTATCAAGTTCTAAGCACTCCCACCTACACAGATACTAAGTTTCAGAAGATTCTACCAGCTAAAATTTATTTGTTAAGAATTAATTAATACAGAATATCTACCAAATTGCCAATCAGAGCTCACAGATTGAAATATTCATGGCCAAAGGCCAAAGACAGTTTGGTTAACCCCTAAGGTGCTATCTCATGCAAATTACTGAATTCACTTCAGGCCTTTTGAAACTTAAAAAAACTGGTCAATGAGGTTTACATTTGAAGCTGTGGCCCCAGCATCCTTTCCTTCAAACCCCTCTCGCACGGAACCAAGGGAAGGTTGAGGAGTCACAGGGTTCTGGGGAGGTTGACTCCACTTGGCTCTAGTGATGGAAAAATATTACCTAGGATATGCTAATTAGTACATCCCATCTCCCTGGCCATCGGCAGAGTGGAATGTGCTGGAAACTTGTCCAATTAGAGCTTCAGGAATCTGTCCAAAAATCTTAAGAAAAGATTCCCCTTTCCTCTCTCCTGCTTGGCTCATTCGAGTAAATCTACAGCCCAGCAGTTGCTAGGAACCATCTTACGACTGCACATAGGGGCCGTCTGAAGATAAGTCAGCGCCACTGTGGAAAACAGAGCAAAGAGCCTGATCAAATCTCTCCTGCAGTTCACCCACTAAGGACTTGCCAGTGACACTGGTTAAGCTGCCCGAACTGGACTTTCTGTTGTTTACCACCCAAATCCTCCTAACTTAAATACTGAAAAACTCCACGATTAGACGTCTCAGAGCCCTGGAATTCTGAGACCGCAGGCATTGGGGACCACCGCTCCAGTGACAGATTTAGAGGCGGTATCATAATGTGTCAGATAATCAGTAAGTGTGCATTTCGAGCGTGGTGGATATGTTTCAGAGTTTTTGTAACCCCAGGTCGGGGGCATCACCGTGAAAACCATGAAAGATAACAACATCAGGAAACTGCCTGACGTTCCTCATCTAATTATAAGGTGGCCATGCTGGCCGACACTATTAGGGTGAAGTGACATGAGGAGAGCCGGCTCCAGGTGGCTCAGGAACTGCACATGCTTTCAGCTAGATCTGCAGCGAAAGACGCCACTTAACCATTTCATTACTATCCTTCGTTTCCGGGGGAAAAGGGAGAATTCATTATCACAGAAGACGTGTTTTAGGAATGGCAGACGAGCAGTAAATGCTACAAGGAAGATGAGATGATCAAAGGAACAAATAAAATGCTGTTAAATATCCCTATAAAGTAGGTGTTTGTAAGGCTGAGATTCTGGTTTTTTGCCCCAGTATTTAGAGACAGACTGTTGACCTTGTATAAGAAAATAATTATCAATGGGAAGATGCTGGTATTTAGGGCCTGCACTTTGAAGGCCTCTATGCAACTCAAGGCATAACCTGTTTATTTGGCTCAGTAAAGGGCAGCAATTGAAAAGAATGGAGTTGGATGGGTCAGGCCAAAGTTGGAATAAAACCCTAATATATCTCCCCATGCAAAGTAGTCTCAGTTTTTGCTACATGTGAAGGAGAGGGAGAGGGGAGAACAGGAAGTGGTGTCTACGCATGTGTACAGGTGAAAAGATGATCCTTTCATCACCAGTCAGCACAGCAGTCCTTTTTCTTTTTCTTTTCCTCTTGTCTAGGTTTTTTAAAAAATTATTATTAGAGTACAGTTGATTTACAATGTTGTGTTAGTTTCAGGTATACAGCAAAGTGAATCCGTTATACATATACATATATCTACTCTCTTTTACATTCTTTTCCTATACAGGCCGTTACGGAATATTGAGTAGAGTTCCCTGTGCTATACAGTACGTCCTTATTAGTTACCTATTTTATATACAGTAGTATGTATACGTCAATCCCTATCTCCCAATTTATCCCCCCGCTTACCCCCTGTAACCATAAGTTTGTTGTTTACATCTGTAACTCTATTTCTGTTTTGTAGATAAGTTCACTTGTACCTTTGTTTTAGCTTCCACATATAAGCGATATCATAATTTGTCTTTCTCTGTCTGACTTACTTCACTCAGTATGACAGTGTTTAGGTCCATCCACGTGTCAGCAGTCCTTCTTGATACACTACTTGAAATGTGGAAGACAAGGTCCCCAGCTACCCAGCTTGGAAGGAGACGGTGAACAGAAAGAGAAAGCTAAATTGCTGTTTTTAAGAAATATGAGCTGGTGACAGAAAGCAAAAAAAAAAAAAAAAAAAGAGAGAGAGAGAGAGAGGCGAGAAGAAAGACAGGAGAAAGAGAAGAAAGTACAAGTTTGGAGGTCGACACAGAAAGCTATCCAAGGACAGATTCAGAGGGGGCAAACATTATTTTAAGAACAAGCCTGTAGAAAATTTCATTCTAAGTTTCTCTGATGCAAACTTCTTAGAACTCCCTCAAGTGCAATGCCCTGTGTGAGCTGTGTTGGAAGGAAATTATGGAGAGTAACTACTTTCCAACCCTGAGAGGAGAAAAGCACACACAACAGCGAGAAGAGAGAATATCAAGAGTTCTTTAACCAAGATCAATCATGAAAATGAAGCTTCTAGAAATTCTCACTGGAAGTCCCATGGGGAATAAGACAAAGGCTCAAGCCAATTTTATTAGAATCTCAAAAGTCAGGGTGACCTCCGTTGATAAATGACTTCTCAAACCATGATGACAAAGCCCTCAGCCACACGGCCAACTGCGGACCCCCAGGAGAAAGGTGGATGATATGCCAAGTGGCACTGGTGCGAAGACTGGCACAATTTTGTTAAATCTATTTTCTTAAAATGACTATCACTGTCTGTAAAGGGTTCGCATGAATTTCACAGTGTGTGGAATGGGTGGCACAAAAGCTTTTTAAGGTGTTCCAAACCATTCTAACCCTTTTTTTATTTTTATTTATTTACTTTTTGGGGCTGCACCGTGCAGCATGTGGGATCTTAGTTCCCCGACCAGGGATCGAACCCGCACCCCAGTGGAAGCGTGGAGTCCTAATCACCGGTCTGCCAGGGAAGTCCCCGAACCATTCTAACCCTTGAGACAAAGTCCCTATAAGGACTCAAGAAGGAGAAGCTTAATTTTACTAACATGGGAGGGCAATTTTCATCAGGGTGACAGTTTAAAGAATCCTGAAAGGGAATCACTTAAGTGGCATCTTGAAAAGAAAAAAGGCCACTACCTCATTCTCCAATCAATAACACAAACAGACTTTAGCAATAACACAGTACTTCATTGGCTGTTGGGGAAAAGAAAGAAAGAAAGGAAAGAAAGAAAGAAAGAAAGACCTGAAAGTCTTCGCTGTGTACCTTGTTAGGAATTAAGAAGAGGTCTAAAGAAGGGAAGCAAAAAAAAAAAAAATTCTTAACCACCATCCTGCATTGGCCAAAGCAATGAAAGCCGTGAACTTCCCAAATGCACTTCAGCAGATGAATGGATTTTTCAAAGGAGAAAAATATCACCCCACATGAAAAGTTAACACATTTATTGACCACACTCTTAGCCCATATTTCACAACATAATGGTAATCTTGCTGAATTCTGTACAATCCTATTATAGATCACTTAGCATTTACCATAGCATTTAAAGCAGCCAGGCTTCTGGGTTGGAATGCACTGGGCGGGGGGGAGGGGCGGGGTAGAAAATTCTATGTGTTGGTCTGAACCTTACACTATCTAGAAGTAAACTCTGTCTTCCCTCTGTGGCTCTCAGGTCGCAGCGCTGTGGAGCAGAATCGTCCCTTGTGGGTGGCTCACGGGAGGGATGGATACCTAGCCTACCCGGGGGTGGGAAAGGCCCCCAAGTATACATCTGTGTGCTTGAGGCAACGGCACATGCTCACGATACACATACAAATACACACAGTGATACATATGAATGTATATAGGAAGACATATATAAATATGTACATGAATATGTATACAAATATGAATATGTATAGGTATGTGTCTGAAGCATGGCCTACAAATCTGTCATCTTCAATGTGCAGAAAGGTTTTTCTTTATCTCATGAGGCTGATTTATTTCCTGGTCGCCTTCTCCAGCCACTCTTTCTTCTCCCCTCCCTCCCCCCTCACTAAACGTACCAGTCTGCCTCTCTGTACTCACTCCCTTGGCTTCAGGTGTCCATCTTCAGCCCGACGACCTTCCCAGCCTTGTGTTCAATGTGTATTTCATCGTCTTCCAGTAAGATTCCATCTGAGATTGACACCTGCACCTAAAATGACATCCAAACCTCGGCCTGCCCTCTCTCATCTTCCGGGAACAAGAGTGGGGAACGCCCACCCGATTCTCCAATCGTCCATCTCTTTCACACCAAGTCCAGCCAATGAAACTTCAAAGGTGTTTTTACCCCTCTGTCTTCTCCTTCCCAATCTCTTCAACAACCTACTGAAGACTCTGACTGTGGCTCTTCAGAAACATCACCATTTCCTCCAATCGGGGCTCCTCGCTACAGTCTGTAAAACGATGACAGATGAACCATTCTGCGGCCCAGCTCTGACTGAGAGATCGATTCCTGTGCTCACAGAAACCCTGGTCATGCTCACTGGCTGTGCCGTTAGGGTCTTCAAAAGGCTGGTCCTTGAGTCACAGAACCAGTTTGAAACCCTGGCTCCATCTCACGACTTTGTACCCGTGGTTAAGACGGCTTAGCCTTTCCAAGACTCAATCTCATCTGTATGGTAAACTGTGGACACTAATAGCGTCCCCTTCCTTGGATGCTTGTAAGAAGGAAAACATAACAAACTGTACATCACTATGCTTGATGTCTTGCCTAGAGCAAATGCCGTCTGCTATTATTAATACTAATTAATGTTACTGAATAAATTCCTTGCTTCTTAACCCAAATCTGAAGTCCTCTACGGTCATGTGTCAGCTACCTACCAACTCATTTTCTCTCTTCTCCTTTACAAACTCTGGGTCCTGGCCAAAGGGAATTATTTGTTGGTCTCCTCAAGTACCAAGCTTTTCGGTCTTTGCTGTGTATCCACTGTTTCCAAGAGCCAGGACACCACCTCTCTTCCCCTAACCCAAATAACTAAAGTTCACATCTTCAGCAAGCTGTAGCTTAAATTCTCCAGGGGGTAAAGAAATACCTCGTTTCTCTTAGCACTTTTTCCCTAAGTACAGCATTTGAATATGAACTTTTGTTTTCTCAGAATTGCCTATGGCAATTTTAAACACATATTGAGCTAAGGGGATGAAGGAGTCAAACGACCTTCTCACGCACACTATGGGACATCATGCATCTCTTATAACACTAAAGTCAAAAGCTGGCTTAATAACTTCATCACCATAAACTCCTCTCTCTACTGCTAGTTAGTAAACATACAACCTTTTCTTCGTTAATTTAATACTGATATAATTGGAATAATTAGTGATTTTATGTGTAAATTTTCTAAAATTATATTTCTTTTTTCCTCCCCTTATAAGAATGTTAAATGCTTTAATAAGCCACCATAAGAACAAGTTTTAGCTGTCAGTGGAACCATTTCATAACTAAAGAACTTAACATTGTCTGTAATCTGTCTCTTTGAATTCACATTGTTTGTTCCACAGAAGTGTATAAACTTCTTCTGGTGGAGTATGAACACATGTATACCAATTCTTAAACGTGACCTGTGTGCATCTGTGATTATTACACATTATAAGCTCAATAACCACACCCGTGTCATCTTCAAATGGTATTTTTTAAGGACCCATATGTTCACGATGCATGACGAAAACAAAGCTGCTATTCAATCCAGCTTCTATTTATTTCAGCGTCTAATGCTCGTAAGAGAATGGGTGGTTCTCTGTTATTGAAAAAGTTTGTAACTGTCAAAACAAGAAACTGACTTAGTTATAGTCAGAGACTTACAATGCCAGTACCAAACCAATGCCAGAGCATACAGTAAAAAGAAAAACGCTGTCAATTTTTCCGCCTGAAAGTCTGTTTCTCTGCATTGCCTATATATCCAGCCAATTCAAAAGGGAGGAAAAGTAAAAATCCTTTGCTGTCATGTAGCCAATACAGCCAGTGGATTTCCTTTGCTAACTTTATTTTTTGAATGTCCTGTAGACTCATCGTAAATCATTTCCAATCTAATTCTCCTGCTTCCCAATTTTAACTGTCGGCCTTATTTAAAGAATTGCCTCTATATTTAACAGATTCCATATCCATTCTGAGAGCTAGTAAGCTAAAAAAGAGTGTGTTGTTCTAAAATGCATCTTTAGACTGCCTGACTTTTTAAGCAGCTTAAATGTTTTGCTGTTGATGAAGTGATGCACGTCGCAATTGTCTTCCCTAGTAGTGATTTGCAAACTACATATACAACTTTCCAGTAATAAAGAAAATCGCAGTTCAGTGCATGTTCGACGGCTCTCCCTTCTGGGTTTCAGATGAAGTGTTTTTAAAAATGTGTATTCTCTGAGTCCATCCCGAACATGTAGCACTTCATCAACAACAAAAAACATAAGTGTTTAGCAGAACACAACTGCAAGTTTTCCTTTTTTATTAAGATACATAACACTGGTACTTTTCTTTTTAACCAGTAGACTATCATGCCTTTTTTAAAATTAAAAATTAAATAAAGTTTCTCAAAGCACAAGGTAACAACTGACACTTAGATGCTTTCAAGGGTCCTCCAGGGAGAAAAGGGAAGGAGAAAAAAAAAGTGGTGGCAGTTACAACAAATTAACAACATATAATAAAAGTGCCATAAACACGCGGCATACATAATAAATCTAATCAAGTCTACAAAACGGGCAGATAAAAATGATTAACTGCCACTATCCTTGAAAAGAAAAGAAAAATTTTGTCCTCTGTTATTCATCACAGCTAACGTTCTGACCCTAAATCTAACATGTAGATTGAATGATCTTTATACTAACACACCGTACCAAGGAGAACGGCCTTCTCACTTCCTATTTTATTTTCTGAGAAATCAGGAAAACACACGTTAGGGGCGCTTTTTAAACAAAGGTGTGGCTTTTGGAGATGTTAGTAAAGCTTCGCAGAGTCTTCACCTCTATCCATAGAAAGAGAAATAACAATAAAACCACCAGTCTCTATGTTCTGATAGGACAAAAATACTACCTATCTGGAGGCAACATGCAGCCATTTTTTTTTTTTTATTTTACTGATCGACTTGCATTCGTTTCCTGATTCTGATATGTTACCAATTTAGCGAGGCCTCCAGCCAATGAGGAATATGCATGCTAAATCTGTAAGGTGTGGGTATAAATTTCTCCTAAAGGTAATATAGGAAAATCGACGCTTGCCTAAAAAAAAGGTAGATTCTCTCCCGTAACAAAGACCTGGATAACTTCCTTGAGAGGCACAGGAGTTCCTGTTGACAAAAACTATCACCTTGACAGGCAACAGGTCTGAGTCTGCTTTGCTCTCACAGTTAAGATTCTCCAGACAAAACCACTGTGACAAGAAGGGTTACCTAAAGCAAGGATTAACACTGACATGTAAAAAAATAAAGTTTGGAAAAAAAAAAAAAAAGCTGAAGAGGTTCAAATGAACAAACTCTACTTGTTCCTCAAAGGAAAAACAAAGAGCTTTCAGAAACAACTCCTCTGAGAGATGTAACAGAATATCAGTAAATTATAACAATTAAAAACCATTAAAGATCGAATAATTGAGAATACCTGTTTGGGTAACAATGACTTTTTTGAATTCCTTTTAACAGAGGGTCTATTTTTAATCACTCTTTTTGCAAAATCTTGCATAATTTAACAATAATTGCCGATTTTTAGTTTTGATACATCCACAGGAACGTAAAGTAAAAACCATAAATTATATACTAACTCCAGCTGTTAAATTTTGGCATTTTGTCTTTAAAAAAAAAAAAAAAGTTCAAAAATCTGTTTCCTTAAACCAAGGAAATGTGGGAAAAGGCCATCCTGCCAGTGGAAACCTTCAGCAGCAGAGAGCTCACGCTGCGGTTTCTTGCCGAGGCAGCAAACTCCACTGAAAGAGAAGTTGCCGCCAACTCAAATACTGTTTGCTTTCACACCCAAGAACAAACTGTGTGCACGGCGAAGGCATCCGAAGGGCTGGGAGCAGCTGGAGAGGACTGAGGAAAGGTAACAGTGGTGTCAGAGCTACTGTAAACTGGTTCTCGCTTTTCTATCAGCAAGTTAGCATCCCAGAAAACAGCGTGGCCCGGCAGCCCAACGTCAGTACCTACTGTAATTCAAAACCTGCTTTTTCCAAGTCAACAAGCCAAGGGACTTTTCAGAAAGAGAAGGGAAAAAAAAAAAAAAATCACCCAGGCAAATGAAACACAGACTCCTTCGGTGTGATTCGAAGGGCTAGTGAAATGCCGGTTTAAATGGAGTACTGAGAAATTTCCCTATCTCAGTGCAACATGTAACCCGCTTTCTTTGTAAGCAGGAAATGCAAAGGAAGTGTTTACTACAGCCTTGTAAACCAAAGGCAGAAAGTTCTGCCAAAGCAAACGTCAATATTGCAAGGGTTCTGCTGCTCCAAAGACCCTCCAAGTTCCCTTTGTGCCCCTGAAGGATGGGTGTCACTAAAGACGCGGCAGGGGGAGTCGGGAATTCTATAGGAAGAGCAAACAGCCCACGCCTCCAAAAAGCAAAAGGTTTATCCCATGATGACTTTCTCTTCTAGTTTCAAGTAAACAAAGGCCAACTTCTTGTTGGGATGGCTCTGTTTGAGTCCCCAAATAAAAATGGTCAAATAAGAAAATTTCTTTCTCTCCTTTCCCCTTACAGCTTTGAAATAATACTTTAAACTGTTGCGCAGTTAGTTAAAATGGTCAATTTCATGTGACACATATTTTACAATAAATTACCATGCAGCGCCATGGAGGTGGGAAGAAAAGTCCTCCATCTGAGACAAACAAGTTATGAAATCCTGCCTCCCATGCTCACTTCCAGCATCAAACACAGCTCATCATTTTAAGAAAGAATCCTTTTCAAGGTGTACAATTATATTGTTTCTTCAAAAACCCCTACTTTATTTTACCTAAGTCCCTCCTTCCCCCAAATACTATGACTTAAAACAGCTCTCAAAAATGGCACACGGGCTTCCCTGGTGGCGCAGCGGTTCAGAGTCCGCCTGCCGATGCAGGGGACGCGGGTTCGTGCCCCGGTCCGGGAAGATCCCGCATGCCGCGGAGCAGCTGGGCCCGTGAGCCATGGCCGCCGAGCCTGCGCGTCCGGAGCCTGTGCTCCGCAACGGGAGAGGCCACAACAGTGAGAGGCCCGCGTACCGCAAAAAAAAAAAATGTCATGGGCCCGAAACATGTACATAAAGGAAATGGTGAATCTGTATGAATGGAAGATCTACATATTCCCCACCTATAAAAATAAAGTTTACCCAGGGCAAAAATATCACATATTTCCAATTCCAGGTTGGACCTCATAAGGTTTCAATATTAAGAGTCAGCTTTATTGACTTCCTCCAGTTTAAAATTAGAAACCTTACTGTCTTAACCACCCATTGCCCTCACCACAAAAAGTGTGATGGTTTAGACACAGGTTGAAAAAAAAAAAATCTCTCCAACTAAACAAAGACCGCCTTTCTTCCCAAATAAAAAGGAGTGTAAGAATTTGCCAACTGTTCCCCCAAGACACAATCCTACAGCAAATTCTCCTTGCCTCCAGGATGACTGATGTGATGGCGTTCCCTTCTTTCATCACTCCCTACCTTGTCTGGTCGCTGGTGAAAACCAGGAAGCCACAGACACACACTTCGGTCTTCTGCTTGCACAGGCCTCAATTCTCCAATGCCAGCTTGCTGCCAATGTCCTTGTAGCCAATGGTAAACAGGCCACAGGGTTCAAGCTAACTGCAGAGCGTTACCACGCTGAACATCTGGTCGTGAATGAACGGATTGCCCACTAACTCTCAGCAATGGGCAGCTGATGAAAGATTCAACATTTTCCTTGTTGGCACAGTTGTTTTGGAGAATTCTCTAGAGCTTCCTGAATTATATTAAGAAAATTTCACTGCAGCAATCTATATCTGTGAGAACAGCTGGTGTTGAAAGGGATCTGCTGCTCTCTCCCTGTGCTGGGGGACCTCGTGTTGCATGAGGACACTTTTACTACATTTGTCCTTGAAAACTTAGCCTTCGCTCTGAGGTACTGGGTAGAACAAACGGCAGCAAAGGCAGCTCCCGACTGCTGGATTCCACACAAACGAACCTCTTAATTCAGGGTGAAAAATCTAGCACCCAGCTAAGAGGACACTGAGATCCAAAGAGTACATTATATAGACCTGTCTCAGAAAATATAGCCAAACGATCATCAACCCTATTGCTGAGCTCTGAAATCAGGACGGTCCCAACACCACTGCATATTTTCTGAAGATTTCCAGTATAAAATAATAGTCCTTTGCAAAACCCCACGAGACACAATGTATCCAAACATTAGTTTTTCATCACATGACTGATTTTAAACTTAGCAAAGCCTTTTATTAAACCTAAGGGTGACACAGTTAGAGCAAATCAAATGTAATATGTTACATTATGCTCAGCACGGGGAAAAAGTCACATTGACAGAGTGTCCATTGAAGCTTAAGAAAAGAAATTCTCTAAAAATATAACAGTGGCGTTTAAAGAAATTAACTTGTTAATGGATATATGTGATATATTATTATTCTTTTGGGTTGAAAAAAAAGGAAGTGGTAAACTTAAGTCAAGCTAAATTTAGGCTATTATCTATGCAGCATAAATTTCACTTCTGTGTATAAATGCTAACTTGCATATTTCTCCATGGTAACTAAACTATGATTAAAACAACAGTGAAACCAGCCTTTAAAGCCACCTGTTTAACTAGGAACAACCTAATTTACAAAAATACTTAAACTTTGGAAATTTCATGGGCATCTATATCATGCTTTTCCCAGAAGAAAACTCCATGAACATATAATTGCAATGTTCTTGGCCTAGGTCACAATCATTCTTTTTTTAACTAGTGTCATTTTTTCACGTACTGTTCACTCTAACCTAAGTGGTATTTAAGATTATAAAGAATAAGACTCTAATAACTCTTTCCAAAAACGAAGTTATTTTACCACTTGGGAGGGATTAATTTACCTAGAAAGTATCTTCACATTTTACAAAAAGAACTAATGAAAGAAGTGAGAAAATTCCCAACCGAAATGACTATTTGAGATGGCAAGCCACATTCAAACTAATTCTTCCCCCCACTGAGATAGCCTTGTAATTTACTACTGAAGAAATGGGCTATTTTATTGGTGAAATTAAAGAAGTAATTATAATATGTCCAAGAAGAGTAAAAATGTAGGTATAAGCAATATTTTCTTATTTAATTATAAAACAAAAGTAGATTTGAATGTGAATCATTTTGAAACCTTCGAATTAAATTTAGAATTTAAACCCTGAAAACCCCTTGAAGTCGAAACATAATCATAATAGGTCAGGTTTGGTGTGAAATTCATGACTCATATTTGTGACACATATTCGGAAATGCCTCATACTAAAACTTTATTATAATCAAAAACTGATCCTCAGTTTTTCTGTCTCCTGGTCTTTACATGATGTAATGTCTAAGGCCACATTTCACACTGTTAAGTAATGATGACTGTATAAGACTCGTGATTAAAAAAACTCATAAAATGTCACAATTTATAATTTTATGTATACTTGCCTCTCTAGTATCATGTACATTTGCACAGTGGATGCTAATTAGATAACAATGGTGTTACTATAATGTCTATGAAACCTGCCTTTAAAACCAAATTCTGTTAAAAATAGTCTTTTCAAGCTGACATAGCCCATTTCCAGGGTCATATTTAAAATAATTAGCACCATCGCTAGTAAATGTTCTAATAAAACTTGAAAATGATTTCTAAGCAGAATGCAAACTTCTCTAAAACTTAACAATAAAGTCTTCCAGTAATCTGAGATAATCTTCCCAAGGAATGTCTATGAAATCAAAGAAGTATAAGATTTTAAAACTCAAATTTCCTGGGGCCATTTACACGGCTCCTGAGAACGAATCTTGGGGTACTGGACCGATGGAGTCTGTTATCCTATCTGATTCTTTGACATATACAAATGTCCTGCTGGGCAGAGCAAGAGATTCTGAGAAGGAGACAGAGACAAAAGCCAACTCCTTTATCAAATATGTCAACTACGTAGACCAAATTTCCACAAGAATTACCAGCTCCCAAGGAACAGCATGTAAACTGCTCACATCCGCAAGCCCAAATGCAAGGCGATCAGCAGTTATTTTTGGAGTGATGGGATTTTTGTTTTTTAAGAACTCTGGAGAGTCCCCTTTAAAGGCAAGTTCTTTAAAACTACAACTTAACCCTTCTTTTTAAGCTTTCCCAGATTTCAAACTCAGTCCAGCCAAGAGACATGAAATCTAGGAGACAAATTCCATAGATGGTGGGCATTTGTTCTAATATCCCAGGCCTTAAAATAGAAGGTCAAAAAGTTACCTACGAGTGTGAACCAGCACCTGGGAACCATTTAAGGAATAAGGAAACTACTGCTATATCTATCAAGAATTTACCTGTTAGCTTGCTCCGTATGTAATACAAAATCTTTTTAATGGATAGAAAAATGCATTTTTTATCATTAAGAAAATAAGGTATTTTTAGTAGGTAAGGTGATCAAATGAAGGGTTATCAATAATAATAGCTATCTAATATGATTTCGCATTTGTCAAGCAGTTGCCACAAGCCCTAAGTCATTAATTCGTTATACCAAGCTTGTGTCAAAGGCATCATCAGTCTTAACGGATGAAAAGACTCGTCAGGGAACCGAAACAGCTCATCCCAGCAGAGTTGAGACTTGTCTTGGGACTCTAATTTAGTGCTCCTTTCAGCGCTGCGCCTCTTCACTAGAGAACTGAAGTGGATAAATCCCGGTAAGATCCATTCTCCCCTCGGTGAACACCTGGAGACTGCTCCACCGACTGAATTATTCAGCTTGCGCCTGAACAGATTGCTGGTTCCCTTTTAGCTCGAAAATAATAGCCGGAGCGCTAAAGCTCAGGGAGCACGTGACTGTCTTACCGAGTCCAGGATCAGGTCCCAAGTAATTCTCCTGCCCAACCGATTTCTCCTCTCCATCCTACACACCTCATTCCAGCCACACTGGTCTTCTTTCTCTTCCTCAAACCCACCAAGCTCATGGCACCTCAGGGTCTGAGCACTGGTTTTTCCTAAATCTAGAATGTGTATCTTCCAACCTTCTCCCGGCTACCTCCGTCCTGCCGTTCAAACTTCAGCTCACTTGTCGCCTCCTCCGATTAGCTTTTCCGGTCTACCTCCTCCAAGGTGGCCCGGAGGCACTCTTATTCTATCATCTCGTTTTCTAGCTCTACGCAGCACTTTTCTCTGGTACTGTTCTATACTGTGTTTAGTATCTGACCCAACTAGAATATCAGCCACACAACTGCAAGCTTCTTGATGGTGCTGTGAGCAGCTATATTCCCAGTCCTTAAACACCGTCTCGCAGTCTTACAGATAATCTGTTCGATCCGTGAGTGGATCATATCCCACATCATTATCAGTCCCCAATAATGTAGCCTCTCTCCCTAAGACCACAAGTCCCTTTGACATGGCCAATGTTTTACAAATTTCCTGGATGAATGGGGGAGGGCGAGGTTACTCATGAATTACTTAGCTGCTTCAAAATGTGTTCTAAATGCTCTGCAGAAAAGAGGTTGGTTCCTTTAATTATATACTGAGTAAGAGACATCTTTGAACCACTGGGAAACAGAAATGGGTTACAAAATGCTGAGTTTAGTTATAGAAATCCTTTTGTGTTTTTTTTTTGTTTTGTTTTGTTTTGTTTTGCGGTACGCGGGCCTCTCACTGTTGTGGCCTCTCCCGCTTCGGAGCACAGGCTCCGGAGGCGCAGGCTCAGCGGCCATGGCTCACGGGCGCAGCCGCTCCGCGGCATGTGGGATCTTCCCGGACCGGGGCACGAACCCGCGTCCCCTGCATCGGCAGGCGGACTCTCAACCACTGCGCCACCAGGGAAGCCCCTTTTGTGTTAATTAATCATTTCAATAAAGGAGGAAGCATAGAGGAGAGGGAGCAGCCTGGGCTTCAGTTAGGAAAAGGGAGTGAGCAGAGCTGAGTCAAGTCTTCCCTTGAACTCCAGTACCAGGATACCCAGAACCTTGACTGCCGGCATGTCCCAGCATCAAAGCACGGTGAGAATCGTGCAACTTCAATGGAGCAACAACCACAAAGAGCAGGAAGCTCACCGAGGGTCACGTGTAACCAGAAATGCGGTGCCCAATGATCCCACGAGTACCTAGCAGGGACGCAGTGCTGCCCCCGAGCCAGGCATCTGGGAAGCTTGTTCTACCCACCACCTCAATTAATCCTCACCTCAAGCCTAGGAGGTAGGCACACTACCGTCAACTCCTTTTTGTAAATGAGGAAGCTGGGCCTGGAAAGTTTTGAGCCAGTACTTGAAGCCACAAGTCTGAGTCAAAGCCAAAGTTCTTATCCCATTTGCTTGCGTCCTGTGAGTTCAGGCTTCCCACCAAGCACTCAATGAAGCCTTTAGAAGCCGTACGGCCAGGTGAGATCAGGCTTGAGGCAACGGGCCTTCAGATAACACAAACGCTGGCAGGGTAAGGAAAGTCACATGTAACTACAATGAGAGGGAGAACACATACCCAGGGGCAGGACCAGCTACATAATTTGAAGGGCCCAGTGCAAAGGGAAAACATGCGGCCCCTTGTTCAAAATTATTAAGAATTTCAAGATGGCGGCAGCAGAGGATCAAAGCGAGCACCGGGCCCCTGAGTACAGCTCTGGGCCTGCGCGAGGGGGGCGGGCGGCCCTGGAGGCAGCCCCGGTTCTCCGCGTCTCGTTTCTTTAAAACGCTACTCCCTGCATTTCAGTTGTATTCATCTCTTTATAAAGTCCAATACTATGTGAGTCATAAAGGACATATATAATACTTTAAATGGAAGAGAGAGTGTCAAGGGGCGGAGGGAGAAAGCATGTGCATTTTTCTGACTGTTCTTTAAATTGTCCAAGGGTCAGGTATGAGCCATCAAGTGGCAGTCCCTGGAACTGCAATGGTGCGTCCCAGGAGGCAAAACTCAATTTGGAAGGGAGCGGACTGAACTGGGTTCTAAGACTCCAAACGTGAAGGGGATGGCAAGCGGGGCATCTAAACTGCTCCATTAATTATGTGGACACGCGTTTATAGTTTGGGAAAGTCTTAACTGCATGGATTTGCTAGTGTTCTCCAAGTGATATCCTGAATTGTAGGCTATTGTCCATGTGGTTCTTTTGAGTCATTCTACAAATAGCTTCCCGAATGTACATCATGTGCCAGGTCAAGTGACACGCCCAGGGACACAATGCCTGCCTCTGTGGAACTGACAGGCCGGACACTGGCGAATAAATACACGTGGAATCATAAATTATGGTAAGAGCTATCAAGTCTGTGGAACCGTGAGAGAAAGCAAGAAGAGGGACTTGGGGATTCCATTGACAGGAGGACAGGGCAGGTCACGGTGTTATGAACACCACACCAAAGCTCTCACTGGCCTCAGAGTTAATCTAAGAAACTTGAGGTCCTCAGCTTCAACTATATAAAGTGATTGTGCTATCCACCCTGGAAGAGAGTTCCCAGTAGAGCTCCAGGCTCCATACAGTTTCACTCTCCATATAAGATTGTACAGGAAAGTGAAGGGTGGGGGAGGAAGGAGGGGGAAGGAAGGACAGGAAGAAAAGCGATCCGTACCTTCAGACCAGGGAATGGCTTTAAAATAGAACCATTTTCTTTTTTCCTCTTTCCTCTTTCCAAAAGCTCAAAAACCCTCTTCGGACCACTCACAGCTTCCATCACTCCAGGGTCTTAACATTATTTTAACAGAGCTTTGTGTGCGCAAATAATACTAAAACCAGAAATTGTGCCCCTTCCTTAGGAGCACCTCTCTAATCTAACTGTATATATGTCAAGTCTATGTGTACAATATATATGTCAACAGTGCTGAAGTAATATCTTGTCTCCACTTGCTGCTGATTTCTTTGAATTCTCATATTAACCTCTCTCTCACTCTCTGTGTCTTTTTTAACAGTGCTGGGATTTTCCCTCTTTGAAACTTGACAGAAACGTAAGATATTTCAGTTCTCGCTATGAGGCACTAAGCGAACTGAAAATCTTGCCAGCACTCCAAGTCTCATTAGTTTCCTTTAAACACCTACTTGGCGGGTGGAAGCTAATGTGAACCGTTCTCACCCTGTTTAAATTCCAACTTAAAACCTGTACACAACAACAAAACATGTGGCTCATTTGTCATGCTTCCATGAGCAACGGTGTCACTCACACCTGTGTCACACTCACAGGCTGGGTGTGCAGAGCGATTTCATTCCTATTTCCCATCACTCAATTGAGCCTTGCGTAGAAAAGCTTTTAACAACCACATCTGGCCTTTAATAAATCATTGCACTTTGTCTTCCTGCCAAAACTCCTCCTTTATCTAACTTACATCTCCATGATAAGATCGGAAATCACGCATTATGGTGGTGACAAACAACTGTAATTATGTCATTAGTAGCCATTTAGTCTACAAAGGTGCTCAAAGAGGAAAGGGAATGTACAATAAGAAATACAGGATAATACATTGATCATAGTTGTAATCCGCTTTTCCTTCATGACTGTAAAAAGCTGGCATAATTCTTGGGCACAGCAGGCAGTAACGGCAAACCACTTTATGAACTATGCAGCTATTTTATTCCCTATCTACTTAAAAATAAAAAAGCATTTAATAGCTTGATCGAGACATAAAAGTTATTTGTGATGACTCGCTGATTATCATATTTATTTTTCCACTTTCGTAGAGTGACTTTTTGTGTTAGGAAAGAAACTTGAGTTATTTGGGTTGAGAAAATGTAGCGGACACACACGTATTATGCGTGTGTCTGTGTGTGTATACACTTTGGTATACACCTGTGGGCACACATTATGTACTGTGCATAGCATACATGCACTTCATATACGTAGGTACTGGGCACGTGTACAAACACATTATAGCTATGTATGTGCTGTACACATACACACACTTGTATAGGAGTCAAGCAACTTCACAATGTGATACATTCTCTAAGGACCCCAAGTCATGAAGGAAAAAACGACCAAAGAGAGATTTAAGGAAATGTGGCATTTATTTTGATTCCCACCATTTCTCCCACTGTGCAGTTTAGGTGCAAGAAATCCCAGCAGGTTTTAAAATAAGTAACTATTGGGGTATTCCTAAGTTCTAAAACCCTGTGTGTTTCTCCAATGTCAAGAAAAATCAGATGCCTGATTCTGCACAGACCAGAGCTCTACCATCCACCAAGGCTGAAGCACTAGTAGTAAGAGGGAGGGGAGAGAAAGGAGGTGTGGGGTAAAACCTTCGACATCCGCAGCCTACCAAGACTGAACGCGATGAGATGAAAAGTCCCCTCCTACCGCTTCTCCACGCTTGAAATGCATCTACCTGAGATATGTAAGTCAAATGGATCAGAAGGCCACGTGGTCAGACTTTAGCAAGAGCAAAGTCATTTTATACAAAACCTCAGTCAGCCACTTCAACCTCTGCACTTCTTACAAACCTTCATTTCACTGTCAAATCTCTACGTGTGACAAGCTTTGAATCAAGTCATTTAGAAATTTCCCTGTTCGTTAATTCAACAACTACCTAGAAAATGTCTACTGTGTTCCATCCACATCGATCTGTTAATCCAAAGATAATTAAGACGTAGACACGGTGGCAGAAAGTGGAAATCTGAAACACTGATGCCAAATCAGCTTAATCTAACGTTAACAATTAGGACCACGGTTTGGGTCATAATTGTTGGGATTCTTTTCTATGATAAGCTCTCAGTTTTCACCTTGCACTTGGCAGTGCATGTCTTCCTGGGAGGGTGGGAGGCTGAGGTTGTTTTTTAAAAAAAACTTTTTGGCAGGCAAGTGAAATATGATGTTTATGTCTCTAATACTGGGGTAAATCTTGTGGATATCATCAGCTGGCTGATTCCACTCAGGACTGGCAGAAATGCAATGAAACTGTTTATTTCAAAATGGTAATAAACAATCTAAAAACCAGGTATTTAACTGGATTGGGTGTTTATAAAGTACAGTCTTTTCTGTTTTGTTAATGTACATATAATTATTGTTTCATGTTTACTTTCACCTGAAGACAAAACCTCGGGTTTTCAAAAGATACTTGGGAAGTAACGAAAGCTAGATTTTTTCCTCAGAAGTTCTGTTAAGAAAAGAACAAACTCCCATACCCACGCTACACATTGTGTAAGATGCAGACACCCCCATTTTTCAACCTACTGGAGGAGGAATTAGAAAGTAACCACTGCAGGCAAAAACAGAGAGTAAAATTACAATAATAAACAGAGGATTTTAAGAGAACACATAAAGGGGAGGGAAGTCTAAAACCAAAGAGCCTTCAGCCAAATTTACCTACAAGCTATCGGCTTGACTTTCTCTTCATCAGTCCAAGGTCTAAGGATGTCTTTTAGTGCCAGAGTCCTCCCTACCGCTACTCAAAAACCTCTGACATTTAGAAGATTTTTTTCCCCTAAGAAAAGCTTATCTGGAGCTCACATGCTTCTTTAGTTACATATGAAAGAAACGGCACTCACATCAACATTATCTTTATTTATCAACTCCCCTGCACACTGCCCCGTGGGTACTAGCAGTTCAAAAGTTCAAAAAGGTTTTTGAAAACAAACCAAGATAGAAAACAGGCACCGATGCCTATTTGGAACTTACATTCTCCTGACTTCTAGCATTCTCTAGATGATGGATCAAGAGGAATGATAAAAGATAGAGGGAGAGGGAAGCGGCTGCCAGGGGAGGGTATCAGCTGGTGTGGATGGCATTTCTCAAACTGCCTGAAAAATTCATCTTCTCCCCACAAGCTGTCAGGGCTCAGCACGGGACTGATCTACCTAACACACCTCAGGACAAGAAGGAGAGGCAGAGAGCCTCCTTCACGCCAAAATTCTTCCTCCCTTTCATTCTTCTATTTTTCTTCTCTTTTATTGCATTTTTGTGTGCTGTTGCTTCGAACATTCCTCTCGGGGGTTCTGTCAGCCTCTTGAAAGTGATGGCTGAGAAAGATTCCAAAATAAGCCTGTGATGGTTCAACCTTTGCTGGGCATCTCTAAGTATCACCGCTCTCTTGCTGGATTAATTGGTGGACACCTTCCTTCTCTAAACCATGTTCCTACCTGTAACAGAACACGAGGCTCTTGCTGGTCAATCAATCGAGTGGGCTATTTCTCTTCAAATGGATGATATCAATGGACACAATACAATGCAAATCATCTTATAAATCATGTTATAAGAGAGCAACACTAGGGACCTGAGCAGACCATTATAACCTCCCCCTGAGGGCACCAATACAGTCCAGCTGAAATGTGCAGTTCTTGTGAGGACAGGGCTATCCTCTTCCACTTCCTCACCAGACTACAGAGTTTTTGAGGGAAGGAACGACTCATTAACATCTTCCTCAGCTTGGGGTGATGGCAAGTTCTGAACTGGGGAGCACTACACCTTACTAAGTGCAACGAATTGTCCCGGTAACCCTACTTCTGGGTATTTACTCGAAAGAAACTCTCGTACACGCCAAAAATGTTTACGGCAGTAAAAATGAAGTTCTAAAAGTTCATCAGCATTGGAATGAAGAAGCACAATTCACTGTCAATTGACAGAATACCATGCAGACTTTCAGCAGGGTAAGCTAGATCTATACGTACTATCACCGTATCTTTCTCAAAATCAAGGTAGAATAAGAAAGCATGGGCTTCCCTGGTGGCGCAGTGGTTGAGAGTCCGCCTGCCGATGCAGGGGACGCGGGTTCGTGCCCCGGTCCGGGAAGACCCCACATGCCGCGGAGCGGCTGGGCCCGTGAGCCATGGCCGCTGAGCCTGCGCGTCCGGAGCCTGTGCTCCGCAACGGGAGAGGCCATAACAGTGAGAGGCCCGCGTACCGCAAAAAAAAAAAAAAAATCGAATAAGAAAGCATGAAGGAGTTACGATACAATACATTTTGATGCTAAACGTATAAACTAAACGCTCTCAAAAAACGCTGTTTTTTGAGTTATAAGTACATATTATAAGTACATGTATAAGTTATAAGTACGTGTATAAGAATGGAATGGAATGGAATGAGGCACCCCAAACTCCTGATGGAATGTGCTTCCGAGGAATGGGAAGAGGAACAGTTAAAGAGGATCTTGCTACAGCTGAAATGTTTTATTCCTTTTAAATAGATCTACAAGCAAGCAGGACAAAATGTCAGCGATTGTCATTCAAGCTGGAGAGAATACAGGTGACTGCTCATCTTTGTGCTTTCCTCTGACGTTTACATGTCCTGGGCTCCGCCTCCAGCCCCCTGTCGATTTAATTCTGAAAATGGTTTGAAAATCACTCAATCAATTAGGGTGTCTTCTTCCATACACTTGGCCAAGCATATTCTTCATCAGATAAGAGATTTTACAAGCAAAGCCAGATTAGTTTGTCAAAGAGAAAGTCTAGTTTGGGGGATTTGCTGGGAGGTTTTGTTTTGGTGGAAATGTCATAACCCAAAGTATCTGGAAGTTGGGAATAAAGAAGTTGGACCTCTTCAAATTCACAAAACCCTAGCATATTCACATGTGGCTGACCATAAGCTGATCTTCTCAGGTCCGGTTGGGGTGAGGACAAAAAGCTTGCCTGGGGACTTCCCTGGTGGTCCAGTGGTTAAGAATCCACCTTCCAATGCAGGGGATGCGGGCTCGATCCCTGATCAGGAACTAAGATCCCATATGCCGCAGAGCAGCTAAGCCTGCGCGCTGCAACTAGTGGGCCCGTGCGCTGCAGCTACTGAGCCCGCACGCTCCGCAGCCCAAGTGCCACAACTAGAGAGCCTGCGTACCACAACTACTGAGCCCGTGTGCTCTGGAGCCCACACACCGCGACAAAGAGCCCGCGCGCTGCAACGAAAGATCCTGCACGCTGCAACTAAGACCTGACGCAGCCCAATAAGTAAATAAATTTTTTTTTTTTTTTTTTAAAAAAAGCTCGCCTTGACCTCCAAACGGGAGACAGCTTTCAAAAGAAATACGTGGCTCCCCACCGAATGCTTGCGGGTCAATGGCTGCTGAAAGGCGATGAAAGTAAGGGCCACACAAAAACAAGGGCACCGTTTCAAGGTCGGGACTGGGATTAGACAGGGGTTACTGATGTGATATACATATGCCCCACCTTTAAGACCCACGGAACGACAGAATTCCGAAGACAACCAAACTGCCCGATCCAAATGGATGCTCCGTGCAGGAAAAGGAGTTTAAGATGATCAAAGTCAATTTCACTATTTGCTCTCAATATTTTGACACCCATGACAAGAGACCTTGTATTTTCCAAAACCAATGAGACTTAGAGCAATGGCCTACAGTTAATTAATTACCTCAAAGGAAGGCAACGACGAGGGCACCCCCATGTGTTGGGTGATTTCTTTTGGACACCGGACTTGGCTGTTGCTAATATTGTTACCTCGTTCCCCAAGAATCACAGGGTCAAAGCGCAGGTTTTCTGCGTGACACCTGACCAGGTTTCTAAAACTGCTGTACAAAGGCCTTTAAGTACAGAAAGGAAACATAACTGTTGACTTTAAATATGCAGGCAAAACTCATGGTAAATAACAATAATTTGCTGCAATATTGTTCCATGCAGCATTTCACAGAAATCCAGCACACAATTTGCGAGAAAGTGCAGGCAAATTAATCGTATACTTTCACCTTTTCTTCTCAACTCACACACGAGAAGAATAACATTTTACCCCACGCAGAGAAGCCCCATACACCACATATGGTTTTCAAAGGGACCTAATCAATAGTATCAACTGAACCTGAGATTAGGTTAAATGGCAGACAGAGGCAAACAGCCTATAACTGTTAAGAAGCATCATTCCCATGGCTTTCAACCTCCTGTGCCTTGACGGCAGGCAACAGGGCAATACGGTTTATCGTGCGGAGACTGAATCCGGTGCAAAGAGCCACTCCCAGCCAGAGGGCTGACGCTGGAAATGAGTTTTGAAATACCTCTCAAGGCAAGAGCCTGCCGCCACCAGCTTCCAAGATCCTCCACTTCTGCCCAGCAAGCAAGCCTTACACAGAGGTCTGCCCAGGGGCCAGCAGACACGGCCCCCAACCCAGAGTGAGACTCGGGTTCAGGACCAGGCTCCTGGGCTTCTTTCCTGTGCCACTGTGGAAGAGTTGCTTAACTTTTCTGATCCTCCGTGGAATGGATCTACTAATGGACGGGACCTCAGAGTGCAGCTCTGAACACAAGGCATGTAAGTCAACCAGGCGCTGTGCCTACTCTTAGCTCATAGGGGATCTAGCTCTGTGCACCTAAATCATCATCAGGCGGTCACAGGAGCCGTGCCATAGACGCATGACCCTTCCACATGTCAGGAGCCTACAACCTGACGGACAAGTTCCCAGCATCCCCATGTTACAGGTGGGGAATCTGAAACTAAGAGTAACTTGTTCACACACCCAGTGGGTCCAAGGCTGATGTTGAATAGGAAGCTAGGTTTACCTGAGACCAGAGCTTATCCCCTAAACCAGCGTTCCACCTTCCTGGTTGCACATCTGAGTCACTGCGAGAGCTTGCAAAACTCCCATGCCCAGGCCACCCTCCAGACCAATTAAACTGAATTTTCTGGGCTCCGGGACCCAGGCATCAGCATTTTTAAAGCTCTCCCGGTGATTCTAACATGCATGTTTGAGAACCACTGCTCCAGTCACCGTCCAACACCAGGCATATGGTCCTTCTTTGATGTGTTAGTTTCCTCTTGCTGCCGTAGCAAATTACCATAAACTTAGGGACTGAAAATATACACATTTATAGTCTTACAGATCTGGAGGTCAGAAGTCCAAAACGGGTCTCACCAGGCTAAGATGAGGATGTTGACAGGGCCGTGTCCCTCCTGGAGGCTCTAGGAAAAAATCTGTTTCCTTGCTTCCTTTTTCCAGCTTCTAGAGGCTGCCCTCATTCCTTGGCATGTGGTTCCTTCCCTCATTTTCAAAGCCAGCAACACTGGGCAGGGCCTCCTCCCACAGCCATCCCTTTGGTTCTCTCCCTTTAATCTCCCGCTTCTGATTTTAAGGGCCCTGTAATTACATAGGGTCCACCGTGATAATCCCGGATAATCTCCCCACATTCAAGGTCAGGTGATTAGCAACCTTAATTCCATCTGCAAATCTAATTCCCCTTTGCCATCTAATGTATTCCCGGGCGCGAGGGATCCGGACGCAGACATCTTCAGGGGGGCATTATTCTGCCTACCGCACGTGACATTTCTGCCTCTGGGCCAGGATCATGGTTAAAGGGATACATTCTAAAGGTGACCTGAAAGTGGGTCTCCGTATATGAGCCTCCTGCTTGCTTAATAGTCTTACAGGGAATATTTCACTGGACCCTGCATCTTAGGTACCCGGTAGAGTGGTTGGAGTACAAAAGGTGCTCAAGCGATGCTCGTGGAAGAAAAGAAAGGATCTTGCATTTCTCCCGCCAAAGCATTTTATATCAGATACGCTCTCAAGTTCAATCAGGAAAGAGATAACCAGAGTGGTTTCTAATTGGATATTCACATGAGAAATTTCTGCTTGATTCTAAATGCAGCAACTCCACTCTGCTCCTGTACTAGGAGCTACATGCCACCCATTCCTCCAGCACACAGAAGCCTGCATCTAATTTTACAGGAGCGTGGAAATAATATGCCCTCGAACTTGACTCTTCTTTGCCACTGGCCACCACAGAAACAAATTGCTTTCAGAAGGGTGTTTTTCACTGGGTTTGTGTACTGGGTTGTTTTTCTGACGGGGCGGGGAGAAATAAGGGGCACATTTTTTTTTTAAATCATGCTTCTAATCCTTAAAATGACTAAAATAGTTTCATCCTTTCATAACCTGTCATCACGCATGTTTCTCTAAAATTAAACACATATGGCTCAAGCCAGAGTTACATTATGCACCATATTATGTAATTATCTTTTCAATTTATTACTCCTCAAAATAGAAAAAGATTAGCCTGTGTTTCTTAAGTCTGAGTAAACATATGGCCTGAAGATTGTAAATGACATCCTACCTTTAAAAAGAAGTTCCAAGACTAAACAACACACGATACTCTGCCCACAAAGGCCATGCGTGATAACAGGGTTGTAAGATACAGAAGACATGTACGTGTGTGCGTGTGCGTGTGTGTGTGTACATATATATGTATCTATGTATATAGATACATCTTCTTGCTTTCTGGCCATGTCTTTGATGTCGTGAAATATTCCTGCTGGCAGATTGTAAACAGCACAAGAATATCTGCATTTCAGCATTTCCTATTAGCGTCAGTGAACTTGGGTCCGGTTTAATCCGTAAGGAATAGGTCGCCAGTGATCTGGGTGTTCATACAAGAATTATCTGTCTCCATACAACTCAGGAACTTTGTGCCCGCTTCCCTGGCACCCTGTATACATCCATTCTCCATGTTACCCGGTGATTTAAGACCTCCTCTGAGACCCGCTGCTTGTTCACTGTCCTTTTCTTCCTGGTCAGGAAAGGCAGCACTGGAGCAGCAGGCACGCTCACAGCTGCCAACGACCCCCTTACCGACAACCACCTTCAGCGTTATTCCGAGGCTCCCAGCAGTGTGCGGTGGAATTCTGACGACGTCCCTATGATCAAAACCTTTCTTGGGGGGGCGGGGGGGCGGGTGGCAACTTGAAGACTTTCAATTTGCAACAGGCGGAAATTTTTGCATAGGGCTGCCAAGTAGAAAGGAAATATTTCGGAGACAATTCATACTCAAATCAGTTAAAGTGTTTATTCCATGCTGAGGGATATCAGAAATCAAATGCTGTGAGCGGGTTTCGGAGGACTTTATGCTCTCCTTAACTAGAAAGGATGGTTTAAAATTTTTTTTAAAAAAGTAATAATCTGGCAAGTTGAAAACTAGCGAATCAGGCTTTCACAAAGCCGTTACCATACGTGCACTCACAAGGGTTTTAAATATACACTTTGCTACGAATGTCCGGCAAGAAACTGTGGATTTCAGAAGAAGTTTCCTGGAGAAAATACAATTTCCAGTGGATTGATACTGACAACTGGTAATGATGTTGCAAAGTCAATGTGAACAATTTAGCATGTGAAGACATTTTATTGACTACTGTGAAACCTTCTAGGTGAGAGATAAAAACAGTTCAAGGATATTTTACTCTGCCGTGATGGAACAGTTACCCCTTTTCAAATCGTACGGGCAATCCTTTTTATTTGCTCTAATGGGTAACCAGAGACAGGGAGACCAGATTCTCATCCTCTCATAACCACGGCACAGTAGAACATATAGAAACTTGGTTTCCAGTATCTAGGGTAAGACTATAGCCCACTAAAAATAAATCACACAGTTGGCTACAAAAGGATGTATCTTAGAGGCAGAATCACTGAACAAATCTTTTAGGCTACATTCCATGTTGACTGAATCTTTGGAACCAGAAGTGCCGCTTTTAAATTATCTGGCACCTTCTCATTTAATACAGATTGACATTGATATTCCCCAGAGAAACGGATGATAGTCCAATCAAGAAGAAATATGTGAGTGCAGATTAATATAAATGGTAGGCTTTTTGTTTAATGACTAGGCCCTCACCAAGGGCCTTTGCACTTGCTGTTCTCCTCCTGAAATGCTCTTCCCCCCAGATTTCCGTATGGCCCCCTCGGGTCTCACTGTCCTTTTCTTCCTTAATGTAAAAACTGTACATCTCTCACTCACACTCCCCATTTCCTGACCCAGATTTACTTTCTCTATATCACTTACCACCATGAAACACATCACACACTTAGTCCGTTTCCGTCTTCTCTACTAGGATGAAAGCACCCTAAGACCAGGGAATGGTTCTGTCCACTGCTGTATACCCAATGTGTGAAACAGGACCTGGAATGTAGCTGACACTGAAATATTTACTGAGGGAAAAAAGGAACAAGTGAATGAATGAATGTACCAATGCAACAGCCTTTACGTCACCTTCAGCAGGCACTAGGCCAAGAAGCGCGCTAATCCACCTACAGTAGTACAATTATGCTTAGGCTCACCTATCATGTCAACGGAGAGGGGCCGGGGTCTGAGTTAATTCCCTTAAAAGAAAGGGATCTCAGGCTATCCTGAAATGAATAATAAGAAAAATGAAAACAAAGACCTTGAAAAAGCAATACAATCCAGTAGTTAGGTGCTTTAACTCCGGGGTCAGAATGCCTGGGTTCGAGTCTCACTTTCTCTAAAAAAAACTGTGTGGCACCAGCGAGTATCCTCACCTCTCTAAGCCTCGGCTCCCATGGCTGTAACAGATGGTCAGTAACAGGCCTTCACCGCTCAGAGTTTTAGGGAGGATACAATTAGGAACTTAAAATAAGCACCATGTCAGGCACATAATAAGGCTCACTAATTATACCCGTAAGTGATTCTCCTTTTCAAAAACGCAAATAACTAGGAGGTTAGAAAGATCTGGAGATACCGTTGATCTTCTGATAGTTTTTCCTACTTCACTTTCTACAAATGTTTAAAAACACAGGAAAAGTTTGTTTCGCTCGCTGAGATATTTATAGCGCTTATAAATTTTAGGGTGGATTATTACTTTTACGTCTCAAAATTTTTTTCGATTCCAAGGAATTACAGTGTGCTTCCTCTTGTAGCTTCTATTTTTTCCTGATGTTATTTTACTCAGAAGAGGTGCTGCCTTCTTTATTCAACCAAAGATGCATCCGGGCGGTTGTGTACCCGAAAATTACTTTGTGTGCTTTTAAAACTGCCCACACACCTAATCGTGTTTTGCATATACTCCCAAAGGAATTATCAAACAAATGCCCAACGCTGCTATAACACATTTTAAAACATTTCCCCAAATGTAGACTTTTGTGCTTCCGCAGTCTTGGAGGAATGCATCACGGAAAACTCAGGACTTCAACTAGAATATGCTTTGTTCCCTGACACCTAACCTTTCCAAAGCTGAACCTACACATCTTATTTTTGTCCTCTGCATAAAAAAGCAATAAATGTATTTTTCCCAGGATGAACATCTTTGATACGATTTTTCCCAAGGGCTGGCATCTGTGTATGTTCTCACCTACTGCTGATGCTGAAAGTCAGCTGGGGGTATACTGATCCTTACCATGTGCGGCTTCATATATGTAACAGGGAGGACAACCAGCCTTTTACTCCAAGAGAGGCAGGGTTATGAGGGCTTGTTTTAGAGACTCCGTGGTTTGATGTGTATGAAGACATAATTGAATTGATATCCTATTGGACCGGTACCACATGATGTAAAATAATTTTTTAAATTCACAGAATTTAAGAATAGGTGCTTACAGGCTTCCCTGGTGGCGCAGTGGTTGAGAGTCCGCCTGCCGATGCAGGGGACACGGGTTCGTGCCCCGGTCCGGGAAGATCCCACATGCCGCGGAACGGCTGGGCCCGTGAGCCATGGCCGCTGAGCGTGCGCGTCCGGAGCCTGTGCTCCGCAACGGGAGAGACCACAGCAGTCAGAGGCCCGCGTATCAGAAAAAAAAAAAAAAAAAAAAAAAAAAAGAATAGGTGCTTACATCTTAACACGATACAATGTACGAGATTTCTACAAATTTGCAACCCCTGCCCCATTTATTTATATTTTATGAATCTGCTCCAGGTCCCCCTCCAGAGGAGACATACCTGTCCTGGAATTACAGGAGAGGTTGAATGACCTTTTTACCGTATTTTCTGACCACTTGATGCTGGTGGGTGGCAGGCAAAGCCTCTTAAAGAGAATGGCCCCCAAAGAAGGAGAATCAATTAGGGTCTCCTCCAAAATGGCTGAGCAAACGAGCACTAGCTTATAAGTGAAGGGAACCTCAGTTCCAATACTGCCTCCGCCACTCACAGCCGTGATCCTGGGCCAGTCATTCCATCTCGTTCGATTTCTCGTGGATCATCTAAGGGAGGGGGGAACAGGGGTCAAAATATCCAGCTCACTGATTGAGAGGTGGGATAACATTCATCAGAATCCCCAACAGTGTGACTGGTATGTAAAGCCCAAATTCTCAAAACTGACCACGAATACTCTTATTCCTAGAGAGAGCAGAAGTGCTTCAATACAGAGCAGTCAGCCTCTTGCCCTGATGGCATCCGTCTCCTCCTACCATCTTTGAAACGGCCTGTGTTGTCTGGACTAATGGTTCTTTTTTTTTTTTTTTTTGCAGTACGTGGGCCTCTCCCGTTGCGGAGCACAGACTCCGGACGCGCAGGCTCAGCGGCCATGGCTCAGGGGCCCAGCCGCTCCGCGGCATGTGGGATCTTCCCGGACCGGGGCACGAACCCGTGTCCTCTGCATCGGCAGGCGGACTCTCAAACCACTGCGCCACCAGGGAAGCCCTGGACTAATGGTTCTTTTTTCCTGTTTGGCAATCAATTCAAAACCCTTGGGAACAGGAGAAGGGCAGGCAGCACAGCTTGCAGGATCTGGAGCTATCTAGACTTGGTCCTTGCACCTGGGGACCCTTGGGCATGTTATTTAATATCTCAAAGTCTCAAAGGCCTTGCCTGAAACTCTGCAAGGGCTTAAAATAACCATCTCCCAAACTACCTTCTGCAATAAGATCATAAAACGCACACAGTGGGGTGAAGGTTTACTGGGCTGGAGTGCCTGTCGTACTTCCCATCCCGGTCACAGGGACCCCAACGCTTTGTCTGTTGTGTTCTCAATGCAATGACCACGTTAAGCAGGTAAAAACAACATGGTGCTCCAGTCAAAGTGAGCCTAGACCAAGGACTGAAAGATAAGGCAAAAGGCAACCACAGATGGGGCACAAGAGTGCCCAGCTACCCTGGGAAGTGAATGTTAACCAAGAGGGATGCGTCATTCTGAATGCTTCAAAATGATGCAATTGAATCGTCTCTCTGAGTAAAGAAGACAAAGAAAGGACCCAGGAAGAAAAGATGGGTCTCACACAGGGGTTGTGATCCCAAGCAAGACTGGGCTCCCTTCTTCTTGTGAACACCCCACCTCTCCTCCACCTTCAGCCTGGGTACCCGGGCACCATGACAACCAACCCACAGCACACGTAAATTTTAAAAAAGAAGGACAAGGGACAATAAACACATTTGGGTTAAATATGTTTGACTAATTAAAAATGTTGCCCTGCTTAATATAGGCAAGCTGACTGGAGAATTAATGTGCCACCTGGCCACACACTTAGTAAGAGTAAAAACTCAAAGCAGAAATTTCAATAGGTGCTTTGTCTCCTGATGGACAGGAAAGGCTGCCCAAATTCATACCCAGGGCTCCTTTCCTTTGAAAACACAGGGAGATGGAGAGAGGGGGGAAGAGGTCAACTAGCTATTCAGCTAATTAAGACACACCCCACCACACACACCCTAAATATCCAGCCAATAAGGAACTGGCTAAGTAAATGACAATACATCCATATGACGCAATGCCGGGCTGCCACCAAAATGTTAAGACATACATCTATATTAATGGTATGGCAAGATGTCCACTCTTTATATACTGCTTGTACTGCTTTACTACTTGGTTAATTTCTGTCTTCTCAGCCCTCACTGGATTTACCCCCCCACCAACATTTTTTTATGAAAATATGCAACCATTCAGAAAAGCTGAGAAGGACTATTCATTACCACTCATATACCCAACTCCTAGATGCTACGTATTAACAATTTCCTCTACTTGGTTGACCACGTATCTCTATCCATCTATTGTATTTTAGATATCAGAATAAGTTTCATGATATACTCTAAAGGGAAAAGACAAACTACCAAAGCACATGCACAACATGATCTCATTTTTGAAAATATATATGGGTGTGTGCACTCAACACGCCTAGAGAAAACAATGGAAGGAAATACCACAAAGTGTTATTAGTAACAATTCTGCTATCTTTTTTTTCCTCATTACTTACATGCATTTATTTTCTTTTTCTCTCTTTTTTTTTCTTATTTTCTTTTTTTTGAGCAACAGGCATTTATTCCTTGTGAAATAAACAGATATGTAATTAAGATAAGGAAACAAGGATGAGAAGAGGACAGACAGCTAGGAAGGATGCAAGGCAGAAAGGAACTACTCGAAGCCATCACTATATCCCTCCCTACACCGTGGTAGCTCTGTGAGAAGCTACGTGCCTAACCCATCTGTGGAAATGTTGACCGAGAAGGGCAAAGGAAGTCAACAGAGAAGGAACCCAAATGCCATTCCTGCTGGCCATCCAAGTCATTTAACAGTCAGACTAACTACTTTTCAGATAGAGTTCCAGAACAAATTCCAATCTCCTCCCTGAGACTATCTGTGGGAAGTGATGGGAATTTCCTGATCCCAGGCTCACATGGGCACCTGCTATCATAAGCAACCCACCACATCAGGTTTCCAACACAGAAGTTAAACAGACCTCCATTTTTGGCCTCCACACCCAGCTTGCGGACCTTCTTATCAGAAGGCACTTGGTCAGCAACCACCTGGGTCCTGGATCCCAGCTCTGAAAGGCCAAGAACATCGCAGACACAGACGGATTGCCCAGCTCAGCAGCACCTCCTACACCCCACACATCACTTTATGTCACCCCCCCAGTCCTACATCTTTCCACCAATGCATCTGTCTGTCAATTTGAGGAATCACGGGATAAGATTTAAGGCCTTATTCCCAATGATTGAAAGGGGGGGGGGACAAATGATGGGGCATTTCCTCTGCCCCAACGATGATTCTGACAGCAGCTTTTGGAGGGAGGCTTCTAGACACACTCCAGCCCTCTGATGCAGGTCAAAAGGGGAGGGCACGAGAAGACCCCGCAGAGCAAAAGGAGAACCTGGAGGCCTGGGTCTCAAAGGTACCCCTTTGTAGCCTTGCCTGTAAAGACCGGATGTCCTTATGACAACGCCATGAGTAAGGAATAACAGGACAGTCAGAGTGCACAACATAAAAGTGATACTTGAGATCAGCCGCTCGCATTTTTAAACAGTAGTCGCTAATGGATCAGCAAAGTCTAATGGTGCTGTGCTTTAGTTTTCGAATCCTACATCTGGCTTCATGTTAACCATCCATCGCCATGTTTTCATTCAGAATGCTCTATTCTCCCGGCACCTTCTCATTGTTCTTGTTCTTGTTCATTAAAAAAAAAAAAAAGAATTAAAAGGCGCCCCCAAAATATACTGTGTTCACACCCTATGAGAAATCTAAGTATGTGAAAATACAACATTAAGTTCTCATTCACATCTTAAGGTCATCTGTACCAGAACCTTCTCCTCCCACCCCCAATACATAAAGAAACACATGTATTCCAAAGATTAGCATTCCTTGCCATGGAAGTAGGTTTGTAATCAAGCAATAAGTATACTATACCCCAGCCCTTGGACAGCCGTAAGGCACACATGTATTTCAGAGGCTCCGAGAAAGAAACCAAGCGTGGCTCAAACTAGTTTCTCTAGAGAATCTTTTATTTCCTCATAGATCACTTACTTAAAATCTCATGCAGGGCTTCCCTGGTGGCGCACTGGCTGAGAAACTGCCTGCCAATGCAGGGACACGGGTTCGGGCCCTGGTCTGGGAAGATCCCACATGCCGCGGAGCGACTAGGCCCGTGAGCCACAACTACTGAGCCTGCGCGTCTGGAGCCTGTGCTCCGCAACGAGAGGCCACGACAGTGAGAGGCCCGCACACCGCGATGAAGAGTGGCCCCCGCTCGCCGCAACTAGAGAAAGCCCTCGCACAGAAACGAAGACCCAACACGCCAAAAATCAATCAATCAATCAATAAATAATTTAAAAATCTCATGCAAAATCATGGGGAAATGAGGATCTCAGTGATTTTTAAAAAGGTGAATTTCCTTAAGTAGAATAATACTTTTTCAATCTATAAATTGTGAATATAATTTTAAGTCTTATTGATAACAAAGAATGTTCCAAGGCTCCATGAAACTTTATAAGATGTAGACACAGAAACAGGTTTTTGAAACTGTGTCTTTGATATGAGAGCCAATATTTACACAAATAAAACCTACAATGTCAGAGCCAGAAGGAAACCTAGCTATCATGTAATTCAACTCATTTTACAGATAAGGACACTGAGGCTGAGGAATATTACGTGGCTTGTGCGTGGTTGTGGGCCATAAACGGTTCCTTAGCACCAAGGGAAGAGAGGGAGAGAAGGAGGGAGGGGCAGGCATTATTAGGAAGAGCAAAAGTAAGCAGAATAAAACTCAAATATTAGTTTTTCTTTTTTCCCCCATTATGGGCTTTAGTATCTAATGTTTGGGTCTTTGACTATAAAATAATCATGACTACAAACTGCGTCTAACCCCACGAAACACATAATCACCCCCCATTCCCAATAAAGAACCTCAGCCCTATACCATAAAGGCAACTTTAGAAAACTGATACAGCAAACCACTTAAAGAGAGTAACCACTCAGTTTATAAGTAAACCATTTGGTTTGGTTTTAAAATAGAACTTGGAAAGAGCTCAAAATAATCAAAAGTTGAGACTATAGCATGTTTGAAAACAGAAACAACAGACCAACTACTAGAGCCCGTTTGCCCAAGGAGTATTTACAAAGTATCTGTTTTGTGCTGGGCATTGTGTTTAGAGACCAGAATACAACAGTAAACAGAAAGTTACATTCTTTCCTGTGGGAGCTGGTGACAAGATGCCCATTAATCACTACAGAAACAAAGATACATGTAAACTATATTGGGATGAATGCCACGCAAGCAAGTTAAATGGGGCCAGGAGATAGTTTGAGAGGGGCTTTGGCAAAGGCAGAGAGATCAAAGAAGGGTTCCCTGAGGAGGTTACTATTGAGCTGACAACTGACGGACAGGTGAAGAAGAGAGGGAGGCGTATAATAGGCAGAAGGAACAAAATGCAAAGGGCCGGTGGTACCAAGGATCACAGTAAAGCGTAAGTAGAGTGGCTGCAGCAGGAAAAGGGGGGGCGGGGGGAGCACAGAATAAGAAGAGACAGAAATGACACTAGAAAGGCTGGACAGATCTCGTGACAGAATTTTGTCTTCATCATAAGGATGGTAGTGGGAGGCCAACGAAGGGGGTCTCAGTTTGGTAAACAGGTGAGCAGGACAGAATCATAACTGCATTTTGAAAAGATCACTCAGGCTGCCCAATGGAGGTCAGACTGCAGTGGTGCCAGTGAGTCTATGACAAAACTGGCCAAACCGTATTCACTGGATTTCCAAGACACGCAGAGACTAGAACAGGTTCTTAAAGATGCCCAAAGCGGGCTTCCCTGGGGGCGCAGTGGTGGAGAGTCCGCCTGCCGATGCAGGGCACGCGGGTTCGTGCCCCGGGCCGGGAAGATCCCACGTGCCGCGGAGCGGCTGGGCCCGTGAGCCATGGCCGCTGAGCCTGCGCGTCCGGAGCCTGTGCTCCGCAATGGGAGAGGCCGCAGCAGTGAGAGGCCCGCGTACCGCAAAAAAAAAAAAAAATGCCCAAAGCAATTCTTCAAAGACATGTAAGATAACAGGTGGAGCTGAAGTTGGGAGGAAGTGCGTTCTGAAAGCAAATGGTCCAGATACACAGCATCCTCAGGGCTGGTCCAGGGGTCCATGGGATGCAAGTAAACAGTGTGAGCCCCAACCCTGCCCACCATGGAATTTACAGATGGTTTATCCTGGCATCTGTCTCACGCTGGCTGTGTTCCATCATTATTGATTTTAGACTTCCACTTATCTCCGTATCTGATCTCGCTGGACTGAGACCCAGCACCAAAACCAAAACCATAAACCACTGCAAACTGTCCTCCTAAAAACGAACACTGTGCTTCTGGACTGTCCCCTTTAGCTGATGCTAAGGATGGCAGAGGGAAATCCTGAACCATCCACACGAGATCAGCATACTTACCTTTCTAAAAACCACATGGAACCCCTTGTGATTTTTTTTTTCATGTGGGAGGCAACATCAAAGTATTGCATTTCCAGCACTTCGGAGACAAAAATTGATTCAATTTTACATGGAGCTAAATTCCTTTTCATCCAAGGGACAGGAAACAGTTAATGTGTCACTTCATTTTTCTCTGCAGATCTACAAATGGGGACAGGCGTCTTAGCTGGCCCTGTACTAGCACAAGTTTGGACAGAGCTGAGGTTGTTGGGTTTAATTTGGCCAAATAAAGGAACTCTCAACTCAACGAGCATTTGGTCGGCATAGTCGATTCACTTCATATTACAGATCGAGGACACCAGCAGTACTGTTTAGAAAAACTGGCAATGCTGTTTAGACAAACAGCCTCGAGAAGACAGACTGGATAGGAAATGTGGTCTGTTGCACTGTTATCCTAGTTTTTTTTTTTTTTTTTTTCCTTCTTCCTTCCCTCATGAGTGCTTTTCATGTAATTTTTACTCACGAAGTTGCCAGTGTTAATTTCTACAGGCCAAATTTGGCTCACATATTCCCTGCCAACTCCACAGTCAAATTCTGTGTGCTTGTGGGGTATGTCTCTGTGTGTGTGTGTGCGCGCGTGTGTGTGTGTTTCCACTGAATTGCACCTAAAGCCAGAGAGATTTCTGTGACCAGAGACTCAAGAAGAATGCAGGCAGCATCACACTTGGGTATCTCTAATGACAAAATCTGTCTCTATTAGCAAAAACAATCAAACTCTCCGAGCTGGCACAAGGCTCAACGCAGCGAGATGCACGGATCCCCACAGAATCTTTACAGGGATGTGACAGAGCATCCATGGAAAGGCCATTTGCATATTCTCCAGCACAGGAAAGCGAAACACAGCAAAGCAAAGGCTAAGCAGCATGTTTCCTGAATGTTCTCTCTTGGGATCTGTAACTTAAAGGCACCATTCATTTTAGGGAGCTGGGTTCAAATGACAGGGACAGAAAACAGCAGTTTGTTTCTATCTTCTGTTTTATATACCATACAAATTCAATGCTGGTTCTTTTCTGTTACTATTTTGAAGTAATAAAAGAGTTCAATTCTCTCTTCCACTCAAAAGAGCTGATAGAGGGCTTCCCTGGTGGCATGGTGGTTGAGAGTCCGCCTGCCGATGCAGGGGACGCGGGTTCGTGTCCCGGTCCGGGAGGACCCCACATGCCGCAGAGCGGCTGGGCCCGTGAGCCATGGCCGCTGGGCCTGCGCGTCCGGAGCCTGTGCTCCGCAACGGGAGAGGCCACAGCAGTGAGAGGCCTGCGTGCCGCAAAAAAAAAAAAAAAAAAGAGAGAGCTAATAGAAAAAGAAATTATTAACTGTCAGAACCACAACATTTTATCATACCCACCTTGGATCCCAAAATCCACAGGCAGCATATACACTCTCAAGCAGAAGATTAATTTGCAGTAACCACAATCTTAACATTTTATTCCAGTTATCCACTCGAGGCCAATATCACAGTGAAGAATCAAGATAGCATCTACTAAATCAGATACATATATATATATATGTGTGTATATATATATATATATATATATGTCTAAAAGGTTACTGGAAGAACTGAAGAATCAGAAGTCAGTGATATATCAGGGGAAAGGAAAAACCATATCCCAAATTACAGCTTCTACCCTTGTGGCAGAACTGTGAAGAAAAAACTCAAAAGTGGATGTTTACAGACATTGTAGGTCCTGGGTGAGACCGGGATGATCTCACTCAAGGTTGTACCTAACACCTGCTATCAAAAGGTAAGAGAGAAACTGGCTTCCCATCGACACTGTTTGTCCCAGCCAGCAGCGTTCTCAGGGCAATGACCTTTACAGACCGGTCTCTTGACTCGCCACATCATTTGCAAACTGATTTGGAGGTTTCTGGTCTAACTCTGTGCTTCCCAAAGTGTGCTATGAGTGCCCTGGGTGGTACGTGGGGTGGCTTTACGTGGCCAATGGAGATACAACATGCCTGCGCTCACACTCACACGTGCACACACGCACACACACGCACATACGCACATGCACACATTTAATAGCCGGGTATTTATTTTTACATTTTTCTTTCCTTTAGGGTTCACCATCATTCTGGCTGTCCAATAGTGGACGAATTCTGAAATGTCCTTTTATGAAAAATATTAACTAATGAATAAATAAATTATGTAAAAAGCAATTTAAAGGAAAAATGTTAAGTACATTATATTCCAAATATTTATAGATAGGGCAAAACTGAGGGCGTGGAGTTTGATGTGTAGCTGCATAAAGAGGTGACACGGAAGGTGACAAGCTACGTTAGAGCAAACAGGAGGAGAGCCGAGGCGTGCTGTCTAATTCCACCGAGACGCCACACAGCACTGCCCTGCTCAGAGCTTCGGTGCTCTTGTCTGTGTAGTAGATTAACCATGTGGATCCCGAACGTTTCTATCATGATATGCCCTAAAAATGCTTTAAAAATATACGCACACCTACAGACATAGTGACATGCACACATATGTCGCTACAGGTATGTATGTCTCTACATGTCTCACAAAAATTTACACATGAACAGATACACAGAGACATACACACACCTACACAAAGACACATACATACATACGGCTGGCCCCTGAACAGCTCGGGGGTTTGTCCGCGTATAACTTACTGTCAGCCCTCATTGTCAGAGGTTCCTCCACATCCGCAGATTCAATCAACCTGAGATCGTGTGGTACTAGAGTATTTACTCTTGAGAAAAACCCACGGAAAAGCAGACCTGCACAGTTCAAACCCACGCTGCTCAAGGGTCAAGTGTATATACACCGTACCTAGCTACACATATACGTGTATGTCAAACCAGACCCTACCCAAGGCGGTAGCTCCTCAGGCAAGCAGACAGTGACCCACAAAGACAGCAGCAGACAAAGTTGCTTTCCCTGTCTGACACTGTGCATCTGAGTTTCCACCTCCTGTCCCAACTGCTGCCCCCAGCCCACCAAGTAAAACCATAGGACTAAGACGGGCTTTCTACTCCCCTCGAGCTCTACAACGTCGATGTTCCACAAAGCCTCACCCTCGGATGGACCCCGGAGATGAGCCTAGAAATGCCCATGTCACAAGGGATACTACACATCTTCAAGGGACAGACACACCAAGGGATAATAGGTCACCATCGCTCCCAAAGTCAGGTGTTTCCTAAAGGAGACCACTGAGCGACACGTTCTTTGGGGGAAATCACATAAGGGTAATAAGCAAAGGAAGAACAAAACTGCGGGGGAAAGTGAATGAACGTAATCTTCCTCAATTGTGACGTCAGGATAAAAAAAAAAAAGAAACTAATCAGAGGTGAATTTAACTAGGCAATGACAACCTCTACCCTCAGGTAAATTTATGCCCTGTTCATAATTTCAGAAAAAAGAATAAAGCTACACATGGTTTCAATATTTTCTCTGTGCTAGGGCCATCTAGTTATCTTTTTATTCAATAAGGCAACCAAAATTGCATGCGTTTCCTAAATACTCTTGAATTTATACAACTTGACATTTTTTTCAAAGACACGTAAATTGTCTGAGGGCCATCTCCCCAATGCATGACAACAAACTGCAGTCCATCCTATTTTAGGAAAACCGCAATATGAAAACATTGGTCACCGGCCAGACTCAGGACAGAGGCACCTGCGTAATGAATGGTTCACCCTAGAAACAAGGAAGCCGCTGGTCTCAGGACCTCTTGCCCAAAGAAAGGCTGGCTTGATTCTTCTTTCATCCAAGTGGCATGATGTCACCAAGCTACTTACCCAAAGCCCTCTCTCAGAAAGGCAGACTTACTCTTAAAACCATCCCCACCTACCACAGTTCTCTTCAACAAAACCAAAGCCCTGTTCACCTGCCTATGATTAGCATCCTCGCTGCCCCCGCGCTGCTGATGGAGCACCTCCATCTGAGCATGTCAGGACCACAAGTCTTAATCTGACCCCCTCTTGAAGTGGCCTCGGTTCTCTATTTCATCATTTCATGAGCTGCTTCCTCTTGAAATTTTCAAACCGCCCAGCCCAAGCTCCGAAGGCAGCCTGCAGTCACTGAGCAATCTGGGTCCTGAGCATCTTCTCCTTTGAGACATTTCGACATTTTAATGGTGTGATGTGGAACAGGAAACATTAACTCACTGCTAGCTTCAGTCACACTTCACAGCTTTCTTACACAAGTCAAGGACAACACATAAAGGAAGTCAGAAATCGAGGGGAGTGACGACGTTAGATGCTTCGGAAGAAAGGAGCATGGAATAGCATCGGCGTAAACATGAACTTCTCAACCTAGAACCATCCCCCCTCACAATATTTTTGAGTCTTATTAGGAAAAATACATACAATTTAAAATGTTCAAGTGCTTCTCAAACCTTAATGTAGGTAGGAATTACCTGGTGATCTTGCTGAAAACAGGCTGTTTCAGTAAGTGGCGTGCGGGGACCCAAGATTCTGAATTTGTAACAAGCACGCAGGGGATGCTGATGCTGCTGGCCCAGGGACCACGCCTGTGAGTAGTGAGGGCACAGGGTCCCTGGCCCTCACTTCCACCTGTCTTCTCACCCTCCCAGGAAGGTCAGGAGAGCCCACAGCTGAAAACAGGTTTCCACCAGACCCAGGCTGAAAACCTGTTTCAAATGAACCTGAAGTGTGGAAAAATAATCAATACGAAAAGCAAAACCGTCCAAGTTGCAACAAGTCTTTCCAATGAGATGTGGAAGGAGCTAACGGATACGGCTGTGAAGTTATCACACTTGTGGGAGGGAGCTAGTGGCCAGACTTAACCGTAAAAGACAGAAAGGTAACCACCCTCTCCCTTGGCCGTGTTGAGTCCTGATGAAACTGCTTCATCTCACTTTCAGTAGAAGTTAACCTTCAGATTATGGGTTGACACACACACACCCCTTCCCATCACAGGTAGAAAAAGCAAACCAGAACTCCAATAAGTCTTGGTGTCTAAGCTAACAAGCCATGATTTCCTCAGAGGAAAAGAAACCTTGATGGAGAGCAAGGCGAGTACCATCTGAGGCTCAAACCCCGCCCGCCCCAGAATCTGCAGCCTTCGATGGCCCACAGATGTGAGAGAGCCGCGCCTCCGATCGAGCACGTGTACGACACCTACAAGCCTTTGGAGGCAGTTTCACATCTTCAAAGTGCTTTCTGAGGGTGAATTTATAAATCCACACAAACCCTATGAGTTCTTCCTCCCCCGGGTGTGATTAAGCCCATTTTACAGATGAGCAAGCTGAGAGACACAAAGCGTTTTGACAAGTCCAGGCGGGCAACCAACTCATCGTCGAGGAAGAGGCTCCTGGCTCCCTCCCCCAAGGCCAACCATCCCCTCGGAACATCCTAGTCACAGGCCTGGCGGTGACGTCCTTTGGCACAGACAGAGACCCACCTTGGAATTCCGCCAAGGGAAAAAACCATTAATCCTGGAGGTGTGCCCTTTGCCTCCGCTCACAAACTGCCCCACTTTATCGGGCATCCAGGGATTTTCGCAAGCTTTTGCTAACACAAGGATCATCTTCTGCCGGCTGGCGTGCTCGGACACGTTTCTAAAATGGGCACAAAGAAGACGGGAACCAGCGCTGGAGGGGCAGCTGCCCACGGGGCCATCCCAGGGGCATCCCGGCCTGGCCTGGGTGTATTTCACAGTCGTTTCCTGTGTGCCTGAGCCCTCTTCCCTCACAGAATCCTGCTGGAACCTGGCAGGGAAGTACTATCAGGCTCCCCCTCCCCCCCATTCTACATGGGGTCTAACTGAGCCTGGGATGTCTTCGGCTACATTCAGGCGGCTTACCCTGGGACACAGGATTTTATGTGTGGCCCTAAATATACGCACACGTCTATAGAGACATACCAGCAGAAACAGATTTTCACGTCCGTGCCACAACAAGCACCGTTTTCAATGAGCAACGATGAACGGGGTTGAAAGATGCTTTAATAACTGTCTGACTAAGGGTAGCAAAGAAGGGACAATGACCTTGGAAACCAGGCACACAGGAGCGCCACCACCGCTGCTGTCTAACGGGAGATGCTAAACTTCCCCCTTGGGATTTCGGATCATAATAAGGAAAATGTCCGTCTCTTGTAAGCTCTGGTTGTGTCTCAGGTACTGAGTGGGGCACATTCCTAATCTGATTCACAGTCCTCACCATAACCTTGTTACGTGACCGACTGGGGAAAGGAGCTGAAACAAGCCCCTTGACCAGTGCCCATGGCAGGTAGAACGGGATTCAAGGTCCGGTTCTCTAGACTCTGAGTTCACGGTATTTCCACCATTCATTCCAGGTGTGCTGGGGGCTTAACTAATAGCAGTGAGGACCTCCAAGCCTAAGAATCAAAAATGGCTGCTAAATCCCAACGATATCTTAACTGGAGTCTGAAATTAGAAAGTTTTCCAAATCTCACACAGCCTTTGCCTTCAAAAAACCAAGGTCCGGGCTTCCCTGGTGGCGCAGTGGTTGAGAGTCCGCCTGCCGATGCAGGGGACACGGGTTCGTGCCCCGGTCCGGGAAGATCCCACATGCCGCGGAGCGGCTGGGCCCGTGAGCCATGGCCGCTGAGCCTGCGCGTCCGGAGCCTGTGCTCCGCAACGGGAGAGGCCACAGCAGCGAGAGGCCCGCGTGCCGCAAAAAACAAACAAACAAAAAACAAGGTCCAACTAGAGAAACAAAACAGTCCTAGCCTGGGAGCGGGATGAAGGGACAAGTCACACGGAAGAGGACACGAGTGACTGAAAAGAAAAGGGAAAGTTTTTCCAGGCAGAGGGAAATGCATGTGGCAGCCGCTCTACTCCAAGTGTTTACCGAGGGGGAAGAAAAATTTAAAAAGCACTATTTTGAATTGTTATTAATATACCGGGAATACACTAACTCGTAAATGTCAGATAATAACCTACAAGGTGTGCTCCCTTTACTGTCCTCATTACAGACTGTGCTTTGCAAACTGGGTTCCAAGGGGCCCCTGTGGTGTGGAAGGTGGGGAGCACACACCAGCTGCTCTCAGCTGGAAGTCACTCTGCTTCCTGGTACATAATTGTCTTCTCAGCTCCTTGTCGAGTCCCTGGCAAAATAAGTGCTTAATAAGTATCTGTTGAATGAAAAAAAGCAAGAAGAAGGAGCTCTGAACTCATGCCCCTAGTCAACCATTAGAACTCAACTTGTGTTTATTTTAAATGGGGGTGAGGGGGTCCCAAGGAAGGTTTCACTTGGGCAGGGCAGCCAAACCACGTTCCAAAAAGAACCAAAAAAAGACATGAGATTTATGAATATCTCTAGGTTTGGCCTCATTTCTTGCTCTACCATGACATTCATCCAACACAAAGGGGCCACTAAATTGGGCCGATTCAACCTCTTAACAAATTTCCAGGCTCACAACCACATTCACCCATCCACGTACTGCTGAACCACATCTATCAACAGCGTGGCCTGTTCAAGGCCAGAGCCAGCCTGGAGGCCAGCTGGTCTGACCAACACGCTGGCTCACCCGAGTTTCTGGCCAGAACTGGAAAAACCCCAGCAGAAACTCCAAGTTCAATGCATGAGCCTCAGATCATGCCAGATCTCTGATCCCCAGGGAAGCTGAAAGAGGATACTAACACCAGCTCCTCTTGAGCTGGAAAACAAGGCATTCTTTGGAAATGCAGGCAGGTAAGTCTGAGGATTGAAAAGACGCCACCAAGTCCGGAAGGGTCAGCAAACGATCAGGAGAGGGAGGCAATAAAATAAGGTCCACTACTGGCTAAAGGTAAGCTAATTTCTCAGTTATATTTGCAACGTCAATAAATGATTCATCGAATAACCTGTAACTTCTCATTAGATGGAAGTGTCTCCTTTGGAAGGTAACAGGAAGAAAAATGGGAATGTCGGGTGTACAGTCATGAACCTCAAAGGACACTCATTCAATAAATTCAGTATGAGCCCACATGGAGAAGTGCTTTAAGGCAAGACCAAAGTGGTAGACGCTCGGGAGAGGCAGACATGAATCTAGCTGAGCTGACTAAAGATGGCACCTGGCAAGAGGAGGAATACAGTGGACACGTGAAAGGAAAATGAAAACTTCAACAGATGAAGGATCGGAGTCTTTCGGTCCATTTAAGACTTATGCTCACCCTACTCAGGGCCTTTGCACATGCTGTCCTATCTGCCAAGAAGGTTCTTTCCCAGCTCTGTGTACGGTGGTCCCCCTCTCATCTCCCAAACCTTCACTTAAATATTGCCTTCTTGGAAAATCCTTCTCTGAACACACAAACTAAACTAGCCTCCCTTCCTCCACTGTCTCTTAAAATATCACATGTATTTTTTCATATAATCTCCCTATTTCACTCATACGTGGTTTATTTATTATCAGACTCTCCCCTTAAAAGACCACAGAGGCAGGAACCACAGCTGTGGGCATCATCTCCATATACCTAATATGTAGCCAGGGCCTGGCACAAAGACAGAACTCAATCCATGGTTGCACAATTTATGAACTAATAAAGAAAGAAGGGAGAAAAAGCATTTCACACAGAGTGAGAGCAGCCGACACACTGGCAGGAAACTGTCGCTGATGCTGGAAGGGTGCTAGGTAGAGGGTCTGGCTAGAGTGGAGGGTACACAAAGGAGATTAAGGAGAACCAGAAACCATGTTGCAGAGGGAGTTCGCAGGGAGATCACAGGAAGGCCTGGGATGCCAGGCCAAGGAGACTGGGCTCTGTTGTCAGCCAAGGGGGCTACTGTAGGTTCTGAACAAACATATGCGGTACCATTCAGGCTGTTCCAGTAAGAACATACAGAGGCAGGGCTGTCAGCCACAGGCTGCCACAATGATGTGGACCAAGCACACCAAAGCCCTGAAGAGGAGGACAAACCCAATAAAGAGAATGGAGGAAAAGGATGATATAGAAACGAAACAAGCCACAGACCCTAGCGACTAAGGGAACATGAGGAGCGAGGGCCAGAAGAACCATCCTAGGTTTCAGGCATGACTGGAAGGTGGTGATGCAATTAAAAGACATCGGAAAGGCAGGAGGGTGAAAAGGTACAGGGGGAGAGATGACAAATTCTATTCTAGAAATGCCTGCTCGGAGACCTGGGATTTGGGTGGAGTGGGGCGGGGGGGGGGATCTTTGTGAAGATATCTTCCAGCAACCTGAAAACGAGTGCCGGGAGGTTAAGAGAAAAGATGAGCTCAAGACAGGGATATTCTGGAGTCTTCCACCTTGAGGGGAAGAGCGGAACCACCAGCGGGGAGGAGATGGAATAGAGGGTTCATTACGCCCGAGAAAAGTCCCCCCTTCGGGCACCAGTACCACGGCTTTTAATCAAGCTGAGAGATACCATGCGATGGAAGACTAGCTTCTTTCTTCCGGCAGGAGCCTGAGACTGTCCTATCTGCATTCAAAGTCCTCATATCCTCCAGAAGATGAACACAGCAGCAAAAGATCAAGCAATCCCACCCAATAGGACTTCAGCAACCAGGAAAATCTCGTGAAACAATCTAGAGAATTGTTAGGTGTCCCCAGCCCTCCTCTGAGTGAGACACTCCGTAATTCCTTTTTGGTTTTAAAAATGCCCTTGCTCCAATTGTTTCCAGCTCTAACCAATGAATGGAAGAGTGCAGATACGAATGCCAGTGCAAAATACGGCCGCAGTAAAAGTTTACAGACCTAATTTTCAATTGTTTTGGCAAAACAGCTTGGTCCACCCCTTCAGGTCTGGAAAGCAATCAGCTTATTAGCAGAGAATGGGCTATTGTAGCTTAACGAGTCTTGTTCAGAAACCTGCTGTACGGTTTCCATCTCATGAGAAGTTCCTATTGAAAGCACATTGTTCTGAAGGGGCTCCTGTATGAACTGGCTTTCACACCCAAGGTCTGACAACAGCCCTTCGAGAGGCAGAGCCATAAAACAATAACAGGGCACATGACAAGATGCAAAGGAAATCAGACATTTGAAATTCCTGCAAAGAGATGTGGCCCGGACACACGTGCGCACAAAAGAAACTCGGAGGGGTGTGTTGGAGAAAGGGTTAAGTGCACACTTCACCTTGAACTGTGACTGCTCTGTGAGCTCCAGCTAAACCTGGAGTCATGGGGGAGCTGCTGGTGGAATAGGGGCTTTCCTGGCCCTGAGGTTCAGCTCAGCTCATCCATTCTACTGTGCACTTAAAGAATCAATAAAACGTCCCCTTTGAAACTCCCTGGACTAGTGCCGACTCGCAGGCAGTAGTAGGCTGACATTTTTTGCTATTTCCGTGACTACAGCCAGCAAACCTGAGGAGGAGACGTGGAAACTACAGCCTGGGCCGAGCGGGAAGGTGGATGCGGGGTCCGGCTGTTTGCAGGCTGTCCCTGCGCATCACGCGGTCGGTCCATGGATGCCCGGCAAGCTCCCCCGTGGCGGGAGCCGCCAGACCCAGGAGATGTCATTTCTAAGGGGACATCAAGGAGAAACTATAGAGGAGTGTGAATTGTATCTGCCTTCACTGCTTTGGGCTGGGTGGAGGGGGAGCAGCAAGGAACCATTTGTTTTAAGGAAAAAAGGCATTCTTGGACAGGCTCACCTGAAAAACACTTCTTTTTTTCTGGGCTGCTCTGAGCATTTCAGGAATCAAAGGCTTGTGCCAAGGCAGGCAGCCAGGCGGAACTCAGCACTTGTGTGTGTGGCTCGTGAGAACTCGGGGGTGGGGGGTGGGAGGAGGGGGGACTGAAATGTCCCTGTCCATCTGTTGATGTCTGGGCGGCAGAAAATATTGAAACAGAAATAGAAAGTTAGAAAAAAAAAAAAGGCTTCGGAGCAAAACCTGAAAGAGTATTGTATTTCGAAAGGAAATGTTCGACTGATTGTATAAAAATGGAAAAACAGAATTAACATGTTCCATAATGATTCGTCTGTGTTAACTAAATATTGAGCTGAAATTTGGTGAAACCCTCAAAATAAGACTTTTCAAGGAAGTCGGTGTCTTGGAGAAGCGTCCTCATCTCAAGATAGCTACGTGACTCCGCGGTGCCCTCCTCTGACCTACCTGGCTGCTGGCTTCTCACTCACTTTATTAAAGAAAGTACAAAACGCTGTGTAGTTTATTCCTCATTCCACACCCCCAAGACGAGCCCATTACCAGTATTCCTCAATACATACTTGCATACTCAGTGAAAAACAAAATTCAAAATCTTTCCACGCTATAAAAACTGGCAACTTGGAGAAATGAAGATTCCTCTTTCTTCTCCATCCAGACTCCCATAGGAAGTGACACAGGAGGTTGGTCAAATTGCCCTCCTGCTTTGCTGACCACAATCTCGACAGAGAGAGACCACCCTGGGAACGAGGCGATTCAGGTTTTTGACTGGCTCCCTCCTGACCATACCCCAAAATAGCCAGCGTCAAACCACGGAGAGCCTGACTCGAGGACAGTGCAGCGTGAGCGATTTCGGCATGGCCAACTCAACCCGACAGTCCTTACTTAGAAAATAGGGACCACAGCCGTGTACACACAGTAAAATGAGCAGGCACAAATCTGGCACACTCTCGCGAGCCGAGTGAATAATAGTACAAAAATATCAGGAAAAAAAAAAAAGAGAGAGAGAGAGAGAAAGGTTATAAAATTTTATAACAGATGACAAATTGGTAGCTTTTCTCTGCTTTCCTGGAATGGATTCAGCAACAGATTTGAATCTTGGGCTTTGATGCTTGTCTGTGATATGCAGGGATCCCAAGTTCAAGGGAAAAACAGAAAAAAACAAAAAAAACCCAGGAGCAGTTATCGCACAGTACTTCACTTATAGCAGAATCTATCCTTTGCCATGTACCCTAGAAATTATTTGGTTCCGTATTTAATGCACTTTTATTTAAAACAACATTACCTTTGTAATTTTTGATCTCAGGGTAGTCTATCCTTGAAGCTCTCAGGCTTATGTCTAAAAGATGAATCTACCTGCTCAGATTCCAAGGAAATAGAGAGAAAACACTGCATTCTGCCACTTTGGAAGAGAGGCTCAGAACTCAGCCTTATGGTGTCTGTCTGTCACCCACGCTCCCTGGGCTTCGGGGGAGGTAGCCACATGTTCCTGGGGTGAGAATGTCCACAGGGCAATGCCTTGCAGGTCACTGGCCCAGCTGCCTTTGAAGCAACAAAGCAGCCACAACCACCAGGGAACAGCGACCTGTGCCAAAGGGCGCCTCCTATGCACATGAAGCACCTCCCCCAGCACTTTCATCTCATTTCAACCAAACACTGCGGCGGCGCGTGCAGGGAGGTGAGCCCTAGGGGGGCAACCAGGAGTCACATCCCTTGCCTGCAAGTAGCTCTGGTTATCTAGGGAGGAAGACAGACACGTAAAGGAGCCGTGTAAAGACAACATGGACAGGAAGAAAGCAGCAGCCTCGGGTCATGCCAGTGGGAGCAAAAAACTCAGATTGCCTCTCCGGTTAATGAGTAGGAAGTCAGGGGAGGTTTCAAGAAGAAGAAAGGCCTTGCAGAATAAGAAACAGCGTGCTCAGATATGCTTGCCCAGGAAGTACCTGTGTGGTTAATATTCTTGGTGACGTGGCTTTCACTCTGGTAGAGTACAGCTTGCTAATAAGAGCTGACACGATTCAGTGCTCACACACCTCTAGGCACTGGGCTAAGCCACGGGGAGCCCACGCACTCCACCCTGGCAATGACTTTCCCATTTTGCAGATGGAAAAACTGAGGTCCAGAGAAATAAAGTTAACTTGCCAGGGTCACCAAGCTAGTAAGTGGTGAACTTGGGATTCAAACCCTGGTCCATCTGGTCCCAGATGTCCTTACTCTGTAGTTTGGATGGTTATTTCAACCCAACACATTTTCCAAAGGTACATGCAAAAGTTAATAGCAACTTAACAGCTCCTTACTTCAAAGTCCTCATTTCACAGCTAACAACCACACCCGACAAGGAACGAAGATCGACTTTTCCATGAAGCCACCCTAGGACCCTGAGTCAAAATTCAGAACCCAAACCTCCTGACCTTTTCCTGACAATATTTTTCTTTCCATGTGTTTATTCTGACTTGTGTGTGTGTGTGTGACGTGGGAAATCAAAGCCATCAAGGGGGAAAAGTAAGACTAAGTTTGAACCTCATCATTCTGTAATTCCTGCTCCCTCGTCGGCATGTGGGTAGCAGCCCCTGAACCACCTGAGAAGCTCAGAGGCCCTTCAGCAGAGTCTCAGGGTCCCCTAAGGTTGCTGCTCTTAGAAAACCTATTGGAGGGCCAACCCATGTGTCAGAGGGACACCTCAGAAGGGCTGGCACTTGTACCCCTGTCTTCAAGGAACTTGAGACCCCGTGGGGCAGCAGGGATAAGCACAGCGTCAGCCCCTTAGGAGCTCAGCGTGCACAGCCCACCGCAGCAGCGGCCCAGCCCAGCCCAGCCCTGCGTGTGCCCCCGCGGCTTTCCTGCCATCTGGCTAGTTGATTTTTCCGTCTCCTCCCAAGCTCGGCCCAGAGCATTTTCCCCTTCCCCGTCCCTGCCTCGCCACCCTGAGCCAGGCTTTGACCTTGCACCCCTCCCTGTATTCAGAGTACAATTGGTGCACCCCTCCCGGGCCCTGGCCCAGTGACCCTCATTCTTCTCTCCCTGTGGAAGCTTCCTTTTCCTGTCCCTCCCTGTCTAATAATCTGCTCCTATCCCACTGGGTCCCCCTGGGCTGCCGCTCCACCTAACAGGGCCAGGACTGAGCTGGCTCTGGCATCTCAGCTTCTGGCTTTGGATGGTTTGCGCCTGGCACATCGGGTGCCTACAGCACAGAGCGACTCATCACAGCCTCAGCCCCTTCCTCAAGCAGCAGCCCCTTCCCTCCCCGCCCCCCCCCCAAAAAAACCCGGAAATCTCAGCATTTACATTCATTTTCAGGCTGAAGTGTGGAGCTCCTAAGTCTAGCCTTCAAAGCAATTCAACACTCAACTCTGACAGGAAATGTGAACATGTAAAAAAAAAAATCTTCTTCTCTGCAAACACGATTTGGCTAAGGAGCTATTCTTTGCACTGTTTCCAAGGATGAACCAAAGTCTGAGCTTTAAGATGAATAAAACACTGGGTTTGAATGATTCCCATGGTCAGAACGCCCTGATCATCTTCTACCTGCACCGGTGTTTTCGATGCTTAGGTATTTAAAAACAAACAAACAAACACTGGTGACATGAGGGACGTGCTTCATCCTGAATCCCCTACCCTCTGACAAACACCGAACAAATCAGGGATGGGGGTAGATCTCCATGTAAGAATTCACCCATCAAATAGCGAAAGTCAAGTCATAAACTGTGGATATTCAAGGACCCGGAAGACAATAGAATAAGTCACAGCCTAAACTAGTCCAATCACTTTCGACATTGTTTTTACAGCTATAAAACCAAGTAGTAGGTGCCAGATTTCGGATATATCCCTTTTTCTCGAAATATACAAACACTCCACGTGTGTCCATCGGAACAGAGCAACGTCTCACGTTGGCTACCGTCGTGCACGCACACAGTCAATCAGGGAAAGGACTTTACGGGGTCAACCACGAAAGATAACAATGTTCAGGCTGCCCGACACATTCGGTACCTGACATTACACGTCAGAGGGAGGGCAGGCAGGGGAGACTCGGAATAACCTCTGGTTGTGCAGGGAGAAAGGCCTGTAAACTAAAATAAAAACACACGTTCAGAACATGCATGCTGTACAAACAGAAAATAAAACAGGTTCACCGGGACCATATTTTCCTCTCTGGTAAGCTAAGCTCTCCCCAGCTGGCAGCACATCCCGGGTCCCTGCTAGCCCACTTCACCCTGATGCCCCTGCCTCCAAAAAGCAGCTTCCAAGTCCCCATATGAGCTTTCTCTTCCCTGGCTGGTGGGCTGGAGGGGTGTGAACGGCTCTGGTCTGCAGGTACGCAAAGGTGTGCCTGCACCTGCCCGTACTGTTTGCCACCCCCGACGGCAGGAGGGAAGCTTAGCCATCATGAGACACAGATCCATGCCAAAGGATAGCCCGAGCCCACGTTACAGCTTCCTGGCAGGCTTAAATTGTCTCGCTTATCCTCACATGCCTCAAGTTTAGTTTCTGAGAATTATTCAGAGACTTAACACCATAATGAACATTTCTACTGCACAGTACTTAAAAAAAAACAAAAACAAAAACCCACCAAGTACTTCTTAGGTGAGGCACCAAGAGGAGAGGCGAAGAGATGAAGAACTGGAGTCAGACTGTAAGAAGTTTACAGTCCAGGTGAAGAAGCAGGACGGATACATCTGAAATGATAAGTAACTCTGAGGAAGTACTCGCGGTAAATGCCAAATGAAAAGGTATGGAAAAGAGGGCTGGCTGCAAATGAGATTCTCAAGGCCTCAGGGGACGGTACTTCCCACTCCCCCACCCCCAGGCAGGGTGACAGCCTCGGGAGAACCCTCCCTCCTGCTTCTGCTCCAGTGAGCCCACCTGGAGGCTGCACCTCCGCCTGCACCTTCTCGGACCTGCTCGCTGGGTTCAAGTCCCAATTTCCTCTAAAACAGGAATCTGGAAATGGACTTCCAGGGTCCAGGAAGTGCCTGAGGCCGGACATTTGTGCCTGTGCCCATTAGGATGCCATTTATGCAAAGTAATGTATACAAAAGTGCTAGAGATCCTGTATGGACACTTACGCATATAAAATAATCACCCCAGAAGAAGGACATGGATGAATGCGATGAGAGGGACCTTTGTGTCGATGTATGGGGGTGGGGAGGGAAATCAATCTTGAATTGCATGGTTAGAGGAGACTTCTTTTAGCATGAATGCTGTATTTCTTCATATGACCAGATGTCAACAGTCATTAATTGTGAGTGGTAAAAAGTGGACATTTGTTTCATACACACCCAGAGAGGGATGCAGAGATTTTTCAGGTTCACAAAGGAGCTCATGACCCCAAAACTGTTCATAACCCTTGACTGACAGGCCCCTGTGCCTCCATCTCTCCCTCCTCTGATCTCCTACAGCCAGGCATTAATTTACAACCAATTCACAACCCATCATGTTCAGTTCTACAACATTTCTTCAGTTCACCGTGTGGCACGCGGGATCTCAGTTCCCCGACCAAGGATGGAATCTGTGCCCCCTGCAGTGGAAGCTTGGAGTCTTAACCAGTGGACCAAATATCATCTTTTTTCCTTCTTTTTTCACTGTTTTTCTCTCCCCTCCTCAACTAAAGTATGAGTTTTTTGAAACTAAGAAACATAACTTCTGTCTGTCCTTCCTCCTTAACTCAATGCCTTGCATAAACGTCAATAAAACGGTATTATTCAGTGATATTTAAGACTAAGAAATATCAAACAAAATGTAGCAATGAGACTGGTTTGGCTACCTTTCATTCTGGAAAAAAAAGCTATCCTCAAAAGCAGTAAATATTCATTTCCACAGCAAGTGTTATCTCCTAGGTGTACAAGCACACACATGCATACACACACAACGAGTTTCTAGTTATGTCATTATCTTTCTCTTAAGAGTTTAAAGTAATAGATTTAAGGCCAAAAAAAAAGGAACGGAAGGAACCCCCTACACGTACATTAACATTCCTTTATCCCACAACTTAAAAACCATTTCTAGATTTTAACCTACAGAGTGTAAGTTTATGCCATGCAGAAATTTATAATTATTCCAATAGAGCATTTCCCAAACTGTATTCCTGGTGTGTGGACTTCCCTATGTCAAAATGCATTGTCCCGGGCTTCCCTGGTGGCACAGTGGTTAAGAATCCGCCTGCCAATGCAGGGATCACGGGTTCGAGCCCTGGTCTGGGAAGATCCCACCTGCTGTGGAGCAACTAGGCCCCTGCGCCACAACTACTGAGCCTGTGCTCTAGAGCCCGCGAGCCACAACTACTGAGCCCACGTGCCACAACTACTGAGCCTGCGCTCTAGAGCCCGCGAGCCACAACTACTGAAGCCAGCACGCTCTAGGGCCCGTGCTCCACAACAAGAGAAGCCACCACAAGAAGCTGGCGCACTGCAACAAAGAGCAGCCCCCGCTTGGCGCAACTAGAGAAAGCCCGCGCACAGCAACAAACACCCGACGCAGCCAAAAATAAATAAATAAAATAAAATAAATTTTTGATTATATAAAAAAAAAATGCCTTGTCCCCTGAACCCACCCCCAACTCACACCAAAAAGGTTTCACCCGGAAAACTATGTATGTTCAGGGTCAACAGTGCACATTACTATCTTAAAGTCTGAAAAAGCCCTATAGTTAAAAATAAAATAAAACAGAGATTCAGCCTGGTAGAAGCCAGTGTTTCCCAGTTTATTTTAACCAGAGGATGGTTTCTGCTTGAAATGAATTACTGCATTGAGGAACTCGGTGTGGGACATGCTGGCTCGTACGACCGTGTGATCTTCTGGATTTAACACTAGAGTCCCCATTTCAAATACCCCACCTCACTGTCCCCATAAATCTGACTCATTCTCATAAAACCAGAAATCCTCGTTTTAGATTCATAAAATATGGTCCCTATTACCACGCCATGCATTCCCATAAAACCCTTATGAATCGCTTCGCATAACCTCTTAAAATACGAAGAAGAGAAGGGAAAACTTTCAAAAATTAACTTCATCGCCCCAAGAGCGTTAAACCAACAGCAGCCACAAACCAAGTCTAGACCCCGTCCTCCAAGAGTAATGACAAGGACACATCGAAATCCCTAGAAACCAGATTCTGCTTGTGAGTCTCTGTTAGCACTGAGTAGAGATCCATGAGCAGAAACAATGCAAAATGTCTGTTATAATAATCTGATTTTATGTAACTGTGACAGCCATCTAAAACACAGGAAACAAAGATTCAAGCCCCACTACCAAATAAAACAATGCCAGTGAAGACCATTTTCTCACCTATCAAATTAGGGAATCCTTTCACATATATACCCTGTATTAGCGGTGTTGAGGGAAATGGGCCTTCACTTACAAAGCTGATAGGAAACACACTTGGTATTACCATTCTGAAAAACAGAATGCTGGCAATTAAATTCTGCAGTCTCGCTGATGCAACAATTCCACTTCTAAGAACGTGCGACTAAGAAAACAAGCCATGAACACGTACGGCTTTTTTTTTTTTTAAAGAAGATGTTGGGGGTAGGAGTTTATTAATTAATTTATTTATTTTTGCTGTGTTGGGTCTTCGTTTCTGCGCAAGGGCTTTCTCTAGTTGTGGCGAGCGGGGGCGACTCTTCATCATGGTGCGCGGGCCTCTCATTATCGCGGCCTCTCTTGCTGCGGAGCACAGGCTCCAGACGCGCAGGCTCAGTAGTTGTGGCTCACAGGCCTAGTTGCTCCGCGGCATGTGGGATCCTCCCAGACCAGGGCTCGAACCCGTGTCCCCTGCATTGGCAGGCAGACTCTCAACCACTGCGCCACCGGGGAAGCCCCATCCGGCTTTTAAGAGTACCAAAAGCCAACAGCGATTCTCCGCTGGACTCCCCCAGCTCACAAGGCACAGCAGAGGCACTGCGTGGGGCAGGGGTGGGGAGCAGGGCGGGCTCTGAGCACATAAGCACCCCCAGTCTCTCTCAGTGCTCTCCAAATGGCAGGGCAGCCCGCAACTCCACAGTGGCCCACCAACCCTCCCTCAACCCAGTGGAAACCTCAAGGCCAGCGTGTGAAGAAGCATGAACTCAAAGCCTGGGATTACCACCTGTTCACAGAAACGTCCCCGGGAGACCTTTGGGAATAAAAACAAAGAAACCCTGCTACACTGGGAACAGGAGGTCACTCCTCTGGCAGCCGCACAGGAGACCCAAACCAAAGAGGTGATTGGAGAAAAAAGGAGCTGCCCCAGAGGGATAGGATCCCCTGCAGACAAGAAGAAAAGCTTGATCCCAAGAGGCGAAAAGCATCAAAGGGAACCCAAGGAAAGCTCCTAGGATCCTCTGAAGGGTGGGGTAGAAAATGAAGATGAATTAAAACAATAACAATGGCTTATTTTCAGAAGAAAAGTGTTTCTGTGTGATTCTAGCGCTAGAACCTCTCTCTCATAGTTCTACAAAAATAATGGGATAAAAACAAGTTAAAAAAAAATACAACCATTTACTACCTCAGGAAAACACACGCGTCTCACGTGCGTGTATAATGACGCCCAAGAATTAGAGGGGCTACGCTAACGTGGAGACTCCAAGGATGGCGTGTCTGGTGTGGTCAGCACCGGATTCTCGGCTCTCAAGAAAAATCTGAATGGCGCTTCCCTAACGGTCTAGTGGTTAAGGCGCCACGCCTCCAGGGCACGGGTCACGGGTTCGATCCCCGGTCAGGGAACTAAGATCCCGCATGCCGCCACGGTACGGCCAAATACAAAACACATAAATAAAATAAAATCATTTTTTAAAAAATCTGAATGAATAAATGTTGCCCCATATTCTCCTTTTTCTGGCAACCTAGTGTCACACGAGCTACCCTGATCTGAAAGACCAGTGTTTGGGGATTACTTTTTAAAATGTGAAACAGCAAGACTCGTCCTATTTCCACTTATTTATCCACCTTTAAGAGTCACCTGCTGCCACACGAGTCCCCTTGCATCTCATTATCTCTGCTGACTCTCCATCCTCCCAGCCGTCAGCAGAGGAAGCCCTGGCTCACAAAAGGAGTGCACATCACCCCGTACATGGGGATTTCGACTTAGCGCCACCTTCTGCAGGCTGCCCTCCACGATCACCATTTTTATCTCCAAATATTGAGAATGTTCCCCCCCCTTAGGCCTCTGGACCTCCCTTACACACTCCAAGTCCCCACGGTCAAGATCTCATCCTCAGGCACGAGGCCTAGTAGGCCCATTCCGTAAATAGAATTACATAGATTTAGGGAGGTTTCAGTCTAATTAGAAAAAAAAAAAAAAAAGAATGGATGGAAAAAAGCAGTCTCCATAGATACAAGCTTTTCAACATGCTGCTTTTCTGCTCTCTGTTTTCTTACTCTGAGAATGTCAATGCAGAACCGGAATATTTTTATAAGTAAATTACGTGTTCCACCCATCCTCCCGCATCCCTACGGGTGACTCCCAGGTGGAAATTCTGAAGAATGCAGAGTGGCGCGCAACGTAGCTGGAGTACAGAGCTGTCCAGAGGCGGACGGTGAATGGAGCCTGAAAGTCAGAGCTACAACATGCTACCCCAAGCACCACTGGAAAGAAGACACCATCTCGCCCTTCTTCCAACTCACCTTCCTCTTCACTGCTTCACTAAATTGCCTATGGCTGTGACTGTCTATGCAGATGGCAGACAAGCAAAGATGGGGCCAGGTCTCGTGCGTGAGCAGACGCACAGCTTGGGCAAGCAACATGGCTCCCAGAGACAAAGCGATCAAGGTGTGGTTGTTTACGGCTGCCTAGGTGCTGCTTAGGACCATGGGCTCGAGGGGCCAATGACAGCCCTACATTGGTCCCTGGGGCCACAGGGACAGAAGGAAAAGCTTCAAGAAAGAGTGGAGATGGGTCCAAAGGACAGTGGATTCCATCTCCCTCAGCTAAGAAAGGGCAAGAACATCTAGAAACGAAGAAAAATAGAATTTTCACGTCACTCGGCAATTGCATTTCTGGGTATATACCTGAAAGACTGAAAAGCAGGGGCTCAAAGACATATTTGTGCACCCATATTCAAAGCAGCATTATTAATAAGATCAAAAGGTAGAAGCGGGCTTCCCTGGTGGCACAGTGGTTGACAGTCCGCCTGCCGATGCAGGGGACATGGGTTCGTGCCGCGGTCCGGGAAGATCCCACATGCCGCGGAGCAGCTGGGCCCGTGAGCCATGGCCGCTGAGCCTGTGCGTCCGGAGCCTGTGCTCCGCAATGGGAGAGGCCACGGCAGTGAGAGGCCCGCGTACCGCAAAAAAAAAAAAAAAAAAAAAAAAAAGTTAGAAGCAATCCAAGTGTCCATTGACGGATGTATGAATAAACAAATGTGGTATTACATACACTGGAATAGAATCTAGCCTTAAAAAGGAAGGAAATTGTGACACACGCTAAAACACAGATGAACCTACCTTGAGACATTACGCTAAGTGAAATAAACCAGTCACAAAAAGACAAATACAGTATGATTCCACTTATCTGGGGTACCTAGAGTCGTCAGATTCAGAGAGACGGAAAGTCCGATTGGCCGCCAAGAGCTGGAGCGAAGCAGCGATGGGAGCTGTTGTTTCATGGGTACCCAGTCTTAGCTTTTAGAAGACGAAAAAGTTCTGGAGATATACCCTAGACAGATGGACGATCAGGGGTAACTCTGTCCTCCCCGGGGAAGGGTCTGAAGACGGTTTCGGCTGTCACACCGTCGCGGGGCAGGAGGGAATGCCACTGGCACCGTCGCGGGGCAGGAGGGAATGCCACTGGCACCTAGTGGGTGGAAGCAGGGACGCTGCTGCGCATCCCATGAGGCACAGTCTCCACGTCCAAGAACCTTGTGGCCCCGATGTCAGGAGTGCCGAGGCTGAAAACCTCTGCTTTCCACTGGCCTGGGAGTTCAGGGACCAGGTTTGTGGTGTGTCTTGCTCTCGCGCTTACACGTGCCTTTGGGCAGCCCACAGAGTAAGTGGTTACTGATCTTCCAGGCACGATGCTAAACGCTCTCTACACGTTACTTCCTTGCGTCATTCGTTACCTCGCTCTTAGAAGAGTGACAGTACTATGAGCCCAGCTTTACTGGGGAAAACACACTGGCAAAGGTTAAGAGTGTGTCCGAGGTCAGGGTCCCGAGAGGATTTTTGAATAAGCTCTGCAGACCTCTGCAGGGGTGTTCTTACTTTTCCCGCCTGAATCCTCACGTTCTCAGACTCAGTGAGAAGCATGTCAACGGACGAATGCTCAACAAGACACACTGTGGAGAAGGCTGGCACGGGGAACCGTGAACCCAGCCAACTCCCCTTCCCGCCCGAGTCCCCCAAGCATCTTGGCAGCCTGTCAACCCCAACCAGCCTATGGAAGAACTTCGGATTCAATGGGGAAACTGCAGGAAAAAAAATTGTTCTCTATGTTTTAGAAAGGTGACTGTCCTTTGTGTATGATAAAATTCTTCCATCCTGCCCAATATCATTTGCATCAAGAGGGCCTTAGCTAAGTTCCACCTGCCATCCACCCCAGAATCCTCCAACTCAGAAGTCACTCCTGAACAACCCTGAAGGATTCCCGAACAGGAAACATCTCAGGAGGCAGAGCAGGATACAACGCCAGCTACTGCCTCTGCCTATAATGATATTCTTCCTCTTGGGTCATCCGGGGAACTGCTATTCACCCTTCCAAACCCCACTCAAGCATGGTGTGTGCCACGTCTATGAAACTCCCCTGGGTGTGCCACAGGACGCACCACATCCACACGGTACTGCCCTTCTGGTCTACACGTACTTTCTCTGTATGAACCACCAGCCACCCAGACTCTAAGCTCCTTGACACAAGGACTGCATACACCTCTGGAACCACTTTGTCTATTACGAGAGACCCTCGAAGGGGTGGGAAATGAAGCCTGTCACCTGTATCTGCCATACTCTGCGAAGAAAGTCCATCCGCTTAAAATCATACCCAACCACTAGCACCTTTCAAAGATGGTTAAAGACCTTTAGAAGCCAAAAACTAATACATGAAGAGATCAGGTAAAACACTGGGGGAGACACCTATAGGAGAACGTTTGCAACCTCGTCTGAATCTTGACACGGTCCCAGTGATTCTGGCAGACTGACGAGAGTTTCTCCAAAAGAGGGATCAATTCCTTAGTTGCAGAAATTAGTCGCAGAAGTCTCTTGCAATGAGCTGGGCACCTGGGACAGCTGGGAAACTTACGTGGGTGCCAAGGTCCTCATTACTGTGGGTATCGTGATGCATTAAATTAGCTGTGGCCTCAACAAATAAGAGCTGCTTCCTCCATTCCGTGATTTTTGTGGTGGTTTTTTAAAAGGATCAGGGCCACTCCCAAAAGGTCAGCATTTATCAAAGATCCAGAACCACTGCAGGGAGGGGAATGGTGGGAAGGGACGCTTGCCCCCTCACCTCGAAAAATGAACAAGGTAGAGTCTCAGGCCCCACCGGCAACCTACTGGATTGGAGTCTCTGGGCATCGGGGTTGAGCACCTGTAGTGTGAACAAGCCCTCCAGCAGACTCTGACCACAGTGAAGTCTGAAAGCCACAGTCTTAAGTGTGCGGTTCTCAAACATTAGTGACCATCAGAACCAAATGGAGGACTTGTTAAAACACAGGTTTCCGTGCTTCGTGGCCCTTTCTGATTCTGTAGGTCTCCGGTGGGGCCCCAGAGCCTGCATCTGCTGATGGTGCTGGCCCCTCAGGACTTAAAAGAGTTAAGAAGGGAGCTGAGACCCTGGGGGAGGGAGATGTAATTTCCATTTTATATCCTTTGGCAACGTCTCCTCACCTGCATATTTTTAAATGAGAAATGAAGAATATTTGTGGGTTTCTGAGAAAATTCTATAGTATTACAGGGTCTTCTGAGGAGTTGAGAAAATACCAAAATAAACTCTTCGATGGAATCCTGGTTCCCTTTTCTCCCTTCTCTCCCATCATGCTACAAGACTCCCAAAGGCAGGAGGCACCCCAAACTTGGGACCCGGAGCTCGGCACTCAGCTTCAGAGGGGCTCCAGCAGCCCCAGGCCGACTGGTTTATAACTCAGATACCTGCTTCCTAAGCACTGTCACCTCTGAATTTGCCCCAAAGTGATTTCTCTCTGAAACGCCCAGTGCAACATCCTCAGTTGGCACTGGTTTCTGGTAACGAACGGAGTGGCTCGCGCCAACCACAGCTTACAGCACGTGGACGGGCTCTACTTCCCTATTTTAAATGCCTAATGATTACTGCTGCACCTGAACACGTCTGGGGAAAGCGGGGCCCGCCGGGGGCCTGCTGCCCCGCTGCAGGCCCTCCTCCAAGGGTGCACTCGGCAACTCCTCCAAGTACAGACAGGTTGCCCCGTGTTGCTCCGTGTCAGCGTGGAGGCCTCCAACAATCAAGGGTTGTTTTCTTTTCTTTCTTTTTTTTTTTTTTTTGGAGAAATGATCAAACTCGGGGGTGGGGACAGAACTTCCTGCAAGAAACCGCATCCTGAGCAAAGCATCGCCACAACTCACTGTAAATAAATACTCCCCCCTTGCAGCACTTCCGCCAACTGTCAGGGCCCTGGCTCCAATCGCCTTTCAAGTCCAAACAGGAAAGGGGAGAGAAGAGCGTGAGATGGCAGATAGGAGGTTTAATTTGCTTCTCGCTGCAGTTTTCATTGGTGGGGCGCTTCCAATTCAGCAGGGCTGCCAGCTGCCTGGAATTGCTCCTGGACCCCACTTTTTCCTGTTAACCTTCATAATTGTATTATTACGGGCCAGCCCGCAACCGGCCTGCCCAAGGCTGAGGAGCGGCCGCTCCTTCCCTGGATTAGATAAGCAGGCAAAATCACAGGCAGAAAGGCAACAGACGGACGGACCGGACGGACGGACGGACGGTTCACCAGGGAAGCTCTGCACACGCCCCTGCTGTAGCTTAGCCCGAGGCACGGCAGAGGGGGAGATGGCCTGGCGACTGCAGGCTGGAGCGATCAAGAAGGAAACAAGTCGGTGACCTCAATTTTCTGGAAAACGAATGTGAAGGATATCCCTTTCAAAGTGCACCACGCGGCTGGGGAAAGGGGGACGATGTGGGAAAGGCGATCATTCATCCCATTAACAGCAGTGACTATTTCTTGAGTACAGACCACGTGGCAGGTACTCGGGGGCTTTAACAGGCCTCCTTCCCCCTACCCCCGTCTTCACTATGGCACCTGTGAGGCAGGTACCATAACGCCACCCCACTTTGCAGACGAAGAAACCAAATTTGGGAGAGCTCAAGAAACCTGTGCGGGCTCACAAATAAACGGTAAAAGCAACACTCAAATGCAGGTCTGTCTGAATCAAGGCCGCCGTGGGTGGCTGGGAAGGCTGTGCACCGCCCAACTTAAGAGGGGTCATGCACATCACTGGCAACGCAAACGACAGGCCCCGGTGTCTTGCTTGGAAGCAGAACAGGGCTGACGCAGAGGACGACATCTTACCCATGTAATAAACTGCCTCCTGAAGTCTCTGAAAAAGAAAAATGAGCTCCATCCAGAGAGCTTCTCAAGAACTCCTAAGATCCTCAGTTTGTTTTTTCTTGTTTTTGTTTTTTTAATTTATTTCTGGCTGCGTCGAGTTTTCGTTGCTACGTGCGGGCTTCCTCTAGTTGCAGAGAGCGGGGGCTCCTCTTCGTTGCGGTGCGCAGGCTTCTCGCGGCAGTGGCTTCTCTTGTTGCGGAGCACGGGCTCTAGGCGTGCGGGCTTCAGTAGTTGTGGCGCACGGGCTTAGTTGCTCCGTGGCCTGTGGGATCTTCCCAGACCAGGGCTCAAACCCGTGTCCCCTGCATTGGCAGGCAGATTCTTAACCACTGCACCACCAGGGAAGTCCTAAGAGTCTAAGTTTGTTTGAACTCCATGATATTCAACACACAAAGTCAGTTCCGCCTTTTATAACGGCCTTTGTCCCATTCCCTGTGGTTCTGACGTCTCATCGGCATCTCATGTTTTCACAGAGTGTTGAAAACACCAGTGCCTGGTACATCAGAGGCACTCAATCAAGCAATATCTATTGAAAAGAACTGGCGGGTGGGGAATTCCCTGGACGTCCAGTCATGAGGCCTCGGCGCTCTGACTGCCAAGGTCCTAGGTTCAATCCCTGGGGGGGGGGAACTAAAATCCCACGAGCCGTGGCGTGCGGCCGGGAAAAAAAAAAAAAAAGAACTGACGGATGGATGGATGGATTGAGGTATTCACTGTGGACGACCCGGTTGCCACGGGGACAGAAGCAGAGGGCAGCTCTTGCCCTTCTCTGAGAAGTCTGGGCCCCATGGGGACATGGGGGCTGCGGAGACTGGCTTCCCTGAGCTGGTGCCATGCAGGGGTACCCCACGATTGGGGGTTTTGTAGTCACAGGCACAGGCACGGTGGTGGGAACGACTCCGGCTGCAGATGGGGGGGTAGGGGGGCGTTAATATAATGTGCTGCTGGCGGTCTTAGAGGAAGCACGGGTGGTAATGAGCAGGGAAGAAGCCGGTACAGGAATGAAGGAGAGGGTGACAGCTCAACTCTTCCAGGGATGTGCCCCTGGAGCTTCTGCCCCAAGGAGGGAGGGCACCAGGCGGCTTCCCCGAGGCACACAAGGGTGGAGCTGGAGACAGGCGCCCGCTACCACACATCGGAAAAGAACTCAAATTAATACAAGTAAAAATGAGGCAGCCCATGGAGCAGCAAAGTGTTATTAAAACGCTGTAACGTCTCAGAGGTTTCTATGAGGTCATGTTCTTACAATTCGTTTGTAAGAATTTAAAGACAAAATTATATGCCTCGTAATTCTCCAATGAGTGTGTTTTTCTACGGGTCCCGTTGTTTACATGGGATGCACAGCTTCCAGGAAGTTTAAATCACTTAAGGGATTAAAAGAAAAAAACCTGGCACTTTCCAGAAACCTCGCTGCACACGCCTCAGCGGGAATGACTGTGAATCCCAATGATGTCCACACTCGCGTGTACCGGTCCACACACTTCAGGACATACTGTATCAGGGTTGCCAACGCAAATGCCCACAGGGGCCAGGCAATTGCTTCAACGAATGAAGCAGACAGGGAATCAAACACCAGGGAGTGTGGGAAAGCATCCCTAACCAGACAGCTTGACGAGCCCCACCTAAACCAGCACCTTGGCCCCAGCCTGGGGGAAAGGCTAGTGCCCCCACATCTTTTGATCGGTGAAAAGAAACCAGAAATCTGGGTACTGCATAGGAAATCTCAGTAAACCTAAGTGATAAATTCAAATATTTTAGGTAGAACACCACACAAGTCAATCAAAACGTATCTGTGGCCTGAACACCTCTGTCTACACGTACGTCTACACACATCAGTTATGACTGTTGTTTATATTTAGCTACCGTATGACCAGGCCCTCAGCTGCAAATCTCACCAAGTGAGTTCACGGTGTTCCTCTAAGAGCTCACAGAGAGCAATGCCCATTTAACAGATGAACGAACGAAGGCAGGGCGGCGCCTGGGCAGTGACTAGCAAGCAGACACCATGAGGTCAGAGTCCGATCGAAATGGGAATCACTGCAGCTGAAAGTCAATTTGTGAGAGACCTGGTTCCCCAGTGCCGGAATGCCACTCTGCTCCATCATCTGTTTTACAATTCATCTGTGGAGAGTCGAAACCATCAAGGCCTGTGTTCCAGTTACCACTTGGGAACTGAGAAGAAGTACCAAAGAAAAGTGTGGACAAGGCCTCATGCCAACAGCAAGGTTATTAAGAGGAAGGCCAGCCGTGCTCCAAGGGCTTTATCTGTTAAGACGCAGTTTATAACCGATGTAGACAGGCTCCTACGAAAAGAATCTAGCCTTTTTAACATGCTTCTCTTAAACTTGCATACTCACCAGAATGGGGGGAAGGTGGATATCCATTTCTCTCCCTTTTGTCCTACTCAGGATCACAGAGAAACTTCAGCGCTTTGGAAACAGCCAGAAACAAGCATAGACATGTTCTGAGAGAAGAACCTGAAATGACTCATTCTTCCAGTTTTCTCCAACCGATTTCAGCTTTTAGCAGAGAGGTTTCATTCATACACACCACACGTCAGACAGTGCCAGACCTCATGGAACCCGTCATGGGTTCAGGGATCCAAAGAACGCTTCCTTGCTTAGAAAGGCGAATGCTGCCAGGCTGGCGGGGTCGGGGGGAAGGAACCCCAGTGCAGAATCCTTCTAAGACTTCAATCTTAGTGACTGACAGTTACTTGCTGCTCTACCAGGAGGGCCTTCTCCCCTGTCGAGACTTAAGGATTCCCACTGCTTCTCCTCCGCTTACACGCTCCTCTGTGAATGGCTTCCACAAAGAAATGTACAAAATCTTGCTCCATTAAGTCTGCAAAAACTTCGTGTGGGCACTGAATGCCTCAACAGTCCTGCAAACGGAGGCTCTTGACTTGTAAGGATAAGCAATACATAGGAAGGAAATTCTGGTACCTCTTCCAAAGGGCAGACTGTACCTGTAATAACATCCCTGGACAATAAACGGAAGGGTTATGCGGTGGCAAAGAACACCGGTATTAAGAGTTCAAGGGTGAGGCTCCGTTGTTCTTGAGCTGTGAACTTGGGCAGATGATTTCATTTCTCCAAGTGGTGATTCCCTCATCTGTCAACCAGTAGGTAATGATGGCACCTGCCAAACTAGGTTTTCCTGTGGATGAAATGGGAGGAATTCAAGGGGAGTCCTTCCTGAGATCCCCGTGGCTAGCAGGTGGTAGTTAGAGCGCCAGAAACAAAGATCGTTCGTGTCAACTGCTTTAACGTCCCAAGTTAACTTTTCTGCTTTGAACACCAAATTACCACTTCCAGAATTTCAGAGCCAAATAATTGCCAAGTATTAATCCTTTGGAAACCTGCTTAGCAAACTACAGCCTGGTAATGCCCGCACATGTCTTTTTAACAGAGGATACTTGCAACTGTACCACTTAATAAGGTGTGTGGCGTGTATAAGTCTGTTCGCGAATGTCAAACCCTAGCTCCAGTGGGATCAAAGAAAAAAATACATGTTATGACCAGACCTGATGCAAAATTGCATGTTAGTTCAGATGCAGCATGCCTGCCAATTCAGGGAAACTGCATGGAAACAGGAATCCAACAATACTGTATAATCACACTCACTGTCATTTTTTTAATTTCGGTAAGAAAAATAGGGGAGGTTAGAGAAATAGCAAACAGCTTCACTCAGATCAAGGATTTTTTTCTATTGCAAAAAATGCAACCCAAACACAGCCGTCCAAAAGTGTTAAAGCAGGGCCCAGGGCTCAGGGAAGCGAGCAAGGGGCCTCAAATGCAAAACGTAAGGAGGCCCTCACGCGCAGGGTCCTGCAAGTTCAAGGCCAGCACCTCCCTAAATGCTGCACCGTAAGTACCTAGTTTACTTGACCTTAATACAGTGTTAAAGGGACATGGGAGTGAAATGAAAGTTTCATGCATTTATGGGTGTGGCAGTAACTCCTAAAGAGGAACCACAATGTAAACTGACGGGTGACATTGTAACTCATCCCTCTCTTGAAGATCAGAACTACAGAACTGGGAGCAGCCCAGGCAAGGGCCAATTTCCTTGAATCTTACCAAGTTCAAAGGCAGCTCTTTGCAACTTTGTGAGTACTTCCTTTCATCTACCCCAAACAACCTTTTTCCCCTCCTGTCTCACGCAAATTAGGATTAAGTCCATCAACAGCAGAAAATTCCATGCTCAGGTATCAATTCTGCCTCAACCCTAAAGGAGGAGGGGGTGCAACGTCAAATTAAAAGGGGCCACTTAGGGATCGTGCACGCTGACCACTCCGAGAGAGGACTCCTTTCCCTTTCCAAGGGCTGCTTGTAAATGAATCGCTGTGGGATTAGGTAGATATTTATGGAGTTTATTTTTAGAAAAGCTAAATAATAATAAAATATAACTCAATACATTCTAACACAAATCTATGGGACACGGGATAAATAAAAGTTTTACAAACCTCAGGGAGGTAACGACCACCTCAAGGCAAGCCCTTTCTTTCGAATTAAGCATTAAAGGAAAAGGGGGCTTGAGAAACATAAGGCCCTAAGGGTTCGAAATTTCCTTTCTGGTTTTCCGTTTCAACCTCACAAAGCCCCATTTACAAATAAACGTTTCTAAATACATAATACATGAGAATAAGGGGGAGGAGGAGGACAAAGAAAAAATCACACCTGCATGCTAGAGTCCAGTGTATATATTCCCAACTTCAACTATTTAACCGAAACTACTCTGGTTAGCAATGCCAAACAAATAGATTCAGAACTGAAAAATTACACGTATTTCTTTACCTCCCCCCTGGCAATTTTTAGACGTGCTTTACTAATGATCTGAATAGGAACACTGCACGTGGATAAAGAACCAGGACAGCAAGTGCAATGAACATGGCCCTCCCCCGCCAACCTTCTGTGTAACTTCACCAGCTCATCGCCAGTGACCGCCACTCTCCAACCCCACACAAACGGTCGTATCAGCTGCCCAACGCAAATGCGTGCACGCTTCTGTACGCACTGTCGAGCAATGAAATAAGCCAGTGTGTTAGGATGTGTGTACACGTGCCTCTCTCTTATTTCTGAAAAGAAGAGTTCGTGGTGTCTAGTGTAGTGCACAGTGGCAAATGCGTGCACGCTTCTGTATGCACTGTCGAGCAATGAAATAAGCCAGTGTGTTAGGATGTGGGTACACGTGCCTCTCTCTTATTTCTAAGAAGAGTTCGTGGTGTCTAGTGCACAGTGATATTCTCGATTCACCCTCCCCTCTCTTTTCAACAAAGCCTATCACCCGACGTTACTTTGGAACAAAATCAAAAAAGAATGGCGTAAGACTACTTCTCAAGTTCTGATAAGGAGTGCTTTCACTGTCAATTCCAAATCATCTGTGTTTCATTATGAATTTTACATGTCCACATATATAGATTTCTGACTAGCAGTGTGTTAACTTTTATGGAGGTGTAGTTTACATAAAGTTTACATACATATCTTATGTGTTAGAGATCAAAGGATTTTGACAAACGCATACACCAGTGTAACTGACACCCTTTTTGAGACAGAACATTTCCATCACACAACAAAACTCTCCCCTGCCATTTTCCATGGTAGGCAACCACTATCCTGACATTTTTCAAATCGTTGGTTTCTCATCACAGGGGAAAAATTATTTTTCCTATTTCTTTAACTTTATGTCTACGTGGGATGATGAATGTCCACTAAACTTACTGCGGTAATCATTTCATGACGTATGTAAGTCAAATCGTTATCCTGTACACCTTAAACTTACACAGTGCTGTGTGTCAATTATATCTCAATAAAACTGGAAGAAAAAAAAGAATGACATAAGCGAAGGTCCTGTCTTAGGTACTAAATTCAATTTCACTTGAAAGAATAATAAGTGATATAACGAGAGGGTCATTTTTTGCTCCTTTGGAGAGAGGGAAGAATAAACAATTTTACGGAATATTCTCTCTTTTTTTGAGACCTAACTATATACTAAGCAGGAAGTAATTTTTCCCTCCTGCCTACGTTTTATGTTTGGGGCTCTTCCATTTCACGTCCCTTGACACCTTTTCCAATAATCCATCTACGTGATATTGGAAAGCCTCACATGAATAAAACTTTACGGCACTACAGGCGTTTAGCCTTCCACTGACATTCCTGGCCTGTTCAATTCTGCAATTCAATCAAAATCAAATCTTAAAATCCTCTTGTCAGCCAGCACTGCTTTCATATGCCCGAGCCTTGTGTAAGGATAACTGCATCCAATCTTCCCCCCAAGCAGTGCTTATATTGTTTTATTACAGTTCAATGAGTGGAGTTCAAAATTACATGCAGCTGCCTACTACTGTGGTTGGGCTGTGTGACGCGTGGACACGAGGACTGCCCACCAGGCCTGAAATCATTCACTCACTGGCCAGCCAGAAAGACGGGGAGCCCTTCTTTGTATGGAAGGACATCCTGTCTGCTAGATCTAAAGAGGGGGATGTTAACAGATCAGTCCCTTTTTAAAAGGATTGTGAAAGCCGGTGAAATGCGACTCAAATGTGCTCAATGTTAAGCATGTGGCTGGAGCACATAAAAGCAAAGATAAACCTCAACATGCACTACTTATTCTCAGAAAGCTTGTGAAGGAAGATAAAGAGATCCCAAATAAAAGGCATCTTAAAGAATTTTTATATGCGTCTTAAACGACGGAGCTTCACTTAAATGGCCTTTTTTTTTTTTTTTCCAAACCGCCAATAATCCTTTCATCGAAACAGAAAGACGAAACACAAAGCCAATTAAATACAAGTGAACCGGATGAACAATACAGTAATTAAAACACCAGTAGTTTGGAAATGCTCAGGATAAGTGGAAGGCAGAGTCAGGAAGGCATCAGGGGTGCACCGTCTTTCCGCCGCTGGGACAAATACATCAAGGAGCCAGTCCTTATGTTAAAAACAAACCAAGAAAAAAAAAAAAAAGAAAACACACTGGAACCATGAAGGAACACAAAACTGGGTCTCTCATGTGTGTAGGTGTTAGATGATCCAGCGTTGCCAAAGGGAGAGGAAAAAAACAAAAAAAAAGTGGTCCAGCTAGAAGAATTGCCAAAAGCCCAAATAAAAATGTATGTGCTAATTCCAGGCTACCTTCAGGTTGGTAATTTCACAGGTAAAACAACAGGTTTCTGGGGTGCAGCTTTCCAAGAAAAAAGAATTATACCGCTCTCGTTTATGAAGGCGTGCATCTCCTATGTAGGTGGTCACACACCTCTCTGTGGCAAAAGTTCGGTGCCCATAGGGTAAAGATATGTGTGCAATTGCAAACGTGTTACCTGCTAGGTCTCTAAAATTAAACACCCTTGGAGCCTCCACAAGGTGAACTGATATCCATTTCTAATACCTACCACCCTGGACCTTTTGAAATAATGGCATCAAGGGGAACTCCAAAGGGAACATGAAAAGCTCTCGTATACTGACATGCCTTACACACTACAGAAATTAGTGTCAAGACTAAATACTCAGGAGTTTACGTACTGACTTAACCCCCAAGCCAACGGGGCAAATGCAAAGGTATTTATTCTGTGGCAGCTTTGTTTAATGGTAAACAGCTTGGAAAACCAGGTGATTCCCGTGCAATGATACCTTATTTTTTAATAACACGGGCAGATCCAAAGAACCAGCAACGCAAGAGAGGGAAAATTCACAGTTGGCACAACAGTGGATCAGTTGCTAGATATAATTTTATTCTCCCTGGGATAAATGATGAGGTTCAGGCTTACTGACCCAAAGCAGCCTCCTGTTACATTTTAATATCGGAGAGGGCTGAACTTCGAGGGATCAGGCACACATTTTTGAGTGTGGACACTGCTTTGGTCAAGACCTGCCATTCTCTGACGGTCACAGAGCAGGAATGCCTATCTCCCTCCCATGTCAACTGCAGTGAGATGTTCTTGTTTGACAGCTTTTCAATCGCTGAGAACATCAGCGGGTGTTCCCAGAAGATGGAAATGAATTCCACGCACTGGCTTTCTCTCCCTTCCCCTTTCCCTCATGGGTAAGATGAACACATCTCCAAAGGACTTATAAGGGTCCACTCTGCTCTCTGACATCTCTAGAAAATTCAGAAGACCTGGCAATACGGCCCGAAGTCCTGGTGACAACTGGATGGAGTGGATCGGCAGTGCGGTCGGGCTCTCCACTCTCCCTGTTGAACCTTCTGACTTCTTCGTAATTACCTGTGTGGCCCCCATTACAATTTGAGTTTGAGGCCCTTGGGCCACAGGCTACCTCATGTTACTTCTACCGCCAAAATTCTACGATCCTATCACACTCAGTGATGTTTGGGCCGATATCAGTGAACATTCTCATACCGCCTACTTCCTTACTTCCTAAGATGAATCGGGAGAAGAATAAGGATATACACAGCTTCGTAAAAAAAATGCCGAGATTGGCCAGCTAAACACGACAAGAATAAAGCAGGGCCCCTCCCCCAATCTTATGCCTCCCAAACCCCAGTTTTGTACTGTCTACCGGCCATGGGAGTTATTGGTTCAAAACATCAATTATGAGATACATTCTTCAAGTTGAATGACACATGCAAATGGGTATTTTGAGAACCGTTACCGTGGTTATCCTAACAGCTAAAGGAGATTCACAGTGTGAGCCGGGAAGCCCCATAGGCTGAATCAAAGGGAAAGTTATAACAGGATGCCACACAAGGAGAAAAGTATGTCTGGTGCTGATGGACTCATAATGCTCATTTCAATCTAACCCCTCCCCTCCTCAACCCCGAGATCTTATCCAAAGTCACTGAGATGGTCAATGTCACCTTTGGGATCTAGAATCCTATTTTCATTGAAGAAATACCAGGCCCTAAATGCTGATGAAATTTAGAGTTGAGTCCACCGGTTACACCCCTCTTCTGAAAGCCCAGGTAGAAAGGGAATTCAGGAATATGTACCCAGCTCAAACACCAACATCCTAATAGCTTCTGCCTTCCAGAGCCGAAGATACAGAGCCTTCAAGGACACCTCATCTCCTTTCATGCAGAGAAAGAAAGTCCTAAAACTCACTGTGAACCAGGCATCTGTGCTTAAGACAACGAACAGAGCAAGCTTGAAAGGGGCCACAACTCTGAAACAGAGCTGGTGTGACTTCAAGTATTTCCACCAAACCACCTCTTCTGCTCTCAAAGCCTTTATAAAGCAAATATTTATACTTTAGCAGGAAAATCCGGAGCTAGACTGTTACTTCTCTTACCCTCCTTTGCAAGATGCCCCTCTCCAGTGACCCTGGAGTTTAGCACTACATTGGCTCTATTTTGTTACGTAACAGCAGCAGTAGAAGAGGTGAGAAAAAGTGTCTCAAAAGAATCTTAACTGCCCCTCCATCTGGCGGAGAGAACTGGATTCCTACAGCGCGAGCAGAGCCGGGGTCACTGGGGCTAATTTAGAATCTTTGTGCCTCCACATACACGACAAGCATCATCTGTATTTTCACTTGTGAAAATGCTCCTTAATGGCCACAGATGTGGGTACACACTGCAACAGGAGGCAAGGCAGAGACAGAGACAGAGAGACAGAGAGAGAGAGAGAGAGATGAGGGTTCAACAGAAAACCACAGAGACAAAAAAGCACCCCAAGAGTTGCTTTAAATTTTTTCCTTTCTTTTCAAACCTCTGTGCAATACAAACCAGTGAACCATGGGGTTCTGAGCATGGCCTGGTCCAGCAGCATGGACCAGCACCTGGGAGCTTGTTAAAAATGCACGGTCCCAGGTGCACCCCCCTCCCAGACCTACTGAATCAGAACGTGCATTTTAACAAAATCCATAGCTGGTCCCAATACACACCAAGAGACGAGGAACAAAACTGCTCTAGAAGAATTGTGATGCAGCTGCTCTTAATGCTGAGATGATAAGGACAGTTCCCCGACTTCAAGAACACAGGTTCAAGTCCACGGACTACCTGGATTCGAATCATCAGAGGGGTCTGATAAAAAATACAGGTTTCTGGGTCCCATTTCAGACCCTTTGAATCAGAATCATCAGCACTCTTGTAGTCCTGGGGTTCACTATGGTTTAAGAACTGCAGCACAACTTCCAATGTGCACCCCCTTCTGGGCTGTACTTATGGGCTGGTTTCGATCCACTGCTAAACTCACCAACCTAATGCCACCGTGTAATTTGCCAAAACTTCAAAAACCATGTCATAGCTTTGTATATGCCCCAGACTGAATGGGGCAGGGGCACTGTTCTGGAATTCTGATGAATGATACACATCTCTTTACAAATAGTCAATTTCTTAAAGGAAGTGTGTGCAGAAACACACGTGCCTTTAATGCTACACTCTTCATAGAAAATGATAGGCAGATGAGGAAATGTCTGCAGGAGCACACATCCCCCCTCCGTCTGAAATACCAAGGCACACAACTGAGAGTACGTCCCTGTGTGGAGACCTCTTCAAACAAAAACAGACCAGCTGCAGAATGCACAAGCGCGCTCCTCAAATCTAATATTCACTTTGTCTAGGACCAAACCAACTGATTTAACAAGGAGCAATAAATAACCTGTTATAGGTGAGCTTTTCGTCATTAAACAACCCTCCCTTTTAATTAAAGATAATGTGAAAACTAGCTCTCAAAGAGGTCCTAAATAAAAACTCACTTAAATGTTTAAGAAAACACTGCTTTTGCCACAATCGGGATAAAACGAATGTAGAAAACTCTTAAATGCTGCATGCGATGGGATTTCAAAGAACTAACTGATTGCAAAGTGAAAAAGAAGATGCATTCGCTTCTGAGTCCCTCTCTCACTTTGTGCTCTTAAAGGCCCAAGTTTTAAACCTGGAGGAGAAAGAAGCCCAAATGTTTTTCATTCATAGGAAGAGTCAAAAGATTGTTAAGGGCTGCGCTTCCAACAGTTTCAGTTTCCCTGATGCAGGTGACCTAAAGGAGAAAAGGGCTATTAGTAATAGTTAAGCGTGGGGATGCGGTGGGAGGCACGGACAAACTTACACTTTCTTTATCTGCCACTGCAGACCTGCAGGGCTGTGCGAGAACGGTTTAATACACACCACCATTTTATTTTTACTTCTCAGTTCCAAGGGTTCTTTTTCATTCAATTAAGTTATTAAAAACAACTATAATTTGATTACATTAATACGACCATACAGCAAGCTTTCAGGTAAAGTAACCTGGACAAAGGGTTTCCAAAAAGCACAGCCATAAAGCCCTGCCAAGATGAGGGAAAGGAGTGAACGTCCCTGGAAAGAACTACAGTGGCCCTTGCTTTGATTATTAAAGTATCTGGGGGGTGGCGACAGCCCTTCCCCAACAGAGACGCGGTGAGCAGATAACTTCATGAAATCGACTAACTAGTTGGTCTCGCTTTACAGCAAAGCGTGGGGGCAGCAGGCACGACAGAGAAAGAGAAAGAGAGGGGCACACGCAAAAGCCTGGCAAAACAGGAAATTTGAGGAAACGATTTCTGAAATGTAAATAAGGTTTTCTGTTACTTTCATTATTGCAGAGGCAAAGAAGCTGCATTCAACGAAAGGTGCCGGTTTTTCTCGTCAACTCCTAATTTTTCAGGTGTGAGAGCTAGTTCACGATGTACTGAGCTGATATGTTATATATACGAGTGGACAGCATCACAGTAGGGACCGAAACTTATTTTAAGTGTTCCCTTGACCCTCAACCTTCTCTTTTGTCCCCTGGAGACCAAAGAAACAGGCTGTTTAAATCCCATGTCCTCCAGGAACTAGCTTTGGGACTCAGGACTGTGTATCTCCTTTAACACACCAGTTTCTCCTCTGGAAGGTAGGGATTACAGCAATGGCTACTTCACAGAGATAGTGTGAGATACCAAAATTATACAGTGACTGAAAAATAGTAAGTGCTAAATATTATGCTAGGTGTTTTTATTATTAACTACAGGGCAATGCTCTTAAAATAAACCATGGGATATCAAAGAGTCAGGGTGTTTCGGGTTGTTTTTTTCTGTAAAAAAATCTGTGTCAACTAGTATTGCAGCTTTATTTTTAAAGAAAGAGTGTTTACAGGTTATTGCTAAGGAAAGTACCCCATATGAAAGAGACCGCCCGGGCAACTTATCTCACAGATGTGTCACTGCCCCTCAGAGAAAGCAGGACACACAAACACGAATTCTCATACTAGAGTAAAAAGATAGGTATTTGAGAGTGCTGACAAAATGCTAGGCTATGAAGGCAGAGTTTACTCGTTCACACATCTTTACCATGTTCTTAAATGTCTTTGCTAATCCTCACCATGAAATTTAAAATATATATAATACACACACACACACACACACACACACACAATTCACAAATTCACAGAAATCAGAAGTCATAGAAAGTTATGTAAACAAAAATTAAAATACAATTTTAAAACTTAAAAAGCCAATAAAATAAAAGCCCCCAAAGCCTGCCTAATGTATTTACACACACTGGATTCGAGCAAATCCACAGCACTGCTGTACACACAATGCTAGGACACCTATGTAAATTACAATTACTGTGCCACATCGCAATTTTATTATCAACTGGTGTGAACACATTCTGCCAGGTACACACATCAAATATCCTCAGTAATCACAAAAGCCGTCTGAGTCCTGATGGGGGGACAAATCCACATCTCTATTTCTACCTCTATGAAATTCCAGTGACAATTTTATCAAAGTAAAGGGCCACATAGAGTCCTGAGTGTTAAATAACAAGGCAGCATTAATTCAGAATTACAGGGCATTTGCAGATTCGTGTTTAGTGCGTATCCCTTTAAAGCGTACTTGAGTGCGTGATGTCTCACGTTTAGGCAATTGAGAACTCCCAGGCACACCAGTAGTAGGGGAAATGGCTCAACCGCTGCGTATAACTACGCAGTTTGTCCAACATGCGCAATCCAGGCAATCCAAAGATATGCCTGTGAAACATGTTTCTACTGATATTTATGGGCAGGTTTATTTGCCACGAGCCACAGCCATTCCTTCTCCCCACTCTGTTCTTTTTAGCAACACACGCCCAGCTTCACATCCCTGGCTGGGGCACACAGGACGGGAACTCTGGGGCTGCAGGCTTCCGCACAGCAGATCCCAACCAGCCTTGGCTACCACTCCAGCAGCGCGTGCCAATTTCAGGAAAACGAGAGTTCAGCCCCTTCTTTTCTCCATTTTCGTAATCTCTTAGAAGCACAACTGTTCCAGAAACCAGCTCCCCAGCTCCCCTGCCAGTCAGATATTTACACTAAACCTTCACTAAAGGGCTTGCTATTACAATGCTATCTCATCGATACGAGATTACTTCACTTCTGAACCACATCAAGCTGTATAATACTCCAGCAATCAAAAACAGTGCCCCCTCAAGAAAGATGCAGCCCAGATTATTTTCATGTGCTTTTCGGAGCAGAACACCAACATTTTTGTTTAATGCAAATCTCAAAAAAGAGTCACATTTTATTTAACCATGAATGTGGCAGGCAGGCAAACATCCTTCCAGTGTATTTGTGTTCAAATACATAGTACTTATATATACGCTACATGGGCACATGCAAACTATAAAGAATCACTGGATCAGATCTGGATCAGAACTGTACATTTTTTCAATCTCCTGGAGTGCCACACCATTTTCAAAAACGCAAACGAGCATCAGATGGGATGAAATATTTTTTTTAAGTCTCTGGGAAAATATAATATTCCAGTTCACGACTAGCTGAGATATTCTGCCTTTTTAACTCGGATTTGCAAAATAGGTATGTGGGCAAAGTAACAGAATACAGCATTTACCTATCCGTTTAGCATGTAATACGGAACACCTATTCTACATCTTTATTCAAATGAAAATACTTTACCCCCAGCATTTAATTCCTTTAGCTGGTAGAAACCCCACCCTGTAAGGAACACAAGCGTAAAGCAGCAATCTCTTGCAATGGACCATTTTACTTATGCTGCAATTTCTTACCCAAATTACACAGGTATAATTATTTTGACACTATAATGAAAAGAAAATGGGATTTGGGCACCGCAGGTTTATCTAATAACACTATTTCTTGCCAGACTTCACAGCACTGACAGTCACAAAGAACCCTGTCCATTCCAATAGGAAATATTTGATTTTACCGTAGGAACATTATTTATTTTCACCAAGTTGCTATTATCAGAAAGGATATGATAGCTGAATAATAAAAATGAAATCAAGAAATTCTGGTGTTTCAAGGCTTTATTTTTTTCTGCTCTCACTTTTGACATTTTCTTCCCCTGGAGAGACAAGATAAAGTGCTGTCATAAATGGGTGACTTTTCTTGTCAAATGACAGATTTGATTCTCCATGGCAACCACAAATCAAGGTGCTAGTAGGAATTAAAGCTTCTCTTAAAAGGCGTCTTTATGTTTATAAAATGAATTTAAATTAAATGGGTATTAGGTAAAGTCTTTACCTCAATTTATTTGTTGACTAAAGAGCTCTGTATTGCAGGGAGCACATTTGCATTTTTAAGGGAAGATAACATATTGTCCTGACAGATGTATAAACAAAGCAAGTTACAAGGTCATGCTTCATACACTAGTTTAGAGACCCAGGAAGGGGCTACAGATGGACACCTAGCAGTTAAGAGGTATTTAAATACTAGACAAGGTATAAAAATTACCCCTACAGGGGAACGTATGAAGGGATCTCTATTTCTTCCCTAACAGAGCCTACTTCTATTGCCAATTAATAAAGATTTTTGTAATTGTCACAAACAGAATGCCAACAGACAATCTCCCTCTTCATTTTTGTCCCTCACATAATAGATACAGATTTTTTTAATCTCATCATTGCAAGTAAGTATCCCATTCAAAATGAAATTATTTTAGCCCCTGAATTAAAGCACTTCTTAAATGAAACATCTGCTTTGCAATGTTTTTAAGAAAGGCAAACACATATACACTGAAACATAACATGATTTCAGAGAAATCGGATAATTAATCTGTGAGTTAATAAGCTGATTTCAATTTTCACAAAAAAGGAAAGCTGATTTGCTTCAGTTCGTTACAGCATTCTTGGCCATTAGAACTTAAGAAGTGAGGTAACATGCTAGTGGTTCCTAAAATAATAAATCAGGTCCAATATTCTTGATATTAGCAAGCCATTTACCTAGTCTAGAAAAGTGAGGGTTTTAAGGTCATAAATAAAATTTTAAAAGTTGAAGTAGATCTCATTTTTGGAAGTTTCAGTTACAGCAGAGGGCATGGCTAGTCTGTTTGAAAGAGATATTGTCAGCGATACAGTCATTCCAAGAGTTGTGTTTAACCTAAAATAAAGAAAGGGTAAACTAAAAGTTTTACACTGTACACTGGTAGTTGGGAGAATCCATCATTCTAAACGACACCCTTGTAAGCTTAGCCAAATTTGATTTTACGCTGTCTCTAGTTAAAAGCACGATATGGAGAATTAAATCAAATTCCCTTCATACAATCATCTGGTGGTGCTGCCTTGGACTGTTGGGAGTAGCTCTGACAGGCTGAAAGGGGGGGAAACAGCTGGTACAACTACAACAAAGAGATGCACAAGATAGCATCATCTAGGAATTTGCAACTTTAAACCCAAACACTTGGAGGCTGTTTTGTGGGGAGGAGGGAGGTGTTACTTCTGTTTTGTCCCCTCGAGTTTAACCAGGGCTCGCAACCATAAAATGGTGCCTAAAAGTTAGAAATCTCTTTGGAACTCTGTGTACAAAGCATATTTGATGGTGGAGTGAGTCACCCCGAACTCTCTATTTCAGTCACAATGGCTTTTGTTTCATCTTAGAATGAAGTGGGTTGATGATCTTATTCTCATCCCGTGTAAGAAGTCAAACCAACGTCAAATCTAAAAACGCCAGTTGACAAATGACACAGAAACAAGGATTCTCGGCCACCGCATGCGACGCAAGACCCACATCGCGGGCGCTGCAAGGTTAGGACATCAGTCAAAATTAGTGACCACAGGTCTGTGGCATCATGATGTCAAAGTAATGCTACCCAGGGGAGCTGGGCAGAGCTCGGTACTCTCGTGGAGAAGAGAGTGAAAACAAGCTCTCACCTCTGTCTGAAATCACTGACACTCCCTTTAGACAGAGGGAGGCACCGGGACGATCTGAGGGCTAAGGGGACCTCCCATAACAGTGTACGCCTTACAAGCTCACCACTGGAGAGAGGAAGTCATCAGGATGGAGACCCTCCAGGATTATCCGTAAACACCTGCTACAGAAAATCACGACACACTTTGCTAATGTACTACTGGATAAAGCAAAATTTCTCATTAAAATAAGAGCTGCCAGGGTAAAAAATGGCCATGATATTTGCCCGCAAACGAAATTATTTACCATTTTGGTCGAAAGGGTGAGGGGCAGAGAAAGAATGTGTAAACTGATGTCGGTCTTGCCATTGGAATCCGGTTACTCTGTTTAGATGTTCATGTCACACAATCAGCTTAAGAATTTCTGGAGAAAAATAAAATATGGCTCACTTCAAACAACACCTTCCACCTGCCTTCAGGAGGGCACTAGGCTTTTCAGAGGGGCACACAGCGCCCAGGATCATGGTGTCACGACAGGCCAGCTCCTCGGGCACCGCTCTCCTCCTGGCGAGCTCCAGCCACCGTTTCACTTGCTGAGACAGAATATAATAGGCGAGAACCCGTTCCTGTACGGTTGAAATTTCACAGAGCGTCTTCAGCCAAATCCGCCATAGGGTTTCAACATCCGTTAAGATGTGAGAGGGAAATCATTTCATCTGCACTGGAAACCTGGTCCTTGCTCAGAATAAATTCCGTTTAGTTCCATTGTCATCCAATGATGGAAAATTCAAACCAGCCACCACCAACAACGCGTTTTTAAATCTGGAGGTGATCTAGCTCCATCTGGCCCAAATGAAGGACCCCCAAATATATCCTGGTGACTTGAGTTCACTGCTCAAAGTGGCCCAGCAGGCGGGTCACCTCCACAGATATCCCCTCCGGTGCCCCAGCACCCACCAGCACCACTGACACACCCACCTCCCGTCTCCCAGATAAACCAACGAATTGTGCACTTTCACCTGAGAGATGCCTGCCTCGAAATCCACTGCCTTCACGAGCCCCCAGCTGCCTCTCCTGGCCTCTGCGCATCTGCTCGTAAAGCCTCTCTCTGTGGCTCGGCCACTCTCAGAACTCAGAACTCACCCCAGGGCGGGATAGGGGACGGGATCGGGGATGGCGGCAGGGGGTGGTGATCTCCATCAGCAGGTCACCTTTGAAAAAGAGAAAGCTCACACCTAACCAGTGTCGGTGGGTTCAGGATAATTCGGGGCTCTGCTGGCACAGGAAAGCATCCCACACCCAGGGGCCACACGTGACTGGCGATACTGAGCTCCTCCAGGCTGGGCTCACTTCCCACAAGAAATAAGGACAGTAATGCCTACCCCCACCGGGGTGTTGTAATTTCAATTACTGCCTGTAAAAGGCTTTGTGATCCCTGGATGAAAGGCAATGTCGGATGACAACACAGAAGCAGTCACAAGGGTAACTGTTGGTATTGTGTCTTGACCCCTGAACACAACGCTTGTCCAATTAATCAGCTTCTTGAGGCTTTGTGTGGCCATACCTGGTATGGGAACATCTAGAAGCAAAAACAGGCCCTATGGAGGCATGTATTTTGTAATAGTGGAAGTGATGACGATGGCAAGAAGGAAGGAAGGGACTGGAAAAAGGGGACCCCGCCCGAGCAGTACTCAGAGGCAGCAGCAAGCACACATTTCTGCAAAGCCTAGGGAGCCCAGTTTACCCATCTGTAAATGGGGACATTATTTAAGAAAACAGGCTGACTGCCCACGGGTCTGAGAGCCAGGAGTAGGTGATCAGCATCTCCCGGGATGCCCTGCTTTACCCCAACAAGGGGTGCTCACACTCGACGCCAAAGCTGGCAGCCTCTCATGAGGAGGCCCCTGAAAGGCTCCTCGCGAGTCAGAGCGCTCTCCCGGGACAGGGGAAGGTGAATCAGAGGCCAAGTTACTACTGTTCCCTCTTGGCCTCTCTGGGCAACTAAATGGGCCCAGGATGCCTTTGGCTCCTGGGAACTGGAAAATCAAGACACCGAACAACGCTACACCCTTACCCACCTGGCTCTTCCAAAATGGTCCTTCTTCATAGGCAGCGCCAGGAACCCACTTTGCTTCTGCTTTACCCTCTGACCCCCGGAGAAGCAAGGGGGCTTCTCTGATCTCAGCCCAACAGTCACTTTCTTGGGGAAGCCTGATCCCTGACGGTGACTTATAACGGTGGCACTTACAGAGGACTGACTTTGTACCAAGCAGGGGACCAAGCAGGGTCTCTGAAAGCCAGACAGCCTGAGGTCCAACCTCCATTCTGCCCCTTTCTCCTTACATAACCTATAGGGGTTATCTGACATCAAACCTCAGTCTCTTCATGTGTAACATGGGGATAAGAGCACCTGTCTCATAGGGTTTGGTATCATGTGTAGATCAAACAAGTTATTATACATCAGTACTTTAAAAAAAAAAAAAGTCTATCCAGAATTGTCATCATCTTCCCCACAATAATGCTGTAAAGTGGACGCTAATATTATCTCCACTTGGCAGATGGGTAAACAGAGGCACAAGGTGCTTAAGGAATTTGCCCAAGATGGGAGAGCTAGTAAGGGCTCTAGCCCAAGTGGTCCAATTCCACAGCCTGCCCCCTGAATATTATCCTACATTCTCCCGTGCAGGGCCCACCAGCCTCTGCTTTCTATCCTTTAAGATGGCACTGATAGGTTTCTCTGGTGGCGCAGTGGTTGAGAGTCCGCCTGCCGATGCAGGGGACGCGGGTTCGTGCCCCGGTCCGGGAAGATCCCACGTGCCGCGGAGCGGCTGCTGGGCCCGTGGGCCATGGCCGCTGAGCCTGCGCGTCCGGAGCCTGTGCTCCGCAACGGGAGAGGCCACAACAGTGAGAGGCCCGCGTACCGCAAAAAAAAAAAAAAAAAAAAAAAAAAAAAAGATTGCACTGAAATCTTCCATTTATTCACCCTGTGCTCCACGAGGAAGGGCACTGGACCTGGTTTCACTCATACTGCCTAGGACGCAGCACAGTATACGTGCTCAAAGAGTGAGGAAATGAACAAATCCATCTGTCCGTCCACCCAAGCAGCATGCTGGGAAGGTAAGACTGAACACTTACAACACTGACAACAATGAACAAGTCTGCACAGTCACCTGAAACAAACAGATGCTCATCAATAAGCCCCCCCAGACCATTCATGAGTGGTTCCACCTCCCACCCCACTCACCGGCCCCCAACCCCTCCTGATTTTCTGATCCACCCTTATTTTTGTCTTACGGCTGGGAAAATCTGAACAGGGGCGAGCTGCTAACTTTTCCCTAGAAAACAACTTTCCCCAGCTATTTGTCAACTTCTGTCATTCAGAAGAACACAACACAAATGTATATCTTTAATGAAATTCACAGTCAAGAAAAGTTGTCATCATCTAGTTATATCTGTTATGACATACATTTCATTTTGTTCAATACATAACAGAGAAGCTATTTAATCAAACAGAAGATCCTTGCTAAAATGACAGTCCAAGCAATGTCCAAACAAGCATTTATTATGCTATGCGAAACTGATCAGGATTGGATTGTTTTCAGCGGAATTTTTTTCCTTCCTCTTCCATTGAGAAAATAGCTTGAGGGGTGGGTGCAGAAAAACAACCCCAGACAATAGAGGTGGAGTGATGCTGAGTCAGTGGTGAGTGTGGGTACTTGAGCCCCACCCTTGAGTCCGCTGGGAGAAAAGTAAAAAAAATACACCCTACCACCTGGAGGGTCATAAAAGGGTCTGCTGGGGCGAGAGGTTGGGTCCTTCCTTTTCCTCACCATGTAATTCTACAGAAGAGAGGTTCCAGCCCAAATATAATACACAATATAAGGAATGATGACATCTGTGTTTCTCAAGTGATACTTATCCTTAGATATATTTTGTCTTTACAAATGAATGAACACTTGCTTCAAGGAGAAAACCCATGTTACTGCAGGAGAATTTAGTGGGCTGTAAAGCTAGAAAGCCCAAGGGCAAAAATACAACGAGAAAAAAACGTGTTAAGGAGGTAAGTGGGTACTGGGGCTTCGGGCACCACAGATGGTGTGAATTTCAGGGAAAGAAAACAAAAGGTACCAGTCATATTCAGAGGATGCTAACTCTCTCTCTCTGTGCTCCATTCCCTACACAGCACCCGGAACAGAGTGGGACATCATGAGAGAATTGTTACAACCAACTAAATATTGGCTTAAAAACACACAGATAATGACATACATACAACATAGCATTTTTCTCTGAAATGCCTTATACATTTCTGTTGTCTTAACTACTCAAACCTATCTATATCCAAAGACAAAACAATATGTGCTCTTATGCTTTAATAAATATTCGAACCATAAAAAAAAAGAATTGCTGCACGGATGGATAGAAGGATACACGGGTGGGAGCATGGGAAGATAGAGAAATGGACGGATGGATGGACCACCCCACAAAAAGGAAATGACTGATAAAAATGATTTTAATAATTATCCTGAGAGATGGCGGCCCATTATCACAGGGACTTATTCCTCCTCCCTCTCGCTAAAGGTATGTCCTGAGCCATGGTATGGCAGCCCTTCGATTAAAGGGAAAAAAAAACATCTTTTACAAGACAGTTGGGGGCAGCCTGTGGCTAAGAAACTTGCTTTTTCCTATGCCAGGTAAATTGGTCACCATGTCAACAATGACACACACTTCCAATTAGCCCCAAGCTTTATATAGCCATGCTAATGTTCTAAGTAAACAAGGGATGGTGGAGACCTCTGGTGCTCACCCCAGAAGGCTGGTTAAAACAAAGGCTGCTGGATGTCTCCCTCAGAGTTCCTGATTCAGTAGGTCTGGGATAGGACCCGAGAATTCTCATTTCTAAGAAGTTTCCAGGTGGTGATGATGCTGGGGTACAGGAGAACCAATGATCTATTCAATCCCAAAGGTTCCTCGTAACCTACAATCCTACAAGTCTATTCATGAGCTATCAAGACTCTTCTGGATCGACTGGACTTTGCAAAGCAGATCCATCACTATTGGAGGCATCATAAAGGCACACAACATTGCTACGTTTAAGATGAGGATCCCTGATCATTCCAACAGCCCTCACTCTGTAGGATTTTTAACCCTCATAAAAGCAGTCTTTTATATCCCTATATTCATTTTTGGAGAGTGAAAAAGGTCTGTCAAAATGTTTGGAAAAGTGAATTTTTAAAATTCATTTACAATAAGACAAAAACTCAGGGACCTTTAAGGAACTTCTGTGGGGTCATCTAAGTCACTGTTTGGCTTCCAACAGGATCTGCAAGCCAGCCACCAACCTGCATACCTCAAGTCTGCCTAACTGACATCAAGGTGAGGGACCCTGCCATTTCTTTTTGGTGGCGTCCCTTTCCAGAGTCTGGCCATCTTTACAAGACTCTCGCCATCTTACCACGTCACAGAGTAATTTCACCTGTTCTTCCCTAGTTAATGTCTTCCTAATGGTAGGTCTTTAGAGAACCAAAGAGTGAACACCCCCTTTCTTATAAACAGGTTCCTGCGTACAAAGACTTAATAAAACGCCCCACATTTACGCACATGCCCCTGGTCTTCTCCTCTGTATGTTAAATAGTTCCAACTCCTCGAACCTTTCCCCAAAGATCCTCTTTGCTCAGACTTTCATCATCCTCACTGATCGTCCCTGGAACCTTTCCAAAATCCCTACCCTTTACTCGTCCTCCACCTGAGACTGGACCAGTCCCGGGTCATTTCACCTTTCACCCTAACTTTCATTAATACATCCTGAATCAGGCGAGGTGTTTAGTAACAGCGCTGCGTGGCTGACACAAGCATCAATGCGAAAGCGGAGGGACTGGACGATTCTGCATTATTGAAGACAAATGAGATCTAGAGGACTGGCTTGCTTAGGCAGAAGGAGAAGCAGGCCCAAGTTGGCAAGCTGGGTCCTGGAGCAGGACTCAAAAGATATCCCAGGAGTCACTCTCCTGAATGAAAATTTGGTCACACGGATGTTTGAGGCCTGCGGAGTACTTCCAACTCCGAGCAATTCCACTAGTGCAGGGTGTTGGCTTTTAAACGGCAATATCCAAATCAGAGAGGAAATGACAGTGCATTCCAAGCGAAATTGCACACATTTAGACAGACTAAGAAAATAACAATAAAAGTGCAAATTTATTCGGCATGTGTGATTGTGATCATCATTACATCAAGTTCCATACGTGCCCAGCCAGAACAAATATTAACCCATTTTATAAAAGACTTTATACTGCATTTGTGGATACAGCTCCACCCAAACCCAAAACAACACTGTTTCCATAGCAACCAACAGATTTCAAAGAAGGAAAAAGGAGGGGGAGACTTCGGAATGGATAGCAATCAAATAAAATAGCCAGCATCAACAAAATATGTCAGCATTATTTAAAACACACATTTAGGACCATTCTATAGTTTCAGCTCTTTCCCAGAAAACCAGCTCCGCCTAAGTTACCTTCTTGTCAAGCTGGTCCTCCCGCAAAAATAACAAATGCAAAATTGCTTCCATCTTCATTGAGGAAAGAAGCAAATTTCTTGAGTCATTCCTGGGATTCAAATGGGACTGTGATGAAGACAATAACACTTCCTGGGTGACTTAGCACACACTGAAAGTCAGGTTAATTACCAATCGGTAACGATGAAATCTAAAGTGAGCTTTGATCATCATATGAGAATATCTATTCTCTCGCTGAGAATGTAATGAGAGGGAAAAAGAAGCAAAGCCAGAATTCAAAGCCAGAGAGCTCACAACCAGAAAAGCTGCAGACCACCCTCAGCTGAAAGCCAGATTTTCCCCTGGAACCTTCTCAAGTATCAGTTCCCCCCGGTGAATTTTACACACAGATGCCACGGAGTCGTTCATCCGCATCCCTCCAAGTCCTGTAGGTCTTGTACCTGTGGATAGAGCTCCAGGCAACCCCTGTAGGCACCATCCCATCTGCGGGATAGTACTGGCCTCGTAGCGGCTCATCTGGGAACTCCATAAACGCACAGTGGTGGCCAATCCTCCTCTCCCTCTGTCCTGTTGTTTCAAAATAGTACAGACTAATAAAAATAAAATATTCTCAAAATGTAAAAATGGTTATTTCGAGTCCCTAGCTCCTACTGTCCTTTAGAAAGAAGTTCTGAAGTCACTGAGTAATTTCCTTTCTCCCATGTTCTAGCTGTGTGACCTTGGGTAACTTATTTAACCTTTCGTTAGGCATCCTGAGCCTCGGTGTTCTCATCTGCAAAATGGGAATAAATGTGTCTACCTTATACGGAAGGTTATAAAGGTAAAATGAGCTAATACAGAATACCTAACACACAGCAAAGAGAATGGGTGTTACCACTGCTATTCTTATTTATAATTAGTTCCTCTTTCTTAATGACTAGAATCAAATCCTGATGGATTTTCCTTAGAAAGCACCTCTTAATCTTGCAAAAAGAAATACTGCTGAGCAAATACCTTAGGAACAATTTCACCAGGAGATCTCAAGAACTGCAACCTCTCGGCACATCAGCTAGTCCTGGATGGCATGTGATTCCGAGGCAGACAGAACTGGGATTGAAAGGTACTTACAGCCATGTGACCAAGAGTTCTCCCCGAACCTCCCTAAGCCTCAGTGTCCTGCCCCGACAATGCAAGCAATTAGAGTCACCACCCAAAGACCTGTGGCAAGGTTCAAGGAGGGAGAATTCCTGTACGGCATTTCACAACGAATCTGTTACCTTCAAACATTAAATATATGTCAGACATTATTATTCTTGCATTTATCTGTTCACACAAAACACTGATTCAACAACCATTGACTGAATGCCACCACGTGCAGGTGGTGTGTGGCTAAAAAAAACCTCACATGGTCTCGGCTCCCATGGAGTTTACAGCCCAAATGGGAATGCTTACGTTGAATAAACAGACACAAATATGTATATAATGACAAACCCTGACAACACGTGTTATGAAATAAAAGGACAGGGAGAAATGACTAAGGTTTATCAATGGCAATATTAGGTCCCCTTGTAAAGATTCTTCTCCTGTACCCAAAAGAACACAAAAACGCTGTATGTTTTTTGCCACCAACAATTGCCCAGGCCACCAGTATGGAAGTTTTGATTACATATATTCTAGCCTTTTCCACAGAGAACTCAGTATCCTGCAGCGCCTTGCTTTTAGCCAAAACCAAAGCAATGTTTCCATTCTTTTGAACCCAGAGGAACAATAGGCTAAGTTTATGTCTGTAGCAGATATGCAAGTGACATACAGCAGATACTCAAGTGACAGGGAAAAGGAAAAACAGGTAAAAATGAAACAGTCCACCCTTAAGGCCATCCGGTCAAAGGCTCAACATGTTTCGTTCCTGTGTTTCTTTATGAATCATCAATATCATTAGAATCGTAAGAACACAGCATACAGATGGGGCCCTACAAAGCCATCAGGTGAACAAAATGAAAGGACCATGTTCTGGTGACTCATAATGGTTCCATCTGGCCAAGCCAATAAAGACACAGGTGACTCCCGAGTTTAAAGATTCATCTGAATTTGTTCTACAGCCCTATTAGTAGAGTTCTCCTTTACCTCTTCCTACAGTTTGCCTAATGGTCGAAGACGCACAAAGGTCATTACATTCACATTTTATTATGAAGTCGGTGCGTCACTAAAAGTACAAGCTAGAACTTACATTTTATTGTTTTTCATTATGTATTTATGTGCTTCATTGCCTTGAGGGTCATATTTTTCTTGGGGGAGGAGCTGTAGGTATGGAATACTTATTTTGTGGAGGACATGCTTTTCTTTTCGTCAGGGTGTTTTTTTTTTTAAGGCCACAGGATCACTCGAGATTACCGGAATTCCCCCAGTGAAGGGTGGTACACTATGCTTGATAAGGAATAAAGATTTGGACTTCTGAGATACAATACACAGAACTGTTCATACTCAATATATACCCAATACAAAATACACAAAATATGACCCCCCCCCCAAAAATGAAAAATATCAAGGAAGTCCAAGAGAATTCAGCACAAGTTTGAAAATGCCTTCCCTTTTTTTTAATCTACGCCTCATCGTAAATTACATTCCCCAACTAATATTCTGAGTGTTGGTTCCACTTATTTAATACGTGATATTTGGATCCAGTGAAGTAAAGACAGATGCCAAACTTGGGGCAGAAACTTCTTCCTACTTTAACCAGCACTCAGGACTTTGAAACCAGCCCAGAACTCCATCAGGAAACCCAAGTCCAGAGAAGAAACAAGAAGGGCACGCAAGTTCACGGTTACACCTCTAAGAAGGTATTTTATTCATTTTAATTAACACTTAAGGTAATACCTATGTGAGAAAAATGTATAGCCAGACATAGTAGTTCCCCACACCCCTCCCCCCAAAAAAAGGTGAGAAGAGAAGGGAGAGGATTCATCTATAAAATCCCACTTCCTCACACTCCCTAGGCTATCACCATAGGCACAGCTGCCATTTACAGATTCCCATCACATGCAGGTCCTGCACTAAAGCAACCACCAGCCCGACTCCGCCGCAGTCTTCATGCTGATGCAGTAAAGGGTGGGTTTTTTTTTTCCCCTATTTCAGACATGGGAAAACCAAGGCTCAGAGTGGCAAAATCACTTACAAAAGGGCCAGACAGCTAATAAGTAGTTAAGATTGAAACCGAGCGCCTGGCACCAGAGCCTGTGCTTGTAACCACTACACAAGAGTAGACAAATGCCAGTCTCCATTGCAGCTAACAAATTAACCTGTATGCAAAGCTCATTTAATCTCACATGATCTTTCTGAGGATATAGCATCATGTAATAGAGGAAGACAAAGAGATATAACTGGGTTAAGTAACTTACCCAAAGACACAAGGCTAATAAGTGTCAGAAGTACGATTTGAAGTGAGATTCTGAACCATAAGCCTTTAAACCCTCTCTAATACTAGGCCCCCAAATATACTTACCTTACCTTCAGTGGAGGTGGATGGTACACACGTGGAGGAAAAGCAGCAACTAGGAGGGAAAAACAATGTTTTCCCACTTGAGACTTTAATCAAGATTATGTCATATGCCCTTCCACCAAGACTGTCAAAAGGTTGTCCCAAAATTGTGAGTAGCAAAACTCTCATGTAACAAAGTAGCATGGAAATTCACCAAGCTTACTCAAGGCTTTGTTCTACCAGGAAACGGGCTCACAGATACAACTGATGTATAACCGTCTACCATCAAATGAAAGAAAGAAGAACAAAAGTGGTTAACCAACCTAAATGTCCAACACTTAATGTGCGGTCTGGAAGGAAGACAGTTAACCAAATTATGGCTTAAATGAGTGATTATTTGGGGAGCTGGGGAGTGTGGTATTTAGAACTGTGTGGTAGCATTTTTGGTTGTCACAGTGACTGGTGGGCATCAGAACACTAAATACCCTGCTACAAGGAGTAGCAGACACCCAAAGAACTGTTATGTCTCAAACAGTGATGGCACACCCATGAACACAAACAGTAATGTCCATACAGGCAGGAAACGGGTTTTACTCATTCCAAAGACATAAAACAGGCCCTGCCCCCTAGAAGACACCTCAAAAATATCTGCGCAGTGACTAGCTCATATGTTAGGCAGTCAATAAAGATAACTGTTATAAATACGGCAGCATGAAAACAGTTACCATGGAGAAACAAAGCAAAATACAAAGTTATAAGCACAAGATGATTGCAACTATACATTTAAATTCGGCATTCAGAAAAGACTAGAAGGAAATATACTAAAGTGCTCCTTTTTATTTTTTCACACCACTGAGAGAATTAGTGATATTCCCCTCTTCTGCTTAAGTAGGACATTATTTAGGATGAAAGAGTAAAAAGTTTCAATCATATTTAATTGGCCAAAAGATACCTAGAATCAAGAATACTGGAGCACAATGGTCCCTAAATAAATATAGTCCAGAGAAGAGCGTGACAGAGTTTCTGAAGAAAGATAAATTATGGCTGTCATCTGGGTATTTCTAGATGGATTTTTTTTCACCCTCACCTCCGAATTCAGAGTACTCTAAACTAAAGTCAAAAGTTTACAGCCCCTGCCTACCGAAGTCTTCCTCATTGAATTTCCCATCTTTGATAAGCACGTTGCTATCTAATGTCAGGCAAGCTCAAAGTATGAAGACATTATTTTTTCTTTTCCACCCCATGCCTCCCATCCCCAAACATTCCCCTTATCCTCCCAGCCTTTGATCCAACTTCTATACCGTCCGTCCCCACCCCCTTCTATTCCCAACATCAGCACCTAAGCTCAAGATCTTTCCTCTCTCCTGGAAGCTGCCACCATGTTTTCCTACACATCCTCCCTAAAGGGGAGTCAGTTTCCCATCATGCATAAGCAACGCCCAGCAGTTTTATTAAGCTAGCTAAGATGACAAACCATGCTGTAAAATTCTCAGTGGAAGGAAGCAGCTATGATTTTTTAATGTAAGGATTAGCACAGAAGCTAAGTTTGATCTCAAACATTTCTACCAAAATTTACCTTAATGGCAATGAGGGGAAGCGGGAGGACGGTAAATGGCCACTCGTGAAAAAGGAGGGGGGTCTGGAAGCACAAATCAAAGGGGACCTAAGTATGCAGGAGTGTCACTGTAAGCATTCAAAATCTTGCATAATATGCCAGCATAAATTTGGCCATTTAAAATATTAGAATGATGTCTTTTCCCACAAAAGTCTTCAAGAAAACCTGCCTCTTCGTGGCGGTATGCCAGAGTAAGTTACTCTAGGATTTAGCAAGATCCTGACTACTATGGCGTAGGCCTAACGGCATGCACATCCTAGTTTGAGATCTACAGGTCTCCACGACAAAACAGGCGACCTCAAGAAAAACAGATTATCCGCTGGCATCTGATGCAAACATCACTAGGTTTGTTAACGATTTGATTCTCCAGCTAGATGTGTCAGTATGGTGTACACAGAGTCAAAATGATGGAAAGAGGTTTTCTCACAATCAGATTATAACCCATGGGGGAATATTTATTGTGGCGCTGTATTTAGGGCAGACGAAATGAATTAATTTGAAAAGCATTTTGTCTCATTTTTTCTTTATTAAATAAAATAGTGAAATCAATTAGTTCTCTTCTTTAGACAATAAATGGATGAAATAAATTAGTTTTTTTTTTTAACTTGAGCGACATCTGAACCCCCTTTTAAGGGAAAGAATTTCTCAAAGATTGATGATTTTAGAAATACGGAACTTATATGTTCTATAGCATGTAGCTCTATAATACATGTTCTGTAACAGTGGTATCCAACAGAAATATAAAGTGAGCCACATATGTAATTTCTAATTTTCTAGTAAGCCACATTAAAAAAATAAGAAGAAACAGATAAAATTAATTTTAATGATATTTTATGTAACCCAATATATGCAGAATCTTATCACTTCAACATGCCATCAGTGTCTTTGAAATGTGGTGTATTTTGTACACTTAGCCCGTGTCAATTCAGGAGCGCCTCAGCTACACTTCATGTGTCCAGGAGCCACAGGTGGCGGGCGCTAAGGTATTGTAAAGTACAATCCCAGACGATCACATTGCCATGTCCCATGAAAAAGAAAATTTTTATCTGGTTCTGTTTTAGAAAACTATCAAATATCGTCTAGGTTGGCTGTATTTATTTCTACGTGGAAGTTCTTTTACCAAATCTAGATGGGAGTTCTAAGGAATTCCTATATAAAGTACCTGTCTTTCACCTCAAAAAAGTTAACTGCCTCCTTAAATTCTAGACAAAGCTAGCACTCATTAATCAGTTCTGTTCGTCTGTTTTAAACTTAAGCTTCCTGTTCTTTGGTCTTATTCACAGTTGAACAAAAATAATTAAGTATATGACATTCCCTGGGCATCCTACAGCTTTAAGAATCCGTTTCATTAAGGAATTACTCAGTCTGAAGGAAAATTACTGACACATCCCATTCTCCCTCTTGCTCTTGGTAAATGACACCTATGATTTTCAAAGACAAACGGCTAAAGATGAGGGCCTTGATGTATCACCAGAGCCTTGAGCTAGTGCTGTGGGTACGGCTTCCTCCAGCTGGTTTCCACCACCTTTCTTCCTGCTGCAGTGGGTGCACTGTAAGGATGTGACACAGCGCCCTCCAGAGGACCCAAAAGAAACAGCATACGATGCTGCATTCCCCCCGCTCCCCCCGACCCCGCAACTAATAATTATGTAAAGTTTCAAGGAGACGGAAGTGCCCCAGTCCAGCCAGAACCTCAAATTCTGGGCACTTAATTATCTTCCCATTTCCAAAGAATTCTTGTGTATCCAAGTATGTTTCTAATAGGCCCCCAGAAAATGTAAAACTCGCATAATCAAATGCAATTGAAGCATCAGAAAATAAAAAGTCTGAGAATTGTGTGTCGGCTGCCATGAGCTGGCTCGTTATTCTCATTTCCTTAATAAAATACACTTTTAAAATAACTCTCCATTCCTATATTTATGGTAAAAAATAAAAACATAACATTTTGATTCAAATAATTACCTCAACAAAAGCAATTCGGAAATGTACAAAATCATACAACAAAGAAACATTCCTAACACCCTAATGCTCTTTCTCTTGTCATATTTATTCAGCCTTGCAATGCATAATGCTGATTTGAATATTAGTGCAACATCCAACTCAGGTAACCATGACCCCTCCGAAACAGACACAAGCAATAAACATGCCTGAAATCCTGTCAGATTATTCAAGTGACATCAGAAAAGTCATTTCTAATATTGAGGATTTGTATCCATACACAAAGTACTAACTGAAATAGATCTTCAGAATGAAATTTCCCCAAATGATTAAAGTAAAATGTGAAACCTCACAGTTTATACAAGACAAGAAACATTTGGCTGCAAATGGTTTTATAATTTTGCTAATTAAAAATTATCCCATTTTCACTTTGGATTCCTCATGTAACAGAAACAGGAATAACCTTACCATGCCAGAAACACAAGCAAATGATTAAAGTTCTGCTCTCAAAAAAATCTTTAAAAGTTGGCAAAACATTTCATTAGGCTACAAATCAAAATCCGTCTGTCCTTGACATCTCTTTAATGCCTTCCAGATTCCACATCTACTTTTTTTTTTAATCACTCACTGAAACACTCAGAAATTAAAATATGTTAAATACCGCTCATCTTGGACCTCCAGAAAAGCCTCCTGATATCATACAACCTCCAGGCCCCTCCACATAAACCACGGTCCCCTAATAACACCAACTGATTTATGGAAAGTATTCAATAAATTTCACAATGAGAAAAAAAATACATAATATTCCCAGAAACATGTCTTCATCAATAAATCTGCTACATGTGAAGAATATAAATAAATACTAAAAGGGGGCCATCGTGAACTCTCTCTTCTGATGTTTGCCAAGTGGAAGTGGGTACAACTATGATTAAAAATAAAATCACTTTCAAGCTTCCAAGGTGTTACCAACAAAATATGCTTCGAGAAAGAAGAATGCGAGTGGCAGGGGGGTTGAACGATGAACACGTATTTCTCTGTAGAACTAATGAAGGCAATGTTTACAACGCACACTTATTTATTGATGCTTCCCTTCCCCGAGCCCTCCATGTGCCATGGAGTCAGTGTGCATTAATGGCACTGAAAACCAGAGAACCTTCCAACTGCGAGTTGCAGCAGTCACTGTGTCAGTGGAAACAATGAATCACAGGCATTCAACCTGGGATGCGTTGTGGCAGCACCTTACATGTGTCACCAATGTGTCATGTGACATGGCTGTTGCCATGGTGAGGCTCCATGTTCAGGAAACGTGTTAAGTCTTGTAGAAGGCACCCAGCCATCCCCCAAGTTACCCATGCCCATGAGTGTATTCTGAAATCTTTCTACTGCCGATAACATTGTGATTGCCTTTCTCTCTGGGAGTCTTGTTGGAAGAAAGAGGGGAGAGAGTCATTTGGGAAAAGCTGAGAGGAAACGAAGTATTCCATCCTCAGTGTCTGTGTGTGTGGGCTCCAGCCCACTGAGAACAGCAGTATCTTTAAAAATAATTCATTTCGACAGTTTCGATGGAATAAAAGTGGACTCTCCCCACTGAAGGAAGGTATTTTTATGTTACCTGTATAATTTCCATGCACTGAAACAATGGATAAAGCAATAGACACCGAAAACTACACAATGTCTTAAGTAGGATAGAAAACTATACAGATTAAGAGTATACAGATAAACAATCCTGACGATGTTAACGAAAAAAATCCTTCTCTTGAGCTTTCTTACGAGTTTCCCACTTTATTCCTGAAAATAGGAATAAAGATCGTAAGAGACTCACAGTCAGAGGATTCAATAATTTACTGCAACTAGAGGACTGGGTGGAGTAGCTGGCACATAGTAGGCCCACAATAGGCTGCTCCTGCAGTCACTAGAACCATCGTTACTACCATTGCTTCTACACAGCTATCCGGCTCAGAGCAAAGCGAAGCCTAAACTGACTCTCAAGGGAAGATTTAGGATTCTTCAGCACTAGGTTCCTTTACCTGCCAGCTTCCCACATTTGGAATTTAAGAAGCGGGTTAAGAAAAGTCAAAGTGTTTCCCTTCCAAATGATAAAGATGGTTTTGTCGAAAAGACGCACTTTTAAGTGAATTCTACGCACAAATGTAGACACATACAAAAAGTACGCTTCTGTGGCTATCGGTGCTGTGAGAAAACAACACAGAGAGGGCTACAGGGTACCTAAAACCAGATGAGAGAGGAACAGCTGAAGAAGCAAGGGAGTTTTAGCCAGGGGAGGACTCAAGAAGGACATGCTATTTGAAGATCCCTGATGGATGGTCACTTAGAAGAAATGGGTTTCGTAGAATTTCAAAGCACCAAACCAAAAGATTAAGTGGGATGCCCGTGGGTGGTAGATTTCAGTCCAGTGGAAGGAAGAACTTCCTAGCCCTAAGGGCTGATCAGTGATAAAACGGGCTTCCTGAAGAACAGAAGTTCACCATCCCAGAGTTGCTCAAATAGGCTAGGTGTTCTTGTAGAACCAACAGGGCCCCAAAGATTTGGGCCCAAGATGCATGTGGACAGCAATAGGCTTTAATATTTCTGTGAACACTAAATGTCTAGGAGTCTCTGAATGTATATGATGTACCTCACGAACATGCATAGTTACACATAAAAATTCACATCCTGGGACACTCCAGAGAGATAACGGCAAATTTGCTAGCATGATTTCAAACCACATTTTTTTATTTAGGGAGTACTTTAAGGCTGACAGCTAGCTTTATCATTCACCGAAAATAACTACATCCCAACTTTCTTTTTTAACACCTGATGTGTATCAACTCATCTAATCCCACAATCATTTATGAGTTAGATACTACTATTATTCACACTTTAAAGGTCAGGAAACTGAGGCCCAGAGCAATGTAACTTACCCAAGTTTATACTGATAGTAAGTGGCAGAGCCAGCATTCAAACCTGAGTTTTCTCTCCGATATCCTGAGTTCTTAATCACCACGTTTAGCTGTTCATTATACATTCAAGGTTCTACATCTTGGCTCTGCATCCTGGAATATGTTTATTTTTCATTTAACAACAACAACAAAATGATAAACTAACCATGTGCAAGGCTTTCAACACAATTCTACCTTCGTTGTATTCTCTCTCTCTCACTTCCTCCCATTTTCTATTACAATGGACATTTACGTGAAAACATATTTGCATCTCAAGGGTTCATCGTCTTTTCTAGATGTTTATTCCCCAACTGCAACCACCATACTCTGGCATCCCATCATAAGGGCTGGCTTGCTGAAACACCAGAAACTCATTCCTTCACATCCCAGTAAGTTTTATCATGATACTTGAGAAAGAAATAATCTTCTAGATTATTCTCCTAGACCTTTCTTGGAAAACATCCTTGATCATTTCTCTTCTCTGGTCCTACATTTTCTCTGCCTCGATGCTGTCTTATACCTCGGCCTCCAGGCTATGAAAATGCCCCACTGCACGAACCCACTCTTCCCCACGGCTCCCCTGGCCCTGACTCCCCCACCTGTTTACAAGGTAAGACGAGGCATCTTCTCTCTGGAACGCTCACACTCATTTTAATTTAAAAAAAAAAAAATTTGAAATATAGCTGATGTGCAACATTCTGTTAGCTCCAGGTGTAGAGCAAAGTGATTCAATTATACGTATATATGTATAACATATGTATATGTATGTGTGTATATATTTTCTTTTTTAGATTCTTGTCCATTAAAGGTTATTACAAGATATTGCATATAGGTCCTTGTTGGTTATCTATTTTATAAACAGTGATGTGTATATTTTAATATCAAACACCTAATTTTTTCACATCTTTATCGGAGTATAAATGCTTTACGATGGTGTGCTAGTTTCTGCTGTACAACAAAGCGAATCAGCTATACGTATACATATATCCCCATATCCCCTCCCTCTTGAGCCTCCCTCCCACCCTCCCAATCCCACCCCTCTAGGTGGTCACAAAGCACCGAGCTGATCTCCCTGTGCTATGCGGCTGCTTCCCACTAGCTATCTATTTTACATTTGGTAGTGTATATATGTCAAATGTCAATGCCACTCTCTAACTTTGTCCCAGCTTACCCTTCCCCCTCCCTGTGTCCTCAAGTCTGTTCTCTACGTCTGCGTCTTTATTCCTGCCCTGCCACTAGGTTCATCAGTACCATTTTTTTAGATTCCATATATATGCGTTAGCATACGGTATTTGTTTTTCTCTTTCTGACTTACTTCACTCTGTATGACAGACTCTAGGTCCATCCACCTCACTACAAATAACTCAATTTTGTTCCTTTTTATGGCTGAGTAATATTCCATTGTATATATGTGCCACATCTTCTTTATCCAGTCATCTGCTGATGGACATTTAGGTTGCTTCCATGTCCTGGCTACTGTAAATAGAGCTGCAATGAACACTGTGGTACATGTCTCTTTTTGAATTATGACTTTCTCACGGTACAAGCCCAGTAGTGGGATTGCTGGGTCATATGGTAGTTCTCTTTTTATCAAACTCCTAATTTATCCCTCCCCTCAACCCTTTTCCCCTGTGGTAACCATACGTTTGTTTTCTATGTCTGTGAGTCTACTTCTGTCTCATTTTTTATCATTCTGGTCTCCAGCCATTTCTTTAGGGAAAATCAAATGATACACATTATATGCCTCCTGGTCTCTATTCTTCCTTCAAGATAAAATAAGAGATATTTAGGGGGAAGAAAAAACCCTGTTTTAATCATTCAACCAACTCTAAGAGTGTTGTTGTGCCCAAGAACCACTTGTAAATAATTCTTATATTTTTCCTTAAACCTCTCCATTTTATTAAATGTTGCATTTAAGTAGTAGTATCAGAGAAACTGGACTGCCGTGCTAATAGTATTTTGCTACATATTTCATATATAATATATATATATATTTAAGTAATACCTAACTCTTAAATTTTCAAAAATGTCCATTTGTGACTTGAGAAATTTAACCTTAATTCCACTGGTGAGATACCCAACATCTGTGAGAAAACACTGGTTCTGAAGAGGATATAGATCTTATATGTCAATTTCTGAGTCCACTTTTTTTCTGGGACTTGTTTTCCCTTTCACTTCATCTTTTACCCTCCGCCTCACTTTTATTTCAGGTTCATATTTTTCTTGTCTTAAATAAAGGAAGGGGGAGAGAGACCCTCACTAAATTTCACTCTAAATCAATAAATAATCCAATCACACAGGACAAGACTATCTCAAGATGAAATGTGAACAAAAGCTGATGCTATTATTTCATCAGCAACTGGAGAGCAAATGATCAGGCCCAAGCATCGTCACAGAGCTAGAACAAAGGACTGAATCCTCACCACTGCTTTACGCTCCATCTTCCTTACAAACCACGGGCCCTGGAGCCAAATGGAACCCTACACTCATGAGCTACAAGTAGTTTTTACGTTCTTAAAGGGTTGGGAAAAAATAAAACTACTGCTACTCTTTAGTGACCTGTGGAAATTACACGAAATTCAAACATCTGGAAACGAATGTTATTGGAAACACAGCCACGCTCATTCACGTACGAATTGCCTACGGCTGCTGGCGCACTACAACACAGGCGAGTAGTTGTAACAGACCAGGTAGACTGCAAACCTCAAGATATTTACTCTCTGGCTCAGGAAACGTTTGTTGATCCCTGTCATCAACAGAGAAGTTAGATGACCCTTCTACCATCACACACATACAGAAGCATTTTTTAATTATAAAACTTTTCCAAAGAAACACAGTAGCAAGATGAGTAAGAGGAATCTCCATGAACTCAGGACCAGATAAAAAGCTCTTCCCTGTCTCAGGGCACTGCCTGGAAGCACAGACATCCCTGATCAGCAACAGCCCCCCTCGTGTTCCCCCATCCTGAGTTTCAGCTCCACTAATCCCTCCTGCAATTCTGATGACTATTAACCATCGTAAGAGGAAACTAACCTGATACCTTTTTTAAAGCAGCAACATTATGAACAATTAAAAAGCTGCCACCACACGTGCACAACAACTTTCTTGTATCTTAATATGCATATCCATAGTCTGATTATAACAGCCTGGAGAGATTGACAGGAAATGACTGAGTGTAATGGCTCCAAAGGAGACACTACATTGATCAGTAAATAATACACGTTTTTTGAAACTGTCTAACTGCATATTTATACATGTCAACTCTTATACACTTTGGTGACAGAATTCTTTTTCAGGCATCTATGTAAAAAACTCTAATACTGATTTTTTAAATGTTTTTAATAATTACCCAAAAAATGCTTCTAGGATATATGAGGTTTAAATTTAAACTTTAAAAAGAGTGCCACCTGGAGCATTAACTGCTACATCTTTAACATTCCCAGTTATGTCAGGGTATTTGCAAACGTCTCAAAAAGGTTAAAATATAGTTTCACGTAACACATACCTAGTGCTTACTGGGCGCCAAGCACTTTATTAAGGACTTTTCACAGCCAACAAGGTAGATGCTACCGTTGTCCCCATTTTGCAGAGGAGGAGACTGACATTTGGAGAGCAGCCTTGACTTGGCCAAGGTAACCCTAACAGTGAGGCCTGGGACTAGGACATGAGTTTATCTTCTCTAATTCAGAGCCCAAGCTCTAGGCCTGGACCTGGATGTGGGCCTGAAAATCTATACTTAACATGATTCAGGTAGTCTCTGGATCACACGCTGAAGAACACAGCCCAAGGACTTGGAGGTAGAAGAGAAGAAAGTCCAGTGGGCCCTCGGTTCAGGTCCCCCGTACTCCCTTCCAAACACTGCCCACTGGAGGACTCGAGAGAAAATCTATAACCGGTGTATCATAGCCCCTGGCATGTCACATGTGCTCAGTTATGACAGCTATTCAACCACTGTCATTTTTTATAGGTTAGTCAGGGAAGGCTTGTATGTCAGGTAAAGTCATTTTTATCTGTATTGTCCAGAAAATTACTTCAACTCTTGGCCGATTCGGTTAGCATCTCCTCGCCCTAAGACTCCGTATCAATTAAATTACACCAGCAACTGAGGGCTGCCCAAGGTGGTGTGGAGGACAGAGGAGTCTGTCAGGTTCTACCCGGTGACTGGTTTCTCAACACCAGGCTAGATAATGAGCTAGATCAGCCCCCCACTGCCCCCTCCCCAATGCACACACCTTTTTTATTATGAAAAGTGGTCAAATATATAAAGAAGTAGAGAAAATAGTGATCATGAACCCCGTATGCCCACCGCCCATACTCTAGAAGATCAAGATTGTGTTCCATTTTTTCTTTTCTGAAAGATATAAAGGAAACATGTCATTTCACCTTTACACAATCCAATATGCAACATTAAAAAATATGGAGAAAAAAATCCCCTTAATAATAACTGAATGCACATGTTGTAAGAAAAATTCCACAGAGCATACCTGAAACTAGCCTCCTGGCGGTCTAGCCTGCAAGTCTATCCTGGATGGACAGAAGTCCCTGCAGCCCATAGACGAGGGGCCTAAATGCGCTTGACAAAGTGGCAGACCTGACCTTGTCAATGCCTGGCTCTGGCCCTGGGCACAAAAGCCTGGGAGCGCAGGTTTTCCCTTCCTGCACACGTTCTCTGGATCAGCGGTCCTGCCAGTCCTATGTTCCCTGTTTATACTGTATCAAAGAAGAAAACTCCTCTCCTCGGATAACAGGAACTCCATGAGCCACCATCACCAAAAGCATCTTTATTTTAGAAGAGGACCTGAAGGAAATACACAACACTGAGCCCAACTGCATGAAACTGGGAGATTTTAGATTTAGAGGAAAAGGCCAGTGAGTAAGGAATATTTTTGAAAAATTTTTTGGAAGAAGTTATTCCCATTTTTTAAAAAATCACTGGTCCTATAAAAATCCTGTGTGTAGGGCTTCCCTGGTGGCACAGTAGTTGAGAGTCCGCCTGCCGATGCAGGGGACGCGGGTGCGTGCCCCGGTCCGGGAAGATCCCACGTGCCGCAGAGCGGCTGGGCCCATGAGCCATGGCTCCTGAGCCTGCGCGTCCGGAGCCTGCGCTCCACAACGGGAGAGGCCACAGCAGTGAGAGGCCCGCGTACCGCAAAAAAAAAAAAAAAAAAAAAAATCCTGTGTGTAGCTTAAGCTGCCATTTTAAATGAGTTGGAGTCCATTTCTTCCACAAAGACAACTAGAAGCTACAAAATCTTCCTTGCCTAAATCAAAGGCCCTTGGAGAACCATGGAATCAAGGATGAGGACGTAGCATGCCCTCCTGGTTAAGACACAGGCTTTGAAACTGGCCTACCTTGAGGTAAAACCCACTTGTAGAACCTGCTGTGTGATCCTGAGTAGTAACTTAGACACTGAGCTTCTGTCTTCTCAACAATAAAACCAGAATAATAATATCCAGGGCACAGAGACGCTGTTAGAATGACATGAGATACCTAACATGATATCCAACCACTGCAGGAAAAATAAATGCCCGGTGACTGGCTGCTATAATTACTCGGTACAAATATTACTAAAACCTCACAGAATACGAGGAGGGATGAAAAAGATTTCATCTCATCAGCCTCTTCCAATCACTTGGTTGGAGTCGCATGGAACAAACACTGTGTACAGAAAATCCAAGAGCCACCCCCAGAACAGACCATAATGGGGCTCACAGATTTTGGCATCCTTGACCAAAGCCAACCATATCCTACAAATATGGCCCAAGAGGTTACCAATTCACACGTTCACAACCACTTTCCAGAAGTCTGGTTACCATGACCAACACAAACAATCAAACAATACGTTGAAATGAAATGACAATGTACATTAACTAAATGGTACTTCAATATGTTAACTGCTCATTTTTCTTTCAAGGAGGAATTAAAAGGATGGCAGTTCTCAACAGCGTAGGGCAGCAGCCTGCATATAAACTGAAAGGAAATTTCCTTCTCTTAGCCTCCAAGCATTATTTGAACCAAGTGAAGAGAAAACCGATTATTTTCAAAAACAACATGCCATGCAGCTGAAGTTCCTAGAATTTTACATCACGAAGGTATCATTTGAAATACAACAGCTGAATGCCTTCCTCCCTGGTACCGCTTGCTTCAGTGTATTGATAAAAACCAAGATTAATATGCGAAAGGAAATTGCAAGAAACTTGCCCTGCACCGGTCAGCACCTGGTACATGTGTGTGCCCCTCCCTTTAAGAAAGAAACTGCACTCGGAGAGGGAAAGTCTCAGTTTACCTTTCACCCCACCACTTCCTTGCTGTGTCTGAGCCTGAGTTAATGCACCCGTAACAAGAGGGTGAGGAGAGTCTCTTTCTTGTCTTTTCCAAAGTTACATAAATTGGAAAAAACAACCCTACAAGAGTATAATGTTTCATACACATAACCCCCAAACCAGCTAAAAGGTAGGAAATAAACTGCCTACCAAACCATACAAATACGGTATACACGTGATGTCAAAAATCCAATTATGTGGTTACACAACCACATAATTGCCAGAACTGTGCGTAAGATCTTCTCATTAATATAACACACATTTAACCGCTGTGTGCCAGATATTGGGCTAAGTATAGGATATACAAAGACAAACTACAAAGACTAGTCGAAAGCCACTTGCCTGACGTGATTCTGACCACACTCAGAATGTAAGTGGTGAATTGGTAAGCTTGCCTCCAAGAATTTAAGCGGAGAAATTCTGAGGCCACACCCACACTGAGCAGAGGAGAGAATGTGATCAATTAGTGATGTCTGCCAGGGGCACAGGGATGGGCAGGGGTGGGGGAATTATAAAATCGAAAGTCTGTCAAGAATGTTTGCCACTTTTGATTTAGGCAAAGGATTCGATGCTTTGTGCAGAGGTCAGGGGAACAAAAGCCTGCCCACTACATTAAAAGTTCACAGTGAATTTGTATGTCCAGAAAAATGTGTGTATAATCCCATAAGGGGCTTAGAGAGAAATGGAAAATATCTGCAATATAAATGCAGATTACCTTTATTACAAAATTGGATCATATTCTCATTCCTAGACTAATTTCCTATATCATAAAACCTATGTTCAATTTTATAAATAGCATACACCAAGAATCATAAATTCAGTTAATGCAGAAATTTAACAGATTTTTTTTTTAAAATAAAAGTGAGAAAAGGCTGTTTTAGAGCAAGTATCTGAAAGGACAGAAAGGGTTCTTTCTCTGAAGATATGTTTTTTCATCTGACTCTACCTCCTTGGGGACATAACTAGAGAAGAAATAAATTTCACAGCTAATATATATGAAGTAACATGTTTAACATTATCCAATGAATTGATATCTACCTACACCATATAAGTATATCTCACATAAACTGTCACCTCCAAGAGAATTCATTAAAACAATGTTACAGCTTCCGAATTAAATGCAATCTTCTAATTGGAATTTAATCTTACAATAGTAGTTGGCGGATTTTCTTTTTGAATTGACAAATGGAATAATTCATTAGTTTGTCTTACAGTTCTATGGGAAGAATTTAACAGTAAATGTGACATAGAGACTGGCTAGCCACTGCTGTGAGGTACTGGGTGGGGGCTGTGGGAGGGAAGGGGGCTTGGAGGTTCTTTCACCATCATCAGAACTCCTCCCACGGCTTACGCGTGGGGAAGGATGGACACCCTTCCTCTCACCATCCTGAATTACCGCATTACTAACATAGTCCATTACCTCTATGTAAATGTCATGTTAATTTCTGATCATCATCAAGCCAGACAATGGTTTCCCCCTTGGCCCCTAGCCAATTAGCTATGTGGAAAATAGTCAGCCAATTACATTACTTGTATTAGGTTAGGGACTGGAGAGAGAGAAGCAAAATAAACGCCTCAAAAATACTCCCCAGATAAAATGTAAGTTGACACTGTCTTCCCGTGCTGGAGTCCAAGTTATACAATCTGATAGGCAGCTGCCAGCACTCATAACTGCTTATTAAATCTAGGCTGTCTTTATGGCGTGAGTGAAGATCTGTATTTTTACCAATATTAGGTTCATTGTGTTATGAAAGAGACCAAAAAACTTAAGATCATTCGCCCCAGCTTATAAAACATATTATGTAGTTTATTAAATTGTTAAAATTACTTTTCAAAGTCAAAATTTCAGGGACTGGAAGTTTCAGCACAACAAAGTGGCTTGGCCCGCTGACAGCTTCCCGCACAAGGCGGCTGAGAAGGGGAGCCCACCTGCAAGCCTTCCTGTTCCCAGACGCCTGCTACGTGCCCCACCACCACACCCCACCCCAAAACCAATGACCAAAATCCACAGTCTTCAGTTTTATGAAGAAATCCAGGACCTTCCAGCCACCAAGTAGCCCACTATCAAGCCTTAAATGAGAAGGATTATTCTCTGTGTTCTTACCTCTTTCTAGTAGGTCAAAAGCTAGGCATTCGTTTATGAGAGAGACCCAAAGAGGAACTGTAGGCAAATAAGGAAAAACAACCGGTGACAAAACAATGCTGCATGAGTCTCATACTCTTATCCCAGATCCACCAGCAAGCGACAGTTTACTGGGAGGAACAAGGCAATGCCGAGGCACAGGCTGACAAACCAGCCAACGTATCTGCCGTCTACAGTCAACTTTTCTAGAGAAAACTCTATGCAAACCCAGACTGTTATTGTCACATTTATTAATAACACTGTGGCTAACTGCCTATTAAACATGCACAGACTTAGCCGGTCTTCACTCCTGGAGTCTCGTGATGTGCATCAGATAGGTACCAACATCAACTAAAGCTTCACGCCGGGGGCAACAGGAGCCAACTCTGATTCCCTGCTGGCGAGGGCATTCAAGAATCACATCACAAAGAGACGTCTCAAGTGCTCAGCCCTTCTTTCTCTGTATCCTGCCCCTAAGCTAATTTATTATGCAAGCATGGTTATCACCAACATAAATTGAGTACATTACCTAACTACTCATTTTCTGAACCTGAAATTCTGCCATGATGATCTACTTGCGTAAACCTTTTATCATATGGCTTTGTTTCTTTGCACCGGAGTGAGGAGATCTGTTGTTCTAGCTGTCTACTGCTGGGACTGGGACCTTGTTCTATCACGAGGTCACTTACCATGAAACATTTCACTCAGAATTGGACTTGATTTCGTGCCTAAAGACTCCAAGGTATCAGCTGTAACAATTAACTGATGCTTCTTTTGCTTACTCGATAAACTGTAAAGTTCTAAAAGCCGTAGGACTATGCATACGTTTTTGACAACAACAGAAGGATGAACTAGCTATCAGACATACAGTGCATCGCAGGCCGGGTTACTGCATCACAGGGGAAGAGAATCAGTCCTTTAATCGAACCTCGAAGGGGTGCTCTGAGGATAAACAATCATAAAGAATCAGAACACATACTCCAGTTCATCAGATTTCAGGGATCTCCACTTCCTACTAAAAATACAGTGAAGGCAAACTGATTACAATCGGATAAATACAAAGCGTTTCCTTATTTAGAAAAAACTGGTAATCGACTGGGCCTAACTGTATTTTATCAATTCAAGAGATATCATTTTCATTACAGTTCTTCAGATTGATCTTTCACACAGCAGGCCTTACCCAAATGAAATTAATGAATAAAATGAGCCTAGTCTTCAATAAATCCATTCATGTGGTTTTGTTCAATTTCATACATCAATTTATGACAGTGACACTGAGTCAGACTCTCTCAGTACTGAAGACAGAGATGACAGGTAACCTCAAACCTGAGTTTGTTGCTATTTCAATACCTTCAGCAGAATTCCAACCACTTCTTTGAACTCTCATGTTTACACGAGACAGACTCAGGCTTTGTTCTCAACTCTACCCGGATCCCCAAAGATATAACTTTTTATAATGTCTGCTATCTGCTCACTGGTCTCCAGACCACTCACGGAAGTCTATCATAGCTGGTTAGCAACAGAAAACCTCAGAAGAACTTCACAGGAGAAAGAAGCACAGGACTTGCCCAGGACCACCCCATATGATGATCAAAGCACCCTAACAGATCTAAAATTCCATGACTCCATTAACTATTAATTTTCATGGTGTACACCCTTGCCTTATGTGTTACAGGTTTCTACTTGCTTTATTTCTTGCCATGAAAGAATACTGTAAGGAAGATATAAGACTCTGTTTTTCCTCCATCTCCAGCTCCAGCAGAATGAAATGCAAAGGACAAGCAGTCAGAGACCAAACTAGCCTAAGTGGAAGTGAATTTTAAAGCCCACGGGCTCTTTGAGCCTGATATTCGGGCTGGCTGCTTCAGCGGGGCTCTTTTCATCTATGAAATGGGAAGGATTTGTCAAAATGACCTCTAACTGTAAAATCTTTAAAAAGCTGGCCCAAACAGCGAAATGCAAAACAACATCTTAAAGAGACACGTACCAGCAAAGAAGGTTTGCAAAATTGCGGGGCTTGGATGTCACAACCTCTGTAACTGAGATAAGCTAGAGAGAATCACTGAGGATAAAATAACCTGGGATACAGCTCTGACCTAGCCCAGGGACACGGACATCTCCATCAGACTCTCTGGGCTGCAGATTCTCCATCTGTAAAGTGAGGGGATGTAAACAGCCAACTTCTAGGGCCTTGTTAGCACTGACAAACACGACACTCTAACCTACCTGCTTTATTTTAAACATAGGAAATCAAAACAGACCAACTTGCCCCATGTCAGCTAGCTATCAGGTCTCCCAATTTCTAATACAGTGTTCTTTCTACTTCACTACACTTCCCTCCATTAAACAGAATCTGTTTCAAATACAACTCCACTAAGACAAACAAGATGAGCGTATGCCAATGGTTCTTATCATTAAATGCCATTCACTACAAAACTGAAACCAAATGGTTCCCTATAAAGCTGACCTCGTTTTATGACAAAGCTACCATTGAATGATGTCAGAGTTTTTACCCAAAACACCTGGCCTCAACCAATTCTTGTCTCTGATAAAGGCGAGTCACAATTGTTCATTCATTACTACAGGGGAGCCCGTGAGTTCTGAAGAACATGACAGACGCCATCAAATCTACAGAAAAAGAGCATCACGTCCCTTCTAACTTCCCCCTAAAAATTACAGTGAATAACCTGATGAGGAGAACTATGCTAGAAAAAAGTGCTCACGAGTCTTTCTGAAAATCTGAGAGTCCACAGTTCCCAACCTTTTAACTTTTTCAAGAGCCCCAGTCATGTGGAAGGCTTGCGATGGGACTTCCTCAATGAACAAATCAGACTTAAATCTCCCACCACCACCCACAACTCAAGATGAGGTTATTATTGTCTTATTTCAAGGTGGTTCATTTTATCACCAAGTTTTAATGGGACCAGAAAAGCAATCACTCTTTCAACTGCGCACGTAGCTTGTAATCTAGGTAGGCCACCCTTCGGTGTACGCATAAAAGAATCACACAAACAAAAAAAGTTCTCCCGTGCCCTATTATGTCTTTTATAAATCCTAAGATCATTGCCCAAGTTATCCAAAAAGGTTATACCACTAAACAATGACAGGGTGACTCTTCTTTCGAAACGAGAGTCTCTCATCTTCAGTGTAATTGTTCTGATGAATTTGGGACCTTTTTTCAGTTTCCTGCACCGTGCAGGACCCCTTCAGCCAACATTTAGTCTGATGAACTTTCAGATGAATAATCGTAAATGTTCACTCACCCTTTTGGCCAGCAGGCATCACATCCGTCCGTTCATGGTTGACAGCAAATCAGACAAGGGATTGAAGCCCTCACCATTGCCCAAATGTTTCGTTCGGAAACTGGAATTGTCAGCAAAAGCTCCTGGGACACTGCAATACAAAATTTTTTTTTTTTTTTACACACAGCTAAGATGTAACTTCTAAAACCACCACTTCCTTAAACTTGAAAACAGCACGACAGACATAGAATCTAGAGGTAGGGGAAAACACCTTTCAAACGAGGGTATGTCAATATATCAAGTGTGATGTTGTAAAATATGAACCGGAAATAGTGTTTTGAAAGATACAGTTACCAATTACTTGAACACGTACCCTGAAAGGTTGTTGTTTATTGCAGACTTTGTGCCAAATATTTTATGTAGTTTGGCATTACAAAAATATTTTTTGTCCAATTATCAAGTGCCCAGGTAACAATAAGCTGCTTTAGCTCAAATCTGACGTGGATAAACGTATTGATTCCTATTAAGTAACTCTCTTTTCCAGAAGATAAAAACATATGAAAATAAAATTATTTCAAACGTAACAGTGAACATCCAAACCGGGAAGAGAGGTAACCATAGTCGTTTTCCTCCAAAATAATTCTACAAATGTTTATGAATTACATAAGAAGGAAGACTCGGAGATATTTCCATCAAGAGAAAACATACTACGTAACGTGTAGACATCCAAGTGGAGAAGCCTGAATCCTGGACCCAGTATTGTCATCAGTCACTTGTGTGGCTCCAGGAAAGCCATTTAATGCCTCAGGACCCCAGTTCTTTAATCTGCAAGGTCAGGTCATTAACTGATGCTCTCCACGTCCCTTCTTCCTCTCAGCATCTTTGTCTTTTTGGTTAAAGCACACTTATTCCAAATAACCTAAACTATTAGCTTCCGGATTAAAAAGAAGGTTTTTAACACAAATCACTCCTATGCTGATCTGCCATCAATACCAGAGCTGAGCTGTGGGCAGAGGGTCGTGCACCTGAGCAGAAGAATTCTCACCCTGGCACTAGTGCCAGGCCTTAGTGCACCTGCACCCTCGGCAGCTGACAACATTCACTGGGTGCCCAAGGAAGGCTTCCATTCCTCTCCCAAGAGTACGGCTCCAACTCCCATGGAAAAGTGCCCACATGTACTATAGATGAGTGTTTCTCAAACTTTAGTACGCAGAAGAATAACTTGAAGAGCTTTTTAAAATACAGATTCCTGGGCCCCATCCCCACAGACACTGATTCATTGGTCTGGAACTGGGCCTGAGATTCTGTATCTCTACCAAAATACCAAGGAAGGTGGATACTGCCAATCACAGTTTGTGTCCAAATGATAAAGCCCCATCGTCCAAACTTCAAGTAGCCTTAACACCCAAGAAGCATTGCCAAGGCTCACGGAAGCTCTGCAAAGCTACTAAGTCGACATCACGTAGCAAAAAGAAAGGGGCTGAGGGCTTCCCTGGTGGCGCAGTGGTTGAGAGTCCGCCTAATGATGCAGGGGACACGGGTTCGTGCCCCGGTCCGGGAAGATCCCACATGCCGCGGAGCGGCTGGGCCCGTGAGCCGTGGCCGCTGGGCCTGCGCGTCCGGAGCCTGTGCTCCGCAACGGGAGAGGCCACAGCAGTGAGAGGCCCGCGTATCGCAAAAAAAAAAAAAAAACAAAAAACTGTGTGTGCCTACCTCGCACTAGACACTCTTCTGACTGCAGCTTGCCTGAGTGAGTTTTGGTTGCGAGGCCTTGCAGAGGATACTTAACCTTTCCGACCTGAGCTTCCTTGTTCATACGGGGAAAGCTAAGGCGTCCCACAATGACCAGGCAGACAATGCAAGTGAACGAAGCAGGCCAGGTATAAGGTACAGGGAGTGAGGAGGGAGGCGGCAGACTGGAGGCCCCGGGCTTTCTCAGCTAAGACGGCAGCCAGTGGCTCCACAAGCCCATTATTGCCACGTGGCAACACGAACCCAGGGCTACAGGAGCTTTCAATTCCACGAACAAAGGCAGAAATCCAGATGACTATTTTGTGAAATTTCCTCATTTTTCAAAGACAGCAGCTAACGTTTTAATAGTACACATTAAAAAAAGACAAGAAAAAGAACCCTTGCAACCCGTGTAACAAATTATGCTTACGGTTACGCCACGGCTCAGGTCTGCAATTCTACAGGGAAGCACAGAGAAGCTGCACAAGTGGACACAGGAAAACACAGTAGGTATCTGGGCAGTTAAGGGCTTTTGAGAGCGATTATCTGGGGCAAGTTTTGGAAGGAACTGGAAGATGGGGTGGAAAAGGGATCCCATCAGTTCAGGACATCACGGTCAAAGGCTTACAGGCGGATGAAACAGGCAAGACACACCAAAGAACAGCAGTGAGGAGGGAGGAATCACGCTTCCGTTCAGCATGGGAGCAGCGTCTGGCTTCTAGCTAAGGTGTAAGTTGGTCAATCAACGCTTAAGAGTATCATTAGTGCTGTCCGGTTTGACTTCCTAAAACATTACAGTCCCCAGGCATATCCAAAAATAAGGGATAAACTATCACCGTGGTGTGTGGAATTTTTCTGGTTTTGCTTGTGTGTTCTGTTAAGAATCCAACTGACCCAATACGGAATGCCATCTCCACCGAGCTCTATAACTCTAACCAAAATACTATATGAATGATATATACTGTAGTTTTTATATGGACTTATAGTATATATACTATAAATACACTCTATATACACACACATATAATCCATACATACACATATACACATATATATAAAATACAAGCTCTGTAACTGTAACCAAAATACTATATAAACTACAGATACTATAGTTTTTCATATGCATTTATAGTACATATACTATAAAATACATACTACATATATACACACTACAATACATGCACATATACTATAAAATATAAGCTGTATAACTCTAACCAAAATACCACAAACTATATACTATACTATAGCTTCTTAGGTGTTCACAGTACATATACTATAAAATACATAGTATATACATATATAAAATACACGCATATATACTATAAAATCAAGTTCTATAACTCTAACCAAAACTCTGACCTCTAGAAATGAAAAACAAAGCAACTGAAATTTAAAAGGAGAAAAAAAAAAAAAAACCCCACCAGAAGAGAAGATAGTATCCAAATAAATGATCCAGTACACTGCCCAGAGGCAAAAACTATCTACCTAGAATTGTATGCCCAGAAAAATTACCTTTCAAAAATGAGGGTGAAATAAAGATCTTTTCAGACAAACAAAAGTTTATCACCTCTCTACAAGGACATTCAGAAAGATGCATTTCAGGCCCAAAGAAAAGGATTTTAGGAAGAAGGCTGCTTGATCTAAGAAGGAAGGGGGAGCGAAAATAATGGAGAACTTTGGAGTAAATGAAAAGTGAATGCTTTAAAATGACATGCAGGTCTCAGAATTTAAAAAAAAATAAAAAAATAAGTCTGGCAACACCATCACTTGCTTCCCACCTAGGCTTACTCGTTCTCACTGGCTGTCAATCACCAAGGTCCTGGACCGCAAACTGGATATGGAACGAGGGCACCAGCTTGAAATGCAGATTCCTGCCCAGCGATTATCAATCTGCATTTCTACCAGATACTCCAGGGAACTCTGACGAAGTTGCACCCTTGCCTCTACTCTGAAGAGTGCTGCGCCACTGCAGGGCCAGGAATCCAATGAGCTCCAGGGGCTCAGCCTGGGGAGGTCCCGACTGACACTCCAGCTGGCCTTTGTTCTTTTCCACTTCGCTTACAGCCCCAGAGAGCACCTTGGCCCAGTGGGTCGGCAGCAACCCTGCCTCAACCCTGCTAGTCAGGAGCTGCAATAAATTAAAAGCCCATTAAAATATTTTAGAGAAAAGCCTAGAAGTGCTGAACCATTAATTGTGCCACATTCAATCTGTTTTCCCGGAGATTTGAAAAGCCAGATTACCATCTTGGGGGGCATTAGAAAGAATGAAGCTTTCTCCTTTTTCAATTTACATATTTAAAAATGCAGAGATCCTTCCAGTGGCTACTACAACAGGCTTTCCAAGTCCGGCGGCGGCCACTCCCCCCTCTGACCAAAGAGAAAGAAGTCTGGGGTGCCGCGGGGTCTTGCCTTGTGTTTTCAAGTAAGGAATCAAAACTCAGGGCCTGTGGTTGCAAAACAGCTCCAGGAAAACAGGTAGAGGCAGCCACAAAACAACAGTGCTGTTCTCGTTTTGTTCTCCCCTCTTTATTTTTCCCTGCAGCAATCCTTGCTCAGCACAAGTCTGCAGGGAGCTGGAAAGAGCAGCTGTGGTTCCCTGAGGCCAAGACCTAGCAATCAAGTTGTTTACCAAACACTGCCAGGCACCGGGAAAACAACAACAGCACAGGCAGCATTTGCATCTGTTTTTCAAAAACAACCTCCAAAGTCTGGGCCCTGCCGGGTACTTCCTGGCATGGCTCAGAGGGGCACTTGGAAATTAAAGGCATGAACCGCCTGGGGTATGAGCCCCCATGGCCTACGTGTCATCCATTATTCCATTTCTTTTGAAGAGTGCCTATCCGAAAAATAAAAAGGATGGGGAGCGTGCAGAGTTTCCAAGCAGGGGATTCAAACAGACAACATGCTCGTCCCTGGCATTTCCAAGCAAGGTAATAGTGGCCATTTTAGCAAACTGGCATACTTTGCTGGCCACCCAAAACCTCAAGACATCCAGCTGTGGTTCTCAATCTTGAACGAGCACCAGAACGCCTGGGAGGGCTAAGAAAACACAGATTCCTGGGCCCCTCCCCTGGAGTGTCTCATTCAGTAGGTACAGGGCGGGGCGTGAAAATCTCCAGCAAGTTCCCACGTGATGCTGGTGCTACTGGTCCAGGCACCTCGCTTTGGGAAGTAAAGCTAGATGCTTCCTTACCGTCCTGAACACCTGGGGCCTCTTGTCACAGATTAACCTCTCCCATGCATCTGGCAGTGTCATACCCAAAGGAGGTCACAGAACAAAATGGACCGGATGGTTTTCCTTTTGTTCCTCCAGATCCTCCATCTGCCATGCTGCCCCAACCCTCCACCTTGCTCTGTGTGTCTTGGAAGGCCCCCCTGCGTGGATGCATCAACAGGTAGCCTTGTCTTCTGGCTTCCAGCTGGTACAACCAATGGAGGTCTCATCTCAGGAGGACAGAGAAGATAGGGCGTTTATCACCGGGGCACCGGAGGTTGACTATGAAGGATCACAGCTCCTGCCGGGCAGTCCTCTCCCTACAGCTACTGTATCCAGGCTACACCACGTGCCCCCACTTTGTCCTCTCAGACCCAGAAAGGGACAAGCCACCTATTTCCTACCGGGACCCTGACACAAAACTCAAATTCAGTGGCTTCTCCACTAGATTTCCCTTGGCTTGAGAATGCTGTATGTGGAATTTTTTAGACCCACACAACACAAATAAGTAGATGTGTACATACACACTCATATGCACACACAAACAGACATGTACATATGAGTATACATATATATACATACAAATATTTATAGATTTCTTCATGCAGCTCCATCAGAGAGGTCAGGAGACCTGGGAGGACACGGCCAAGGCCATCTCAGGGGGTCTGCACCTGTGTTCCTTCAGGTCCCTGAGCCACAGGAAGAGCGGGCCCACTCTGTCTAATCCGTTACACAACCTGATAGGAAGGGGAGCATTTGGGAGAGCTTCAATCCTTCTCTAATTTACTAACTTAGTTTCTCCTTTGTTGCAAATAGCACCAAAATAGAAAGAGAACAGAAGTGGGTGGAGCAGGCTCCATCACCAACTCCTGTGAATAACTTTCTGACAATGTTGAACCCAGTTCAAAAAGCACTTCGGCTGCGGAAAATGGTGTGTGTTGTCAGCTCACAAATAAAATGCCAATCTGCCTCAATTAATAAGGCTCGGAGAAGAAGAACAAATAATACTTCTGTTTTTAAAATAATCGTAACCTCAAATGTACCCTAGATAGGCATCTATCTCAGCAGCTAAGTTCGAAAGTTCTAGTCAAAATGGTCACCCAGATTTAACCAAATGGGTCACCACAGCCACGTTTGTGGCTTCAATGAGCCCACTGGAGTTCATTTCAATTAAGTTCCCTAGAACTAATCACTATTACTTTTACTTAACTTTCACTAATAAGATTTCTTTCAACTCACCAGAGGACTTACTGATATCTCTGTTCAAGAACAGGTTTTTAAGTAAACCCATTAGATTAATTAGAACACATGGGGAATATGGTGTCTGTGTAATTACTTTTCTAGTTCACTGAGGCTTAACCAGAAATCTGTTTTGTTTGTTTATTCCTCTTCTTCACTAAAAATCCCCTAAACATTCCATTTAAAACTTGAAGGCTGGCCCTCCTGCTGCATCTGTCTGCCTCTCCCCATCTCCCCAGTAAGAACCCAGCTTCTGTCTGAACCCTGCCAAAGACAATGAGTGACTTAACTGTCACCCCCTCTTCAAGGAGTAGATGTACCCTCATCCTGTTGCCTCCCGGCCGTTCTAGAATCCCATTTCATCCTTCATCTTGGTCCCAGGGCTCACTTCTTCCCACCGCCCTCCGAGACCAACATCATGAACAATCTGGAGACTTTCCTCTTTCCTTAAAGATGTCCCTTTCACCTTTCCCAGAAGCCATTCACTCAATATCCCTTGACCTCAGGCAAACAAAGAAGGAAGAGTTGGCCTTTCTTTAATTCCCTTTCTTAGAGCCAAGTTCTGGCTCTGCTAACAGTCTGCCTTGCCTGCCATCTACCCCCAAGGAGAACACCACTGTCCCTCCCCACTGTGATTCCCTGATCCTTGAAAACCCTTCTTCTGATGACCGTGTGTGAGGCGACCACTGCTCCCAACCCAGCCACATGGCTTTTGCCTCTAAATGCCAAGGATGCTCTTCTACACCTTTCTCAGATGTTTTAGTATCTGGTTCACAATTTCGGTCTACATCCCTTCACTGTGGCCACTTCTGTCGACCTCAACAGCCATGAAGACGGTCCTTCCAACAGCCTGGCCAAGGCTTACATCAGACCTGGCACAGATAAGGTACCACTCAAAAAAAAAAAAAAATCATTCACTGAGTGAATACACACCTTGTTATCTTAACTTTCTTACCCTGAAGGCTTCCAGTCTATTTGAGAAGCAGTATAGGGCAGTAGTTGAGAGCACAGGCTATGGAACAGACTTCCCATGTCCCATCCTGGCTATGCTACTTACTAGCTATAACCTTGGGCAAACTCCTCCATACCCCAAAATTGGGATAATATTTGCCCATAAGAGTAAGGGCTCATTAAGTGCTAATGAACCAGAACCACTTGCTCTACACCTGAGGGCATGGCCAAAACTTCGATCTCACCATCCCTTAGAACTGCTCCACCTGGAATAAAGACTCTGAATTCTGAAATTCACTAACCACCTCCCACAGAGCCACCTAGGACTGGGCCCTCTCTCCTGAATTTGCTCCTGGACTGCAGAGACAAGGCACCATCCCTCAAGTCCTTAACTCTTTGCCACACGCACAATCTGTCATCCGCTTTCTAGCCTTCCTCTCTTTTATAGCACTGAAGGCTCACTCCATGTGCCCTGAAAACCCCTGGGTCACTCAGGACACCCCTGTCTTTTCTACCAACTTCCTGCTCGAGCCCTTTGGTTCCTTCACCAGACTGGTCTGGGTGAGGCCAGGCTTGGGTGTAATTCACGGTTTATAGCCTGGATGTCTACACTACAGTGCCCAGGACACAGAAGGTCATTACATGTGATACTAATCTGGGTTCTTTCAGGAAGCCAGGAAGATTCCCCACAAGCCTACTTGGCACTCTACCTATGACAAGTTGCTATTTAAGAATCACGGGAACTCCAGGCTCAATTTCACAAATACCTTCCACTCGTGGTTCAGTTCAGTGGCACAAAGTACAAACCTTCCATCCTCGTTGGCAAACTGGGCTGAGCTAAGAGAGCAGGGCTTATAAAGGTGAGCCGCCTACTGGCAGGGCGAGTGGTGTCTCTGTCCTTGAGGCCCAGGGGAGCCTCAGTTGCTCCCGGGAGGAACAGTCAAGTGAGCAGAGAGCTGGCTGCCACCTGGGCTCTTTATAAAGGCTTTTGTGGGTAAACATGTTTACTTTCTTTTCATTGGCTGGGCTGATCGTGATCAAGTATTTTGTTTTGAGTCTTGTTCTATACACATGTTTACTTGGAGGGGAGAGCTTTGTGATAGCTGGTACACTTGTTTCTCTAACTTTTAAATTGAGAACATATTTTTCACAGCCCGTGGTGAACAACTCCAGGTGGTAAACAAATGATATCATTTCATCTTCACTCTAGAGAGTGGATCCCTATGTATCTGCTCAAAAGCTGGAAGTGGGTTGTGGGTAACCAAGGCTCTCTATTAGAGGAGAACAAGAATCACATTCACAGTGATGATGCTACTAACAAGAAACTTATCACTGTCATCTTTGACCATGGCGGGTCGTGCAGAAGAAGGGAGAGTAGCAAACCCAAGCCTCAGTTTCCCCGGCGGTAACATTCTGTGGGAAGTGACACGCCACAGTGAAATCGGAGGTTGTCGTATGAATAGATGGGATCCGTATTTTCTGGGAGAAGTTACGATTACATAATCAGCATATAGAGCTGATATGGGGGAGGAATAAAACAACTTTTTTAAAAATGAAGAAACCAACTAGGTCACAATATTAACTGCAATTCTTTGAGATGCCTTGTCAAATGATGATTTCTGCCGGCTTTATAATTAAGAAGGAGGTAGCGGCTTCAACTGTAAAAAGGAAGAGCCCTCCATTATTGGAAAGGGAAGAAAAAAAATAAAAAAGAATAAAAAGGGGGAAAAAAATGAAAATAACTTTTGGAAAAAACCAATGGTCTTAAACTAGGGCTTATAAGTGCTGTTTACAGGAATCACTCTGTGGGATGAAGCACCAGGTCCCACCACAGCTGGGCCAAAGCTCTTCTAGAGAATTCTATGGGTCCCAATATTCCAACTAGGAACAAAAGCCTTCTTACTACAGGCTTTTGAGGTGAAATACAAGTGACTTAAAGGAATAAAACCAGAGAGGCCAAACTCTTTGTTCAAGCAAATAATACCAGCCCCGCCCCTGCCCCCCACCCTCAAGTCATCTTCTAAGCTCATGCCCAATTTAAAGAAGTCAAAACACAACAACAAGGAAGTTCAAATTGTTAGAGCATAATAAGATAAACATCCTCATTTACTAAGCGTTATTCTTTCATCATGTATGTTACGGTAGGGAGGCAAAGTAACCCCGTATGCCACCTTATCCATCACCCAAGATGGATGATGTACAGAACATACAGATACCAGAGAACAAACACACTGACCAGACTTCTTTTCCAAGGCTACGGTGTGATTCAGGGATACGATGAGTCAGGAGGAGGGGCCGAGGGCGCCTGGAGGTAGCCACCATCCCTGACATTGAGATTGCCTCTCCACTCAAGGAAGGGGACCCAAAACAAACAGCTGCCCCGATAATTTCAGCAGAAGGGCGATAAGACCCAGGGGGGTGGGAGCTGGATGACCAATCCGTAGGAAGAACAAACCTTGTCCCGGCTTTGCCAACTGTTGGAGAACCTCTGTGAGTCAATGACTTTGTCAGAGCCTGGCGTTCCCTTTCTAAAAACTGACAGCATCGAATCCCACCTTTTTGAACCATCCCATTTCACAATTTTATGCCTTGGTCTCAAATGGAAAACGTCACTTCAGGGGACAACCGACAATTCCAGGCTCCATAATCCGATCGATAACAATACTTGGAGTGCTTTCCAACAACCCACAAAGGCATCCAAGCTCCCACAGCTGAGGAGCAGAAATGGAATTTCAAGTTAATGTGACGCTGGCTGGTGACGAGTCATCAGCATACCTCAGCTTTCAGTTGTCTGAGCAGACAGCTGACTCAGCGGGGATACGGTTACCCAGCCAGCCACCTCCATCTGACCCACTGCCTCAAAGTAATCTGTCTCCCACCTCAAAAGAAAACAAAAAAGTTGAATGACTGATGAAATGACTGAAAAAGAAGTTCCAGTTAATTCTTACAAAATAAAAATAATAATAATAATAATCGGGACTTCCCTGGTGGTGCAGTGGGTGAGAATCTGCCTGCCGATGCAGGGGACACGGGTTCGAGCTCTGGTCCGGGAAGATCCCACACGCCACGGAGCAGCTAAGCCCGTGCGCCACAACTGCTGAGCCCGTGCTCTAGAGCCCGTGAGCCACAACTATTGAGCCCACGCGCAGCAACTGCTGAACCCTGCGCACCTAGAGCCCGTGCTCCTCAACAAGAGAAGTCACCACAATGAGAAGCCCGCGCACCGCAACGAAGAGTAACCCCCGCTCACCGCAACTAGCAAAAGCCTGCGCACAGCAACAAAGACCCAACGCAGCCAAAAATAAATAAATAAATTTAATCATCATCATCATCCTGGTAAACAAAGATGAGGACCATGACCAGGCTCGGAGTGGTCCGAGGTCTGAGGGCCACACTTCCCTCTGAGAAAGGGGGCGGAATGCGGTGCTTTGGAAATGCTCAGGAGACCAGGAGAGGAGCTGATGATTAGGACCAAACCATCCGTGAAAAGTGTCAAAGAGTCAAAGTGGGGAAACGTTTGTCGTAAACACAAGAAAAGAAAGGAACACACTGGCCTTTCACCTTGGTGTTCAACAGAGTGGGAGGCCTCTAGATACGCTCCTGAAGATATCCAACTCTAAGACCAGCCAACGTTGATGGAGCCCTCGCCAGGCCCAGCACTCCTTCCTGACTACACATTTCCATCCAGGCTCTTACAAGCCTCACAAGTAAGTACCGCTATCTTACAGATGTGGAAATTGAGGCTCAGAGAAGCAAAGTCCTCTACCCAAGGCCATGGTGAGTAAGTGATGCAGCCACCTGTATCTGGAACCCAAGAGACTTGGGTACCCAATGGTACCCAGTTGGGTACCCAACTCCCTTCATGGTACCCAATACTACTGAGTACCACTCTTCCAACAGCTCCAATGGGAAACATGAGAAGATCTGGAAAGCCTCCCATGACAAAGCCCAGCTGGAAATACAGGGTTACAATCGCACTCAGCAAATCCTGGTTAGGAGGGAAGTACAAAGCCAAGTGAGCCCTGGTAGTACAACCTGAACGCAGGGGACATCCCCACGGAGGAAGGAGACAGGAGAAGAGGGGCTTATGCAGGCGGCCGAGACACCCCTTCTGTCCTCTCATCACCGGTGCAAAAGAGATGCTTTCTAGTCCTCAATCTCCTCTCTGTTCTCCCAACTCCATCTGATCGCAATCCTAGGCGCTGTGCCTGCCTTCCTTCCCGCCCCCTGCCCCTCCCCAAATGCCACTGTCTAAAGTCTCCAGGGTAAGACCCCTCAAATGAAATTCAGTCGAACATTTATCGAGTCCCCCTCTGAGGAACTGTGGTGCACATGTTTGGGGGTTGGGTCAGGGGGCTATCAAGGCTCAGTTGTCTGCCCAGCACAAGAAGTTAAATTACAATACATGATCGAAATAACATGTCAGGACAACAATGAGAGCTGTGTCACGGGGAATACATGATTAATTGCCAGATGAATTCTACAGACAGTAATCGCGACAAAGTTCAAAAGGAGGGAGAGACCACTTCCAACAGTGGTTCCTAGGGTGCAAACTGTCCACTGAGTTCTCCTTCCCATCGGCTTTGGCCCAGACCAGGAATCTGGCTGCCTGGGGTCTGATTCTGGCTGTGATACTCAAGGACTGAGTTATTCAAGCTCTCCGGGCCTCGGTTTCTGCAGCTATAAAATGGGGGTAAGAACAACTCCTACATCATGGGGTGGTGAAAGGATTAAGCAGGATGATGCACACAGGCCACAGAACAGGCTAAGGGAGATCACCTGTATCTCCTGGGCGATCTCCAGCCCCAGTCTCTATAGCCCATATACCATCTGAATCTGCACACTCGCTCTACATGGCTTCCCCCTCTCTGCTTCCCTATGTCTGCTGCCCAAGCTGTGCCTTCTATTCCAACAAGCTAGAAACCCTGTCAGCCTACCCCGCGAGACCAGCCAGCCACCAGGCCTGGCTCACTGCGTCTGCATGGTGGCTCCTGCATCCACGTTTCCAGCTCCATCTCCAGTACCCCAGGACGAGAGCAAGAACCTGAGAGTCAGAGCGCCTGGGTTCAACTTCCAACTCTGCCAAACAGTAACCTAATGTGTGCTTTTTTGGACAAATTACATAACTTCTCTAAAGTCCTCTGTTTCTGCATCTGTAAAATGGGCTAAAGGGTCCCCACCTCAAAACGCTGCCGTGAAGATTAAATCACACGGTTTGAGAACACTGGAGAGAACTTCTGACCCACAGTAACGGTTCCATACATGAGAGCTGTCATTGTCATCTGTGCTTGGACCACACGATTCACTGTACGTCAGCGTCTGATCGGTCTCTCCCCTCTCTATTCTGAAAGTCACTGCTTGTCCTTCACCGTAACGGATTTGGGTCAGTCACCCACAGAGAAGAATGATGCCTTGTTTATCTTTTAAGCACATCAATCTAATATTACATCAAAGTTTTACAAATAGAAATAAGTACTCTCACCCATGGCCAGGTTCACAGTAAGCTGGCACAGCCTTTGTGGGCGTGAGCAGGGAGGGGGATTTGGCCCTGCTTCAACAAACCATTTAAACCGTGCATTCCTGTTCACCCCTTACTCTTTGGAATTGATCTTAATGAAATAGTAACCACTGGGGAAGAAATGAGCCATAAGGTTGCAAAGCAACGTATCACAGCATTGTCTATGGTCTACAAAAACTGGGAAAAATAAATATCCAATAAAAATTAAATACATTATGATTCACAGTGATGGTGAAATACTATGCAGCCATTAAAAAGGGCTGGAAAAATAAACACGGACACAGAAGGAAACACAACCCCCAAATCATACCTGCTCAGCAAATGTCTGTTGAACGATATGTTGCTAAGTAACAGATACGTGTTACAAAAACTTTTTCTTCTTAAAGTTATGGTTCAGTCACTGTGTGCCAGCTGCTACAAAAGAGCACACTGCATACACTGGGCTACTGCAAACCCCAGTGAAGTGAGTTTTATACATTATCCTCATTTTAAAGACACAAAATGGAGACAGAGAAGTTAAATAACATGTCCAGAGTCACACGGTTAGGAAGGGAAAGCTGTGATATCAACTCGTCTTGGGCCAAAGTCCTTGCTCTTTTCTAACTGACGCTGCTGCTCCTAAAAATATTAGTACATTTACGGTTAAAGTAAGTATATTTCCATGGGAAAAAGACTAGAAAGGCAGACAGAACAACACTAGCAGTCATTCTCTCTAGGGGATGGAACTATAGATGATTTATTTATTTTTGCTCTGGTTTTAAGATTTTTTTTACATTTATCATACGATGCTTTTGTAGTAAGGGGAGAAAGAACAAAGTTTCTTCTATTTTAAAATTCAAATGTCAGCTGCCCTTGTTCCCTTCCCCGTGACAGATACAGATGGCTGGGCAAGGGCGGGGCTTGCTGGGGAAGCAGTGTCGCCCAGTGTTGCTTGAGGGGTTCAGGTGCCAGAGTCCCATGACCTGGAGGCGGCCCACTGGAAAGCCCTGGCAAAACCACTTAGGGATACGGTGAGGGTCAAAGAGGCGGGTTCCAAGCTCCGATCAGGGGCTTCCCTGGTGGTGCAGTGGTTGAGAGTCCGCCTGCGGATGCAGGGGACACGGGTTCGTGCCCCAGTCTGGGAGGATCCCACGTGCCGCAGAGCAGCTGGGCCCGTGAGCTGTGGCCGCTGAGCCTGCGCGTCCGGAGCCTGTGCTCCGCAACGGGAGAGGCCACAACGGTGAGAGGCCCGCGTGCCACACACAAAAAAAACAAAGCTCCGATCAGGGCTCACACTAAGTGCTCTGTAATATGAGTGATTATTATTATGACTAGCGACATCTTCACCACGCTCAACACACTCGATAGCCTCTCTCTGGTGGTGGGACCAAAACGTGGTCTAAGACAGCAAGTTCCAGTATCTTTTAGCCAATAGTCATAAAGGATTGGATGACCACCCCTCCCTCGACCCCGACCTCCCAGGGCTGGAGAAGCAAAAACGTGGACAAGCCCGGAGCACAGCTGCCTGGCTCTGAATCCCATGGATGTCACTTAACCTCTCTGTCTCAGTTTCCTCACTTACAAGATGGAGATAATAGCTCCTACCTCACAGGACTGTGGTGAGGACTTGAGGAGATGATGTAGGCAAGACCCTTCTCCCTGGGTCCAGCCCACTGCGAGTGCTCAATAGATATTACATGTTAGCACAGATTTTCCCCATCCTACAATGGGCTTATGTCCCAATAAACCCACTGTAAATTGAAAATATCGCCAAGTAAAAATGCACTTAATACACCTAACCTGTGAGACACCACAACTTAGCCTAGCCCACCTTAAACATGCTCAGAACATGTACAGTAATCTACAGCTGGGCAAAATCATCCAACACAAAGCCTGTTTTATAATGAAGTGCTGAATATCTCACATAATGTATTGAATACTGCACTGAAAGTGAAAAACAGATTGGTTGTCTGGGCACAGAACGGTTCTAAGTGTGTCGGTTGTTTGCCCTCGTGATCGTGTGGCTGAATGGGAGCCAGGCCTCCTCCCAGCATCACCAGAGAGTACTGTACCGCCTACTGCGAGCCTAGAGAAGGAGCAAAATTCAAAATTCAAAGTACGGTTTCTACTGAATGAGGATTGCTTTTGCACCATCAGAAAGTTGAAAAATCTCAAGTCAAATCATCGTAAATAGCGGACCATCTGTCCTGCAGCATGCACTAATACAGCGCTACTTGCCACGTGGATTTGGCCAAGCTTTAGAGGTTTTCCTTCCTGTAAAGGTTTTCCTGCCATGATTTTCCAAATTTCAACTTGTAATCTAATATGAAATAGACTTTTTCAAATGAGGCATGCCCTCCTGTAGATTCTGATTTGCTCCTGTGTCAGTTCGCTCAGGCTGCCACAACTGAGTATCCTAGGTTAGGTGGCTTAAACAACAGAAATTTATTTTCTCGTAGTTCTAGAGGCTAGAAGTCTGAGATCAAGGTGTCAGTAGGGCTGGTTTCTTCCGAGGGTTCTCTCTTTGGCATGCGGATGGCCCTCTCCTTGTGTCTTCACACGGTCTTCCCTGCCTGTGTGTCTACGTCCTCATCTCCTCTTCTTACAAACATGCCGATCATAATGGATTAGGTCCCACGCTAATAATCTCATTTTAACTCAATTACCTCCTTAAAGACCCTCTCTCCAAACAAAGTCACATTCTGAGGTACTAGGGGTTAGGACTTCAACATAGGAATTTGGGGGGGAACACAATTCAGTCCCTACAGCTCCCCACGTTCTGGAAGAACACGAGTAGACCTCAAATGGAGAATCAGTTGATCCTGAGCCCTGGTGACCTGAGCAGGTACAGTTCCTGGGGATGATGCAGGCACACAGGTACAGCAAGATTGCAGGGTTTCCTCCTAGACAGCCAAGGGCCTCTTCCTCACAGTGTAACGCGTTCCCAGCCCCTCCTCCCGGACCCCCGATCCACACCACAGGCCTATGGCCACCCAACAAAACAGTCGACAACGCTGTGGCCAAGCAGGTCAGCAGCCCCAGCTATCGCTCACATTCCCATCTGTTCCAAAACAGTAGGGAAAGTGCTCATTCCTGGCGTGGACGCTTCAATCTGAGCGCATGAAATAAACATAAATCACACACTCGACGGTCATTTTTAAAATTCAGTCCATGCTTCTATTCAAACAAATTTTTAAACACACACACACAAAATGGAGTTTCTTGAACCACAGCCTATAATTTACCAAGTGCAAATATCTAAGATACATGTGCTGAATTTAAAGAAACAACTATTATTAAACACCCCATTATGTAAGGCGGTGAAATGTATTTGCGCTCTGTACCTCCGTTATAACACTTCAACTGAGCCTCACAACGTTTGGCAGTCCTTTCCTTCGGTGATAATAAAAGGCTTTTCTTTCCATGAAATATCTAAATGAAGTCAAATAGTGTATGTGAAATAAGCCCATAAGTCCTTCTGTATGATGCAATGAAGTCTTGAAATGCTTATCTACTGAGCACTCTAACTTAAAGGCTGGTGGTTTATGTCCCCTACAGAGCCCCGGGACCCTGCTGGCTTGGCCAGACTGTGAAAATAAGCTTCAAATGACCAAACGCAACTGCAACTTTAAAAGTAGGAACCAGACCAGACACAACAAACCACAGAGTAGTCGCCTCACTTGTCATAATTCATGTGTGTGGAATTCAACTGTGAAAGCATTCAGAGTGCTAACTTTCCTCCATTGGGGCATTCCGTGTGCAATGTCAGATTGGGAAAAGCTGCTGATAAGCCTCTCCTGATTACAAGCCGACACGTGGTAGCATTCATCAAAAAAATATTTATCCCAAGCCCGAAACAGCCTTGTCTGTGCCATCCAACCTTGAAACAAGGCAGGCGAGTGCCGCTCTTTTTAAATACCCAGGTTATAACAATATGTGCTCTACTAACGGCTCTGCATGAACATCAAGCTTCTTCCTCTTTTTTTTTTTTCCCTTCTTACTTCCAGTTCTACATTATTCTCCATTTTGATGGCCTACATAATGATCACTTATAGCAATCTTTTTTTGAAAAACAATTTCCTCATGGTTCAATGACTCAAAAATATAATTCTTACAGATTTTTAAAAGAGAAACTTGAATGGATAAATATATACATGTGTAGATTCCAAAGCCATGCACACATATATAAATATAAGAGCATGAAAATGCAATAATCCAATTAGCACATCTTTTTTGGAAGCTATATCGAGCTTAACGAAACTGGCCTAAGCCTCAGGTAGGAATCACAGGAAATGCCAGCGATGCTCACAACTGCCATTAACTCAACATTTACTTTGTGCCACGTGCAGGGCCCAGCCCTCGACATGCATTTTGCTCTCCTTTGGCTCCTCACAACATTCTCATGTAGGATGTTTTCCTTTTACAGAAAAGGAAACTGCAGCTCAGAGATGTTAAGTAACTGCTCAAGCTCACAGAGCAATTCAACAGAGGAACCAGGATTTGAATCTAGTTCAGATTGTGCTATATTGCCTCCCAGTGGTGCCTTAGAGACAGGATACAGGGCCTGGCTAAGGGTAGGGTCACATACCTGGCCCTAAATCACCTCTAAGCTTGGCTAGGGACAGGCAGCACAGCCCAAGCCCCATCTCAGGAGAAGGTCCAAGAGCAGGTGTCCCCTGCAAGTAAGGAAGAAAACCCAAAGAGCTACATCCTTCCTCTCCCAGAAGGACAGAGGGGAAGCAATCCCCACCTGAAAATGAATCCCTAACCTTCCCCGACTCTTACCTTCCCGTTTTGTTACCAAAAACATCATATGAATGTTCCCGAAGAGTCTGGTTTGCCCCGCTGAGAAACACTCAAGGTACTCATAATTAAGACAGAAAAGCAACAGCAGTCTTCTCCTTTCTAGAATGCACTCTAACTTTTCCTGGGTGATAAAAGATGGACAAACGGATGAAAGAAGCAAGAACACTGCATTATCTATTCTCTGAATGCCTCTTCAAACAGGAGCTGGTCACTGCTCAGTGGAGCAGAAAGAGAACGGGACAGTGAGTCAGCCAACGCAGATTCCAGTTCCACTCTCTGCCCCGCAGCTGGGCACGCACTCTCCTCTTCCTATAGTTAGGGGTGAGAAAGACAACCTCTAAGCCTGCGTTTAGCTCAGGCTTTCCGTGATTCTGAGAGCTTCCTTCGAGGGCCCACAACCAGCACCCCAACCCAGCAAAGCTCAGGTGCTGACACTTAACACCAAGGAAGCATCACCTTTAAGAGCTCAACCAAGCATCTTCTTAACAGGGAGCACATAGGATTAGCAGCACACCGGAGATTCCCCGAATAACCAGTAGGTCACTTTCAGGATGACGTGAAAATAATTCACCCTGGCAACCGTTACCAGGCACTTCCAGCTCTCCCAGGCTCCCAGCCCGGCCCACATCCCTGTTCTCATCTCCGGACTTGGGTACCTATCTGCCTCCACGGCATGTCCTCTGGGATGCCTAGACATCTCAGACTCAAGATGTCTAGAACTTGATCTGCCTTCTGAAACAGGCTCCACGTGCATCCTTCCCCCTCACAATTTATGGCCACCCCATCCTCCTAGTCACATTCAGGGAATGGTCTTTGAGTCAATCTTGACTCATAACTTTCTCTCAAATCCTACATCGCTTCCGTCAGGTGGAAGCTGCCTTCAAAACCGATCTCAGGGGCTTCCCTGGTGGCACAGTGGTTGAGAGTCCGCCTGCCGATGCAGGGGACACAGGTTCGTGCCCCGGTCCGGGAAGATCCCACATGCCGCGGAGCGGCTGGGCCCGCGAGCCATGGCCGCTGAGGCTGCGCGTCCGGAGCCTGTGCTCCGCAACGGGAGAGGCCACAACAGTGAGAGGCCCGCGTACCGCAAAAAAAAAAACAAACAAAAAAACGATCTCAGGTCTCACCACTACTCCCACCTTCACTGCCAACAGCCTGGTCATGGCCACCATCACCTCTCCCCTGGATCCCTGCAAAGCTTCCTCACAGATCTCCCTGCTCTTCCTAAACCCCTACGCCCACCCTACACCCACCATGGTCTATTCTCAACACAGCACCAAGAGGGATCCTGTTGAAATTTAAATCAGGTCAATGCCTCCAATGGCACCAGGATACTCAAGGTCAAGGCAAGCCCTTCAATGCTGAGGCCCCGTTAAATCAGGTCACTGCCTCCAGTGGCACCAGGATACTCAAGGTCAAGGCAAGCCCTTCAATGCTGAGGCCCCGTCTGGCACCGTGCTCCTCCTGGCTCACCGCTCCCAGTCACATTCGCCTCCTGGCTGCGTCCCTCAAGCATGCAGAGTCTGCCCTGCGCCAAAGGGCCTTTGCATTAACTGTTCCCTCTGCCTGGAATGTTCTATAGGACTAACTCCCTTCCCTCCTTCAAGTCTTTACTCAAACAGCACCTTTGAAGAGAGTCACCTGGCCACACGATCTAAAAGGACATACGATATAACGTACTTACTACATCTGTCTGTTCCCACCCCCATCTCCACCCGTCTCCCTCCCGAATTATGAGCATCCACAGGGGTGGTAATGTGTTTTATTCCTTGACTTATCCCACATTCCTAAATACTGCCAGATACAAAACAGGCACTTAGTAAATATCTGTTGTGCAAATGACCGAATGGAGGAAAGAAGCCAGAGGAGGGGACCCTCTGAGTAGACTCGCTCCCCCGCAGGCCAGGGTGTAGTGTCTCTGCCTCCCAGAGGTAAGGAAGAAAAGCAGACGCGTCCACACTCAGCAAAGCCCTGGCTCAGACATCACAGCGCTATGTCCTGCACACCGAGCAGACGCGGGGCAGCAGCTCGACTCTTTTGGCCACTGGCCCAGTCACAGCCTCAGAATTCATCTTCCTTATACCCCCACCTCCAGTAAAGACAGACGGCCAGCGCTTTCCCACCCTCCCTCCAAAGCACCACTCCACTGGCTCATGAGATGCCCCAGTCCAAACTCAAGCAAAACGCAGTTCAAACGTGCAAAACTTGAACTCAGTGAAAATTAATTAGATCCACAGCATGCAACTTCAAAAGAAAAATATAAAAGTGGTTATTTTTTTCTAGAAGTCAGAATTTTAATTCAACAGCATAAAGATAATCACGCTATCTACTTTCAAGTTTTAACTCAAAAAGTGCAGTTCATGAATTTGAGGACAATGCATCCTTCTCTCCGGTGCAAGTTGGCGTCTCCAGGCCCTCCGTAATATCAGGGCTGTGATTTGGCCTTTTGGTTGAATGCATAACCAGGGATTTGCTATTCATGCCACCCATCCCCTACCTTCTGCATTTACCCAGAACGCTCTGCAGAAGATGGAGCAGGACGCTTTCACGAGGACCAACACGTCCATTCTTTCCGAATCTTAAGCTCACGTTTCCAATGCCATTTTATTTCTGCTTGTTATTTTACACTCAGACGTGATTAAATTTAAAAGAAACATTCAACCGAATGGTAGATACATTTCCCTGTGATCGAAATTTACACGGCAAAAAACTCTCCATATTTATACAGCTGAGCTGGCCGCAAGTCACTGAAGTCACGCTTACAGAGTAACAGTCGTTTGCAAGCTTTTATTAGTTACTATAATGATCCGAGACAGGGGTCATCAAAATGCCTTTACCAGAGCCAATCTAACATTACTGCAAGGTCCCGCTGTGAAATTAAAGACGTCTAGAGAGGAGGAGGAAGAGGAGGAAAGTGGAGAAAGGGGAACTTTTGTGCTGGGAGGCTACAGAAGAGAAAAACAGTAACACAAGTACGTAACGCCGGGAAAAGAACAATGTTTACCGTAAGTTCTATCTAATGCACCTTTACTGATTCAACATAAGGAAAAATATTTTTGCAACTAGGGTAGTGAGATCCAGGGATATAGTAATAAGAAAAGTTGTCAAAACAACAATGACAAAAAACCCTCATCTTTTTAAGGAAGGCACAAGGAGTCAGAATACCCTGTGTCTCCAATATTTAGACAGTATACTGTCTGAATGCATGAGAAGGATGGCCAGTGTAGTTCATCTGAGATTCTATCATAGCTTTTGTCTAATCAAATATTCATTAAATACAGATTTATAAAAGACACATGACAACTAAATGCACTGCTTGATCCTGGATTGGATCCTGGACTGGGTTAAAGAGTAACTATCAAAGGCTTTACTGCCACACTGACAAAACTAGACAACAGTCTTATATCAATGATATTAAACCTTCTGTTTTAATAAGTGTACTGTACTTATGTAAGAGAGCAGCCTTGTTAGGAAATAAGTACTCACTGAAGTATTTTATGGCAAAGGTGCCTGAGGTTTCTAGCTTGCTTTCAAATGATTTAGGAAAATTATCTGCAAACATACAGAGTGTGTGTGTGTGTGTGTGTCTACCCGAGGAAGAGGAGGAAAGAGGTAAGGAGGAAGGAAATGATAAAAAATAGAGCCAAGTGTAAACAATTGGTGATCCGGCTAAAGGGTATATGCAAATTCCTTGTATCATTCTTGCAGCTTTGGTGTAAGTTTGAAATTATATCAAAAGAAAAATGAGCTCATACTCTGTATCCTAATCTCACTCCTAAAATATATTATCTTGATTATTTTCTGCAAAATGAAAGACAGTAACCAGAATAAGATGCATTCTTTTGTTCATGCACTCATTTCATTTAGTCATTCAACAAACATTTGGAGGGACTTGCCTGGTGGTCCAGTGGCTAAGAATTTGCCTTCCAATGAAGGGGAAGAGGGTTTGATCCCTGGTCTGGGAACTAAGATCCCACATGCCGCAGGGCAACTAAGCCCACACACCGCAACTACTGAGCCCACATGCACTAGAGCCCGTGCACCGCAACTGCTGAGCCCAGGCACTCTGGAGACCACGCACCATGAGACAAAAGCCCGTACGCCGCAACGAAGAGCCCGTGTGCCGCAACTCAGACCCAACGCAGCCAAATAAATAATAAATAAATTTTAAAAACAAACATTTGCAAAGCACCTACCCAGTGCCAAGTGTGGCTCGCCTGTCAGAACGGACTGTGTGCTTTCTGTTTCACTCACTGTGAATTTCGAATGGTTGCATTATTGGCATGAGAAAAACATGGCTTCCCAATTTGGAAATGAGGTCAGCCATGCTAGTTGGTCCTGAGAAAATAACCCATTTTCAATACAGAGCTTTAAGAAGTCAGAAAAAAGGATCAAAATACTGTGTCTTACTTTGGCTAAAAATATTAACCTACCCTGAAGGTGATCTACCAAAAAAAAAAAAAAAAAAAAAATTAGACCTGGCTGTGCAAAACACGTATGACAATCACAACACCTCTGCAAGTCCAAGTCCTTATAGACTCACTGCATCAACAGGAGGACAATAACCAAATGCTTTCAAATGATGGAAATGCTATCTAGTCATGTGTGACATGAGTTAAGGAAGTAACAACGCAAGAATGCGTTTGTCTCCCATTGCCCAGGGGTTTCCTGGGTTTAGCAGCCAAACTGGCAACAGGGATTATATTATCAAGTAGTATCTATACCACTTTATTAACTGTTGGGGAAATGTCTATTATAATAATTGTCAGCGAAATGATGTTTATTTTACTACCACCAGAGCAACTTGGCCGATCGAATTGAGATTTTTCATCCGATCATTCCCAGAGAATGGCCAGCATTCCAGGAACGTTGAGCTGATCACATCACTTCTCCCTTACCTTAAGTCTGCTGTGGTTCATATCAGAGAGGAGAAAAGGCTTTTTCTTTTACAGAGCACTAGCTTAGCAGGCTGCCTGGTTCAAATTCCAGCTCCCCCACTTAGCTGAGTTATCTTGAACAAGCTAATTAACCACTCTAGGCCTGTTTCCCCAACTATAAAATGGGCAAAGAGCCTCAGTGGGTTACTGCAAACGTAACAAGAAATTATTAAGTGTTTGGAGATACTGTTACCTACACTGAGTGATTTGTTTCATCTTACCTCTGGCATATTCCTCTGCTATATAAGTGACAGTATTAGCTAACATTTCTCATAGAAATCCATTAGGTGCACTGGATGGTACCTCAAAGTTTCAAATCCACTCAATAACTAGCTATTTAAGAAATGGTACATTCAGGTCTTCTGCCCATGTTTTAACTGGGTTGTTTGCTTTTTTGATGTTGAGTTGTATGAGCTGTTTATATATTTTCTGTCATATCATTTGCAAATATTTTCCCCCGTTCACTAGGTTGTCTTCTCATTTTGTTGATGGTTTTCTTTGCTGTGCAAAAGCTTTGAAGTTTAATTAGGTCCCATTTGTTTATTTTTGCTTTTATTTCCTTTCTTTTAGGAGCTGGATCCAAAAAAATATTATGATTTATGTCAAAGAGTGCTCTGCCTATGTTTTCCCTCTAGGAGATTTATTGTATCTGGTCTTACGTTTAGGTCTTTAATCTACTTTGAGTTCATTTTTGTGTATGATATTAGACAATGTGCTAATTTCATTCTTTTCCATGTAGCTATAGAACTACCATATGACCCAGCAATTCCACTCCTTATTATATATCTGAAAAAAACAAAAACACTAATTCGAAAAGATACACACACCCCAACGTTCACAGCAGCGTTATTTACAACCGCCAAGATGTGGAGGAAGCAAGCTAAGTGTCCATCAACGGATGAATGGATAAAGAAGATGTGGTATGTATTTACATACGAAGGAGTACTACTCAGATCTAAAAGAGAAAGATTTCATTCTTTGTTGCTGCCATCTGCAGCAACATGGAGGGACCTGGAGAGCATTATGCTAAGTAAAATAAATCAGACAGAATAAGACAAATACTGTAGGATATTACTTACATGTGGAATCTAAAAAGATACAACAAGCTAGCAAATGTAACAAAAAAGAAGCAAACTCAGATCTAGAGAAGAAACTAGTGGTTACCAGTGGGGAGAAGGAAGGTGGGAGGAGCACGTTAGGGGTAGGAGATTAAGAGGTACAAACTGTTAGGTATAAAATAAGCTACAAGATTGTATTGTACAGAAAGGGAAATACAGCAAATACTTTACAATAGCTATAAATAAAGTATAACCTTTAAAATTTGTGAGTCACTATATTGTATACCTATAACTTATATAATTTTTTTCAATGGTGCAATGGAACATTAAAATAATAAACTCTTCCCAGGGGCTTCCCTGGTGGCGCAGTGGTTAAGAATCCGCCTGCCAATGCAAGGTACATGGGTTCGAGCCCTGGTCTGGGAAGATCCCACATGCTGTGGAGCAACTAAACCTGTGTGCCACAACTACTGAGCCTCCGTGCTGCAACTACTGAAGCCCACGCACCTAGAGCCTGTGCTCTATGAGAAGCCCGTGCACCGCAACAAAGAGTAGCCCCTGCTCGGCACAACGAGAAAGCCTGCACACCACAACGAAAGCCCAGTGTGGCCAAAAATAAAATAAATACGTAAACTCTCCCCAGTGAAAAACTCTCAACTTATCCTTCTAAGACAGAATCTTGCTGGACATTTTCTGGTGTTTTTTGTATCTTATCTAAGTACATGCATCTCTCTAAGAAATTTTATTAATACAAACAGCTAGCCGGACCAGATGATCTCATCAGATCACCGGCAGCAATGACTCCCTGACTCCGGATTTTACCCTTGTTAGGCAACAGAATTCTTCTACAGATGGGAAAACTCAAACTCAAGGTCAGTCAACCCCAAACCTTCCCATTCTCGTTATTTGTTTAGAAATGTGCTAATGCTGTGCGAGAAAGGAATATACAGAAAACATGATCCCTGCCCTCTAGGCAATTACAGTCTAGTTCCACAGGAGAACATAGATTCCTAAAGGACTCCTCTTAGGCTCTCTTCTCCCCTTTTTTGAATGCTCTTCACTTGTCTAAATGGAATATTTTCCCAAGTGATGTACATTACTTCCAGGGCTAGTCCATAAAATTTTCACTTACATGATCCTCTTTGCCCTTGTTTTTTCTCTCATTTTAAGCTCCCAAACTTTTAAACCGCAGGCAGAAGATGGCAGAGCCAAAGATGGAAGGGGCAAGAGTGCCTGAATCAACGCTTGGAGGAGAAGAACATCAATCAGAAAAAGATCATCTATTGGATTTGAGCCATTATACACGTGTGGGATTATTTGTTACAGCAGCTAGCATCACCAGCTAACACACCGACCTTCGCTCTGTGACCTCATAATCAATTCCACCAACATTTATTGAGCTTATACTAAATGCTGAGCTCTGTGCAAAGCAATGGGGGATACAATTGGGGCAGAAAGAACTGGCAGGGGTTCTGCACATATGGGGGTAGTGATGTGATACAGGATAAAAGAGTGAGCGAACAGACACGTGGGCATGTGCGGAAGGCTGGAGATACTAAGAGAGATAACACTTGTTCTATAGTACAGTGCAGCATCGCAGAAAAGCCGTAGAGCTTAGCTGTCCCATTTCAGGCCTTATTCTCTGCTATGCAGATCAGTGACCTAACCTGTATAAATCTTAGAGCCTCCTAACCTTCTGACAACTAGAATCAGAATTCTCCTGAGAAGTTACAGACTTTTTTTTTTATAGGAGCCAATCTCTACTCATTCAGCCCTCCTTCCTGAGTTCTCCATCCTCATTTTCCCACAGTTTCTCTGATTTCAAGCAACAGATCCTTATATTCACCTAATTTGTGGTAACTTTAATTCTATTCTTTGGCTTAAAAAATTAAAAGACTCAGTCTTCTGGATGCCTCAAAGAAATAAGTCCAAAGCCCAATTCCTCCACAACTTGTAAAACCAAGAATGACACAATGGGATAAATACTTTAAATCACAAAATGTGTGTTTGCTGCTGAATCTCTGTAAGAGAGCTAACCAGCTCTGCTGGGCGATATAAGCAAATGCTTTGCTCTCTCTAGGGTCCAAAATACTTTCCCCAAATAGGGTGGCCAGGCCCTGCTGGATACAATGTCTTCTGTGAAGGAGTCTGTGTTAGATGCAACAAACACGTGTCAAAACATTCCTACGACATGGTTTTCCAGCTAAGAAACAGGTAGGTGACCAGACAACCTCCCGACTTAACATTAAAATCGCATAAACATCTAGTACCAAATACAGGAAAAAGCAAAACAGAATAAAAAGAGAAAAACGCACACAAAGAAAGAAGGGAAAAAAGCACATGGGCACACCTCTCCCCCTGACACATACACCATTCCCTTTTAACTTCATACGTCTCCCCAGTCATCTTGGGACATTTCTTCATCTTACTACGAGTGTCTGAAACACAGAACATATTCTCTGCTAACCCATAAAAGAACTACTCATAGACTTCTGTTTGCCTCATCAATTTCTACACCTTTTTGAAAAATAGATCGTTTTACATTCCTTTTCAATGACGGAAAAGCGTTCACATTTTTGAAAAACATATATCCATTACTTTTGTGTATGTGCAGACTGACTTCCCAGCGTGAAACCGGCCGACCCCTGTAAATGTTCTCATTCCAAACAGGAGGGAAAGCCCATCTTATGTAACTCCACAGGAATCCTTGCAGGATTATATCAGAGGCAAACCTCTCGGTGGCTCGTCAGAAATCGTCCCTGTCTGTCACTAAGGTTAGATTTGAGGACATCTTTACAAGGATATAAGCAGGCCTTCCCCCGACATTTCCCAGAACGGCCACAAAACACTATTCCATGTGGCCTAAAAATGTCAGCATGAGACTGCCCTTGACAAAACGGCTTCAAGTCTAAAGTGTTCTAGCACAGGGATGAATACGCCAGGCCGCCCCAAAATGCTGAGAACAGTTCGTATCAGAAACCTGTCGGTCTTGTGTCTCTACTTAGCCTGTAGGAACCAAAACAGGTTGGCACTGACAAGGCAGTTGAAATTTCTATGACATTTACTATTTTTTTCTCTAAAGCAACTCAGGTAAAGTCGCGAGGCATCATCAACAATGACAGCTGCCATCTGAGAGCAAAGAGATGACCTGACTCTGCCACCCACACCAAGCAGAACGCATGCAAATGAGAACAGAAAGAGAAACACACCAGGGGAGACATGAGGACCATTTCCCACCCTGCCCCCCCCCCCCCGACTTGCACCAACGCCGGCTTGGTGATCATTCAGCGTCCACGCGTGCATCCACTCTGGGCCAACACAGTGGACGTCGTCAGAAAGAAGCCGCAGTCCGGGGGAATGACAGAGAAGCACAAGTACAATTAAAATACAGGGAAATAAATGCTAGGTCAGGGTGGGTAGGGGTGGGCAACAGCACAGTAAGCCTCCTAATTTAAACTGAAGGGAACGGACAGAGAATACCAGGGAAGGTTACTTCCCTGAAACTGTCATCTGAAGCAAAAAGAAGCAGGTGGTTGGGAGCCAGGGAGCCCGAAAGTGTGGATCAATGACCTGAGAGCCCAAGTTGGTCCAAAGATGTGTTGGCTTTGGGCAGACTAGATCAGCTCTACTTTTATTCAGATTCCAACTTATAATAATCAAGAGTAAACATTGTTTATTTAAGTTACCTAGTTTCTTTGGAAGATGCAAGGAAAAGAGATCTGGCCACTCTAATCCAACTAATATTTTTCTTAGAGAACAAAGGGGTGAGAGGCTGAACACCCCAATGGAGCCATTTCACCTGTTTGCTGGCCCCTGTCGACTGCCGAGTTTGCAGCCCCCCTTCTAGGCAGGGGAAACCACACACACGAAGGCCCAGAGGCTATTTTAACATGTCACCCATGGCCCCTACAAGCTCAGCCTTGGCTCCAAGACTCCAAACTTCTCATAAAGCCCTCTGACGTGGTTCAGTTTCAAGTCTCTGCTTGAAAGCCACAGAACACCTGAGCAGCAAGAGATGATGCCAGAGCCACTACTACAAAGGGCAGATAACAAAACCCAAATAAAAAAACAACCACCCAGAAACATCTCAAGCACCACGCACCAGCAACTGCAAAAGCCAACCCTCGGGCCTGGCAAGAATTCCGAGAGAGACACTGGCACCAGAAACACTGAGCTCCCGGCGGGCGGCTGTCCAACGACGGGGGCAAAGGTGCCCAGGCTCAGCTGTCCATGCCGGCACATCCAATCCAGAGAAACTTCTTTTTTCATAATATTCATATATCTCAGGGTAAACTCTACTCTGTTTAAAGAGAGACAAACAGACCCGAAAGACAGGAAATACCACCAGACTGCTTTTCCTGTGGTGGTGTTTTCCAAGAGAGGCTAGGAAATTGGGGTACTTAATAAGTTAGAGACAGAGGGACAGAAAGAAAACAGGTTCTGGATTCTGAGAGGCTTGAGTTTCAATCCTGAATTGGCTACGTGACCCTGAGCAAGGGAAGTGACTGTCCTGGTTCTCAGCACCCTCATCCCCAAGACGGAGAAGGCCCTGGCCACGGCCCAGATTGGTTGTCAAGGTTAAATACAATTTATATAAAGATAGCAGGTGGCACTAGCGAGCTTGACGACTCCTACCATGACCCAGGATCTTTCTGGGCCAATGCCACCCCCTGTCAATCCTCCCGTGTCCTGGTATAAATTCATCAAACTACTGTGCAAGGATGTCACACAGAAAGAAAGAAATACAACCCGTGACTCAGGCCCATCCACTATACACGTGTCTGACATTTGCACGAAGGGAGGATGTGGTGGTCGCACGCAGGATGGGGCCTTCAGTAAAATGGAGAGAGACGCTGGCATAGTTTTCCTTTCAAATTCCCATGGGGTTTGCATTCTTCTCCATAGTATTCTGAGCAGTCACAGTGTTTGCACTTTTAATTTTCCCAAATTCAACTAAATGGGCTTAGCAGAAAGAGAAGGTGGATCAGAACGTGACCCTTACATGGCAACAGGGCTCACTGCAGACATAATTAGCCAAGATGGGGTCATACTGGAATGGAGCAGGGCCCCTAATCCAATGGGACCTGCATCCTCAGAGGGAACACCACATGAAGATGAAGGAAGACATCAGGGTGATGCTTCTACAAGCCAAGGAATGCCAGTGATTGCCAGCAAACCACCAGAAGCCACATGAGGCGGCACCACACAGAATCTCCTTCACAGCCCTTAGAAGGCACCAACCCAGCCAACACCAAGCCAGTCTTTCGGCCTCCAGGACCGGGAAACGATACATTTCTGTTGTTTGCGCTGAAGAAGGAAAGGAAAGTGGGAATGCAGGGCGGGGAGAGGGAAGAGGTGATCCTTTAAGCAATGACTTCAGGAGGGCCGCCATGCCACACCAAGAGCTATACCTGTGCCAACCCCTACGGGATGATCCCACTGCTGGCCACGCCCCTTCCTTTTCCCCATCAGGCAAAGAAGGGATGTAACAAGGAGGACGACCAGCATCCTTCATCCTCTGCCTTGACTGATTAAGACCAGAGCTGACAGTGAAGGAGACAGAGAGCATCCACCGTGGGTATTTCTACTAAGACAACACCCGGCTGCAGTGGTGTGGGGAACAGGGAGGAGAGACGAAGAAAAGCTGAGGTCTGGGCGCTGTGAGCTGGGTAGGTGTGAGAGAGGAACTCAGGAGATGGTTCCAAACTGGATTCCATTTGCTGCCAAAAACAACTTTCATTTAAGAATATAAAATAATTAATATTTGCAGGAAGAAAAAAATAAGACTAGAGGAATTACACTGGACTAAAGGAGTCCAAATTTAGATTAAGGAATCTAAATCTTGGTACTTATTTGGATTCCATGGAATACCTTTTTATTCTTAAAATAAATGTTCTTTTTTCTAAAAATAGCCGGTTCTGGGTTCTGATACTTGTAGGCCAAAAGAATTTTTTTCAGCAAAACTCTAAGAATGTGTATCTCTGGGTAGCAGTGTCAAGGCTGGTTTTTATTTTCTCCATTTAGCTAATTTACCTTTTCCAAGTTGCCTACCATGACTACTTTTTCTTTGTAATACAGATATACTTCTTCTGTCAATGCCAGAAGTTCTCAAATGTTCTGACTTTATGGCACTCTTAGTGTCTTGGAAATTTTTTCATGGCATTCCTCCTCTCCCCACCTCCCCAGCCCAGGCCAAAGAAATGCCTAACAATTCCATTTATTAAGTAGTTAGGTCCAAGCAACTAGTATTAGACCTAACAACTTAGTACCTCTTTGGGGAAAAAATAAATCGAAAGGAAAAGTATTTTTATTTCATTCTTAAACAACACAATATTTACTAATAGGGCATATGTGCCTGTTGCAAAGTGCACAGTTTCTCACACCTCGAAATGAGATTGGACATGGCCACCCTTGTCTTCTGTTCCATGTTGGTTTTCCAAATGGTACATTGCCTTTTATCACAGCAACTGCCATAAACTCAGCTATGCTAAAATACACACTGTCCGTGGGAATACAACAAAATCTAACAATGAAACCGGGAATAACCTAGGAGCTTGCGCCGTGCCCAACAGATGCTGCGTTCTACTGTATTCCGCTGAGGCAGCCCTTAAGAGCTTGCAGCCCAGGGTACCTCAGCACATGGTTTGGGAACTGCCTCTTCGTACATTCACACAGGCCTGTGTACACATACTTTTAGGAGTTTACTAACCTTTTCCACACTAGCAAAATCAATTTTTTCATATTAAGCCAAAGAAGGTACAAATTTTTTGAAAAACGAGCCATCCTATCTGTCTGGTGTTTAACGATAATAGTTTTAATTCACAAACTGGTCCAAAAAGAAAGTTTAAGCACAGGTAACTGCAATGCAGAGAGAAGCAATTTACCTCACTTTAAGAAAAACGATAGTTCTAAAATTTTAGCAATTAAAGACCTCTCTCTTAAGCCAAGCTATAGGTAAATTTTTTTTGTTTGTTTTTGTTTGTTTTGGTTTTTTTTGCGTTATGCAGGCCTCTGTTGTGGCCTCTCCCATTGCGGAGCACAGGGTCCGGACGCGCAGGCTCAGCGGCCATGGCTCACGGGCCCAGCCGCTCCGCGGCATGTGGGATCTTCCCGGACCGGGGCACGAACCCGTGTCCCCTGCATCGGCAGGCGGACTCTCAACCACTGCGCCACCAGGGAAGCCCTAGGTAAATATTTTAACTTGGGATTAATAAGCAGCAGCTACAATGCCAATAAATTATTTTCAGTAACACATTCAAATCAGGAGGAAGAGTCACATAATCGTTCTTCTTAAGATGAGTATTTTACTTTGGAGTGACATCCAGAGTCACCTTATGCATCTATTGAGATGATCATAGGGTTTTTCTCCTTCAATTTGTAAATATGGTGGATCACATTGATTGATTTGCGTATACTGAAGAACCCCTGCATTCCTGGGATAAACCCCACTTGATCATGGTGTATGATCCTTTTAACGTGCTGGTGGATTCTGTTTGCTAGTATTTTGTTGAGGATTTTTGCATCTATATTCATCAGTGATGTTGGTTTGTAATTTTCTTTTTTTGTAGTATCTTCGTCTGGTTTTGGTATCAGGGTGATGGTGGCTTCCTAGAATGAGTTTGGGAGTGTTCCTTCCTCTGCTATATTTTGCAAGAGGTTGAGAAGGATAGGTGTTAGCTCTTCTCTAAATGTTTGATAGAATTCGCCTGTGAAGCCATCTGGTCCTGGACTTTTGTTTGTTGGAAGATTTTTAACCACAGCTTCAATTTCAGTGTTTGTAATTGGTCTGATCATATTTTCTATTTCTTCCCGGTTTAGTCTTAGAAGGTTGCACTTTTCTAAGAATTTGTCCATTTCTTCCAGGTTGTCCGTTTTATTGGCACAGAGTTGCTTGTAGTAATCTCTCACGATCCTTTGTATTTCTGCGGTGTCAGTTCTTATTTCTCCTTTTTCATTTCTAATTCTGTTGATTTGAGTCTTCTCCCTTTTTTTCCTGATGAGTCTGGCTAACCGTTTATCAACTTTATCTTCTCAAAGAACCAGCTTTTAGTTGTATTGATTTTTGCTACTGTTTCATTTCTTTTTCATTTATTTCTGATCTGATCTTTATGATTTCTTTCCTTCTGCTAACTTTGGGGGTTTTTTGTTCTTCTTTCTCTAATTGCTTTAGGTGTAAGGTTAGGTTGTTTAAGATTTTTCTTGTTTTTTGAGGTAGAATTGTAGTGCTAAGAACTGCTTTTGCTGCATCTCATAGGTTTTGGGTCATCATATTTTCACTGTCATTTGTTTCTGGGTATTTTTTGATTTCCTCTTTGATTTCTTCAGTGATCTCTTGGTTGTTTAGTAGAGTATTGTTTTGGCTCCATGTCTTTGTATTTTTTACAGTTTTCTTTCTGTAATTGATATCTAGTCTCATGGAGTTGTGGTCGGAAAAGATGCTTGATACAATTTCAACTTTCTTAAATTTACCGAGGTTTCATTTGTGACCCAAGATGTGATCTATCCTGGAGAATGTCCCATGAGCACTTGAGAAGACAGTGTATTCTGTTGTTTCTGGATGGAACATCCTATAAATATCAATTAAGTCTATCTGGTCTAATATGTCATTTGAAGCTTGTGTTTCCTTATTAATTTTCTGTCTGGATGATCTGTCCATTGGTGAAAGTGGGGTGTTAAAGTTGCCTACTATGATTGTGTTACTGTCCATTTCCCCTTTTTATGGTAGTTAGCATTTGCCTTATGTATTGAGGTGCTCCTATGTTGGGTGCATAGATATTTACAACTGTAATATCTTCTTCTTGGATTGAGCCCTTGATCATTATGTAGTGTCCTTCCTCATCTCTTATAATTGTCTTTATTTTAAAGTCTATTTTGTCTGATATGAGTACTGCTACTCCAGCTGTCTTTTGATTTCCATTTGCATGGAATATCTTTTTCCATCCCCTCACTTTCAGTCTGCATGTGTCCCTAGGTCTGAAGTGGGTCTCTTGTAGACAGCATATATACAGGTCTTGTTTTTGTATCCATTTAGCCAGTCTGTGTCTTTTGGTTGGGGCATTTAATCCAAAGTAGACATACAGATTGCCAACAAACACATGAAAAGGTGCTCAACATCACTAATCATTCGAGAATGCAAATTAAAACCACAATGAGGTATCACCTCACACCAGTCAGAATGGCCATCATCAAAAAATCTAGAAGCAATAAATGCTGGAGAGGGTGTGGAGAAAAGGGAACCCTCTTGCATCTTTGCTGGGAATGTAAATTGATACAGTCACTACGGAGAACAGTATGGAGGTTCCTCAAAAAACTAAAAATAGACCTATCGTATGACCCAGCAATTCCACTACTGGGCATATACCCTGAGAAAACCGTAATTCAAAAAGGGTCATGCACTGCAATGTTCACTGCAGCACTATTTACAATAGCCAGGACATGGAAGCAACCTAAATGTCCAACAACAGATGAATGGATAAAGAAGATGTGGCACATATATACAATAGAATATTACTCAGCCATAAAAAGGAACTAAACTGAGTTATTTGTAATGAGGTGGATGGACCTAGAGTCTGTCATACAGAGTGAAGTAAGTCAGAAAGAGAAAAACAAATACTGTATGCTAATGCACATATATGGAATCTAAAAAAACAAAATGGTACCGATGAACCTAGTGGCAGGGCAGGAATAAAGACGCAGACATAGAGAACGGACTTGACGACACACGAGGGGAAGGGTAAGCTGGGACGAAGTGGGAGAGTAGCACTGACGTATATACACAACCAAAGGTAAAATGGATGACTAGTTGGAAGCTGCTGCATAGCACAGGGAGACCAGCTCGGTGCTTTGTGACCACCTAGAGGGGTGGGATAGGGAGGGTGGGAGGGAGGCTCAAGAGGGAGGGGATATGGGGATATATGTATACGTATAGCTGACTCACTTTGTTGTACAGGAGAAACTAACACAACAATGTAAAGCAATTATACTCCAATACAGATATTAAAAAAGAAAAGTCACCTTAGGTGATATTCTAAATTCATGACTTGCCAACTTTTCTAATTACATGTTTTCCTTTTTTTGTTTTTGTCTTTTCTAGTTGTACTTTTCCATGTAAACATGTGTAGAAATTGTATGGAGTGAATGATTCAAGATCAAGATAAAGGGCTAAAGGTATGGGTTCAGTGACAGCAGGACCTGAACTGCCTCAGATATGACTGAATTGTGAGTCAAGCTGGACTAGATCACCTTTCAAGCTTAATTCCTTCCCTCACCCCTATTTAATAATTCTGCCAACTCGGAGGGCGGGCCCAGCAGCAAGGAAAACCCACAAGGCTGAGAGACATGTAGCTCGCTTGGATTCCTTAACTCATCATAGATATGGACGAATGTGTCCATGTAACTTTGGGGGAAAAATTAATTATGTTGCCAATCAACAAACAGCAACACAAAATAACACTGTGGACGGAAACCGAACAGAAAAAAAAAATACCCTAAACAGGAAACAATTTCAACTCGCTGTCCAGCCAGAAACAAATGTTTTAAAGAGAGAATGAATGACCTTCCAGGTGCATGAAAAACTCCATCAAGTTTTACACCTTGGCGGGACCAGAGAGGCCTGGTGTGCTCTGTCCTAACTTCACTGTGTGTCTAACAGGAGTTAATTTTAACTTGCTGGCAAATGCAAATACATTAAAAAAAAAAAAAAAGCAAGCCAATTAAGACACAAGTGTTTAAAGACACAAAGAGTAATTACAAATGTATTATTCATACCTAATTTACAAGATGAACTTCTTTCCGTAAAATATTAAACTGTTTACATGCAGGCTGCGAAGACAATTTTTGAACTGTTCAGGTCCCGCTACAAAGCAATGACTATTAGCAACGCCAACAGCTTCTGGCTGACTTACAGTGTGGATGAGGCGGTAATCAGAAAATGTTTGACCTCAAGATATCTACTTGACCTCAGAGAAATGCAGACTCGCCTGCTATAAAATCCTAAACAATGGGGCAGACAAGGTCACAAGGTCAGCGCGAGTATTAACAGGTCACCGTTCGGCCCACTTGGGAGCAATTACTTCCAGTCATGGCTAAGTGGACACTTGATTGAATACCACTAAGACAGCTCACATCCCACGGATAACAATCCTCACAGCGATTAAGAATTAAAGCCCCCATGATTCAGCCTTTATTACTCAAATGAACCTAATTCTTCCATAAAAAACTCTTGGTATATGCCTGCTGCAAGGTCTAAATTGAAATGCCACCTCATTAAACAATAATATCTAATTTTATCTAAATGAATTTTCATGAAAGTGCGCCACACAGCTCAGGAATTTTTAAAATGAATTATCACAAGTGATACATAATTTCACCAAAACTGGGGCAGAAAAAAAAAAATAGCTTTAGGAATAAAAGGAAATATCAATGTTGAATGAAACACCTTATTCTGCCATGGCTAGAGACAGGGACAGAGCATGTCAGCGGCCACGAAACACGGATCGCCTATTTTAAGAAAAATCTTAATTTTCACTAATGTCAGGAAGAAAAAAAACGAACCCACCAATGATGGAGGGAACTTTAAAAATTATATAAAGATTTTAGGTCCTTGTTCTAAACCAACTGGATCTGTGGTCCTAGGAAATCATATTATTTTAAAACTCCCAAGTGATTCTCACCCACAATCACGTTTGAGAGCCCTGGCACGTAACAGGAACAAAGTCTCACCTCATGGACAAGGTTACAAAATGCCGGGGGCATGAGGATGCCGCTGCCATCCTCCTTCCTTTACAGTCTCCCCCCATGATTCTGCTGAGGCCCTTACATTTCTTTTTACCATCACCTTCTACTTATGTCAAGTGATGATTTTCTCATTACAAGAGTAAGTGTAATTGTTTCTTTTTAATGTAAAATGATTTACTTTTTAAAAAAGATGGGGCATATATATACACATTGAAATATTATTCAGCCATAAAAAAGAACGAAATAACGCCATTTGCAGCAACACAGATGGACCTAGAGATTCTCATATTAAGTAAGTCAGAGAAAGACAAATATCGTATGACATCAATTATATGTGGAATCTAAAAACATGATAGAAATGAACTTATAACACAGAAGCAGAAAACAAACTTATGGTTACCAAAGGGGATGGGAGGGGGAGAGATAAATTAGGAGTTTGGGATTAAGAGATACATACTACTCCATATAAAACAGATAAAAACAACAAGGACCTACTGTATAGCACAGGGAACTATATTCAATATCTTGCAATAACTATCATGGGAAAGAATCTGAAAAAGAATATATATATATATACATATGTATAAGTTAATCACTATGCTGTACACTCAAAACTAACAACATGGTAAATGAACTATACCTCAACAACAACAACAAAAAATCAGGTACTAAAAGAAACTACTGATATCGCTTTAAACAGTGAGTACTGGTGGTATGTGACGTCAGTCGACATAAGGACCAAATGTAGGGTGACAGTGACACACGATGAGCTAAGAAGTACAGGGCCAGCCCTTTCCTTCTGGGTCATATAGATCCCGTAAATATGCACACGAAGTAAGAATCCAGAGTTTACGCCCAAATCTGTCCCTCAGCTGACAAGGTGGACGTTCCCTGCCAGGGAAATCTTGAAACCTAGGTCAAGAGATACAAATGACCCCTGCTGAAATGTACAGTTATTAACAGTCTAAATACAAATTACATGTCATATAGACACCCATAAGGAATAAAATTGGGGAGAAATTAATACAGTAAGGGAATTCCATCCAAAGCAGAAATGGGGCTCTAAGAAGCAAACGAATCATTTTAGGGTCTTATATTTTAATCAATATTTATTTAAAAACCCTGAATGTGGCACCGTGGTCATATACAGCCTCACCCCTACGCCTCAGTCACCCCACCCATGCATTTGTGTGAATCAGAAGAGTTCCCCTCTGGGGGAAGGCAGGTCTGCAAGACCAGATGAGCAGAAGAACTATAGGTTCCGTTTTTTTAAAGGCACCTCTTTTTCTAGGCTGACACAGACAGGGGCCAGGGCCTAACAAGAGCAAAGGCAGGCCTCCAGCTCTTAGGGCACACTCATGCAGTAAAAAATCCCAGTTTCACACCAGGGAAGCCCAACGGAAGACTAACAGGCAATTTATGACTGCTGGACAACTTTTTAAGAAATTTATGTATGTACGCATGTATGTCTGCGTTGGGTCTTCGTTGCTGCACGCGGGCTTTCTCTAGTTGTGGCGAGCAGGGACGCTACTCTTTGTTGCGGTGCACTGGCTTCTCATTGTGGTGGCTTCTCCTGCTGTGGAGCATGGGCTCTAGGGCACACGGGCTTCAGTAGTTGTGGCACAAGGGCTCAGCAGTTGTGGCTCGCAGGCTCTAGAGCGCAGGCTCAGTAGTTGTGGTGCACGGGCTTAGTTGCTCTGCAGCATGTGGGATCTTCCCGGACCAGGGCTCGAACCCGTGTCCCCTGCATTGGCAGGCGGATTCTTAACCACTGCTCCACCAGGGAAGTCCCTGGACACCCTTCCACAAGTAAAGATTTGTTATATTAACAACGGCTAATGATTCTCTCCAGGATCACTAGGAAGACCTGCTGGCTGGAAATAAAGACACAGTCCCTGCCTTCCAGAAGCTCGGCCTCACCCAGCAGATTGGAAAGAATCCTGTTCTGATGATCTGCTCCTAAGCTGAGTGACCTTCGTCATGTCCTTAACCAATGAAGACCTTGAACGTCCATATCCAAGCTGGACATTCAACAAGATGAGCTCACCCAGAAGCACAGATTATGCTCAAAGCCATAAACAAAGCACAAGAGCTCAAGCTCTATACAGACCTGGCTTCAAGTCCAACCCCAGCCATGAATAATAGGAAAGTAGTGGAGAGTAACCAGAATCCAGGTCACTCTGCTCCTTTCCTTTGAGGCTAATGAGGAAAAGGCCTTACCACAGTACAATTAAACATAATTTCTGTTTTCATGACAGGACCATCCATGCAACAGGGGGAAGACACAAACAGGAAAAAAAAAAAAGCTTGTGTTATGTGAGGTCCGTCCTTTAACAAAAGATCCGTCATGGAATGCCAAGGGAAGCCTGCTGTTGAAGACTCCAAAAACTACCCTGACTTTGAAACAGTTCATCCTGTACTGCCTACACTTTGATTTCAAATAAACTCGTTTCCTTTTAAATTACAGCTTGCCACACTCACTGGCTCACTGTCCCAGCTTTTCTTAATTTGCCAATGGCATTTCTGCCAAAATGATACAAAGTATGGATCATTCAAAGAGAAAGACCACGGCGTTTTCAGGACTTTGAGATGCCAGAAAAAAAAGAAAAAAAGCAAAAGGACTTTGTGCAGAGATTTTTAAAAAAAAAAAATTCTCACACACCTAAAAATGCAGATCCCCAACAACGCGCGCGCTGCTGTGGTTTCTGTTTTGTTCTCTTTATACAAACATGTTTGTGCTTACACCCCCCGGGCACTCGTTCCGTGTTAAATAAAAACAACTCTGGTAAATTGCTGACGAACAGGTAATACAAGTAGAAAGAATTCCCTTAACTTTCAAACTCTCAGCTCAGGGGAAAAGCAGAAGCTGAAGTAAAAGATGTCCCCAAAGTCGTCCGGTAAACACGCTTTCCCGAAGAGAACATGAAACGCATAGCAAAGCAGACACTTAACTAATTTTAAATGCCTAATTATATACCGCCTGAACAGAATTATCAAGAGCCTTGATTGACTTCTACACAGCTGTGATTGCCATCAAGCAAACCCAGAGAAATAATTAATAATGTTTGACCTTCTAATGTCCTCAAAAATTATTCACAATATAGAAGTATGTGGACCGCTGGCATTCCATTCCAATATTGTCAGGGAACGCGGAGGTCACAGATTAATTTGAAGTTAGTGACTCAGACTCATTTGCCCTGATTTATGGAGAGGACACAATTTGAAGAAACACTTAAGTTGGACAAACAAAATTATATGAGGGTTGACTACCTGAATAAGAATAATGAAGAAGTACAGGGTAAGCAGACGTACAGAAACGTGTGTGGTACTTATGATCGCTTACCCCAACGAAATAGGAATGGATAATTTCACAGAACTTAAAAAAATTCCGGCCTGAAGGTGGAGGGCTTAGGTGTAAAAGACAGACAGACGAGGCAGTGCTCTTTACAAGCTGTTTTCGAAGACACTCTTCCAGTCTTAAGTATCTCCAACAAATGGTGATTGTGAAATGTGTAACTAAGTAGTGCTGAGCTAAGAGACATTCCTGGTTTTGAAAGAGAATGCCATATAAGGCGAAACTTTGCCCCATGTGTAATTATAAGACACAACTTACATTTTAATACAGGAGGCTTTTCTGCGACTGCTAGGAAGGAAACCAAAAACCAAACCTCCCAACATCAGACTCTACAGGTTGGAAAACGAGCCCTCCCCCCTCGCAGCCTAACGACTGGAGCTGTAGGCTGAAGTGACTTTTAGCTTTTAATGACCAAATTACAGTTTTCATCCTTAATTTACCAGAGCCTGTTAGTATGAGTCAATACTTCATATACGTATGAGCCAAAACAATGCTCTCTTCACATTTAGATTTAAAGTACATCCGAGATCGAAAGAAAGAACACATATGGATATTATCTTACCCAAGTCTCTTCTGCCCTCTGGAAAACTTCATCCAACTCCCTATCTGAAGGGGAACTGACAGACCAGAGGTCATCATTTACGAGGTAATTTCTCACGAAATCAGTACTTACTACGTTGCACAAACTGTGAGAAGCCCTTTATGATAAGCATTACCTCACTGAACTATCATGACAACCAAACAAAGCAGGTGGGTCAATTATTCCAGTTTTACAACAGAAAAACTAAGATGAAAGCAATTCAGCTAAAAGTTGCTGTACATTAACAGGATTGGGATTTGAACCCAGGGCCATGTGATTCCAGGCTGTATGTAAGGCTGGATCAAACACTCAAGAAAGGCCCACCATCCAGGAAGGTAGAAAGAAAAAGGGCTGAGCTAATGACTTAGCCTACTTTTGCCATTCTGTCCGCAGACCAGCCCGAAGTGAACACATGAAAACAGATGGTAACTTTTTAATCAAGACTTTCCTACGATGCAATTTACACAGCACTGCTGAAACTTGTCGTTCATTTCCTTAGTTTAACTCTTGAGTTCAGGTGTGAATAAAACCTTTGTTCTTTGGTTCCACTATCTCCACCTCTGAAGAGAGACACACAGAAATAAACAGCATTTCTTCTGGGGCCCAGAGCAAGGCAAAGCAAGAGACAGACAGCCGTTCAAATCCAGGCTTAGGATTCAATTCTTGAACTCTGCGGACGTGGGATTTACAAAGCGATCACTTCCCAAGGTCACCTGGGAAGGGCCTGCTGCTTAACCACTGGCCTAGGCAGCTGCCTGGCCAGCCACTTTCAGCAAGGAGCCACTAGGCTAACCTGCCTGGTTCCAGCTCCAGCTGCGAACCGCTAATGTTCAAAGGGGAAGAAACTGGAACCCTCAACAGGAAAAGCGCTCAGAGCAATACATTTTCAGCCTGCCCTAGTGTGAACAGGGGCTCTCTGCTTGAGGAATGACTTGGCCAAAAAGACAGGGGTAAAAGAAAAGAAAATCAAAAACAGAAAGTAGGGAAAGAGAAAGAGAATAGAAAAGAGAGAGAGGAAGGAAGGGAGGGAGGGAAGGAGGAAGAAAGGAAGGAAAAAGAACAGAAAAAGAAGGAAGGAAGGGAGGGAGGGAGGAAGAAAGGCAGGAAAAAGAAAAGGAAAGGAAAGAAGGAAGGGAGGGAGGGAAGGAGGAAGAAAGGAAGGAAAAAGAACAGAAAAAGAAGGAAGGAAGGGAGGGAGGGAGGAAGAAAGGCAGGAAAAAGAAAAGGAAAGGAAAGAAGGAAGGGAGGGAGGGAGGGAAAGAAAGATAAAGAAAGAAGCAAAGATGCAAAACAGGAAGGAAGGAAGGAAGGAAGGAAGGAAGGCCGGGGGAGGGAGGGAGGGGACACTGCCTTGTTAGGAAAGAAATGGTAATAAATTATACACAATTTTCTCAGGACATTGCATATTCTTTTGCTTCCCTGTCTAACTGCAGGGTTATCTCCAACACGATCATTTAGGAGGAAAATGATTTACAGTTCTGAAGAGGTAAAGGTGACAATTCCAAGCCACAGGTATCTGGGATGGGCCAACAAGTTGGACCCCACATGGAAAGTGCTTGACTGGGAATGGACGTGTGTGGAGGAGGACAGATGACCCAGTATTTGCTATGACTCTACCTGATTGTGCAGGTAAATGCAGGACACGTGAAATTTACAGCCCAACTCTTCACTTTCTGTACTCTGGGATTTCAGAACACTGTACAGAAAGAGACGGTCATTTACGTGACTTCCACGTGATCAATTCTACCTTCCCTTTTTTTTTTTTTTTTTTTGCGGTACGCGGGCCTCTCACTGTTGTGGCCTCTCCCGTTGCGGAGCACAGGTTCCGGACGCGCAGGCTCAGCGGCCATGGCTCACGGGCCCAGCCGCTCCGCGGCATGTGGGATCTTCCCGGAACAGGGCACGAACCCGTGTCCCCTGCATCGGCAGGCGGACTCTCAACCACTGCGCCACCAGGGAAGCCCTACCTTCCCTTTTATTTCTTTACTTTTATGAAGTCTCAGGTGCTACAGGACTCCAAAGAATTTACAGGCAGCCGTCTTAGTTCCCTCTCCTGCAAAGTCTCCTTCCCCAACTCCCTCCCGGCATGGTAAAGAAACTATTGATGCCGCCAGGCAAACGCCAACAGGTGGACAGTCCCACAACCAAATCCGCTCACTGGCTGCCTAGCACCTTTTTTTTTTTTTTTTTTTTTAACCCAATAGTGTTGGCAAGACAGGTCCTAGCTGAATGATTTTTTTAAAGGAATTGATTTGCTGTCAGCCTGAGTTTTGAAGGGAGGAAATCTACAAGTACACCTACAGGAATTCCCCGGTGGTCCAGTGGTTAGCATTCCGCACTTCCACTGCAGGAGGCGTAGGTTCGATCCCTGGTCCGGGAACTAAGATCCTGCATGCTGCGCGTCACCACCAAAAAAAAAAAAAAAAAGTACATCTACAAAAATAACTTGCTTATTAAAACTCTCAAAGGTGCCAAAATCTCCTCCCAGTTCATACCTCACTGTGCTGGGAGGATGAAAGAAAAAAAAAGGTGGGGCACTTTTTTTTTTTTTTAACTGAATTTGGCAGGAAAAATAAAGGGAAGCTACTTCTCCCAGCCCCCCACCTGCTCCGCCCTTCTCCTGCACCCAGAGAGAGAACAGAAAAGTGCCTAAAGCAACAACTAAGTTCACACCAGCCATCCCAACCGCGTATCTAGCAATAATTTCACTCTGTGTTTCTAAGCATAAAGTTTCAGGGGAGAGGGATGTTCTGAGATGTACATTCTTCATTCCTGAAGGAAACAAAAATGAGTCATATCTAAACAATTCCAATCAAAGCACAGGACCCTGGCAATACATTTTGCTTGTGTAACAACCGAAAGAGTTTAGAATCTACTAGAAGTTAAGGTTACCATACCAGTTTTCATAAACACTTTGACAGCAGCCAGTGAGAACTCAACTGCTATAAACATATTTTCACTTTTCATGACATGACATAAAGATACAACACTGTGTCAATATTTCATAAATGTTCACTGGGCAAGATGCGTTCCAAAGGTATGTACATTCTATGAGCACTTTCAAATCCATCCCCCTTTCCAACTCTTTCATTCTGCAGAATGATTTGTGTGTGTGTGTGTGTGTGTGTGTGTGTGTGTGTGTGTGTGTGAGAGATGTTTTCTAGGAGACAATAGCATGGGCTGGGAAGATACGTAAAACAGCTTCCAGATAAATTTTAATATCAGTCTTATTCTTTTTTTTAATGAATAATGGAAGTCTTCAGTGAATATGAAGTGATTCTCCAAAGATTCAAGAAATATGAGAAATCACAGAATCCCCAATTTCCTTATTTCAAACTCACCTTGCTCAAAACAGTAGTTATAACCCATAATGAATAGAAGAAAAGCCCTAACGCTCAGTGCCATGTGAAGGCCAAGTGTTCTAAAATGAGAAGAACATGATTATTTATCTCTAGGACCACAACGCTTTACTCTAAAGGTAGTTGAAACAGCCCAACAGCTTTCTCTTAAAGGCAGCAATTCTCAAAATTTGGTGTGGACAACATTCACCATCTGGCGAGCTTAATTTAAAATGCAGATACTAGGTGCAATGTCTAGAGAAGCAGATACAGCAGGTACGGGATGGGGTCAGGGGAGCTCCATTTGAACAACGGTATATAAGGGATTCTGACATACACCCTGGAATGTACTGTATTCAAAGTTCCATCAGGGCCAGGGACCAGACTCCAACTGTCACTTTTCTACGTTGTGGTTTTATCTGTCTCATTCCCATTACTCAGTCTATGTCTTTTTTTTTTTTAATCTTTTTTTTTTTGGCAAACCTAAGTGAAAAGTATGAATATTTCCTGAATGGAGCCGACGCTTGTGAGCCAGAGCTGACGGGTTTGGGACACACACACGGCCCAAGCTGGGCCAATCAGATGCATTAAATTCTTCCCCCGTGAACCTGGTCTAAGATTCAGTGAAATCACATTGTTTTCAAGCTTAACTTATACAAAGGCAACTACCAGTGCTTGGAGGAGGAACCAGGGGAAGAGAAAGCATGTTTATTAATAGTGCAAATTATGAGCAAATGCCCTGAAGCAACAGAAGCTGGAAAGCTGATGTTCCCTTAGCAGGTCTCTGTTCCCACATGCCCCACAGACTCCGAGCATCTCTCCTCACTTACCAGTGATTTCCAGGACCGCCAAAGGAAATTTGAACCATAAGCAATTTTCACCTGATGTGCTGACTTCAGAACCTAAACTCCAGGCAAAGTGCAATAGCATTAGATAAGAACGTAACAGGCTCACTGAGAAACTGGGGCCAGCAGGTCGTGGCCTGAGAGGCAGTGAGTGAGTCTACAGAGAGAACAGAGCAAAGCAGATGCACAGCGAGAAACACAGATGAGGAAAAAAAGAGGATGTGCCTGATAATTCTACTTCCGGGTTCTGCTCCCCTCACACAGACAGCATCCCAGGGTGATTCCAGGATCTTTCCAATAACCACCACGCCTCCCTCTCCCCTTGGCTTGTCTGCTAGCTACCTGCAACACCAAGACTCCTAGCAAGAACGCTAAGTACACAGACATAAATAAGACAGAATCCTCGTCCTCCAAGTCTCGGGAACTGAGGGTGACCCTGGGGGGCAGTCATAATGGGCCATTTGCAGACTATCTGTCAAGGCAGTCTGCAGGGAGAGCAAGGAAACGCACAGCCGAGACACAATGAGACACAAGAGGAGTGACACAAGGAGAGAAAGATGTCTTGTTTCCTGAGGTCCCCAGTTCCCCATTTTTCCCATATATTCCATGACACAACTCTAAATCATTCCAACATTCCCCTCTGTTCCTTAAAACCAAATAAGCCTTCCAAGTATTATTTTTAAAATATTTTAGGCCAAAGAAGGAAAGTTTCTGGACTCTGAATAATTCAGATGCAACCGAGGAATTGCAAAAGAATGTAATTCACCACCCTTATCACCCCTTACCCAACTGCTGAGACGATCAGCGTCTCCACCGCCACCATCACCCTGGTTGGCTACTGGCAGAGACTTCTTTGGAGACACTCTCATTTTTCATACTTAACAGAGTCCAAACGACTTGGAATGGAAACAGTACTGAAGTCAAAAGGACTCTTTTCTCAACTACGGAGTGAATCATAAACAAAGAGCTTCCATTAATCACGTAAGCACTTCTAAATTATTTCTTTTCTTTCTCCTTCCTTTTATTTATTAATTAAAGATTGTTTTGGGGGGAGGGGATGTTGCTCCGTCTTAGAAGAGTGCAGAAAACATAGCTTCCAGAGGAAGTTTGTGTGTGAAGCATGGGTGTTTGAGAAATGAACTGAATCCTAGCAGAGGCACAACAAAGCTATCTGCCCGCTATGGGAAAGGTTCTATGGTCCCATGTAACACATCCTTGATGTGTCATCAAGCAAACCCATGGTGATGATGGAGCATCTATGAGAGTGACAGAGGATGGAACAGGAGGAGAGGCCCTCGCGTATGCCACCCCATTTTCCCCAAGAGCAGCACATGTGATCAGGAAGGAAGCATGATGGTCACGCAGATAGAAAAGTGACTTGCCTCCCCCACGGCCTCTGCCTCTTGCCCGCCTGAGCCATGGAGAGATGGTCCACGGACGTGAGACGCAGAGCAGGAAAGGCCAGCACAGCACTGAGTCTGAGCCAGAGAAAGACCTCTAAATGGAAGGCACCCCTGATGTCTGAACTTCCCTGAAGGTGCTAACCAAGTTCTGGGCACTAAATTAAACAAAGAGCCTCTAAAAAATAGTCACTGCAGAGGGTTTAAATGGTACACGGCCAACCAGCCGGTCAAAAGACGCATGATAAGGGGAGAGCACTGCAGTCAGCAAGGCGGACTTGGTTCCAGCTGGATCTAGGGTCAAAAGGTGGCTGAGGGACTTCCCTGGTGGTGCAGTGATTAACAACCCGCCTGCCAATGCAGGGGACACGAGTTCGAGCCCTGGTCTGGGAAGATCCCACATGCCGTGCAGCAGCTAAGCCTGTGTGCCACAACTACTGAGCCTGCGCTCTAGAGCCCATGAGGCATAACCACTGAGCTCGCGTGGCACAACTACTGAAGCCCGCGTGCCTAGAGCCCGTGCTCTGCAACAAGAGAAGCCAGTGCAGTGAGAAACCCGTGCACCACAACAAAGAGCAGCCCCCGCTCGCCACAACTGGAAAAAGCCCACGCATAGCAACGAAGACCCAATGCAGCCAAATAAATAAATAAAATAAATTTTAGAAAGAACGGTATGGGCTTCCCTGGTGGCGCAGTGGTTGAGAGTCCGCCTGCCGATGCAGGGGACACGGGTTCGTGCCCCGGTCCGGGAAGATCCCACATGCCGCGGAGCGGCTGGGCCCGTGAGCCATGGCCGCTGAGCCTGCGCGTCCGGAGCCTGTGCTCCGCAACGGGAGAGGCCACAAGAGTGAGAGGCCCGCGTACCGCAAAAAAAAAAAAAAAAAAAGGTGGCCGAGGCGTCACCTTTCCAGAAGTGAGTCACGAGGGAAGTCTGAAAGGGAGGCCAGGTGGCAGATTTATTTTTCCCAAGGCCCAACGTGGGTACTGGCTTATCAATATGGAAAAGAGCATTAGAAGAGAAGAAAGGAAGGGGCCAAACCAGAGTAACTGGAGGATGCAAGATTCCTGAAGGCACCAAAGGCACTCAGAGAAGCAGGAGGGGATCAGCACAGCTAGAAAGGGTTAGGCTGCATGACTGCTCCGGAGGGCACAGGCAGGGGGACGGTGCACAGCTGTTACAGAGGATGGGTTCTGGAACCCACTGGGGTCGTGGCCCAGGCTTGTGCGACTTGCTGCAGCCTCAAACTCTCAATTGCTTCGTCTGGGAAATAGGTAAGAGAATCATACCTCCCTCACGAGGCTACTGAAACTCATTTAAAGCTCATTTTTAGCCCAGGGGTCGGCCACGTACCAGCCTAATGGCCAAATCCCTATGACCACGTGCTTTCTACAGCCTGCAAGCTAGGAATGACTTTTACACTCTTATGTGGTGGGTAAAAATTAAAATAATAATATTTAGTGATGTGTGAAAATCACACGAAATTGACACGCAGCATCTGTAAATCAAGTTTTATCAGAACACAGCCACACGCTCATGCATTCGTATAGCGTCTACAGCTACTCTCAAACTACAAGGGCACAAGTTAGAGAGTGCAGAGCCTGTATAGTCGGCAAAGCTTGAAATACTGACGCTCTGGCCCTTCACAAAAACATTAGCTGACACTTGCACCAGCTGATAGGAAGCATTCAATAAGTGTTAGCTGTGCCTCACGTTATAAGTAAGGAAATCCAGACAGTGAGATACTGAAATCTTTTTATTGAGATATAATTCCCATACCGTAAAATTCACCCTTTTAAATGATGCGGCTGAATGATTTCTAGTATTTTCAGAGCTGTGAAACCAACCCCAAACCTATTTAGAACATTCTTACCACCCCGAAAAGAAACCCTGTAAGTCTTCAGCTGTCACCCTCCATTCCCCCTTCTCGTCAGCCCCCAGCAACCACTAATCTGCTCTCCATCTCTATAGATTTGGCAATTCTGGACATTTCACGTAAACGGAATTCTACAATATGTGACTTTTTGCGTGGCTTTTTTTCCGTTAGTATAACGTTTCAAGGTTCCTCTATGTTGTTGCATGTATCAGTACTTCAATCCTTTCCATGGCTCAATATTATTCCATGGTATATCCATTGCACATTTTCTTTATCTGTTCTTCAGTCCATGGACATTTAGGTTGTTTCCACTTTTTTGGCTATCAAGAATAATTCTCCTATTAACCCTGATGTACATATTTTTGTCCAGGCATGATTTCATTTCTCTTGGTTACACACCAAGGAGTAGAATTGCTGGGTCAGATGGTAACTGCTTAACATTTGAGGAACTTCCAAACTGTTTTCCAAAGCGGCTGAACCATTTTACAGTCCCACCAGCGATGTACAAGGGTTTCATTTTCTCCACATTTTCACCAACACTTGTTATTGTCCGTCTTTTTGATGATAGCCATCCCAGTGGGTGCAAAGTGGTATCTCATTGTGCTTTTGATTTTCATTTACCTAGTAACTAATGATGTTAAACATCTTTTCATGTGCTTGTTGGTCATTTGTTTATCTTCTTTGGAGAAATGTCTGTACGAATCTTTTTGCACATTTCTTAATTGGGTTGTCTTGTTAGTGCTGAGTTTTAAGAGTCCCTTATATATACTGGATACTAGACCTGTACCAGATAAATGATTTGCAAATACTGTCTCCCATTCTGTGGGCAGTCTTTTCACATTCTTGATAGTATCCTTTGAAGCACAAGACCTTTTAATTTTGATCAAGTCCAATTTATCTATTTTTTCTTTTGTTGCTTGTGCTCTGGTGTCATATCTAAGAAAATACTGCCTAATCCAAGATCATAAAGATTTACTCTTATGATTTCTTCTAAGAGTTTTATATATTGAGCTCTTACATTTAGGTTTTTGATGCATATGCTGTGATACAAGGGTTCACCTTCATTCTTCAGCACAGAGATATCCTGTTAACCCTGCACCATCTGTTGGAAAGACTATTCTTCCCCCCTCCTCCCAACTGAATTAGTTTGGCACCCTTGTTGAAAATCAAGAACATAAATGTAAGGGTTTATTTCTGGACTCCCCATTCTACTCCACTGATCTACATGTCTACCTTTATTCCTAGTACCACACTTTCTTGATTAGTGTAGCTTTGTAACAGGTTTTAATAATAGGAAGTGTTAAGTCTTCAAACTTTGTTCTTTTTCAAAGGGTACGTGGCTATTCTGGATAACTTGCATTTCCATATGACATTCAGGATCAAATCATCAATTTCTGTCAAAAAGAAGACATCCAGAACTTTGATAAGGATTGCTTTGAATGCGTAGAACAACTGGGGGGAGTACTGCCATCATAACAATACTAAGACCTCTGGTCTATGATCACAGGATATCTTTCCATTTATTTAGGTCTTCTTGAATTTCTTTCGACAATGTTTTGCAGTTTCAGAGTATAAATTCTGTACCTCTTTAATTAAATATACAGGCATACCTCATTTTATTGTGCCTCGCTTTATTGTGTCTTTTACAAATTGAAGGTCTGTGGCAACCCTGCACCGAGCAAGCCGATCGGTGTCATTTTTCCAACAGCGTTTACTCACTTCATATCTCTGTCCCCCATTTTGCTCATTTTCGCAACATTTCAAACTTTTTCATTATTAGTATGTTTATTACGGCGATCTGCGGTCAGTGCCCTTTGCTGTTACCAGTGCAACTGTTTTGGGGCACCACAAACCACTCCCATATAAGACAGTGAACTTAATCCATAAATGCTGTGTATGCTCTGACGGCTCCAATGACCCACTGTTTCCCTGACTCCCTCCCTCTCCTCGGGCCTCCCTATACCCTGAGACACAACAATATTGAAATGAGGCCAGTTAATAACCCAACAATGGCCTCTTCACGTTCAACTGAAAGGAAGAGTAAATCAGTGCTGCAAACTTCACCGTTGCCTTATTTAAGGAATTCCCACAGCCATGCTAACGTTCAGTAACGACCACCCTGATCAGTCAACAGCCATCAACGTGGAGTCAAGACCCGCCACCAACAAAAACATTATAACTCTCTGAAGGCTCACATGACGGTTAGCATTTTTTTTTTTAGCAATAATGCATTTTAAAATTAAGGTGTGTACATTTTTTTTAGACATAATGCCACGGCACACTTAGACTACAGTATAGTGTAAACATAACTTCTGTACACACTTGGAAACTGAAATATTCGTGAGGCTCGTTTAATTGCGATAGTTACTTTACTGTGCTGGTCGGGAACCAAACCCGCAATATCTCTGATGTCTGCCTGTATTACTAAGTAAGTTTTGATGCTAAAGTAAAAGGAATTATTTGAAATCTTTTGATTAATATAACTTGTAACTTGAAATTGTAGAAAGTGATAGGTGAGTGTGCAAGAAACAAGGACAAAAGCTGAAGAGAAACAGAAGTAAAAACACAGCTAGATTTCAAGAAGGTACAATGTGTCAGCCTCCAAGGTCCTTGTGGGCAGGCACAGCATCTGTCTTGTTCATCCTGTACACCGAGCACATAGTAGGCGCTCAAGAAACACCTGAATGAATAAAGTTCTTAACACTAATAGAAAGTATTTACTCTGTATTTCTTACTTAAGGCAATAAATATGCCTCTAAAAATTAGTTTTTTCGGGGCTTCCCTGGTGGCGCAGTGGTTGAGAGTCCGCCTGCCGATGCAGGGGACATGGGTTCATGCCCCGGTCTGGGAGGATCCCGCATGCCGCGGAGCGGCTGGGCCCGTGAGCCATGGCCGCTGAGCCTACGCGTCCGGAACCTGTGCTCCGCAACGGGAGAGGCCACAGCAGTGAGAGGCCCGCGTATCGCAAAAAAAAAAAAAAAAAAAAAAAAAAAAAAAAAATTAGTTTTTTTCAAGGCAGAGATCGGTTCTAATGCTATGGATTACAGATATTACTGACTATCACGAGAAAGCACTTTCACAGGCAAGAGAACAAGTTAGGTGAGAACCAGCCCCACCCCCGTCCCCGCCACTGAACAAGCTCTCCTTTAGTTTTTCCTGCTAAGAAGCTGAAGAAAATGTCACTAGACAAGGATGAGAACAGGGTAAGTAGCGGAGGAAGCACTGAGCATTTTGCAAACAGCACTGGTCCTCTTGACAACGATATAAACAACGTATAACGACACCCAGAGTTAAAACAAAGAATGCTTCCGAGGGTGCCAGAGGGGCGAAAGAGGGAGGAGGGGGGAGAAAGAGGGAAGCAAGAAGCAGGAACCAATCTACTCTGTAGGAGGAAAAGCTGAAACTCAAGGCTAAATATGGTATTCATCCCTACTATAATAGTGGATACTCAATTCAAATAATAAACTTTCACTAAGGACAAGCCTACTTTCACATGGTCTGCTGTGCTGACACCATGCTAAGTGTCTCTTGTACGTAATCGCGTTAACTTCTTGGGAAGGTTCTGAGGCAAGTACTGCTATTATCACCGTTACAGACCAGACAGAACAGAGACCCAGAGATGCTAGGTTAACCTACCCAAGGCTTCACATCTCCCAAAGGCCACAGCTAGTTTTTCAACCTAAGTCGCATAAATCCAAACTATGAACATTACACAAGGTATGCAAACAGATAAACATACTGTACACACTTACTCAAAAGTGTAGCAAATATCTGATACCTTGATACAGTTACTAAGTTGAATATCTCATACTAGTTACAAATTTGACTTCCAACAGAAATCAAAGCTTAGAAGGAGACAACTGTCCTTACTCTTTTTTAGGCCAGCAAGGCACCATGAAACACGTAACAAAAAGCTCGCAAATGTCTTGCCATTAAAACCACACATATTACGAAGCCTGAGATTATGTTGTTTCCTGCGGCCCTTGGGGGAATGCTGGGTTTGAGTTCTGGATCTGTCTTAAACCGGATATGTAACTTTGGAAATGTCCCTCGCCTTAGTAAATTGCCCTGCCCTAATCTACAAGGCCACTGCCAAGTCTATGATTCTACCAGTTCACTCTTCTTCTAAGCTTTCAACCGTTAGGTAGTCAACTTTCATTGTACACATATTTACAAGCGCTTCAAACTCACTGGTCAGTTACAATGTTCAGCCCAGGGTAAGTGGGAAGAAGTATATTTGGGCACATTTAAAAGCGCCCTTGATCAGAAAACCGTTTCTCAAGAAAAGAAAAGATGGGTGTGGGGATTGGGTGGGTGGGGAGATGTGCTTTGATAAAGTGCATCTTGGGCCCCTTCTCCCCTGCCTGGTCCATATTCTAAATCATTTCCTTGCTTTCACATAGTAAATTTTCTGCTAGATGTCTAGATATGCTGGGGATCAGGTTACAGTGTGAAGGACGAAAGATAAAAACAATCTGCATACTTCCATCTGGCTCTTCAGAACAAAGTCTAGAGACTTGAAACGTGAGGAGAGAAGCATGCCACTCTAGCTGCACAGTATATACGGCAAAATGTCACGGAAACAAATCTTTCAAGAGAATCAGAGATGCTGGAATGCGTAATTAACCAAAATTTACTCTGAGAGCCTTGGAGGAAAAAAAAAAAAAGAAAGCAAGATCTGGGTACGAAACACAATGTTGCCTCTATTACAAGTGGATGCAAGTTGAGAACAGACCACTGTATCAGAAAATCCATCCTGTGGAGATGCTATTCTTACTGTCGCCAAATGACTCCTTTAAAAAAAAAAAAAAAAAGACCACCACCAAACTTCTCTATATTTATCAATACGGTCTTGCCTAGTTTTTAGGACTCAAAAGTCAACACTTGAGGCTTGATTCGTGTCAAACTATTCCTAAGCCACATGGCAGGGGGCCACGCAGGACGGATTTTCAATATAAAACAAACCAAAAGGTCCAATACAAACACGGGCTTTCCAATATATAAAATTTAAAAAAAGCCAGGGCCTGTGCAGAAAACATTAAACTGGTTTATATATCAAAATCATGAGGTTTAAGCAGAAACGCAGCATTAAAATAATTTACAAAACGGCTCAACGATGAACATTTTCCTCCACGAAAAAACAACACCCTTAATGTTTTTCATATGGCGCATAAATTTTACAGTACCTACAGGAATATTTTCATTGGTTACACCAACACCATAGGTCTTTTTAAGCTCTTAGGCATATTACGATTCTTGCCTTTTTATAGCATTTTTGTTGTTGTTTGCACCCAACGTAATAAGCTTTTGAGAACAAGACACAAACCACAATAAAAAGGGGGAAGAAAAGGACTACCCTTTGTAGCTTCAACTTTCACGAGGGGTGGAGGAGGAGAGAGCTTCAAACCGAGTTTTTATAGCCGCTATCTTGATGCAATTAGTGTAAAATAATTGTCTGCACAGGCCAAAGAAGAGGCTAAGTTGAGGCACTTAAACGCCTTCCCGAAAATGATTTCCCTGCCTCTCCCTTCAGCCTGCTGCAACAGATGTTGGCTGTTAAGCCGCGCAGACGACACAGTTCATGACTCTTCTAAGACGGCTGTGTGCCACATCTGCAGTTGATGAAATGGAGAGCAGAAGTGTGGCAGACACACAGAGGGGAGTGCCAGCGAGGCAGGCAGGCGCAGGCTGGGCCGGAGGAGCTGTCTTGAAGGCTGGCCTAAAAATAGACACGCGCTCACACGCCTCCACCCTCCGCATCCAACCTCATAAAACCGGGCCTGCCTGTCCTATTATGGAGTCAGCCTATGGCAGACACTTCCTGCATCCAAGTCGGGCTGCGGATACCGCGAGAGCGGCGAGGCGGGAGTGGAGGGAAGCAGGCTGTGCAGCATCCTCAAACTGCAGCTTCGCTCTCTGAGCCTCGGTAGGACTGGGCTGCGGTCCAAGTTCAGCTGGGCCCCCAGAGAAAGGCAATGCTTGTGTTTAGCCCGCACAATACTGACATAACATTAACAGATTTACATATGCAAAACTGTGAAGCAACAGGCATTCCCCCTCAATTGACCCACAGCTTGTAGTGTCTGCCGAGTTATTCCCCGCTTCGGCTCTGTAACCAAGTGGGCGGCATGCGAATACCATCTGGGTACCACTTATTGAAAACTGGCAGTCGTTCTGTAATAGGCAAGCTGGCAATAAGAGAGAAGGGAATAAATTGCATCATTTAGTTAACATCCACTTGCTTTGTGGCTGTTAAAAACCCATGACTGAATAATAATTTGGTTATTTCTTTTGCCAGAAACTGCCGTCAGCCAAATCGTACTACGCATGCTTGCAGAAGTTGAGTTGCAAAATTTCCACTTGAAAAGGGATTGAGGAGGGTCAGGGCGAAATGGGCACCAAGCTCTGGTTGTGAACAGTGGTGACTCCGGCTGCATGGTATCCCTGTGTCCTTCGAGTGTTCTCGTCACCCCAAATGTGGTCAACACCAAGCCCTGGTCGGCCACCCGGCCACGCTGAGCCACAGCACCGGGCTGGGATATGCGGCAGTGCCCCAAAGATGCGCAGACTCAAGGGCGTGTGAGACAGGTGACATCTACATGGCTCTCCGCTGGCCACGGTGCAGATGTGGCCAGGCAAGTCTTGTCTGGAGCTGACATCCCCTAGTCTCTGCCTCAGAACCAAGTGGGTGAGCAGACTCATAGGAAACTGAGTGCTACCTGCCTGGGTCCCCTAATTCTACACCTAGAGCAGTCAGGCAGCATGTTTCTTTCTGGTTTACTCAACTGCTTCCAATCTGACTAACAAAGGGAGTGCCAGAACCCTTCGACCGCCACATAAAGGCACATGCGATCTTTAGGTAAAGCCCACGTGTCTTAAATGGTTCTCTTTTCAATATATTTGTAAAGATATCAAATCTTATTTACTATATACTGTGTGTGCATGTGTGTGTGTATTCACACACACACATATATATACACACACACACACACGCTTATTACTTTTCTTTTTATGTCTTTTAGGAAAATCAGGACCGAAGTATGCCAAAGAGACCAACGTTAGAGCAATTTTTTTTAAAGCTTTATTTTAAAATTGCCATCTTTTAATTACCTACATCTTTATTAACTGCTGCGGCATTGGTCACTTACACATACTTCAGCCTTGATATTCCTCCAAGACACAGAAAAAGAAAGGAAGGAAATGGAAAGAAACAAAAGGAAAAACTGGATCAAAAAAAAGGGAAAAGCAGCAAAGAAAAGACATGGAAGTACTACAAGTGAACACAGTTTGTCCCATAACATAAAAAAAGGAAAAGGAGGTCCTCTGCCCTGATGTTAATGGCAAAAATACATGTTTACGAAACCAAACCCGAAGCTCTCCTTACTTCTGTATTTGAAAAGAAAAGGCTAAACAATCGTTCAAAGCCCCAAACAAATTAAAGACCACTCGATTTTATAAACGGATTGGTCTTTCTGAAAATAACACTGTTGGCTGTTTGTACATTAAAGCAGGCAGAATCTGATCACCACGGCGGAGGAGAGAAAAAGAAGGCAGGGCCAAACTGTTACATATTTTATAAACCACAACATTTGTAAGTCACCACATGTTTAAATGAAACTCGGGTCGTAGTTATTTTCAAGGGAATGACGATAGACGGGAAAGATAATAGAGTTTTTTCCTCCCAGATTCAGCTTACGATTGTAATCTTACCTTGCTATAAACAGCTTACAAAGCAAAGACTAACTCACTTGTGTATCTAAAGATATCAAAAGATGTTAGGACTATAAAGCAGTAGGCTGCACATGCTCCTTGAAAGGATGATAAAGAAAATATTTCCAAGTGGCTGAGCTTATAATCAGTTTGCTAAAAAAAGCAAAATAGCTATTCACACACACACAAGTGCACACGGGGACGTACACATCCTCCCACCACCACAATAAAATGAGCAAGTGGTCATGGAAGTATCACTGACCTGAGTGTCAAGAGAACTGGTTTTCACCAGAGCTCTGCCACTTTCTAGCTGTGTGACCTCAGGCAAGTCCCCATTTCTCTGGGCCTGACTTTCTTTTCTTGGAAAAGACTGATGTGTAACAAGGACAGGGTTAGAATTCCCCCAATCTAAAATAATGGTTTTCCTAACAGCTCTCCAATGCCTATTTATCATGACAAAATGTGAATCCTTCCTATGAAAATAAATGAACCCAAGTTCCACAGGATTTCCAAATTACTCTCATTTTACTCTGCAAATTACACTTAGGGTAAATATTGCTGGGGTTTTTGTTTGTTTTTAAAAGTACACATGTTGAAGGACCGAATTGCCTTAAACAAATATTTATCTTCCAGAACGTTGTATGTTCCTCAGCATTTGTTTAAAATCCAAAAAGTTTCCAGTAACTGAAAGATTTCCATTTAATTCGCAATTCCTTAATAAAGAAATATAATACAAAGTTAACCTACATAGCCCGTCATTTTGGCAATAGGTAGGAATCAAGAGTTAAAAGTCTAAAGCACCTACAAGCCAAACATGGTTCGGTCCAACGTAAGATTTTGGAAAACAGTGCATCCCCAGGAAACGTATTTTTAAGCCCGGGTCACATCTACTGTCAACACAGCCTATTTAAAAGTAACCATTCTCTCCTTGTTGATTTCCACTGTTGTACTCCTCTGAAATTCTTCCACCAATGAACCATGGCACGGTTTTCCCTAAAACGCTTCAAGGGGTGCATATGTCCTGGCAAAAGACCAAAATTCCAGGCCACATCAGCATTTGCCAGTTAACCCTAACCAACTCCATTGGCTTTCAGAAGTGGAAACAACGCGACTGACCTTTGGGCAGTGGGCCGTGTGTACGCGGGTTTCCCCAGGAGCAGGTATACATTGGCGCTAACGCACACGGCGCCCTGCATGAACAACTTCTCCCCCTCCGACGTCCAAGCGCAGACGTTCACAAGCCAGACGGCGAGGGTTAGCAGTCAGTGGCCAGGAAAGAGAGTAGAGGTAACTGGTCCATGAGACGCAGGAATTCCCACTTTGGCCTCATTAGCAAGAGGGCTGAGCCGCCAAGACTAAAGTTAACATTAGCCAAATACACCTGGCTAATCTTGTGAAGAATAAAGATTTGCTCATTAACTCAGCTTACAAAGGTGTGACCTACAAACCTGAAGACCTATTTTCAGGTCCTTAATGGTACTAATTTTGTGATCAAGTTACAAATTCCATGTGGTTCTTCACAAGGTCCCTTTAAAGAGACTTTTGATGTTGGACAGTGATCCCTCTGCTTTATCACTCACACACACACCCCCCACTGCCACCATACAGGCCCGCAAGGCTGAAAAGAGTCCATCCAGAAAAAGGAACGGTATCCTTCCAGCGTGGGTGTACGTTACCTGACGCCCACACGCTGCTGTTGAGACAGTGAAGTGCACCCCCAATGCCTCGTGGAATGAATGGCACCAGCGCCAAGGCCACTCCCTGCTCCCCGAGGGCAGAGAGGCTCCTCCGCGCATTCCCAAGAGGCTCCTGGACGGGCAACAGTCAGGGAGCGGCCGAGTCTCTGCGGCCCCCTCTCTCCTGGGTGATGACGACAATGATGGTAATTCAGCCTGCGAGCACCACCCAGTTACCACCAGGGCCCAGCACGGGCTCGTCCTCTTAGCTTTCAGCTAAAGAGAAAACTTCAGGATCCATTTTCATCAGGAGCTTATGGAAGGAGGGAAGGAAGGAAAGAAGGAAGAAAGGGAGGGAGCGAGGGAGGAAGGGAGGGAAGGAGGAAGGGAGGGAGGGAGGGAGGAAGGAAGGAGAAAACAAGGAAGAGACAGAGATGGAAAGATGGAGAGAGATGGAGAGAGAAAGGGACGGAGAGGCTGCCGTGGGGGAGAGACAGGAGACGAGGCGGGAGGAAGGAAACTGCTCGCCATGAAGACAAAACAAATTGCGAAATCTAGAAATAAATACTCGTGGCTGGATTCCAACACAACTGGTTTTTGCTGTCAGTTTGAGGAAATAAAACTCTTATCAAAGGCAAAAAGGTTCAAGGGGAATTGAATATAGCTGGGCTTTACATAAACTAAAAATTACAGGTTTCTACAACCATTTGGATCGGGCAACGCTCCTCTCCCCAGCAGTTTAGGTTTTCACCCCCTTCCCTCTGCATTTTTGACACTGTGAGGATTCCAGAATGGAACCAGAGCAGCCGCAAGCGACCAGCTCAAAGCACACAAGGCGCAGGGCTGGAGAGCAGGTTTGTGGAAACCCAGAGAAAACGCTCTTTATTTGAGGAAAGAAGAGGTTGGCAGGTAGACAAACATTTCAGGCCTTATCCAGGTGCATGGCTGGGGTGGGGCGAGGGTGAGGCCCAGACGAGCCCCGTGGGCCCCTGTGTTCCTCTGCACCCAGGTCAACATCCTTTTCTTTAAATGGCTCTGAAAGCCACCGAGGAAGTCCAGTTACCCAGCAAGGGCCACTCAGAGCCACAATTAAGGAGCAACACATGCATTTTCTTCCTTTTGCCACATCAAAAGGCAAGTTGCTGCTCTTAGGGCATGAGACAGAGATGAATATAGATTAAAGACACAAGAAGTTCTCGCGGAGGAGTGTTATTTCTGACACAAGTACCCAACACCCTCCTCAACCAAACACCTGGCTGGCTGCTTATCAGCAGCATATGAAGTGTTCTAGCACATTCCAGCAAGGTCCAGAGAGAGACAGCAGACAGCTGCTGGACTTTCCAACCCTTGGCTGGTCGTCATCACCTCCCATATTTACAAGGTCTTCTGGCAACACACGTTTGACCCCCTGTTGTATTCATCTATATTAACTGGAAGAAAAGATCTAAGGTTTCCTCTCCAAATCAGAAAAGGCCTCTTCGACCAAATGGACTTATCCAGTCCCAGGGGAGGGGCCAGGAAAAACAGCCAATTTCGTACGAGGCCAAAGGGCGGCCTGGAAAAGTGAACAGGGAGAGAGGATGAGGCAACCCCGCAGTTCCTTGTCTGCTGGGGCCTCTCAGTGTGGCTCCCTTCTTTGTTTGGAAGAGATCTGAATTCCAGCACAGAGGGCACACCCGTGGGTAAACACACACTGGAAAATGTGACTGATGTGCAGATTAGACCACTGATCACCAGCACTAGTGTGCATGTTTAAAAAGAAAATTAGCCCTATTAAGTTAAAGGCTCATGCGAGTGCAGGTTAAATAAGCAGTGAGGGCAAGATCCTACCTCTAGTTCAAAACTAACACACACACACGTGCACACACAACACACCAGAAGTTCTCATTTTGAGATACGAAATTATTTTCCTCCCCAAGAGCATCACGAAAGTAACAGGCTATAATAATGCAATATAGGTACAGGCCCCTCTCCTCCAGTTCTCTTTTTTACTTATTCCTTACTCTATATTCCCTACTCCCCTCAAACCAGACTTGGCCTCTACTGGTCCACGAGAAATGAGACAAAAGTCAAAACAAAAAGCCGAAGCGAGTACTGGCAATAATCACTCACATTTAACCAGCACCTGCTATGTAAAAATACTCACACTATTACTCGTGTGTTTAATTTGTATTACACTGACGCCTTTCATTAGTACGAGATCATAATGAGATGAATCGTCCCGTTTTACAGATTTAGAAACTAAGGCAAAGTGTTTAAGTAACTTATCCAAGGTCACAAAGTCAGTAAGAGGCAGGGCCGGAATTCAAACCCAAGCAAGTTAACACCACTGCACCATACTGCCTCAAAGATGTATTAACCGAAGAAGTTAATTTTTGACTTTTGAGTTACTAAGGGTCCATAAGTTAGTTATACATTGGATTCCCAAGGTTAATGTTAACTTTGTGAGATTTATGCACTGACTTTATACATGATACGACGCAAATCTTAGCAACATACCAAGCTTCCGCCACTTACAGTTAACAAGGGAAAGAATAACAAATTAAGTGTCCTTCTCTCCCAGCTAGTGTTTCTTCCACGGCAACACCTCAGCACTCAGCTAGTGTTTCTTCCACGGCAACACCTCAGCTCTCAGCTAGTGTTTCTTCCACGGCAACACCTCAGCACTAGTCTTCTATCTCATCCCCGACTTCTGTACTAACTGAAAATGGATATTTCTAGATCCTAAAACAAATGTGTTTTAATAATCTATATCCAGAATATTTTCTTTCACAGATGAGATACGATAATGGGAATAAAATCACTTCTCAGGTTGGACTCTAACTTTTAATCTTCAGATGAACTGAACCTTACTAACAGCCCTTTAAGATGGAAGAAATGGTAAATTATATTACAGAATGCTCCAATTCCGAAGTTGCACGCTGCTCCCCACCCAATGCTCCCTGGTAAACTTCTAAACATTTTACGCCTCTTTGTATTCAGAACACACCTTTCTAAAGCTGGAAGCTAATTGCATATAAAAAGATTTGGCGGGGAGGGGGTGGGAGTGGGATGGATTGGGAGTTTGGGATTAGCAGACGCAAACTATTATATACAGAATGGATACATAACAAGGTCCTACTGTACAGCACAGGGAACGATATTCCATATCCTGTGAAAAACCATAATGGAAAAGACTATGAAGAAGAATGTAGATACATATATAACTGAATCGCTTTGCTGTACAGCCGATATTAACCCAACACTGTAAATCAACTATACTTCAATGAAATAAGTTTTTAAAAATAGTCAAATAAATAATAAAGTGTCTGCATGTCCACAGGACCTCTGTAACTGCAAGAACAAAAAAAACATTTTTTCAAAGACACCTTTTATTTTAAAAACTATACTACCAATGTACTATACTTACCAATGTAAGTTCATTGTATGAAAGCGTTTCAAACAGAGCATAAATGAATCAAAAGAAAGAGTGCTGGGCTTCCCTGGTGGTGCAGTGGTTGAGAGTGCGCCTGCTGATGCGGGGGACACAGGTTCGTGCCCCGGTCCGGGAAGATCCCACGTGCCGCGGAGCGGCTGGGCCCGTGAGCCATGGCCGCTGAGCCTGCGCGTCCGGAGCCCGTGCTGCGCGACAGGAGAGGCCACAACAGTGAGAGGCCCGCGTAACGCAAAAAAAAAAAAAAAAAAAAAAGCAAGAGGGCTCCTCCTCCTCCCTCACCCCCAACACCCACCAAAGTAAAATGACTGTAAATCACACAGGAAGCTGATCGAGAGCACAAACCCTTGAACAAGACTGTCTGGGTTTGAATCCTATCCCCTCCACTTACTAGCTGTTGGACCTTGAACGAGTAAGTTACATAGCCTCTCCAGGCCTCAGTTCCCACGTGTGTTAAGTAAGGATGACAGCAGTACTTACCTCACTGAGTCATGGTAGACAGGTAAATTAATTACCTGAGCTAATACTTATAAAGCAATTGGAATAAGGGCAGGCCCACAAGCTCTGTTTGCTATCTTTTAAGTATATATATATATATACTTTTTTTTTTTGCGGTATGCGGGCCTCTCACTGCCGCGGCCTCTCCCGTTGCGGAGCACAGGCTCCGGACGCGCAGGCTCAGCGGCCATGGCTCACGGGCCCAGCCCCTCCGCGGAACGTGGGATCCTCCCGGACCGGGGCACAAACCCGCGTCCCCTGAATCGGCAGGCGGACTCCCAACCACTGCGCAACCAGGGACGCCCTAAGTATATTTTTTAAATAAATTAATATCCGGTGAATAAAAAGCAACACCGTAGAAGCATGTGCCTAAAGGTGTTCAGGCAACTTAATTTATGAAAATAAGAAAACTATTAGGAAGAGAGGAAAACAGATTCTGCTTCTATAGATCTACAAATATCCCACTTACGGGTATACAGAGTCCATTTTTATTAGTCTCCATCTTGGATTTTTGGTTCAAATTATAATGAGCAGTCCCAGATCAGCTCATACATTCGAAGACCAGGTAAAGAAGTGCATTTTTCTAGCTTTCTGTACGCACTATATTGTTACCACTCTATAGCACGCAGTTGAGGTAAAAGCAGGGGGCTTGCCATGCAACTACAGACCCTAGACCCCCCTTCAAACAGAATGTACTCTGCAGCTCCTAAATAAACAAGATGAGCTGCCATTGTCGGCGTGTTTCCTCCCAGACTTTTTAGATCCTTGGATTTTTCTCAAGAGACAAATTATATAACTAGAGACACAAAAACTCCTGCTCACTTCAAAAATATTACCAACAAACACTGAAAAAGTTGTTTTCTCTAATATTTATGCACTTCAGAGTGAGATTCTGAGAAGAATAACGGCTGAAATGGACAGCTTCAGTGTTGTTTGGTGCACGTGTTCCAGCTTAAACTCTCAAAGGAGTAAATATAAATTTTTCCAACGAAAACAACTGCTACAGCATAAAACTATCAGGCTCTATCCACAACAACATTCTATAAAATGTCAAGTCAGTTATAGGAGTAAAGCGTGCTATAAAACAAAATGACATAAATTACAGTATATTTTTATTTGTTGATTCTGAACACAACGACATGTAACTATCTTTCCCCAAAAATACTACTGGGATGACTCAAATTCAAGGGTAGGGCATAAAGAATTATTTTCCTCTTTGGTGAGTGGTGTTTCCTTGGTCAAAAGAAAATCTTAGAAGCTAAATAGAAACCAAAGTAATAAATGTGGCAGTGACCTGCACAGAAAGATGACAAAGGTTACAGCCACAATTCACATGCATAATATTCCAGGATCCTCAAGTTACAGTTTAGATTATATATATATATATATATTCCTAAGAAAGAAATATTCTATCTTTGGTTATTTGTTTGAATGGAATTTTGCATTTCCATTCAAAAATCAATTATAACTGTTTTGGGGGGAAATATGCAAAAATACAGAAGGAGTCATTGCTACATATGAGCAGCCAATTATAAACTGTGATGTAATGAAACTGCCTCAGATATAAAACCTTTCATCTTTTGATCTCTACCATCAGTGACTAGGCTTCTGGTACAATTCAGGTGGAAATAATTCAAAGGATAGGATATACTGTTAAGGCATATCCCCTGAAGTTCTTGCATATTACTGAATCCTATCAAATGTATCACCTCTAAACCATTCCATCTCAGAAGTGTTTAAGTACTCAGCATTTAGTACGTTTATTTTACTCTAACTCTGCAACAGTATTCTACAAAGCATGTATTCGTCCTTTACTAAATGTCTATCTCTGTGTGAAGAAGGCATGGAGATACAGAGAGAAATAAGACAAAGTCCTGCCCTGGAGAGAGTTAAGTCTAGCCCAAAAGAGAATCACATAAAGTATGAATTATTACCACCGCTATTATTGCTCACTTTTCTGTAAAGCAAAACCAATGCAATAAAGCAGGAAAAATAAGTATCGAAAAAGGAGGTAAGATTGTTATCTATGAGATGTCAAATGTTGTTTTTTGAAATATAACAATAAAAAAAATAAGCCCTAATGAGAGTCCAATGACGTAATCAAATACAGAGCTATTTACATACCAAAAATAATCAGTAAAATTATATGAAGTATGTTCTACTTTTCCAGGTACAGATATGTAACTACAAAATTTTCATAACAAAAAGGAATATTTGAATAAAAAGATAATTAAATTTAAAAAACTATTTCCTACATGAACAGAAAAGATATCAATTCTTTTGAGACAACTCAGTTATTCTGAATTTCAATCAAAATACATAAGAAAATTATTGTTAAAAAATTTTAAGAGACAATTTAGCAAAATTTTTTTAAAAAGCAAAAATAAGATTTTAAAGTGTACTTAGGATTATGAAACATTTAACATTAAACATATTATAAAGCCATGTAACTAAAACAGCATGGGATTGGGAAAGAAGTAGACAGAAAAATCAAAGAAAATATAATAAGAATATTGATGATAGTTATAATAGTTATACTGACAGCTATATGCCAAGTGTTTTATATTTAGAATTAACAACTAATTTATCATCCAAATTCAGATTCATTTATAATTGAGTAACATTAACAATAACATAAGCAGAATAATTTTCTTAATAGATGTTCCTATATTTTAATCAGCTTCTTGGTTTTAACTCTTTTACCACATCACCAATAAATTAGGAAAAATGTTGGTCCTAACATTTTTCCTTATTTCATAATACTGCCTGCAATATTCTTCTTCAAAGTTGTACTTTATGATCAATAAATATGAATTTCTGATACCTTCAAATGTCAGTATCTCTGGTCCAGAATATTGAGAAAATACACTCTCTACAGGCACTGAAGTACCTGTTAGCTACAGCAAATTCCATTAAATGGAGAATATTCTCAATATGATTTTGTATTGCAATGTGTAAATACTGTAGCGCAAATATCTTCAAAGGACATTTTTTTAGTTCCACTCTGAGCACCTTTCTTGGACAAATGTTTTTACAAAACGAATAAATAAATTTGGCTTATGATTCCTTGAAATGTGTGGCCAACTATAGATACTGTAAAATTGCAAGCCTTACCGATTTCATTTCTGTATAGAAGTCACATTATCCGATTTAAAATAGAAGCTTCATCTCCCACTGGTGAAATATGACAAAGCTACAGAATTTTAAAATTAAAACTTACTTTTGAGCTCTCATTATGTAATTTGTTAAGTTATTCCCTTGCGTTTGTAGGGATAAGAATTATAATGCTGTTCCATTTGCAACACTTTTTCCCAATAATTGTAATTTGCTAACAGTTTCCCCAAAAGTTCTGTGTGTGTGTATGTGTGTGTGTGCGTACCCTCCACCCTTTGAGTGATTAGTATATCCAACTGATTTTAAACAAAATGTAACCAAAAGTTAGAACACTTATTTATAAAAGTTTAATACTATCTTGGAACTCTTACACTGATTTACAAAATAGTTTCTCAAAGTTTCAAACAATTCTCAAATCTAAAGTATTTGTTTGTATCCAGTATTAGCCTCAACTCAAAATTTTTGTAATTTGGTTATCTGTGTATATATAAAAATATTTCTGACTGTTGGTATCTATAGCTTCTATTCAAGTGATATATATTTCAAACTGAACATGATTATGAAATATGGGCTCACCACAATCACTTCCAAGCACATATCTCTTCCACAGGTTTATTTAGTAAAAATAGTTTTGCCACCATATATTCTCCACCAAAACTGATATTTATATCATCCCCACAAAAACAAATAATTTTATCTTCAATGTTAGACTCTTTAACAGAAATTCTAATATCATCCATAATAATGTTAGAGGTTTTACCTTCAACAGAAAGAAATTTCAAGAGCCTTATTTGATTCCCTAAATTGGATAAGAAAAAAAATCTAATTACGATGAAAATTACCCTGATTCCCTATTTCAAGCATCCAATGATACTGATATGAGACTATCATTTACTGTTTATAAAGTATTTGTGTACACACTACAACAATATTAACAGTTATCAATTCACTTCTTGTACATGCTAAAGAAAACACGAATGAAATTAATTTAGAAAAATAGTCATTTGATCTAAATGAAAAGTCATGCTTCACAGAGTGAAATATAAACGCACATTCTGCAGCTGTGTGAGGCCACTGTCTTCTTAAAATAAGTACTAACTTTGAAAAATGTGCGGTATTTTCTTGAAAAAAATATATCTCCTTATTTTTCTAAGTTCAATGATTTTACTGTGACACCCAGTAGATGATAAATGTCAAAAACATTTTATGGAAGTAAATGCTCATGGTCAACTTTCTTGAAAATAGAAAATCAGTCAGGGACTATTTCATTAAACAAGTTCTGTTTCTTTTTGTTTTGATAATTTCTGGAAGCCCTGTGACATCATGATGCCTTATTACTTTTTTTTTTTTTTTTTTTTTTGGTCACATCGCATGGCATACAGAACGTCCCCGACCAGGGATCGAACCCATGCCCTCTGCGGTGGAAGTGTGGTGTTTTAACCACTGGGTCACCAAGGAAGTCCAAGTGCGGGCTTCTTAAAGCTCTTTGTTGCCAAAAGTGTTTGTTTACAAAATATATTTTTTTAATTTACCGGCTATTAAAAATAAATAATTGTAGAGTCATACCATTTAATAAGTGAAAAACCCAAAACAGCTACTGCTGCAAGTAAGAACACTCAGACTACTTCCTTACACTCTGCAACATGATTTCTCAGACTCTATTTCCCATATATTTCATGTAAACTAACCTGAAATTTCTGATGTTTCCCCTGACCCAAACCAGATGGAATTATAAGTCCCTAGCCACTCATCCCAGCGCACACATTCCTTGAAACACAGTGGTTAATATGATGGTGCACCCAGAAAGGGTTAGAAGAGAAAAGGGATTATCGCTGGTCATCTCAGAGGTCACTACAGAGGCATCTCTCACATTACAAGGTAAGACCACACAGAGGGAGAAAAAGCACATGAAGTAAAGGTCTACTTATAATAAAGCTTTGTTAAAAAATGAAAAATTTGAGACAAATGTTAAGCTAGATAGGATTCTTGAACAGTAGATATTAAATTAGAAGTATCCCTAACAAACTGATATAAACGGTCACCCCTTTATTTACCCCCTAGAGCATCCCCATTAGATAGTTCCATTACTCCTTCCATTTTTAGATAAGAAAACCATGTTTAGAGCTGTAGAGTAACTTGTCCAGGGCCATAAACCTTACATTGGTGGAACCTAATAACCGGAATCCAAACACGCAACTACTATACAATACCACTTCTCTGCAAAACAGAACAGGAAGCATAGAAACAAGCCTTATTTTAAATTACAACTTAGTATACACTAAAGCATTTTTTAAATCAATAATGTATAAGTATTATTCAATAAATAATTCTGGAACCATAAGTTAATTTTTTAACAGTCAAATCAAACCCCTGTCTCACACCGTACACTGAAATAAATTAAGACAGATTGAGAGTTAAATAATTTTTTTAAAAAGGAGAGAAAAAGAAAAAAGGGAAGGAAGAGAAGAAAGAACTGGAAGAAACCATAAAGCAATGATAAGGAAAACAATGTGTTGGGTGGAAAAATCTAAGTTTTACAGAAAGTCAGAAAACATACATAAAAAAATGAAGAACAAAGACGAGATTAATGATCCTGAAAATACTTTATATAGAATATTTAAAAGGAAAAGAAAATTTGGGAAAAATATTAAAATCCATAATGTAAAAAGGTATGTCAATAATATTAATACAAACATCATATTTTTAACTCAGTATATAATACAAATAGGTAAATCACAGAAGTGCTACAAACAGCCAAAACCCAAAGGATGCAGAAAGAGCCATTTTATTCGTTTTGAAAGAAGAGCATGTTACCAGAATTCTATACCATCTTTCGCCTAGAAAACCAACTGTCTATACTAAAAAGGGCGGAGGATTAGTTTATTCAACGTTGGCCCTACTGCTATGAGGTAGAAACTGCCAGAGCTTCTTATGTCAAACAAATTGGTGACACAGCCAAGAGAAGGTCGATGTTCACCATCCTTTGATCCAGTAAATCCACTTACAGAATTTATCCAAAGGAAATCATGAGAGATGCAAATAAATTTATGTACTAGAGTGTTAACTGCAGCATTATTTATAGCACCAAAAGCCTGGAAACAATGTAAACGTCCAACAAAAAGAAAAAGGTTAGATAAATTACAGCACAGCACAAAAAGTCATACTTACAAAGAATATTTAATGATACCAAAAAATGTTCATGATATGTTAATATATAAGCAGGAAATGAAAGTGTTCAATCTCACCTGCATGTATTTGTTCATACAAATGGAAAAAAGATTAGGTTTAAATATACTAAAGATATTAATATAAACTCTTTTTCTTTTTTTTTTTTGGAAACATGTTATCACTGGACCTCAATCTAAAATGGTATTTTTATATTTATACAACTGATTTGTTTATATCCTGTGCATTTTTTAAGATTTATTTTTTATTGAGGTACCATTCGTTTATATGATTATATAAGTTTCCTGTGTACAAAATTATATTTCTGTATAGCCTAATGTGAGCTCAACACCAAAAATTTAGTTTCCATCTGTCACCATACTACTGATTCCCTTTACCCATTTTACCCTCTTGCCTGCCCCCTCCCTCCCTAGCCTTCTGGTAACAACTACTCTATTCTCTGTAACTAAGTGTTCATTTTTGTTTCATTGGATTCATTATTTTGGTCTTTTCATTTCTTTTTTTTATATTCCACATATGTGTGAAATCATACAGTATGTGTTTTTCCATCTGACTTATTTCACAGAGCATTAATACCCTCAAGGTCCACCCATGCTGTTGCAAACGGCAAGATTTCATCTTTTTTTACAGCTGAGTAGTATTCATATACATATATATATATACACACACATACCACATCTTCTTGATCCATTCATCCACTGACAGGCACTAGGTTGTTTCTATATCTTGGCCATTTAAACTCTTTTCTTATGGGTGAGGGCTATACCAGGCAGTTTCATAAAATCACAATTCTCCAAGTTGGGCATATCACAAGAATACCTTTCTGAACATGTAACTGGAGAATTACTAGCTTATTACCACATGGATGGGAGAGGAAAAATTGGAATTCGTAAGATGTATGTCTGGGGGAAAAATAACTAAATGCTGGCATGTCTCCATATTACCTTCCACCCCTGAAAGAGTCAACTTACAACTTTCCCTGAAAAACATCTGATTATTTAAAAAAAGCAAAAAGTCCATGATGTCCCCAAATTATTGTGCACAGCCCAACAGATCAACCCCACGCTTACAGTCCTTAAAGCTATGCAGAAAGCTGTGAACCAAAAGCTAAGGAAACAAAGGAGAAATCCTTCTGCTTGGCTTACTCTGCTGTAAGACACACAGTAGGGAGGCAGCTCTGAGGCTGACCACTCACGTTCAACTGCCCGTCCCACCTCCACGGAAGAGCGAGAAGAGGCTCTAGTGCCAATCCTGCTTCTCACTTTCTGCTCTTCAAGTTCTTTATTCATACAAGAAAAGGTACAGCTAACCAAGATACCTTCAGTTTTATAGGAAAAATCAGGAAAGAACGGCTTTGCCCATGCTACTCCTTTAGCCTGAAATGTGTTTCCCGTTCCCACAGCATCTCCTTAGACACCTGTATTCTTGTAGGCAAAGCAGTCTGGGCGCTGCCAACTAGATTTTCACTGTCCATTCCCATCTTCCTCCTGCAGGCGATCTTCACGTGATTCAGACATGTACCCTTCTCCCACAGGACCCATGAGCCCCAAGGAAAACTGGCCCCACCCTTACCCAGAGGGGGGTATGAATGATGACCGTGATTGGTTTAGAAGCCTAGGCTAAAGACAAAAAAGGAATGACGTCTGTCTGGTCATGGGAACGGGCAATTCCACCTAAGACAGCACGTAGGAAGTCTGCTGGGACGCTGCTTAGAAGGCAGTTTCTCACTCGCGAAAGATGGTACCTGGACCAGACAGCCTCTCTCTTCCTCTGGATACTGTGGCAACCAGGACTTGCTACAGCCATCTTGCCTCCAAGGTAATGACAGGGAATCACTGAGAACTAAATCACTGGATTCAGCTAGGCCTAAAGGCTACCCGACCTCTGAACTTCCAGTTAAAAGAGCTAATGCTTCCCCTTACCGTTTGAGCCAGAATGACTAAGGATTTCTGTCATGTGTGAATGCACACTTCCTAACTTGTAGAATGGACAATTCTCCAAGCACACATCATTTCTTATTCTTCCATAAACAGAACCTTGGTTTTCCCTTTGGGAATCACGCCTCACCCACTCTCAGTTCCCATGGTCTAGGTGGGACTGATCCCTCCCCACTCTAAGGTCCAGGTTAGGCAGTGAAGCAAATATGGCCAGTCAGAAGCCTGGGTCTAACTGATTGGAAGGCGGTTACATTAACCTACGGGGCCAGTGAGGGACCTATGTAAGCCTCCTGCTACAACCATGGGGAAAGAAAAACTCCTGTTCCGTTGGAGATGCTTACATGGTAGAACATAAGCCTAGGTCTGCTGGTGGCCATCTTTCCCAGAAGAGAAATGAGACGGCTAAGAATAAAGGAATCAATGGGAGAGCAAGGACAAGAGATGGAGACAGCCAGCTCTCTGACAACATTGTTTTAGCACCTGGATCCATCTGTACCTGAAGCTAATCACCACCAGACTTTTCAGTTACACAGGCCACTAAATAATCTTCTGTTTCTTAAAGTCTGAGATAATCTTCTGCTCCAAGTCCTCCCATACCTTGTCACCAAATAGCCACCGTCACCATGCACTGTGACTGTAAGTCTGACTCCCCCATACACAGTGAGCTTCTTCAATAAAGATCATGCTTTTCATCCTTTATCCTCCATACCTAGAGAAGAACTTGGCTCTTACCACCGGGTATCGTACTTGAAGCAAATCGTTAAAATCCACCCAGCTTCATTTTCCTATTTTCAAAAACAAGATGGTTACTCACAAAGATAAGAAAAAACAAGTGTTGGGGAGAATGTGGAGAAATCGGAAGCCCCATACATTGCCAGTGGGAACGTAAAGTGGTGCAGCTGCTTTTAGAAACAGTTTGGCAGCTCCTCAAACGGTTAAGCAAAAAAGGTATGATGGGATGCAACAATTCCACACCAGAGTATATCCCCAAGAGAATTAAAAACATGTGTCAACACAAAAACTTGTGTATGAATGTTCATAGTACCCTTATAATCACAACAGCCAAAAGGGAAACAAGTCAAGTGTTCATCAATGGTTGAATGTACAAGAAAAGATCAGTAAAAAATACAAACACATGGAGGCTAAACAATACACTACTTAATAACGAAGCGATCACTGAAGAAATCAAACAGGAAATCAAAAAATACCTAGAAACAAATGGCAATGGAGACACGATGACCCAAAACCTATGGGATGCAGGAAAAGCAGTTCTAAGAGGGAAGTTTATAGCAATACAATCCTACCTTAAGAAACAGGAAACATCTCGAATAAACAACCTAACCTTGCACCTAAAGCAATTAGAGAAAGAAGAACAAAAAAAACCCCAAAGTTAGCAGAAGGAAAGAAATCATAAAGATCAGAGCAAAAATAAATGACAAAGAAATGAAGGAAACAATAGCAAAGATCAATAAAACTAAAAGCTGGTTCTTTGAGAAGATAAACAAAATTGATAAACCATTAGCCAGACTCATCAAGAAAAAAAGGGAGAAGACTCAAATCAATAGAATTAGAAATGAAAAAGGAGAAGTAACAACTGACACCGCAGAAATACAAAAGATCATGAGAGATTACTACAAGCAACTCTATGCCAATAAAATGGACAACCCGGAAGAAATGGACAAATTCTTAGAAATGCACAACCTGCCAAGACTGAATCAGGAAGAAATAGAAAATATGAACAGACCAATCACAAGCACTGAAATTGAAACTGTGATTAAAAACCTTCCAACAAACAAAAGCCCAGGACCAGATGGCTTCACAGGCGAATTCTATCAAACATTTAGAGAAGAGCTAACACCTATCCTTCTCAAACTCTTCCAAAATATAGCAGAAGGAGGAACACTCCCAAACTCATTCTACGAGGCCACCATCACCTTGATACCAAAACCAGACAAGGATGTCACGAAGAAAGAAAACTACAGGCCAATATCACTGATGAACATAGATGCAAAAATCCTCAACAAAATACTAGGAAACAGAATCCAACAGCACATTAAAAGGATCATACGACATGATCAAGTGGGGTTTATTCCAGGAATGCAAGGATTCTTCAATATACACCAATCAATCAATGTGATACACCATATTAACAAATTGAAGGAGAAAAACCATATGGTCATCTCAATCGATGCAGAGAAAGCTTTTGACGAACTTCAACACCCATTTATGATAAAAACCCTGCAGAAAGTAGGCATAGAGGGAACTTTCCTCAACATAATAAAGGCCATATATGACAAACCCACAGCCTACATTGTCCTCAATGGTGAAAAACTGAAAGCATTTCCACTAAGATCAGGAACAAGACAAGGCTGCCCACTCTCACCACTCTTATTCAACATAGTTTTGGAAGTTTTAGCCACAGCAATCAGAGAAGAAAAGGAAATAAAAGGAATCCAAATCGGAAAAGAAGAAGTAAAGCTGTCACTGTTTGCAGATGACATGATACTCTACATAGAGAATCCTAAAGATGCTACCAGAAAACTACTAGAGCTAATCAATGAATTTGGTAAAGTAGCAGGATACAAAATTAATGCACAGAAATCTCTGGCATTCCTATACACTAATGATGAAAAATCTGAAAGTGAAATCAAGAAAACACTCCCATTTATCATTGCAACAGAAAGAATAAAATATCTAGGAATAAACCTACCTAAAGAGACAAAAGACCTGTATGCAGAAAATTATAAGACACTGATGAAAGAAATTAAAGATGATATAAATAGATGGAGAGATATACCATGTTCTTGGATTGGAAGAATCAACATTGTGAAAATGACTCTACTACCCAAAGCAATCTACAGATTCAATGCAATCCCTATCAAACTACCACTGGCATTTTTCACAGAACTAGAACAAAAAATTTCACAATTTGTATGGAAACACAAAAGACCCCGAATAGACAAAGCAATCTTGAGAACGAAAAACGGAGCTGGAGGAATCAGGCTCCCTGACTTCAGACTATACTACGAAGCTACAGTATGGTACTGGCACAAAAACAGAAAGATAGATCAATGGAACAGGATAGAAAGCCCAGAGATAAACCCACGCACATATGGTCACCTTATCTTTGACCAAGGAGGCAGGAATGCACAGTGGAGAAAGGACAGTCTCTTCAATAAGTGGTGCTGGGAAAACTGGACAGGTACATGTGAAAGTATGAGATTAGATCACTCCTTAACACCATACACAAAAATAAGCTCAAAATGGATTAAAGACCTAAATGTAAGGCCAGAAACTATCAAACTCTTAGAAGAAAACACAGGCAGAACACTCTATGACATAAATCACAGCAAGATCCTTTTTGACCTACTTCCTAGAGAAATGGAAATAAAAACAAAAATAAACAAATGGGACCTAATGAAACTTCAAAGCTTTTGCACAGCAAAGGAAACCATAAACAAGACCAAAAGACAACCCTCAGAATGGGAGAAAATATTTGCAAATGAAGTAACTGACAAAGGATTAATCTCCAAAATTTATAAGCAGCTCATGCAGCTCAATAACAAAAAAACAAACAACCCAATCCAAAAATGGGCAGAAGACCTAAATAGACATTTCTCCAAAGACGATATACAGATTGCCAACAAACACATGAAAGGATGCTCAACATCACTAATCATTAGAGAAATGCAAATCAAAACTACAATGAGATATCATCTCACACCAGTCAGAATGGCCATCATCAAAAAATCTAGAAACAATAAATGCTGGAGAGGGTGTGGAGAAAAGGGAACCCTCTTGCACTGTTGGTGGGAATGTAAATTTGTACAACCACTATGGAGAACAGTATGGAGGTTCCTTAAAAAACTACAAATAGAACTACCATATGACTCAGCAATCCCACTACTGGGCATATACCCTGAGAAAACCATAATTCAAAAAGAGTCATGTACCAAAATATTCATTGCAGCTCTATTTACAATAGCCCAGAGATGGAAACAACCTAAGTGCCCATCATCGGATGAATGGATAAAGATGTAGCACATATATACAATGGAATATTACTCAGCCATAAAAAGAAACGAAATTGAGGTATTTGTAATGAGGTGGATAGACCTAGAGTCTGTCATACAGAGCGAAGTAAGTCAGAAGGAGAAAGACAAATACCGTATGCTGACATATATATATGGAATTTAAGGGAAAAAAAATGTCATGAAGAACCTAGGGGTAAGACAGGAATAAAGACACAGACCTACTAGAGAATGCACTTGAGGACATGGGGAGTGGAAAGGGTAATCTGTGACAAAGCGAGAGAGAGGCATGGACATATATACACTACCAAACGTAAGGTAGATAGCTAGTGGGAAGCAGCCGCATAGCACGGGGAGATCAGCTCGGTGCTTTGTGACTGCCTGGAGGGGTGGGATAGGGAGGGTGGGAGGGAGGGAGACGCAAGAGGGAAGAGATATGGAAACATATGTATAACTGATTCACTTTGTTATAAAGCAGAAACTAGCACACCATTGTAAAGCAATTATACTCCAATAAAGATGTAAAAAAAAAAAAGGATGAATGGTATAGCTACACAGTGGAATATTGTTCTGCCATGAAAAAGAATGACTTACTGATTATGCTACAACACAGATAAACCTTAAGAAACACTGTGCTAAGTGAAAGAAGCCAGACACAAAAGGTCACATATTGTATGATTCTATCTACACGGAATGTCCAGAATATCTAAACCTATAGAAATAAAAAATAGATTAGTTGTTGCCCCGTGCTGAGGGGGTGAGGAGGAAATGGGGGGAGGGGTTATGAATGCTAAAGGGTATGGGATTTCTTTTGTAGGAGGTGAAAAGTCGACTGTGGTAATGGTTATATAACTGTGTGAATACACTAAAAACCACAAGTCAGTACACCGTAAATTGGTGAATTTATGAATTATATCTCAAACTTTTTACCAAACAAAAGAGTCAGTTGAATCAGATGGTAACCATGGTCCTTGCCACCAGGACCTGCTACAGTATTTTACGCAAAATAGGAAATATCTAGCTATGTGACTCTGGGCAAGCTCTCAAACTCTCTGTAACTCAATTTTCTTATCTATAAAATACCCTCCTGGTAAGGCTGCTGTGAGGATAGAATGAACTACATATAAAAGCATTACTGGGCTCCCCTGGTGGCGCAGTGGTTGAGAGTCCGCCTGCTAATGCAGGGGACACGGGTTCGTGCCCCGGTCCGGGAGGATCCCACGTGCCGCGGAGCGGCTGGGCCCGTGAGCCATGGCCGCTGAGCCTGCGCGTCCGGAGCCTGTGCTCCGCAAGGGGAGAGGCCACAACAGTGAGAGGCCCGCGTACCGCAAAAAACAAAAAAAAGGCATTACAACTGCACCTGCACACACTAAGCATTTTGCATGCTCTGGCATTTGCTGACTAGCCCCTTACTTGTGGTCCCAGACACACTCAAGGCAAATCAAATTCTATTCCATGAAAGTCATCATCACCAAGCACCAGTGTGTACCTTGTGAAGTATTTTCATTCACTACCCCTGTAACTTAGGAAATTACAAAGATGTATTCCCACATCAGTTTCACTTTTTCTTTCTCCTGGAGGGTGGAGAAAGAAAGAATGAAAATGCAAATAAATTACAGCAAGTAGCAAGCAAGTTCTATTCATCCTCCACTTGCAAAGCCAACGCCCTATACCCAACTGCTACAAACTATTTCCATGTGTCTCCATCCGAGGCGAAAAGGAAGAAGGGCCAAATGTTCAGGCCTGATGATAGGAGTTTGGGTTTAAAACCAAGACTCTCCAACCAAGTCTCAGTTTTGGGTGTCTGCCCCCAGGCTGTCAAGAGATGGAAGGATTTGAAAGAGTTCTACGTGAGTCCTCTCACTGGTTGTTTCTGCTTGGATAGGGAAGGAGTAATAATAATCAATACGGGCATAATCAAGGCAACCACGGTAGCTCCTATGATTTACTGAGGGCTCACATTCTTCTAGACTCTCTGCCCTGTTCCAAGCGAATTACATGCATTAACTTATCTAAGTCTCACCACTAGCTTTATGTGGTAGGTACTATCATTACCATTTTGTGGGTAAAAAAACTGAACCACAGAAATGTTAATAACTTGTCCAAGGTCACATGACTGATAAGTGCCAGTCTGGGGATGTGAACCAGCCTGATACAGTATCCACTGCATCCACTGTATTACGTGTTGGGTTATTAGATTCTCGACTAGGCACAATGAAACTGCTGCCTCCCGGCATTAGAATAATAGGGGCTCGTGTTATCTTTCTTTTGTTGAAGGTTTAGGACGTGCTAGACATTGGTGTAATGTGAATTATCATCACAACATCCCTAATTGGTTCATATAATCACCATCGAACCATTTTACAGAAGTGCAAACTGAGGGTAAGAAACCTACCCAAGATCACCAAACACTAAGAGACCACACTGAGACTCGATCTGGTTCTGCCTGGTTCAGAGACGATGCACGTCAGTATGGGAATAATTTGTTTCTTTCTGTTGGTGGAGATGGGTCTTCCTCAAACAGGAAGTTGAACAATGACTTGGGGCCCCACAGATATGTGATGTGGCCCTCCAGAACACACTCCTTTATCTTTAATTCTCCTTTTATTAGTACTTCCCTCCCAACCAAGTAGTCCCCCTGCCCCAGCCCCAATCCCATCCCTTCCTTTAGGAGCAAAGGGAAGAGAAGAACTGTGGCTCTGGCAGATGCCTTTATCTGGAAAACATGGGATGTGAGCAGAGTGACGCTGGGGAAGTGAATGAAGCAGACAGGCTGGCCTTGCGAGAAAAGGTGGGAACAGACCGGAGAGGGAGGGAGGGAGGGTGTGTGTGTGTGTGTGTGTGTGTGTGTGTGTGTGTGTGTGTGTGTGTGTGTGTGTGTGTGTGTGTGTGTGTGTCTGTGTGTGTGTGTGTGTGTGTGTGTCTGTCTGTCTGTCTGTCTGTCTGTCTGTCTGTCTGTGGCCAAAGAGTGGCTGTGAAGAATCAAGCTAAACAAGAAAAAACAAAGTTGTGGCCAAGTGCAGGGCGGGGGCAGAGCTCTAAAGGCTCCGGCTGTTCCATGGAACTAGAGAAATGATTTGAGATGCCCTCTTGCCAAAAGCAGGAAATGGATGGGCATCTGACACATAGTACCTGGCGACCCGCTTCTGAGTTCAACAAAGAAATACATGTGGAGTAGCTCCTCCAGAACAGTGGGCCATGCTGGGTAAATTTTATACAATTCCATGCATGTCCAAGGGCTCACTACACGCAAAGATGATCATCTGGCCAAAGACAAAGTGAGAGAAACCTTCCTGGCCACACAGGCAAGGCAGCCATGGTCTCTCCCTAAACCCTCCAGGACAAAGAACCAAATTAAACCTTAAAGACAACACTTGCTTTAGATATAACCATCTGGCTACCCAAATACTTAAACGGTTGGAAAGCTTTGTATTCTAGCCATGGGTCTTCAACTTTCAAATTTTTCTACATGTCAGAACATGGAGCAATATGCAATGTAGTCTCAAACTCAGAGTAGACTTTTAAACTACAGAGACATGGTGCCAGCTCATTTATGAAAGATACCTTCCCTGCTCTCAAGAGGTACAGCCTCAAAGATAACGTGACGTGCCAACAGACAAAATGGCAACTGCAAGCCTGCGCCTCTGGACGAGTGAAGCTGTGTTCAACACCCTCTCTGAGAATGAGGGCTTTCCTCTCTCTCACCCTTCCTAAGGAGCCGGGCAAGTTGGTGCCAAACTGCCGTATGACTTCACTCCCCGTAATCCCCGTGGCACGTGGAATACTCACAGCATGCCAGATTATCAGTAAGGTGATAACACTTGTATATTATACCTGCCTGGCACGATTTGAATGAGGCTCCCTTGGGCCGCTTAAGGTTTCGCTTCCTGTTTTCTGCACCTGCACGGATTTCGGAAGCAAAGAAAAACACCAGACAAAACCATATTTTAGGAGCTTATTCAAAAGCCAAGCGATCAAACCAAGGCAATCAACACAAACTCCAAAACACACCAACAAGGTGATTAACCTGAGGTTCAGACTCACTCCATGTGGGTGAAGTACGCCTCCTTCGGGTTTTTGTGACCTTTGCAAAGTTCCGCATCTTGTATCCACCTTAGCTATTTAATGTGACTTTTAACCAATAGGTAGAATAATCACAATCATAAGAGCTAACGTGCGTACAGCTCCTTCCTATACTTACCAGGCACCATGCATCACATGCTACGTGGATTTTCCCATTAATCCACAGAACAAATAGATGAGGTAATTTCTATTATTATACCCTCTTATACACACACACATATTTATGAAAGATGAAGGCAACTTAGAAAGGTCAGTAGGCTTTAAGTCACCCAACAAGTGTTAAAAAGCCTCTTTAAGCCCAAGTCTGCTAAACTCCAGAGTCCCTGCCCTTAACCACTAAGCCACAGTATGACCGACACCCATACGGCATTGATGGGGATTTGGATATACCCTTAACTAGAGCCACGTGCCTTGTCAGTGTCCTCAGAATTAATGAAACTCTTTATCACTAGAGTTAAATGGCTTTTGCAGAGGTGTTTTTCTTCTGTTTTGTTTTTTCACATTTATAAGTGGGGATTTATATTTCAGGGAACAGACCAACAATCCTTTAGGACAGTTAGTTCCGTGCCATTTTGGGAGGACGAACGCTGAAAACAGGCAAGGAAAGAAATCAAATCATCCACCAAGATGTGAGGGGTTGTGGACACATCAATGTCTTTGCCACTCTGTCCCTGATGGAGCATTAGGGGTAAAAACAGGATAAGAAATGACAGCTTCCTGGACTTCAGACTGCCATTCAACATCACTCCACAGGCAGCATTCCCTGGAGAGGCCAAGAATACAGCAGGCATTAAAGCAATTCCCTATCAGCACCTTTTTAACAGGAACTTAGTAGTAAGTTATTTTCTTCTGTTTTTTACCAATTCATTGTGTAAAACTCACTGTGTAAAACAGTCCCCACCAAATACATATATTTGGGGCGGGCAGGGGGAGTAGTGTGCCCACAAGAAGCTAAACAGACTCAATAAGAAATTCAAATCAAGAATTGTTCAAGACGACACCTGCCTTCTGGCCTAATGGAAAAATCAATCTGTCAGGTTTTAATTAAGCGCTCAGGCTAGAAAGAAAAGGCGGCTGCTTATACTTGGTATACTACCTAGTGGAGTGTTCATAGCGAAAATGGGAGCGAAAGCCCTATTTGTTACGGGAATGGTAACTATGTGTATAGACGACTCATTGGCTTCTGGGCGGCCATACATTTCGTAAATAAAAGGTGGAACTAGATGAATCCCATAAGCTTGTTGCCAAAGACCTCTGTGAATAATGACCTTCGGGAGTCTAAATGATGCTGTGTTAGAACATCTGACTGAGAATGTGCACAAGTAAGCTGGGGAGACAGGGGATCAGGAAGTGATGCTTTCTCGCCCAGTAGTAATGTCGGGTCAATAAAACAACAAGTGAGGAATATGCATATCAACGAGTGAACGCGTGAATGAGTAAGTGGAGGAATCCATGTGTTAATTCCATGATGTTCAGTAAAATAACTTACTTCTCCAGTGTATGTTACACAGTCGCTAAGAAATACACAAACACGCACGTCCCTCATCCACCACGACGGAGGCGGTTAAAAGTTCTGACCAAGCCCGTCTGCATACAGGTGTGGCTGAACGAACAGGAAATAGCTCTGTTAACATGGTTCACGACCACCGTGGGGAATCAGTTGGCAAATGTGCGGGCTCCCCTTCCCAACCTGCTAAGCGCGCAGCTAGCTCACGCTCCAGCCACCCTGGCAGAGGTGGAGAAATAGAGACATCGAAAAGGGTGCGTGGATTACAAGTTAATAACTGGTGTGCACGTGGTGAGCTGTCCTGAGCAGCTCTGCTGTTCCCCTAGGAACTGAACACCAGATACCGTGCCCGGGAAAAATAAAACAGACAGACTACGTAAACACATTCAAATCCCAAACCTGACTGTAAGACCCTTGTGTAGTCTCACGTTTGACCCAACTAATGTATCATTTCCGGTCCCTTTAGTGTGAAAATTAAGGTTGCTGAGAAAATTCAACAGGTGATCTGGGAAATAGCCAGATAGGAAGGCTCTGATGTCCACAGCCTCGGACTGTCAGGGGGGCAGAAGCCAGACAGGGAATCACTCACAGGAACTTATTCTCCCTTCCTTTCCTCCTTCCCTACCAGACCTGCAGGTGGGGAAGCTGATGTTCTTCTCTATGGAAAGAAAAAAAAAAAAAAAAAGCCCTAGGCCCTCAAATGCTTCTAAAAGAGCAGTCTTTTCTTTTTTTTAATTTTTATTGGAATACAGTTGATTTATAATGTTGTGTATAATGTTTCCGGTATACAGCAAAGTGAATCAGTTATATAGATACATATATCCAGTCTTTTTTTTTTTTTTAAGATTCTTTTCCCATATAAGCCATTACAGAGTACTGAGTAGGACCCCTGTGCTATACAGCAGGTCCTTATTAGTTACCCATTTTATATATAATAGTGTGTATATGTCAATCCCAATCTCCCTATGTATCCCTCCCCTCCTTATCCCCTGGTAACCATAAGTTTGTTTTCTACATCTGTGACTCAGAAAAGACAAATATCATATGATATCGCTTATATGTGGAATCTAAAAAGAAAAGGGTACAAATGAACTTATTTACAAAACATAAGTAGAGTCAAAGAGCAACCTCTCGAGGGTGGCGTACAGACACTGGTGCCACCCTGCTTCCGGCAACCTCTGGCTTCCTAAGAAGGCCACAGAGACATGGAGAGTCCCTCCCCCAGCCTGGCCCCCTGGGGGCTCCTAACAAACTCATCATACCCCTCCCCAGAAAAGCACGTGCAGGCCTTCTCCCTGGGCTCCCAGAAACGGCCCCCGTGTCAGCTCAAACAACATCCTCCCAGCATTCACAGCCTTCTCAAACCATCGCGTGCCGTTGTGTCAGGAAGAGCTACTGTGCCCAACAGAAGAGGGGAGGACAGCAGAGGCCGGTGGGGAGAGAGACGTGGGGAATGTTGGAGGGAAGCAAGAAAGCGTGGGAGGGCAAGTTTTTAAATCTTCCCAACTTTTGTTATCATACCTTTTAAAGGAGGGAGTGAACTGCCAAGACCAGGTTCTAAAAAACCACCAATTGAGATAACAGGAATCACTCTTATTAATAATAAACCATCACCAAAAACCCAAGTGTTTATGACAAGCCAACAGCTCTGTTAAGTGCTCTGCATACATCTGCTGATTGATGCCTCCTGTGGGTCCAGGCCCCAGCACCGCCACTGCCACTAACATACACTGAGTCCCAAAGACTCAGTCCCTCGCTCAGGACACGGAAGCTACCGAGGGGCAGAGGAGCCCTGCGAATTTCAGCAGAGAACAAAAACCACTTGGCCCAAGGTAAAACAGTCCAGAGTCATCCCGTTATGCTGAAATTCTACAACTTGGTACGGCAGGAAAAAAACCCTTCTTTTTTTCAAACCCTGTTGAACCACCTTAAGAGAAGTGCATTTAATCTTCATCAGTAAGGGTGTCCTGACCGTCCGAAGCAAAAGTACAACAGGCCACAAAACGAATTTTGCATTTTGTGTGGCTTGAGCCAATCACATCTCCATGACATAGGGCCTGGGTCACTGCGGTTCCTGAAGGCGATCAACCCATGCACCTCCAGACAGAATCTGCTTGTTTAATAATTAACACTTTACGGCTTCCCTGGTGGCGCAGTGGTTAAGAATCCGTCTGCCAATGCAGGGCACACAGGTTCGAGCCCTGGTCCGGGAAGATCCCGCATGCCGTGGAGCAACTAAGCCCGTGCACCACAACTACTGAGCCTGCGCTCTAGAGCCCACGAGCTACAACTACTGAAGCCCGCATGCCACAACTACTTAAGCCCACGTGCCACAACTACTGAGCCCACGTGCCACAACTACTGAAGCCTGTGCCTCTAGAGCCCGTGCTCCGCAACAAAGAGAAGCCACCGCAATGAGAAGCCCGCGCACCGCAACGAAGAGTAGACCCCGCTCACCGCAACTGGAGAAAGCCCGCGCACAGCAACAATGACCCAACGCAGCCAAAAATAAATAAATTTTAAAAAAAAATTAACAAGAGCAAAAACTCTTTTCTGAGGCTGCCTTCAGATTTTAGGTCCAGCAGACCTCTCCCAGGATGAAGTCAAGGGCAGGTGACAACGAAAAGCAATGAAGGTGACAGGGAGCAAAGGTACAGTCAAAGGATCAAGACCCTGGGAGAAGGGCTAGAGAAGAAAAAGGCAAAGAAGGAAAAGGACAGCATGAACAGGACTGGCTTCCCTCACAGGACCTTGCAAAATGCCTGCAGAGAACACCTCGTGCACAGGATGACCAATATTTTGCACTCAATGGATCTTACAACCCAGGAAGAGGAATGTGCTTTCACGGGGATTTGCAACCCAATCTGGGTTCAGTAATAGAGAGAAAGCCAAGATTGCTGAGTAAGCAGCATAGGAGGGGCTCAGCCTGCCATGTCTGTCCCAGCCCTGTCCTCCCGTCTTGCAGGAGAGGAAACCTTGGTACAAAAAAGCAAAGCCCTTCAAGACAGTGTATGAATCCCAAGCAGGACCAGCTTCGTGGGGGTGTGACCTGTGCAGTCACACAGGGCCCCGTGCTCTGAAGGGCCCCAACTTGGTTTAATGTTTTGCTGTCACCATCTTGAAATTCTTAGTATTTCACAAGGAACCCCCCCCATTTTAATTTTGCACCGGGCCCACAGATCCCATAGCTGGTCCACTCGCACTTTTAGTTTGATGTTTGAATTTTCAAAAGTTTCACGAGACTTGGATTTTACTTCTACTTTTTTACCGATAACGTGTTTCACAGGCTATTTACACTCTAGGTAACCCGGCTTGGTTGTCACAGATTCTCAAAAGTTGGTATTTAATACACACAGCAAGCGTGTCTTCACCTCACACCTAATCCATGCTCCAACGTGCAAACCAAAGTGTACTCAGTACGACCATCAGAGCCCATGGAAAAGGAAAGACGTCACTAGTGGGTTTCATGGAGAAATAATGGGACCCGTGCACTTCTAACCTTGAAGGATTGAGAAAATCTGAACCACTCACTAAAACTCAATTCCAGATCCTCAACCTTATCTTATTCCGTTCACAATATACACCTCCCAAACACGTACACACGCAAGTGTATACACACACAGGTATAACACGTGTATCCAGAGAAAAATCTTACAGCTCCAGAGGCCTGTAGGTACCCCTGGGTCTCAGATATGTTACAAACATCAGAGACACAGGTTGGTTCTGATGGCGCTGTCCTCAAATGGGGTTTCTTTGCAGAGGAAGAAAATATAAATGCATACACGGGAAGACCAAGTACAGGTACACCTCAGAGACAGTTCAGGATCAGTGCCAGACCACCAAAGTAAAGCGAGTATCACGATAAAGCAAATCACATAAATTTTTCAGTTTCCCAGTGCGTATCAAAGTGATGTCTACACTAGACTGTAGTCTAGGGTGCAATTGCACTTGTGGTGTTGCACATTCTGTGAGTCTGGACAGATGTATAATGACATGCATCCGCTATCATGGTATCATACAGAGTATTTTCACTACCCTAAAAATCCTCTGAGCTCTGCCTATTCGTCTCTCCCTCCCCCCACCCTGCAACCACTGATCTCTGCATTATCTCCACAGCTTTGCCTTTTCCGGAGTATCATGTAATTTGGATCACACAGTATACAGCCCTTTCAGATTGGCTTATTTCGCTTAGTAGTATGCATTTAAGGGCCCTCCATGTCTTTTTGTGGCTTAACTGCTCATTTCTTTTTAGTGCTGAATAACATTCCATTGTCTGGATGTACCATAGTTAGTATTTATCCATTCACGTACTGAAGGACACCTTGGCTGCTTCCAAGTTTTGGCAATTACGAACAAAGCTGGTATAAATATTCACGTGCAGGTTTCTGAGTGGACATTAAGATTTTAACTGCTCTGAATAAACACTAAGGACCCAGGATTGCTGGATCTCCTGGGAAGAGTAAGCCTGGTTTTATAAGAAACCACCAAACGGTCTTCTAAAGTGACTTACTATTTTGCATTCCCACCAGCAATGAATGAGAGTTGATTTTTTAAAACATTGTTTCTGAGGTATTCGTGCTAAGACTCGCCCCAACCCAGTGACTAAGGATCTTTCACATGGCACAGTGGAAGTTCAAGGGAAACATTCCATCCTTTTAAGCCGCTACTCAGCCCCCTAACACACGGTCCATGGTCAGGTTCCTTGGGATTTCCCCATTCCGAAGGCGAAGCTGTCCAGTGAGCCAGGCTCTGTGACCACCCGTGATCTGAATTACACACAGGTGTTTGAAAATACAGAGGGATCCAGCATAATTAAGAGCATTAAGCAATCATCTCAGCCCAAGGAGGCAGCTGAAGAAAAAATGAACAGAGTTTGGGCAGCACTTTGGGAAATAAATTCCACAGCCTTTCACTGAGTTGAAATCTGGGCTTTGGACACACCTAAAAATGAGCCTGACCTGATCTGAGCTCCCAGTGGACACACGCCAGGTCACAAAAGTTGACCCAATTGGCCGGCTTTCCCACCGAAAAGGCAGCTGCTGGAATGGCAGATGGTATGGCTGGTAAGACCCAACCAAGGATGGACAGGACTGTGGAAAGCAAAATGGCAGAACACAGCTGGCCAAGCCAGGGTGGGGGTCTCTGCTATCAAGAGAACCGTTTTTACACTGCATTTTCAAAAAATAACATCACGGCGGCCTTTGATCTGATTTTCTTCTTTTATAGACTTCCATCACCCTTTCTTTACGTCCTATAAAACATAGCTAATTACTCTTTTATTTTCTCTCTTATCACTTGGTACTGCTGTACAGTAGTAAAAGGACTGCTGACTCTACCCACGGAAGCATGTCTTTTAGGGAGAAGTGCATTAGAAACCCCTTTGCAACAAAGGAGGCAGCGGCAGTGTTTTCCCCCAAGGTTTCAGGAACCTGGAAAAAAAGATGCTAAGTTACAAGGATGACTTCTCCTTAAATAAACCGTTACCGAGTATAACTTTATTTGTTATGAGAAACTCAAAAAAAGTTTTAAATTAAAGCCATTGTTTAATGGGCAACACTGACTCTAATGGGCCCTGTTTAACACACACCCGTCTTTTAAAGAGAGCGTTGTCCAAACATTTCCCCTTTGTTATATTTTTCTCCATTCTTGAGGGAAACACTATCTACCTTTACACTCATTTTGTTTAACCTCCCCAGTCATTTATGCTATTTACTGAGTACCTGATATTCCTAATAAAATGTCAGTACAAATATCCAAGTTGCCTAGGAGGAGGAGGAAAAAAAGTTTTCCCACCCTTCCCTGGCTGGTCAAGGTAAACAATTCTATGGCCCGAGTCAGTCAGCCAGGCTGACACAAATGCCTTTCATCTTTCCTCTGAAATTACAAAAGATGATCGTTTTACTCAGCCATAAGCCTAACTAAATCGATACTCTGTACACATCAGAATTAAATATGTTCTCTCTGCTCCAAATGAACAGTGTATTATTTATCACTAAATTTAATGACAAAAAAAACCTGATAACTCTCTCCGATTATACCCCTGATTTCATCTAGTTCCGCATCATCGATTCTTTTGGTCATTAGCATAATGACAGAGCACCAGCTCCGGCTTAGGCAGCAAGTTTGATAACAGAGCTGAAAGGAGACACACACTATTTTAAAAACATGTTCCGATTTTCATCTGAGCATATCTTTATTTATGTGGCTTTCTTACCATAAAGATGCCAGTCCTTGAAAATACGCAGAAATCACTTTCTACTCTGAAGAACAAGGTGCTTATATCGTAACAAGAATACAGAAGTATAAAGTGCCTGTTAATTAAACATCGCTTTTTAACTTGCTACCCTGCATATGTAACCGTGAAGTTCTAAACCAAGTCTTTAAAATTAGAATGAGAAAATGGCTAGGATCCTTCAAATGAATGCCTCGTCTGTTTTGTTTTGTTTTTTTCCTCCTTCAATGTAAGAGATCAGCCACTTGATTTATTATTTTTTTGAAAGCAAATTCCCTGGTAAATGTTTGACTTTAAAGTTTTTCCCTCCCCCCACAAAACAAAACAAACAAACAAACAAAAAACCACGGGTAAACGAGCATATTATGAAGACGTGGCCAGGACTGACAGTTTCACATCCATCCTGCATTTTCAACGTACAGGACTGCAGAACGCTGCTGGGTTTTAAATTCAAGCGTGAAGAGCTTGTCTTGAATTAATATTCAGCACTTTAAAAGGTTCACACGGAAAAATGAATACACAGCCACATGTATTCATATGAATGAATTTTACTAATGGTACTGAACAAAAAACATCAAGTTACTAAAGGACACATATAGGGGGATACCATCAAAACACATCTTGAACATGCAAAAGAAGACCCTGTATTTGGGGGAATACAATCACATGCATTAAAAGTATAATGAAAGCCATGGGGTGGAAAAGAGCCAACTGAGAGCAGAGGTCACCTCCAGGGTAGAAGGACTGGGCTAAGATATGCCTAGAGCCTCTGCAACCTGGGTCAGAAATACATTCTTTCTGAAGCTGAGCAGCAGGTACATGGGGGCCCACTGAATTATTCTCTGAATTACAATTTTTTGGTGTCTTACACATTTCGTAACAAAAATCGAAAGCTGTAAGCCATAGTTTTAAGAGAAATTGCTTTGTAACTATCTGCCAGGTTTCTTTCCTCCAAAGTCTCTCTCAACTCACAGATCGAAGCGCTTGAGGCCAAGGCATCGCATTTTATTCAATTGGGGCACTTGTTACAATACCAAAACCCCCATATAAAATCCATTTGCACCATTTTCAAAAGTCTCACAACTACCTTGAAGAAGTTTCCCACCTCAGTATTCTGCCAGGGAAAAGTCCTCTCTGACACAGAGATGATTTCTGTAGCTAGTAAAAGCTACTGTCCTGCTTCCTAATTGAAATAAACAAACACAAACACAGAAACGACATCTCTCTTTAACTATCTTTTTAATTCTGAGTTGACGCAAATACACGCACCGGAAGAATAAGCTAGAAACACATCTACACGCACCGGAAGAATAAGCTAGAAACACATCTTATGTATGATCTGGGGACAAAGCGGTCTAAGGTAAATGTTTTGCCAGACGGGGAGTTGATTCCTCCCCCGCACACACACACCCTATCCACAACAACATCCCCATCCCACAATATTTAAACCTTGTGCTGCTGTTGCCTTAAGGACAGTGAGACAAAAGGGAGAAGCATCCCCAGTGAGCAGTGAGGATAACTTGCTCCTGCAAGTGTAAGAATTTGTTGTAAGCTTACCCAAGTTAGGACGGCGCGTTTACTGTCAACAGGCCATCATACTGCAACAGAAGCCATTATTTAGAAAATAAGATGCACACACTTAAGTGACTGAACCCTCCCCTAAGCCCAGAGAAGGCATGCAAAACAGCGGGTCTGCAACAACACGCCTGACGGAGCCCCTAAGAGAAAACCCGAGATTGAACCATTTTCCACTGTAATAGACTATCTTCTCCAAAATTATTGACAGTTGGATGTGGACAGCGATATTCTCTAAAGAGGTCCCACCCAACCCCCCCTTCTCAAGGTTCAACTAACTTTCTTCCAAATAATTAAATGCGGCCAACGTTCTATTAGAAAATTTCTGTAATACGCCACTAGAAAGGGTCTGTCATTGATACCCTAATAATAAATCAGTTAATTACTTAATCTTTCTTAATGAAATGATTAACATCTTTTCAACAAACAAGGCAGAGTGATTTAACGTCACGCTGTAGATTTCATCCACTGCTGACAGTTGTAGTAAAGACCATGCAGCCTCGACGATGCACTTTCTACTTTTTCAACCAGTCCCGTTTTTCATCTTTTATAGAAACCCTCCATGCAAAGTTAGAGACACTCTAGTTTTAAAACTTGGCCCATCAGAGATTGCTTTTTAAGCCCTTCAGAGTCTGAACAGAAATAAAAGAACTTTGTATTACAGGGATATTCCAAATGCCACCCAAACCCAGAGCCCAAGCAACTGTGAAGCTCGAGACAGAAACAATGCCAACTTTTGGGGCATCTATTAAAATGAAGCCACACCCAAAGTCAAGTGGCAAGTTTTTATGTTTTAGTTTAGGTGAGGGCATTTTGGACCAACGCTTTATTGCTGGGTAACTTCAAAAGGTACATCACTAATACAGACGAAAAACATCTATACAACTTTTATTTAAATAACTCTTTTGACCTTAGTGGAGAGATCTTTAGCGGAAGCCCTGAATAGTTAAACAAGCCTCCTTAGCATTTTATCTCTCATAATCTTGGAGGATGCATTTGTCTTAGGATTCTGCTTGCTTTATTTGTGTGGCATCCTTGGCGAGGCTACTTCCATCAATATTCCTGCAGGCCCCATCACATACAATGAGAGAGAACTTCCCAAGATGCCTAGGAAAATCAACCTACTTATGCCAGCAGGGTTAATCTAATGGGTAAACAGTTCAGGTTTTTAAATTAAGATGAAATACTTGGAGAAAAAAAAAATTCCAGCATGCCATCTGACACTAATTGGTAGCTACAACATGACAACGCCCATTGGAAACATGGAGGCAAGCGAGGCATAATTTGAAAAGACATGTCTGGTACTTGGTGAGAACGACCGATGTGCCACGTTGTTTCTACCACTCACCTGAACTGTGAGGCTCTTGTTCTGCCTCCATTTCTCTAAGTATCTAATGTTTCTTTTGGTGCTTGCCTCTGGAAAGGGAATCCATATTCCCTTCTTAGGTTTCATGAAGTCCAAACAGTAAAGTTAAACCCTTAAGAAGAGTTATAAGATTCCTCCAATGCTGATCTCTGAGGAGTCCAGTTCTCCCACTTCGGGGGGCATCAGAATCACACGGGGAGCTATTCAGAAATGCAAAGGCTGCCCCCCCCCCCGCCCCAATATGGTACACCCAGGCACACTGCGACTATGTCTGTGTTTGGAATGACAGCTCTGCTGCGATTCCAATCCTCGTGCATACTTAAAAACCACCAGCTTTGATTCTTAATAGAAATCCAAACACATTAAAAAGAACACAGGTCTCGAGATAAAACAAAAAAATTAGTCGGTAAAATCCAAGTGAAGATCAATATTTCAGTTCCACAATCTTTAGGAGCAGAAATCACCTGGTCCATGGGTCTCTGTGTAGTGTGCATCAGAATCACCCCAGGGGAGATTTGTGAACAATGCACATTCGCACGTCTGTCTGCAAAAGTTCTGATCGAACCATCTGTGTTTTAATAAATCCCCCCTAACATGTACACACGCACAGACACACAATGACCTGGAAGCAGGTGAGCATGGGAACTCGCTTTGAAACATGTTGAACTCGGACCAACAACAACCCTCTTCCACTTCGCATAGGAGTATCCGCCTCCACCTCTGTGCTTACCTGTCCCCGGGAGAGGAAGCCTCCAGCTCCTCTGATGGGGCATCACCAACTCAGGGGAGAGGCTCTGGGACAGGAGAAACTCATGCCAAACTCACATCACTCCCTCCCCCCAGGAGCTGCAGTCACTGTCCTGAGAGCACCAAGAACGTCTTTAAAAGTCTGAGTAACTACACAGCCCCGGTGCCCTTAGATCTTTAAGCTCGAAGAACATACCTTCAACACTCCCCCTAATTCGAAGACAAGGAACCAGAAGCAAGAAAAGTCACGTTATGATTCAACTGCAGAGCCAGGAGGGAGAAAAGGAAACCTCGGAAATTCTGCTTTTGAGTTGATGCTAGAACTGTTATTCAGTGTCCCAGCCAATAAAGCTGATCACAGAATTAGCTAAAACCAGAGAATCTGGCAAACTGTGCATGTCCACGTGCATTACTACTAATAAGTGAGTCTGTATCCAAAAATAAATTTCAGGAAAACATCTCTGTCCCATCCTAAGTGAGTATCTTCTATTTAATACAAACAGGGACCCAATAATGCCAGGTTCAGGTCCATTTTTCTCCCCTGAGCAAATTGTCCTCTAACATGCTAACCCCAGACATTTTCAAACTGTTGAAATAAAACAGAAGGACAGGAGCGTTCTGATCAGTGATTCCTCCATTTTAGCTTTGTGTCTGAATTAGCAGCAGTTAGAGGAAATAAACCCATCTGAGAGGGGTCCTGAGTAGAGACAACTAAATAGTAAACAGAACACTTGAACACGATTTTGCATGTGTTCATGCTCCTTCATTTTAAAAAAAAAAAAAAAAAAGAACCTATTTTATTGAAAATGTGATTTGGAAAGAAAGTGCAATTAGCTTTGCACAGGCCCTGCCGAGATGTTCCTGAACACACCAGACATATGTAAATATTTCGTGGTATCAGTTCCAATTGAATAGACCTGTCAAGATATTTACAGGGCTTGACAGTACTTCTGTCTTTAATTAAATTTTTGTCCAGATATTCTAATGTAATTTAAATAGATTATTAGTTGTCAGGATCTAATATAAATTTTGTTTACGATTTAGTTACTTTAAGTACTCAGATTGAAGAAACTAATTTAACCCCACACGTGAGCAGCTTCAAGCGTCAAGACCACTAAAAAGCTTCCACTGCCCTTTGCACTCTTCCAACAGTCTTAAATTACTACAACTTTAACGGTAAATATCAAGGCACAAGATGGAGCCCCTCCCCCACTTGCTTAAAAGCAAACAGCTTGGGGCGGGTCATAGGGAAAAACCCATCTATATGCATGTTCAAGTTCCAGATTCTTTCTTTCAGGCAGCCAGTTCTCCCAGTGGCTGGCTAGGGAGGAAATGTTTTTCTCACTTTCGATCCCATAAAATCACTACCAAACACCTGTTGTACACAAGGCAGGGCATGAATTAAAAACTGGTGTCGGGGGATTTCAAAAAGAAACGCAAGTCTCGCAGAGACATCCTCAAGCTAATTCGGTCAAGAGATTTTCATGACTGGGTAAAACCGTACGAGGAGAAGGATGCAGCTTCTGGCACAACCTTCTCGTGAATGGGAGCTGACTTCTAAATAAGGCCCGAAAAATGCCTTAGCCCCAGCTGACTGTAATTAATAAAAGCAATATATTAAAGAAACAAAGGACACTGTCAAATTGTCTTCCCTGACTGCCATGTGCTTTACCCCACTGTACTTCCCCTTTCCAGAATGCCAGCCTTGGCAGCCATGATCGCAAGAACATTATCTATGGGATGCAAAACCAAAGCACTTCTTGAAATCAAACGTTCCTCACAACATTTATTTTTAGGTTGGCAGCACAAGCCAAATCTGCTTAATTTCCATTAACCACATCGTCACATGCACATCAAAATAAACTATGTGGGTCCCAGGGGGAAAAAAAAAAAACAAGTGTCATGTATAAGACACCCCATATTTGGCCAGGTTTCCCTGTTTCAGGAATTTGTCTCGTGGCCCGCTGACGTTCTAGCTTCGGAACCTCTAACCTTAATTCAGCTAAGCACCAAGGAAGAGAAAGATTTTTAAAAATCAGTTTAAGATGGTTTCTCGGATGGCACACGTATGGCAAAGTGACTCACAGACCAGTGTAACGAGGCACAGGAAAGATCGTTTGGCAATCACACCAGCCCAACTCACTTGGCTTGCTGGGTTGATTTACAAACTCGGTGTTTGATCACCTGGTGGGATTACTACCATCAACTAAAGAGAAAAAAAAAAAAATCCCCTACAAATAGTAAAAGTCCATGTTGGCTGGTGTATAAAGTTCACCTGTCTATTCAGCAGATGACTCTCTTAAGGTTATTTTCTTTAGAAGACAAACCCCTACTTGCTGGAGACCTTTACATACTCTAGGTCCAAAAAACATACTTAAAAAAAAAAGAACAATACTGCTGGCTTAGCAAAACTGACATTTACTATGACGGAATTCTATAAAAGGAGCATGACACCTAACAGGATAAGAAAGGAAAAGAAAAAGCCCTAAGCAAAAAAATTTCTTTGAGAAACAAAAAGACCACCTGTGCAAATCTAGCTATGCTCTGGAAACCCCTTTTCAGCCACAGAGAACCAGCTCCTGCTCGGTGCCTTGAAGCTGCAATTAAATTGTAGTAATTTAAGATTATCGGGAGAGCAAAGGGCAGTAGGAGCTCTTTGGAGGGCTTGCCTCCCCACTTAATGCTCTTCAGTCAGGGGTTAAATGAGTTTCTTTAATGTAAGTACCTTAAAGTAACTGAATCATAAACAAAATTTATACTATTTTCTGACAGCCTGCAATCTATTTAAATTTTATTAACGGGTACCTAAGATTATTTTTAAAAGACAGAATCCTTGCAATGCCCTGTAAATATTCTTGGCATCCCCACCGAAAAGTAATCGGTACTTCATAACACCTAAATTGAACACGCACACGTTTGCGGGATGCAGACTCTTTACAAGATAACATTTCAAAAGTGAGTTTGCATCTTAAGTAAAACCTGAAAACCAAATCAACAGCACAATAAGATTGGCTGCAGAGAGGATGCTGGGTTCAAAATAAGTTGTCACATCGGCTCTATACTCGCTTCTCTTCCTTTATGTTGGCATTGGACGTGGGGGGTATAAATATATTTGTTGAGGAAATATCACAATCCCTCTGTTAATTTAAACAACTGCTGAGAACAGACCTATCCTTCAGTAGAGCCTCCGAATGCAAAGGCCGGGGCTAGAGTCTTAAGAGAAGCAAGGAAGCAAGGAAAAACTTAGTAACAGAAAACCATGCCCAGGCTCAACATTAACCCAGTTAACTTTTGTTATTGTTGCTACAAATGATTTAACTAGAAAGTATTTACAGCTTTCTAAAAAACATTACATATTGCAGAAAATTGCCTAATAGCATCCATGTGTATGTTTAACTCACATTGTTTAATGATACAATAAAAGGTATATCCAATAAAAGCTAGACTTTGAAACATGTTGGGCACTCTGGTTATGAAACTCTCACTTAAAAAAACACAAAGTGCTTACTATGTGATTGACATTTGTTCGTTACAAATGCAATCCTTCAATGACAATTATTTTTATTCTTCTCTGTGTTTAGTTATCCTTTTTCCTACTTTGTTCTACTTAATTTGAAATGACATTTAATTTGGGGATAGTTTATAGCTTAAAAAAAAAAGTGTTACACAGTTTATACTCCAGCATTTAAATATAAACACAAAATCTTTCACAGGTCTCCAGCAATACAACCCCCTTAATTTGAGTCAGTTAATTTGAAAAGCTGATGTTTCTTTCATTATACTTTGATAAACCTGTGAAAACAAAATGCTAAAGTAATTACTGTTACTACTCCCTTTAAAAATGTAAAGCAGTTAAATTTTCCTAGACAACAAGCAAGGACAAGTTACAGAGAACTTGAATAAAAGTAGCAACGTGGTCATGCTGAATGTCAATCTAAAAAAAGAGGTTATGTCTAATCTGGAGAATGCTCCCTCTCGCCTTTTTAAATTCCAAGAGTGGGCTGACACAAAACTTCATCACCAGGGAATTTTTTTTTTTTGATTTTTTTTTTTTTTTTTTTTTTTTGAGCTTCACATCAGATTTCAACCCTCACATACAAAACCTTGGCTTCCCTGACAAGGCAGATCTTCTAAACTTGATGTGAGAAAACGTTATCTAACTCTAGTGTAGGAGTCTAATGTTGGTAAAAAAGAATTCCACTGCACAGTTCTGGGTAGCAAGACAACCTCTAGAAGACTTACTATCCTTTTAACGCCCTTTTGGGTACATTCTCTTCATAAATAAGTCTGCATTATAAAAATAACTTGTTTAGCTACTCAGCATCTATAAGGAACTCAAATGCTGCCTGGAGAGGGGCTGAATATTTCCTTCCAAGCAAGCCTCTGCTTGCACCACAAAGATCAGCATTTGCAATGGTCCATTTCTGCATTAGTGAATATATAGCTTTGCTGCTTGATCGAATAGTCCAGGGTTCTCCGTGTAGAGCTCCTGACAACCACCCAGCAGCAGTTCTGTTTGATCTCTCCTGCTTCCTTAATTTGGGTTGTCAAGGTTCAGCAGTTGGAGGCTGTTTACTTTTCCCAAAAAAAAAAAAAAAAACTGATTTTTTTTCTCCCTCTCATACAACGACTAATCCAAAGACTAAGGGGGGGTGAAGTGGGGTGCAGCCAGTGACAAGATGTTAAACCTTTTTCCCCCCTTTGCAGTGAGATTTTAGCTAACACCGTATGAATGGTAACTAGTTGAGTTCCTTCTAATATTTTTAATACTCTTTAATTATGAGACCTTTCAAGCAGGGAAGTCAGAGATGGAAAAGACTCATTCCTGATCTCTGAAACTGTGAGCCCAATTTTCTTTTCCTGGCCTTAAAGAGATGGGTATTTTCACTTTGAGAATCAAAACTCTAGTGGAATTCTCAAAAAGATTCAATAGATTTCTCTCTGGAACCAAAAATAATAAGAACTCCTGTGTCTCAATTATACAGGCTAACCCTTGGTAGAAAACACCTGAACTCTTAGCATTTCTCTTCAAATTCTAGTTAAGACATCTCTCCCTAGATTGATTCTCACTGTGGAAAAAACGAGGGGAAGGGAGATGAAAGGTAAAAAATTTGGAAATATTCTTCAATGTATTTTCAGCAGGAGAAAAAATCTCTTAACTATCCCTCAGGTTTTCTCAACTCAGCTATTGTGCCAGCCCTAAATCCTGAAGCCTACGGACAACCAAAGGTAAAGTGTAGACGGTTTCAATGTGTAGACTCCTTCCAGGGGGAATACAGAATGGCCCTCCAACATTCCTGTCTAAAGAGCAGTAACAAAAAGGGAAACCCGAACTTGGAAAATACCTGTGACCGGACATGAGAGCAACACCAGCCCCTCATAAATGCGCTGGAAAAGCTCAAATGCAACCAAATGAAATGTTTATATTAATTCCATTATTCTGCCCAAGCCTCACAGATGAGGGCTGGGGGGGGAGGGGGCGGGGCTCAGAGGAAGAAAATAAGTTTCATTTCGGGTTTTCTGGTCTAGCAAAAGGAAAAGGAATTAAGACGAACGTGTAGGATGAGCCCAGACTAAATCAATACACTTTGTAATCAGCCCGGCAAGGGTATTTGGACACAATGACTTGGAAATAATTAACAGTTAAAGGGGGGGGGGGGGAGTGGGGTGAGAAGGGGAGCGAGGGATGTCATCATATTTTATCACAGCACTTTACACTCCATGCTAAACTTTGATCTCCAGATTTTCGGATTTCGGAAAGAAAAGAGGAAAAAAGGAGAAAGTCCAGTATTTCAAAGCACCTACCGGCTTAAGGATGGGCACACTTCCTGGCTCCGGCGCCAGATCGCTGCGCTCGCGCCGCCCATGCTGGGGCTTTGGGCGCAGAGACCCCCGGGTACAGCCCGAAGCTCTAGAGTGTCACCGGCCCTCGCGCCCCCGCCCGCGGCCGCCTCGACTTACCCGCGGAGTCCGGGGAGGGAGTGGGAGTGCCGCCTTCACGCCCGCGGAGGAGGCGCCGGCAGCACCATGGTCCCCGGCGCCGCAGCCGCTGCCCCTTGGCCCGCTTGCTCGCCGCGCGCTATCCTCTTCTTGCAAACTTTCGGATTCTGCGGTCGACAAGAAACCGGGGCGACCCTCAGCAAATCTTCCCGGTGCAGGTTGGGGGGAACTGAGTGGGGCGGGATAAATGAGTAGCCTGGAGGGCCAAGACCGAGAGGGCGGCGGGCTCGAAAGACCCGCGAGCGCGCGTGGAGGGAAGAGAGGATGTGGCCCAGGGATTCCCTGCAAGGATCCCGAGACCGGGAAATCGGCCCGAGCCTAAGTCTCAGCACCTTCCCCGGGATCTTACAAAGTTGCAACAACAAAAAAGGAGGGGGGGGAGGAAAGGGGGAGGGGTGGAATAGGGATACGATCGCAGGCGCAAGGTTTGGAGTTACAACTGTTTATTTAGTCCTTATTCTCACAGGGGGCGGGAGCTGCGCCGCAATCGGGGGCGGGGGGGGGGGAGCGGGTTGCAAGCAGCGATTTCGAAGCAAACACTTGGGAGGGGGGCCTGAGACTTTGTTTCTGGGCGCGAAGCTCCCCGGCGCCCGCGTGTGTCACCGCCAGTCTCCGGGGACCAAGGCGGAGCTCACAACAGGTGGGGAGGGGGACTAGCCGAGGGCCAAAAAGAAGAAGGAATCAAAGTTTCCGAGCGCGGCCGTATCTGGGGAGGAGGGGGGCGGGAGGCGGAGGCGAGGGGAGGCGGAGGCAGCGAATGACCGCGACCCCGCGGCAACTGGCAAACTCCTCCGGCTCCCGGCGCCGCCACCGCGGTCCCCACCCGAAGCGCACACCCGCCCGGCTCGCCGGCTGCCTCAGCTGAATCCTCTCTGCGGGGCAGGAATGGAGCGCGGGGAGCCCGGGAGGAAGGCGGCGCGCAGCAGAGGAACGGAGAGCGGTCGGCCGCCGGGACAGGGCCGAAGGGTCTCGGCGACTCGCGCACGTCTCAGGACTTATCAGGACTTGGGAAATCCCCCCTGTTCCCCAGGCTTAAGAGGGACGTACACCCAGAAAGTGCGTGTGGTGCAGCGGAGAGGAATCCGGGCGCGGCGACTCCCCGCAGCGCACCCTGCTCCCACTCCCACCCGCCGAGCTGGCCACGGCGGCCTCGGATCCCTCGCGGGGAGGCTGGGTTAGCCGGGCCGAGCGCGCGAGGGGGTACGTGTCTAGCTGGAGGTGCGCGGGTGTGTGTGTGAGTTTTCTGGGCTCCGGGGTGCGGCAGAGGAGTGCCCCCGCCGCCGAGTTCGGGGCACGGCGTGCGTGGCACCGGAGACGTCCCCAGCCGCGGGGCCTAGGGCGCAGACATTCTCAGTCATTCCGCTGAGGCCCGCGGAGCAGCTCCGGGGCACCGAGGGGGAAAACACTCGTGGAGAGCGAAAGGAAAAAGTTTGCTCCAAGTCCAAACTTTGGGCTCCAGAGGAACCCGGCGCGCACCCCCTCCCGCCGCGGACCCGACCCCGGGCCCCGCGCCCGCCCGGCTTCTGGGCAGGCACCCCGACGCCGGACACCGAAAGTTGCGCCAGGCGGCCTGGGATTCTCGATTCCTCTCCCCGCTGCAACCGTGGAGAGCGCAGAGCGACGCGTGAAGGGGCCGAGGTGAAGGAGAGATCGCCTCCTCGCCGCTGCAGCCGCCGTAGCCCCCCCCCCCCATCCATTTGACTTATGGAAATGCACCCAAGAGTGCGGGCGCCGCCGGAGTCCCCTCCACCGCCCCCCGCGCCAGCCCGCAGCCCCCAGCCACCCGCGAGCCCGGGCCCCGACCCGGGGGAGAGAGAGGCTGCCTCTGGGGAGGGCTGGGGGAGATGCACGTGGAGCCGGGAGATGGGAAGAAGTTTTTTTTTTTCCTTTTTTCTTTCTTTTTCTTTTCTTTTTTTTTTTTTTTTTTTTGGTGTTGTTGTTGTTTAAAGTGGTCGGAAACAAGGCAGGAGGCGGCTTGGGAAAAAGTGGAGCAGAAATGGAAAAATACAAACTCACCCGCTGCAAATGGTCTCTCGGTGCAAACTAAGGTGTTTTCGGGCCTTTCCCCGCGCGCGCCCACTCCCGCCCGCGCGCGCACCCCCGCGCACACACTCACTCGCGCACACACGCGCGCACACACACGCACTCCCGGGCGAGGGCCGGGCCGCCGCGAGTACAGCATGCAACCGCCACACAATAAATAACAATAGATTCCTCCGCTCCGGACTAGCTTTCCGGAGCCCAGCCAGCGCCAGCGGCGGCGGCAGAGGCGCGGACGACGTCGGGCCGGGGGCGCTACCCCGCCCGCCCCCTGGGCTGCGGCCGGGGCCCCTTCTCCATCTTACGCACCCCTAAGCCACCCCCGGAGCGCGAACCGGCTCGCCCCCCTTCCCCGAGCCACTCGGGCGCTGGCACCCACCCCCCTCCCCCGGCCTCCGGGAACAAATAAATAAATAAGGCGCGCGAGAGGCCAACACGTCGCGGAGGGAGATGTTGTTATTTTTTGCTGTTGTGCGTCCCTGACGTCACATCCACCTGCTGGGTAAACAACAAGGCTCGCAGCAGAAAAAAAAAAAAAAAGAAAAGAAAGAAAAAAAAATCGCAGTTGCCAAGGGGGTGGGGCGGGGATTGGGGGCAAGGGGAACAGGGAGGTGGGAGTGAGGGGTGTCCAGGCTAGATGGGGACGAGGAGAAGGAGGCAGAGTCCCGCAGACCAGAGAGAGGAAGGCAACGCCAGAGCAGTCCCTGGCAGAAGAGGGATCAGGCAAGAAAGACCTGGAAAATGAGGGGCATGGGGGAGGGGGATTCTTCAGAAGATGGGGAAAGGGGCGCCCATTCAGACACCGGAAAGAAACGAGAGGGAGAGTGTTAACAACTAGGGACGAAGATGGGAATGCGATGGCTATTTGCTTGGTTTCTGAGCTAAAAATACAGAAGGAAGGGGAGAGGAAAGACAAGCATGTGAGTTTCCTCCAGTTAAAAGTGAAAGTGTTTTGCCATCAGTGACAGTTGAAGGAGGGGGAGGTAGGGTGGTGTTTTCAACCCCCTTTCTCCTTCTCTCCCGTCCTCCCTCGGTCTCTCCTCTTTCTTTCTGCACTTTGTCCAATGAAAGAAGGCGAGTTCGGGAGGTGAAAGTTCAACAGAAGGACAAACCCCTGTTTGCAAGAAATAGAAACCCGCCAGTGAGGGTTTTTTTTTTCCCCCTGTATTTCTGAATCAGGAGAGTGTAATGTGGGACGCTTCCCCCCACTTCCTTGTCAGAGTCACTGCAGGAATGTGTAGTTAGATCCACTTTAGGCGAAAGTGGCTGCGTCGGGAGCTGTGTTCTTGCCATGGTTTCTCTTAGGAAAACGCCCAGGGGGCTAGCATGTCAATCAGTTGTTTAACACAAATTACCTGCTCTCCCAGAGATCAGTCACATGCAAAAAGCTTTGTCCAATTCTTTGAAAAGGTGACTTTTTTTTTTTTCTTTTTGCTGCTTTGAAGTTCGGTGGAATTTAGAAATTTGAAGGAGTGAATTAGGAGCCTGAATGAAATGTTTTGGAATATACATATACATGTATAAAACAAGAGACACACGCATTTCTTTCACTATTATCAACACAAATAGAGGAGGAAGAAGGCTTTCTGTTTCCAAGGTGTGACTTAGAAAGATATAGGGCTCTAGGGCTTGTAGTTGTGAACAGAAATAATTTTTTTTCAGACCCATCACCTCAACCTCCCAGCATTTCCAGTTACCGGCTAGGTGGTGTACCAGGGCAACTCTTTATGAGAATATATTGAAAGCCACTCCTGTGGATTCCTACGAAGTACTTGGAGAGAAGGAGACAACAACGGAAGGGGGTGGCGATGGGAGGGGGACACTAGTACTGTCCCCTTGGTCTTGAGACCAGAGCAGTTGTAGATAATCAATATCCTGAAAAAGTTATTATAAATTCTTCTGGATCATGTCTTTATACAAATATTTTTAAACATTCATTTACAGAAGAATTCTAAAGCTCAAGTTCAATAATAGCATAAGACGACCACTTTAAAATTCTGTTTTGCAAGTAAAAAAAAAAAAAAATTCACTCATGCTACTGAATAAAGCCAGAGACAGGGAGACTGCGCTAAGGTAATTACAACATAGTAGAATTCATGTAAATGCACGCTGTGTAAGATTCCAGGCTATCCAGGCAAAAGCATCCATCAGATCATTGAGACTAGGATCCACATAAAGAAAATGCATTTTACTTCCTGTAGCACCTCCTAGCTTCCTAGAGGCTAGGGTTGTGTTGTCTTTGATTCAAGAGGTTAATTAAGACATGACACACCTACTATGTTCTAGACCATACAGTAGGCACTGAGGGATGCAGAAAGAAAGAAAATTCCTGCCCCTGAGAAGCTCACTGGCTACAGCTGTCAGTAATAACATCTAATATTTATTGAATGCTTACCATGAACTAGACAATGATGTAGAAGCTTTATGGCAACTCAGTTAATACTCCCAACAACCCTTTGACATCGCTGGCAATTCCATATGCTGAATTCACATGGAATTAAATTGAAATCTACAAAGTAGCCAGTCTATGGGGTGCCAGGGGGTGGTTGTTTTTCATTTCTACAATGTTTAAGCCAGATATAACATGTTATGGTATATGTCGGGTTGCAGAATTATAACTCAGGGGAATAGCAATTTATTTCAACGTGACAAATTTATGCATCGTCTGTAAAGAACAATTCATGCTTTGATCTGGCTTTTCAGATCGAACAGTGAGTTTTAAAAAAATTATTAGTATTGCCATACTAAAAAGATCTTTAGATTGCCACTGATCTTATTCTGCATTTTAACTGCCTTAAATTCTACATTCACTTGAAAGCGGGGGGACCAAAATCAGATTGGCAACAAGTTTTGCAGACAAAAGGAAATCCTGGTTGTAAATCCCATGATATATTGTACCCAATTTTGTATATAATACTGTCTAATGTGCCGCCTTATTAAAGAATTCCACGTCCACTTGGTTTACATTAGAGGGAAACTTAACTACAGTTTAACATATAGTTCATTTTCAACACTGTCATGTTACATTCATAGGGAGCACATTTTCATTTCTTTATCAGTAATCAACTGGAAGTTTCTTTTTGTTAAATTAAAGCAAGAAGGGTTTTTAAGTAAAGGGCATGGGGGTAGGACGCCACCTTTTGGTGGTAAAACAAATAGAAGTCCCTTTTTTAAACACATGCTCCTGACATAATTTCATTTTTAATTACACCAAGGCAAAGGTGCTTGTCCCCATTTCGTTATAGTTTAAGTAATAGGAAAAAACTTTAGATTCAAAATTAGCAAACTATAGTTAACTGCGGCCAAAATTGCCCCAAAGGTATCAGAACATTTGAGTGCCCTGTCACATACTATTAATTATATGTAACACCAACTTTGTTCTGCAAATACTGTGTCAATGAACATATGCACATCTTGGGGGGACAGAAAGTGGAGTGGACATTTGCCACTTAAAGAGATACCTGAATCTCTCATAAGTTTAAACAGAAACTTTAAAATCGCTTAATTCAGTGTTTCTTTAACTACAGTTACCATCTTCCTAATTTTCACCATATCTACGTAACATAATAGTTCTTGAAAAATTAATATACTGCACTCACTGCAGTACAGTTATTACGGTAATTGTACTAAATATTTTCCTGTAAAGCACCCACTTTTATTTTTCTGTTACTACATTAAATGGGAAATCATATCACCTTCCATAAATTAAAAACAATCACAGTAAAAACAAAGTTACTGATTTCTCTTCGGTAGAAAGAAAGAGTGGCTGAAAAACTAAAATGAAAAACTTTTTTAGAAAGAGGGGCAAGTCCTGAAAAGTGTTAATGACGTGTATGTCAACAGAAAATTGTTTTCTCTGTGTTGTTTTTGTTGTTGTTGTTTGAACAACCAGAAGGATAGAAAATGATTGCAAAGGGAGTCTAGTTCTCAATATGTCATTCAACGTGATCTAAGGCCCTCCCAGTGGCAAGACTCCTACACTCTGAGAAACAGGCAAAAACAAGTATGTATATCAAATTACAGATGAGCAGAGGCCCGGGAGGTTACATTGTCCTCCAAGGCCAAATAATTAGTTAGTGGCTAGACAAGGATTAGAATTCAGGTGTCCTGACTCAGCACCATTATGTATTTCCATCTCACACTCCCCACTTCACCAAAGTGATGTACCACCCCTCCTCAGGAATTATTCGGCCTGCCTAGTTTCTCAGAAACAGCCAACCCACATGTCCCTTTATAGACAGGAGAGAAGCTGAGGCCACAGAGGGTAAAGATCAAGGTCCACCCCCTACTCACCCTCTCCTCTCCCCCAGGTGTGGCAGACATCCAGGTGTGGATAAAGACAGTGAAGAAAGGAGGAAAGGGTTAGCAGGAGAGAGGGGGAGAAGAGGAGAGTGGGGGGAAGGGAGAGGTTAGTAAAAGTGGTCAGAATTCTCTAAATGAAAGCTTCTATTCCTAAGTCTCCTTCCTAGAAGAGAAAAATGGCTAATGAAAATCACGTGTTTCCCAGTAAGTGGCAAGAGAAGTGTGTCCTCTGTGTTGTGATGTGACGATATGCCCACACCAGAAAACAACAGAGGCTCCCCTGTTGTAAAGTATGGTCAGCGCTCGGTAACCACTGGTTCTGCCTCCAGGGATTCAACCCGCTGTTTAGGCTATTTGGTGGGTTGAATCCGCAGATGCAGAACCAGCAGATACGCGGGATGTACTCTAAGGGACTTGAGCATCCGCAAATTGTGGTATCCGAGGGAGGTCCTGGAACCAATCCCCTCGTATACTGAGGGACAACTATATACAGTATTATCAAGGACTCTGAGACAAACCACATTTGATAACTGAGAGGCCTGAAAAGCTAGTCAGGGAATGGTAAAAGAGCCCAGCTCTCAAAGGGTTTCCCCAACGCCAAAACTTGTTCAGAGGCTCAGCATTAAAACTAGAGACAATAATGCACTTTCCGAGGTTTTAACCACGGGGGGCGGGGGGGGCCTTAGTTACAGGGATTGCATTTCCTGTTTTCTTTTAAGGGCACAGCTCTATAAATGTAAATAAACATGGCCTGCACATGGTTTTATGTTTTTCTAACTTGGTGCCTGTGAAAGAGGTTGTTGATAGGCACAATAAAGTATTTGGCCAAGTACCTCCACTCCAACAAGCTATTCTGGTCCCTAAACCCCTGAACATTCAGAGTGCAACATGTTCGTAATTTGGAGGTACTTAAAGGGCGTATGCGCAGCTCGATACTACCTGCCACAGGTACAAGAACAATCTACAGCCTTGCTATGCAACATGAGATGTGCTGGCCTGAAGCATAGGCGCCACACCTGACGGTGTTTAAAAGGCAGAATCACAGCCCACTCCCTAGACCTGCTGAACCAACATCTGCATTTTAACAAAACTTCCAAGCTGTGTCTCACACACACTCAAATTTGAGATACACAGATCTGAAGTGCGCGTGGCCTCTTACGCAACAGGCACCATCTCAATAACCTTTAATGCCTTCAACTACCTGACAGATAGTCCTGTAATCTGTCCTCCATACCTGGTTCTCCAAGCTGGCGGCTTTTATAAACTTTGTTGGGTTCTTGTGTTTCAACCACTTGCAAAGTTAAGCCACTAAATCGCCTATGTAAACCATGATTAATTCCTTTGACATGAATAGCAGGGTGACTTCTTCTGTTACCCCAAAGAGACTGTTAATTGCCCTCCAATTGTTTACCTTTGTATTGTTTTATGAGTGCTCAGAGAAAAATGGAACTATTCCCCACCAGGCCAGAAACAAATGCCAAGACAGGTTTGGGGAAGGCTGAACACATGCTGTGACTAAACCTTGTTAGCAGAAGGGCTTTGCTTTCTTGGTTTTGTTTTCTTTTTTATGCAAAGGATGACACCTCCCTAATTATAAGTGCTGCTGTTCAAAACCCAGAATGTCTTCCAAACCACTGAGGGGGCCACACCTCGAATGGCCCATGAGCCATCCTGGTTGGATTCTCTTTCCAGTTCTCTACAGTTTTTAAAAATACATCCAAGCACCACTAGATTTACATTAAGTATAATGAGAGGAAGGGAGACCTCATCCAAGTACGGTTGCTTCATGAATAAACATGAAGGAACCATAGGCAAACCTCACAGCTGATGGTTAATCTGTATCTGTGACGTTCTCAAAGACTGTGGTCACCTCACCTTCCTAAGAAAACAACGTTACTTTTGTAACCCCCTTCCCCCCAAAATAACGAGAACTATTGTTTTTATCCTATCCTAAGGCAGTATAATTCAGTCTCTGAGTAATTGTACCTGAATTCAAAATAGGATTTCACATGTAAAGCAAAGTTCTGATTATAATCTCTGAGAAGTGTCTTGGCTTATATTTAGAATCCACAAGTGCCAGCTCAGTGTTACAACAGGCATTGTTCTGTAGGGCTGGAGACAAACTGTGTTTGTATGAGAAGGGAAATGAGGCAGGTCTACCCACCTTCAGGAACAGGGCGGCTGTGAGTTCCAAACTAGAGAAGATTTTCTGAAGGGACTGCAGGATACTAAACATGGGGATATGCTGACATTTCTGTTATGCTAAACTTGGGATTTGTTTGTTTGTTTGTTTTTTAGTAGTATCTATAAAATAGCTATCGAGCGAAGCTTACTCTTCCCCCCACCAAGGATGTTCGTGAGCCACTGTTAAAATTAAAAAGCCTTAAAAAGATTTAAAATCTGACATCTGCAAGGTTAGTATGAATCCTATGGTAATGGATTGGAGTTGAAGGTTTCTATATGGACAGGGGCTCTAACGTATGTGGCTCTGGGCTGATGGGAGCAGAAAGAGTAGGAGAGGGTGGGTGCAGAAGAGACAAGACACCCCCAATTGAACTTTCTGCCCTGGTTTTCTTCATGACAGCAGAGGGAGAGTAATAATAATGGAGGATATATTTATATAAAAATATAAATTTATTATTATAAAAATATAAACACATATATTTACAGATAAATACAGAAATAAATCCATATGTTTGTATGCCTGAGTTAGTAATAGATACGTATATTTCCCAGCTCTGTCCATTGAGAAAGGCTAGAAGTAGTGATACCCCAGTAGCAATGAGCACACCTGGTACTCAGATCTTGGTTTCTAAATACCTTTCTCCAATAAAACAAATCAGAAATCTTTGCAGAACCAGTTAATGCTAGGGGTGGGGAGGGAAAAAGCAAGATAAGCCTGGAGCATCTTGTGCCAGAAATTGCTATATGAAGTGCTTAAAAAAACCCAGATGGGGTGGGGGAAAGCAGACTCATTGAAAAGGCACAGGAGCCAATCTGAAAGAGCTCCCCAATGCCCAAAGTTGGGACATCGTGAGCAAGAAAAGAAATCACAATAGTATTGGATTATAACCCAAAGAAATAACAATAGTATTGGGTTATAACTCATGTATATAAATATGCATGAGTCCATATATATACACACATTTACACACATACATGTGTACATATATATATTCACATATATATGTGTGTAGATATATATACATCTACACATATAAATATAGGGGGAAGTGACAACTCTTCCTTACAGAAGATGGGTGGGGCCCAGCAATTAGTGTTTTACGTTTTAACAGGTGATGCTAATACCACAATCTAGAGAACTCAACCAGGCAACTTAAATTATTGAGGTGGGTTGTGTGTCATTACGGAGGCTTGGGGACTGTGGCAGTTTGAGCACACAGGTCTCAACCGAAAGGGGCAGAGCCCAATTGCTGTCCCCCCAAAAGCAAGCTCAGGACAGAAAGAGCTTTTGAATTTTCAAGAGAGGCAAAAAAAAATCCAGATCTTTCCCCAAATAGTCATCAGTTTTAAAACTCTAGGTGAGCTAATCAAAGTACAGCCTCAGGGAACATCAAGGCCACAGGCAGCTCCTATGTGACTCCCATCTTTGGGAAAACCGAGCCACCATGTCGGTTCAGGATGATAGGATTTGTTTCTTTCCTTTTTTTTTTTTTTAAAGGAAAGTACTTTTTAAATTTTATTTTATTTTTATTTATTTATTTTTGGCTGGATTGGGTCTTCATTGCTGTGTGTGGGCTTTCTCTAGTTGTGGCGAGCAGGGGCTACTCTTGGTTGCGGTGCACGGACTTCCCATTGCGGTGGCTTCTCTTGTTGCAGAGCATGGGCTCTAGGCGCGCAGGCTTCAGTAGTTGTGGTGTGTGGGCTCAGCAGTTGTGGTTCGCGGGCTCTAGAGCGCAGGCTCAGTAGTTGCAGCACGTGGGCTTAGTTGCTCCGTGGCATATGGGATCTTCCCGGACCAGGACTCGAACCCATGTCCCCTGCACTGGCAGGAGGATTCTTAACCACTGCGCCACCAGGGAAGTCCAGGGTTTGTTTCTTAAGTGAGCAGGGTGGAAACAACCAACAGAGACGAAGGGAAACTCGGAGAGTGCTTTTACGTATTCTTAAATTCCTTCCCAAGCATTAACTAGTCACTCCAAACATCCTGGTGAGGAAAGCTGGTTTGCATTCTGAATTGTTCCTCCATTTGTCAGCAAAAGTCACAATTCAAAATATCAAATAGTCAAACATCATTATTTAGAAGGTGCTATATTTAGAAGGATTCTTTGTTCCTCCCCAGAAAACTGAGTTCAAACGTTTTACTAGGATATTTTATTCAAGGAGTCTAGTGCCACGGTGACCTACTATAACCATTGTTATTACTCTCCCTCTGCTGTCATCAAGAAAGCCAGGGCAGAAAGTTCAATTGGGGGTGTCTTGTCTCTTCTGCACCCACCCTCTCCTACTCTTTCTGCTCCCATCAGCCCAGAGCGACATACATTAGAGCCCCTTCCCTTAAGGAAGATGCCATCTAGCTCATGGAAGACACGTAGTAAATACAAACAAGGTGGTAAGATAAATACCATAAAAGTAGCTTAGAGCTTCCCTGGCGGCGCAGTGGTTGAGAGTCCGCCTGCCGATGCAGGGGACACGGGTTCGTGCCCCGGTCCGGGAAGATCCCACATGCCGCGGAGCGGCTGGGCCCGTGAGCCATGGCCGCTGAGCCTGCGCGTCCGGAGCCTGTGCTCCGCAACGGGAGAGGCCACAGCAGTGAGAGGCCCGCGTACCGCAAAAAAAAAAAAAAAAAAAACTAGCTTTAAAAGCAGAGAAGTGAGCAGGGGGCATCTGGAAAGACAACAGAGAAAACAGTGGGTTACCCGTGTGTCTCACTAGATAGTTGAGATTTCTATATACGGAGCCGGGAGAGCAGAATTGCCTTACAGGTAAAAATTCAGCAGCAGCAAAGGTATGGAATCTGTAACACCCACAACAGTGGTTCTCAAACTGCTGTGCATGGCAATTATCTGGAGAGCTTAAAAAAGAAAAAAAAAAAAAATACTGAGGCCAGTTCCCAGTCCCAGACATTGGGATTTAATTGACCTAGAGTACGATTTTGGCACGGGGAGTTTTAAGAGCTTCCCAGGTGACTCTAAGCAGCTATGTTTGGGAACCCTTGACCTGGGATGAGTCTGAAGACAGGAGTCACAGCCAGTCCTGCCAGCCTAAGGCATCTGGGGACCACAATTCACTTATAACACTGAACTTCCACTGTGGCCAGCGTCCTCATCTTAAAGGAAACCAGTTGATTAAGCTAATTCCCCAAAAGGGGCTAAAATACTCTTCTTCACTGTGATCTTTAGACCTCGTGCATCAGAATCACCTGGGGGTGATTAATACAAGGATTGAGGGAGGGGGAGGTTAATACAAGGGTTCCTGGAGCCCACTTCAAACCTGCTAAAGCAGAGTGTTGGTGAGGGACTGTGGAAACAGGCTTTTTTAGAAGCTCGCCACCTGATTAATGATATGCAGGGAGGTTTCGAATCCCTCCATGGGGATTTCCAATGGTTACCTATCCTGGGACTGTTTCCATTTTAAAAGGGAACATTTAAAGGGGGCAAGATATAAAACAAAGGAACAAATTAGGACATATAGCCTTAAAAAGATTCCTAAAAGTCATGGAATTTAATTTCCACAGGTGAAAACAGTCATAGAATGGTCAGCTGAGATGCCTCAGAGCTCAGGAAGGTAAGGTCTTGCTTCCTGGCAAAGACCTGGGCATCAGTCATAGCTGGTTGTAAAATCCCAGCACCACGCCTACCAGCGTGTCACTTTGCGCAGGTTCCGGAGCAACCGACATGCACTCCTTAGCAGTAGGAATGGCACACATCTTAAAGGGTTGCTGAGAGTGGAACAAGAGAACACGTGCTTCACTTTGTATGACAGACTCTAGGACCTAGGGGCAGGACAGGAATAAAGACGCAGACATAGAGAATGGACTTGAGGACACGGGGAGGGGGAAGGGTAAGCTGGGATGAAGTGAGAGAGTGGCATGGACATATATACACTACCAAATGTAAAACAGATGGCTAGTGGGAAGCAGCCGCATAGCACAGGAAGATCAGCTCGGTGCTTTGTGTCCACCTAGGGGGGGTGGGATAGGGAGGGTGGGAGGGAGACGCAAGAGGGAGGAGATATGGGGATATATGTATACATACAGCTGATTCACTTTGTTATAAAGCAGCAACTAACACAACGTTGTAAGGCAATTATACTCCAATAAAGATGTTAAAAAAAAAAAAGAATAGGTGCACAGCACTTAGCCCTGGGCTGGGCACAGTGTAGTAAATGCTCAGCAAAGCGTTTGGAGGTCAGCAGAGCTCGCTTCAAGACCCAGGAATCCTGACTTCTGTGGGGGGCCTCTCCAGGTTTCAACTGAAGGAATTCTAGGTCTTGGAGCTCTCACGTGGAGGAACATTTGAAGCCCGGATTTTCTCAGTGTCTTTCAAATCATTCCGCTTAGGCTGCCTAACCCACCACGGCTGAAATCAGGTCTGCCTTCAATTCACTAAAAAATGGCGATCATTTTTTCAAGTCAGAACAGGAAAGCAACAACAGAAGAATCGCCTCCCCAGGCAGGGACACTCTCATGAAAATGAGCGGGGTTTCTCAACCTGGGCGCGATTGACTTTTGGGGCAGGGAACTGTCCTATGCATTGTAGGAAGTTTAGCAGTATCCCGGGCCTCTGCCTACTAGATGCCAGTGGAACCCATCACTCCCCAGTCAAGACAGCCAAAAATGTCCCCAGACTTGGCCCAATGTCCCCTGGGAGGCAAAACTGCCCGCCCTGGGATGAGAATCGCTACTCCAGGTACCCTCAGGGCAGAAGGCAGGACTCCCTCTGGGTCACCAACATTCCTCTCCTTGCCACCACTATTTATCCGAGAACTTCCCCCACAAGGAAAAGCAGACATCAGTCTTACTTCTCTGGGTAACTGAGTAACCAAATCATTTTCTTTTCAAAACAGAGGGGGCTCAAGAGGAGGCTGTTTGTAACCCAAGGAGAGCCCCAGGTAGGCTCCACGGCCATGCTAAGTCACCACCGACCTCCTTCCAGTTTCTGACAAAGCTGTTGGCAGCAAACCTCGTCCCATCGTGATTAAGCAGACTTTAATTACTAGAGTCCACGACTCCATAAACAATGTCAGATGTGCGGTCAGCCTCCTAGCTCTCAGTCTAAAAACAAAACGTAGTAAAGGAAGCGACAACAGATAGAATCAGAACTCCAGGGTACCGCGTCTCATAAGATGGTGCATGGGATTTAAATTAGGCAGAAGCTTCATCTGGACGTTCTAATTAAAATTCACCTTCTGGGAAGTCCAGGGGCATTTGCGTCTCATGTGTAGGAAGCTACGGAATGAACCATTTTATTATGTGGAGGGGCCAGTTCCTGTCACTAAGTCCTCCTTCCCAGTACTAATTCATCCACTGTCTCCAGGGCTCCTGAACTCATGTAGCCCAGCTTGTGGTTTTAATGGTCAGTATGTCTGAATGATTACTAGATTCATTGAACAGTTTGGAAAAACAAGTATTCATTTCCCAGACTTTGGCTAACCTTGGCATCCTGATAGTTTTACATCTAACGTGGCTCTAAGGATTCATTCTGACTTTGGAGGAACCTTCTTATGAGAAGCAGAAGTGGGCATCTGCCAGGGCCCCTCCCTCACACACATAAGCCTGATGTCAATTTCATTCAGTCAGTCACACAACAGATATTCACTGCTTGCTATACTGTGTACCAGGCACTACATGAAACATTGGGGAAGAGGAGTAAACAAAAGCTGAAAATGCTTGCCCTCGTGGAGCTTACATTCCAGTGACTTTCTCCATGAATGATGTGTAATTTTTCAGTTGAACATTTTTTTAGAAGAAACTAAAAGTGGTAGCTACCAATATAAACTGACCGAGTCAGCAAAGAGGATGTCTTCTGTTAGAGTTATTATTTAAACCATAAGAAAACGCCAAATAAAACTGTAGGTTTTGAAGCAGGGGGTAAAAATAGAGAAATCAATGAATAATAATGGTAAGATGGTCATTAAGAACCTACCACAAAGGAACCTGAAGGTTGATTTACCAACAGTGGAAAGATCGGGCCATAGTATCTGGGGTCCCAGCTTAGCTTAGAAGAAGGATACATGTCCTGAAAAAGAGTCAAAAAACCAAATGACACCGAAATTTTTGTTTTGGGGTGGGGGGAGAGAGAGAGAGAGAGAGAGAGAGAGAGAGAGAATGAGAGAGTGAGAACTCATCCCTTCGTTCCAAGTAAGCTGTAGCATTGCACTGGAAAGAGTTCGGGGCCCGGGGAGAAATGGCGGAGGGAAGATTGTGATCCTGGCGTATCTACAAGACTTCAATTGGCACAGCACAGCCAGTTCCTCCTCCAGGCAACAGAAAATAGCCTCCTCTGGATGCTTGTCTTAGGACACAGAACAGCAGAAGGTAGAAGAGGCCAATGAAATCTTTCATCCCTCCAGCAGGTGCCGGGGAAGCATGCATCTTATGCTCCAGGGGAACACACTGTGCATTTTCTGGGTCAGGATTCAGAAGTTCGAGTTCTGGAGTAGAGATGATAATGGTCTGTACAATTTATATCGTCATCCCCAAGGAAGCAGAAACGTGTGTGCTCCGTAAGAATCAAGCATGGCTGGCCTGCCGTGTGCCCACTGGATCTCTGTGCTGGCTGAGAAGTCACATGTCTCTGAATGTTTGGAAGTATAGTACCCAGTTGTTTGTTGCTCTGCTCCCTATAAACAGTTTGGTCTCCTTCTGGGGAAAAGAAATCGTGTGAGCAGAGCAAACACACACACACACACACACACACACACACACTCTCAAAAATGCTCTGCTCCAGGATCCAATAAAGCCAGACTTTTCTAGGGCAAAGAGAATCTTAAAGTGGAAGACCCTGGCTTCTCGCACAGTTCTACCTCATGATGAGCACAATGATATATTTTAAAAAATTAAAACAGCTCTTAGGGAAGTGTCCATGTTAAAACTAACTTTTCTGGTTTATCACGAAAGAAAATATAGTTGAGATTTCCATCCTGTCTCATGTCCTTACAAATTCTTCTCTCTGAAATTCACCTATGTCAGGATTGCTTTATTTAGGATAGTATTACTTTATGCCCATTTTATGTATTGATGGGTCAATTATTCCACGCCTTTTATGATGCGGTAGGAGCTGGAGCCTTCAACCTGCCTGGCATGATCTCCTTCCTCAAGCTCTTTGCACGGCTAGATCTTTCTAGCCTTTGGGTCTCAGTTGAAATGTCACCTCCTCAGAGAAACCTTCCCTGACCTCTTCCAGAGAGAACCCTCTCCCTCCTCCCAAAATTATTATGTACAATTCTGACTTGTTTCTTGATGTATTTACTCATGTACTATCTGTCTCCCTCCTTAGAAATAAGCTCCATGAAGACAGACATCTGTCTTGCGCACTACAAATTCCTCAGTGGCATCGAGTGGGCACTTAAATATTTGAATGAATGAATGACCAAACGAATCAATGATCAAGTGACAAGATCACCCTGTCATCGGAAGACCCCAGCTCTTTTGGCCTTTCCTTCCTCCACTGTAAAATAAAGATAATGACACCCAACTCAGAAATGAGAGATTCAGATAGAAATGAATTTTCCCTTTACAGGAACTCCAAAGACAAGAATGTGGATGTGCTGACCGAGAGCTCACAGACGCCCCGGAGAGAGCTGGGAGGGAGTCCCTTGAGGGGGAGCCACCCACCCTTGGGATCTCCACCCACCTGGGATTCTACCAGCGCCCAATCCTACATGTCAGACCTAACACACAAAGTAAAACCCTGGGCCTCTGGTGACCTTTAGGTCTCCTAGCTCGACATACATGTTTACATGTGTTCTTTTAGACTTAGATTCCCCCAGATTCCAGAATCACCAAGACCTCTCAATTGTAAGAGCAGACACACGGGAATCTTTCAAAGTTATTTAAAATTGGAAACGTATGCCATCGTGAATAAAGCCAGGCAAATATCCTATTCGGAACTGAAACCCATGATGGAGAACTATAAAATAATGCAAATGAACACACACACACGCCTAAATTTATGCTTCAAATGAATGCAGCACACGTGAAAGTGGTCACCGTGAGGATCTGCACTTATTCCAACAATGATTCCATTCATCAAACCCCATTTGGATTTCCCTTTTTGGGATTTCCATGAGAAAACAAGACATTGGTTAAAACATTGCCTCTTACGGTAAATTTTATCCATGTGGCTGTGTTTGATTTTTGAAAATGACCTAACAGAAATTCAGACCATGCCTTGGGGGGCAATCAAGCAGGTAATTCCTGGCTTTTTGCTGAAATAATGAAGCCTGGTTTTCTTGTCTGGTTCAGAAAGTAGCTTTAAGGGCGATAATCAAAAGTGAAATTCAAGTGAAGAGGTTTCACTGGTAGCATCTTTGAAGCAGCGTGTAATTTCCTAGGGTTGGAAATCTTGAAGGACAACATTCTTTTGGATCTATAACATGTAATATGTTTATTTTAAATTCCATATGATTACTTACAGAACAACCTGAAACGGGAAGAGCAGCTTACAAATACGTAGAGCCTCCACTTCTAAAGAGCTATGTGTGACATTAAGGGGCTGTATGTTGCTATTCTGGTATCCAACATGAAAAATTCAAATGTAAGTCCTGCTGCTCTTCAATCAGTCATAACGAAGATCAAATACATAGGAGCTAAACTGCTGTAAACATAATCGCTTGTTTTATAAAAGTCACAGGACTGCATAATTATAACTTTTTCTTCTTCTTAAAAGAAATAATGAATGCTCAAAGCAGAAAATTTGGAAAACACAAAGTATAAAGTAACAAACACCCATAATCCTATCATCTATAAATAATTAAGGTAAACACCTGGGTATATATCCTTCCAGATCTTTCTCTAGCATGTGTGTTTTTGTGTGTACTGTAGACAAGAAGCCTAGCACGGACATATTCTGCCACTTAGGAGCTTTGGGACCTTGGGTAAAGTAGTCTGTGCCTCTGTTCCATCATCTGTAAAATGGCAGTAATAATGCTTGCCTTGTGCATCGTAACAATTAAATGACAGGAGGAACATTAAGTTCATAGCCTACCATCTAACACACAGTAGGTACTCAAATTAATTTTACCCATACTATTATCGTTATATAATTTAGAATATAGCTGTTATCACTGAAAAGTATCTTGTCAACATTTTCCTTGACATTACTTTAAATTCTATTGCAAAAAACATAATTAAAACTTGGAGCTAATTAATCTATTATTCAAAACTGTGCCCAGGTTGATAAATAGAAAAAGTTGTAGCCTGATATGAAGCCAGAGATGTCAAAGCCACTGGTAAAAATCAAAAAAAAAGAGTCCCTCGAGCTTAGTGTCAAAACCAACAGAATTAGCACCGCTGACAATGGATTCAGGCACAAATATATTAACATCAAAAAAAAAAAAAAACCAACTATAGCCCCTATGGAAAGCAGTATGGAGTTTCCTCAAAAAATTAAAAGAACTACTATAAAATCCAGCAATTGCACTTCTGGGTATACATCCAAAGGAAACAGAATCACTATCTCTGAGAGATATCTGCACCCATATGTTCATTGCAGCATTATTTACAATAGCCAAGACATAGAAACAACTTTAGTGTCCATCAACAGAGGAATGAGTAAAGAAAATATAGTATGCACACACACAGACACACAAGCAGACACACACAGTGGAATATTCAACCCAAAAAAGGAAAGAAATCCTGCTATTAGTGACAACATGGATGAATCTTGAGGGCACTATGCTAAGTGAACAAAGTCAAACAAAGAAAGATAAACACTATCATCTCACTTATATGTGGGATCGAAAAGGAAACCAAACTCATAGAAACAGAGAACAGATGGGTGGTTTCCAGGCGTGGGAGAAATGGGTGATGGTGGTCGAAGTGTACAAACTTCCAGTTATAAGATGAGTAAGTTCTAGGGAGGTAATACACAGCAGGGTGACCACAGTTAACAATACAGTATTGTATATTTTAAAGTAGCGAGGAGAGTAGATTTTGAAAGATGTCACCACACACACACACACAAATTGTAACTATGTGAAGTGATAAGTGCGTTAGCTAATCTTTATATGGTAATCATTTTGCAATATATGCATACATAAAATCATTACATTGTATACCTTAAACTTACACAATGTTGTATGTCAATCATGTCAATAAAGCTGGACAAAATATATACACGCACTCACACACACAAAGTCTATAGGTGAACTTACGTCTAGTCCAGTGGTTCTTAACCAGGACAATTTTGCCCCCAAGGGACATCTGTCAATGTCTAGAGACATCTGTCACAATTTGGGGGGTGGGGTTACTGGCATCTAGTGGGTAAATGTCAGGGATGCTGAACATTATCCTGCAATGCACAGGATAGCTGCTATAACAAATAAGTATCTGGCCATTTAAATATCAGTAATGCTAAAGTTGAGAAACCCTGCCTAGTCCTAACTAGCTCTATAATCATAAACAAGTCACAGTCCCTAAGAATGGTAATGGTGATGACAGTTCACATTTATTGAGCACTGCTGCCAACCCAGTGCTAAATGCTTCATGGGAACTATTTTGGTTTAACCTTACCAAAAGTTCTATGATGTAGCCTCTATTATCATCCACACTATTGGCAAGGCAACAGGCTCATGAGGATGAAGAACTTTGCCCCAAATCACACAGCCAGCAAGTGCTGTGGCTCACATCATTTCACTCTCGAGCCTTTGTCCTTAAACTCCAATGCTCTTCAGCCTTGCTTGGAACTTCCCCGTGTTGCCAGGTGTTTATAAAGGTATATTATGATCTGCTGATAGAGATTCCATCTCATATGCCAACTCCATTGGCATTTTAGCAGAAGTCCTGGGATACCATGTTGAAAGACCATGTGGCCATGGATGACTCAACAGAAAGAGAGCCATGATCGATTATTGATGTCTGTTATGGAAGTGGGAGGGAAGAGTAGTGGTATTCATGCCACATATTTGATATCTTGGGACTAGATGATATTATTTAAGATCATCCCAAGAGTCAGTCACCTATGTTCCTATGTTTTCTACCCCTCCCCTGCCATGAACAGCCTTAATTCTTGGCCAAGGCCCATTTGCAGAGCTGTGTACATCAAAGAGAACTGAGGACTAAGCAGCCTATGGCAAGGGCCTTATTGAATACACAGTTTTCCCTGGTTGCAGGGAAACTGCTGAAAACTCTCAGGTCCTAGCCTACATAAGACAGAAAACATCAAAGTTCATGAAAATCACAGCACACCTCCACCCAGAGGCAAAGCCAAGAATAAACAACTTTGGGGGTTGGACTGATTTCATAAAATACTCTGAGTGACTGAAGTAAAAAACAGCAATGACTACACACTTTAGAGAGGCCAAATAATAACCTACTACATTTTTTTAAAAGTATGCAATGTTTAGCAAACTGAGATCACTGGGGGAAAAAAAAAGAAGAGGAATCACACAAACTTTACTAAACAAAGTCATATACCAACAAACATCTAAACCACTGTAACCAAGATGAGGAATTGAAGCTCGTTTTTAGTTACAAAGAGTTGAAGGATGGGGTGGGAAATAAACAAAAATTCAAGAGTTAAATCATTAAGAAGATACTCTGAACTATTTTCCCACAAGTAATTTCTTTGGGAAAAAAAAAAGGAAAGAAAGAAAAGCTATACTCTGTGTTAAAAAAAAAAAAAAAAAGCCAATGTCCTGCATTACTGTCCAAATAAAACCTCTCTGCAAGCGGTCAACCAAAAAACTGAAATTCCATTGTCATAACATTATTTCTGTGGGGTACCACTTCAGAATACCGTTATAAAAAAAGCAGTGGGGTAATTAATTTAGGACTCTTTAAAGAAGAGGGAAAAAAATTAACAAAATAAAACCCACTCAGAAAGAAAGTACAAGAAAACCTGGATTTAAATCCTTGAAGTGTGTTGTCTCAAAGCCTTCCTGTTTACTAACAACAGCAACATACATGCGCGTGCACACACACGCACACCACCCACATCAAGTTTTCCAGGAAGTTAGATATTTAAATAAAACAACATTTGGACTCCTTTAGTCAAAGGAATGTAATTTCTTCCTAAACTACCTCTATCACTGATGGATGAACTGGTGTAGTTTTTATTACAGGAGTGGAAAACTGATGCTGAAGGATCACATTTCTATCTGCCTAAAAGATTCTGAGACATATGGACAAAAAACAATATCTAACACATAATTTTTTCTCATGAAACAAGCTAATTTTTTAAATCAAATCATCTTACAAGCAAAATAATCCATCTCTGTAACACAAAAGCAAATAAGTACTGAAAACTCTACTTCAGGTGAATTTTGCTAACGTCGAGCTTAAGGCAACTCGGCAAGAAATGACAACATATACTACATTATTTACAATCGCCACATCTTAGCTGTGTCTACAAGCACCAAAACATTGTGATGAAAAGTCAAAGTCAGTAATTGCTCAGATATTATGTCTACTCACCAACAGCTGGAATTTCCTCAACACTGGCGCTCTCGCTAAACAGTTTTAGAATTTCCCTAAGAGGGTTTTTCCCACACTTCCCTCTGTGGGCTCACACTCCCCTGTCCTTCGCGAGCTCCTTGCTACAATTTGATGTGCGCAGCCACACGTGGTAACTGAATTCTGTTGGGCTGTCCTTGGCCTCACATGTTGACTGCTAATGGTGTATGTGGATAGAACCAAATTCTTATCTCTAGGAATGTTCATTTTTTTCTTTTTTTTTAAATTGAAGTCTAATTGATTTACAGTGTTGTATTAATTTCTGCTATACAGCAATGTGATTCAGTTATACATATATATTTTTTTAATATTCTTTTCCATTATGGTTTATCAAAGGATACGGAATATACTTCTCTGCGCTATACAGTAGGACCTTGATGTTTATCCATTCCATATATAATAGCTTACATCTGCTAACCTCAACCTCCCACTCTGGAAATGTTCTTAATTGCAAAATATTTTTTTTCCGTTCAAAGACTATGACTCTCCCATGAGGAAGAGCTAAGGAAGAAAAATCACCTGGGTATCCATACTCCTTCCTTTCCCTCCAAATGCTCCTCCCATCTTAACCTAGAGAAATGGCTTCACTTGTAAGTAAAGGCTGCTCTTCCCTCAAGTCCCATATCTTTCACGGCCAGAGTTAGAATTCTCCAAATTCCCTTCCACCTCTTCCCAAGCCTTCCTCAGTAATTCATCCTTGTTTGGAGTCTCCACCCACAAGGAAACCATCTCCCATCCTCCCAGGCCCGGGGAGTGACAGGACAGCTTGGTTATGACAGGCTGCATTCATAGTCACACTGCCCTGGGATCTAATACTGGGTCAGCCAATGATGACTTGTGTGACCTCAAGGAGGTTACTTCCTCCCTCCCCAATCTTCAGTTTCCACATCTGTAGACTGGATGCAACGATAGTACATTAGGCTGCTTGGAGTAATACCACATACTGGGTGGCTGAAACAAAAGACATTTGTTTTCTCACAGTTTTGGAGGCCAGAAGTCCAAGATCAAGGTGCCAGCAGGGTTGGTTTCTGGTGAGACTCTCTTTCTGACTTGCAGATGGCCACCTTCTCACTGTATGCTCACATGGTCTTTCCTCTACATGCGGTGAGAGGAGGATCTCTGCTTTCTCTTCCTCTTCGTATAAGGACACCAGCCCTATAAGACTAGGGCCCCACCCTTATGACCTCATTTTATCTTAATTACCTCCCGAAAGGGCCATATCTTCAAATACAGTCAAATTGGGGATTAGGACTTCAGTATAGGAATTTTAGGGGCACACAGTTTAGTCTATAACCAAGAGTATCCTTGCCTTCTAGAGTTATTTAAGGAATGTGCTGGTTCGGATTCCCTGAGAAGCAGAGGCCAAGATGGTACCAGTGACTGACTGGGGAAACCACATGTGAGGGAAACTGAGGGGCTAAAGGAGACCAAAAGAGCTGTCAGACTAGAAGACAGGTCTGACTGACACTGTGGGGGGCAAAAGGGAAAGAAGGGACCTGGAGTAGGGAAAGTCTTAGATGATGGTACAGTTCTAAGGAAGTTTCAGCAAGGTCCATGAAATGCCCTGGATCCAAAGTCATTTGTGTCTCATAGCAACGGGCCTGTATCAGTGTTCCTGCTGCACTGGGTCACTGGTTGGGAAAAGTCTGTGGGAAGTGCAGCACACACAGTGGACCAGAGGGCAGGAGATGAGACGGTTATTCAATTACGCTTCCCTAGGTTGGGGATCTGAGAGAAGCTTCTTCATGGCCACCACCAGGCTTAAATGCAATAACACATAGGAAGCTCTCATCTGCATCTCAGAGAAAGAGCTCTATAAGGTAGTAGTGGTAAAGATGATGACAATGATGACATTACTCTCCCAGTTTTACTGAGGTTCTTGGAATGTGACGCACAGTTTTCATCCACTCATGTGCTGTCATCATGCTCTGAAGCTGCAAATCCCTTACTGGTGAGCTAACCTAGCAGATCCTTGTTCTCCTGTACACAAATGACCTCTTCCGACACTTCTTCAAACACCTACAGGGCAATAACCTGTATGTTATCATCACCCAGAGAATAATGATAAGCCCTATGATCACCCCAGCTTAATCTCTGCAGAAATATACCAGGCCACTGATGGAGGAAGGGGGAACTAAGGCAGAGCCTGGCAGACTCCCTGAGTTGAGGGCACAGAGGTGGAAGTCCAGGAAGGTGAAGGTAGTTAAGGTACTAGAGGAGAGAGCTATACGGAGAGCGTACTCCAGAGAAGGATTATTCAGCTGAGAACTGATCTTACAGGCATATGAAGAAATTACCCAAAACCTGGGGGAGAGAACCACTCGAAAGGATTAGAAGGAACAATTCCTAGAGCTCACAACCCAGCAGAAATAATGGGCGATTCCTGTTAGCCAGAGTGGAAAACCTCATAATTCACAGGGCATCAAGTGGACTACTCAGAAGAGTCTTTCCTCAAGAATGGGGGAACAAGTAGCCCGAACTAAATGCTGATCTGTTCCCACCCAACAAAGATTAAAAGCAAGACCCATAAAGGATAAATTGTTTCCAATTAAGTTATACCTGTTGCAGAACAAAGCGCAAGAATGTTTATAGGAATACAAAAATATCCAGCACCCAACAAGGTAAAATTCAAAATGTCGGGCTCCCCTGGTGGCGCAGTGGTTGAGAGTCCGCCTGCCGATGCAGGGGACGCGGGTTCGTGCCCCGGTCCGGGAAGATCCCACATGCCGCGGAGCGGCTGGGCCCGTGAGCCATGGCCGCTGAGCCTGCGTGTCCGGAGCCTGGGCTCCGCAACGGGAGAGGCCACAACAGTGAGAGGCCCGCATACCGCGAAAAAACAAAAAACAAAACAAAAAAATTCAAAATGTCTGGTATCCTATCAGAAATTACCAGGTATGTAAAGAAGTAGGAAAATATGATCCATAATGAGGAGAAAAGTCAGTCAAAACCAACCCAGAACTGATACAACAACTGATAATGTTTGGATCATCAGGCAAAGACACTATAAGTTACTGTAACTGTGTCCCAAGGGCAATTAGAAAATATTTCAAATCGAATAAAAATAAAGTGCAACACATCAAAATGTGCAGGATACAGCTAAAGCAGTGCTTTAGATGGAAATTTACAGCATGAAATGCTTTTTGGAAAAGAAAGGCCTCAAATCAATAATTGAAGCCTCCAATTTAAGAAACAACAAAAATAAGAGCAAATAATCCCAAATCAAGCAGAAGAAATAAATGCAATAATTAATAAATTAAAAACAAAAATAATAGAAAAAAATCAATGAAACAAAAAGAGGTTCTTTGAAAAGATCAGTAAAATTGATAAACCACTGGCCAGACTGATTTAAAAAAAAAAAATCAGAAAAAAGACACAAATTACCAACATCAAGAATAGAAGAGATGTCACTACAGACCCCACAGATATTTAAATGATAATAAGGAAAACTATGAACAACTGTATGCACATAAATTCAAAAACTTAGAAGTAGTGGACCAATTTCTTAAAAGCAACAAACTATCCAAATTTACCCAAGAAGGTAGAAATAAACTGAGTCATCTTATTTACTTTTAGAAATTGAATTCATGATTAAAAATCTCTCTTCCCTGAAAGAAAACAAACAAGCAAACAGACAAAAATCTCTTCCAGTCAGATTGTTTCAATAACAAATTCTACCAAACATTTACAGATGAAATGAAACTAATTCTAAACAATCTTTTCCAAAAAACAGAAGAGCATCTTTTCCAAAAATACTTCCCAACCCGTTATATGAGGCCATCATTACTCTAATACCAAAACCAAAAAAACACAGTACACATAAGAAAATTACAGACCAATATCTCTCAGGAATATAGCTGCAAAATTCTCAACAAAATATTCACAAATCAAATTCAGCAATGCATAATAAGAATTCTATATTGCAACCAAATGGGTTTATCTCAAGAATATAAGCCTGTTTAAGAGTCAAACAACAATCAATGTAATTTAGCATAACAAAGGTCTACAGAAGAAACCTACATGATTATATAATTGATGCAGGAATATTTTATAGAATTCAGTATTTATTCATGATAAAACAACAATGACAACAAATTAGTAATAGAATGGAACTTCATCAACCTGATAAAGGATATATTTAGTCTGGTAACAGACTGAATGTTTTCCCCCTAAGAATGGAAACAAGATGAGGATGTTTTACCACTCCTGTTCAACACCATACTAGAAGTGCTAAATACTGAAATAAAGCAAGAAGTAGAAATAAAAGACATCCAGATCAGAAGGTAAGAAATAAAGTTGTGCATATTCACAGATGATATGATCATAGAAAATCCCAAGAAATTAACAACAACCAAAAAAACCCTCTTAGAATAAGTGAGTTTGGTATGATCATAGGATTCAAGGTCAACGTACAAAAATCAATTGTATTTCTATAAACTGTTAATGAACAACTGGAATCCAAGAATTTTAATCCCATTTTACAATTATTCAAAAACACTCAGTTGTAAATCTAGTAAAACATATATAGGATATATATGTGATAACCCCAAAATTCTGATCAAAGAAATCATAGAAAATGTAAGTAAAGAGACATACCATGTTGATGAATTAAAATACTAAATACTGTCCATATGTCAATTCTCCACAAATTGATCTATAAATGTAATACAATTCCAATCAAAATCCCAGCAGGATTTTTTTTTTATAGACAGGTGATTCTAAAATTTATATAAAAAGGCAAAAGACTTAAATAGCAAAAGCAATTTTGAAAAATAGAATAAAGTTGGAAGACTCACTACTAATTTTAAGACTTATTACAGTCTTAAATAAGATTTAAGACTTATTTTTAATAATTTAAAATTATTTTTTAATAATTGACAGGCACAGATCTAGTGACAATTTTAAAACTTATTACAGTATTACAACATTTGAGACAGTTTCGTATTGGCAGGGGGATACAGACACTGATCAGTAGAAGAGAATATAATCCAGAAATAGACATAGTCCATTTTTTTCCAATTCATTTTTGACAAAGGTAATTCACTGGAGAAAAGATAGTCTTTTCAACAACTGATGTTGGAAGAAACAGATGTATATATGTGGAAAAAGAAAAAAAAACTGAACTTAAACCTTACACCTTATACAAAAATTAATTTTAAGTGGATCATAAGTCTAAATGTAAAATTATAAATTTAGAAAAACAGAGGAGAGAATCTTTGAGGCCTTGTGTTAGGTAGCATTCTTAGCTATGACACCAAAAACCCAAGCCATCTAAGAAAAATTGATAAATTGTCCTTGATCAAAATTTAAAACTTCTGCTATGCAAGATACATGAAAAGTAAAGCTACTACCTGGGAAAAAAATATTTGGAAACCATATAGCCAATGAAAGACTAGTAGACAAAATATATAACGTCTCTGAAAACTCAACAGAAGGAACACAAATTTTAAATTTTAAAATGCAATCTTAAAGTGAACAAAAGATTTGAACAGGTACTTCACAAAGAAGATGTTTGGATGGCAAAAATAAGACCATGAATAGATGCTCAACATCACTGGCAATTAGAGAAATGCAAATTAAAATCACAATGAGATATCACTACACACCTATTAGAATGGGGAAAAAAACAGTGCCAACTGCTGCCAAGAACATGGAGCAACTGGAACTCTCATGCATTGATGGTGGGAATGCAAAATGGTACAGCCACTGTGGAAAACAGTTCAGCAGTTTCTTATAAATTTGAAGATACACTTACTCAAAAGACCCAGTGATTTCACCCCTGTTTATTTACCCTAGATAAATGAAAACTTATGTTCACATAAAGACCTGTGCAAAAATGTTTACAACTTAATGTCACTGAACTGTACACTTAGTGAAATTTTACTTTATTAAAAATGGTAAAATTTTATTATATGCATATTTTACCTCAACTTTTTTTTGTGTGTGTGTGTTTTTTTTTTTGCGGTACGTGGGCCTCTCACTGCTGTGGCCTCTCCCGTTGCAGAGCACAGGCTCCGGACGCGCAGGCTCAGCGGCCATGGCTCAGGGGCCCAGCCGCTCTGCGGCATATGGGATCCTCCCGGACCGGGGCACGAACCCGCGTCCCCCGCATCGGCAGGCGGACTCTCAACCACTGCGCCACCAGGGAAGCCCTCAATTTTTTAAAATAATGAGAAAAACTACATCTCAGCTGAGAGGAAAAATAAATATGTATGACAGCTCTATTCACAATTCCCTAAAAGTGAAAACAATTCAAATGTCCTTCAAAAGTGAATGGCCAAACTACCTGTGGTACATCCATCCCATACACTACTGCGCCACAATAAAAACAAACTATTGATGCACGTGATTGGGGTGAACCTTAAAGGCGTTATGCTGAAAGAAGCCAACCTCAAAAGGTTACATAATATATGATTATTTTACGTGACATTTTGGAAAAGGCAAAATCACAAGGATGGTGAACAGGTCACTAGTTACCAAGGGTTAGGAGTCAGGGGGAACGTTTGACTACAGAGAGAAAATACAGGAGATTGTTGGGGGTGGTGGAACTGTCTGTATCCTGATTGTGGTGAAGGTGGTTACAGGAATGTATACATGTGTTAAAACTCATGGAATGATATAACCCCCCAGAAGTCAAATGTATGGTTTATGACTATTGAAATGATAATTAGAAAAAAAATAAACCAAACCCATCACGTTCTTAACAGCTACGCCTACTGTCAAAGGAAAACTCTTACCAGCTACGCCTACTGTCAAAGGAAAACAAAAGCAATAGACAGCCCATTCCTCCATCCCTCCCTTCTGTAATGATTTATATAATGCAAATTGATAGCCAACTTTGAGTCCCTGTTCTTTCCTACCATCTCAGCATAGAAGCATCAAGTTCTGTTGATTTTAAAATCAGAAATGTCTTTTGAGGTTCTCTCCTTGCTAAATCCACTATGACTTCCGCAGTTCTATACTTTAAGAGATGTGGTCTGGATTATTTTTGCAGCTTCCTAAATGGTTTCCCTGCTCCCCATTTCAATTTGTCCACTGAATTGTCACTAGATCTGTGCATGTCAATCTTTGTACTTAAAAAAATAAAATCCTCTAACGATTTGCCATCATCTCCACGATACAGTCCAAACTCTGCCCCCATTCTCCTCCTACGGTGACCTCTTCACATCTCCTCCAGTTAGACTTGCCCTTCCTCACTTCCCTGTCTTTTCTCCTGCTGTTCCCTCCTCTTAGCTTTCCTTTTTCATTCGAAAACATCCTTTACATCCTCTTATTCAACTGTCATCTTCCCTGATGCTCCCAGGCAGATTTTTTTCACTGCCCCCAGCCCCTCCCCCTAGTCCCCTGGCTCTTTTTCTATTTTTTTTCTGGGGGAAAATTCAGCATCTTGTGGCGCTGTTATGTTCCAGCCTGTTTCCCACAGTCAGCTGTTTGAAGACAAGAACTAGGTCTCGCCTATTTCCAATGCCAAATGTTGGCCTGGCACTTAGAAGGGCTGAAATCACATTGGTTGAAATAAAATTAGAATAAACTTAATAAAATATCAATTTAACTTTCACTTTTCACTCCATGGTCCTGCTGTGCTATAGAAACAGCTTCAGTCATGAGTGTGTGTGTGTGTGTGTGTGTGTGTGTGTGTGTGTGTGTGTGTGTATTTTTTATTACCGGTTTGTTAAGAATACTTATTGGTGTTTACTCTGCACAAAGTACAGGTAGGGTGGGGGGTTAATAAAACAGTTTGTGGAAAAGGATGGACGGATACGTACATTTTGAAGGATGCTAATAATATTCAGGCAAGATTAATGCCTCCGAGATCTTGACTCCTTTTAATATTTATTCTAATACCATTTTTCCTCTTTAATAGAATATGAGAGTCATCCGGATTTCAATAATTCAGAAGATATTCCTGACTTGAACATGGGTTCATTCTCTAACCACATTTGCTGTCCGTCTGGAATAATTTCTGGTTTTCTGCTTTGGGCCTTCATTAGTTGTCCTTTCTTCTTTTTAATCAGTTCTTCTTCTCACCCACAATTTTTCTTTCACTACATTATTAATTTGCCTTCTTTACAAACATTTCTTCAAGTATCAGAGATATGCTGTTTAATCCGGAAAGACTTTGTTTCTGATGTTGTCATTCACACTTGGAGAAAAATCATGCAAGTGTTACCCCTGAGAATCTAAAGGAAGCAATCAACTCATGTTCCCCACACCTGTCGTCAGGTGTTCGGACAACATATTGCTGCAGGGATTTGGCAACACTTAAAAAATATTTGGAGATAAAATTACCTAATTTTTTAAGATGAAGCTTTTAAAGTGGTAAACTGCCGCCTTTAAGGAGATATTGTGATCTCAGGCTCCATTTTTAAAAATTGTATCATATTGAACAGTGGCCAGAGTTTTGTGATTATGTTCACCCAACACTAAAATATTTTGAGCCTGTCCAAGTGTGTGCAGTTTTTACTTATTTATAAATTATAGATGTGTATATACATATATATGAACTTGAACTACTTTACTAATGTACAAGTATATGTACAACTCTGCTGATTTGACATTAAACCATACATAAAAATGAATATTTTACAGAGATTAAATATGAGTAAGTTCTAATATTTTCTTTCTACACCTCAATGGTTTATACTGTATATCCTGTAGGATGTGTACACCACGCTTTGGAGACCACGCATACAGAGAAGGCACCCTTTAGCCCATCTCCGTAAGGCTACGTTGAGTTGTTTTAGGAGGGAGGTGTACAAGTTAGAGCAAGTTATGAAGAAAGTGACGCTGGCCAACACCAATGGATGCCCAGCTCACAATTCCCCAGTTATCACAGGTATGCCATTCCTTGCTTCCAGCCTTCTGTTAACCAGTCCTCACATCCAGCCTGTAAGCGGAAGCCCAAGGCCCACACTGGGCTCATCACCTTATTTCAGGTTTCACTGGCCAAAGGGACTGGTCCAAGGATGCATGTGGTTCCAGCTGAGCCATCTATAGAAGTCTCCCTGCCACTGCTTTCTGGCTGGAATATGGGCTCTTCCTTCCCTCTGGATAAAAACTCTAGGGGTGTAAGCTCAGAGTTACTGGCAAACATACTCCATACTCCACGGAGAACGCCCATCCACAGTACTAGAAAGATCAAGGCCTTTATCACGGCTGGGTTATAGAAGCTCATGAATTCCTACTTTTGTCTAAAACTGGTATGAATTAAGGTTTCTGTTGCTTGCAACTTAAAAAAAAAGTTAATAAAAATCCGTGAGAAAGATACTGAAGGGATTCTAAATCATTCATTCATTCTAAAAATACTTATTGGCCTCCTATTATGTGTCAGTCACTGTTCCAGCTGCCAGAAATAGAGCAGTGAGTCATCCAAAAAAAAAAAAAATCCCTGCAGTAATGAAGCTTATATTGTAGTAGGAGAGCCAGAGAATGAAGAAGACAAAGGAAAAATCTATATTATGATACAAAGTAATAAAGAGAAAAAAATACACTGGGAGGGGAACATAATATATTTGGCTGCAGTGGCCAAGGAAGGCCTCACTGAAGTAGTCAAGGGAACAAGCCATGAAAATACCTGGGGAGGAACGACCTAGGCAGAGGGAACAGCAAGTACAAAGGCCCTGAGGCTGGCCTGCTGTGTTAGAGGTACAGCCAAGAGACGAGTACAGCTGGAGCAGAAGGAACAAGAAAAATACAATAAACTAGTGAAGCCAACAGAAAAGAACCAGACTCACAGAACTAGAGCACAAATTCGTGCTTACCAGTGGGGAGAGGGAAGGGGGGAGGGGCAATATAGGGTTAAGAGAATAAGGGTACCAACTATTAGGTATAAAATAAGCTACAAGGATATATTGTACAACATGGGGAATACAGCCAATATTTTATAATAACTATAAATGGAGTATAACCTTTAAAAATTGAGAATCACTATGTTGCACACCTGTAACTTATATAATATTGTACAGCAACTATACTTCAATTTAAAAAGTAATAGTAATAAAACAATAAATTAATTTTAAAAATAAAAAGTAAAAATTAAAAAATAAATAAACATTTAAAAAGATAAAGAGGGCAGCCAAGGTAAGGGAGGTGATGGCCAGATCACATAGCACATCGTCGTGGACTATTGGAAAAGCCTTTGGCTTCACTCTGAGTGACATGGAAGCTTCTGCAGGGTTTTGAGCAAATACATGACATTATCTAACAATTATCACAAATGCATTATATGAGAAATCTGAACAGAGCTGGGAATGTCTAGCTTACAATGCTCTCAGGAGGACCCAGTAGCGCTTCCGATATCTGAAAAGGCTGTTTGTGCAGAACCATTCCCTGACCCGGAGGAGAAACATCTGGACGAGTAACACAAGAATGGAGGCTCCAGGGTGTCAGATTTCAGCTCAGTTGTGACTCACTGACTTCGGCTCTATCACTGACCACGCCCCCCCATCCCCTCAATTCATTCACCCTGAAATCCACAGCTGATGGGGCTCTAAGCACCAAAGACTTAGTACACCTAAAGATTCTGCCTTTCTGCTATCTCTCACGGCAACTGCTGTCCCAAACAATTCACGTTAGCCTTAAAAAGAACCCCAAATACAAACCAGCTCTTTGGGGCTGTTTCTGCCCAATTTTCAAGAGTGTTGGGTTGTGATGTCAGAAAGAGCCTGTCTTAAAGGTGCCTACCGTGCGAGCATAACCCCATCTAAATGACATGACCACTTCATTCTAGTGAGAGCCTGCATGAGACGAGAGATCCCTCCTGTGCGTTCAGGGGAAAGTGCTGCTTAAACTTCTCTAGTCTCCAGAAGGAGACACATGTTCACTGAATACGTGTTTTGCCTCCTGAATATTCAACATGACCCACATATGGTCCTTGAACTCATGGAATGTGAGAGCAGATAGGGACCTCTGTGTTTATCTCACGGGAGTGTAATACTGGCTGCACCACAATTGCCGACTCTGATGGATTGGTACTGACTGCCTTCAGGTCTCTGACAAAAAGCTGGTGGGATTTGCAAGGAAACCTGGTAAATGATAGGAGGTGAGTGGCACCAAGTACCCCCAATCCCTACTACTATATCTAACCCAAACCCCGCCCCCCCACACACTACAGATCAGAAAACCAAAGCTTTACCATCCCCACTGGTCGAGGGAAACCCTGACAAAGACCCAAGTTCACATGCACTGTAATTAATCTACACTGGTCCAATATAGGTCCAGGTTCTGGCTCAAGTAACACTTCGGGCCAACTTTAGGAATGGGTGGCTACCAGTAGGGTTTCACATATTTGAAAGGCACCCTCACCCTGGCCAAAGGGTCCTTAACCTCTGTCCAATCCCCAAATTCCACAACTATACACCCAATAAATTTCAAGTTTCTCCTCTGAATTAAAATGTTAATATCCTTGGATGGAGGCAACAGGAAATGATTTAAGTCTTGTCTCTCTTAGTATGAATGGTATTATTAGATCCCTTCCAGTAAAAAATCTTTCTTTAATGGTGTCATTTAAATTTAGAGAAAGATCATTAAAGAAAAACAGTTACACCCAAGGTGGGTGGATGATGATTAAGCAGTAAGGACACTAACCCATTAAAGAGGGAAGGAGGGAACATGAGGAAGAGGTTGGCTGGAGGCAATGCAAAACCACTTGGACACACTCTACACTTCTGCCTAGAGCCAGTCCTGTTCCCATCATTTCGGTGTCAAATGGCTAAATCATTTGCGTCTTCTAGTGGAAGCTATGCTAGTTGTAAATTATCTTTCACTGTCCAATAATGGACAAGTCATTGTACTTTTTTAAAAAATCAAGCATAAATTACAGCCAGGTTTTATCATTCTGCCTTTACTTTCCAAGACTGTTAGGAAAACACCCTCTCGCCATCGATCAACACCTTTCTTTATCTTTTCCCATTGCAGTGGTGGTTGAAAATGGAGGTGTCCAGAGAAACCCGGCAGATGAGAGCAACGAGAAAAGAGGACCAGCCTCAAGAAGATCAAGGACAACAAACACTCTGCATCGGGAAGACAACAGAGAAGACTGAGGACTGTGGCATGCTGGACAGACCATGACCATTTCAAGGGAGCAGCTGCCCAACTCCATCTCATTGTGGGATTGAGGGCCTAAACACCAGGACTTGCACTTTCTCAACAGAGTCAGAATCATCTAGCTTATTGCATGCAATATCCTGATTTTTAAATGCTGACATAGAACTTTTTGAAAAGCTGAACATAATGCAAGGTGGTCATAGACATCTTTGGCCAAGTTTGACTTATGCGCAACCACTTTGCTATCTGTGCTTTAAGGCAGGACTTGACAAACAAGAGTCCTCGGGCTAAATCCAGCCCCTGCCCATTTTTGTAAATAAAGCTTTATTGGAACATAACCACTCTCACTCATTTGTGTACTGTCTCCTGCTGCTTTTATGCTAATAACAGCAGAGATGAGTTTAGCACGTTTGAAATCATATGGCCCACAATGTCTAAAAAATTTGCTACCTGGTCCTTTACAGAAGAAGTTTGCTGATCCCTTGCTTTAGGGTCTTGAAATTGATGGACCCTCCCAGGATCTCTGGTCTTTTCCAACAGATCAGTTGGCCACCTTTAAATCAACGAAGAAGGAAGGGCCTGAAACAACTTTCGCTGGCCTGTCTGTACCACATACAAACCACAAAATTGATTATTTTGCCATCAAAAACAGAATACTCAATTTGAATACTACGCAAACCAAGAAACGGCAGAATCGTGGTTTGGGGAAGGTACTCCAAGCATCTGAAGCAGAAACACCTATGCTAGAATCCCACCTCTGCCACCACAAGCTGGGAGGCATTAGGCTGAGTACTTGACTTACGAGCAGCTGTTGCATCATCTATAAGATGGCAATATTATTAAGTAAATAATGATACCCATTCTGCAGGTTTTATGTTGAGGTTTGAAAGTAATATATGTCAAGTATCTGGCACCTCACAGAAGCTCTATAATGATGAGGCCAGTAGTCCTAATGGTGGTAATAGCAACACTATCATATCTATTCCAAACTTTGCTGCCCAACACATTTTCTTTCTTAGATATTCTTTGATAAGGAACACGATTCTGGGACTCCTCATGTTTCAGAGGAAGGATTAGGAGAAACATCGAAAATTCCTTCCTTTAAGACTCAGTTACTTATTTTAGGGGCTGGGGAGTGAGTCTCTTCAATGTAAGTGCTCAGGAAATGGGCAGAGCGAGTGTTTGGGCAGAAAGGGGCAGAGTAAATGTTGGTTGATTTGTTTTCATGAATGAGTATACGGTTGAAGGGATAAAAAATAATACAGAGTCAGAAAAAATCTGAAGTTCCAGTGTAGTCTTTTTCCTTTGCACTGTTTCTTAAAAAATTATCACCAAGTAGAATTCAGTTAGACAAATCTTGACTGTGAGGCCATCTGCAAGAAGACTGACGTTCTTCAACAGTCAATGCAATGAAATAAAGCTGTGGGGTGGGATTCAGTGGGTCAATGTTCTGGACTAAAAGAATCAGGAGACATAGTGACTTAATGCAATGCACAGCTCTTGACTAGACTGCGGTTTGAACACATCAGCTATAAACCAACTTTTGGGGACATTTGAAAAATGTAAATATGAACTGGGTAGCAGATAATGTAAGAGAATTAATTATTATTAATAATTTTAATATAATTATTAATTCTGTTAGCTTTGATAATAATATTGCAGTTATATCACTTGTAGAGATACATAATGAAATATTTAGGGTTACGGCGTGATAATGACTGTAAATTATTTTTAAACACTTTAACCAAAAATTTTAAAAGGGAACAAATAAACAAAGGGAAAGAAAAGCACAAATGTGGTTAAAAGTTAACACTGTCAAATTTAGGTGATGGGTATATTAGTCTCTCTACATTTCTGATGTTATTCTGTAATTTTACATGATAATGTAATAAATCAATAAAAATTATCTCTTTCTGGAGTTCTTAAGGATGCTGGATTATATTTATTATATTTGGAAATTGTGTCTAGGGTTAGGTTGCCCTTTCATCTCTGAAGAGTACAAAAGTCATCTTTTCCATTGAACTCTGGGCATTTTAGTAATAAATAAGAAAAAAAAGTAGTATTACTAAAAGATTAGTTTCAGAGTATTAGTCTGTCATTGGTGCTGTAACAAATTCCACAAACTTGGTGGCTTACAACAAGATGAACTGAAAAACTTACAGCTCTGTAGGTTACAGGTCCAACACAGCTTTTTCTAGGCTAAAATTGTGGTGTCAACACTTGGAGGCTCTAGACGGAACCCCTCTCCTTGCTTCTAGAGGCCACCTGCATTCCGTGGCTCGTGGCCGTGACCGCCTTCCTCCACCTTCAAAGCCATCAAGCTCGAATTTTTGACTCTTTCCCTATCATCGCACCTCTCTCTCATCTCACCTAGGAAAGATTCGCTGCTGGTAAGGACCCATGTGATTACACTGGGCCCACGGGGATAATCCAGGATCATCTCCCTAACCCCAAGCCTTAATCACACCTGCAAAGTCCTTTCTGCACACAGGTTTCAGGATTAGCATGTGGACGTATTTAGGAAAGGGCTTTCTTCTTCCTGTCACAAACACTATTAAAAATCATAATGCATGATACCACAGGTAGCAGGATTATGTAGATATTAAAAATAACTGCAGCAACAGCGTAGCCCCCATTCCTTGAGCACGTACAATATGCCAAGCACGTGATAAGGGCTTTACATGCATTTCCCTGTAACCCTAACGAGGTTCACCAGATTCTGCAGATGAGGAAACTGCAGTTCTGGGAGGTTGTGATATTTGCCTAAGTGGGAGCTTGAATCCAGGCCCATCTGATCATAAACGTCAACTTCAATACCTCCCAAGTATTTCCTGTCTCTGATGTCTTAAGCACCTTCCTACACCGCTAACACACCCAGCACTTTAATTGATGCCGCTTGCCTGCCGACTGGCCAAGCTGCAATTATCCATCTACTTCATTTCTTTCACTTCTTTCATTTGTTTTCTCATTTCTTTTTAAAAGAAAAAAATTCCATTTCCGATTAACTTTCTTCTGGAGAACGCCCTCTCAAATACTTAAGCAAATCTTGTCACCAGTCTGGGACAAGTCATTTGCTTATGTAAACTGATCAGGACAGACGTCACATAAAACATTTGACTTAGAAATCATGTGGTTGTTGGACAAGACACTTTCAAAACTGGGGTTTTATCAGCAAATGTTGGTCAAGAGCATGTGTAGAAAGAAACCCACTGATAAAGAGCCAGTGCTTCCTGAGATGGGCTCACTGGGATTGCTGTCTTTGTGTTATGTCAGGGAGGAGAGCAGAGACATCTTGGTTGGTTATTTGTTTCAAGGAAATGAACAAGTGAGAATCATCCCTCACTCACCTAGAACCACCTCAGCATCTAGGGGATTTGATGCTTCTGGCCAAACTCCCTCTTTTCTTCCTCCAGGACAGCAAACTGAAGTTACATTAAGGTACCTTTTCATGCAGAGACTGTACATTACCCTAAAAACTATGAAACGAATTCTCTCATGTGTGTCTTGATTTCAAAATGGCTTATAGCAACTATATTCCTTCTAGAGTTCTTCAAAATTTTACAGTTATTTTATTTATCTAACAAGCTCTCCATAGAGAGCTTGATTTAGCATACATATTTCTTGTTAGAAAATCTTTTTTCTTGAATAGTCACGAGACTGAAATTTCAAGGTACTTCTATTTATCCATTACAGAAAATCTCTTTATGTAATCTCTCTAAAGTGCATTTCAACCAAAGTCGTCATATCACCAACTCTTTTTATAGACACAATCCTCCTAAAAATCACAGGCTGGGAGATGGGTCATTTGTAGATTGAGCCTGCTATATTATTGATTAGTTTTCTCCTTCCTTCCTTTTCCAGCAACACGCAGACTTTGTCAAACCAAACTCAAGATAAGTCATGCATGAACAGTTCATCAACTGGGGAAAATGGGAAAGACTTGAATGAAATAAATACTTTCGTACCTCAAACACCATCATTTCACATGTACATTGTGTTCATCTCGTAAATGCCAAAGCCCTCTGGTTGGCCAACTGGCTCTGAAAAATTACAAAAAGTCTCCAATTCCTAAAGGCTGGTAAGCTCCTCTTAATTTTTTTTTTTTTTTTTCGCTTTACGAAATAGGAATAGTATAAACACAAGATGGGAGTGCTTAACGCTTCTTTTAGCATATCTTTCTGGAGCTGAGAGGGCTGCCCAGGGCCTTCACACATAGCAGCCTCTTTGGTCTCCAACTCAGTTCTTCTCAAGACATTTTTAGGACCTCCTCCAGAGGCTCAGGCCCAAACAGATGTCCCTGTCGCCCCCACTTCAAACTGGTGTGGCGTGAAGAAACACAAGAGGGAAGGGGGGGAAATGCTTTGGTAACCATGTGTCACAGTATAGAAAGTGGTTCATATATTAAGGGAAAGTCAAAATGCAAAACCAGAAAATATGTAGCTAGTTCAAAAGCATCATGAAAAACAGCTTCTAGCAGCTTCTCAGCTGAACCAAGTAGGTGTGAACCTTAGAGAATCAGATTGATGATAACATGACACAGGGGTTGGGGTTTTGACCGTGAAGACAAACTTGAACTCCCAAAGGCAAAGGTTCTCAGCCTCGACGGTACAAAAAAGCATAGCGGCTCATGCTTTGTTTAGGGGGACATACAATACTATATGTTGCACGTAGCATCCCTGGCCTCTGCCCCCTAGACACCCCTAGCACTGCATCCGTGGTAACCGAAAAAGTCTCCAGAGTTGTCAAGTGTCCCCTGGGAGCAAAATCACTGCCAGGTGAGAACTTCTGACTCCAGGTATGAATTTGGATTACAGACTGTCCCGACTTACGATGGTTGCACTTAACGATGTTTCACTCCGATGGTGCAGAAGTGATACTTGATTCAGTAGAAACTTAGAATTCTGAATTCTGATCTTTTTTCCAGGCTAGCAATATTCTCTTGTGATGCTGGGCAGAGGCGGGGACCGCAGCTCCTGGTCACTAGGGTAAACAACTGATATGCTCAATCTGTACCCATACAACCATTCTGTTTTTCACTTTTGATACAGTAGCCAATAAATTACATGATATTCAACACTTTATTATAAAATAGCTTTGTGTTAGATGCTTTTGTCCAACGGTAGGCTAGCGTAAGTGTTCTGAGCACATTTAAGGGAGGCTAGGCTAAGCTGTGATGTTCGGTAGGTGAAGAGTATTAAATGCATTTTCTTTTTTATTAAATAGATTTATTTATTTTTATTTTTTAATTTTTTTTTGGCTGCGTTGGCTCTTCCTTGCTGTGCGCGGGCTTTCTCTAGTTGCGGGGAGCGGGGGCTACTCTTTGTTGCACTGCGCGGGCTTCTCATTGTGGTGGCTTCTCTTTGTCGCTGAGCACGGGGTCTACGTGCGTGGGCTTCAGTAGCTGTGGTTCACGGGCTCTAGAGCGCAGGCTCAGTAGTTGTGGCGCACGGTCTTAAGTTGCCCCGTGGCACGTGGGATCTTCCCGGACCAGGGCTCAAACCCGTGTCCCCTGCACTGGCAGGCAAGTTCTTAACCACTGCGCCACGAGGGGAGCCCCTTAAATGCATTTTCAACTCACAGTATTTTCAATTTGTGATGGGTTTATTGGGACATAACCCCACCAGAAGTCGAGGAAGATCTGCATATTTGATGTTCAAGTGATGATTCCATGACTTCTTGGGATCCTCCAGATGGGCTGGCTACGTTTTAGAAATTCAAATGTCAGGGTATTTACACGCAGACGGTACCAAGAGGAATTAAGTGGCCCAGGCACATCAATTATATAGATCAGGAAATTGAGACCCAAGACAGGGGGACTGTCTAACCGAAGTACTCGATTTAATAGCAGCCTAGGTTTTGGTACTGTTTTTGTTTTTAATTATAGTTCATTTAACAATGTTGTGTTAATTTCTGCTATAGAGCAAAGTGATCAGTTATACACATATATATTCTTTTTCATACTCTTTCCCATTATGGTTCATCACAGGATATTGAATATAGTTCCCTGTGCCATACAGTAGAACCTTATTGTTTACCCATCCTATATACAGTAGTTTGCATCTGCTAATCCCAAACTCCCAACCCTTCCCTTCCCAGCACCCCCAAGATTGTTTTTTAAGGAAAACTCCCCAGATGCATCTATAAGCGGCCAGGGTCAGGCTAGGGATGCATCTCTAGGGAGATGCACTTTAGACCAGACCCTCTGAAGAGCTGCGCGTCGTCCCAGAGCCTATGCGGATGACTTCTAGACTACTTTCGGGAAAAACTGCTCACCGGGATCCATCTGTGATCAAGAAGGCCACCCCCTTTCCCTTAAAGTCCTGGCCCTCAAGGATAACTTGGGTCAAGCGAAGAAGCCCCGGCCTCCTCCCATCAGTGCCCCTGTCAAAAGAAGGCCTGGGTGTTCCTGGCCCTCAGCAGCAAACTGGCTGTAATACAGGATTTATTCGTAAGTTGGGCAGATGTGTGTTTGCCGCAACTCTATTTGCATGAGAAAACATTCTGCATGGAAACCCAGGCATGCAAATTTCACCCTGATTTGGCAACTGCAGGCCTAACACTACAGAAGTGAATACATCAACTGCTTCCTCTGGCTCTCAGCTCCTCAACCCAGGGAGAAACCACAACTCCTACTTCCTGCAATCCACTTTCCGCTTCCCCAGCTCACTCCGAGACCCGCGTTCCCTCCTCCTGAGGCCTCCTCTTAGCAACTGCTAATCCCATTGTGGGCCCAGCCACCAGAGTACAGCAAGCAGCCCATATGGGATCCTGGAGGGTGCTTCTGCTCCTTGAGCCTTAGAGAACTGACCCCATCACCATACGTTCCCAAGGGTCCTTCTTCTGCCTGCTTCCTCACAGCTGTTGTCATGGACATGTGATGTTTTCGTCGGCCAGGCCAACGTTCCTCCTCCTTCTGGTAACAGCACCCTGGTTTTTTGCTTCCTAAGGAACCCCTCCTTCCTACTCTCCGTCCTCGAGGTGCAGGTGGACTTGACTCCACCCCCAACCCCAGGTGTGGGATTCAGGGTTAGCTCAGCAGAGCCGTGCGACTCTGCCGCCTCAGAGATTGGTTCCAAGATGGGCAAATGAAGCTACCTGGGCCGAGAGGCTGCATTCCAGGAGGACAGCGTTTTTGTTGAAAGAAATCGACTCCTGTAACGAATGCTGCTGAGAGGACAGGGCTTGGGCTGGGCCAGGGAAGCCACCTAAGAAACCTACAGAGGAGAGAGAGAAGCCACAAGACGGCGCGTGACCCAGACCCCACGGGCTGGCTTGAGTTCCCAATCTGGCTCTGTCTTAAGCCACCAGCCTTATTCTGGACTCTTGACTTATTGTAACCAGTTAATCCCTTTACGTTTAAGGCAGTTTGGAGTAAGCTCTTATCCCTGTTAACTGAAGCGGTCCCAGCGGGTGTAGAAGACACGGGTCCTCTGATCATCAACAATTTGCCGTTCCCCAAATTCCCTGCGCATTTCCAAATATCCTTTTCTTTGGGTTCCTAAAATAGATGGCTAAAGATTTCCACAGCTTCTTGTCATCTATTAAATCCCCATCTCCTTAGCCTGAGGTTTCAAGCTTGCAGTAACCCGGTGTGACTCACCTTGGTCAACCTTTCCCCAACCCCTCCCTGTTGGTGTCCTGCACCCCCCTCAGAATCCCCCCACCAGTCCCCTCGTGGCCCGTCCATCTGCCCTCTGTCCTGACAAGTCTTCCAGTCTCTGCTCAATGTCGCCCCTTCCATCAAGTCTTCTGTGATGCCGCCGGCTTAACGCCACGGCTCCCTCACCTGAACTCCTGCGGCTCGTTGCCCACACGCCTCTCTGCACAGGGAAAGTGTGACGCAGCATGCAGGCCCTCAGCAAGTGTTCGAGAACATGCTATCATTACCAGCACAGTCACAGGCGACTTGGTTCTTTGTGCCAAGTCCTTGGTCCAGCCGCTAACCGTTAAGTCTCTCGAGGGACCACATCCCATTCATCGTTATTTCCCTGTAGCTCTAAAAAGCTGTTGAATGAATACGATCATGTATGGATATTCTGCTATTGTTTTATTAAAAGTCGGATCTGTTTTTTTTTGTTTGTTTGTTTGTTTGTTTTTTGTTGTTTTTTTTTTTTTTTTTGCGGTACGCGGACCTCTCACTGTTGTGGCCTCTCCCGCTGTGGAGCACAGGCTCTGGACGTGCAGGCTCAGTGGCCATGGCTCACGGGCCCAGACGCTCTGCGGCATGTGGGATCCTCCCGGACCGGGGCACGAACCCGTGTCCCCTGCATCAGCAGGCGGACTCTCAACCACTGCGCCACCAGGGAAGCCCTCGGATCTGTTTTTATACTGCCAGTATGGAACTCATGAGAAGAAGGCACAGAGTCAGTTATAAGGAACCATCTTGCCGGAGTCTGAAGATGAACTGAGAAGTGTGGGGAAAATGGGATGTAAATAAAGTGCAGAGATCAGGGGCCAGGCTTTGGCGCCAACGCAGCGTGGGTTTAGAGCCTGGCTTTGCCACTGTTGTGGGATCTTGGGCCAGTTTCTCAGCCTCCAAAATCTGTTACCTCATTGGTAAACTGGGGTTTCTAGAACACATCTCACAGGGTGCCCAGGAGGTGTAAACATTCCAGCACATGCGAAGCATTTCGCTCGTTACATGACAAGTAGCATGTGTGCTGGAAACAGCAGCCAAAGGAAAATGTCTGAGATCCCACATCCTGTGCAAGATGATTCCCGCTCGCCCTCCCCACGTCACCGGTCCTCCTAGTCCTGAGGGTTATATTCCGGGTGCTTATTTGTTTTCCATCTCTTCCTAGGTCTGGAAATGTCAGTCTTCCATCTTGGTATGCTATATTGCTTCCTTGTTTCTCCCTGAAAATTACTATTTAATATTTTTTGTATCATCTCTTCACTTCCTTCACCCCACGATGCCGACCCTGAGTATGCTGTCCCAGGACACCCAACTCTCCTCTTTTTATTCCGCACTTGCCGATCTCAGTCATTTAAAAAAAGGTTCCCAACTCTACAGGAGAAAGTTCAACGGGACAATCGTGACCATCTTTCTATGGTTCCTGCTGCCGAGTTGGTAATTCAAGAATATTTCTGTCCTTCCTTCTCTTGCGGATGGTCAGTCAACAATTATTTACCAAGTGTCCTCTCAGTACCAGCGGCTGTGTCGGGTGTAGGGATGTACAGTGAGCCAGAGAGATACGTGTTTCTGTCCTTGCCCTCTTCGCGTCTGCAACGTTTCTTTTCCGTAAATGGAAGGACAAACGAAGACTGGAACTTCACCAGTGCTCGTCTCCCTCTGCCATCTCCTTCTTTATTAAAATTGCAACACGAAGAAGAAAAACAACCACGCTTCCTCCATGAAGGAGCTCGGAATCACCTGCCCCAGTCACTGGGGGGTGAATACATTCACTGCTTTTTAATTATATTGGCCTTACTGTTTCATGAAAAAAATAAAAAACAGTCTCAACAGGGAGACTGCGCAGAGCAAAGGACGCTAAACATAACTTAGGCACCTTATTAAAAACAATTAGGGATTGTTTGATGAGGCAGATTCGGCTCCAGATGGCTAGGCTCCATAGAGCCACGGTTCCCATTCCTTCTCACCTTCCCCCAGCCTCTTCCCAAGTTCTGCATCAACAGTTTTCTTAAAATACAAGGATGGGATTGTAAGGGATGCTGTTCCCACGTTCACTCCTTTGCTCTTCTCCGTTGTTTCTGCACTAATGTTTACTGGCTCCGGGCTTCTCCTCTGTCACCATCTTGGTCGCAGCACTCAGGCTGCCAGACGTACCACTGACAGACACTTTATCAGCCCTTCAGACTTCTACGTTTGCCTTGCTGGGGGAGCAAGTTTGCCTGAGGGGCCTTTGGGGTCCAAGCATGTATCAACTTGCTACTGCATTTTAGCCTTGAGGGGACCAGGAGGGATACAGAAGTCCACTGTGATGTAACACTGGCGGCCTTCCCTACGCTCACATCCTCCCTTCCCACCTCCTTCACCACGTTTCAACGACGCCCACAGATTGGAGGTTCTCCCAACGCTTCACATGCTGTTCTGCTCTGTGCCTTTGCTCACTCTGCGCCTTCTGCCTAGATCGCCCTTCTCCTACTTTTTCGCTCAGCTCATTACTACTCACCTTACAACTTTCAGCGAAGGCATCACCTCCCTGCCTCGCCTTCCGTCCAACCTCTACACCTGGGTTGTGTTGATGGCCCCTTGTGTTGATTTAGACCACAACAATCTGCTCAAGGTTCTGTTTTCCTTAAGAAACCATGGGCTCCTTGAGGGCAAGGACTGAACTCTATTTATCGCCATCTTCCCGGCACTTGACACAATTCAAGGCACATAGTCTGGGGGCTCTCAATCTGAATTACCTACTAGAATCACTGGGTTGGTTTCTTAAAAATAAGTCTCCCAGGGCCATACCTCCTCGGGAGATGGTTTGGGGTAAAGCCCCATCATCTGGTTTTTTTAGCAGCACCCCAAGTGGTGCTCACATCCAGCCAAGGTTGAGGACCGTAAAAGTCATCACTCAGCACGAGTGTGTGAAATTGTGCTCCTCCAAGCTGGGAGAGAAAAGAGATTTCTGGATTTTCTACAACAGGTTTTTATCGGTCATTCCTGACTCTCAGAAATCTAGACATATGGATATATGGGGAGTAATTTAGTTTCCCATGTTGCTTAATTATTCTCTAAAAATAAAAGGGAAGAAATAGAAATGACAACAAAATGGCAGAAGGTTTCTTACACCTAAACATCCACTGACAGAGGACGGATTAAAGATTTCGGTGTATCCACACACTGTACTCTTACACAGCCACCAAAAGGGCAATGCTCTAGCTACAGACATGGACCAATACCCAAGACATATTAAGTGAAAAAAGTAAGATACAAAGCAAAGTTTGGTGGCTGTTGTGGGTTGAACTGTGTTCCCCCCAAAGATATACTGAAGTCTTTATCCCTGGTACCTTGGAATGTGACCTTATTTGCAGAAGATGAGGTCCTGCGAGATTTTGATTGACATGTATACACTAATATGTATAACATAGATAACTAATAAGAACCTGCTATATAAAAAATAAATAAAATAAAATTCAAAAAAAAAAAAAACCAAAAAGATGAGGTCCTACTGGATTAGGGTGGGCTCAAATCCAATGACTGGTGTCCTTATAAGAAGAGAGAAATTTGGGTACAGACACAGAAGACCACGCAAAGATGGAAGCAAAGATTGGAGTGATGCAGCCACGGAAGCTAGAAGAGCGGCATGGAATAGATTCTCCCTCAGAACCTCCAGAAAGAACATATCCTACCAACAACTGGATTTTGGATTTCCCGTCTCCGGACTATGAGAGAATAAAATCTGTGTTTCAAGCCAGCCAGTTTGCAGTGATTTGTTATGGCAGCCCTAGAAAACTAATACAGTAGCCTGTCATTTTGTGGAAATTACCTATCTGTCTGTCTGTCTATCTTTTAATACAGACACTCTATCTGAAGGAATACCCAAGAATCTGAGAACAAACGTGGCCTCTGGGAAAGAGAAGTGATGGCTACAAGCAAGGTGAGGAGCAAAGATTTATGTTTCACTGCATGGTCTGTTGTGCTTTTTGACTTTTGTACTACATTCACGTGCTATTTATTTGAAAATCAATGATTTTACAATTATTGTGATTTTTTATTTTTTAACAGCTTGGGTCAGCTGCAGAAATGACCCAAGAAAGCTGCTGAACCTCTCGGAGCCTCAGACTTCACATCCAGAAAGTGGGGATAACGATAATAACTACAGTTGACCCTTGAACAATGCGGGGGAAGAGAGGCGCCAACCCACCCAGCAGTTGAAAGTCCACGTATAACTTTACAGTTGACCCTCTGTATCTGCAGTTCCCCATCTACGGATTCAACCAGCTTGGATCGTGTAGTGCTGCAGTACATCTTTATTGAAAAAAATCTGCATACAACTGGACCCATGCAGCTCAAACCCCTGTTGTTCAAGGGTCAACTGCACCTTACCCTCAGTGCATGATGTGCCTGGAACAGCTCTTGGCGGAGAAAAGGTCTCAAGGCGTGATTGCCTTGGCTATTGTTTTTATGGCTAGTATGTGGTTAAAGTGCTTCAACAATAGTTAAAATCAAAAGAAGGAATCCTGAGTGGGACCCTGGGGGGACCAGATGACACTGTGGAGGCAGAACATAAAGCTTGCACCTAATCAAGTCCAGCATGTGCTACACAGACGAGACACTCCTCAGCAGGCTTCCTCAACGGCAGTCATGCTGCCTTCAGGGCTGGATAATTCTGTGTGTTGGGGCTATGCTGCACACAGTAGGATCTTTAACAGCACTGTTGGTCCCCACCTCCTAGGTGCCAGTAGTATGCCTCCCTCAGTTGTGGTCATCAAAAAGCCTCCAACCCAGAAAAACCCATAATTCAAAAAGATACATGCACCCCAATGTTCACTGCAGCACTATTTGCAATAGTCAGGGCATGGAAGCAACCTAAATGTCCACTGACAGAGGAATGGAAAAAGAAAATGTGGTACATATATACGATGGAGTATTACTCAGCCATAAAGAAGAACGAAATAATGCCATTTGCAGCAACATGGATGGACCTAGAGATTGTCATACTGAGTGAAGTAAGTCAGACACAGAAAGATAAATATCATGTATCACTTATATGTGGAATCTAAAAAACGGTACAAATGAACTTATTTACAAAACAGAAGTAAAGTCACGAATGTAGAAAACAAACTTATGGTTACCAGGGGTTGGGGGGAGGGATAATTTGGGAGATTGGGATGGACATATCCACACTACTATATATAAAATAGATAACTATAAGGACCTGCTGTAGAGCACAGGGAACTCTACTCAATACTCTGTAATGGCCTATATGAGAAAAGAAGCTGAAAAAAGAAAAAAACAGTGGATATATGTATATGTATAACTGGTTCAGTTTGCTCTACACCTCAGACTAACACAACATTGTAAATCAACTGTATTCCAATAAAATTTTTTTTTTAAAAAGCCTCCAGACATTGCCTAATGTCCTCTGGCGTATAAAACTGACTCAAGTTGAGGACCACCAGCCTGCAGATCAGTGATTCCTAGTGTGTCACCCCCAGACCAGCAGCATCAACATCACCCCGGAGCCTCTTAAAAACGCAGAATCTGGGCTTCCCTGGTGGCGCAGTGGTTTAGAGTCCGCCTGCCGATGCAGGGGACGCGGGTTCCTGCCGCGGTCCGGGAAGCTCCCACATGCCGCGGAGCGGCTGGGCCCGTGAGCCATGGCCGCTGAGCCTGCGCGTCCGGAGCCTGGGCTCCGCAACGGGAGAGACTACAGCAGTGAGAGGCCCGCGTACCGCAAACAAAACAAAACAAAAACCGCAGAATCTGGGCCCCATCTCAGACTTACCGCATCTGAACCTGTATTTTAACAAGATCCCCATGTCATTCTTATGCACGTTAAAATTTGATCAGTGTCTATCTACACCAGTAGCTCTCCCCTCCTAAACATAGGAACGCTTGCGCCTTTGGTTAAAAACACACATTATTAGCTCCTACCAAAACTGCTGCATCGACTCTCCAGGAGAAAGGGCTAGGAATGGATAGTAAAGTGATTCTTGGGATCAAGAAGATTGGGAAAACTCTACAGCTTTTCTACGGAGAAACAAAACTTAGCAGTTACTTTCCAGAACTGTCTGGGGAGAAAGTGTCTTGGCTCAAGAACTTGTTCTCTGGATATTCAACAAATCCTCACTGAGCACAGGACAAGAGACAAGCCATTAGAAGAGACACATCTCCTTACCAGCGGAGAGCTGACAGCCCAACCATGCACTGAATGGCCCTTTCACTTCCTCATCCCATGAGCAAATAAGATCTGCCTCTGCTTAAGCCAACTGAAGTCTGATTTCTAATCATTTGTCTCTAAGATGGTCTCAACACACTATCCTCTAAAGTCACAAGACTAATTTTCCTTCCTATGACCATGCTCAATGAAGCAACCTTCTAATCCTAATATGGCTTTCCATGAAGCTCTGCCCCCGGGGAGACAATACAGAGCTCACTGAGCATAGGAATGTGATGCTTTTTGTAGCTACAGAGAGTATTAAAAATGAATTGTATTCTGGTTTTATACATCAGTCTCTTGTGAGTTTGGTTCCTGTGAGTCAGTGTCCAGGTTTTAACATATCTGGGTATACTTAGCAAAATGAATATTCCAACCAGTCCCCGGAATGAAGTCATGCCACACCTACACCGCACTGTTTTAAGGCAGGACCTCTTTAAATAGCAAAAAGTGGTTAAACCCAGATGGTCTGTAGGTCTCCTTCCTACGTGTGCGATAGAAAGGTGGATCTTTCCTTCCCTTATTTGTAACTTCATTTTCTTCGCCATCTTCTCCTATACAATATCTACAGTTAGTGTGCCTTTTTCATGGTCCCTTCCATAAGCCCATATTTCTTTTTAAGATTTTGCTTTGGGATTCTCCCACTGGTCCCAAGTGCTCACACAAAATGGTACTTGGAGCTCCTTTATCCGCTGCTCTATGCATTTCTCTCTACACACAACTTTCTAAACTGATACCGTTTCTTTTTAAAGTTCTCTGTTTTGCCAAATTAATTGCTGCCATAACACCAATGGTCTGAACAACGCACTTACCTAGCTGTTTATTGCTGAATCCATACGTTCAAGGACCTACTTCGCTGCATCACCGCATTACATGTAACAACAACAGGAGTGGCCCTCACACTCCTTGCTGGTTGGAATTTAAGCAGGTTCAAACTTTTGGGAGGGCAAACAAAGTATATAAAGAGACTTCACCCCGTGATCACCCATCCAGGGACTCATCCAGGGAGGGATCCTAAAAGAGCAGTAAGATAAGTAGGCAAAGCTGTCCATTCAGAGATGTTTGCAGTGTTGATAACATTGGCAAATTGTAAATAAACTCAAGGTCTAATGATAGAGGATCAATTTTTTAAAGAGTATATAGTCCAGGAAGTACCTAACGCAACTGGCAAATAAGCTCTGGTCCACGACCTGGCTGCCAGAGGTGAGCAGAAGCTCCTCCCTTGTGCATAGGGTGGGGTGGGGGGAAGGGAGGTCAGGGGGCAGAATGTCAAACAATCCTGTTTGGGAAAGGAGGGAGATGGGTGGCGGGTCCCCACATCATCAGAGCTCTCCTGCCCTAATCTTCCCAGATGGGCTAATGAAATGGATGCCAGCTAGTTGGAAGCTTTTTGGAATTGCCATCACTGAAGTCCTTGTAAGACAAAGGACCCAAATTCGTCCCCATCGATGCGTAGGCTGTAGCGGTCAATCTTCACCGAGAGGTACCAAACAGGAAGTGGGGCTGGCAAGGAGTGGGGTCTCCCTCATGGACGCCCAGAAGTCCTGTCCCACACTCTGGTGTGAACTTGGCTAATAAATCCTCTCATCTCGTTCTACCCCTGCTTCCTCACCTGCAAAGTGCTAACAGTACTCACCTCACAGGGTTAATACATAACATACAGTTGGCCCTTGGTTAGCATCTCTAAACATTTGCTATTATGATTATTGGTACTAAAAGTTATCTATCAGCTTTTTTTTCCCTTCTTACTAGGCAAAGTTGGGATTCCGAAGTGAACAGCTGCACGGTGTTATCATCTTTCTACACATTCACACATAGCAATCTTAATGATACATCGCGATGAATAATTTGGTGTTATTTAACTCTCTGTGCTCTGAGCCACGGACTGCGTCAAACCCAACTCAGACAGCGAGCTTGCTCTTCAAATTTCGGTGGTGAAGTCATTCATAAATTAAAAAACGGCTTCCTGTTTTGTATGAATCAATTCGCAAGATAAATATTTAAATAAAATGTGGCTTCAATTGTGCTCTCTGATGGTAATTGCTGGCTCACACTCTGTTTCTGTATCAATGTGTTTTCTTTTATTTCCCCCCCCCACGCTGACTAATGAACAGAGCTGTCAGAAGCCCATTGCTCATGATCTAGTGAACAACACATTAGCAGTTTCACATAAATATAAAAGCCCACGAGGGAAATATACACGTAACACACAAATACTCAGTTGCTATGAACAGATAAAGAATCCTGGGCATAAATGTAATTAACCAAGTAGTTGACACTCTCTTAACATAGGAATCAGCCCTGTGTCATCTCAACTGTCAATAAAAAATATATAATGCAAAGAACAAAACCCTTTCTGCATAGAACATATCCTATTTGGAACAGTCCACAAAATTCTGTACCTGAGGTTGCCGGGGGTCAGAAAAAGCTTATTTATGTAATTTGGGGATATTTACAATCCCTACATTGTACAAAATCGCATACTCTTGAATTTAAATCCCATTCAAAGCGGGAAGAATCCAGGATTTTTTACCTTTAAGACTCAAGATTCTTTTAAATGTCATTTCATTCATATCCTTCGTATCTCCATGGACTGTTCTGTTCCAATTTTACAGTTTATTCACTCCATGAAAACGTATCAAGTCATTACCATGTGCCTGGCACTGCTGGGGAAGATGGATTCCAGGAAGAAAACTTCCAGGCTCTGACAGGCATCAAAAGAACCAGAAAGGAGAGGTCACTGTCTCCCAAACCGCTGCGCTCACTAGGAGCACTGTAAACTCGCAAACCGCAATTCTCTAAGATAAATACTTAAATAAAATGTGTTTTCAATTGTCCTCTTTGATGATAATTACTGGCTCACCCCCTGTAATTGCATCAATGTGTCTTTATCTCCTTTCCTCATGCCGATTAATAAACTTAAGATTCAGAAGATACAGAATTGTGAATGTTAGTGATAAAAGACGAGATACAACTGTTCTAAATAAGTCATTGATTCTCCCTATTTCTCCTGATTCCTTCTCTGTCAACTCTTCAGCCATGTGGAGGGTGAGATAGGCAGAAGTTGCAAGGCCTCTCAAATTACACCCCGACGCTGGCATGAAAAGACTAGGGTTCAAAGCTAACGTCCCCTGTGAGGTGGGTCTTCCCCTCATCGTCTGAAACCCCTATCTGGATTCTTCTGAGCAGCCAAGCCTTGGACCCAGTTCCGTCTAATCCACTCACACCCGTGACCACAACCAAATCAACAGCACCCTTGCTAGGGCTTGGAAAATTCAAGAGTGGAAGAAAAATCATGCTGCAGAGCCCAGGAAAGAAGTTAGATGTGCGCTCCCTTGATTTCTTTTTTTCTCTGCCCCCTCTTACGTGGTAGATCAGAGTATCGCTCAGGAACACTCTCTTCCTATCCCCGTCAGTTCCATGGATAGAGTAGGGACATCCTGATTTTGGGTTTGGCTCCGTGACTTGCTTTGGCCAACAGAATATTAACAGGTATGACACGACCAAAGGCTCAAAAAGCACTTGTGAGACTGGACATGTTCTCTGGTGCTTCTGCCCAGCCTAGTCGCCCAAGGACCCCAAGAGGAGGAGAGGACCCACCCAGCCAGCTCCAGCCTCGGTCACCTAATCCCCAGCCACTCTGCAGACATGGGAGCTAAACAGATGCCCTTCTTTAAATGCCACCAACATTTTGTTATTACCTGTTACTTGGCAATAGCTAACAACAGAGCTGATCCGTGATGGTACCCATCCTGCATTCCCTGGCTCCTGCCCAAGAGGAAGACACATCCCTTCTACTCTGCAAGGCCTTTAAATTTTGAAATACAACAGAAAATATGTGTTTATTGGCTGAAGAGAAACCTCAGAATCCAAATTGGTGATTTCAAGGATGCACGTGAGGGACTTGAATCCATCATTTCCCTCCTTTGCTTGTAGCTCCCACATCTGCTTCCTTCACTCTCACCTACATCTTGAATCGCTTCTGCTCAGCCTCTGGGGCAGCTTCTTCCCCCTACCTCTCCTCATCCCTCTTTCCATCCACTCCATAAATATCTGTCAGATGCTAGAAAGGCAGGAGGGAAAGAAGAGCACGGCAAGGTCATGAAGGACGCACGAAAAGATCACTTCGAGACAAATGAAATGATCAACGACGGCAAATATTGTCACGTGGCTCAGTAAAGGGTCACCTCGTCCAAGCCCATGGCTTGAGCATGCCCTCACCAGCCAGCAACCGTCAGACACTATGTTGCCACAACCTCTCCCTGCGCTTCTGCACCCATGTTTGCAGGTGCCCATTGGCCATCACCTGGATATCCTGCAGGTGATGCCTGCTCAAATTCCCCAAGCCTGACTGATATCTGCCATCCAGATGGTCCCCTTTTGTGGGCTGGGTCTCTCTGATCAACACGTGCAGTAGGTGCTGGTGGTGTCCAGCTCTTATTTCCTTGGGTCTTATCTGGTGTGGCGCACCCTACGGGCTTCCCGCGGCCCACGGCCTGGCTGTGGGAGCTGAAGCCCGCTCTAACCCATGGGCCAGAAGTGCCCCAGAGAATTAACTCCCCACAAGGTACAGCCCTCACCCAATGGCGGCACCCTCTCCAGGCATCACACAGAGGCACGTGTTGGGTTCTGACTTCTACAGTCGCCCAGCAGAAGCTCCAGTTACCGCAATGGCAACGCCCTTGATAACTGGCTGACGGCCCCAGCCTTACTCACTTTTCCACTACCTTGCCAGTGTTTCTTAGTATCACTATTTGTACAGGAATCCTCGCATTAGGGTCTGTTTATGGGGGTAGCCAGACTGAGGCAAAATGCCTCCCGATCCTAAGCTAGATCTTACACCCCCTCTTTTACACGTTTCAATGACGCTCCCCGCCCGCGCCCACCCAATACAACCTTATTCATTCATTCAAAAGTATTACCAGGAACCTAATACACCAGCTGCCAGGGATACAGCTGTGAACAAGACACTGAGGGCCCAGCCTTCCAGAGCTTAAGCTCTAACGGGGAAGAGGGACAAGAAGCGAGACAAATACATCAACGTTATCACCTGCAGAGAGGAGTTTTATGAAAGAAAGAAATCGGGATGATGAGATAGAGAAATTGAGGAAAGCCATATTCTTTAAAGTGGGCAGGGAAGGAAGCGACACGGGAGCTGGAACCCGGAGCATAAGCCCAATACGTGAAGATGTGTGGGTGGAGGAAGGTTCTGCAGGCAGAGGGAACAGCAGAGGCAGCGGCCTGGAGGGAGGAGGGAGCTTGCCCATCCGAGGACAGGGAAGGAGGTCAGAGGAGGTGAAGGACAAGGGACCAAGAAGAGTGTATATACAATAAAGGGGGAGGGGTGGGCCAGGGCCAGACCACGGAAGGCCTTCTGCGTGGCCATTAGGACTTTGGATTTTATTCTAAGGACCACTGAAAGGATTTCAGAGAGGGTGTTACACAAAATTCCCTCTGACTGCTGTATGAGGATTATTTTGGAAGCGTGGAAGCCCAGAGGTTCTTGTAAGCTGACCTTGCCTTCCGTGCAGGGTTCATTCTGAGTCCCATCATGGCTTGTCCGTAATATTTTCAGGGTCTCCGACTCTCCCCTTAAAGGTGTGCGAGCTGTAGGCAAGCGCAACAAATATGATCTACGCCCTTGCAGAGCTCATAAGCTAATCCAGAGCCGGAAAAGTCAGCAGTCACGATGGCACAGGGCCTTGATGGTGGAGGGCACCACTGGTGCAGCGGAGAGATTGGGAACTCAGACCTAGACAGGGTCAGGAAAAAATGCATAGGCTGAGGCCTGAGTGGGGGAGTAGGAATTACCCAGATACAGAAGGCTAAGGGGGAAAGAGCATGGTGTGCTTGGGGAACTGAAAAACTCACTCTGGTCAAGGCATAGAGTATGAGAGTGGACGTGGTGAGAGATGAGGCTTAAGTGGTCAATCAATGCTTAGTGAATGAGTGAGTGAATGAATGAATGGGTGATGAGAGACACAAGCCAAAATGAAAAAAATTCTAATCTAATGTTTCTAGTTCTTCAACATTGCCATTCAAGGACTTCCACTCTACCGCAGATGACAACTTGACAGATGAGTTAAACTGAACTCAGGAAACATTTATTGAGTATTTACTATAGGCCAAACATGTGTTAATTAAGCATTCGCAACAGATCTATAGAGCTGGCTCTTGGCCTGCAGAAAATCACAAAGGCAAGTGACGTTTGTATGACCATCTAAGACTGTGCTTTGACACTTAAATGACTATTCTCAAAAGTGAGGCATAAATGAAGTGGATTTGTAATGTGGGTTAGGCACAGAGATCTGTTTTCTAAACACAGTCTTAGTTCCTCTTAAAAAAAAAAATATATATATATATATACATATTTTAAAGTTCTGGAGTACGGGCCTTATCTTCAGCTTTGGTCAACAGAAAGAGGGAGATCCTATAAACAACAAGGTCCCACTGTACAGCACACGGAACTATATTTAATATCCTGTGATGAACCACAACGGAAAAGAATATGAAAAAGAATGTATATATATGTATAACTGAGTCACTTTGCTGTACAGTAGAAATCAGCACACAACATTGTAAATCAACTATACTTCAATAAACTTTTTTTAAAAAGAGGGAGCTCCTACACCCTACAAGGCATTTCCACTTTACACTGCAGATTCATTTCATTCTCTACAGCCTCGCGGTCCAATACTTTCATACTCTATACTTTCACCGTCCAATATGGTAGCCACGAGCCATATGTGGTTACGGAGCCCTTGAAATGGGACTAGTCTGAATCGAGATGTGCTTGTAAGTGCAAAAGGCAAACACAACTTCCAAGATTTAGTATAAAAAAGAATACAATGTATCTCATTAGTTTTTTTATGTTGATTACACACTGAAATAACGCTATGCTGAGTATATTGGGTTAAATAAAATCTTATTAAAATTAATTTCACCTGTTACTTTTTACTTTTTAAAATGTAGCTAAAAGGAAATTTTAAATCATATATGGCTCATATTTGTGTCTCCTATTATAGAGTCGGTTCTAGTAGTTATATTGTTACATATACAGTACATATATTTACATACAATATAAGTATATATATGTATTGTTCTTTTGTATATAACTTACACAAAGTAAGTTACACTTATGTTGAAAATGTGAATTTGTTCCAACGCGACTGATATGTTGAGAAGTGATTTTAGCATAACACAAATAAGGTGTCTACTTATGTCTGCAAGGAACACGAGGTGAATTCAGAAAACTGCCCCCAGCTGAACTGCGTGGCTTGGGAACACACAAAACGCTCACACATGCACAGACCTCAAACATCTCCCAGCTACTTCAGTTCACCACATGGATTACACATCACACGCACCCACATCTGGTACTACAACTTTCCATCCAATTTTAGATAACCCTCCTTCCACCACTTACCATAACTCACAGGCAGCCACCCACTGCTTGTGGACGCCACTTTCCCAAGCAAATGCCAGTTCTTTTCCAAGGTAAAATGCAATATGTAGTTTAGTACTCATGCAATCTTAATCAGTGAACATATGCAAAACTGGGCTGTTTTTACTACTTTTTTTTTTTAATGTGTCACTGACAAACTTTTTAGTGTTATGCCCCTCACCCCACTTTCTCTCTAAGTCCTGCAGTTTTTATTGCAAGATTTTACATCTCATGGTATTTTTCAGTAACGTCTATGGCTGTATCTCTATTGGACGGGGCTGTGCTACAGAACCTCGGTTCCCAAAGCAAACACTAGCCTCTCAGTCCTACCCTTAAGACACCTGCTTCACAGGGTGCCGGATCTTCCTTTAAAGCAATCTTTAAAAAAAAAAAACAACGCAATATGATTCTAAGGTACTGTAGGGGCAAATGTCATAGAACCTATACGAACAAGGCTAATGATTACTTTCATAACATGACTGCTAACTTCGCTGTAAATGTGAAAACAACCGTTGTGCTTTTATGAACAGTGCCAGGGGAGTGAAATAAATAAGAAGTCTCGCTGCCTTGGGGAAAGCGTTTTTTTTTGCTTGTCCAGGATAAGATGGACAGTGTGACTACATAAGAGAGCACTTCCTTAAAATCTCAGGGGCCACGATTACATGACGTCACTGGAAAAGTGCCGGTGACTGGGATTCCTGCTTCTGAGACATGACGCTTTACTTTTTTCTAAAGCCCGGCTTTTTCCCGGCGCTGTCAGGATGGACCCTGGGGGCCTGACTGGAAAACCAGCATAGAATATGGACTCACTTAAACATAGACACTTCCTTAAAAGCTTTGGTTCGATGTGAATGTAAGTCATTTTGATTACTCAATTTCTATATTTATTAGGAATGATAAACCAAAGTACTTGAAAATAATTTCAGTGGTGATGAACTGCGGCAGTCGATCGATGGGGGACACGGCAGTCAATTACCCTCTCACTTTATTTTGGTCCTCGGCAATCAGTTGGGATCAATGCTCTCAGTCTCCACTGATAGCCAAGCGCAAATCACAAATAATTCTTTTAAGTGGGCTGTCACAGTGTGTGCAACCAGGTCCAACTGGTCCCTCCACGTGGGCGACTAGGATCCGGTGCGCGCTGTGCCGTTCCCAGCTCCGCCAGGTCAGCAGGAGTAGCTACGAGGGGCCAGCTCAGCCCGAGAGGACCCTCAGCCTCACAACTGCGTCTCGTTACAGCCCACTCTGGCCTCTTCAAAATGGAGCTGCCTGAAGTAAGCTCGAATCTGAAACTTGGTGAAATCAATGAATTGAGCAAAAAAGGATTACCGGGAAGGTAAATCATGCAACACTCAACAAGGATAAAGAAAGGAAGAACTATAACCCGGCAAGGATACCCATGCATTCTAAATGTGCTTTTCTAAAAAGGAGGTGGTGGGAAGGGAGCTTTTCCTGAAGATACAGACTCTGGAGAAAGGTTGACTTAACTCAGCCCCTACGTGTGTCATCTGGGGAGGCAGAAAGACCCCTGAATTCCAAGTGAGATTCTCCCAGTTTGGCCATTCAGAAGCTGGCTGACCTAGAGTAAAACACAGCACCACTTGACCACCAGAGAGGTGAGTCCCAATTCATAAAATGAACAGGTTGGCTTAGGTTCCCAAACTGCTCCCTGGGGGAACTTTGCACCTCAGGGAAACGGGGAAAAGGTTTGAGGAGAGGAGGAAGGAAAGGGTTGAGGGGAAGGCCGAGAAGCTTCTCTCCACTCTGTTTGCTTGTTTTGTGCATTTGGTTCTACCTCAGAGTTTGTTTCAAGGAACAGCCTAATTAGCGTGTGAGAGTCTGAACTCTGGAGCCAGGCAGCTGGGTGTGTTTCCCAGCTTCCACTTTCTTGCCGGTTGACCTAGCCTCTCTGGGCTTCAGTTTCCACAAATGAGATCTGAACAGCACCTACTCTCGTGGACTGGTTATGAAGCCTAAACACATTAATATTTGTAGTGCACGCAGAACGGTGTCTGGCATGTGGCAAACTACATATGGGTTTAAGTCAAGCAAGTTTTATGCTGCCTTTAAATTTTTTTTCAACTATAGCCCTAAACTAGGGGTCTCAAGACTTTCTAACCCAACATCCTTATCAGAAAAAAAAAATTCTGAACATGCAATCCCCATGTTTATATACTTGTCTACACACATGTACTATGGTTCTAATGTTTTCTGTTTTAAGGTGTGCAAACAATTCTGGGATGAACATAAAGTTGGGATATAAATAGGGAGGGAAGTTAGACCTGTTGCCTTGATTCTCCTCCACTGTCCAGAGCTCAGAGCGCTCAGCACCCAATGCTTGTCTCAGACCTCCAGTGAAAGCAGCTGGGCGAGCCTGGTTGAGCATAAGTAGACGGCTTTGCAAATGCACAGCAAAGGGACCCTTGTCAGTATCCATTTTCATTCAAGATGCGATGCTCTGAGTGTTCTCAAGCATGCGGTGAGCACCTACTGGGTGCCCTAGGGACAGGAAAAAACTACAAGATGACGTCTATGGTCCTAAACACAACTCACGTCGTGAGAAGCTGAGACTAAAATGCTGACCGCAAGCCTGCCACTCAAGGATCCGTGACAGGGGTTGTGCTGGAGTGCAAGTGGTGTCGGGCAAAGAGAGAGTCTCAAGAAGACGGGCGTGGTCTTCTTCTACGTTAGCACTCTAAGACTCAAAGTAAAAGCTTGCGCTTCTCCCCTGCCCTGCTACCCACTGCGGCAATTCCAGGCCAGGAATCCAGGTCTTCGTGGCTCGTGTCCGAGGGCATTTCCTACAAGATCATGATCAACCATAGTTACAGAGCTACCCGTGTTCACTGACCAACCCCACGGCCAGCTTGGGGAGCGTGAACAGTCCAGACTTCATCTGAGATCAGAAAAGGCCTCTGAGAAGGCTGCCACAGCTCCAGAGGAGAGAAGAGACAATCAAGCAATTATTTAGAACTATCACATAGACATGGGACATTTCATTTGTATCAGGATAAATGCCTAAGTCACTCTCCTCTACAGCTATTCTTAAGAGCTAATGTTTCAGGAAGTAGCCTCCAGAGCTGAGCATTTTTACGTTACTCTTGTAGAAATAATCTGGGCTGTCTGCTCAGGTCACAGCAACCGTCCTATCTGCCCTCCTCCTACACAGAGTGACCGTGGGCAGCCACCGTACGCTAGATGCCGAAGCTTCTCAAAGCTCAGGGTGCACACCAATGATCTGGGGATCCTGCAAACGTGGAGATGTGACAGGTCCGAGGTGGTCCAAGGGTCCACATCACTAACGCAGTGTTGTGATGACACCAACGTTGCTGACGTAGGGGCCGCACTTTGAGTGACAGGTTGTCTATAGCTCCACCCACAGACCATAGCTCACTGGACGTGGAGTAAACACCTCACCAAACTGAGCCGATCAGCTTCCATTCCAGACATTTCGCTTTGAGATAGAGATTCTCTTCCTTCTGGGATGATCTCTCAAATGTGGACAGATCGGAAAACTCACAAGCTGTCGGATAGCCGTTTTCTGCTATGTGGATGGAGACAAATGAAAGACCAGGAGGCAGAGAAAAACTGAGCAAGTATGCAGAATGAGGGACACAGACAGGACACAGACCGCCCGGGTCCTGCAGCTTTTAATTCCTGGGTCCAGGTCCTATTGATACCTCTAGGAGTTCCCTGACTTGGGTTCCACAAGACACCCCTGCATCATTACAATAATTTTCTCTTTTTCACTTAAGCTTGTTGTAAGTTGCTTTCTGTTGCTTGCAACCAAAGTACTATAGACTGTCAACAGCTACCAAGGGCAAGCACTGGGCATTTTAATCTAAGACTTTACCAAGAGCCCATAGGAGGTGCTTGTAAGACAGCTGATGATGGAATGAATGAACATAATGCCCCAGGCATGGTGTTCTCTACAACTTCCCTGTGCCCAGATTTGGAGAAACCCTTTTACTTCCTGTCTCGCTGTCAATCCTAGAAGTCCAATTGTGAAAGCAGCACACTGACTGTCAATTTTTCTTTTTATGCCATCTATTCCCTCTGCACTCTGATTTCATTCTTCGTGTCTGGCAAGGGAAAAAGGGACTCGGGGAAGGTGTATTTCCCCTTTAAATACCATGAAAGTTATGAATATATCTTTCCCAAACTGCCAAAATAATTGTTTCATTTACAGAACTGAAATCCTCTAGGGAGCGTCCCAGTGATGTTCTAAATTGCTAACATCAGATACGCAGAAAACAAATATGGAGCGGGCCATATGCTCCCAATCCTGAATTTAGCATCTCAGCTCAACAAAAACTCGCATTTCAATCACTTTCAGTCGGTTTTGGGTTATGAGTATGTGCAGGGTTGGGGCTGGAAAGAAGCCACCGGCCTGGAACCTTCTGCAGAGAAGGGCTCTGTCTGCACGGCCTGAGGCGCCTGCACAAGTTACCATTTTAGAGAGTTCACTTTAAATCGACACGTACAGGCTGCAGACCCCCAGTCAAAGGGGAAACCGCAGAAGGCAGTGGCTATGTGACTGCGGAAGGAGAATCTGACAAATTTCTCCCTCTTCTTTTTTATTACTACTCAAAAAGTCCTATTGTTTGGGGGGGTTGGGGCACAGCCAGCATTTCCCACGTCTCCAGGCTGCATTATGAAAACGGCATGTAACGAGGGACGGGCAATCAAGCGCTCGGGATGGTAACAACGGTGATGGGGGTAACATTTACAGACCACATTTTATGTTCTAGGTGTTACTCTCAGAACCTTACATATGTTAACCCATTTAATCTTTAAAATAATCCTGTGCGGTGGGTATCATTATTCCCCCCATTTTACAGATGAGGAAACGAAGGCTCTGAAAATTGGAGTAATTATACTAATGAGGTGTAGTGGAACAGCTCTTGCTTTTTCCTGCCAACAGCCATTCTCCTTCTTCTGCTCGTAGGTCTCAGTTTCCCTTTGGAGAATCACTATTCCCTTCTGCACACTGTTTTGGTGGGACAAAGGAGACTACCTTAAACTCTAGGACCAAAAGATCCTATCTATTCAGTCATTGTTGGACTATGAACTACACAAGGGCAGGCACTGGTTTTATCCATCTCAAATCCTAGCCCAGGACACAGGTTAGATGCTCAACAAATAGTTGAAGGACAAAGGAACAAAGCATATGATGTGTAATATACTAACGTGATGTTTTCTACAACAGCTGTGTCCTGATTAGTCAAGCCTGGTTGTGCGTTTCCTCTAGACAGATCATGCTCTCCCGGGAATATGAATGGAATCATGCAGGAATAGAAGCTTTTGGAGCTGATTCATCCTGACCATGGTGCCTTAGAAGGGCTGCTACCTCTATCCTAGACCTGACCCTGTGCTTTTCAGGTCCAGCTTTCCCTTCAGTTCTCTGAGATTACCCCTAACCCACAAATAAATTCCCTTTTTGCTTAACTGCACCAGAGTTGGTTTGTATTGCCCACCAAATCACCCTGCATTCTAAGTGGCATGTTTGTACCATTCATGACATGGCTAGACCCGGAAGATTTAATTACAGGGACACAGATCGGTGCTGAAAGCTTAGGACCTAAGGTTAGGCAAAGCCACTGACATGGAGCACTCATTTATTCCACAGACATCATTCACCGAGTGCCTTTATGAGCTTGGAGCTATAATAAGTCTTTCCCAGATTTTTCTTTTCAAGATTCACAATACACAACAATTATCAAAGTATCATACCCACTTTGCAGATGAGAAAATTAAGGCTCAAGGAGATTAAGTAAGTTGCCCAAGAACATCAGTAGAGGGAGTGGCATAATTAGGACTGAAAATTACATCTTCCTGAGACCAAAGCAATTGCTCCCACCATTGTAGCCCACAGTCTCCAATGGACTGGGGGCTTGGCTCACTGGCAGGGCTGAGAAATCCAGTTGCTAGAGCTTGGGCAAAAGGAAATAGAAAAAGTGAATGGAAGCTGAGTGTCATGTGGGTTAAACTAGTTCAAGGGATGCAGACAACCACCAAATACGTTATTGTACACTCTGCATTATTCAATAACTTTTTCAGTTAAACAGAAATTTCCTCATTTCAGGAGAAATATTGTTTGAGTCAATACAGGTTCAAAGGATTGGCTGAACTGTCCCAATTCCCCTAGCTTCCGTGCTCAAGTCCCTCATAGGGTGACAGACACATGCGACCTCTTCTGTCCTAAGGACAGCCCTCTCATGTTTTACACTCCGTATGAATCCATTCACAATCAACTTAAAACCCACTACCATTTGCGAAGACCAACCGAAAATATTTAAATCAAAGAGCAGTGTATGGGCTTCCCTGGTGGCGCAGTGGTTGAGAATCCGCCTACCAATTCAGGGGACATGGGTTCGAGCCCTGCTCCGGGAAGATCCCACATGACACGGAGCAACTAAGCCTGTGGGCCACAACTACTGAGCCTGCGCTCTAGAGCCCGCGAGCCACAACTACTGAAGCCTGCGCACCTAGAGCCCGAGCTCCGCAGTAACAGAAGCCACCGCAATGAGAAACCTGCGCACCGCAATGAAGAGTAGCCCCCACTCGCCCCAACTAGAGAAAGCCCACACGCAGCAACGAAGACCCAATGCAGCCAAAAAGAAATAAATTTAAAAATAAATTTAAAAAAAATTGTTAAGAAAGAAAAAGAGCAGTGTATGACATCACAGAGCCAAGTGCAATCTTTTTTCTTCTCTTGATCTAGTGAACAGCAGATGTTTTTGCCCTTACGCACCCATTTCACCTTCTTTTGCTGCCCCCTTGAATAAGCCCTTCCTGGTGCTTGGTCTACGTGGCTTAATTGCTGACCCTAATTCCTCCTCACTTCTTAGGTGCAAAATGGGCCTGTGATTCAGGTCTGCCAAACGAACGCCTTCCATCTCCCTGGATACAATATGGGTTCAAGGTTGGCCACTGAATGGTCTCATCTGAGTCCTGGGGCTTCTGCTGGACTCATGATATGAAGAAGCCCTCTTTCCCTTGGGAGTACCAGCCACAAGGAAGAAAGAATCCTAGCGCTGCCTGAGAATAAAGCCAACGCCAGAGGAGGCAGAGCTGCTGAGAAACAGACAGAAGAAAGAAAAGTTCTTTCCATCACCTGCATGCAGCCATACCTCAGGTCTGTGCCTTGGACTTTGAGGCGAGAAAGTAAGACAGAATCTCCCTTTTGTTGAAACATCTCTGAATCTCCTAATCCAGAGAACCGAGAGGAACACCATCGACTCAACCATGTGTTTTGGAATACATTTATTTGCCCTGAGCTGCTCTTGTGTTCTCCCAAATCTTCATCAAATTGCCTAAAATTTACTATTTTTTTTAACGTTACATTTTAGAAACTTCACGCCCTAAAATTCCTTTGCCCGGAAGTTAAAGGTTTTAGCATAGCAAGAGTGAAAATGTAATTCATTCCCAAGCGGGAATTTATTTGATAACTCAATTCTCTGTAATAGCCCAACTAATGTACTAAGAATGACAGGAAAAAATAAGTATGTGCCCTGCAGATTATATAATATTTACTGAAAAGCCACAAGTCCCAGGCTACTGGGGATAAGGCAGTAAACAAAAGGCATTTGTTTGGCAGACCTGAATCTCAGGTCCATTTTGCACCTAAGGAGAGAGGAGGAATTAAGGTCAGAAAAAAAATTCCTGCCCTCATGGAACTTATATCCTGGTAGAAGAGGAAAAGAAAATCAACAGGACACGTAGATAAACAAAGCAGGGCAAAGTGAGAGAAAATGGTGTAGGAGGTGATGCTATTTTAGACGATGGCCCGGAAAATCACCGAGGAAGTGACATTTGAGCTGATACTGGTGCTAGCTGGAGAAGCATACTGTAGGCAGAGGGAACATCTAGTTAGGGACCCTGAGGCAGGGATGTGCTTCACATGTTCCACCAAGGAGGCCAGCGTGGCTGGAACAAAGTGAGGGGCACAGTGACAGGAGATGAGTTCAGCAAGGTAGCCAGAGTCTAGACCATGTGGGTCCTTTTGGGGCCAGAGAGACTCTGAGTTTGACTGTGCTATGATGGGAAAGCAATGGTGCGAGTGGGCAGAAGAACAGCACGATTGAACATACATGTGAAAAGCATCACTCTAGTTATGTGTGGAGAATGAACTAAAGAAGGGCAAGAATGAAAGAGACTAGTTAAGAGGCCACTGAGGTCCAGGCAAAAGATGATGTGGATCAAGCAATTGAGGTGGGGATCATGAGAAGTGGATTCTAGATGTATGTTGAAGGTAGAGCTGCCGACCTGGTTTTAAGAATGGAGCCAATACAGGATTCTAGGGGATCAACATGTGGACCACTACTGAACGAGACTAACTATGTCTTTTAAATTAACTGTCTTAATGAGTTTATTAGATGATCTCTTAATTTTAAAATAAAACATGCTGCTTATGCAAGAATAAGGCCTTTGATAAACCGTTGAGTGTTTAAAATATCTTTGCATCATAGAACAGAAATATATAAAAATGATATACGTTGACTGTAAACAGGTGTTTTCACAGGTTTGACTTGTTTCTTTTCTTTTTTATTTATTTCTTTATTTTTGGCTGTGTTGGGTCTTCGTTGCTGCGTGCGGGCTTTCTCTAGTTGTGGTGAGCAGGGACTACCCTTCGTTGCGGTGCGTGGGCTTCTCATTGTCGTGGCTTTCTCTTGTTGCGGAACACGGGCTCTAGGGGCGCAGGCTTCAGTAGTTGTGGCACGTGGGCTCAGCTGTTGTGGCTCACGGGCTCTAGAGCTCAGGCTCAGTAGTTGTGGCTCACAGGCTTAGCTGCTCCGCGGCATGTGGGATCTTCCTGGACCAGGGATCGAACCTGTGTTCCTTGCATTGGTAGGCAGATTCTTAACCACTGTGCCACCAGGGAAGCCCTCACTTGTTTCTTGATAAAGTTATTAAGACATTAGAGAAAGGTATACTTAATACAAATTAATGGAATAAACAACTAAATGAGACTTAATAACTGGCATTTGATTTTAAATATTTAATTTGTTCCTATAAACCTTGTCAATACAAACAATAAATCAACAACAACAAGAAAAGAATGGAGCCAATGTTGGATGTGAGAAAATCAATGGTGATGACACCAAGTTTTTAACATGATCCTAAAAATGAGTAGAGGTGTCATTATCCGCGATAAAGATGATGGCAGGAAGAACAGGTGTGGGGAGTGGAGACTGAGGTTAGCGTTGGATGTGTACTGTTCTTATTGCAGCAAAATACACAAACATAACATTTACCACTGCACTCATCTTTAAGTGTTCAATTTAGTCGTATGAAGTACATTCACAATGCTGTGGCCATCACCACTGTCCAGTTCCCAAACTTACCCATCATTCCAAACACAAACTCTGTACCCATTCAACACCAACTCCCCATTTCTCCTCCCCCCAGGCCCTGGTCATCTCTGTTCTACCTCCTGTCTCTAGTGGACACGTAAGTGTAAGATGCCTACTGGACATGCCGCTGAAGATACTGGAAGGTAGTCAGACACACTGATTCTGGGGTGGAAGGGAGAAAGGAGAGCTAGAGTCATAAATTGGGGAGCCATCAGCATGTGGAGTAGTCAGCGCACAATTCCCTTTTATTGAGCTCAATGTCTGACTTAGTTTCTCTCACTCCTGTGCAGCTCAGAAAATGAATATGGTGCCAGACAGAGTGCCTGGCATAAAGTAACCATTCAATAAATATTTGCTCACTTGAGCAACTAAACGCTTTGCCCTCCAGTTTGTGGGCACAACGATTCTTTGAACAAGAAATTTTAAAAGTACAAGCCCTTAAAATCAACACCTCTATTTCTTGGGGAAAAAAAAAAGAGTCTGAACAAATTTAAAAATACATTGGCACTGCTATTGCAGTTTTCAGAAATAACATTTGATTTTCTGATCTCTTTGGCTGATGACCGTGCCAGAACCCAGTACCACTTGACACCACGCTATGTTACATAAACAGACCGGGAGAGACACGACCAGATGTGGTGTGTCACAGCAAGGATCAATGAGCTTGGAAAGCAAAAGAGGTCCTGTCTAAAACCAGGCATTTGAAGTGTGTTTCAAAACCTCCAACCTCTATTCACATTACCCTGGTGATGTTCGAAAAATGTGATCGTGGAAAAAGGTAAAATGTTGGCTACCAAGATGGGATTCAGAGAGCAATTTATCTTCAGCCAGCAAATGTCTTCTACATAGAATAATCTTCAAGCGCCAGATCTTGATAATCTCAGTCACATGCAGGCATTTAAGAGCTGCTGTTCCTTAGGGTGCAGCAACCCTTGGGCATGTCAAGGCGTGTCATACATCCTCGGGGTGTGGAGGTCCTGGGATTTATCTTTACATAATAATGTTGGAATCATCTTCTCCAGCCACACTGCCGTAAGTGCAGAAATTTGAGGATATAAACTTGGTATGGGAAGATTTCAAAAGCCTCAGCTGTTGATTACATTCTCTTGACACTTACTTCCATCACCTGTATAATTAACCATAGCTTAGTCATCCACTAGTGCCACGGCTACGGCCCTGAAGTTAAATTGAAATGTTAGCGTAATCCAGGCTGCGAAACTCAACGCAGAGCAGTACAAGACAGGCAAGCGTTCACAGACCCCAGTGTCAGTGTTTCACTGGGAAGTGAAAACACATTGGTGTTTTCTCTCAGTCATCATACCTTCTCAATTTACAGTGGTTGTTTTGGTGGATGCTAAAGTATCTGAATATGGCATTAGTAATATGTTAAGAAACCAATTAGCTTCTGGAGGGCATATGAGAATTTCCAATTCCTTGAGTTGGAATCTGAACTTTGAAAGCTAGGATACGTTTGCCCACTTTGAAAAAAAAGAGAACCTATTCAGTTTATAAGGCTGGTTATCCAACTCCAGTTGTACTGGCAAAGATGAATTTACCTCCTCCGCCCAATTTTATCATTGGGTTTGGACATTCCTGATGAGCTCAGAGGAGAAAGGAAGAAGTATTTCTCCACATCCTCTCTTTGGAGTAGAACAAGATACTCAGGATGGATTCCACAGAAGCTTTCTTAACCTAGTGCTATGTGGTGTCACTACGCTCCGCCAGACATAAAACTTCCTTGGGGTACATGAGCCTTCATCTGTCCCCAGGGATGACAGAAACAAAACATTTTCACTGTTATTGTATCGTGAAGAGATTTAAGAACCAAAGAAATGCTTAAATTCCTGTGCCTGAGCGTTGACAAAATAAAGGGACTTGCATTTCTAGTGAGAGCCAATGAAAAAAAAACTAGCATGTCTCTCGCAATGCACCAAGAGCATTTTCTAACAAATTCCACCGCAAAACCTAGAGCCAGAAATATTTTCCGAAAGAAATAAAAGTTCACTCGCCTTGGGGTTTTTGAATGAACTGTATATTTAATGTAAAACCCTATTTCAATAATGTGTCCTCGGGCTTCCCTGGTGGCGCAGTGGTTGAGAGTCCGCCTGCCGATGCAGGGGACGCAGGTTCGTGCCCCGGTCCGGGAAGATCCCACACGCCGCGGAGCGGCTGGGCCCGTGAGCCATGGCCGCTGAGCCTGCGCTCCGCAACGGCACCTGAATTTGGACTCAAGATGGGGAAAAAAAATGACCATACTAGGGCTTCCCTGGTGGCGCAGTGGTTGAAAGTCTGCCTGCCGATGCAGGGGACACGGGTGCGTGCCCCAGCCCGGGAGGATTCCACATGCCGCAGAGCGGCTGGGCCCGTGAGCCACGTCCGGAGCCTGTGCTCCGCAACGGGAGAGGCTGCAACAGTGAGACGCCCGCGAGCCGCAAATAATAATAATAATAATGTGTCCTATTTTAAACTATTTTTAAGTTAGTTATCATGGCCCTATTAGATGCTGATGATGACCATTATTAGCAGGAAATTTAAACTTCACTTTTCCTGCTGCCATGCCTCAGTGTATGTCATACTCTATTACTAATCTGTTGACTCTCAGCCATACAGGTTATTTTTATTTGGGCAAGTTGCACAGCCATTTAGCACTTGCTCAGGAAATAGTGCAATAAAAAGGGCTTTAAATATATTCAGAGGCCACGAACTGCTCTTCTATTTTACCACTGGGAGTACATATAAGCCACAAGATGTTGAAGGAAGTCTAAGTGAAGATGGTCAAACAATTTTCATTATGTGGCACAATGTATGAATTGGTCAAACTACGGCAACTGCACCTGAGTCTCTGGGCAGCAAGCAAGCCTTCAATTTAGATAAGGAAGCGCACGTTTCCTTCCAGAGGAAAGAGAACGTTTCAAAATGTAGTCAGGTTTATCAAATTTATACGGGGTATAAATGGGACTCATGGTCAATCAGACTGAAAATCAGGTAGATTAGGGTTACTGATAGTCTTAACAGCTTAGAAATGAGAATCGACTTAATGTGGAGGAGCCATTGGACAATCAGGTGAAAACATGGTGGTTGTTGGGATTTAGGAACTATACTCTCCAATTTCACAGGACAGGCTGGTGGGTTAAGACCCCGAGAATAGGGACAGTAGTAATAAGAGTAAGAAAGGCTCTGACAGTGAGGATGAAAAAGAACCACGAGGGAGATGGACCCTACTGGTTTCACTGACTGCTGGGATGGGAAGTGTGTTAGGTCACAGATGACTGATTTTAATTCGTGAACAGGAGAATGGAGACGAGGAAGCAGATCTGGATTAGACAGGAATGTGCAAGGCTCCATTCTGGAGAGGTTGAGTGTGAGTAGCCTGTGGAATATCCAACTGGAAGCTGAGGTCTTGTCTCTGAAGAGAGAAGCCACACCTACAAGTCTAGATTGTGTAATGGCCGAGATGGTCGTTACGTCCAAAGAATAAAGTGGCTGTGAGTACAGGGAGGAAGGAAGCTGAAGCCAGAACCTGGTAGGACGAAGCTGGAGTATGGTGAGTGAAAAGATGGGGAAAAAAGGAGGAAACCCAAGGCACGTAATGACATAGACAACAGGGAACAGGGACTTTCAAAAGGTGTAAACAATTCAAGTTAGTTCAAGAAAACACAGAAAGAGCTAAGTGCGGGGGGGGGGGCAGGGGATAAATTGGGAGATTGGGATTGACATATACACACTCGTATATATAAAATAGATAACTAATAAGGACCTACTGTAGAGCACAGGGAACTCTACTCAAGACTCTGTAATGGCCTATATAGGAAAAGAATCTAAAAAAGAGTGGGTATATGTAAATGCATAATTGATTCACTTTGCTGTACACCTGAAACTAACACAACATTGTATATCAACGATACAATTTTAAACTGTATCATACAGTTTTCTTTTTAACTCAACAAACAAACAAACAAAGAAAACAGAGGAAAAGCCCATAGGATTTGTTAATTAGGGAACTGGTTTATCTCTATTGGGTCAGATTGAAAGTGGATGAGGATTCTGCACAGCAAAGGAAACCACCAACGAAATGAAAAGACAACCTACTGAATGGAGACAATATATGCAAATCATTTACCTGTTAAGGGGCTAATATCCAACACATATAAAGAACTAATACAACTCAATAGCAAAAAAAACAACTCGATTAAAAAACAGGAAGATATAAGTAGACATTTTCCCAAAGAGGACGTACAGATGGCCAACAGCTTCATGAAACGATCTCAACATCACTAATCATCAGGGAAAAACAAATTAAAACTGCAAGGAGATACCATCTCACACCTGTTAGAATGCCTACTCTCAAAAAAGACAAGAGATAACAAGCGTTGTCAAGGATGTGGAGAAAAGGCACCCTTGTGCCGTGTTGGTGGAAATGTAAATTGGTGCAGCCACTATGGAAAATAGTAGGGAGTTTCCTTCAAAAATTAAAAATAGACTACCAAAGGATCCAGCAATTCCACTTCTGGATTCTCAGCTGAAGAAAATAAAAACTTTAATTTGAAAAGATACATGCACCTCAGTGTTTACTGCAGCGTTACTTATGATGGCCAAGAGATGGAAACAGCGCAAGTCTCCATCAACAGGTGAATAAAGGAGATGTGGTACATATATACAATGCAATGTTACTCAGCCATAAAAAAGGAAGAAATCTTGCCATTTTCAGCAACATGGATGGACTTTGAGGGCATTATGCTAAGTGAAATAAGTGAGACAGAGAAAGACAAATACCATATGATCTCACTCATATCTCGAATTAGAAAAAGGAGAAAAAAACAACAACAAGCTTATAGATACAGAGAACCGACTGGTGGTTGCCAGTAGCAGGGGATCAGGACTGAGCAAAACGGGGAAAGGGAGTCAAAAGGTATAAATTTCCAGTTACAAAATAAATAAATCATGGGGGTGTAATGTACAGCATAGTGACTATAGTTAATAATACCATATTACATATTTGAAATGTTAAGAGAGTGTATCTTAAAAGTGACCATAAGAAAAAATATTTTATAACTATGTATGGCGACACATGGTAACTAGACTTACTGTAGTGATCATTTTGCAATATGCCCAAACATCGAATCGTGTTGTACACCTAAAACTAATATAATATTACATGTCAATTATACTTCAATTTAAAAAACGTGAATGAGGAGACGGGACAATACACAGAGGCATAATCTGTGTGGCTCTTTGGAGAGACAGGCAAGTGTAGGAAAGGAGAAAACAGGGGTGCATACGGGCATCCTAGGACTGAGGCCCTCCACATCTCATTAGTGGGATAACAGGAATAATGCCAGGTCTAGGCTAAAGGGGGTCATTCTATTATATCCAACGCACAGTTTAAATACACAGCCATGGGTGTCAAGGTTGACTAGGGAGGCCATCAAAGCCAGAGTGGAAATGACAGCGACCACAAGAAAGCAGGGAGAATCTGCTTGGGGGAAGGTGAGGATGATAAGGTGGGGTGTGTGTGTGTGTGTGTGTGTGTGTGTGTGTGTGTGTGTGTGTGTGTGTGTGTGTGTGTGTGTGTGTGTGTGTGTGTGTGTGTGTGTGTGTGTGTGTGTATGGGGGGCTTTGGTGTTTTTTTCTTCTTTTGGTATATAAATGGTTTTGAGTGCTAATGAAAACATCACAGGTGATATGCTTTGCACGGAATGTTTAAAAAATTGAATTATTTACTAAGATTTAAAAGTTGAGAGTATTTCAAATAATTTTTTTTCTGATTTATCTTGATGAGGACATGACCTGGGATATTCTCCCATGTGGCAGCAGACATCAGGAACTGCCTGGTTGTGGGCGCCTCCTCTGGACACTGCGGGTTTCTCCTTTGCCCTGATCCTCAGCATTCCCTGTTGTCTACCACCCAGTTCACAGGATCTTTCTGGTCTCCTTAAACACACGAGTTTGCAACCTCGTGGCTGGAGGTTCTAATTAGTCAGCAAGAAATAAAAAGTAGAAAGTGATGGATATATAAGAAATTATGATTAGAGGCAACTTCAGAGCCAGACCTCCAAGTCTACCTTTCTACATAATCCACAGATCTTGAATGTAACTTCAACACCATAGTTCTTCTAAAATATAAACACTTATACAATATAAAAACATTCCCTTATTCATAATTCAGAAATTCAAAGTTTTGTTTATTTTTCTAATTAACTCAATGTTGGCAAGACCTGACCTGATACTGGATCTCTATAGACGTTACTTGGACCATTAACCTGAACATTCACACATTTCACTGCAGAAATATTAAAGTACCAGTTACAGGGTACATGACGCATGGTCCATGCACCATCGTGCCTTTATAAAATCCCCCCGATTCTATATTCTGGCACTAAGAGTCTCAGGAAAGGGATTGGGATCCTGAAGTATCAACTTTCACACACCTATGAACAAAGATACAACTTTGTCCATTTGAGAAAAAAATGTCTCGGGGGTGTCTAAAACAGTATTTTCAAAATAACATTTATGAAGACAATTAGCAAGAGTTGGGAGGGGCAATTCAGTATTCTTAAGCAAGCAGGTAATCAGAGGAACAAAGCAGGTATGAGATTTCACAACAGGTTTCTGCCAACAGAAGCAGAGGACACCGGTGTATTAAGAAGCAAGTCTTTTCCCTTTGCTCCACCCCCAGACAGACCTCCACTTAATGTTCTCTGAGAAACAGACATCTTAATACCACAGTGATTTTACAACGGGAGCTGAGAGGTTGCAATGGTCAAGTCTACTCAACAGAGTGAGATGGGTGATGACTCCACGTGTGTGCCATAGACTCTCCGGCATGGGGCTTACTCGCCAGAGACCAGCCAAGACTGTCTTCCCCCAAATGGAGGCTTAACCCACCAGAGAGAAAACCCATCGGTTTTTGCATCAGCTAGAAGTTGGGCTCTGTGGGCTTCCGAGGCCACGTTACCAGGCGTGGGCTTTCTAGGCTACAACATCCCCCGCGATGCATCTCTGATTGGTCTTTGACCAGCATTGTCAGTTGCCTGACATTCCCCCTATTTTCTCTACTGGAGCGATGGGGGTTAAATATCATTAAGAAAAGGAGCCTGATGTTCTACATAAAGCCAGGCTCCCCAAAGACCTCTTCTTAGCCAAGCGTAGTCCGCTGTTTGCAGGGAGGCTAAGTGCTTCCAAAAGCCATCTCATGGCTGCAGCAGCATCCAGCACCTCTCCCGAGTGTACGGTATTGAACAGGGCCTGGATACCTGCTTGCTAAGCAGAGAAGAGCACGTACCTGCTTTTATGCCAAGCCAAAGACAGTACCCACTTGGTATCACAATAGCTTAAGATCTCCAAGAAACTGATTTTTTTTTTTTTTTTTAAAGAGCTTTTCTATGAAGCCAGAGAACACACTGGTGAGACTGCTGTTTTCCACTGCACCCGAAGCTATGGAGCCCCTACAAAGGAATCTGGATGACGTTTCTGCCCCTTTCCTCTATAATCTCTAAGGGATTGCCACTAAACCAGGGCCACTAAACCAGGGCCACTTTGGCAGAGGCAGCACTGTCTGGGCCCCTCTCGAACAGAGCATGGCAAAAAAAAAAAAAAAAAAAAAAAAAAAAAAAGCAACCAAAGATGCCTACTGCATCAGTATCCCAAAATACTTTTACTCCCCAGTGCCCATCTGTAAAAGGCAATGCTTGCTTTGTTAAAAAAACAGAACCAAAAAACACAAAACAACAACAAAACCGAGGGGATAAATGTGCTGGCACCGACATTGAGACACCACAGCCAGGCCCTGTGGGGTTGGCCATTTTTCTAAGATTGCCTCTCTCCCCCTCCCGGGATGACAGGGAAGTCAGAAGAATGGGAAAATGGTTCAACAATCTTTTCATTCTGATCTCAGTTATTATATTCCTGAGACATAACCCAGAGTGGAAAACACCTTCCCATTTTTTTTTTGTACCCGCAATTGCAGCCTGATTTCTCTTAGTATTTTTGAAATCTTTTCTTTCACGTTATATTGGAATTCATTTTCTCTGAAAATGTAGAAGGGCTTGTCTGCATTGAATTCCTGGACAGCGTCTCCCTGATTAAAATCCAGTGTGAGTATAACATGCTTTTAGCACGTTTCCTAGTTAATGCAGCTCTTTGGGAATAATACCCGTCTGCTCACCTGCAAATCTGGCGCTCGACTTTTCATTCTTTCAGTCCTTACACCATATAGCTGACTCTTCCCATAATTTATGTTACAGTGCCATCTTATGGTAGTTTATGACCACCATTTATGGATGGAAAAACTCTGGACTGCCTCTTCAGCGTTTTAAAGAAAGATATGGGGTGAAAAATTATCTTTAATTAATCACACCAGGTAAATGTATCATAAACGGAGGTCTGTAAATAAAAAGCTGTTTCATTGCGGTCTGCTAATGCTGAACACTGCAGAGAATAAGTAAGCAGCCACACGAGCCTTAGAGCCCACTGATGAATTTCTTTTAAACGCATTTATGTTCTCATTCAGCGACTATTACTGCATAATCTGACATTAGGAAGCAGTATTTTCCATGAAGGCCATGATGTATTTGGGAAGCATTTATCAGAGGAAGAGGCTGGTCTAAGTTAGTGATTTGCTGCCCGGAATTTTCAGCTCTGCATTCTCATGGTGCCTTATTTCTTCCCTCTCATCTTCAAAAAAAACAACCCACAAAAGTCTCTGGGCCCCTATCAGCAAGACACAAGGAAACCCAATCCCACTTTTAAGCCTGATCATTTGCAAATGTGTTTCAGACCCAGGTTTAATTCGAGGAGAAGATTCCTGGGAGGAGCCTCCTTCTGGAAGTCTGCCTGCCAGTTTCTGGAGGCTTTAAGCTGTGTTTCCTCTGTCTTCTCCAGGTTTCTTTCCACCCACAAAGTGAATGTACATCGTGAATGGACCTGAACTGAACGCCTTCATCAGAACTTGGCAGTTCTGTGGCTTCCACGGCCAGTCACTCTCAGGAGGGTGCAAGGGAAAAGACGGTTTCAATTCCAGGTTGGTTTGGTGGGAGGAGAGGGGGCTCTCCCATTCCAGGTGGGTTCATGGAAGGGGATGGGGATGGGGGAGATCTGGCGTGGTAGTGAGGGTTTTACTAAAGTCATGTCCTATCCTCTTTAATGACAAGAAGTCTAAGACCTAACACAGTGATCCACCTCCAACTCTCACACTCCAGAATCCTTTGTTCACATCCCATCTCCCTCCCAGACCGCCTCACTTATTTGCTCATCATTCCTATAGGATCCAGAGGAAAAGTCTGAGCTGCTGGCGCCAGGCAGCTTTCCATCTCTGGATGCTTCTTTACTCTCCATGAAGAAGATACAGAGCACACAGTGATTCATGAGGAAGGAGGCAAAATTAATACGCATTTCACCAGATCTAAAAGGAGAACTTTGTCAAAAAGGCATTTTTTTTTTTTTATTAAAGGCATTCAAACGTCCAATGTGTCTCGGGTTCTTCCTGCCCTGTCACAGTGGAACTGCTTTCCTTTTTAACTTCTCCATTTTCAGTAATTGTAGGGATCACAGTTTCAAATTAAACATCTCCAACACATCATGGCGCGTTTCATGTGCTGGGTTTCCGCTCCCCTGATTCTCTAAGCCCATCCCCCCTTCCACCCCCTCCCCTCCCCCAACTCTCTTTGGCTCATAAACTTACCTTTGCTGACCCTTCTGCCCTCTCCTGGCAGGGGGGGCTATTCTTGCTTCACTCCCTGCACTTGAAATGTTCTTCTCTCTTCAACTGTCATCCCCAAATCAGCAGGGACACGCCTGGTGCTCACATTTTCCCCATCTTTTGTTGAGTGTGTGTTTGTGTGTCTCTTATTGTTTCCCCTTCCCGCCCTCCCCCCCGCCCCCCAATCAGAAGAACATGATCAGAGACTCCAACACACTGAGCTCAGAGTCTAAACTGCCTGTACCCATTAGGAATTCTTAAAGTGCAGATGATGCTACAAAATGACTCTTTACAGATGCAAAAGCAACATCATGGGTTGCCTCACCCCGACCCCACCCCCCACCATGTATGGTTTTTTCATTGCTGTTCCAATTTAAATTTCTCAGTGTACCAGTCAAAAGAGATGCATTTTCTTATCTCCATCCTGCAAACTCCATCTGGGATCCCCCAAACAAGCTGCGGTCTTCTGCCTCTCTCACATGCAGGAATTAGAAAAAGTCTGCATAGGAGCAGGGACCAGGTCAGGCCTTCTGATCCTGAACCAGGAGTCTCGATGACTGCAAGCACGCAGGACAAGTGAACAGGGAAGATGTAATAAATGCCTTCCTCCAAGTGATTTATTTCCCCCATCCAGCCTGCTGATCTTGTGCTAATTACCTTGGGAAAGCCCAGGTTCCAGTCCTCAAAAAATCAGAAGCGAGGAGCATCTACTATCATTGCAATTATCCTACGACGTCCACGCATCGCGAGATATTATTACCCTTCCAAGTTGTTGGCCTAGTGTCTCATGTGAACAGAGAACCAGATGGGAGTTTGGGGGGCTAAAATGGATACACCAATTATTTATAGATTCGGACTAAAAATCACGTGAACTGCCTTCTGTGGAGTTCCATCTTCTGAGAAAAGACTTGAAATAGACATAGTTGTGGAAAGTCTCAGAATCCTTCAGAATAATCCTAAACATGATATTGCAAGTAGGCAGTGGTGGAGAGAAGCCTAAAGACTTTTAGAAGCCCCTCAATGAAGAAGAACATAGTTTAAGAGCTATCTTTTGGAAAACTCTAGAATGAGACCCGGTGGTTCAACTTTATATCCAGTTGGTTTTAGTAGCATCGCCCCTAGTCACTTTTACCTCCTGGAAAAACCTTTAAAATTTGACTTGACTGCTTGCGTAGCTGGGTTTCACCAGCTTCTGAGTAGAAGGAAATTGTTCCTAGCACCTACACATGACAGGCATTCAATCAACATTTACTAAAGGGATGAAAGAATAAAAACAGACTCTCTTTTGTTAATACTAAGTATATGACTATGTCTTATTTGGGGAAGTTTCCTTAAATTCTCAATTTTATTTTTTGACTTTGACATATATTTAAGCAATCTTTTTTCCTTTTGAGGGAGGGAAGTGGAAGGGCAATATTTCTTGAAGGATTCCTTTGTGTTAGGTACCATACTAAATACTTTACCTACATTGCTTTATTTCAACCTTATAATGACCAACAATCTTTCGGATGTTACAACAGTGGAATTATAACCTGGCTGAGGTTAACCACCTTGTCTAGGTCACCCATCCAACCTACTCTGGAGCCCAAGTCCTGACTGCTCCCAACACAGCCTGTTCTGCTCTGATTCAGAATTGAGAAATGCTGCCTTCTATTATTACTCATAAATCTGAAAATCATGATGGAGGAAAGTTTTGGAGAATTGCTGAGGACATTAAGATTTTTTAGGGATGCTTCCATTTTCATAGCCAAAAAACCATTTAAGGGAATCAGCAAAAGCTTTTGCTTTTGTTTATTTTTTTAAATGTCTTTAATAGTCTCCTGAAAGACAGGAACAGGCAGCCTAGGCTCAGCTCTCAACTCTCTCCAGGCTCTCCTCTCCATTAGAAGACTATTTTGGTCCACAAACTAGTGAAAAAGCTTCAAGGAGAGAAATTCAGAAATGTCCTTCTCTCTGGTGGTATCAATACTTGAGTTATGGTGTGCATCTAAAGCACCTGTCTGTACTGATTTACCTTTTATTGATATCCACTGAAACATACAGAGCATCACTAAATACGGGGGAAATAACTTTGATTACCATTTCCTCTTGACTTGGGAAAAAGTCCTCCTGCGTCAGCAACGGAAGATTCTGCCAACTCTATCAAACTCGCATGGAACCAAAACAAACTTTTCTATTTTCCAGTCAACCGTCATTCTCAGGGGAAAAAGCACTCAGTTTCTCCCCTTAAAAGGGAACAACGGTACGCCAAGTCATCTCCCCGACCCCCGACGCCTAAGTGTTAACTGGTCCATGAATGACGATCTTGAGCAATGATCTAATTCTGGGCCCTCTTCTCCATGTGGCTGGAATAATGTCAGTTGCAAGAAATATACTTCATAAAAATTACAAGAAAGCAAAAAACAACATCACAAGAAAGCTTTCAATGAGGTCTCAAAACTCACTTTGCGTGGGGGACACTTCCAAGTCAATCACCTAAAATTAAAGAAACCCCTTTAATTTTATTTTAATGACACTCGCAAAGTTGCAAACGTGGAAACCTACCTTTCCACTTGGTTTTAAATCCCTTCGTTCCACATTAATTTTCCAACTGTCACAGCATGGAATGTCGTGGGATTGTGTGTGTGTGTGTGTGCGCGTTCCCTGCGTATTCTTTGTACTTCCACCAAACGCTACCTTAGATCATCCTCGACAAGAGAGTAAAGCTTATCATTAGCATGTTGAATAATGGATGGCGTCCATTGTATTTTCTTGTTTAGGACAATAAATCATCCTGAAAACTTTTATTATGTTCTCTATAAAATACAAGCGCATCAGCACTTGTTATGTTTGCCTCTCCTGAGCTGGTTTGGCAGGGCGCCTTAGGCTGCAAAGAACAGCCAGGGGTTGCCAAGCAAGGGCTGACTTGATTCTGTGCCCATTCCTCCAGGGGATGTAAACATCCTGCCCTGGAATACTTCACCAACCTGTAGCGAGCAAACTCCCGTGCACAGTGGTGCACCTGGGAGAGCTGGAAACCATGCGTCACAGCACCGACCAGGCCCTGCTGGGTAACGGAGAGGTCAAAGGAGGAAGCCATATCTACCGACCCCAGCCAGCCCCAAACAGGAGGACAGCACTGGATTCCACGGAGAACCGGGCAGGAATTGAGTGCAGACAAAGGGCAAGGGACACTAAGATTTACTGAGTACCCACCAACCACACGCCGGAGACTGTAGCAGACACTTTCATGTGCCTTATTTCATGTCCTATCGAGGAAGGCTGCTCAGTGGGTAAGGCCATGGGAGCCAGAGTGACACTGCCCTGGCCCACCACTCACTGGCTGTGTTGTCTTGGGCAACTTGCCTCATCTAATCCTCAGGATTCTCATTGGCAAAGTGGGGACGGACCAGTTAGATACTGACATCTTTTCATACCAGACCATCCAGAGCAGCGCCTTCAAACCCCAGAGCCCAAACCCTCCCACGGTCCTGGCTGCACCAGCCCCCCACAGGGAACCTCCCCATCCACTGTGGGCCACTCTGCAATCCAGGAACTAAAGAGACATGCGGGCACAGCAGAGCCACTAGGACCTCTCCAGTGATACAGGCTGGTTTGCTCTCATTGGTGGGTATCCGTGCCCATCAGTCATTAGATAGCTTTCCAGGGCTGTCCTAGGGAAAAGGGTGGAGTCTAGAGAACCTATCACATGACAAGCCACCCATCAACGATAACGATAGCTGTGCCTATTATACCGATGCGGAAAGCTAGGCTAAACAAGGTTCAGTAACATAGGGAAAACCAAGGAACCAGGATACGCGTCTAGGTGACTTGAACTCTCAGCTCCACATCTGTTGACCACGACGTATCAGCTGAAGAATCCTAAGAGCCCCTTTAAAGATGGTATAAAAGAGCTTCCCTCCTAGAGAAAGCCATTGCTTCAGCTAGATTTCAAATGTCCACGCTCATTTTGAATGTCATCCTTGAGGATTTGATAAAAGGGAAGCCTGAATCCAGTTGTAATGACAATGTTTTAATTATATTATCAGACTTCTTACATGGAAACTGCTTTTCTCCAGCCTGAATGGAACAGACTGATCTCAGCTGGGGAACCGAGTGTAACAAGCACACAGCTAGCCTTTTCAACCACAAGTGATGCGACGCTACTCTTATATTTGGGTACTCTGAGTGACTGCTGAGTTGTTCTTCTGTGCTTCTCTGCGTTTTTGAGGATGGAGGGAGAAAATGCATTAAAAAGATTAAAATACCTAATTTTATACTGTCAATGAAGTGATTTTCTAAAAATTCTTATTGAGATAGAATACTGTCAGGATACATGAAAAACAGTTAACGCTCACCAACCGCACATGTGATTCGCATAGAGTCATCACAGCGTAAATCTATACCCTGCTCTCAAGATACAGGCTTCTGGTTCTACAGCCTGCTTATCTATCAGCTGTTATCACTTGAGTATGAAATAGTCACCTGGGGACAGGAGGGTGCTTCTACAGGAATAGCACTTAAGGCAGTGAAGTTTTATTAAGAGAAAGGAGGAGAGATAGGAACATTACTGGGGGGTGGGGGGAGGCCAGAGTGGAGATTATTCCAGAAGTAATGGAAGACTCTGCTGCTCAACATGTGATTCACGGACCAACAGCATGGACATCACCTGGGAGCCCGTCAGAATCTGAGGCCCACCCCCAGTTCACGGATCAGAATCACTATTCTGATCAGATGCCCAGACACTTCGAGAAGCCCTGCTCTAGGGGGTCCAGTCTCTGCTCACACTGGGTGGAGAGGAGTGGGTACAGGAGTGGCGTGGAGCAGGGAATGGAGCTGTAAGAGATGGGAAAGTACCCAAGTGTTTGCCTACGAGGTTATCTTGTCTGCATCAACTGGAGGGGAAAAACCTCTGCTGTGGGAGGCTGAGCAGGCCGTCCCTGCGGCTGCACACAGCATGGTGGCCATCTGTATATCAAGAGAAGAGGAACGCTGTGCAGGAGCGTGGACTTGTGCAGAGCCTAAGCACGACCAGGTGTTTGAGTGGGAAAGCCAGTCTCCAAGATCAAAGCCACGTCCACTGTAAAGAGAACAGCTTGCCCACCAAACCCAGGCCCTCCGAATGGAGAGAGGGCAACATCTGAACAGACCAGATGGCAGGAGCCAAGGGCTCTGGAGAGCCCAGAATAAACTTGCCACAACAGCTCGGTGGCATCAAAACCTCATTATCTGCCAGGCTTACCACTAAAGACAAACACAGGTTCTACGAGCAGGTGGGGAGAAGCCCCAGCGATCCGTGTGGTAAATGGGCAGGAATTAATTACAGGGCAGACGCTGAAGTCCCCTTTTGCGGATGACAAGGGAATGTAGTTTTTGAAAAAAGCTGGGTGAGCACTTGGCACTAACCAGTCTGGGGTCATGCAAAGCGCCGTCCCTGTGGGCCTCTGAGATGGGCAGGCAAGTTATTTTTGTACAGAAGCCTGGGTAGTTCTGGCTCAGAAGCTTCCACCCCTTCGTGCCGGGACTTTAGATCCGGTGCCACGACCCTGTCACTCCACCAGCGACCCAGTGGCCTCTCAGGGACGCGGGCATTTCACCAACTTGTGAATTTTCCACAAGTATAAGTCGGTCTCCTCTTCACTGCCCCCAGGGAGATTTCCTTAAATACATTTAAATTGAATAATTATTATTGTTATTTTACTTTCTTCTTCTGGATGGCAACTTTCCTACATGCCGCTCAAAGAACTATTCTGAAACGATCCAGTTACTCTTTGCAAAATTCCTGGGAAGAAGGTGGGTGGTAGTTTCTCTACATTTCTGGAGGAGAGGGGTGACATGGAGGGAGGCTGAAGGGGCGGGGGTAAGGGGGACGGGGCAGAAATGGAAGCCAGGCTCCCGAACCCCATTCTCCGGGACAGTGCTCTCAAGTTCAACGTTGTCAAAGTCACCACTGCCTAGACCAGGGCCCTCAGCACCCATCTTGTATTCAGATCCTGGTGGCAGCCCCCCGTAAGACACGTGGAAGTGTCTTTGTGCAAGGGAACGAGCCTCCTTGGGCCTCAGCATCCCTGTCTGTCTGCTGCCTCGCTGACACACCGTCTGCTTGGGGCAGGGCTCTAAGCTGGGACCCTCTTGCTGTACTGGGTAGCACAGCCTCTGGCGTCTACCCCCGCGGTGGGCTCTTCTCATGTTTTACGCGTTGCAGTGTCAATGGTATTCTGTTGGGGCTGGGAATGGAGCGGAGGCTCTGAGATCGGCTTTGGGGATTAACAGCCTGGCTCAGCTCTTGACTCCAATTCTTCCTAAGTCTCAGGACCTGGGCAGGTCACTTAATCGCACTGAAGCTCTGTTTCGTCGTCTATAAAATGGGGATGGTGATGAGCCAATGAGATAGTGCAGACAAAGGGCCTGGCACTAGTAGGTGCTCAGTATGGGTTATACAGAGACGGGGTTAAGAGGAGGAGCCTGCTGGGGGACCGCCTGCATTTGAATCCTGGCTTACTACCTCGAGCCAGCTGACCTCAGGCAGGCAGGTCACCTGACCTCACCGTATACGGAAGGTTCCTGTGAGGCCCAACCAATTCACAGATGTAATTGACAACAGATTTGGGCACAGAGCTCGAGAAATGTTATTAATCATACTGTGATTATTGTTTAATTTCTTTAATTTTATCTGGGGAGCCATGAAGACTGGCCTCCACCCCCAAAGAAAGAAGAGATGACTCCACAATTTGAGGGCGATGTGGAGGGGAGAACAGCTCAGTGTCAGGCCACTTTCCCCCAGTAATTAGAGTAAGAGTCTCTCAGCTGGACAGCACTCCCTCTGGAATCAGAGGGACCGCGGGCTGCCACTCACTGGCAAAGTGATGCCAGGCAAGTCTTTCCATCTTCCTCTCAGTCAACTCATCACCAAAATAATGGTGATACGCTAACCACCTTGATTTGTCACAAAGGTGACCTGAGCTAATGTACACAAACGCCCTTTGTCAACTCTTACATGCTACATACATTGCAACGGTTATGAATTCAAAACACAGGCTTTCAAAGCACACGCGGGTCTGAATTGTCATTTGAACAAGGGGAAACTAAACACTTTCTATGCGTGCTTTTATTTTTCATTGCTTTGAATAAAAAAAAAAAAGTTTTCTTTAAAGCTCCTGTCTCAGGTAGGAGAAGAATGAAGACACTTTAATTTCCGCTGGTGCCAGCGCCCTGGATTTGGGCTTCACCCCCAGCAGCTCTCAAACCAAACCAAAACCAAACAAACAGTAGGTCCACCCACCCGGGAGACTCAAAGTAACTCTGGGTTTCTCTTTGCCGAGTTTCCTGTGGGTACTTCAAAGCCTGGAGACTTTGCAGATGTCTTGGTGGTGATTTCCCTTTAGCAAACACATGGGAAATACTCCAGTAAGAGAGAGACCAACTCCACGAGAGGAAATTTGGCGGCAGAAAGAGAGGGAAGCAGGCGTGCAAGCCGAGCTGACGAGCACAGTGCCCAGATTCATTTCTAAGACATACGGCATGCGTTTGCAGCTGGGGTCTAATCCTTTCGCTCACCTCCAGCATTTACAGCAAGGAAGTATTTCTAGCCTGTGAACAGTCAAAACCCAACCTGACTGGAAAGAATTATATTCCCTACCTCACCTTTGGCAAGACCGTCCCTGAAAACTGCCACCCCCGTGGGAAGAACAGTAGGCTCTTCTACTTGAGAAGGGGGAGGGGGCAGCCGGCAGAGGGTGGGTCCTATCAACCATCGTGTTATTTCCAAATTTCTGTTTCTTTGACATTTTTGATTCTCCTACCAAAGCCAAATTCCCTTAACATAGAGTCAGAGACATTTTTACTTTGAGCAGCTCTAACGCTTTAGCACAGAAAGTAAATCTTGACTTTCAGGAAAGTTCTTTGGTGGATTAAAATCTGCTTTTTGAATCAGGCAGCAGCTCATCCTTTGAAAACAAGAATTTATTACAAAATAACCTGGCCTATAAAACTGGACATGGACTGTTAAGAGTCTGTGCAGGCAGGGCCCCGGGGTTTGTTCCAACGGTGGGATGGTACGGGGCTGAGGGCACCCACTCCGTAACCAGCTCACTCTCCTTGGGCATCTATAGGAGCCCGTGCAAGGCAAGCGGCCTAGACCTGGGGTGATGACCACAGCTACAGGTCAGCACGAAACCCCCTCATCCACCGGGCAGCAAACCCTCAGGACCAACCAGGTCTTCACCTGGGAGATGCCCCATCGGCTGGCCTAGGGCTCACCCCTGGTTGTTTTACATTCCAAAGATCCTTTGAACACCTGCTATGCGCCAGTTCCGTCACCCAGTATCAATACCCCCTTGTCTGCGGACCACCACCATGACTTCACTCCTGCATTAGGGATGGGTATGTGACTTAAGCCTGCCCTGTCACCGCATGGCTGTGCCCTGTGTCCACTGTGTTACTGTGTCCACAGTAACTGGCTCAGGAATAAGAATGAGAACTAGTTAGAGTCAATGGTACACAACCTTGGAACTTACTAGGACTCCGGAGAGAGAAGGAGAGAAAAAAATCTGTATTTTTGCACTTAAAACTGGGGGGATATAGGTTTAGACCTGGAAGATGAAGACAAAAGAAAACTAAGAACCAAGACAACGGGTCTCCGGATCAGACTCTGCCTAAAGCCATTCCTCCACAACTTTTCAGTTATGTCATTCATAATTTGTTTTTTTCTTTAAGACAGTCTCGGTTGGTTTTTCTGTCACTTGGAATGCAGTAGCCCTAATGCAATGGTGATTATGGTGACCCTCTCTCATTGTACCCTAATGTTTTAAACTACTGAAGTTAATTTGGTGTTTTGCTTAATTCTTACTTTTTTTTTTTTTTTGGTGGTACGCGGGCCTCTCACTGCTGTGGCCTCTCCCGTTGCGGAGCACAGGCTCCGGACGCGCAGGCTCAGCGGCCATGGCTCACGGGCCCAGCCGCTCCGCGGCACGTGGGATCCTCCCGGACCAGGGCACGAACCCGCGTCCCCTGCATCGGCAGGCGGACTCTCAACCACTGTGCCACCAGGGAAGCCCCCTAATTCTTACTTTTAAAACATGTATTTTCCTCAGTGAAAACTTCAGGCTTGGAATGGACAGAATTCAGAAAATAAAGGCAGAATAGAGAACAGGGATGTGTGATTTAAACAACTGCAAAGTTATAGTCACCTAGAGAAAAGGAAACTGTGTGTGGAATATGGGGAGTGAGGTCCAGATCCTGCTCTGAGGCTCACTAGCTCTGTGACCTTGGACAAGGGACCGTTCTGCTCTGAGCTTCAGCACCCTCATCTGAAAGAAGGGAGTGTCACTAGATGGGACCCTGGTTCAGGTCAGTGACTGCTCTTGAATCATCAAAGGATGACCAGCATGGATTCATATCCAAAGGTAAATGGCAGCTTCTCTTCCTTCCAACAAGGTCCACACCTGTGTCTGGCAGGTGCAGCTGAGAAAGGTTCCTCATTGTGCTTGAGCTCACAGAGGTGGGATTATGTAACTGACAACCCCGGAGGACCTAACGAACTGGATCTTGGAAATCTGCAATGGCAACCCTGGGAGAGGGTCTCCAACCTGCCTGAGTCCTACTGGGCGCAGGAGACCACACCTTACCACCTAACCGACGGAGAGAGACGACTTTCCTGGGCTCACCTTCCACCACAGTGGAATCTCTCTAGAACGAACCCTCACCACGAGTTTCCAAGGCACAGCTGGTCTTTGTTGTCTCTTGATGACTCCCTCTAGCTAATTGGGAGGAATCTCGCAAGGATCACAGGAAAACCACACTGGTTAGTTTATCAAGGTTGACGCTGGCGGGTTACACACGGGTAGTGAATTTGAAACCATCTGATGAGCTGAGTGCTTTGTTTACCTATTCGGCTAAAAATTAACCTTAGAATTTCTGCAGCTTTTAAAAATAGATACTTTTGGGCCTCCCTGGTGGCGCAGGGGTTGAGAGTCCGCCTGCCGATGCAGGGTACGTGGGCTCGTGCCCCGGTCCGGGAAGATCCCACGTGCCGCGGAGCGGCTGGGCCCGTGAGCCATGGCCGCTGAGCCTGCGCGTCCGGAGCCTGTGCTCCGCAACGGGAGGGGCCGCGACAGTGAGAGGCCCGTGTACCGTAAAAAAAAAAAAAAAGATACTTTTGATCTACTTTGAACTTCATTCAATGAAGAAAGTATCCCTAAGAACTGAAGATAAAGAAACCAGTCACTGTAACAGACTCTGAACGCAAATTGCTTTCAAAACCTGTGTTCTGTCCCAGGTAAACACATTTTGTCCTCCAACAGCTCAATCTAGGAACTCATTAGGTGTTTCTGTCTCCAAGACAAGATTTAAAATTTTGTAAAAAAAATGAAATATACAAAATGAAACGGATATGTGAAATGGCTACTGAGCTTTGTCAGAACAAGGGTATGTTATAACCAGGAGTCACTGATGCCTTTCCACAGGCAGAAGGCATCTTCTCAGCTCCCAAGGCACAAAGACACACACAAACACGCCGTCCTGGCAAAGTCCTCACACCACTGCAGCCTCTGCCACCTCATCTGAATGACATTCCAGGGCTGCTCTGTCTGGGGGCTCCATGTGGGCAAAGAGACGTAACAACCCACTGAGGCAAACCAAACAAGAAGACCAAAGTAACTCCCATTTTCATCCTCTTAGAATCTGACACACTCTCCAACTCTAACCAACCGTCCAGCAGAAACCATTTACAGCGCACAACTCGTGTCATGGGGACTAGAATTCAGCAACATAAACACAAGGGGCACAAGCCATTCTTAAAGACAAGATACAACACTGACAAGAAAAAGAATTAAAGACCACAAACCTCCACTGGAGTTTCTGCAGGGCCCAAAATTTCTGCCTCTTGGTGGCAAGATGGTGCGTATTTGTCGATCGGTGGGAGTGACGACTTAATTTCTAATTCGGGGGCCTTCTAAACCCTTGAAAGTGCAAGGGGGCTCTTGCAGGTTCTCTCTGCCTTCAAACCTCCCCTCCGGGAACAGAGTTAAGAGGTGGAGCTAGGCTTCCTTTAATGACGTTCTTAAACACGGGGAAGAGACAGGTGTTGCTAATAACTTTCTTTCTTGTACCACCTGAGGTAAGGCGGTGCCTCTTCACCAGGCTCACTGCATTCCTTTGGTCCCTCCTTTTTCCTACTCAGTATCCCTTACTTCCTTTACACCTGCATTCTCCCCTCGCCCCAACCCTGGCCTGAAGCAGCCCAATTTTCTTGCATATCTTCAAATATTCATAAACACTGTTACTTCCTACTAATCATTTAGGAATAAAAAAGGTGATGGGGAGGCGGCCAGCTACTATTATTATTGTTCACATTTGCTTAAATGAGCATGTACTACTTTTATCCTAAAAACACGAATTTTCATAAAAATAAAGGGTTTCTGGACTCTACTTTAGAATGTGATTTTAAAACAATTAGCCAAATACCTAAAAACCAAAACAAAATAAAACCCCCAAACAAAACAAAACACCCAGGCCTACCTTGACCGGAACACTGCAGTACCATGAGGCATTAACAGCAAAACCTACAGAAGAGCAACGCTTCACAGTTGGTAGTGGGCCTTCATGCATAATTTTCTCGTTTACTCTTCCCACCCAGTGATGGGGGCGTTCATCCTTCCTGTGACCCAGGTGAGGTGGAGTGTGGCAAGGCCCGGGGACGCCTGACAAACGAACACGCACACCAGGATGAACCGAGGGCCACGGGGGGGGGGGGGCGGGGGGCGGTGTGTGCGGAGTTAAAGAGGCTCGAGTGTCACCTAGATTCCGAGAGAGGAGGGCTCCGCTCAAGCTGCAAAGCTCAGAACAGGCTCGATGGGGGAGGGGGCCTGGGCTCACCCCCCAGAGCACCAGAAAGGGGTGAGCAGGGAGGGGTGGGGGCGGAGGGTTTGGCAGCTTGGAGCCTGCATGTCAGAGAGCAGGGCTGAGGACGGCTCCAGCTCACGGGGGGCGGCAGAACCCTCAGTATAGTTTGCCCGTTGCTGGAATCTAAACGACAGCTTTAAATTATTAAGGGTCCTGGAATGCCACAGACATTTTGAAACCTACCTGTCAGGGTCAGAAAGATACTTGGAGGAGGGATCTTCAAACCCGTGACCCCACTTCCCTCCACCCACGTTTACCAGCCACCAGTCGTTGGGTGGCGGGAGGGGCTCTGGGCAAGCGGACCCTACAAAATTACGGAAGCGGACCCCACAGTGTGTAGTCGTGCGTGTTTTGCCTACATTATTAAAGGGGAAGAAAAAAACCTTCCGGGACTTCTTTCCAAAATTGTGATCTCAAGGTATGAACCATTCCCTTTGTGAAGGCGTTTTGGGACAAGCGTAAAGCTCGCCCGGGACAGTTAGGGGACCATATTTCATGCACCAGCAATTCTTCTCAATTTAGAAGGCAGAGCCATCACAAGGATGCAAACTGTCCTCGGATGCCCCACAGAACCGGCAGATGACAGAGCTGCTAAGAGGGTTCTGCGTTGCAATCCTCTGCTCCCCGATTTAGCAGAAGGCTTCTCTCACTCTCTCCTTTGAGTGCGCTGTCGGCGCAGACCCACAGCAATTGCATTTGGAAGCCCATTCCTTCACCTTGTGCTAGGCCTGCCTTCACAGGTAAATCCCCTGCACTCGGGGAATTCCCTTTTTAGCCAGGTAGAAGTCAATTTCCTTATCCAAACTCAGGGCTATCTCTAACGCTTGCCAGATATCACAGAGCGATTTCTTTTTCTTTTTTTCTAACTTCATCTTCACAGCAGAAACATAAAAGGAGAGATCTATAAACATTTCAGATTCATAATATACTACTTCCTCTCAGTCCTTCTAAGCGGAAACTTTGCTCTTGAGTAAAGGTGAGCATGTACTAAGAAGTAATTTTCTCTGTCAGGAGGGCTCGCCATGCACTCAGTCGCAGCTGAAATGTGTTTTAATAAGGCCTTTCTCCTTTACAAGCCCGGCTTGCTTCCAGCCCCATCCCACAGCCTCCAGCAGGAGGAAGATGCCTCTCAGATATCCTTTTGTTACTCTAATCAGAGCCAGAAGGGCTTTATTGACTTTCGGGCCTTGGGGAGTTGTCGTTCTTTTGTATCCATCTCATACAAGAAATCAAGTTTGATTAATTTGTCATCAAGGAAAATGTGTGATCCGCTCAGAGCCAGGCCTTTGAAGTGGAAGGATGAACTTGGGCTTGCGAAAGCCCGGGTCAGCGGGCAAAACAGCAGTGGTGCCCAATCGAACACATTCTTCTCCGCAGAGCTGCCTGTTCTCATTTAAAACACTTAAAACACACACACACACACACACACACACACACACACACACACACACAGCCTTTTCCACGTAAACGTTCAGGGTTGGATTGCTCCCTGGCCAGGGTCTCCTTTTGTTTACTTTAATTTTGAAAATTGAGTCATCAGGGCTACAATGCAACACCCAGAGAACATTTAACCATGCCACAAAGCGTGGGGCTGGAAGGATTTGACCTCCTGCCAATCTTAAAAGACCACTAAGAGTGGGAGAGCCGAGAGGGCTGAACTCGGTGTCAGCACGTGCTTCTGGAATGAATAATCGGAGGGGTCTCCAGCTGGGTCATGGGACAGATGCTCATTTATGATGCTCTGGTCTTGTTAACCTGCACTTAGTGGAGTTCCCAAACTGCTGAAAATGCATAAGGTAGCAGCCCCAAGATATTATTTAATCCTAGACTTAGTGTCATATTTCTTGTTCAGATGCTATATATGCTTTATAAGGAATTACAGGGCTTTTAAAAATGACAGAGTAAGCAATCCTTAGACATTCCACAGTGTAAGAATGCCCATATTTAACATGTTGGTGCACAGGCCGTTTTATGACGGTTACCCCTCAGGTAGAGACAGAAAGACACAGTGAATTACTGAGCAAAAGTCAGGGGCTCGCTTGCCTTTGAAAGATGTTTGAAAAGCACCAACAAATTATAAACAGCCTTTGTGGTTACTGAATTCATTGTCAAAACTATTACCAGAGAATTCTAAAACAATACTGAGATTAGTGAAAACACTCAGCTTTAGAAATCTAAGGATATTTTGATTAAAAAAACCACCTCTGCTTAGGGTAACGTGTAAACATTCCTTCATTCAAACCTGCATTGAGTCTGCAGTATGTGTAGGCATTTGGAACTCAGAGATGTTTAAGATCTACTTCCTGTCTTTCTTACTGTGGAGTAGTTCAGAAGTTCTATGGTATTTACCAATCCCCTGAATCGTAAGCTACACGAAGAAGGGATGATGTCTTGTTTATATGTGCCAGTGCCCGGCACATCTTAACTAGGATGCAATACTTACTTTAACTAAGATTCAATACATACTTGCTGAATGAGTCAGTATCCCATATAATCCTTATCTCAGCTATATTAATGCCTATCAACGTTCCTTTAAGGTACCCAGGATTCAAAGAATATGCCTATAACTCAGGCAATTCTTGGGAGCCTGCTACAATCTTCGTCCAGTGTCATGTTTACGTGCCTGCAATCCATGTTGCACAACACGGGACTCATGCTTCAACACTAATTTGCTCGGCCTGGAAATATTTTCATCTACCAAACTTCCTTTTTTTTTTTTGCGGTACGCGGGCCTCTCACTGCTGTGGCCTCTCCCGTGGTGGAGCACAGGCTCCGGACGCGCAGGCTCAGCGGCCATGGCTCACGGGCCCAGCCGCTCCGCGGCACGTGGGATCTTCCCGGACCGGGGCACGAACCCATGTCCCCTGCATCGGCAGGCGGACTCTCAACCACTGCGCCACCAGGGAAGCCCCCGAACTTCCTTCTTAATACATATTCCTGAGTAATGATGGCAGTCATGTCCTTAAAAAATAATTAACTGGAAGGTTCATTCAGGTATTAAACTGGTTCGTGGCAAATGGACTCAGAAGCCAGGTACATAGAGCACAGGTGAAGCAGGTAGCTTTGTTTTCCCCAATATGGTGTGATGAGGCGGAAAGACCGGTAAACAAGCAGTTAGGAGACTAGCGGGTTTGGCCAGTGTTGCCACCAACAACTTGCAGGACTTCAAACAGCTGAAGCTGGGCCAATCCCTCACGAGGAAAGTGCCAGAGTTTCACTGGATCGGCTCATTCTCTTTACCGGACCTACCTCACGGATACGGTCAACCCGTGGAAGTACCATTTACTAACGCTTTGCATGAGCAAAGTACTGAGCTGGGTGCCTACGTATGCTGTTTGCCTTGAAGCAGCTCCACCTTCTTCCCTCCTAAAGATGAGGAGACCGGGGCTCAGAGAAGCTGGGTGATTTGCTCAAGGCACAAGCTAACAGGATTTCCACGCAGTAACACAAATTTCAAACTAAGCTCCGCGCATGATGCCCAGTTTGCCTCCCTTCTGAAGGTTTGCACGCAAGGCTAAGTCAGGCATCCCAGAGAGGTTCAACCCAGACAGGATCCCACAGTCTGCCACCAAAACCTCCCAACCTTTTACCAGGATGCCTAACCTTCTGGTCATGGAACCAAATTCCATCTTCTCTGCTCTCCTCCTTTGCAATCTCTGGTAGAAGCATTTGCAAACACAAATAGTTAAAGGTCACCAGTAAGAAGCAGAAGAGGGATTTTGCACAATCCATCTGTGCTGGGATAATCCAGAATTGGCCGTGAATGTGCTGAAGGGCCTACACTATACCAGTAATTCTTTTTCACCTGCCATCCACAACAGTCAAATGTGTTATTCTTGTACATTCTTTGGAGAAGAAGTGAGGCACGTGCATCCACAGGCTGGGCACTCAGTCAGTGCCGCAGGGAAGCAAACTTCAAATACAAATTTTTTAATTCCCAGTTAAAACCTTGAGAAAATAAGCAAGTGGGTGGTGCGGCCTAGTTATAAACTGGTTTCAAGTCAACTCTGCCCTGTGGAAATGATGCAAAAAAGCAGAATAGAAAATGTCTTTTTTTCCACATAAGGTATGGAATGAAGGAGAGATCATTGATTTTAACAGCTGGAAGGTTTGGGGATCTGTCTGTAACTTTGCCACCGACTGTTTGTGTGACTTTAGACAAATTCTTTATATTCTCTGGGTCATTTTTTCATCTGTAAAAGGAAAAAAGGTGATCTAGGACAGCAATTTTTCCATCTGTTTCTTAAAGCTGTAGATCCTCTCCTTTAGAAGTAAACTCTTACATGGAATCTCAAAATCCTTGTGCTTCGGAATCTTCAACTTCCATCAAGGCAGCACAGCATTGGGAGAACGGGCTGGAGCCATTACCTTGGATATAACTTGGCTCTGAGACAGACTGACTGTGTGACCTCGGACACGTTATTTCACCTCTCTGAACCTCAGTTTGCACACACAGAAAGTGGGGACAACAATGAGAGGATCTACCTCCTGGAGCTTTGGAGAGAAGTACATTAATCATTCCACGTGCTTAGAGGGCATGGAACTCCATACACATCAGCTATTACTGTTAATAATATAGCTGTGACCAGAGCAGCAAACCCCAGCAGAAGCACATCAGAGCCTGTCCAGTTGTTGACTTGGGGGGATAGCAACTGTTTATAGACGGTCACTCTGCACTTAGCATTGAAAGGGCTCATAAATGATTTTTCTGACCTCAACGTTCATAAGTAGAGGAGCTTCTACATAAAAAGATAAAAGTGAGGTTTATCACTCGAGTGATAAAACCAAAAGGAAATGCAAGGAAGTGCTTACTGTTAAGTTAGGATAAAGGTTATTTTAATGGGGAAGGTGGGGCTGTGACCAGGAGGGGACTCATGAACGGGGCTCCTGGGGTAGTGGGCACCAGTCCTCGACCTGGGTGCTGTTCTAAGAATCTTCCCCGTATAACAATTCACTAAGCTACACGTTTGTTTTGGGTGGTTTTTCTATATCTTGGTTTTATTTTATAATAAAAAGGTCTTAAAAGTGTTTCATAAAACAAAATCAATGAGCACGTAAATTACGCTTACTGGCTTCCAAAATGTTAACGTTTTGCCACGCAACGCACGTCAGTATGGATGTGCTATCGTTTTACTAGACTTTTAAAAATGTATTTTACAATAGGAGCTTTGTTTGCAGTATCCAGAAGTATTTCTGTAGAACCAGCCACCTGGGGAACACTCTTTGAAAGCCAAGGGACTTCTGTTAAAATTTTATTTCTGAGTCCGTGATTTTTTTTTTTTAAAGATACACTCTGAAAATCAAAGTCTTGCCCTTCAGAACTTGACTATCTTCACGCAACACCAATTATGTTTGCCTTAAAAGGGGGCATTATTGCTTTAGTATTGAGCCTTCCCTTCCTTCATTCTCCAGTAAGTCACAAAACCCAAAACTTTCCTAGGACCTGAAACCTCCTCTAGGTCTGTGCTCTCTAGAATTCTATGTGCACCGAAAACAAATGATTTAAGTTTCCCCAGTGAAAGAGGAAATCGGGGAGTAAAAACTTGTCCACATCTTTGAGGCTGGGCGGAGCACACGCACTAACCATACCATCTGTACAAACGGTACCAGAGTTCAGCGTGCATATGACTGGAAAGGCTTATGATTTATGCTCGCTAGTTAAATATGCTTATGATTTAAACTTATTTTCTCTGGCAAGAAATACGCTAGTCAGCACCATGGCCGAGCCAGATGATGGGAAATAGATACATATTTCAATGATACACATTTTAAGGCTTGCGGAGCCTTGTAAATGCTACTGTTTTCTTTTTATAACAAAAGACCTAACTTCCTGCAGAATTCCAGAGAGGTTTAAAAAATACATTCATTAGTGAAAGCAGTGAAAAGTTCTCTAACAGCGGTTACTACACTAAGAGTCACCAGCTGGCCTCGAAAAAACTGAATTTGAGGTGGGGAGGCAGAGCCTATGCTTATAAAACCACCAAGAACACATTCCAAAAGTGCACGGATAACCTCTAGGTGATAAAGTACACACTGAATACACGGCTGCAGTCATCAGACTCAAATGGGTGGAGGAGATACTAGGAAATCTTAAAGCCTTCACAGCGTTATGCCCTGCTCCTCATTTAATTAATTAATTTCATTTAATTCACTGTGTTAAAATTAATTGAGCATCATATACACAATCCTGAACTGACTGCTTTTACAGGGAGAGTTAGGAAGAGTCTGCGGATGAATGGGAGAAATAAGAGTGCTGGCATTTTGCTTGTTTCTAAAGGCATATGTTAGCTAGAAGGCAAGAGTAAATCGACTTTATGTGGCTACATAAGGGGTAACTGAATCTTACGGGCAAATTGGGGGACAAAAGAGAAACAAGCATGATTGGCTTACTCTAAAATGAAACCATTCTTAGTAAAGGGTAAAGAAAAAGAATGAAAATAAAATGTGTTTTCTAAGACACCAACGTGAGCCCTATCACCAAATACATTCAAGAAGGGAGCAGAAGAGGGCTTCCCTGGTGGCGCAGTAGTTGAGAGTCTGCCTGCCGATGCGGGGGACATGGGTTCGTGCCCCGGTCCAGGAGGATCCCACATGCCGTGGAGCGGCTGGGCCCGTGAGCCATGGCCACTGAGCCTGCGCGTCCGGAGCCTGTGCTCCGCAACGGGAGAGGCCACAACAGTGAGAGGCCCGCGTACAGCAAAAAAAAAAGAAGGGAGCAGAAGAAACAGGAATAGCTGCTTCCTGCCGGAGGACGCACAGCAACCTACTAGGTGTCAGACACCATGCTAGGAGCTTCACACGCATCCAAACAGGTGGACAGAAAGTTTCAGTAGGTGCCGGAATAAACAGGGTTTGACAGTCACCACACATATATATACCTGGAACCTTATTAAGATGAAGCAGTGTGGTTTCTAACATTGCATGAAATTCTAAACCTGAGGGAGTAGAACGACATTTCTATGCTATAGAACCCAGTTACAGCGTGAGAATCCATGGCAACAGATTAGGAAAGATCTCAACCTAAAGCTCTACAGATTAATGAACACTTAAACAAACCCCACGAAGTTCTAACTTAAGAAAAGGAAGGAGCACCAACTCACAGCAATACAGTCCCAAATCAGAAAACGGCAAGAACTTTTGCATGAAAAGTCCAAACATGTGCACTAAACACATAAATCACTATGTTTTTTCAAGTAAGAAAAGTACAGTCTAGTCTTACCTGATGGCTGCCAAAGGCTGGAATAAAAATTACTGACTTAGAGAAGCAACTTTCACATGTATCTGAACATCAAACACAACACACAATATAAAATCAAAAATAACTGGAACAGAAAACTTTTCAGTCTGACCTTAAAAATACTGAGCAAATCACGAGATGAAGCCAGATCAAAAGGAAGGGCATTACACCAGCTTGTAGCCATATGTGAAAGGGCCCCCAACGCACAGGGCACAGATGGTATACCACGGGGAGGAGGGGGCACAGGCAGATCCAAAACATCAGGCAAATAAACCGGCTTCAAGTTACACAGGTAACACGGTTCAAAAGAATGAATAACTGTGAATGCGAGTGATAAGATTTTACATTTGGGACAAAGGGTACTGGCGGTGCCAAGGTCAAGTGTGCCCACTAGTTTAAGCTCAGAAATCCTTTTGTGTAACAATGTCAATGAAACTGAAATCTCGGTGGGGGGACATGCAAACGGATGGTGACTTGTTATTACCCAATTACTGAGAAGATAGTTAAGACTTTTTGAAAAACCATACAGTGGCTGTCAGCCATATTACCTGATTGAGGGCTGAGAAATTTTTCTTTGGGGGGGCGGTGATTTAATGTATACTCACGAAGCTAATAGCTCTAATTGAAACTAGAAACACTGTAACTTAATTAAAATGCTCGAAGTCCTTTAATATTCCCCATTCATCACTTATGTAAACTGCTAAAATTAAAATTTTCACCTCCTAAACCTTCATCAAAAGTCGCTTCTTTGTTTGTAAAAAAAAAAAAAAAAAGTTCTATAGAGAACTCAGAAATGCTAATATTTACCTCGTTTGTTTCTCTCATGCAAAGTTGCCAGGTTAATAAATCTCAAACACTTGTTCCCACATAGAAGTTTCAGAAAAATTCTCTGACTTCAACCTAAGTTGAAACTGTCATAAAGAGATCGTGCGTTTCATTAAGTGAGTTGATCACTTTTCTCAGGCAGCAACCAAAACAAAGCCATTTAAGACAGGTTTCTTCAACCTTGCGATTTCCGAAGGACACAAGAGCATAGAATATCCAAAAGGCTGTTGTATTGGATATTCTAGTAAGGTACATTCAACACACACATATACAATGGGACTCTCAATTTTCGTAGCAATGATGAACAAAATAATACTGACTTCACAATGACTTTTGCTTATCATTCACGTGGTTTAGGGAATACTTTGATTTTTTTGGATACTTCCACGTATCAAAGGATCCTTCCAATTTAGTAACAGCTTTGCTAAGCCACATCTAGGAGTGACAATTAATTTGAGTGGAAATTCACTCCCAGACTACTTTGATAGTCATTTGAACACTTCTGAGTTATTTTACATGCAATTTTATAGCTCTGTAACGTTCATTTAATCTCGTTCAATGATGCTGAACCCCAGATGCCATAAGACATTATGGAAAAGGAGTTACTGCACATATGGGGTACCTACTTTTTCTGAACATTAATTTCTTTTCTCTTAACAGGCTGAAATGGTATCTAGAAAAGAGAAAAGCCACCATTCTGTATTAAAGGTTTTATATTATGGACTTCCGGAGGTGGGCTACCTATTACTGCTTGTGGTCCTAGCCATAAAGTTCTTATTTACGAACATCACCTTCTCAAGTCTAAGTAATAATGGCTTTCTCCAGCCTTCAGAAGGTTGTTGGTATTGTACACACAAATCAGGTCACCTGAGAGAGCTTGCGGGGGTGGGGTGGGGTGGGGTGGGGTGGGGGGTGCGGCGGTGGCTCTCCCCATTTGAAACATCAAGGGGTTGGATATAATCAGGGGTTTGCAAAGTGGGGGTCTGAAGACCATCCACATTAGAATCCCTGGGGCGCTTGCTAAAAAGGCAGGTATCTGAATCAGAAACTCTAGGTTCGGGGTCGAGAAAGGAAGCACCCCAGTAAATTCCGCTGCATGCTAAGGGATGAGAAGCCCTGGTAGATGATCTCAAAGGTCCCTTCCACTCTAAAATTCTAAGAGTCTGTGAGTTTTAGGAGTAGAGTTATATCAGCCAGATCTATAAGACAGTGACTCGGAGCTGAATGGGTTAACCTAAATAAGAAGTGCTGTTAGATTTCGATGCATATGTAAAAGCAGAAAACAAAAACAGAACAGTATCATCAGATGTGTGAGGCATCTATTTGGGCTTTTGTCCTCATGGGAGATGGAGAGGAAGAGCCCACTCTAACTGCTGCATAGGAGAAGAGACCCCAAGGGGGCTTTCACTGCACTTCCATTCCTATCCTTTTCCTCCTCACCTTCTGACCCCTCTCTGCTGTTGCAGCAGTTAGTTCTCCAGGCATTGACCATCGTGACTCACCAAACTCTTAAGTAACTTGTCATCGGTCTGAATATCCTCTTTTAAGAAATAAACTGTCTACAGGCAGTCCTCTACTTTCATTTGTAACGAGCGAAACGTGACAGAAACATCAATCTAGGAAAGGTGAACAGCAGACATACATTTTTAAAGGGGAGTTTCATATTTAAAAAGAAAAAAGAATCAAACTCTAACTTTACTTCTCCCTTTGGGCACAAGATTTGCCCACTTTGATGAAATATTTCTGGTATTTCCTATATGTTAGTTTATTTCATTCCTTCTCTTCCTAACCGCTTATAGGCTCAATGAGAGCCTAAGATTTGAGATTTTTTTTTTTTAAAGCACATCCGGAGTGCTCTATCTTTGACACATTTTTACTAGGTGTAGGAGAGCTAAACTTCTACTGGTAGTACCTCATCAAATTTTTATAAAACCACAAGAGCAACAGGCAGTGGAACCTTAAAACGATTATACAAACAGAGCTGGATTACACGATGCGGCTGAGGCAGAACCGCTGGCGGGAAAGCAGCGCCACCATGTGGTCGCTCCAAACGTTGTCAGCTTTGTGTAAATACAAAAGTTGGGATCCTCTCAGAGTTGGGCATCGTGCAGCAAAATGCCCGCCTCCTGGGATAATAAGGTTATTTTCTAACACCACACTGTGACACTGCTTCGGTCACTGAGTGTGACAGGCAGAGAACGAGAGCTGCTTATAACAGGGGTATCTGATTATGTATCGGTGTATCGATGGCCAGGTTGGATCAGATATTTAGTGCGTGATCGGGGTGACATGTTTTGGCATTTGGGGGACAGACTTGGAGTGTTCCCTGTTTACGGAAGCCTGGACTGCGGTGTAGCCTGCAGACTTCAATGCCCAGCTCTATCACGCTGGCTAGTCCCCTGTCCTTTCACAAAGGACAATCTCTCTGTGGGTAGATTATACACTATGTCTAGTGGGCCCAATTATGTTCAAAATTTCTTTCAAGTACAAAGTCTTGTGACTATATGTATGATCTAGACATCGGCTAACTTCAAGAAAGTGAAGGTCAGAGTCAAGTTAAACTCGAAGTTTACCAGAACTGTGTTTTCCTTTCCATGTTTTTTCTCCATCAACTGTATCCCTCAATTTAACAGGCACGTCATATTAAATGGACGTGTCCTCTGTAAACTACACCCTCACTTCAGAAATGCAGAAACATTGTGGGTGGGAGGAATATTAAAATGGAGTGAGCTGGCATTCAGAAAGCGCTTACAAAAGAGAACCGAAATACAGACAAGTTACTTTCAATGAGTACCATCTGTCCTTATTTAATAGGAATGACAAAGACCAGAGAGCAAGCTCTCTGGCTTCTGGATGGCTCTATGCAGAGGGTCCAGGCTACACCTGCAAAGACTTCACTGAAAGACACCCGGATTCTACTGCAAGTACCCCCTTTACCCAGCAATGGCCGAGGGGGGGATGCCACCCTAACACTAAAGTCACGTGCCCCACAAAACATTTCCTTGTATCTCCAGAGTATTAGCTTCTTTAATCCAAAAAGGTAATGAGAGCTTTTTAAACTGATTACATCAGCTTAGTTCATATACTGTCTCTTAAGAACTAAATAGTCAATTAAAACAATTTCCAAAGCAAAATCTGACAAAATCCTCTCTTAGGGTAATTTAGATGATAGGTTTTTAACTTGGGCAAATTAAACCCTTCTCACAGCTGGTATTTTCCACAGGGTCAGAAAGAGTGGCACAAGTTCTCTGGGACAAAAAAACCTACTTTGTGTGTTAAACCATGTTTCGTGATCATAAACAATAGAAACTAGAAAACATTAATGGGAGCCTAACATGCCTATTCCTTTTATTTTTTTACTTCAAAAGCTACATACATGCAAAAGTTGAACATGTCATCACAATGCTTTAAATAAAGTTCAAAAATAAAAATACTTCAACATTTACTTGTGGAAATATATATGACAATTATAATGAAGATAAGTCAATTATATCCTTTTTTCTACTCTATCAGAAAAATACTTATATTATAAAAAAGAATTTAAATTCATGCCCAGAATATTTTTTTTAAATCCTTGATCAATAATTTAAAAACAAGTTGGATGTTAGTACAATGTTTAAAAAAATAAAAGTTCCAGGCTTTTGAAAAATGGGTCTGATATCCTTATACCTCATTTTGAAATCACTGGAGAAACTCAAGTTTAGAAACAAAGCATTAAAAAAAAAAAAGAAAAGCCATGATCATTGTTATTATGGTTGATGTGGTTAGTGATGCAAGTGAAGGGCATGACTTTTGTAAAAAGATATTGTTTCAAATCCTTTAAAATGTTTGAATGGAGGATTTTATTTACAAACACAGGTTGGGCTGCAAGGAGCCCCACCTCTCTCTGCTGGTCAGTACTGCAAGAGGAATTAAAAATCCTGGGTGCAATGAAGTTGGGATGCACCGCCCTTTTGTGAAAAGTGTAAGCATGCCTTAGCTCCCCTGAGTCCAGAAAAAAAAGCCAGCAGGAGGAAGCGTCTCCAAATGGCCCTGCCTTTTTCAGGTAGACGCAGTAGGAGGCTTGGCAGAGTCGACGGAGGGAAATCAGAACATTCTGAGTGTTCCAGAGGGTGGTCATTTCCTTCTACTAAAACCGGTATTTATTTGGTAACGTAATACGATGTATCTCAACAATTCTAAAAATTAATGTGAACAGAATGCATTCAGAGTTCAACTTTGTGAATGTTCACATTCATCCTGGAAATGAGATTTAACTTCTGCTCCTAAATGAAAAAGGCAGGGGAAAGCTGCCCACACCGGAGAATGATTGATTATTGGAAACGACACACAATGTGAACGGTAAAAGGGGATCATTTAACAAAATGTGTCTGAATTCATTTGGAAAGCCCTAAGTGGGTACACACACCCAAAATTTAGAAGCAGCTTAATTCAAACACTTAAAATATCACCTCCTCTTTAGATCAGAAATTATAAGGTTTCCTATTGAGACAAACCCCTTGCTACCACTCCAAGCGCCTCCCTTTGAAAAGGCCAAATTGAAATTCTGGTTGGAAAGGATTTCCACCGAGGGTCCAAAGATCTACAGTTTGATTTATATACTGATACTCAACTGTGGTTATAGTTTTCATGTTTGGCAACCCAACTATTCCTTTCCTTTCATCTCGGAAAAAAAAAATTCTTAAAAAGGAAAAATAAAAGATGTGTGTGCTCTCAGTGAAAAATCAGATTAAGTAAGGTTTTTCTTTTCCCTGGGACAGAAAAAACAATGCCCAGTGCACAGTATGTAGGAATGTGTCACAACAAATAATCAAAAGACAGGTTTCACCCAGCTAGTATTCCTCCGAGGACAGTGTGGTTTTCAAAAGCAGTATTGTCACGATTATGCATATTCTCATTAACTAGGTACAGCAGAGCTACTTAAAGGGAAACCAATTTCTTGTGCCTCAATGAAAGGGGAGTATAGAAAACAATAATTAGACTGAATGAGGAGTTTAAAAGGGCAAAAAAAAAAAAAAAAATTGGAGTGAAAAGAACAGAGAATTCAGAAAGCAAAAAAAAAAAGCAAGTAATGTGACGGTAAAAACCCACACAATCTCCCTCCACCCCACCTGCCACTTTGAATCCTAATTGCTCAATCTGCAAGGGCAGAAACCCACTCTAAATGGACCAGCATCGGGCTTCGGCAAGTCTTCTCTTCACTCTCCCTCCTGTTAAGACCGTTTCCAAAACCAATCAGCAAAGGACAAAGAATTCTTTACAGAGTGCAATTAGTGTTTTCCACGTCCACCTTCAAAAGCATGATGCTCTTCATGGGCTAAAGGACAGAAAAAAACAAAAAAGAAAAAAAGGAAAGAAAACTTTAAGCAAAGGATGGGGCAACCCTCCTCTAAGGCATCTCATTCAGTTTCCCCAAATGTTGGCAAGAACTCAAATACCTTTGTGTGCCACTAACTGTTAGCTAAGGCGTGCATTTCCTGAGAAACGTAATAATGAAAATTAAAACAAGGAATAAACAAGCAATGGGCATGCTGCCTGTTCCTTCTTGCTGTGCCGGAGAGGATGAGTAATCCCAGCAAGCTGATGAAGAGGATACACTGGGCTGCCAGCAAATTCTGTAGGGAAATGCGCCCCGCAGAATGCAGTGCTGGGGAGGGGCCTCACAGAACCAAGACAGGGCCATTCACAAGCTCATCTTCAAAAATAAAACAAAACAAAAGTAAAACAAAACTGAGAACACCACCAGGAGGACAGCAATTCTCTTAGGTCCTCCCCTACCTTTAAACACCCTCTGTGGGAAATGAAGTTTCATTAAATGGATGGGTCTTTTATTTTTCCCAATCACGTTTTGTTTTTTTTTCTTTCTTCTTTTTTTCCAGCCCTACTGTCTGGCTTGCAAAATGACTAATTAAAATTAGGAACTTCAGAATAAAAAAATGATGCTATGAAAAATATTTTCCAAAGACTTAAGTTTTTATAAAGTGGAGGTGGGAATTGGGAGACCTGTGAAATATAAAATATTTCCTCCAAGGCGAAAGACCCAGTTTGAAAATCCACTTCCTGGACTTGGTTAAACCATCATCATGAAGCAAGGGCAGATCCTCTTCCCTCAAATGGAAAAGTTACTGACTTAGGGCTGAAAAAGCCAAAGGCCACTCAGGATCCCCCATGCTTTGTCCATCCCCCCTCCCCCCTAGGAAGGATGTCGTAGGAGGGCAGACATGGGCTGGCCCATCTCCCCTGCTAAGCCCCTCCTAAGTCTGTATTTTTAAGATGGACTAAATTCTTCAGACTAGTGTGTGGTAGGGGTGAGGCGGGGAACTGGACCATTTGCCCTTTAGGATCATCATGGTTATTCACCCAAACCTGCTCTTCACTTGGATAAAACATTGAGAGAAGCACACTTTGCAGCTCCCGGGGTTACCGCAGGTTGGCCCAATTCCCAAGGGTGGCCAGGAATCCAAGCTGACTTAATTGAACATTTCTCACATGTAGAACTTTATAAATATTTCACTTTGTATGTTTTTTTTTTCTTTTTAAGAAAGATTTTTAGGACAGACATCAAACAAAACGTGGCCTGCTCTTCAATGAAGTATAGCATTGCTACTGGGTCAAGTGGGGGGGGGGGCACAGACCTCTTAGCGATGCTGGACCCCAAAAGATAAATCAAGAGATAGGAACTGTCCATGGATTTTTATTACTTCTCAGTGGGAGGGACAGTTTGGGGCAGTCATAGTTAAGACAGTGCAATCCTGATGGGTCATGGAGATGGGAACAGAACATTCAGAATCGGGAGAGTTCTGGGGAACAGGGAAAAGTTCTGTGGGCCTTGGGTTAGCCTTGGTTGAAAGGGAATATAGAAAAGGTCAAAGCCAGGAGTCAGCAAACTTTTTTCTGGAAAGGGGCAGAGGATAAACATCTTAGGCTCTGTGGGTCACAGGGTCTCTGTCTCAACTATTAACCCTACCCTTGTTACGTTAAAGCAGCCACAGATGAGATATACCCAAACAGGCATTGCTAGGTACCAATACGCTTTATATATAAATACTGGAATTTGGATTTCATACAATGTTCATATGTTACAAAGCGTAGTTCTTCTTTTGATTTTTTTCCAACCATTGAAAAATGTGAAAGCCATTCTTAGCTGCAGCCCATACAAAAACAGGTGGGAAGGGGGCAGATTTGGCTGGACAGTGTAGTTTGCCAAACTCTGCTCTAAACAATTCTCACATTAGAAGACATTTGTCATTCAGCTGCTCCGAAGAGCCCAACAGAATTTGGCGGGGGGAGGGGGTCTCCATTCATTTAAGTTTCTCAGTCAAGTAACCAAACTGTATCTAACCCACAGATAACTTATCAACAGCCTGACCCTCAGCCACCTGCCTGGAGGCCCTGCCCAGATTCATTAGGGCTCTTTCTATGCGGGAAAATCTCCCCTGTCACGTGGCTCCTGTAACAAGACTGAGGAAGAGCCATGGAGTTGGCCATTTCTGACCTAGTTCACCCTACCACCCTACCTGTTCTTTACCTACCTACCTACCACCCTACCTGTTCTTTACCTACCTACCTAACACCCTGCCTGTTCTTTATCAAGCTGTGAGTAACATTTCTGCCCAAAACCTCATTTTTCCAAATCAATTCTGCAGCACGTGGTGTATAACCCTACTGAGTAAAGGACTGCCTGCTTTATATAAAATAAAGACAATTGCTTGTTTTTTCCAATTCCAATTTTTATTTGAATAATCTTTGAATTTTTAAATGTCAGTTTATGCCCTTAAAATATGCATTTCTACTAAGACCCACAGCCAGTTCTGCCTGACTCACGAACGTCACTGTGGCCTCCACATAAATGTAGACGCCCTAAAGGGCGCCTGATCTGGGGAGCTGCAGCGTCCCCTCCTCTGTCTGGCTTTTTTCTCCCCCCACCCTCCCCCAACCCCAGCCATCACGAAGTGATGACTCATCCTTGCTTAGTCTTACCTCATTATTGCCACTTAGTCTTACCTTAGTCTTACCTCATTATTGCCACTGGCCTAAAAACTAGCCTAACCGCTCAGTGGCCCGATTACCTCTGTGGCCTAAACACTCCTATCATGTGTTGAGCCTGCTGCTACCCTACGTGTTAGAATTTTGAAGCAGAAGGGACCTTGGAGATCATTTAAGACCAACCTTCTCAATAGTCAGATGGGGAAGTGGAAGGAGGAGACACCGCGACTTGCTCGAGGTCACAGTGTTGAAGTGGGACAAAAGTCCAGACTGCCTGACTTGACCATTCCAAATCGCTTCTCTACTCTTTGGAGTCAAATGTGGAGAAGGTCCTAAGGAGGTAAAGAACATGTTCGCCCCGTTCATAAATGGCGGCGAAACATACTTCCTTTTGGAGAGTTTCTGCTGGAGTGAGTCTCGTGGAGTACCAAAAAAAAAGACCCTCGGCGAACTTTCAATGAATATCTGGGCTGAAAATACAATTAATGTTCCCTATGGAGGCAAAACTGCATCTAGAAATGTGCGACTTCCGCACGGCACAATCAATAAGTGCCTTCTGCAGTGCCATCCTCTGTCTCTTTTACTGAAACTTTCATTTAAACTTCAGACGCTAAGCATCTCCTGAGTATCTGCAGCAGCAGATCTGTCCCACTGCTTAAAATCTAAATCACTGGGCCTGTGACTATATGAGTGCCTAGAGGGAGGCTTAGTCTTCATATCACAGTAAGACAATCACAAAGCAAAATCTGACTTTTTTTCTTCCCTTTTTGACGAGGGGTTGGGAAAAGTGAAACGGTAATAGAGTATATTTCACCAATGCTAAGATGCACTCCCCACCCCGCCTCCCCACTGCACATATGAAGATCCCGGAATCAAGAACGTGCCATAGGTTAATTAGGAGCCTTGTATGTTTCTTTCTTAGTAAAATACTAAAATAATACTTATCATCAAGAGCATCTTAGAGTCAATGAAATACCGTGGTTTAAAAAAATTGGGTTACTGACTCTTGGAACAGTCTGGGGAATAGGAAATTCACCATATACGTGTAGGGCTGTCAATCCTTTGCTCTAACTCACTGTTAAAACTGTAACCCGCAGTTTGATCTACCAAACATTGGTTTAATAGCACTAAGCTGTTTTCATTATGAAAAAGATGACTTTTTCAAAAGAGCACACAAAAGCAATGAACATGAATCATAATGGAAACAATGGGTCCACACACCTATTCATACTGTTAACATTTCACCACTATGCGTGCATTCTCTTCTGTGTCACAGTCATCCGTAATGAGGACGTATTACCATTTCAGTAGAACATTCAATCTTGCCTGTGCGCAGAACGAGTTCCTCCACGGATACAGATGTTATACATTATAAATCCCTGTTTATGAAGGGATGATTGAAAATCTACCTGCCAGCTCATATAATAACTTTTTTTGTTATTGTTGCTTCGAATAGAAGGTAATTTTTTCTGAGAATGACAAGTTTGAGATCAGGTTTGAATTTTTGAAATAACAAAAACAGTAAGTATCTCCTTTTCTGATCCGTGTGGTTAGGCGACAACTGAAATCTCACTTCAATTTCTGAGGCTAAAGTTTTTTTAAAACACCCTTAAAATGTATTTTATTGAATTACTTATTGGATTATAGAATTTCAAGCGATTCTCCCTGCACCTCATTGGCAACACGGTTTCTGTCTTTAAAAGTATGATAGAATAAGCTAGAAAGTAGTAACTGGAAATGAAGCACTTACGTTTATAAAATACGGCTTTAAAAGATATGTGGGGCAGGAGTTCATAGATCTTTTCTAAAACGGTGGCTTCCCCCACTACGGCGGCATTTACATTCCAGACTTGGACGACGTCTTCCCGGTCCCGGACACTGACACTAACTCCTATTACTTCGTCATCTGAGCGGAAGGAAGGGGGAAGAAAGAAATGAGTGATAATTTCAAGTCCGCTGGGAGCCGGTTTTTTAGCACTTATCATTTTATCTGTAAGTTGTAGAGAAGATGATCAAGACAAGGTGGCACGAGAGAACCCGTGATAAATACTGTTTCTAAGGGGGATCGTTGGACAAAAAGCAAGTTAGTGGGCAAAAGCTGCAGCAGTCACATCACATTTATCCGGCGACTTAGGTAAACAGAGTGTCCCGGCCAAACAAATTTTCCAGACAAGTGAGTTACCCTTCTTAACATGTTACCGAAGCTCTGGACTATTTCTTACTCTGTTTTGATACGACTTTTTCAAGGTGCATAATGATCGGCCCCCCCAAAGCCAACTGAACTCACATGAACTTTTTCCTCGATGCTGGGCTGTCTTTGTGAAGAACAGCAAGTATTTCTCCCGACTTCCCGCCAACCATTCAGAGATCTCGGGGTGGTTAGTGCTCCAGGCCCCAACACTAACTGGACCCAGACTGTGTGTTCCGAGTTGCTCATTCTGCTTTCTGTGGTTTTGCTTGTCTGCTCCTTTCTTATTAATCATCCCTGCTCTTGCCTGTTTCTCCCTAGCCATCCCCCTTCTGGTTTGGGCATTTTAACTGTAGGCTAGAGAATCAATGACCATCTGTTAGCTCTGTGTATAAAGTAAGTATCTTCTAAGTGTGGCCGTGTCCTTAGAGCACTTCGGCAAATGGGCAGGAAAGCATTTATCTACTTTGATTAATGTAGGTCTTTTTTTTTTTTTTTTTAACTGAATTCTGGATTTGGGGTTGCTCTGTAGGCATTCGAGAATGGTGGCTGGATAAGCAGGATTGTGTACTGTCCTCTGGAGCCACTTTGTGTACAGTCATTTGCAGCAAAATGACAGGAGTAAAGACTTGACTCCTGGTATACATGTTTGCAGCGTATTACTGAAGTAGGGTCACCCCTCTGCCCTTGCACACTCAGCATCGACGAGTGAAATGTGAAAGATGAGCATTATCAAAGTTAGGAAATTTTGCTTTAGTTAATATGTTTTGCTTAATTTTCCTTATTTACTATAAATCTGTACATCTCAATAGTTCTGCTATCAGTTTTCCCGTGTGTCTTCTGGAGGTTAAAACGTTCCAGCATTTAGATACAATTTAAATGAGGACCTGTCCAATTACTAAAGGAGTTCATCTTCAGTAAAATAATTCCTTTCTTTCCTCCGTCCTTCCCTTCTCTCCTTCATTCCCTTTTTCCCTCTCTCCCTTCTTTCCTTTGTAAATAAACTTGACTCTGGCTAAATGTGTATGACGTGACACTAAATAATTCCACGTATAGAAGTGTTTGAAAGCAGACAAAATCAGTCGAAGGTGTCAGAAGTTGGGCTTGTGGCCACCTCTGGGGGAAGGGAGGGTGTGGAGAGATTCTGGAGGCCAGTAACATTCTGTTCCTCGATCTGGGTGCCAGTTACAGGGATCTGTTTACTTTGAGAATATTAAGGTACACACATAACAGTTTGTGTCCTTTTCTGTATACATGTCACATTTAAACAAAAATTTCCAAAAGAGTAAACAGTACCTGATCACGGCTACCCACAGAAACTTATTATCCCCTCAAGAAATGTGTCTTATGTACGTGTTTCTTGTTTTCTCATTTACCTTCAAAGTATATTTGCTAGAGCTCAATGTTAAATTCTATGTGAACAAAAAATCATCAAGTGAAGAGGGAAGCTTTGGCATTCACCACTTTCAAGAACAGTCGTGAAGACACTAGCTCAGCCTTTCAGGAAAAGAGCAGTATTTTCCAGTCTTTTTGTTTTGCCCATTTCTACACTATTGGGCAGAGGGTACTGTAGCTTTACGGGTGCTGAAAATGCTGAACTGTCAATATTTCAGTCTCGTCTGGCTTTTGGTACCTACGTGTAACCTCCTAGCACAGCACTTTCAGAAAGGGCATGGTAAAAAGGCTGCAGCCCGTATGCAAAGGAGATCCATCAGCAAACATGTAATATTCATAAGCAGAATCAACCAGCAAAAACGCTGATTATTTTAGGGTACTGGCAGCACAAGACGTCAGAGCTAGGAGGAGCCACTGTTTGAAGATGGGGGAAGTGAGGACCAGAGAGATGAGCTGACCTGCTGTAGTGGTGGAGCTGGGTTAATTAAGAGCAAACAGTTAATACTTAATGGTGCTCTCGTTCCAAAGTCAACCACGGAACAATAGGTCTTCTTTGCTCAATCCTGCCTATTTATTATTACTTAGACTATTTTCCCTGGTTCTGGAAACAGGAATAATTCATACAGAAAACTTCCTCTCCCGGGGATTTACTTGTTTATAATTATACCGAAGATGCATTTCTGACTACATATTGTAAAGTTGCTACCTACCCCCTATTTAAACGGAAGGGATCTGTACTTTTAAGATAATTTCATCTTAACCCAGGTTCTGTCTTCAGTGAATAAAAAGACGTGTAAGAATTAAGGAAAACAAAAGTAGAATGACTGAAATTGTTAGTGAGGTAAATCTGAAACCTGCTTGGCACCGGCTAGGCCTATAAGGGTTCCGAAAGACAGAACCAGTTAAGATGCCTGAGGGCAAATCAGTCAACACCAAAGAGTTAAAAAAAAAATGAAAGCTGAACAGGAAAAATGTGATTCTAAATGTTACCTCAGAAGCATTCAGAAGGAACTACCCAAGAAGAAAAAACAAAACTTTAAACGAGCAATTCAATTTTCCTCTCTCAGTGGTTTCACGACAAAAACAAAGCAAAATAAAAATGGGCTAAGGAATTACCAGGTACCAACTATTAGGTATAAAATAAGCTACGGGGACGTGTCGCGCAGCCTGGGGAACAGAGTCAATATTTTGTAATGACTACAGATGGAGTGTAATCTTTGAAAATTGTGACTCTTTATGTTGTGTACCTGTAACGTATGGGTTTTGTACATCAGCTATACTTTAATTAAACAAACAAACAAAAAAAGCAAAATAAAAATGTATTCACAGGGCTCTCAGAAACTCACTCAGTATTTGAAAACTGAGTGAGTCTTCAAGTAAAGTCTTCAAAGTCAAGTCCTGAAGACTTTACATTTCGGCCCCAGTTGTCAGATCACAGACGCTAATGGGGATTCATCCCCACCTCCCCTTTATCTCTCACTCGGAGTAGAAGGGACCAAGAGAGGGACAGGAGGAAGGGGCGAGTAATTGAGAGGGGCAGAAAGGACTGTGCCGACCTAACTACAAACTTCAGGTGACAACTAAGCCACTGGGCTCTTCTGGAAGAACTGGAACTGACGAAGGAAGCCCACCACCAGTGGTGTTAGAAGCCCAATGTCAAATTTCATTTTCTTCTGGAACATATATAATAAGGCTGTATGTCAATTATACTTCAATTAAAAAAAAATAGTTTTCCTTTTTTTCTGCCTATTTATTTTAGACAGATGGTCACGGACACTATGAAGATGAGCTATAAGTGCAAAAAAATATATAGGCGTATACACATATGTATATCCACGTAATATACACATATGTCAGTATACATATGCACATACACATGTAACATGAAAATGCCACGAGCACATGAAAAAGCTAAGTAACTTCATAGTTACAAAAGAAGCAACTCCAAAATATGTAAAAAAGGCAAACACACAGAAACAAGGCTCAGCAAGGAACAAGCAGAAGCCAAGCACGCGCGAGCGGGGACGCCAGAGCTGAGGGTCTCATTACCTGCGACGGCACAGTCTGTGAACTGTTCCCCGATAGTCGCTAACAACAACTCTTTCCAGACTGTGGACTGGTGTGGGAAAAGAACAAAAAGCAAAGCAAAAGAAAACCAAAGAAAAGGAACACATATACATTTTTAAACAATTATCTGCAGGAGCTACCCAAGTCACAGTTTCTTTAACCTCTCACGCCCTTTCCACGCCCGTATCTGGAGCCCGCAGACATCGCTGAATCACAGGCGTAAACACCCACGTGGTGGCGTATGTTTGTACTGTTTTACACATCGCTTTGCACAGAGAGATACAAGGGATCCCAAGTCACAAACTCTGTGTCCACAAAGCTGTGGGGTCCGAAGCTACAGAGCTAATCTCTAGTGCCACCTCTGACGAAGTTGAGAGCAGCGTGGGGAAAATGCACTCAAACGACCTACACTTTTCCAATTTCTTTGCCTCTCACTGATTCAAAATGTATCAGCTGGTTATAAGTGAATGCTATTAGGACCATCCTTCTCTTCAATACCCTTTCCTGCTTTTCCAGCAGTTTATAAGGTACTTCCAAGGTTACACAAGTGAAGAACACTTAAGGAAATTTCTGGTTTACTGACTACCAGAGACTTGCAGATCTCCATTCACTTGAAGGCATTTTGTTTCTGCTAAGTGACTGAACTGTGGTGTGTGTGCGTGTGCGTGTGCGTGCACATGTGCATTTCCCTGGAAGAATCAGTGCACGCTCTAGTCCACCTCTTCCCTATGAGAAAACCTGGAGCCTCTTCTGCTGAAGACCCCCTAATGCCATCCAATCAACAGCCAGCATCCACGCACAGGTAACTGGAGGTCTCCAAGTTCTTTCCAGTTCCTCTTCCTCGAAAAGTTCTTGGTTCCGTATCTCTTCCGTGTCTTGGTTCACAGGCCCTGAACTCCACCAGAACCGGGTTTGATTCCTGACAGCCGGCTTAAAGCTGTACCCCGGGCAGGCTTATTAGCCTCTCTGAGCATCAGTTTCCTTCAGTGAACAGGGAATAATAATAGGACCGACCTCCCAGGGCTGTTGTGACCATGAAATTAGTCAACAAATGTTGCGTTCGACGGGCTCCGTACTGTGATTGCACCAACAGCACTGGAGATTTAAGATCCATTCCATAAACAGCTGCGTGTTTGCTCTGGACCAGGCGCCCACTAATGTATTAACTATAATGAGAGTGTGTATTATCATGTTCTAATGAGCTGAAAGCAGCCTCACTGAATTTTTAACCAAGACCACAGCAGTCAACCATCATGGCTTTTCACTCTCAAGGAGGGTTTTCTTTTCTCTTTCCTAGACCCTCCGTCTGGTCTACCTGTCTCCCACCTAGAAACCATCCCTTCTGTTTTTTATCTGTCTCATCTGCAGTCTCTTACGCTATTAGGAACAAAGATGAGGGTGTTGAGAGGAAGTTAGGGGGAGGGGATGTTCCCTCTCCTGTTGTGAATTCAGAGGAGGCTGACCCACCGGGTTCCCACCGGTCAGCAACAAAGAGAGGGCTGAGCTGCTTGGGATGAGGACACTTGTGCAGATGTGAAAGCGTTATTATTTGCGACTGAATGTGGTCAAGTGAGCTGACAAGGAGGGAGGACAAACTTGTCTTTCAGCTACCTTTCATCCAACGCTGACGTCATGATTGTTTCTACCAGAAGTCAATGTCTACTGCAAGTAAATACAGAACATGGCAAGGAAAAGGTGTCCTTATGGAAATTCAAAACAACTTTCTCTCCTTTCAGGGGGGCAGGAAGAGCTTCACAGGCCTTGCTTGTTTTTTTGTTTGCTCCCCTGACGTTTTAAAAATTATAGATGCCAAATACTAGCCAAATCTCGCAGCTATGCATCTTAACGATAGTTTGCACCTTTAACAAACAAACTGGGTCATATCTTTCGGTGTGTGCTCATCAGGAAACAATGCAAGGTCAAGCCTATGGGTCCCTGGAGATGTTTCAATCTTTTGAGCTCGTCCACGTGAAAGAAACCATGAAAAGGTGAGACTCGGGAGCATGTGTCCTTTCATCCATTTTCAAAGGCGGCTTAAGAATAGATTTGAATGCTCTTTTCAGTCGGTACAATGAATTAGAGCCCACTCCCGGGAAACCCAGGTTTCTGAGGCTTGACCACTGCCAACCAGCGGCCGAGCAGGCTGTGCCATTAACCAGGGTTTCATCAGCCCCAGAGGGAGACTGGACACGGCCTCGCATGAAACCCCAAAGGGCGGTGAGATGCAAGGCCTCCCACACATCCCCACTCTCTGTGCCAGGGTCATTCTCAGAAGTGCTTGTCGCCCCAGTGGGGAAGGGACGAGCCTTTGCTGGGAAGGATCCTGCTTCTCACTACGTAGACCCACTTCCACATGTCAGTCATGGCTGTGGAGGACATGATAGCCCTAATCAGCTTTTCTGTAAAGTTTATAGGCATGTAGCTGTTCAGAACTATATGATACAGTCACACTCTTACACCATTTCTACAGAGACTCACAATGCATTTTCAAGGTGACAGTGTAAGGCAGAAAACCCCCAAGGTCAGAATAGAACTTCTCACCCCCAGTCCCATTCTGACTCTACCAGGCGGACTGTCTAGAACGCACAAGAGGTTCATCATAAGCTGTCAACAACCCCGAACTTAGCTTCTAGAAAAGGATGAGAGCAAACCTACCGTGCTGTCCTTGGGAACTTTCATCTTCCATACGCCACCCTTTGCATTACTCTCCTCTTCCCTGGATCAAAGACCAATGTTCACAGTTACACTCATGGATTAAGTAGCTCTACATACATCTAGTTCAACAATGGATGACAATAAAAACAAAAAACAATGGAGCATTCTGCAATAAACTCTCCCCGGCTCGTTTTACTAGAAACAGAAGCAGATGAAAGAAAAAGGAAGGGGATGGAGATGGGGAGGGAAGAAGGTGGGATTCAGTGGCCAAAAGGGTAGGGAAGGTGATGGGCTACCAGGTTCTCATCCTCAAGGAGCTGGTGAGGAGAGGTTCCCTAGACCCCCTGGGGTGGACAAACTAATACAAGTGCTTCACATGTGAGAAGGCCTTTACATTTCAATGTCATGCTCTTGACATCGCCTCATCTGATTCGCATTTCAGTCTTGTGTCATAAGCCTAATAGGGGACTCAGCCCCGGTAGAGGACATCTGCTGTCTCCCTGTGTAGTAACTGCTCCCTCTTCTGGCAAGAGCACCCCAATTTCCCTTTAAGGAGCTACTTGTCCCCTACTCTTATGCCAGACCCTTTCTGATATGGCTGATTCCATATCCTAGCTTTAAAGGTGGGCTTAGGACCCAGACACTTATGACTTCGTAGTCTTTATGATTGGCCAGGATGGAAAGGCAACCCACGCTGGGCCGATGAGAGCCTGCCCTGGCATTTTACTGGAGCTGGTGAATGCTGACACTGACAAACTTGTAGGGCTTAAGACTGGAGCTTATAAAAGCCATTTTGTCACCACAAATGGGAAAACCTGCCTGAAAATTAAGCCAAGGCAGAGAAAAGCAAAGCAAGTCTGACGGAGAGTGTCAGATTCCTAAGAAGAACTGAGCACCCAGATCTGCCTGAAATCAGCCCTACCAGTAGACTGTTTCAGTTACAGAAGCCAAAAGATTCCTTTTTTGGGCTCAGTTTACATTTCTGCCATTTGCTACCAAAGAGCTAAGATATATTCCCATTTTATTAATGAGTAAATGGCTTAGATCAGTTGAGGGACATGATGCAAGGATTTACTACTAGTTGGGACTCCAGCCTAGGCAAATTGGCTTACTGTCCTCCACCCTCAACACTACTCCAGCTATTAAAGAAGAAAGACACCTTCCCCTCAACCCTGGGCCGTGATCAGTATCATACGCTTTCTACACATGAGGTATGTCTGAGGTTATATGATCTTTGTTCATATAATAGATGTGGGTACCACATCTGTTCCCTCATCTCCCCTCCAGCCTATAAGCTTTTTCACTCCACTGTCCAGGTCATTATTGAACAAGTGAAAGAACAAACCCAAATGATGCCACACCCCGATACAAAGACCTGCACGGCACCTTCAGTGAGCTAATGAAGACCTATGTATTGTGAGACTGCAATGGGGTCCTCCATGGGCGGACGCTGAGACACCTGCTCATCACTCTGGAGCACAAGGGGAAAGGGGTAGAGGGAAGGGGTCTATTTCAAAATTAAATCATGGCTAAAATGACTGTGCGACACCACCAGGAGAAAATTACTTTGGCATTCCAATTTGGCATGATGTTATTTTATTAAGTTCACAACCATTTCCCTCCCACCTTAACCTCAAACTATACAGAAGACACTTACCAAAGTGGCCGCCTCTCTCCTCTCATTAAATGATAACTACATCTCAAAGGCAGGCTAGTCACAGGAGGAATATTATTGTACACACTCCAGAATATCTTTAAAAGAAAAACACTTTGTTTAATACACCCAGTATTGACTTACTGTGCTTATAAAATTAATGCATTAAAGCTTATAAAATTCATGCATTAAAGAAAATAAATCAGATCTCATTAAGTCCTACCCATTCAAACTAGATTTTTCTTAGTATTCTTCCTAATTTTCTGCTAGAAAATGTAACATAACATTAAAGAATGTTCTTTTCTGAAGTCAGGCTAAGTTGTATGCTTCAGGAAGCTATGGTTTAGCAAACCTTCCTATGCAATGTATCTCCACATAAAACAGGGTAAGGATCTTGCTAATGATTTTTCTGACAGGTATATGGCATCCAATAAAAGCCTATAGTGCTGAATATGTGTACTGAACCATATTGCCTCATGACACTGACTCTGTCTTCTTTCTAAGCCTAGAAAGAGTCTGTTACACTTTGGATTGGGGGATGGGGTACAGAGGAGGCAAAGAGGAATCACCTCATGTGCTCTGTCCCCCTTCCTTTCCTCTCCCAGGAGGAAAAGGAAATAGCTCAGCCGCCAAAGCCACAAGTTGCCCAAGATGCACAGTGTTAGGAATTCCATGATTGTGTGTTCTCCAAACTCATATAGTGAAACCCAAGCCCCCAATAGGATGGAATTAGGAGGTGGGGTCTTCGGGCATAATTAGGCCATAAGGATGGAACACCCCCCCCCCCCAATGATGGGATTAGTGTCCCAATAAGAAAAGGAAGAGAGTTAGCCCTCTCTGTCCACCACGTGTGGATATAATGAGAAGACGCCTATCTGTCTATAAGCCCAGGAAGACTGCCTTCACCAGGACTTGACCATTCTGGCACCCCTGATCTTGAACTTGCAGCCTGCAGAACTGTGAGACATCAATGTTTGTTGCTGAAGCCACCCAGTCTATGGTATTCTGTTATAACAGCTGGAACTAAGACACAGGGTGGCTGGTAGCCAGAAACAGATTACATAAAAATAATAGAGTAATAGTAACAATGAGAGTAACAGCAGCAACAGTAATAGGGCCAGGATTTGGTCTCTGACTTTTTTTTTTTTTTTTTTGCGGTACGCGGGCCTCTCACTGTTGTGGCCTCTCCCATTGCAGAGCACAGGCTCCGGACGCGCAGGCTCAGCGGCCATGGCTCACGGGCCCAGCCGCTCCGCGGCATGTGGGATCCTCCCGGACCGGGGCACGAACCTGTGTCCCCTGCATCGGCAGGCGGACTCTCAACCACCGCGCCACCAGGGAAGCCCTGGTCTCTGACTTTTACATGTTTATGCAATTTATCTTAATGACAACCTAACTAAGAGGTACAATTATTATTCTTGTTTTATAGATAAGGAAACTGAGGCACACGGACTAATCCTCCCAAGCATCACTGTGTGCTATGACCACGAGGATTAGGACAAGAAATGAGTTTTTACAAAGAAGAAAAACCCTTCCCAGCTTGTTTGGAACGGTACCAGGAATCTCTACGCTACCAACTCTATGCACAGAATTACTATACAAATGAAAAATATCACTATGTGTGGTGAAGTAAGTCAAGGGTGGTTGTCTGGGTCTCCTAGTGGATCTGAGGAGAACAGAACAAGCAATAGGACAATTAGAAACATGAATCCAAGGGCATCATGAACAGAGCGGCATAGGTGGAATGAAATTTTATCGATGTTGAATGAGAATCCTTATGGGTTGTTTGAGCCCACGTTGTATGAAAACTGGAGCCAAATTAACTGCAAGGCCAGCAACAGGGAATGATAAGATGAAACTGAAGGCAGAAGAAAACCACAAAAACCACCTGACAATAGATTTATTAAGAATACCTTGTAAGAACCTGCCACATAGTACGGGGAACTCTACTCAATACTCTGTAATGGCCTACACGGGAAAAGAATCTTAAAAAAAAAAACTGGATATAAAAAAAAAAGTGGATATATGTATAACTGATTCACTTTGCTGTACACCTGAAACTAACACTTGTAAATCAACTATACTCCAATAAAAGTTATTTAAAAAAAGGATATGAGGAGAAAAAATTTTTTTAAATGCTAGGAAAAAACAAAAAAATAAACAAACAAAAAGAATACCTGGGGTCCCTTATACTAAAATGGTGCTAATGTAGGAAGTAACTGAAAATAGCTCTGTAGTAACAGTAGATGCTCAGACATCTGTCTTTGTGGAGATACCCGCCTTATAAATGGTTTGCTATCAGTGCAAATAATAAGATTACTCCAATATTTCAGTTATAGCCTGTGGTATGGGTGTGAATAGGCAGAGCTGGAATCTGAGGCCAGGCAGTTGGATTCCAAAACCTGTACCCTTAACCACTAAGCTATTTCCTCTGCAGATATTACTACATATTTTAGGCACATCTTTCTCCAGTCCTAGAAGCCATGGACCAGGTCACGAGGTCATGGACGAGGTCACAGAGTGAGGGGCACCTGTTGAAGATGTTTTCCCACCAGCACGTGCCCTTCATCACACTGACTATGCCACTGCCTTAGCTCTAGCCTAGGACTTCTGCAATGATGTGGCAATGACCTGTGCAGAATTTATGGACACACTTATGCTAGAATATACATCCCTGCTTCCACCAAGAGGACTTTGGTGCCAGCAAACTTCAAGTCTCCTAAAAGGCCAGAGCACCTGCCCTCACACCCTTGCCAAAGTTCTCAAATCCTAACTTTTCACCCAGTGTTTGAAGCACCTTGGAAAACACAACAAAATGCTTCTCCCGTTCCAAAGGTGAGAACATCACACTAAGGATCGTGCTACAGTGTGTAGCTTTAGAAGTTTCTCTTGAAAACACAGACAACTGATTTTGTTAGTCTTGGCAAATGTGAGAGGAGGAGATTACAGCCCAAGAAGGTACAGTGAGAGACTTCACCCTGACCTAATGTACTCATTCAAGTGCATATCTGCATGTTTCTGCATGAACACAAAATGAGAGTGAAATATGCGGTGACCTCATGGAAAAGACCCCCATTAAAGTCCGTGGCACTAAGTCGGTCTGTTTCCATATTGCAAACCTCACGCAGTGTGTAGAATACTCGTCAAGCATGTATGATGGCAAAAGAACTGAAGGAAGGAACCCGGCATCACACAGTCTTTGGACCTTCTTCCTCCCCTGCGGAAGCGAAAGCGCTGTTTCACTGGGAACTTGATAATTCTTGGTCATATTCTCTGTAACATACTTTTATGTTTGTTAAATCATCTAAATTTTACTACAGATAGAACCTTGCAAATAGATTTCAAAAGCCCTTAGACTTATAATTAATTCTAAGTGGTCTGCAAACAGTAGATTGCAGTAAAGCGAAGCACAATGTTTATTAATAATAATGAAGTGTTTTTTTCAAAAGCCTTAATGACAACCCGAGGAGAGGGAGGGAAGTCAGGCATCACTTATTCAGTCAACATGTGTGGACACCAAGGAGGGCAGGGCGCTGTGGTGAGTCCCAGGTGTGCTTAGATTCACTAGACAATGGTGTCCACTTAACAAATCCCCAACCTACTAGTCCTGACTGAAGCAATTATGCTCCTCCCAACAGTCCTTTGCCAAATAGATAATCAATCATTACCAGGCAAACTGGCAAATTTCCTCATTTTTTACTAAATGCTTTGAAGGAAAAAAAAAAAAAGAGAATATACTTGAAAATACTTGAGAAGAAAAGATGCCATGTGGTGACAGACAACATGGTGTTAAAAAAAAAAAAGAAAAAAGAAAGAAAGAAAGAAAAGAAAAACATGCAGCAAATACACCTCCAAAAAACCCAACAAATCCAGCATTTCTTCTGCAGGTCACAGCATATAAATCTTTGAAAGTATTTCTGAAATTTTAAACAAACATTTTCATTCCTTAGGTATTTCTAATTGGCTGGGGCTTGCATCCCACCAAGTAAATCAATGGTTTATGGGAAGGGCAGAGCCCAGAAGAAAGGCAACTGAAGAGCTTAATGGATGTTTTTAAATTCACAGCAGATACAACAGGCTGAAAGCAAAGTGTTTCTGACCTGGGAGAGCCAGGTAGTGGAGAGAGAAATGGGTTTTGCTTTGCATTCCAAAGGTCTTAAAAGTTTGGAGGACTGATAGGGGAGTGGGCAATTTCTCACCACGCAGTTAAGTCAATGAATGAAAAACAAAGTCTGAGTCAGGGAGCTAAGTGGGGTTCACACATTGAGAGAACAGGAGAAAAGCTGGGGGAAACAGCAGAGCAGTGTGTATTCGGCTTCCTGGGTAAGGCCCATAGGTATATGTTTATTGATGTTAATATTTTTCAGTGCACAGGGCTTTCACTTTGGTGAAAACCCAAAGACGTGATTGGACTCAGAAGCTTATACACCATTTTAACAAAAAATGATAAATTGTGGAGTGACCAGACAAAGGAAAGGGGGTCTGGGGCCCCTAGAGGTGGTATATGGTGTGACTGTGCTGAGGAAATACAGCTTAGTATTCGCTTAGTAGGTTTGTTATGCAGACTCAAGGGGTAAGAAAAAGGGATACCTTTACAAATGTAAATTTATGTCACCTTTAAAAGGGTAATTTATGCCCTGACTTCAGGCAGATAGAGGAGGTCAGAGAGCTCCTCCTGGCTCTGCTGTTTTTCAACTGCCTTGAGTTCAAAGTAATTCTTAAGCTCAAGTGCCGTTTTTGGGGTGGCATATTCTGATCCCCCTTGAGAGACCAAGTTTTACATCTGAAGTGACTGAATCACTTTCAGTTTACCAGATTTAATCTCCCACCCCACCTGCACAGCGGCTTCCACTGCCAACATGCCAGCAGACAGGATCCAGGTACTTGGACTTCATTTCTGTTTCTGCACAACTGGGCTGTGACTATAATGATGATCCCATCACGTACCCCATGAATAAATTAAATGACAGCTACATAATCCTGTTATTCTCGATACTAACCTTCACTAAACAGAACTATGAAGTAGACCTGCCTGCAGGGCTTTCCCTCTCTTTTTTCAGGAGGGAGTTTCTCTCTTTCTTCCCTGGACCCTGTCCCTTCACCCAAATGGTTCACTGCAGGTCATTCTATTGCAGGATGCCACCCACCGTGGGCTGCCCTGCTGTGTTCCAGGGCAGTGACGACTTTGAATCAATCTTTCTATCATTCTCCATTATCGGTCCTGACCTATAAAACCTCTCCTCCCAAAAGGGACAGCCCTCCTTTCCCAATGATTTGCAAAGCAATCTGCTGCCCTACCTTAATGACCTGCAAGAGCACAGGAGCTCCACAACCTTCTGATAAGGGATGATGCCTTGATATCACCGGCCATACACAAGTATAGAAGGAAGATTCTCTTCATTTTAAGAGATTGTATCTATGTTTCTCTGAAGACCTTCTGTTTATGATAAATGATGCTGGATATCCATTTACAGAAGAAATATGAAGCTTCTGTTTTCCGTAAATTTAAGTAAAAAGTCGGTCAATTTATGGGACCACTGCATAGGACATAGAACAACAGGACACAGTGTGGCAAAACCTTGAACGTGATACCTGAGGTGGGTTAGAATGCTACACAGGAATGAGTTTTCAGGGCTGGAATTTTGGTCTTGTGGTAGCAAGGGAGGATCCCCTGCAAATCGTTACCTGGCCGGTAACTCCCTTCTGCCACAGGTAAAATCAGGCTTGGTCAGAAGCTGTGTTCTATTCCACGCTGCATGCATTTAGGACATAAAAACACAGAAGAAATGTGGAAAACTTTGAAATGTTTACAAAAGAGTAAAAGGAATCAGTAAGTGCCTGGAAAACACATCTAGATGAAACATGGAATTTTCCAAGAAAGGCAGGTAAGTAGGGAACAAATTTAACTCCAACCAGAGGGCATTACTGGTGGCTGTGATGAGACTGTCCTCAGCAGGGGTCAGTGGGCCGGCTGGAGACACAGGCCTCCCTCACTCCTCCGTCAGGGTGGACCAAAAGCAAGAGAATGGACCTAGAAAAGGAGGGAGTTCCGGTCCCAGAGCACAGCGCGATTGGCTGTTTCTGCCACTTTTCGGGCCACTTACCTCCCAGCCTCAGCCCCTCCAGCTAATAAATGGGGATAACAATTCCTCTGCCACCCCCATCAGCATCTCTGATTTGCTGAGGGCCTCAAAGTACAAAAAGACATATTATTCAATGTGTCCTTATGGAAAACAATCATTAATACCACATGATAACTACACTGCATCTAAACACAGATGACGGAAAAACAGACACGATTAGGGACGTAATTTTTTAGTGCTGACGGAGCGAGAGTTCAAGAATCCACATATAACCACAAAATGAAAAGACAGTGGGGCAAAGGCATATCCTCAAATGACTTTAAAATCAGCACCCAGGCTAGTTCTCAAATACTAAGGACTATTCACAGGTATTAAGGACACAGCCTGAAATCCCCAAACTCATCGACAAGTTAAATACATTTTCATAAGTAGAGGTATTCACAGTGGTATAATCTGGGGAATAACTGCTTGAAATAAATCATCTAGAAGTAGTGGTACACAGTTTTGTGATTTAAACCATGACTGAAGAATGTACAAGAAGATGTTCCAGTAGAAGTAGGCAAGTAACGGCAGACGCATTCATTATTATTCTCCAGCACTTACTGGGTGCTTTTTACGTCCTTGTGCCATTTCACTCTCACAACCTCACGATGCAGTTGGTATCACAATTACTCCCATCTTAGAGACGAGCAAACAGATACAGAGAAGTTAAGCAACTTGCCTGAGCTACTAAGTAGCAGATGTGAGACACCAACCCAGGCGGTGTGACCACCCTACACCCAGGCCCACATCCTCCCCGGTCAACCGAGGAAGCTGAAGTGTGGAATGCAACCTTCTGTAAAAGCTGCCAACAGCTGAGGGCTTACTAAGTACCAAGTACTACTAAGAACTATGCGATCTCATTTAACCCTCACTCAACCCTGGGAGGAGGAACTGCTACTATCTGTTTTACAGATGAAGAAACGGAGGAGGACAGACTCATCGGAGATACGACAGAACTTCCTGACCCCTTGGGGCAGTGTTTCATTATCACCCCCCTATGTTGAAGGAGCCCTTTTCCTACTCACTTTCTTGTGAAACTTTAATACCACCAAGAGACTGTATATCTATTTACGTACCGTATGCCTATCTGTGCTTTCTACATAAAAACATCATGATTTTTTTTGGCCACACCAAGAATCAATTTTTGCCGCCATTGAGAATGTGTGGTTACAGCTTAACAGATCATTATGTGAGCAGTCTGCTGTGACAGAAAAGTGGTTCATTTATTAATTTCTCATTCATGCATTTGATCCTTCAGTATTTATGGAGTGAAAGGAACCAGGCACAATACAGTACTCCATTTATATGAGGTTCAATAAAAGACAAAGCCAATGCATGGTGACAGAAATGTGAACAGTGGTTGCTTCCGGTAAAGGACTGGTAGGAAAAGGGCATGAAGAAAACCTTCCTGACAGGATGGAATTTTAAAATCTTGATCGGGTGATAGTTACACGTTTGTGTATCTTTGCCAAAATTTATTAAACTTCTACACTTAAGAGACCTGCATTTACTGAAAAAATTATATCCCAATGAAGTTTTGAAGAAGGTATTTCCTAGTATGTGCCGGCCTGGGTACTTTAAATTGGTCCCTGAAGACCCTATGTCACTTGCTGCCAGATACCAAGGCTCAGCCAATGCTCTGTTGTCATCACACAGGGGCAGGGAAACAAACCAATCCCTCGGTGTAACTTTACCAACGTCTTCCTGGAAACCCAGGCACAGTTGTGATGTGGATCCAATGTCACAATAGCATGGGAAAAGTCTAATGAGGACCTCAAAAAAAAAAAAAAAATCAGTGGGCTCTAAGAACTTCTACGTGAGGACAGGCTTTAGAATCAAGCGCTCTGAGGTTTACACAGCGGTGCTGGGAAGAGGTAACAAGGTCCATAATGTCACCACGGGGAGAAGTGAAGGGGACCCGTTCCCGGACTCTGAGAGCATCTGTCCCTCTGGACGGTGGCCCACGTGCTGTCTTGTGACACTGCTTGTACTTGGCACTGACTGCTTATTTACAACAGCACTGTTATTCTGCTCTCCACACGCTTAGGTCATTTTCTCAAATAGTTCAGAGACAGCCTGTGGTAGGGACTGCGTCTTTACACCCGGCTTAGGGCCCTCTGTGGCCACACGAGGCACTTGACAATCAGATTCCTGGGGCTGCATAACCCTGAGTACTAAATTTCCTGAACCAGATACTGGGAGAAGTGTCTGAAAAAAGATCTCTGTGCAACTCCTGTGCAAGTGAGAGGCTGCCGAAGAGACACCGATCTGTTGGAATTTCTAACACATTAAAAGACTTAAGGGCAGAACACACAATTTAAAACTGGCCCTTCTGGAAAATTCAGGACACACAGTCAATGCAAGTATGAAGCAGCCTTAACAGGCTTATCGTGTATACAACAATGGAGGGGAAGAAACTTGATAGAATTTGCTTTGGAAGAAAACAGTAATGTGATCAACTAAATAAACCAGGTTTTTTTTTTGTTTTGTTTTGTTTTTTTAACGTTCATCCTAAGAGTTGGGTAGAGAAAGAACTAAGAGATCTAAGAGCTTACATTTGCTGGCAACCTACCATGTATCAGGTCTCCTGCTAAGCCTGATAAAGACATCATCTCGTTCGGTCCTCATACCCACCCATGGAGGCAGGTGCTACCATCATACCAGTCTTACACAAATTAAAGGGCTGATCCCTGCCCAGTTTAGGATGATGGAATTTGAACGTGGAGCAGGACATGGGTCCGAGACCTTCCACTTTCAGGCTCAACACTATCCTGCCCTGTGACTTGCAGTAAGCTTGCAGGTGGTACCAGGGCCTCTCACCAACGGCAAACAGAGCCCAGAGAGGGAGCGGCCAAGCTGGTGCTTCAATGAGGACACACAGTGATATCGTCAAAACCACACCAGAGTCACGCGGGTCTGGGAGACGATAAGGTTCCACACGTCACCAAGAGAAGAGCAGGCCATTCGGGCATGTGCTCAGTTGGCCTTTGGGGTAGATGTGGCTGAGGGCTGCTCTGCCAGAGTGGGCATGTGAGCTGAGGTCAGGGCACAGCCCCGGGTGGGCGCTGCCAGCACAGCACAGGTCTCAGGTTGGATGATTAACTGTCCCACGAACAGCAGGTTTCTTGATCTTACCTGTACCGTTTGTACTGTGTAGATTTTCTTCAGATTTGACGCGCACTCAGCTGCTGTGGCACCAGGGAGGGATCTAAGCAAACAGAAGCAAAAGAGCAAAGAAACAAGGAAAATGTTTCAGTGTTCGTGAAACATTCCACAGTGTAATGTAAGTCTGCAGGTCTTCACACAAGTCAGGTCTGAAACCACAGAAGTGGACACTTCTGGGATGCTAGCTAGAATTTAAAATGGGAAACTCCTACTTTGTCAAGTCAGGTGCTCGTGTCTCCTAAAAATAAGCATATTTATCCTGTGGAAGTTTAACAGGAAAACTGGAAATGTAAGAAAGACATTGGAAACCTTAAAATCACATTTTAAAAAATACACAAATAACCATGTGATAGCCAAGCCTTTGGGGCCTAGGACCCTGGATAGGAAACTGGGCCTGTTGTATAGATGACAATGACAATGCAGGGCCTTGACCTGGTTATATGTTTGAAAAATTTGTTACTTCCTTGGTGGTAAATATTCAAGAACTCTTGGGTGACCTTTTGCAAACTTTAAGAAAACATGATTACTAAAAGTCACCGTTTGCCTCACTTGAATTTGCACGTGTTTCCAAATCACCTGCCTTTAGAAAATACTTTCAGTTATTTTCTCGGGCTGATTTAATTAGCTCTGCTGAACTTTGCGGTCAGAGTACATTAATCTTTAGTTTGCCATATGTTCCACTAGATGGCAACATACTACCAGCTCATTCACCAGAAGAGCCATCCACTGAGAATGGCTTCACCCAGCACCATGTCCTGGGTCTGGGGGTAACAGGACGTGGTGTCTTCAATCTGCAGAAGTGAAGCCTCTGCATCCTTGCTACCTTTCCTTTCTCCCTATACTGAATTAGCAGGTCTTGCTCAGGAATGTTGGGGTCCAGCTACATCAGGCCTCAGGTTGAAAAACTCAAGTCATGCTTGACAGCCCCACGTCTGGCTGTAAGAACTAAGAGGCTGGCGGTGAGCGGCAAGCACCAGCTCACAGCTGACCCACCAGGGTCTGGAATCTGTAAAAGGAATGCTCTCTACCAGCCCCTGACCCTCCGAGACACAGTCCCCAGGGGACCTCAAGATGGTGAGCTTCCTGGCAAGAGATGTGCACAAAACTGAGCCAGCTCAGAGGTGGAGGGGATGGCAGCGCAGAGGGCTAGGCCCAGGTGTGGGGCAAGCGTCAGACACCAGGGGCAGAGCTCTGCAGACTACAGTCCCGGCATTATGGACGTGGGTGTCGAACCTGATATAAAAAACCCATTTCTGAACACCGCTCCCTAGCCTGAAGGTCACAAGGAAGCATAATTACGGACTAGTGTGGAGGCAAACAAGCAGGTGGAGTCTGATAAATCAATCTTCCCCAAAGCACCAGGTTTACAACTCTTTTCTAGTTATTATGAGTGTGCCGGACGTTGTCTGACAAACGCAAACCCACAATAACCACCATGACTGCATTCTGCCGCCAGACCTGAAGCCTCAAGTAGCTACGTTGCAGAACGTGAGGAAGAGCGAGGTGCTGGGTCAGCACCTGCGACAGTGGCGTCTGACCCACGATGCATCCGTCGCTCTCTCTGGACTGCCCCGGGAACTACAGTATTGACTTACATAAATACTAATTTGCTATTTGATACAGGTTTTACGCTGTCTGGGGGCTTTAAATTACAAAAGGATTGGGGAAAAAAACTAAACAAAAAAAACCCCAAACCTTAACCTTTTCTGAGTAGGTTTTCACATGCACTGTCTATTGCCTTTATATGAAAATCTACTGGCATTTATGCTAATACCGACTTTTCTTCCTTTGAAGAGTTTAGCTGACTCTCCACCAAATATGCCCAGAAGATATACCCCTGGCTGCCCAAAGCATATAGCAGAATATAGACAGGGTTCTTTCCCTAATGGGGTTGGGGGACAGGGTGGTATAAGGATCCAAAGGTAGGAAATGTCCGTTGCACTTTTTCATTTTTAAAACTGTGTATTTTGAATTTTTACTAATTGTTTTTTTTGCGGTATGTGGGCCTCTCACCGCTGTGGCCTCTCCCGTTGCGGAGCACAGGCTCCGGACGCATAGGCTCAGCGGCCATGGCTCACGGGCCCAGCCGCTCCGCGGCATGTGGGATCCCCCCAGACCGGGGCACAAACCCATGTCCCCTGCACCGGCAGGTGGACTCTCAACCACTGTGCCACCATGGAAGCCCGAATTTTTACTAATTTTTAAAGCTACCATTCAATTTATGACGGTTTAGCATGAGTATAATTTGTGTTCACCTCATACAACATGTCAATTTAAGCAAATAAAACATGAGAATACCACCATTTCACCCAGAAAAAAATATCACTGATAAATCTTTGCTTTATATGCCTCTTTTTAAATGCCTCTGTCTCCACGTTCTGGTCTTTTACTCATATTCTAGTGCAGCAGATAATTATACAAAGTCATTTAGGTCTGTTCAGTTTCACTGCTCTAGGTTTCTGAAGAAACCTCTGTAGTCTCCAGAGTCCAAGAAGGGTTCTAGCATGTAACAAGGAGGCAGCGCTTCGTAGGACAACATTGCCAGGGGCTGACGTGCATGGACTGAATTCTTGCTTGTGTGCTCAGCAAGTCACCTTCATCACAGCACTGAATCCTCGCAAGCCTGCGTATTCTGATGTCATTATTACTTCTTACCATTTTACAGCCGAGCAGCCCAGTGCCTAAAGAGGTTTGATAAGGTGTGGCCTCAGGACACAAAAACCTGATTTGCATACAGGTGACCTGAGACTTCCTGCTCTTTACCCCTCACTGCTAAACTGTCCAGTCAAGCCATATACACACTTTTTAAAAAAAATAAATTTATTTATTTATTCATTTATTTTTGGCTGCGTTGGGTCTTTGTTGCTGCACGCAGGCTTCCTCTAGTTGCGGCGAGCGGGGGGTTACTCTTCATTGCAGTGTGTGGGCTTCTCATTGCGGTGGCTTCTCTTGTTGCACAGCGCAGGCTCTAGGCGCACAGGCTTCAGTAGTTGTGGCTTGCTGGCTCTAGAGCGCAGGCTCAGTAGTTGTGACGCACGGGGTTAGTTGCTCTGCGGCATGTGGGATCTTCCCGGACCAGGGCTCGAACCCGTGTCCCTTGCGTTGGCAGGCGGATTCTTAACCACTGCACCAGCAGGGAAGCCCCTATACACTTACATTTTTTAATGGAGTTTTATAATTGACTCTTGGTGTGTTCTCATCAAGGTGGCCGTTTTTGCTGAATCCTACTTTTAATACAAGATTGTGTCCACGTTATGTTCTTCGAATAGTCTTTCCATCAGATCAAGGCAGAGAAGGTCCTCACTAAAACCAACAGGATCACGCTCAACAATAGCTCTATTCTGCTTAACATCTTAGGATGCTGATGTATTGGTGTTTGAAAGGAAATGTGTCAGCTTCTATGGAAAATGACTTGCCTAATTTCTTTTTTTTTTTAACATCTTTATTGGAGTATAATTGCTTTACAGTGTTGTGTTAGTTTCTGCTGCATAACAAAGTAAATCAGCTATACATATACATATATCCTCATATCTCCTCCCTCTTGCATCTCCCTCCCTCCCACCCTCCTTAGCCCACTCCTCTAGGTGGTCGCAAAGCACCAAGGTGATCTCCCTGTGCCATGAGTTGCCTCATTTCTTAATGAAGGAGGTTGGATTCTCTAATTTTCAAGGTTCCTTCCAGATGCTGGACAGTTTTATGTATATCCAGGTGTCAAAATAAGAAAAATACTGTTGGAACTTCTGACAGTAGTGAATCGTTGGCTGGCTTGGCCAGCGCAAGGAAAGCCATTCTCCTGCAAGCCAAATGTGATCCAGACAGTCACTAGAAAACATTAAAAAGCCTATACCTCGTGCCTGAACCTCAGCCATCCTTAGCAAACAGAACTGGGCCATATCCACAAAATCGATTTTAAAAGGGAAAACAAGCCGAGATTCGTAAGTGATCTGCCTTGTAAACAGGTCAGTCTGTACTGGACTTGCTGATTCAACAGTGAACTGTACCATCTACAGTTACTGTTTCTTAAAGTAGCAGTGTGGGCAGCTGCTGGCAAAGCTGCAGCCCCGGGAAGCAGACAGCCGGCAACCCTCTCTTCCCTGTTCCTCTAACAGATACTTGCAGCAACTGGGAGGGAAGTGTGTGTAGTGGATTTCAATGAAAGAGACTTGTTTTTTTTTTTTTTTTTTTTACTGGTATCATACATACAGTACATTCTCACATCTTTAAAAAAATCTTTTGACTTCCTTCATGTTACAAACCCAAACCTCTCAACGGAACCCTAACCAAACCCTCTCCCTGCAGACCAAGGGTGCTCATCTAGGTAGAGGTGATGGGGCCTCTGAGGAGAAGACATCTGGCAATATCCAGAGACATTTCTGGTTATCACCACTTGAGGGGTGCTGCTGGCATCGAGTGGGCAGAAGCCAGGGCTGGACAGGATAGCACCCGCAACAGAGGGTGATCAGGTCCAAAATGGCAAGAGTCCATGCTGAGAAACCCTGCCGTTTACGTGCAACAAACAGCCTAAGAAGACCTATAGTCTATTTAACCACCAAAGATTCATTGCACACCTCTTTTAGCTGACGAGGAGACAGCAGTGTTCATTCGAGACGAAGCCCTTGTCCTCATGAAGCGTATGCTCTAGAACTGGCACCCCTGCCTCTCTGAATTTCCCAGATTCCTGAAGGCAAAGAAACAATGTTTAGGTTCCTCTTTGTTGGCCTGGGAGGCAGGGAGTGTGAAAGAAAGTTGAGGGAGGAATATACCAGTAATATAACATTGAATGTGTCCATTCCTGGAAGGCTATACGGCCAAAGCTGTGGACAATCACAGAACCAAGGAATCAGGACCTACTTTCACATTCTTTGAATACTATGTCACCCTCTCACAGGACACAGCTGGAGCTGGGAACACAGCAGTGGAACAAGAAACGCCTCCTGGTGGATCAGGTTAAGGAGTTTGAATTGTTCCACTAGGAGTTTCCCCTCTGATTTAATGATAGCAATATAGTAATGGCTTCCTTTTACTGAGCACGTACTATATGAGAGGGGTTTGCATATAGATCTCTAATCCTTACAGCAAGCTTGCCAGGTTGGTATCATTATCTCCATTTACAGACTAGGAAACAAACTCAGTGAGCGTGTTTTTGAGGAGCAGATCTGGGTTCTTTCCTTGGTCTCTCTGGCTCTGATGCCCACGATCTTCCTCTTGGAATGAGGACGCTTCTCAGTAAAACACCAAGCAGTCACTGTGAGCATGGGTGGTCACAGACAGCACATCTTCCGCCAAATCCCCCTCTCAGCCCTTCTTAGGTTATCTACTCCATCCTTGGGCCCACCCACTGCCCTTGCCACTCACTCTCTCCTCCACCACCACCACCCATTTAGCCACACTGCCTGGGGGGGGGCAGGGGCTGGGGGGGAGAAGCAGAGACGCGGGACAGGGTTAGACGCCACCAGAACCCTTGGCAATAATGATACCCCAAAACGTGATACAAGGAACACAATTCGGGAAGAACGCATTTACAGGTCATCATTTTCTGAGGCTGGACATGAGAGGAAGATAATTTACCAAACAAAAGCCAAGCTGGGCTGTGGCAGGAAGGCAGGAAAGCAGAGGGCTTGAGAGGATGGTCTTTGAAATCGACAGAACTGAGTTCCAGCTCTGCCAGCCACCCGCTGTGTGACAAGCCTGACTCTCCTGACCCTCGCTTCCCCTTTCTGAGAATGGTCTCTATCCCTACTTAGACTGCTACTTAGACTGCAAGAGCTAAGGCGCATAAAGTATTTACACAGCAACTGGCATCTAACAAGCAACAGGGGCTGTCGTCACCAGCGGCAGCAGCAAGAGCACAAGAGGAACAGAGGGGAAAGCCATCACAACTAAGAGACACCGAGCACATTTTCTAATCTGTGGGACCAAGGGCAAAAATCCCAAGAAGTCTGTGAAAGTGACACAGCGCTGAGAAACCCCTGGGTCCATCCTTAGGAAAGAAAGCGCATCCGGTGCCAGTCTCTCTGGGCTTAAGGCCACAGCTTCCAGGAGCTGCTTCCATTTGGACCTGGCGAATCCAGAAGCTGTTATGGTTAAGGCAGGAGTGGGGAGGGATCCTCCGAGGTCTGCCAAGTAGATGATTAGTGTAAGATGTCAGGGGAACTCTTAATGTTACAAAATCCCCAAGTCCAGCTTTATAGTTCCCCCCGTGTGTCTTCAATTTAATCACGGAATTAGAGCAAATGCATCTTAAGATTCTCTATGCAAAACTGGTTACAATCCCTTTTCATTTGGGGAATTAGGAGAAGGCAGGAAGTTCAATAAGTTGGACCAACTATTCAACTTAAACGGTTTCCAGGCACGTAACCACCATTTGCATGCAATAATTCAATGTGTTGTTTACAAATCATCTTTATCTGTTCATTAAAGCAGGTTCCTGAGAATCTTGCCAAGACAGAACTCATTTAGCTCAATTTGAGTCTGAGATGCTTCAAAGCATTTTTATCCTCTCTCTTATTCAAGAGATACTTACTGTGCTCCCAGTAGGTGAAAAGATCACACAGCGTGGGCTACATGCATGCATCGTTAATCAAACACCGTCAGGTAAATAACGGTTGCAACCCCACTCTGCAGATAAGCAAACTAAGTCTCAGGGTGGCGACTTGCCCAAAGGCTCACAGTTGGCTAACAGGAGAGCTGGTACTTGAACCAAGGGTCCCTGGCAGCCTGGCTCTTTGTCAGGAGCCTGAACTAACCACTTCCAGCAGGACGCCCTACCCTGCTTGGTGCTGCGAACACAACGCGGCCCCAAATACATTCTCAGCTCGCCTGCACCTTGCAACCCTCAACCCTGACTTCCCAGCAGTCCAAACGTGCCTTCTCCATTAAACCTCATCTGGGTGCTGCAGGCTAAGCTCAGGAATAAAATTCCTGGGTACAGATGCCTTTGTCAGTACCTCAGAAATTATCTTAACCATTCCTTAGCAGACCACAGCAACACTTACCAGGGACCTGGATTTCTGGAGATGCTTCCTACAAAGGAAAGAAGGTGAAAAGGCTTCCCCAAACCCTGCCCACATCCCTGCCACTTATATTCCACCAACCAGCAGCATTACCTGGGAGCTTGTTAGACCTGCAGAGTCTCCAGGCCACGCCTGACACCTGCTGAATCCCAGGTGATTTGTCTATACCTTAAAGTTTGAGGTTTGTTGATTTATATCACGTAAAGCAAATCACCATAAGAAATGGGAAATAAGAGCTAATGGAATATAGACAGCATCATCAGAAAAATGTAAAAAAAATCATTTTCACAGATGCATTTTTTTCATCACCCAAAGAGATGATTAAGATGGGGTTATCATTAAATGTGAAGGACAATCCTATAAAGGCACTTAAACATGGGTTTTAGGCGGGGCTCTCTTTTTTTCTGCCAATTTGAAAGCAGGGAGTCCTTGGCTTAATTATCTCCTGTGACACTGGCCCCTAGTTTCCTTATTTGAGAAATTCAGTGGCAGGTCCAGATGACCTCTCAAGTCCTGCCCAGCTCCCATATTTGAGGATATGAAATACGGGAGAACTGTGTCCCATACACTGTTCATATGCACGGGGAAGCAGTGTTCACTGGGGTGAGGGATGCCAGTGCTTTTTGGGGTCACACAGTCCTTACTCCAAATCCCGTTTCTGTTCTGTGTTAGCTGTGTGACCTCAGGCCAGTTACCTGTCTGCGCCTCAACTGTCTCATGTGTAAAATGTTGCTGGTGCAGCCTACTTCAGTACTGTGAGGATTCTGTGGATAATTACGTACAGCTCCAGTCTAGTGCCCGGTGCACTGAAGTAAACAGCTGTGAACATTAATAGGTTAAAGTGAAAAAAAAATGTTTAAAACTTCACATATGTTACAGGATAGCCAAGTTATGGATAGACATGCCCAGGGCACATGCACACAATAAACGTTTGGTGAAAAAACGAATGATGACTTCACCTTATATGAGAGATCAGTTCATTTCAGCCAAGAGAATAACCTAAACGGGGAAAATTTTAAAGCCAGGGATACGTCTCCTAAAAGCCCGTCGTCTTCTTGAATTTACTAACATCAGGCTCAGCTGCCACAGAGAAAATCTGCACAAGCCCAGATACTTGATGAAGGGGGTGCCTTGTATATCAGTCACGCCATTAAAGATGATTTCATTTTAATCACTTTTAAATAGATCTGTGGCTTGTGGCTACGCCAGCTTCCTGTTTGAGAAAGGCTCACCTGCAAAAACGGGCCAGGGCCTATTCATAACATTTAATAGTGCATCTATTGAAACTGTCTAAATGCTTTATTTTTGCAGGTTTATTTGATTTTGAATTTTTTTCCCTTCTCTTGTCTATTGTCACTCCTGGCCTGTGAGCTCCTTGCCGGTAGCAACTGGGACTCTTTTCATCTCGATATCTAATTAATCCTTTAGTACACGGAGGCTGGGTGAAAGAGAAGTGTTAACAGTGTTCCAGAGCTGACAACGGAACTAAGAAGGGCCAGGTCTTGCCAGCTGTCTTAGGTTTGGAAATAAGGAAATGGCCTCTGTAATCCTGAAAGCAGGAAAATATATTTTTGAGAAGCTAGTACCAGGTAAGGACTAGGAAGCTTTCTGCGTGAGGACGTTTAGGACCTTTAGGCCTGTCTGTAGGAAGTAGCTACTGACCCACAGTTGGACAGGCTGGAATCCCCTAGGTCAGGGCCTTTCCCTGCCTGAAATAGCCAGAACCCCTTTGCCTCTTACAAAAAACAAAATCCTGGCCATTAAGAGAGCTTGTGGGTGCAGAAAGGCAAGAATGGGGAAAAAGGATAGGAAAAGTCGAAACTCCAGCCACTTTCTCCCTGTCACCTACGGCCTTCCATGCAGCCCCCTGCCCTCACCTAGACCCAGCAGGCCGCTCTGGGATGAACAAGGATGATTTGCGGATCCTCTTTGTCAAGCCTGGTCCCACCCCGCCTCCATGAGACGCGTTCTTATGGAGACACCATTGGAACACACTTGAACGTACTCCACCCTGGAAGGCGGGTCCCTCTAGAATGCAGTACCTGGCTGAACTCTTCACTGATGCCACTGAAGCAGATGGTGTGTAACCTCCTGGGAGGCCCAGGCCCATGTTGTCATCTTTGCACTCTCAGCACCTACAACAGTGACTGGCAACTAATATGTTCCGTTAATCTCACCAACAAGCAGAGCAGTAACTGTGAAGTTTTGGCACCTGAGGCATTTGTTACAAATGCACGTTGTACCCCAGAGGTCTGATGGAGCAGGTCTGGGGCAGGGACAGGAGCCTGTATTTTTTAACGTTGACCGGGCGGAGCTAAGTCCTGATGGGGTGGGGTCGGTGGGCGATGTAGTGAGGGCCCACCTTTGCGATTCAAAACATGAGAGCACAAATACTCACTAGGTACCTCCTCTGCACACCAAGGCGCACTCCGGGAGCAGACACGAGGCAGTTATGTGTCTCGTAGTCATGAGCGAGGGAGGAGGAATTAACGATCCTTAATACAAATACAGGCTATAAAAACGCGGTAGGACCACAAAGGAGGTGGGCTTAATCATGCCTGGGCCAAGCGCTTTGAAGGACAATTATAGAGGTGGCAACTCAAGAAGGCCTTGAAGGATGTGTGGCAGCTTTTTAGGCAGACGAAGGGGAGGAGGGCAACCCGAGAAGAAGGAACTTCACAAGACAAATCTCAGAGGCTGGCAAGTCCATGGTTTATCCAACAGAAGGGCCAGGCGTTTGCTGTTGTTACCAGAGAGAATGGGCCGACTGAGCGGTATAATGGAGTTGGGGAGACATAGGTGATGAAGCTGAAAAGGAGGTGGGTTTCAGATTAAAAAGAGCAATACAGAAGTTTCTACCACAAAAGTCAGTCAGAGCTGCTGGTAAAGGTAGGGGTGCAGACCCACAATTCCACCTGGCTGGAGCACACAACCCCACAACAGAGGCACCCTTAGGTGGTGAGAGACAGAGTCAAAATCCACTGCCGTGGCAGAGGAGAGGGACAGGGGAGTTTTGGAACGACGAGACCAGGCGTAGTGTAGAAGGCTAAGCTGTGAGCCCAGGTCGGGGAGGCTTGGGGAGAGACAAGCTTGGGAGCAGGACGCTAGAGAGTGTGACTGGGGCTGGAGGGGCCCAGGATGTGCAGAGGGAGGGACACGGAGAGGACAGGACGGCTTAGCCTTGGAGCAACGTCAAGTACAGAGCTGGACGGGGAAGGGTACGTGAGACAGAAGGGGATTCCAGGTAGGATGGTGGTGGTGTTGACCGTAACAGGGTAGGTGATGTGTGTCCAAAACTCAGGAGAGAGGTCAGGGCTAGGATGCAGATTTGCAACTGATAATTAGAGTAAAATCAGCCGCCACAGGAGAAGGGAAAGTCACTGTGGGTAGAATTCAAGAGCCCCCTAAATATTTAGTGTGGGCTGAGCTGTCCTAGGCTCTGATCTAGGAGCTGAGGACAGAGTGGCGGGGAAAAGAACCCTGGGAAGTGTACATTCTGGTGAGAGAAGACAGACGAACAGTGCTAACCCTACAGAGACAACAAAGCAGAAGCAGGGCCTCAGGGAATGTGTCAGGAGATGCGGGTCATTTTCTATCAATGGTCAGGGAAGGTCTCGCTGAGACGATGACATTCAAGCAGAGACTGGAAGTAAGGGAAGCGCAGACCTAGCAGATGACTGAGGGAAGAGCATCCCAGGAGGAAGGACCCCCAGTGGCAAAGGCCCATGCTTAGGATGATGGAGAAAGAGCAAGGGGTCCAGCAAGCCACAAGGGCATGTGCAGTAGGGAGAGTGACAGAGAGACAGCAGGAGAAAGGTGTACCAGGCGGGGGCAGGACATGCTGCAGAGTCTCACGGGCCACGATAAGCACTCTGGCTTTTGCTCGCAGAGGACCCGGGAGCAGAGAAGTGACATGTTTGAACTGTGGTATTTAAAGGGACCGCTCTGGCTGCTGTGATGGGAATGAACTGTATGGGGCAAGAGCAGAAGCAGGGAGAGCAGTTAGGATGCTCTTGCCTTCATCCAGGTGACAGATGTGGTGTGGTCCAGGGTCTGGGATGCAGGTGGTGAGAATACATTGGATGCTAGATGCATTTTGAGCGTAGAATCAATAGCATTTGTTGTTAACGGATGTAGCAGGAGGAAGAAGGATGGGGAAGGGGATAGAAAAGGGGGGGAGGTAAGGAGGAAGAGGAAGAGAATCACAGATGACTCCAAGATTTGGGGCGGGGGCGATGAACAACTGGAGGGATGGGGTGGCTGTAAACTGCTCTGGTCTGAGATGACACAGACGAAGGAGACAAGGTGGGGAGGGCAGCCGAGGAAGTGGTTTGGCACGTGTTGAGTAAGGATTTGTATTAGACATCCACATGGAGACGGAGAGGAGGAGCTGGATGTGTGAGTGCAAGGTTTTGGGAATCACCAGTGTACAGACGCAGCTGAAAGCCTTGTGACTGGATGAGATCACTGGTGTGGATGGGAACAAGAGAAGAGGCCTGAGCACTGAGCCCATGGATAAAACTTAAGAGGACAGGGGAGGGTCATCATGAGATGAAAACAAAGCAGTCAGAGGCACACAAACAAGAGTGGCCTCCAAGAATCAAGACAGGTCCGAGTTTTACACAGCCAGAAAAGGGGAGGAACACTCTTCATCCTACACCCCCAGCCAAAATTATCCCCCAAATGTTTGGATCCTTAGCCATAAAGTCTAATTAAAAAACAAAACAACAAATACAGACTTACTGGAGTTTACTACTGAAACTGCAAATAACTCTACTGGGGGGACTCTCAAATTCATCCATGACGGGAATAAATTAGGATGCTGGCTTCCTCACACTGAATTCAGACAAGTTGCTCTGGGGAACCACTGATGGGCGAACGGGTGGTAATTCGGGAGCACTGGATAATAATTTCAGTAGTCAGCATTTACTGTACACGTATTCTATGCTAGGACACTTGTTGGTATTTTACATTCATAGCACTCATGTAGCCCTCAGAATATCCTATGATTATTTATTCCCATTTCACAAACCATGCAAGTGAGGCCTAGTGAGGCTAGAACATTTGTTCACCGTCACAGAGTAGGCTGGAAGGTAGGACGGGCCAAGAGGCAGGTGCCAAAGACTTTCAAGTAGCAGGAGACCTTTGGATGGTGTGGTTCTCAAGACTGACGTCATCGGCGGCAGACAGCAGCTACCTGAGGTGAAGGCTGCCCTTGGAGGGCTCTCCTGAGAGCCTTACCACCCTCTCTACAATCTTATTTCTCTGGGGGGGAAAAAAGATACAGGGGAACCTCTAGAACACAATGTGCTCACAACTCCGAGGGAAAGAGGGGCACCCTGCATCTCCAGAGACGTGGAGAAAGTTCAATAGCAGCTATGGGATGACGGGTCAGGAAAAATGAACTCATATGTGCAATGCTGGAACTAAATATTATTTCGAAATTAATACAGCCACTTCTGTTGAAGATTTGGACATGGTGGCAGGAACATGTTTCATTTGATTACTGGCTTTCAGAGAACAAAAATGTGCAAACACACAGTAGGAAGGCTACAGTCTGTCTTCACTGGAGTTACCGTGGTTTTAACTTAAAAGATATTAGATATTCTTTAAAAGTTGTGTTAAGATATATTTACAACACAGGGAATAGAGTCAAGATTTTATAATAACTATAAATGGAGTATAACCTTTAAAAATTATGAATCACTATATTGTACACTGTGTAACTTACATAATATTGTACATCAACTATGCTTCCGAAAAAAAGATACCAGATATTCTTTAAAAGTTGTGTTGCTATATAGTATTAGTATCTTAGACCATTCTCAAAAATGTTGTGCCTGTAAGGAGATTAATTTTTGACCCGTTTATAAACACATTCTGTTGATACTGTTTCCAGCAGCCCACCAGTATCCAATGGTCCAGAGGTCCAGATTTAACACCTTGAAAACAGATACCAGGTAATAGCAATTACAACACACCTTTGAAAACAAAGACACACATGATTTCATTCTGCTACAATTTGCCAAAACCATTCTTGTTTTGACAGTAAAACGCTCTTAGCATCTCATAACGAAAGTGAAAATATTAAAAATAAAAAAAACCCAACAGACTCACTGTATCTTACCCACCCCCCAACTTCTCTGTGTCCCCAGAAAAGACAATGACTCCAAGTGTCAGTTCTTGTAGATGGGTGCTAATTCCAACAGGAAGAAAGGAATGAGCTTGTCTCCCTAAGAAAAGATGAATATCACTTTTTAAAATTCTTGCAGGTATTTTACGCAAGGCTTTTAAAAACCAGATTTGCGGGCTTCCCTGGTGGCGCAGTGGTTGAGAGTCCGCCTGCCGATGCAGGGAACACGGGTTCGTGCCCCGGTCCAGGAGGATCCCACATGCCGCGGAGCGGCTGGGCCCGTGCGCCATGGCCGCTGAGCCTGTGCGTCCGGAGCCTGTGCTCCGCAACGGCAGAGGCCACAACAGTGAGAAGCCCGTGTAAGGCAAAAAAAAACAACACAAAAAAACAAAAAAAAACCACCCCAAAACAAACAAACAAAAAACAGATTTGCGTCTACTGAGTAAATTTCACAGCAAACGGACACACCCATGCCTCCCTAACAATTAACCATTGAGTTACAGTGTCATCAAAAGTTCCATAAGCTCTTGGGACAACCCTGAAGTGTCATCCTTGGGCACCGGCTGGGTGACAGATACTACGAAGGGACTTTGCAATTCATCCATTTATTCATCTGTCAAAAATTTCTTGCGCTCCTACTAGGTGCCAGACACAAGTTCCTGCTCACTGGCCCGTAACAGAGGGGAAAATGTTGAGGGATTGAGACAGATGGAAAAATAAACAGTTTCCTACACAGCACAACTCAGAAGCATTATGAACTTTATGAAGAAAAACAGGGAGGACATGAGTGAAGGGAGGGAGGAGGGGTGCTAACTTAGATGCGGCAGTCATATAGGCATTTCTGAGAAGGTACCTGAGCTGTCCCCTGAGAAAGCTATAATTGTCCCCACTTTACCAACAAGGTGAGGCATGGCTCACCACTGAATCCCCAGCGCCTAGCAGGCGTGTGGGTCCACAGTAAGTGCTCAAGAAACAGCCGCCCAGTGGATGAGAAAGAATTCAAAGGCTGCATCGGTGGACGGGGGTAGGCGCCCGCTGTGCCATAGTAATACCACCTCCGCACACTTCCCAGGGGGCTGGTCGACTTTCCCGAGCGCTGTCACGGCGAGGGTCGTGTCCCGAGTTCCCCAAGAGCCCCGTGGGGGGTGACCAGGACAGCATCACTCGCCTCACTTTACAGCGAGGACCGATCACCCCCGCCAGGCCCAGCATCTCCCACTGCCCAGCCAGGATACCCGCCCGCAGGCGTTTCTTCTACGGAAGGAAAGAAAGAGGAAAAGTGCTGCCGAAACTTTGGCGACTGCGTGTTTTCTCTCCCGGTCGTGAGGCGAGGCCGCCCGACAGCCGCTCGCGTCGGCCCAAAACCCTCGGCTTCCGAGCCGGCTCTGCGCGAGCTCGCGCGGCGGGGCCGGCGCCCAGGGCCCGGGGCTGGGGGCCGGGCCGCCCGAGCTCACCCGGCGCGGGGCAGGGGAGGTGGGCCCCGAGACAAAGCGGCGGCGCAGGCCCGGCGGGCGCACGGCGGCGGTGGCGAGCCCCGCGACCCACTCACCTGTCGAGCCAGAAGGTCCAGGGCGAGTGCAGCGGGATCCCACCCGGCTCGGGTCGCAGCTCCGAGAGCTTCTGCAGGCCCAGCGGCGGCGCGGTGGCGGCGGCGGCGGCGGCGGCGGCGCGGGGCCCCGGCGGTGCCCGGGCCCCGGAGGGGGGCGCGGCGGCCGGGGGCAACGCCATTTTCTCCGCCCCGCCTGCGAGACCGGCGGACGCACGGACCGCGGGGCGAGCAGCGGCTGAGTCACCCAGGCCCCCGCCCGCCCCGCCGCGGCCGCCCCGCCCCGCCCCGCGCGCGCCCCGCCCTGGCCCGGCCCTTCGCCCGCCGGGCCTTGGAGCCGCGCCGCCGGGCCGCCCGGGCCCGGGCCGCCTGGGGCCGCCGAACAAAAGCACTGCCCACGCGAGTGGGGGGCCGATTCGGCGCAGGCACCGACCCAGCGTGCGGGGACTGACGGACTCGCGGGTCTGGGGGAGGGCAGAGCAGCGGCGGGGACGGATTCCAGGCTACAGGGGTGGGAGGAACAGAGGAAGGGTCAAGCGGTGGGTTCTGCAGCCAGACAGGCGGTGAGCAAGACGTATGGGTGGGCTACAGAAAGATGGAGGGATGGAGGGATGGATGGTCCAGTGGATGGAGTCTCAGACCCACATGGTGGGAGGGGAGGAGGGGTGGACAGACATACCAGCAGTCTGAAGGATGGGTGGGAAAGCTGGCAGATGGTAGGAGGAGGGGTGGAGGGATGGAAGGGCAGATGGAAGCACAGTTGGATGTGAAAGACAGATGCCCGGGGAACCGCTGGCCAAATGAATAGAGACTGGAGTGCCCAAGAGTGCAGAAAGAAAGGGTCAGACAGACAGAACCAGGACCACTGACCGGGGGATGAAGTTGTTACAGGTCAGTTTTGCATGTTTCCTAACTCAGCTGATTTGAAGGGGCCACCAGGTGCCCAGAGTGTGACCAACTTTAAATGAGGGTGACCAAAATCAGCCCAAGGTCTCCACACTTGCCCCAAAGCACCCACAAGGAAGGAGGAGGAAACTGAGCATCAGGAACCCAGCCCTCCGCTTTCTGCACCTTTGAATACGGAGGAAGCCCCTATGGCCATTAAGATTCCTGAGCCTCCTAGCACCGCCCCTTGGCAAGTGTCTATCATTCTCTCTTTCAAAAGAAAAGGAGACGCATGAGGGCATGTGAACACACATGTCATAACTGGCGTGGACATGGACACCCTCCTTAAGCTTGAATTTCTGGATAGTGCCTCTCTGGCCTTTACCAACTGTGGATGTAGAGTTCTGTCTCCTCAAAGATTTTCTCCGTGGCCTAGCATACATTCCGCTCTTAACCTGAGCAACTCTGGGATGGACTAGAAGAGGAGCTACAAAACTAGATGGGTTCGGGGGTTTCACAGGCATTGTAAACACCTGTTATGAGTCCCAGGGTAGGTGCCTTCCCTAAAAGGTATTCAAGGTCTGCTAAAATGACCACAATGAAAACAAAACCGCTGCTTTGCTATCCCTGCTTCGAACATAATTTTTATACGACGTATGATGCTGCAAGCAGTGACATGTTTAAAAGCCCTTGCACCTCTGAGATACAAGGGGCGCTTTCGGTTAGATGCATTTTTGGGGTTGGTTAATTTCTCCTTTTATTTTTTTCCAGAAAATGCATATATGGCAGTGTTTCAGCTATTCTGAGCACTTTATCCTTATTAACTCATTTAATCCTCACAAAATCCAATGAGGAAGATACTATTATTAGCACATTTAATAGATGAGAAGTGGAGAAGTTAAATTAACCCCAAGGTCACCCAGTTAGTGAGAGAGCCAGGATTGGAACATACATATTCAGGCTCCAGAGTCTAGGCTTCTAACTGCCAGTCTCTACTGCCTCTCTAGCTGGAAAACTAACAGGTCCACATAGTAAAAATAAGAAAATGAATATTAAGTCTCCTTCCCTCCCAAGGCTATCAGTCTTCTTGCCCAGAGGAAACCACTGTTAACAGTTTCCTTCCGGAAAAATGCAAGTATGCCTGTAAAGGCATATATCTACAAATATAAATTGTACACCTACTACCTATATCTTTTATAAAGAAATAGAAGCATTTTATACCACTGCTGCACCTCCTTATCTTAACTGACATTATACATTTGAAGACTTTCATATCAAAACATATAAATCTACTTCTTTTTAAGGACTGCAAAGTAATCCATTCTAAAGAAGTAATGTAATTTAATTCACTAGCCCTCAAGATTTATTTGGTTTGCAGTCATTTTCTTTGATAAATAATGCTACCATAAGCATTTTTATGTTTAATGTCTTTCCTCAACTGCACAAGTTTATTTCAGAATAAGTTTGGAGAAGAAGAATTTTTGCCTGTGTCTAAAATTGCTAAATTACATTGCTAAATTACCATGCAAATGGTTACATGCATTTATATATCATTGATTTATAAATAATGGCTGATTCTGAAATTTTATATTTACTTAGTGACATCTTTAATCTTTATATAAAATTCTAAGGCATTGGTAGAAAGGGAGTTTTTGCTTTCTATTGATTAGAACTAGTCAAACTGTCAAGTTTAGCTTCTCCCTTATGTTCTGTGACAATACTCTCAGCAAGAAAGGAATATTTTAAAAGTTTTATCTGCAGTTTCTAAAAGACAGTATGCACCACATGATAAATTACTTTCAGAATTTAGAACTAGGAACAGTAAGGCAATTTGTCTTTATTGAATATCAATTATGTACCTCCCTCTCTTTTTGCTTTGGCTTCCAGGATGCTCGAAATTACGTCTGCTGTTCCATCACAACATCAATATTAACCAATGAAAAAGCATCACTATTTTTATGTTAATATATTCCTATTTTATGTTAATGATCCAGTTGCACGTGTGCATCTTATACCGTGAACCCCTCAAATCTATTTTGGAAGCAGGTGATATACAAAAAATATAAAATTTAAATCACCTTAAGATTAATAAAAGAAGTCAGGCAACATGACTAAGGTGAGAAGCAAGGAGGGAACAATGGGCATTACTTTCGTTCCCTTCCTGTCTGAAATGTGTAAGAGACTTAACTCTTGCTATCACTCTTCAGAATCACCCTTAGAAGATAAGAAATGAGGAAAATTCCCCTCATCTTTCCCACTTTGCAACTGGGCAGCAGGAATTCCAATAATTTCAGGGTAGAAAGGGAACTTGGAGATTACCTACGCACACCCATCATATTACAAATGGAGAAGCTGAGGCCCAGAGAGGTGAGGTGACTTACCCGAGGCCACAGCTCTAGGAAATAACACAGGCAGGACTAGAACGTGGGTAGCTTGAGATCCAGGCCAATGTGCTCTCCCACTGCGTAACACGCAACTCAGACAGCTTGGGGCGGCAGGAGGGAGGAAGAGAAGGTGACCCCACAGCCCCTAGCAATGAAAGCAACAAAAAAGACTTGAGGCACTCATAAATAATTAAGCAGTGAGCTGCAGCAGCTACTCCCCTCCCTTCCAGCATCCAGTCACCAAGGCAACTTGGGCAGGGTGCCTGCTGGTTGCCTAGTAACAGTGTGGTCTGCTCCCCTGACATGCTCCCTAGGCATCAAAAAGGATTTGAGAGCCGGAAAGAGCCTTAGACAGGGACCACTACTCCAACACCTTCATTTTCCAAATGGGTAAATAGAGGCCCAGAGAAGCCGAGTAACCTGCCCAAGGTCACACAGCTACTCAGAGGCACAGCCAGTCTCCATTTCTAGTTGCTTTCCATTGCACTATGGCTGCCTCAGGGACATTGCAGATGGAGGAGGGGAGATCTCTCCACAGTTCCTAGAAGAACAAGAAAGTAAGATGGAGAGAGCAAGCAAGAAAGAGACGGAGACCTTCAGCTTTCATATGCAATTAACAGGAGATGGTAATCCCATCGGCCAGACTTTCATCATCACCATGGCAACATGGGTGAGGTGGGTACTGGTTGCCTAGTAACAAGTGGTCCTCTGTCTTCCACTCACATCCGGCTCCCTGGGAGTCACAGGAACAGTTGAATGTTGGAGCTGGAAGGGAAGGCAGGGATCCGAACTCAGTCTCCTCCTTTGACTGAGGTTCAGGGCCACTGTACAAGGTGACACAGCCACAGAGCTAGCTAGTGACAGGGACTCGTTGGACAGCCAGCCTTTCCTGAATTCACTCCGTTTACTGCTGTCACAGCACTGTGGAAAGGGAAGCTTCACTCAGTAAAGACAAAACGTGGCAGGGGAATGGCAAGTGGTCCCCAGGAGGTATTTCTACCGCTCGTCTAAACGGTGGCAATTCTGCACACGAGGCCTGGCACACAAGGGGCACTCCGCACAGTATGAAACACAGGGTCTCTAAAGTCAGAACATCTGAGTCAAAAGCCAGTTCTCCCCAAACCTGGAAAGCTTCTTATCCCTCTGCACCTCTGTCTCCACATCTAAGAAATGGGTCTCCTGATAGTCCCTACCTCTCGAGATGTCATTAGGATTAAATGAGAAAACGTACACATCAAGCGCCTGGTATACATACAGTAAAGATGCAGTAAATATTAAGCAGTCATTTATTCCACTTTCAGTAAATATTTGTGGCATGTCTGCTATGTAAATGCCACTGTTCTAGGGTCTTGAGATTCATTAGCGAGCAACACAGACAAAAGAAATCCCTATTTCAGGAAGCACACTTTGCAGTGGAATGAATATTTGATACACACACACACGCACAATACATATATCTATTTGTTTGTTGAATGGGTGGAGAAACTCATTGGCAATATGCTATGTTTATGTTACTGGGCTCCTTCTCTAAGACTGAAAAGTTTCCTGTTTACAGGGTGTGATGCTATAAATATGCAGGCCTGTCTTGTATGTGGAAACTCCCGACGTTTTCCTTTCTTTTAAAAGCTCGGAGGAAAAAGGAAGGCAGTGGCCACTAGATGGCAGACCTGTCTCCCCAGATACTGGGCCTGGAGGCACAGGCCAGGGGCACAGACCCTGACAGACACTTCCAGCAAAGGCAAGGGCTGCGGTTGGTCCATCCCAGGGCAAGGCTAGGAGGAGTGGGGGAGACTAGAAACGCCTCTGGGACACTGGGGGTGTAAGGGGAGACTGTAGTGTGGTGTGAGAGTGATTGCTTTAGTGAGACTGAATCCTGCCTTCACCAAGACGTTGCCCCAGGTAAGCTGTGTGACCCAGGGAAGTTTTATTCACCTTGCTGAGCTCCAGATTATTCCTGTGGAACAAAGAGGTAATAACAAGAGCTCCCTCTTGTTGCTGCTTTGAGGCATGCATGAGAAAACATGTCTAAGGCACCTTGCAAGCTGTACATCGAAAAAGCTCAAGCAATGTTATAGAATCTAAAAGACCCCTGAAGGTCTGGTTCAGGGTTGCAAGTGGAAGAGAGAGGGCTAAGGGAAAGAGCACTTATTAAAGCCCTTGTGATGAGGAGACGGCAGTCCTCCCAGTCACTGGGCTTGGAAATTGTGGCACTGAGGTTCGGTTGTCCCACCTTCCACCTCCCTGCTCACCCATCAGCCCCAGAGTCCTTGTCCTGTCTTCCCGCCCTTGCACTGCTCTTCCTCTTTATTCCCAGGGGTGGCACCCGCCCCCGGCCCTCACCTGCTGAGGTCCAGCCAAGCACACTAGTCTCCCTGCTTCCGGCACCAGCCTCCCTCCCACCCACTGTGGGACAGCAGCCTGAGCAATGGTCCCCAAACACCCATTTGGCCATGTCTGAAGTTTTCCACTGGCTTCTTACAGCTCTTGGGAGAAAGCTCAGACTCTTTCCGGCGGGCACCAGGGCTCAGCATCTTCTGGATCCTTCCTGCCTTTTCAAGTCCGTGGCAGCATTGAGGCATCAGCCCCTGTTGGTTCCTCTCCTGAACCTCCAGCCCCTCTGTTCTGCACAGCTGTCCCTTCTCCCATGCAGGCCTCCCGGGCAGCCTCTTCCCCAGCCTCCTCCTCTACAGCAAGTCACCTCCACCCCTGATCCTTTCCTTCCCAGCATGTGTCCCAGCCACACTGACCTAGCGCATCCCACACCAGAACATCCGGTCCCAGAGGGCCAGGCCCCTGTTCTGCTCTGCTCTGTGCCCACGGCCGGCCATATATATGACACATCACCAGAAGCTGTTCAGTAAATGAACTGGGTATACAACAGCTACTGCTTGAAAGGAACAGTCTGTGCATTCATCTCCCAGTTTCTAGACTTTCTCCCCGGTCAGTGTATCCTTCTGGGGATAGCACATTAGTTTTCCTAAAAAGCAACTCCTACTGTTGGGCATTTAATTTGTTACCAAGGTTTGTGTCCACTATGTGCCCTCCCCTCCCTGCAATAAATATACTCTGCAAACCACTGACTCCTTATCGAAGACTAGTTATTAATGCTCCCCCAGGCCCATCAATCAGCCAGAGAGGTGAGGATGACTCAGATGAGAAACGGGACCTGAAGAGGAAGGCCAGTAGGCTTCCACATGGTCTTTGGAAGTTTTTAAAGGAGAGGAAAAGATGCACAGTAGAGAGGCAAGGTGAGCTGCCCACACTTAACAGCTGGGTGATTTTGGAAAACTGAGTCAAGCTCTCTGCATCTCCTTTTTTCTCACTTGAACAGTGAGTGCCCCGCTAGTCCCTGCCTCGCAGTGCTGCCTGGAGGCGAGGCTCTGCGTGAGCCCTTAAAGTGCCCGGCGAGTGCTGGGCACTGTTTCCTGATGACCGTTCCTGGCGGGGAGCGCCGCACACCTCCTGTGCCTGTTTGAACACAGGTGTTCTCCTTTGCACTCTGGAGAGTTAGAGAAGAATGTGTAGAGCAACCGACTGTCCTGGTTTGCCTGGGACTGGGGCACGGAAAGTCCTGGAAAACCCCTCCTTGGTCCTCGGCAAACCGGGGCGGTTGGTCTTGCTAGGGGCACGTCCACGGAGCACGGGCTGTTGCACGTGGCTTGCCACGTCCATCATGGAGGCCTCCAGTCCCCACAGCGGCTGAAACTTGCTGGCATAGTGGGAGTGTATTGCTGGTAGAGTGACCAGCAAGCAGCTGGTCACTTCTTCACGGCTAAGAAGCTCACTGCTTTATGGATAAGATTTCGTTTTGAGCTGTCAATTATGGCTCAGATATCACTAAGGGGAGCATTCTGCAAGCCAGTATTCTGAGGAAGGGCATCGTGCTTTCTATAGCTTTATGTTTAAACTTAAATAATCACATCATTCTATGGCTTAAGAAATCCTGATATAGAAAATATCAACTTCCTCAGCAAACTATTAGGAAGTGATGAGCCATGTTATGCAATGACCACCTGTACCTTATTTTCCATATTAGCCTAAGTTCCTTGAGGGTGGGAAGCCTACCTTTGTGGTCTCCACAGAACAGATGGCTCGTGTAGCGTATACTCAATAAATATTGGGATGATGAATCCCTGTGTGATTAAAACATTCATGAAATGTTTTATAAGTCATGTACTTCTTAAGAGCTGAGTGGTCTAAAATTTGAGAAGCTATTATCAACTGATGGGCGATCAGAAAAGGAAAATAAGCAATTTTTGAAATGAAACCACATTACTTATTTTCTAAAAAAACCCCCAAAACCTGTAATCGCATAAAATTCTTAGAACAATAACTACGGTGTGCAAAGTGCTACATTAGGAATCACGAAGATGCTTTCAAACAGCATTTTAGGCCAATGAAACCTTACACAGTCAATCTCTTACCATCAGCAGGAACTGCATGCTCCCAATAAAGAAAGATATTGTCAGTTTTTTACTTCTTTCCTGTTGATTTTCATTTGTTACATATTCTGTAGATAATGTTAATTTGCACGTTACGGTATTTCTTTAACAGTTTCTTGGTTTTTATGGTAAGATGGTGTCTTTTTCTGGGAAGTGAAGGATATGCACATATTACTTACACAAAGTGTGTTACAAAATGTGGTCCCTAGTGGGAGTTATGAGCAACATGGTAGCCCACAGATCACCTTGCATGTGTCATAAATATTTACTATGTTGACAATGATCTTGGAGATAATTAAGAATCATTTTTGTCCTTTCAAAACCTTCTAGATCCCTCAGAACTAAACTCTGAATTATCCTAACTTTGAGTTGATTCTCTATCATTCCTAAATACCCAAGGGTCATCTTTTATATTGTATGAAACATAATCATGTCAAGAAAATACAGTATCATTTCTTTCATATGTTGCAAAAGCATAGTCAATGATGCAAATAATCTCCTATCTTTCATTCTGAGGGAAAACCATTAATAAGACCATATTCTTTGCAAGAATCGAAATTTAGCAGTAAGAGGGCACAAACCGTCTATAAAGGCAAGACATATATTAGCAGTAAGGAAACAAGCCTAATGAGTATAATGTCCAGATGGAAATGAATAACTGAATCATTCTCTGTCCAATCAACTAGCATCTTAATAAGTTGTTGCATCATCTCTGTTGATTTAATTTAACTGGAAGATAGGAGAAAATGAGTATGACCTGCAGAAATATCTTCATTTCCCATGCTCATTAACATTTGCCCTGTGCATCCCCTCCTTTTATTCTGAAGGTGAAGTTACCTCCAAAATGGTCTTTAGGTTTCTTTCCCTGAGAAGCAGCCCATGTCAAAAAAAAAAAAAAAATAGCCCCAAACTGGAATGAAATTATTGGAATTAAAAGAAATGGAACCCCAGTGTAAACACTTCTCTTGCAGGCAAGCTGGTAAGTACAAGTTGTCATGGAAACAGGATGTATTCAAATTATACTAGGAATGACGTTCTTCATCTAACTAGGTGTTCATCTCCTCTAAATGGGGAGAAATTGTTGTAGCTGAAATCCATTATATTTCTTTCAAATCTGCATTAAAAACAATCACTCCCTTTATTTTATATAGAACTACAAAGACACAGAGCCTCACTCTCATAAAAGGGAGAATTAAAATTACTTGCAAAAGAACTGGGGCGTAAATAAAAGGCATAAAATGAAAATGAATCCCATGATATAAATCTACTGACGCACAGTGAAGGGGTGAAGGATGGAAATCAGACAATATAATACCACCTTCATTAACAATAGGACATATTTTTCTTCTATAGCATTAGTGACTATGTTTTACAGAATGATCTAGGCCAGTTCTCTGGAAGTTGGGGTGATTTGTTAACAGGTGTACTGTCACTGCTGCTGATTACAGCACAGGCCCTTGTTAAGTGACATGCATGTAAGAAAGACACAGAAGAAAGGCAAGGCTGTGATGAGCAGTCATTTCCCACTACTTACTAAGGCAATCATCAAGAAACACATGGTACAAGCTAATTTTGTGGGGAAAGATTCACAGCATGGAAGGCCCATGAAGTCACAATACATCTAAGAGGTAGCTGGAAATTCTTTTTGATCAAGATGTTCCTTTGGGAACATCCTGTAATATCTTTCAGGTGAAGATAATTTCTCTACCTCCTTCCAAAAGATGAAAAAAAAAGATTTTTCATGTTTTGCAGCCTGGAATGCTGAGGTCTCAACAAAGCCTTTGTCCAAGCACTTAAGACAATGATCATTCAAACTAAAATGCCAACAGTTCCAAAATATACAAAGAACTCTTAAAACTCAACAATAAGAAAATGAACAACCTGATTTAAAAATGGGCAAAGACCTGAACAGACAACTTACCAAAGAAGATATACAGATGGCAAATAAGCATATGAAAATATGCTCAACATCACGTGTCATTAGGGAATTACGCATCAAAACAACAACAAGATGTGAGTACACACTGATTAGAATGGCCAAAATCCAAAACACTGACAACACCAAATGCTGATGAAGACGTGGAGCAACAGGAACTCTCTTTCATGGCTGGTGGTAATGCAAATGGTACAGCCATTTTGGAAGACAGTGGCGATTTCTTACAAACCTAAACATACTCTTACCATACGATCCAGCCATCGTATTATTTGATATTTAGCCAAAGTACTGTAGTTGAAAATATGTTCACACAAAAATCTGCAGATAAATGTTTATAGCAACTTGATTCATAATTGCCAAAACCTGGAAGCACCCAAGATGTCCTTCAGCAGGTGAATGGATAAATAAACTATGGTACAACGATTAACTAGAATATTATTCAAGGATAAAAAGAAATGAACTATCAAGCCATGAAAAGACATGAGGAAGCTTAAGTGCATATTACTAAGTGACAGAAGTCAATCTGAAAAGGCTACGTACTATATGATTCCGACTATATGACACTCTGGAAAACGGAAAAACATGCCAGACGGTAAAAGGATCAGTATTTGCCAGGAGTTAGCGGGGAGGGAGGGAGGAATAGACAAGGAAAAGAGGAATTTTAGGGCAGTGAAACTACTCTGTATGGTACTCTAATCGCAGATACATGTCATTATACATTTGCCCAAACCCAGTGAATGTACAGCACCAAGACTGAATCCTAATGTAAACGACAGACTTTGGATGACAATGATGTGTCAATGTAGGTTCATGGATTGTAACAAATGGACCTCTCTGGGTGGGATTTTGACAGTAGGGGAGGAAGTGCATATGTAGGGTAATAGGAGTAACGGAAGTCTCTGTACCTTCTGCTCAATTTTACTGCCAACCTAAAGCTGCACTAAAAAATACAGACTACTTTAAAAAAAATACCAACAGCAATAATAGCTACAATTGCACGACTGCTTGACTATGTTCCACATTTACTTATCTCAGCTATTCCACATATCAACCCTATGAGGTAGATACAATTATCATCTCCGTTTTACACACTGGAGGCTCAAAATGGTTAAAGAACATTCCCACAATTACACAGCAAGACGTACAGAGTTGAAACCCAAGTCAGTCTGGTTCCAAGCCTGTGCTCCTAACATGTACAAACTCTTCTCTTGAGGACAAGTTTCACCTCCCTGAAGACGTCTCTCTGTCATATGAAAAGTGAGCTCGGCCTTTGACTTAGGGAAGGATTCGAATTATGCTCCCAAATGCTAAAAACAGAACACTGTGGAAAAAGTGTACAAAGACTATAGATGCTTATTAAATAAACAATACAGGACTAGTAAACATCAGAGTTCAACTACAAACTAACAGCTGTTTTTGCACTGGCTGTAAATTTGGTCGAACCATCTGCTTCCAGAGAGGGACTGTTTAAGAGATATAAACCAACAGATCCAAGAATCTCAATGAACTCCAAACACCAAAAACATGAAGAAAATCACACCAAAGCAGAGCATAATCCAATTGTTCGATACCAGGAAAAAGATACGCTATGAACAGAGAAACAAAAATAAGGATTAGAGAAGAGTTTTCATGGGAAATAATACAAGCAAGAGGATAGTGGAGCAATCTCTTCAAAGTGCTGAAATTTAAAAAATGTCATCTTAGAATTCTGTGTCCAGTAACACATCTTTTCAGAGACAATGGAGAAGAAATATGCTTCCAGCAAGATGGAGTAGAAATGCTTTCCTCAGTTTTTCTCACAGAGTACAGTGAAAACTCCTAAACATTATATATGAAACAAACAGAACGTTTAAAGAAGGTGGCACACCAGCTAGGGACCTTGGGACCCAAGGAATGACATGATGGTGAGTTCCTTGGGATTTTTTTTCTTCTTTTTTTTTTTGGCCATGTATATCCCAGATTTGGAGCTGGAAAAGCTGACAACCTGGAAATGACAATGGGTACAGACAAGAAAAGCCCCAACAAAAGCCTTTCTCCCTAACCAAAGGACACGGAAAGGAGTAGCCAAGCAAGATAAAAACTTTTAGACAAGAACTACTCTACACCAACCAAACACCATGGGAAAGACTGTGACCCTACCTCTACCCAAGCCAGCAAGGCCAGGAGTGGAGCTTAGGCTTCTACCTTCACCAGGCAGAGTGGATCCAACAAACAATGACACGAGCAAAACCCCCGTGATCCTACAATATCCTATATATACAAAAAACTCACTTCAAATACAACATGGTTAAATGGAAAGGAAAAGGATGGAAAAAGATATACCATGTAAATATGAATCTAAAACAAAGAAGTAAGAGCGGCTCTCCTAATATCAGATAAAATAGATTTCAGAGCAAAGTTTACTAGAGACGAACGACGTTACCTAAGGATGAAAGGATCAACCCACCAGGAAGACATAATGACTCCAAATACGTGTGCACCAAACAAAAGAGCCTCAAAATACACAAAGCAGACCCTGAAAGAGCAGACAGGAGAAAGGCCATCCACAATTATAGTTGAAGACTTAAACACTCCACTCTCAGCAATTGATAGAACTATGAGACAGAACATCAGCACGGGTAAAGAAGAAATGAACAACAAAATCAGTCAACAATACCTAACTGAGATACACCGCACTTTAGCAGAATACGCATTTTTTTCAAATGCTCTAGAATGTTCACTAATATAGATTACATCCTGGACATAAAACAAAACTTAACAACAACAACAAAAAGAGCAGAAAGGCAACAGGACAGAAGAAGGTTAAAAGTAAAAAGGATAGAAAGTCTATTTTTCTTTCTGCAGGTAATACACAAAAACTTTCAATTTAACAAATATTTACTGAGCACCTCCCATGAACCAAGACTATATGAGAAAAACTGTTAAGAAAATAAAAGAACTTCAAGAATTCATTCGAAACCACACACCCATGTACACACGTAAACACACACATACAAGCAGACATCCTGAAATCCCTGGCATAGACTGTTAAGCAAAATTAGACATTACATTGATCCTTAGCTTGATTTTATGAGCATATCCTACCATGAAATAATTTTTTAAATAAAAAAATAAGAGTAGATAAAAGATATACTGTGCCACTTCTAATCAAAAGAAAACTGGAGTGTTTATATTATTATCACACTAATTAAATTTCAGAGCAAAGAATATTACCAGGTCAATTAATAATATAAAGGAGTTACTTCATCAAGAGGACACAGCAATTCTAAACATGTTGCTCCTGACGATAACAGAACTCTAAAATACATGAAGAAAAAACCGTTAGAAGTGCTAAGAGAAATATGAAAATCCATAATTATAGTCTGAGATTTCAACACCCCTCTCTCAATAACTGATAGAACAAGTAGACGGAAAATCACTAAGAGTATAAAATATTTCAACAACATTATCGACTGACTTGGCCGGACATTTATAGAACATTCTATTTAACAACCACACAATACACATTCTTTTCAAGTACACAAGGAGCATTTAAGTAAGACAGACCATATTCTGGGCCATAAAACAAATCACAATAAATTTAATAGAATTCAAGTCACATGCGTATGTTCTCTGATACAATGGAATTAAATTAAAAATTAATAACAGCAATATCCCTGGGAATCTCCAAATATATATGTTAATAACACACGTCTATATAACCCATGGTTCAAAAAAGCAATCAAAAGGGAAATTAGAAAGTATTTTCAAATGAATAAGTATGAAAACACATACATCAAATTTGTGGGAGGCTGCTAAAATAGTACTGAGGGAAAATTTTATAATAAGAATACTTAGAATAGTGGTCTCAAATCAATGAACTCAGCTTCATGTTAAGAAACTGGAAAGAGAAAACTGGACTCAAATTAAGTAAAAGAAAGGAAATAGTAAAGATCAGAGTAGAAACCAATAAAGTGGAAAACAGAAAAACAACAGAGAAAATTAATGAAACCAAAATATAGTTCTTTGAGATTAAAAAAAACTGACAAACCTCTAGTCAGACTGTTCAGGAAAAAATCGAGAAGAAACAAACTACCAAAATCAGGAATGAGATAGACGATATCAAGCAGACTCTACAGATAGCAAGGGAATTCTAAAGAAAACAAAGGGCTGATTAATAAGTCTCTGAAAATGAATTAACACTGGAGATGGAAAAATTCCCTGAAAGACACAAACTACCAAAGTTTACTCAAGAAATAGATACTAACTTGAATAGCCATATATCTATAAAAGAAATGTAATACGTAGTTAAATACCTTCCCACAAAGGAAATTCAAGGCTCAAATGGCTTCACTCGTGAATTCTACCAAATATTTAAGGAAAAAATAATACCAACTACATAAATTCTTCTTCTACACAAACTACACACACACACACACACACACACAAAAACTGGAAAGGAGAGAATACTTTCCAACTCATTCTATTAGGCCAGCCCCACTCTGAAGCAAAAAACAGACAAACCAGTACAAGAGGAGAAAATTAGAAACCAATAACCTTCATGAATACAGATGCAAAAATCTCAAACAAAATAGCAAGTAGAATATAAGAAAACATAAAAAGGATAATACATCATGACTAACTAGAGGTTCTCACAGGAATGCACATTGGTTTAACACTTGGGAGTCAATTAATATAATTCATCATTTAACAAACTGAAATAGTAAATCACCTCAAAAGATGCAGAAAAAGCATTTGCCAATCCAACATTCATTCCTGATTAAAAAAAAAAAAACTCTCAGGGAAGTACAGATAGAAGGGAACTTCCTCATCTACAGGTATCTACAAAAACCCACAGCTAATATCATGCTTAATGGTGAAAAACTGAACGCTTTTCCTCTAATATGGGGGAAGAGACTAATGAGGTCCATTCTCATCACTTCTATTTAACATTGTACTTATTGCCAGTGCAACAAGGCAAGAAAAAGAAATAAAAAGCATTGGAAAAGAAAAAGTAAAACTGTCCTTATTCACAGACAACACAATCATCTATGTACAAAACCTCATGGAATTTACCCCAAAAAGCTACTAGAATTAATAAGTGAGTTTAATAAAATCTCAGGATACAAGATCAATACAAAACTCAATAATATGTTTATATACTAGGATTGAAGAATGAGAAATGGAAGTTTTTACAAATACCATTTATAATAGTATCAAAAATATGAAATACTTATGGATAAATGTGATGAAAGATGTGTAAAAACTGTACACTGATAACTACAAAATATTGCTGAAAGAAATTAAAGACCTAAATAAATGGAGAAATATATGTTGATCATGTATAGGAAGATGGAGTATTGTTAAGATTTCAATTCTCCCCAAATTGATCTATACACAATCCCAATTAAAATCCCAACAGGCTTTTTTGTAGAATTTGACAAACTGATTCTAAGATCTATATATAAATGCTAATAACTCAGAATAGCCAAAACATTCTGAAAAAGAAGAACAAATTTGGAGAAATAACACTCCCTGATTTTAAAAGCTTATTGAAAAGCCACATTAATCAATACAGTGTAGTATTGCCCTCAAGACAGATATAGATAAACTGAACAGAATAGCGAGTCCAGAAACAAACACACATATCTATGAACAATTGATTTTTGACAAAAATGCAAAGGCAATTGTGTGAACAATAGTAGTTTTTCAAGAGAGGGATGGAACAATTGGCTATCCATATGCAAAAAAAAAAAGAACTTCAATCCATACCTCCCATACCTCATACCGTTTATAAGACTTAGCTTAATATGAAACATAAAATTTTAAGAAAATAAAACCTCTAGAAGAAAACGCAGAAGAAAATCTTTGTAACCCTGACTTAGGCAAAGATGTCTTAGATATGACAGCAAAATCAGATGCATAAAATAATTCAAAATGATAAACTGGACTTGGTGAAAATCAAAATCTTGTGCTTGTCAAAAGATACTATTAAAAGAATAAAAAGAGAAGCCACAGACCAAGAGAAAATATTTGTGAATCATATATCTGAGAAAGAACTTGACTCCAGAATATATTCTTAAAACTTTCAAAACTCAATAATAAAAATATATACAAATGGTATCATGAAAAAAGGGCAAAAAGTTGAACAGATTTATCGGCAAAGAAGATACAGAGATGGCAGATAAGCACATGAGAAGATGCTCAACATCATTAGCCATTATTTCCAACCTAGGAGAATTCTATTCCCAGCCAAACTATCAATCAAGTATGAAGGTTAAAAAAAGTGCGGTTTCAGATATGCAAAATCTTACTGAGATATATACACCACATAAAAATAAATGAAAAAAGGGCTTCCCTGGTGGTGCAGTGGTTGAGAATCTGCCTGCCAATGCGGGGGACACGGGTTCAAGCCCTGATCTGGGAGGATCCCACATGCCACGGAGCAGCTGGGCCCGTGAGCCACAGCTACTGAGCCTGCGCGTCTGGAGCCTGTGCTCCGCAACAAGAGAGGCCACGACAGTGAGAGGCCCGCGCGCCGCGATGAAGAGTGGCCCCCGCTCGCCGCAACTGGAGAAAGTCCTCGCACAGCAACGAAGACGCAACACAGCCAAAAAATAAATAAATTTATAAATAAAGAAATGAAAAAAGAAAGAAAGAGAAGGAAAGAAGAAGAAAAAGATGTGGGCTACAGGAAACAGGAGCTCTGACATAGGAAGGTAGTGAAGAGACAAACATGATGTTGAAGGGAAGTGCCAGAGCAACAGTCGTGCAGACGGCTGTTCAGATCAGATTGAAGAGAATGCAGGTTCCAGGAGAGATGTCTCCAAGGACAAAAATACAACCACCTGATTGGATGATGAGTTTGGCTGTAGTGAGTGAAACTGTATGGGTCTGTCAAAAAGTTTGAGTGGGGGTTTCCCTGGTGGCACAGTGGTTGAGAGTCCGCCTGCCGATGCAGGCGACACGGGTTCGTGCCCCGGTCCGGTAAGATCCCACATGCCGCGGAGCGGCTGCGCCCGTGAGCCATGGCCGCTGAGCCTGCGCGTCCGGAGCCTGTGCTCCGCAATGGGAGAGGCCACAATAGTGAGAGGCCCGCGTACCGCAAAAAAAAAAAAAAAAAAAAAAAAAAATTGAGTGGATTACAGGCACACATCACTTTACAGGGAGGAAAAACCACAATCATTAGCTCTAAGGAAAACAAAAAAGGTGTACAATTCACAAAATGTAGTTATCATGTATGATTCAGCTGTGAACTACACTACACAGGATGGAATTTTACAATTCCACAGCTCACTGATGCCAAGTTGACTCTAACTAACTAGTATTCATTAGAGTTCTATGTCTGTTAGGAGAGTGGCAGAAGGGTGGGAACAGGGGGTGGGGTGGCTCTGAGAAATGCAGCTGTTAACTCATAATGTCTGTGACACTGAAATCAGACCTTCCTAAAATCACGTGGAAGTCTAAGGAGAAATGTGCCAAAGTCATACCTTTTATGTGGCTTGTTTCACCATCAAAATCGGTCTGCCTGGTCTCCGAGGTAAGCCCCTTTTATTTTTGCAGATACTCTCCCTAACAGTGGTAAGAATTCTGGCCAGTGAAAGATTCTATACTTCATCTAAATCAAAACCCAGTGCAAAGCTTGGGGCGGGCGGAGGAAGAATTTATGTGTGTGGATGCAAATGTGTATAGAGGGTGGGTATTTTAAAGAGTTAAACGTTCATTTTTCATTACAAGAAAGTTATTGGATAACTGGCAAAACAGAAAATCAAGAAAGAGTAGGTACATCCCTAAAGGTGTGTCTTATGGGCCTCAGTACCATAGCTTAGACCATTAGATAAGGATGTACTCCAAAAATCTGTATCTTAAAAATTATAGTCTCTATAATTCTCTAGAATAGAAAATAACAACAATCAATGCACTATTTGACTTTTGAGTAAATAAGAGAGGAGGGGGAGGAGAGGATTATAGAAGTAGTAGCTCTGATATCTACTAATTATATCATGATTCCACACACAGGAAGAGGACGTTTAAGCAACAGGTTTGATCCTATCATCTTTGGCACTCACAGTAGCACCCTTGTCCTGATAGTTGCATTCCATCTTTCGAAAGCAAAATTTAGGATCACAACATGATTTAACCCTAGAGGGAGTTGAAGCGGCTATTAAACATTATATAATAGAAAAGAGAGGGGCCATATAAAAGGCTTTTTTCTCACTTGCAGCCATGGCTGTAACTCTTTGAAAAAAATATAGTACCAAAATATCAAAAATGAGATTTTAAGTGGTGACAAGTGTATATTTTTGTTTCTTCTAAATGTTAGAAGTGTTCATTTTCAAACGATTAAAATACCGCCTATAGCATAATGGTTTGTCTCAATTCTGTACCAAGTAATACAACCTTCAGTTTAGTATTTATTTATAAGATGTTGATAGGTTTTTTTCCCCTCAATTATGTATTAGTCAACGCAGCCCTGTATGTGTACTTATTAAGAATTCAGGCTTTCAGGCCAGGTAGACCAGACTTTAACCTGGCTTTACCACTATAGACTATGTAATTAACTGCTGTAATTAACATAAGACTCAAGGTTCCTCATCTGTAAAATGGGGGTACAGGGTTTTGTAGAAGTAAACTAGACAGTGTATGCAAAACACCTTGGCGCACTAATGGATCTAAAAAAAAAAAAAAATCTTTCCCAATGGGTAGACACTGTACTGTAAAGCTAGTGACTGAATAAGAATTTCTTAATCCCTCCTCCCAAGTTCATTTCAGCATCAAAGCATGTAAATACGGAAGCAAACCAAAAACACAACCCTTGTACACATAACCTTATGGCAAGACATACTGATTTCTGTGACCAACCCCAGGGAAGGGCCCGAAAGTTCACACCTTAAAGGCTTACATTCACTCAGGAAGCAATGAGGAGTCCATGTCACATTCTAGGCCGGCAGCACTCTTTCGATAAGGATACTTCCTAAGGTTACAGAGGTGACCTGACTTTAATATGAAATATGGGTTTTTTTCACAATTATTTTACTTGCTTAGGACATCCAGAGTTGTGCAACTATCACTACCTAATTTTAGAACAACTTCATCACCCCCAAAACAAATGCTCCAATACCCATTTGCAGTCACTCTTCAATCCCCTCTACCTCAAGTCCCTGGCAACTACCAATGTGCTTTCTGTCTCCACAGATGTGCCAACTCTGGCCATTTTATAGAAATGCAAGTGTACAATACATGGTCTTTTGCATTTGACTTCTTCCACTTAGCATAATGTTTTCAAGGTTCGTCCATGTTGCAGCATATGTCAGTACTTCATTCCCTTTTATGAGTGTGTAATATTCCACTACGTGGAGAATTCACATTTTGTTTATCCACTCATCCACTGACAATTGGATTACTCCCCCCTTGGCTAGTATGAGAAATGCTGCTATAAACATCTGTGTCTAAATTTTATGTGGACATGTTTTTATTTCTCTTGGGTATATACCTAGGAGTGGTATACACTGCTGGGTCATAGGTAACTCTATGTTTAACTTATGACAAATTTCCTAACTATTTTCCAAAACAGCTGCATCGTTTTATATTTATACACCAGCATTGTATGAGGTTCTAATTTCTCCACATCATCGTCAACACTTGCTATTGTCTATTTTTTTGATAACAGCCATCCCACTAGGTGTGAAGTGGTATCTCACTATGGTTTTGATTTGCATCTTTCTAATGTTTAACGATGGTAAGCATCTTTCCATGTATTTATTGGCCATTTGTGTATCTTTTTGAAGAAATGCCTATTCAAATCCTTTGCCCAATTTTAAATTGGACTGTTTGGCTTTTTACTGTTGATTCATAGGCATTCTTTATATATTCTAGACACAATTCCCTCATCAGATATATAACGTGAAAATACCTTCTCGCATTCTGTAGGTTGTCTTTTCACTTTATTGAAGGTGTTCTTTGAAGTGCAAACTTTAAAAATTTAATAAAATCCAATGTATCTATCTTTTCCATTTTTTGCTCATCCTTTTGGTGTCATATCTAAGAAACTATTGCCTAATCTAAAGTTATGAAAATTCACTCCTATGTTTTCTTCTAAGTTTTACAGTTTTAGCCCTTACATTTATGTCTAGGATACATTTTGAGTTAATTTTTGTACATTATATTTGTGAGGTAAGGGTCCAACTTCATTTTTTTGCACATGGAGAAAACTGTTAAAAGAGTTTTCACTAAACCATATTTTGCTTATTAGAAGTGTGACAGTATGCCATGCGTGTACACATGAATGACATATTCAGTCACTCATTCAACAAACATATACAGCAAGGACAATATTTTGAGATATGACCTGATCATTTTTCTTCCTGTTTTTCCCTTTCCTTCCCCACACTGAAGCAGATAGCAGGGTCCAGGCTTCCTCGCCAAGGAGAGGTTTACGGAAGGTAGCTTCCTGACTTTTGTTCTCCCAAACACCTAAATTCTGGGACCACCGATTCCCAGGAGAACTGACCAGTTACACTATCCAGAAGAACAGAAAGAACAGTATTCCCCAATGCTGGAGTAGACAGGGAGTCCCCAGAGACGAAGGCAGAAGGGAGGAGCGAGAGGGTACTGAGAGAGGGGATCTGCACTGGGTTTCCCAGACATACAGCTGAGAGACACCTAATACGATATATATTCTCAGCCCCTATTCTCACACCCCAAGTCTGGCATGAGACAGCTAAGAATCACCAAACCACAATGGCTTATAAGGACAGAAAAAACATGGCTACAACTGACCAAACATCACTGACCTCCCATACACACGCACACACTACCCTGAATGACTGTGTGCCGGGCCATCTGGGCACTAGCCTGGAATTACAGCACATCCCAAAGAAGCAAAGGTCCATGATGAAACGCCAGAAGCACCAAGTTTACATGTTTTTCTTCACCATCAATGCAAAATGGCAACTCAGTCAGAAATTAAGTTTCTACGAAGCAGTTATATTTCTGGCACCCTTGATTTTATAGACTGACATTCACACCTGCCACACAAATATTGAGACATATATATATACACATATGTGTGTGTGTGTGTGTGTGTGTCCGTGTGTGTGTCTGTGTGTGTGTATGGCATCCTCCTAGGCTAGGCTGAGAATATAAAAGTCAATCAAGCCATGGTTAGCCAAGGCATTTATAGTCTAGTAAGAGCAAAAAATGTATTTACCATTTATTACACACCACCTGGGTGCACACCTTGCGTTACACTCTTTTTTTGTAAATGGATCGAATTTAATGGAATCTTCCTCGCAAAAGGCCTTTGAGGCTCAGAGGTTCAGAGGAGGTAAAGGACTTGGCTAAGGATACATGTTAGTAATTGATGGGACTCGGATATGAACTGAGATATATTTAACTCCAAGTCCATTTGCAGTCCTGAAGTTATGACTCCCTCCCATGGAGAGGCCAATCTAAGTAATATCCTTTGATAACTCAGCATCCATTGGACATAGATTTTGTTTTCTAAGAGTTGGGATGAGACTAAGTCAAACCAACCTCCTCTAACTTGATGCTCAACATGCCCATTGGCAGATGACTAGCCAGAAGCCTGAGGCTGGACAGGAGACATCAGCCAAACTGTCTCCCGTGATGATGGGGACCATGGCCTTGATTGAATCTGTCAAGGTCTGTCAACCAGTCTTCCAAACAGCAGACTTCCATTACCATTCACATCACCTACATGTGCAGCAAAGAAGTAACAGAACTAATTTGGGGTGGAAACCCCAACTTTTCTATCTATGTGCAAAAGGAAGCAATTTTTCTTAGAGGGAAGAATCCCACCGAGCTGTTATGCTTTGAGATGCTAGCACTCAAATTGGTGCCTAAGAAACTATTTTAAATTCTTCAGTGAAGCTCCCTAGAAACAATAAAGGGAAAATAAGTTGATTCTGGAATGAAATGTTAATAGTTTTTCCTTAAGTATTAATCTTCTGAACAAATGGTGACAATGAAAGAAGCAGGCATATAACTGCTGTGAGAGCCGTGATTTATATATTTTCTATTGCTGCTTCTGCTATTTGATCCTGAGAAGATGACTAAACCAAATCCCAAAGAGAAGCGTACTGAGTCATGGAGAGAAGTAGAAACCTCAGAGAAACCTAAATCATAAGGAACTAATGTCTCTCCTTATGGGTCTTTTTATGCAGAATAAATCTCTCCCCATTCGGGATTGTATAACCATTTACCTTTCATTTTCTCATATACAAAGTGAACCTCAGAGGTGAGGACCCTCTGAAATCATTTGGCCCAATTTCTCCTTTTGTAAATGGGAATATTTGAGATTCCAAGAGGTTAAGCGAAATGTCAAGTGATCATTAGAACAAATAATATGAAGATTTCATCTAAGTGGTAAGGGTACTGACCTAGGAGTGAGAAGACCTAGATTCTACTGCCCACTCAGCCATGTATGAGTTCACAGAATGAAAGCACTGGATGAGATGCTTTTGAAATCTCTCCCCTCTTTGAAGCGGCTTTAATTCTGTGAACATCAGTAGTGTTTGGTTCTTTGTTTTTACAAAGGTAGCACCTTTTTTTTGCAGTTATGGTGAAGGTGCAATACGTATGGTGGTTGTGAGCGTGGGCTCTAGAGTCAGACTTTCTGCCTTGCAATCCCAGCTCTCACACTTACTTTTGGTGAAAGCCTGAACAAATTAACCTCTCTGCCTCATCTGCAAAATGGAAATTATAACAGTACCCACCCCATAAGGCCCTTAGAATGATGAAACGAGATAACACATGTCAAGTATTCAGCACACCGCCTGGCACATAGCAAGTGCTCAGCGAACACAGGCTGCCCTTAACAGTGTCGTAAAGGAACCAGAGTTGGTATCTCTGTGTGAGTTAAAAGAAGGCCTCCCTTCCTCTGGGCAGAAGCAGCCCAAGTGCTAAGGTCCACATCAAGGCTGGAACTCACTGTCTGTGGCTATGTGCCTGGCTCTAAAATATCAAAGTAAGAAATCACTCCCCAATATCCTTTGCTGATAGTGGTACCCAATGAATATGTGTCTGTTATCATGTAGGCCTTCTAGAAAACTCTTCAGAGGAGGCCCACTTAGATGGCAAGGACGCTTTTGCTCTTCTTTTCTTTTCCTTCTTTCTGCCTGGAATGCCGAGGTAATGGCTGGGGTGTCAGCAGCCTACTGATCACGAGGAAAGGGCTAAAAGATTTTCAGAGACTCAGACTTACAGCCAATAATTCCATGCCATTAACCTCCAGACTTCTTGTTTTATGAAGAAAAGAAACTCATGTACATTTTTGAGCTACCATTATCAAAATGCAATTCCTGACCAAAACACTCTCCAAAATCTACTTCTCTTTTCTGTCAACAAATATCTGTAGACTTGCCTGGTCAGCCACTTGTCCCTGGCCACTTAGGGGCCCTAAGTCAGGCCCTCATTGGCCATCACTTAGATTTTTACAAAATGTCCAAATGCCCTCAAGGTCCTTGCTATTCCAAGTGTGGTCTGTAGACCAGAGGCATTAGTGTCACCTAAGAAATTACTAGAAAGGCATCATCTCCAGCCCCATCCAGACCTACTGAATCAGGATCCCCAGTGATTTCTGGGCACGTTAAAGGCTAAGGCTCTGGACTAGACTTCCAGACTCTGCCCTGTCATTTCTCTTAAACACTACTGTCAAAATAATCTTCCTGACGCACATCAGTCGTTTTCTAATCACAGCACTTTCCTCAAAAACCTCCAAGGGCTCCTGACTGCCTATAGACTAAAGTTTAGACTCCTCAGTCTGACAAGGCTTTCTGTGATCTTGCGTCATCCTAAAAATGCCCATCACAGTGCCTGCCATGCCAATAAATAATATTCTGCATAAAACAAAGCAAAACATGAGTGTACCTGAGAAAGAACATATTTCTTAATTCTGGCTTCTCCATCCTAGGCATGGGGATACAGGGTTAGGAAAAACCAGACACAGTCGCTTGCCTTCCTGGAGCTTAGAGATCAGTTGAAACGACAGGATCTTCAAAAGCAATAAAAATACATAATACCAAATATTAAGTGCTAAGAAGGAAATGAATGGGCAATGGTACAGAGTAAGCTAGACTGGTCAGAAGAGTGGCCCAGAGGATGGGGAGCCCGTTGAGGGGCTGGTCCAGGCAGAGGGAACAGCCTACTACGCAAAGCCTGGAGAGAATCTGGTGCAGCTGAGGATCAGAACAGGGGCTGCCCTTTTGGGCTTCCCAGAAGACTGACACCCTGGGAGGAAGGTGGCATGGGATTCACCTTCCAAATCAAGGGAAAATGCTGAATTTCTTTTCCCTGACATATGCCTTCACTGGGACCACGAATGGGGCAGAGAGCAGGGTATGCTTCAGGGTCGCTGGTGAGTCCAGCCGTGGAAATCAGACCGAGTGAAATTTGAATCTCAGCTCTACCGCTTACCGGCTCTCAACTCCCTTGACCTCCAAGCCTCTGCTTCCTCAGATATAAAGCGGGTTTAAGCATAGAACCAACTTTGTCATTTCTGTGAACGCTGAGGGCGTAAAGCTCCCCAGAACACTGCCGCCCACATCAGTGCTGACCTGAATACTAGAGGTTACAAGGCTGTGATCACGACGATGACTGTGAATTACTATGAGCTTGCGGGCAGAGGGCTCATCCCAGACCCTCCGGTCCCACACCCCGGCCCCACGCCCCGAGGCCTCCCGACTCTGCCATCCCAGGCAACCTCCCCCCCGCGCACGGCCACCTCAGTGACCCCAGGGCGGGCGCCGGGCACCGCCGCCGGACCCCCGTTACCTGGGGCCAAACGCGACCTGCCGCCACCTCGCGTCCTGGACCCTGCCTCCCTCCCGGCCGCCTCCCGGCCCCGCAGCTGCTGCGGCGGCGCCCCCAGCCCAGCCCGGCCCGGGCGGCGCGGGAAGCCTCGGCGGGGCTGGCGGCGGCGGCCACGCGGCGCGCTCCGGCGGAGGGGAGGGGGCTCCGCGGCGGCGGCGGCGGCGGCGGCAGCAGCGGCAGCAGCGGCGGCGGCGGCTGACCCGGCGGGGGGCAGAGCCCAGAGGCGCAGCGGCGGCGGCGGCGGAGGAAGAGGAGGAGGAGGAGGATGCAGGGGCTGCGGGCGGTGGCGCGGCCCGGTCCGCAGTGAAGCCCGCGGCGCCCGAGGCGCAGGGAGTGGCCGTCGCCTCCTGCGCGCACCATTCCTGAGATGGCGGCGACGCGGCGGCAGCTCGGGGAGCCGAGGAGGGGTCACCCGGGCGCGGGCTGAGCCCCGCCGGCCCGGGAGCTCGCCGGAGACCCGCGCGCTTGGTTGAGTTCCGGCCGGCCGGCAGGCCTGCGGAGCGGCGAGGCCGGGGTCGGCCCCGGAGCGGAGCGCGGCGCCCGGCCCGGGGAGGCCGCGATGGCGAACGCGAGCGAGCCGGGCGGCGGCGGCGGCGGCGAGGCGGCCGCCCTGGGCCTCAAGCTGGCCACGCTCAGCCTACTGCTGTGCGTTAGCCTCGCGGGCAACGTGCTGTTCGCGCTGCTGATCGTGCGGGAGCGCAGCCTGCACCGCGCCCCGTACTACCTGCTGCTCGACCTGTGCCTGGCCGACGGGCTGCGCGCGCTCGCCTGCCTCCCGGCCGTCATGCTGGCGGCGCGGCGGGCAGCGGCCGCCGCGGGGGCGCCGCCGGGCGCGCTGGGCTGCAAGCTGCTCGCCTTCCTGGCCGCGCTCTTCTGCTTCCACGCCGCCTTCCTGCTGCTCGGCGTGGGCGTCACCCGCTACCTGGCCATAGCGCACCACCGCTTCTACGCCGAGCGCCTGGCCGGCTGGCCGTGCGCCGCCATGCTGGTGTGCGCCGCCTGGGCGCTGGCGCTGGCCGCGGCCTTCCCGCCCGTGCTGGACGGCGGCGGCGGCGGCGACGAGGAGGACGCGCCGTGCGCCCTGGAGCAGCGGCCCGACGGCGCCCCCGGCGCGCTGGGCTTCCTGCTGCTGCTGGCCGTGGTGGTGGGCGCCACGCACCTCGTCTACCTCCGCCTGCTCTTCTTCATCCACGATCGCCGCAAGATGCGGCCCGCGCGCCTCGTGCCCGCCGTCAGCCACGACTGGACCTTCCACGGCCCCGGTGCCACCGGCCAGGCGGCCGCCAACTGGACGGCGGGCTTCGGCCGCGGGCCCACGCCGCCCGCGCTCGTGGGCATCCGGCCGGCCGGGCCCGGCCGTGGCGCGCGCCGCCTCCTCGTGCTCGAGGAGTTCAAGACAGAGAAGAGGCTGTGCAAGATGTTCTATGCCATCACGCTGCTCTTCCTGTTCCTCTGGGGGCCCTACGTCGTGGCCAGTTACATGCGGGTCCTGGTGCGGCCCGGCGCTGTCCCCCAGGCCTACCTGACGGCCTCCGTGTGGCTGACCTTCGCGCAGGCCGGCATCAACCCCGTCGTGTGCTTCCTCTTCAACAGAGAGCTCAGGGACTGCTTCCGAGCCCAGTTCCCCTGTTGCCAGAGCCCCCAGGCCACCCAGGCCACCCTCCCCTGCGACTTGAAAGGCATCGGTTTATAAGTGGCTCTCCCTTCACCTGCACCGCAACCCGGCTTCTCCCTTTGGCTTGGACAGTGACGTCTTTTCTCCCCCTTCTGCCCCCTTTTTAATTTTCTGAGCTGCCTTCAAAACGGCTCTCGAAGTGCATCATCACTAGGATTGTACAGACTCCTTTTGGGGGGAGGGTTTCGAAGTCCCAGCCCCACCCCAGCTCCTTGCGATTGTTCTCCTAAATATATTTTCATCCTGACAGCAGGCCCTGGAGTCTTTGTACTGGCACTGATGTCTTTTATTCCATGAGTTACTCTTTTTTTTTTTTTTCAATAAAGGCTAAACTAATTTTTTTCATGCAACCTTTCTTAAAGACCATGGCCAGTTTTCTACAGAAGCTATTTTTGACAACCTCAAGTGGCATTACATTTTGCATTGAGGTAGAGGAACCCAGGGGGACTTCACAAGTTTGATTTCTTGAGGGTCTTCTGTTGGCAGCAGGAGAAAGAGGGAAAGTTGTCTCAAGTTCCCTCAGAATTGCCATCGGTGGGGTCAGTTGGACTGCTGTGGTTCTTTGAAGGCGTTGAGAATTTTGTTCAGTATTGATATTGAAGTTAAAGAGCAGAAATGGGAACGAGTAGCAAGGCAGTCATTTTTAATCAGTAACAACACAAGATTTGTTTCCTACCTTGCTTTATACTACTAGGAAATGCCCATCAGCGACAACTGCTCTTTGTATCATACCAATCTTGAGTGGAAACATTTCTGTAAAACTGTACCTTTCAAAAGAGTAAAAAGTGTTTTGGTTAGTAATGGTGTGGAGAAAATACAGTATTGCATGTTTTTGTATGTACTGATTGTGGTTCACGGATTGGGAGGGCTCAGAGACAAGCAGAGTGCTAAATCAAAACTGTTTAGGTATTTTTGCCAATAAAAATTAAAATAATTTTAGGGGAACAGTTTGTGCTTTGAAGAGCCCAGTTTTATTCTGTCTTATGAAACTAATTGCCACTTTGAAAATTGTTATTCTCTTGTTCATGGTATAAATGGATGGAATATAATGATACTCTTCTATGAGACAAAGCATTTCCTTAAAATGTTTGCTAGGTTAAGCTGTGCTGTTCTCCTGATGGTTATTTTAAATTAATAACGAGAACTATAATTTTAAGTACTATTTCTTTGTTAGACACGTTGTAACCTTAAGTTGAAAGACTAAATTCTGCAAGTACTGTATTTTTTCGCTTATAATGCTACATTTTTATTAACGTATCTTCCGTTTTGAGGATTTATATCTGTATTTCTCTTTGCATTATATAAATATACCAGTATTTTCATTCTGGAGTGGGTTTTTGTTCCTGTTGTTGTTTGAGACTGTGACAGGTGGTAATATGCGTCTAAGTAAGGTACTCATGTTTTTATTATCCTTTTAGTGCATGCTGTTTGGCTGACCATAATTTCTAAGACATTTGGAGGCTTGTTAACTTAAAACGCAAGATAAAAAATCTGCAGATCTTCTCTTCAAGGGAAGAAGCAGTATATATATATACTGCTTCAAAACTTTTTTATGAACATAGAAAACATGAATGTAAGCAAAGTAACCATTTTGATAAAATAATAATTAAAGTGGGTACAGTAAATATATTGAAATTTGAGTTGCGCATAATATAAACTGTTAAATATTCAGTCCAAGATGGATAAGTCATAATAAGAGGGTGTGGCCAATTTATTGCAGGAGAATGGTCAGCATTATTTTATTTTGTCCGTAAATGTCAATCAGTCTATGCAGACAGTCTCCTATTTGGAAAGTACGAGTAACTATCAGCCTGTTTCTCCCCAAATCATACGACCGGGTAGACGTTAATTATCCAAGGGCCACTCATCGGAAATCTTAGCTTATCTAAAGACAGGCCAAGGAAGTAAATCTCTCCTCATCCAACATCCCCCCACCAGCCACAAGTGATCCAGGTTCAAAAAACAGAAGTCACTAAGCCTATGTGATGGTCAGAATTTGTAGCACCTGCCATGGCATAGGAACTAGGCTGTCAGGGCTAACTCCTGTTTTTTGTTTTGCTTTGTTCTGACTGGATGGGAGATTTCTAATGAGAATTCAAGTGACAAGTAATGAGAAATGACGGCCAACTGTAAAGGAAAAAGAAGAACCAAGAGATGCAGAGGAACTAGCTGTCCAGAGGAATACTGTGCAGGAGCAAAACTCCCCTGGCACCTCAACAGCTACTTTCATCACTGAATTTATTAGCCTGTACTTTGATTGTTAATTATATTAATAAAGAATCATCAAGAGAAGGTTACTTGTATTTCAGAATACTCTACTTCTTGTACCAGAACAGGAACAATGTATTTGGGGAAGACTTCCATTAAAATAGCTCATTTTCTGTCATTGACAAGTTAATTTAGCACAACTCCTCCGCCACTCCTCCCCAGGTGAAATTAATGGGTTATGTCTATACTTGAAGCAAAAGAAAATAGATTGCTTGTCTATAAATCTGTGCATGTCCTGGCATGGAATTATTGGGTCAAAAATGAGCATCTTTAGGTCTTTTGACACCATATGTCAAATCGCTTTGCAGAAAGACTTATATCTACTTTTAGATTTCCACCTGACCATGTTCATTTTTTACAAACTGAAATATCTCAAAGTGGGGAGGCGAATAACAAGTCAATAACCATGATGATGAAGAATAACCTCCATACGCACCATTCAGCCTTGCCAGACCTTGTCAGTCTTGCCATGTTGGTTTCTACCTTTTTTCTTTCCTTTTCCTTTCTTCCCTTTTTCCTCTTCTTTCTTCCCTTCCTCCCTCTCTTATTCCTTCTCTCCCTCCTTTCCTCCTCTATTTTCTTCCTTCCCTCTCTCTTTCTTCCTTTCTTTCTCCCTCTTTTTGAAAGAAAAAAAATACAACACAATCATTTCTGCCAAGGCTTTGGGCTCGCCATCAGCCATCTACATTTTCAAACGCCCTGCCCCTAAGAGGGAACAGGGTCCCAGGTCTCGGGGCTGAGTCAGGATGGATCACTGGGTTGGCAAGATTGGTTCTACCCTTCACTGTCTTTCCATGACCCATACAAGTGCAAAATTCTGGTTTGCCACAGAAGGCCTTTTATGGTCCGGCCCCTCCACCACCCTGGCCTCATCTTCCCCTTATATTTCCACCTCTCCCTTCTCTGGTGACCTTTGTATAAGCTCTCCCTGGAAAGCCCGTCCCCCTCCTCTGCCTGGGGACTCCCTCACCACCTCCTCTAGAGCAGAGGCAATATTCACAATATGTAATAACTGGGATGACACGGGCATAACTAACCTGTACAGCTGTACCCCTGGGTCTTAGCTGAATATCAGGTTTGTGCTGGACTCAGATCCAAGACTTCTGGAAGGCCTTCTTGGCCCAGTCACCCCTCTGCTGGGCTCGCACGGTGCACACCTGGGCTCCTGGCTCCCGCGCTGGTCTCACATCCTCCCACTCCCTACTCAGGCTCTGTGCTCCAGCCACTGCAAGTCACTGGCAGTGCCCTGAACAGACCATACTGGGTCACACCAACATGCCTTTCTGTGTTGTTTCTTGCGTCCAAAGTCCTTACTTCCTCTTTTCCCAACTCAACCGCTGTTAAGCTTTCAAACATACAGGCTGAACTCTTAGACATAAAGGGTGAACTAACCTCTACAGAGAAGGGGAGATTGTCCCCATGCAGGTCCTGAAAAATTTCCAAGTCTCCAAACACAGTCATTAGATCTGAGTGCCACGGTGGGCTGAGTAGCAGGCTTACTGGCATTTCAAGTTGTCCGTGAACTGAGATGGCTGAGGTTGTAAAATGCAGTGGACTCAAAACACTGTTCTCCATTCACCTGGTAGACGTGCCACTCTGTGTGACCCTCCAAGACCACTGGACTTCAAGACCCCCTCTGTGAGGGGCAAAGGAGGTAATGGGAAACTGTCTCCACCCATCCATATTCTAGACCCATATCATTATCCTTTGCATTGTTTATTAGCTGTTTCTCGAGTAAACAAAATTAAAAGCAAACTTGATCTGAGTCCACGGGGTTCTTTAGGCTTTTTCTCCAACTTGGACAAGACTTTTGGGATCTACCTCAGCCTAAGAACAGAGCCCTCTTCCCCTCCCTTTTCCTTCCTTTTGGGATATTTTTGATGAGGCTGTAATGCTTGGAGCCACAGCAGCCATCTTGCAACCATGAGAAGAGATACTGTCAACATGGTGAAAATAGCAGACCAGAAAGATAAAAAGAGCAGACATCTGTTTTAACATTGTTGATCTACTTACCCAAACATGCAACCTCATATCTCTAGATTTTAGATTTCTGGTCTTGAAATAAAAACTGCTATTGCTTCAGGCACTGATATTCAGAAAGCCTGTTATTTGAAGCAACAATTAACTGCAACAATACTTAAAACAATTCCATCCTCTCCACTCCCTTGACAGATATGCCTGATATGCTGGAACTGTAGTCACAAATTTTTTTAAATTAGGCTTATTTAATTCAATTCACATTTCCAGTTATCAGATCATTCAGCCGGCTGTTAACTGTCAGATTAACCTGGCTCTGGAAAAAAATAATAAAATAGATTTGACTTGATTTCTTAGATTGAAATAAATCGAGAAGATTTTTAAAAATAACTATTACAAGGCTGGTTCTATTTAATTGCACTTTATAAAAACTGTTACCATGATCAGTGTATTTTTAAGCTTTTAGTATGACAAATTTAGTTATAGATATCTGGAAAACCACCTGAATGAATCCATCTAATCCACAGGTATTTTTTTTAATAAGTTTAATTTTATTGTTTTACAAGAATGACTGAAGCAGCCAGGATTCTTTTTGTTTTTCTTTTCTTTTTTTTTTTTTAACATCTTTATTGGAGTATAATTGCTTTACAGTGGTGTGTTAGTTTCTGCTTTATAACAAAGTGAATCAGTTATACATATACATATGTTCCCATATCTCTTCCCTCTTGCGTCTCCCTCCCTCCCACCCTCCCTATCCCACCCCTCTAGGTGGTCACAAAGGTATTTAAGTGAATAAGAAGCCAGTTTCTGTGTTGGGAAGTGCAGGGGAACACAGAGGATAAGAAAGGTCCAGTTCTCTTGCTGATGAGTTAGCAAGGTAATTGGAGAAACCTGGCCAATGTGCCCCAAACCATAAATCAAGGCAGAACATGAGATACGCCAGAAGAGGGATCGAGAAAAAGAGCTCGGGATGATGAGGAGAACAGACCTCACAGCTGATCGCCCGGAAAGGGCCCTTAGGCAGACTATCTCTGGTTGCCCTACTGAGGAAAGCAGGAAAAACCAGAAGACGGAACAAAAAATTGTCCAGTTTCCACCTTCCCCATCTTTCTGATTCCCATATTCTCCTCACTCTGGGGTCCATTTTCAAAATAAGTGTTTCTAAGGGAAATAAAACCACATAATTCTCTCTTCAAAGTTTTCTGTTCCAACTCTATGCGAATGCTCAAGTGCCAGTAAGGGATGTGGTCATTTGAATGGAGAAAGTTTGTTACCTAAAATCTTTTTGCAGGGAGAGCCAGCAAGTCAGATTAGAAATGTCAGAACCGAACAGAAATCAAACAGGTAGCTCTCCGGGAGACCACTCTCCTCTCTTTCCAAAGGAAGGAGGAGTAGCAGGCTCACCCTACAGAAAAAGGTATTTCGAGCTTTTGCTCAAGGGAAAAGGAGAAGAAAAGTCTTAGTAAGTATTCGATTCACCCTATATACTGGTTGCAGGCATTTAAGATAAATAAACAGCTTGAAATTTATATCTGAAAGCCTGAAGACTCAAAGTCACTTCAAATTACACAGAGAAAACATGCACAAATGTTTTAAGCTGCAACGTCAAGGCATAAATGCAACTGTCTTATTTCTCAGTAACATTAAGGAGACAAGTAAATTAAAGCTATTTTACCACTTAGCTTCTAGGAGGAATAATTTAGTCATTTACAAATTGAGTTTTAAGTGGCCAGCCTATTCTGGGTAGAGAAGATGTAAACTGGTAGGAAAGTGTATATTTAAAATCATCACTCGAGATATTTTTATTACCTGAGTTATGCCAGTCTGCGTAGCTTTCTGGGATGAAAATCTTGCTTTCTGCCAGGATGTGATATCTGAGAAGCACACACTGTTTTTCGGTTAGAACCTGTGTTGGAACCTGGAGGGTGCAATAAATGGTTTCACTTTCTTGAAGATACGTAGATGTGCTGTAAGTTTGAAAGGCTTTGAAAAATTATTAAAGTTGCAACGCTGACTTAATACATGCCTTATTAAAATATTCTCTAGAGATCATAAAATTTAAAATGCATGAGGGGATGAAACTTGTCCTCGCCTTTTTCATTTAACATATTTATTCCCCCCCCACCCCGTTATATTTTCCCCCATAGTCCCTGAGTCCTGACCAATTTGCATTGCAATGTGCTTAGCAGAAGAAAAAAAAGAACATGTTAAAAAAAAAAAAAGGAAGAACAGATAGGAAAGAACCCCTGTCACAGGTATTCATTCTGGAGAGTGACATACTAAAGAGTTTAACCGTATAGTGTAATTCTTTTAACCCACAGTCACGATCCAGTTCATTTGCATATCTATCTTGAGGAATTATGGGATACCAAAGCTATTTCTAGAATTTGATTTGCATAATTGTTCTAATCCTTTATGAGTAGGGTGACATGTGGTCTGACAAAAGATTTTTTTTTAATTTGTAAGTTACTTTATAAGTTTTATAAAGATATTAGAATTCAACACCTTTAGATATATATTTAATACCTGCTTCTATTAAAAGGAACACAATTATACAAAGGCGTGATTAGTCTTCTGCTAACGGCATGTTACTTTACTTTTTGCTAGTTGGAAAAACAGCTTCGTTCACTGAAAGTCTGTCTTTTGAAGTTTATTCTTTTTTTCCTAGCACCTCTTGGTGAGATTAAAATTCATGTAAACGTCATAAGAAAATGTGCGGTTGTAATGAGCCTCAGTGACTCTGTCTCCCAAATTTCTTAATCCGTGGGTAGATGACATATTTGAGTTTGAAACAGTAGCATCAAGAAATACATTTAGGGGCTTCCCTGGTAGTGCAGTGGTTGGGAATCCGCCTGCCAAGGCAGGGGACACAGGCTTGATCCCTGGTCCGGGAAGATCCCGCATGCCGCGGAGCAATTAAGCCCGTGCGCCACAGCTACTGAGCCTGCGCTCTAGAGCCTGCGAGCCACAGTTACTGAGCCCTCATGCCACACCTACTGAGCCCGTGCGCCACAACTACTGAAGCCCACGTGCCTGGAGCCCGTGCTCCGCAACAAGAGAAGCCACTGCACCGCGCACCGCAACGAAGAGTAGCCGCCGATCTCCACAACTAGAGAAAGCCCATGCGCAGCAACAAAGACCCAACGCAGCCAAAATAAATTAAAAAAAAATACATTTACACATTTTCCTAGTGTATGGAACAGGAATGCTCTTGTGACCAAAGAATGTGAATTTAACCATTTCCGATTTGAAGATTCTTCTTCCATTTGGTTATCAGTTTCTCATTATGATAGTTTTTCAGGACTGCAATAAACATGAAAACTCCATTCTGGATGTTTAAGCACTGACCACACGCCAGCCTCACACTCTCCTCTCTGTTCTTCCCCACCCCAGCAGGTAGGAATTCTCACCCAGCCCTGCCTCCTGACCATAATAAAAGCTAAAACGAACCAAACTGCCTCGCTGTTGCCACTTTGGGCTGACGTGCACCTGCTCTGTTCTCACCAGAAAATCCCACGACGTGAGTCATCAATGTTGTCACGTCTTTCCAGTGTGTGTGGCAGCATCTGTCCCAACATCCAAACCAATTTGGGGGGTTGGGGGTTGAGTCCACCTTCTGCAGGGCAACCACTCACTGTGCAAGAACACCAGAACAAACTTTTTAAGATCACAGAAAGAGGTATTAACCAAATGATGCACTTTTGAAAAAATGATTCCGTTCATATTGATTAGGGGAGAAGCGGAAGTGTTTGAACAGAGCCCTCGAATCGGAGTGGCTGAACTGCTTCTCTGGGCTGCTGGGTGACTGCTTCAGGAAGTCGTTCAGTGACCCACTGGTGGGTTAGCCCTACCTTCACTCTCTGGGTCCAAAGGAGCCAGATTCATTGCTGCATCTCCCTGCTGGAGAGGAAGGGGAGTGCAATTTACTTTTAAGGCAGTGAGGCATATCACTTCTGCCCACGCTCCACTGCTAAGTCACATCTGGCTAAGGGTTGCTGGTAAATGCAGTCTCTAGATGTCCAGATGAGTGACCCGGTACCCGGGCAAAACCTCTTGGGGGAGGGGCAAGGGGAGGGAGAGAAAGAAGGGAGAAAGGAGGGAGGAGGGGGGAGGGAGGAAAGAGAGAAAAGAGAGCGGGACGGGGGAGGGGCGGGGGGAGAGAGAGAATTTGAGAATGGATGAATGAATTGTGGAAGACAACTGGAGTCTACCAGCCATACCTTCCACTCGCATTTTCCCCCTCCCTAACCGAATCCAGGAGAATTAACAGGGAATATTTAACATCAGTTGTCCAATGGACTAACGATAGCAGACAACATTTAACTCCCAGAACCCAATCACACTACATAGTTAGCAATATTACTGTGAAAATTTCTTACTTTGAGCAGCAAATATTTTCTTTTAAAATTTTATACAAGAGTAAATATTCATTCATATATGCACATCCTGGGTCTGAAAATATTTTGCTCCTCCATTTTGAACTCCAACTTGAGATTTCAAAAATATATCTTAAGAGGAAATGTTTAGGAGGACAGGCTGATCAGTGAAAGGGCCTTGGCAACATCTAAGCAGAGAGCCATCATAAAAGAAGGATTGATGTTACTACCAACACACAAGGCTGTGCCTGTCCATCTCACAGTGGACCCTATGGAGAAGGGATGAAACTGATTTGATTCGAGCCAAGACAGGAGAGGTGAAGGTTTGAGGGTGGGGCGGGAGGTGGGTAGAGGTGAAACAAGACTGGCATGGAGATAATTATTGATAAAAAGCTGCACGATGGAGATAGAGGCTTCCTCATACAATTTGGTTTAGTTTTGTTGATGTTTAAAAATTTCCATAAGAAGTTATTGTTTTGCTTGTTTGCTTTGAAGAATGAACCACACACACTCATGCCAGCCTCAGTACTGTCTCTAGGGAACAGGCCTGTTCCCAGTCATGTGAGAAAACACCACTTGTAAAAACCATTAAAATGGTGCCTGACTTTATAATCTAGTGAAAAATGAAGTGAGAAGAGAGTCGGGTGAGATTTCTGATAACAGAACCAATGATGAGTAAAGTCTGTTTATGTGTTTCACCTATCACTGGTCTGGTTTGGTAAAACAAAAGACACAGGGATATGCTGGGAAGGATGAAGGTTTTCAGTTAGATAACCGGGTTTGGAAGGGCACAGTTTTGGCACACACTTTTCTACAGTTAAAAAAAGTGCTGCTCTTAAAAAAAGGCTCAAGTCAGACATGACGGTTTTCATGAAAATCAATGTTTGCCAAGAAATCCAAAGGTCCATTTGAGTTTGGTCAGTAGCTGCTGGCATAAGGTCTATTTCTACCTTAGAAAGGATGGGATCCATTCACAATATTTATATCAGACTAGATAGTTGACTTAAGTTTTCTTGCATAAATTCTCACTTCACCTTACTTTTAGAAATTCTGGCCTGCGAAGTCCCAGCTTCAGTGAGAGACTGTCCCAGGGACTGGAAGAAACAGCGCCACCATCTTTATAGCCCAAGACTTTGTGTGCTTTGCACAGAATTATTTTAAAGGCTCTCCATGAAGCATGATCTCAAGGTTTTTGAAACAATGGTTTGATAGGTGCTAACTTTGGTAACAAGTTAAAAAATAATAACCAAATAGAAGGGTACACTCCTCAGTAAAAATAATAACGACGGAGAGAGGTAACAAATGACAAAGTTCTGTTTTTCTTTGGATCGTAGTGAGTCAGTAGGTACAGTTCTAAGTTTTCTACACAAGCTTCACATTTGTTCTCTTGGCTGTGTACATGTAGTCTAAGTTTTTAGGTAGCGATTTAAAATATTAAGTTGATATATATAAAAGCAAAATTTTATAAAAGCTATACGTCTTTTAACCTGGGGGGAAACGGACGATGGACCCAATCAAATTTTCACCACTTATGAAAAAGGACACGTCGAACGTTATATAAAAAGAGCATTGAGCAAAATTACCCATAATTCCACTTGAAGTCTATTTTTCTTATCCAACAAACTGACCAAGGAATGTTTCTTGAACCCAAACTAAACTGAACCAAAATTAATCCTTCTATGACCAAGTATGGTACTTAGTACAGCAAAAGCCCATACACTTATGGGGCACGTTACTCCAGAGGTAAAGTTACACATAATGTGCATTTGTAAGCCCTGGATGAATAAATAATTACAAAATGGACAATTTTTTTTTGCAACTGTTAGTGGGTTAGCACGGCCACTTTAGTCAGTTAAACACATTCCAGAAGTTGTTTATTTGCAACGTTGAATCCATTTACAATACTTGGTGGGTTTTTCAAGGCCAGGCTACACTGGCATCGCTGTACGGCCAGCACCTAGCACCCTGCCTAACCACCCATGATCGACACCCTGTTACTATTTGCTGAATCAAGACAGTGAAGTCCTGTGAGTTCATTCCTGATTACAGTCAGCTTTGCACGTCATAATTTTCCTTCACGCTCCAAAACCTCACTGATTTAACACATTATTTTTATACTACCTTAAAACTCATGCAAACAGAACCTTCCAGTACATAAAATGAAAACTTACACACTGTTAGTGCTATATTACCGACTTCGGAGTCTTTACCCATTTTAGAATGTGGGCTATATAGAAATCCGCTTGTAATACCAACTGACAGCTGTGACAAAAATAAGCATATGATATTAAAAATAAATCAAATGATATATAGTACCATCATTCTTCTGATACAGAATTTTTACACAGCAATATTGATACAGGTACAAATGACGGGATGTCAGGCAATCCATTACAACAGACCTTTGGGTTACAAATAAAGTTTAAATGACAACTTAATACCGATTTAAAAATGATAACTAGTGTTATGCCGGATTAAAATCAATACTTCCTCTTCAAGTGACATTTTCTAGAACATCTCTAACTAGGAGATTTTCATTAAAAAAAAAAAGCAACTTTATAAAAAGGAAAAGAAATAAATGTAATATTATACTGGAAAAGTCTTTTAAAAAATCCCAAATCTAGGAATCTGGACTAAATTAATTTGACTTCCATTCTTTTTGTCCTCATACTAGTCAAACTGCAGACCTGAAACCCACTTGCATAAGCAGGTTCAGTTAAAGTTCAGAAGCACCCCTGCCTCCACTCCATATAAGAGAAGTTTGGGGGGGTCTAGTTCAACTACACATTCTTTTCACTGTTTAAGTATCAGGCAAAAAGCTTGATTCTCATCAGTGATTCTGCCAGGAAGCTCAAGGATGTGGATCCCCACTTTAAAATGCTAGAGGCTCAGAGGGAAATGCCAAACAATAAAATGAGAGTCTTAAAACTCACTGAGGAGTGAGGGAAAGAGACCAAGGTGTGTGTGTGTGTGTGTGTGCGCGCGCGTGCGCGCGCGCGTGTGCGTGCATGTGTGCGCACACAGTGGGGCAGGGGGTGTTTTAAGAAAAAGAAAGTTTCTGTACCAAAATATCAAATTCCTATTCTCCACACTTCTGTGAAAATGGACAAGTTGTTGGCATTAAAAAAAAGCCAAACCAAAACACAAACAGGGAAATGAATGAGAACTGGCTCCATAATGCCTTGCACTTTACATTTCTATTCAAAACATAAATCTGCTTTCGATTAAAAAAAAAAGAAAAGTAACACATCACTTAAAAATCAAAGAGGAGGGCTTCCCTGGTGGCGCAGTGGTTGAGAGTCCACCTGCCGATGCAGGGGACACGGGTTCGAGCCCCGGTCCGGGAAGATCCCACGTTCCGCGGAGCGGCTAGGCCCGTGAGCCGTGGCCGCTGAGCCTGCGTGTCCGGAGCCTGTGCTCCGCAAAGGGAGAGGCCACAACAGTGAGAGGCCCGCGTACCGCAAAAAAAAAAAAAAAAAAAAAAATCAAAGAGGAAAACGTTACTTGGAAAGTTGAGGAAGCAATAGCATTTCTTTCTGGCATATTAATTGTTTGGCACAATCACAGGTAAACAGACTTTACGGACATAGTGTGGCTGTTCACATTTAAAGTTTCTCCTCTAAAGCGGTTACTTTCGGGCTAAACAAGTATATCGGTTAAATGAAGTCCGTGAACAGGCTAAGCCGGGCAGGCATGGACACGTGTGATGCATTCTCCGTCCAAAAAATGGAACCTAAAATAAAAAAGAAAACTGAGTCAGAGCAGGAAATGTTAAAAAAACAAAAACTTTGTTGAGAAATCTCTTTGAATAATAATAGCTAGTGTTTACTGAGTATTAACTATTCATCAAACAACAGGCTCAGCATTTTTTTATGTATTATCCTTTTCCATCCTTACGACCACTCTGTGAAGATGGCAAATACTTTAACTTACCCATTTTACAGACAAGAGACTGAGGCACAGAGAGATTAGGAGCTTGACCAAGGTCACATATCCAGAACTTGAAGCTTGGCTGGCAGGGGGAGCTGAGGGACCAAGCTTTTAACCAGCAAGCTACACTGCCTTCTACTTGTTCTCATTTTAATTCTTTTTAGAGCGTCCTGTGACTGCAGCTCCTTGAGAAGAACATAACATTATGGGCACAACCACATGTATACAGTGAGCAAATAAAAATTCACTGATAATGAGAAATATATAAATTCATACATTTGTGCAAATATGTGAGGGAGTTCCCTGGTGGTCTAGTGGTTAGGATTTGGTGCTTTCACTGCTGTGGCCTGGGTTCAATCCCCGCTCAGGGAACTGAGATTCCACAAGCCGCACAGTGCGGCCCAAAAAAAAAAAAAAAAAATCTATAAAAAAACCCCCAGAAACCATTCCTCCCTGCCACCACCAAAAAAAAAGATGTGAGACGAAGTCAAAATTCTGGGTGGGGCAAGGGGATAATAAGAGTAAAATTAGGGAAGGAGGCAAGCTCGATTTGCAGAAATGCAATAAAGCAAACCTGGGCTTAGGGAGAACCAGCAGTGAAAGGTCAGCTTCATTCCAAGAGCTGTTCAATTGCTATTTCTAAGAGCCCTGCTCATGTCTTGGGTGAAGCTGGGTTGAGGGTCAACCAGCAACTGGGGTGGTGGTTCTCTGTGCCACGGCAAGTGGAGGACCCTCAAAACACGTATGCTTTCTAGAGGCAAAGAGCAAAATCCATTCTTCCCCCTGTAGGGGTGGTGCTCTCTTGAGAACCTGCCTGCTTTGCAAGGGATAGGGAGAAAGTTTAACCCCAGGCCTGGAGGCAATGGATATTCAATGAAATGGGATGACAAATTACCCGATCCACGGTAATACGAGAGAGGCCAGCTCTTACAGACTCATGCCTCCGGGATCCTTCTACAGTTTCCGCAAGGCACGGAAATGCATCCTTCCCGCCTCCCAACTCTTCGGTATCATTCTAGCGTATTTCCTATTCTTTCCACCAAAAGAGGCCGCCCCACACCAGTAATCTGTCCTTAGGAGAAAATTGAGATGCATCTTCCAGATGCCCTCTGAATCACTTCTTTATACATCAAACAGAAGGCTGTCTGCAGACAGTGGCAGAACCATTCTAACCTTATCGTTAGGTTGCACTGATTGGATGGACCCAATTCTATGGGTGTCCAACAACGGTCAAGGCTGATTACTCTGGGCATTATCTTTGGGTGCTCCCATGCTCGTGTTCTTCTTACCTCCTTTTTCCTTTTTCTTCTCTTCCTCTTTCTTCTTTCCTGCCTTCCATTTCCAAAATGGTTCTGGAAGGGCCAGGGAGATGGTTGAGATCATAAATACACAGGGAAGAAAGGGAAGCAGTAGGACGGCAGGGGAGGTATGAGGTGGACAGGCAGAGCCATTCCAGTTCCGCTGTCTTTTTGCAAGAGCATTATTTTCAAGGCTCTAATGACAGCGTCTACTCGGGGGCACCTTGGCCATCGGCTCCATGCAGACACGTGCTAGAATGGTTCTGTCACTGTGTGTGTCGAAAGGCCCACGGATAGCTGGCTCATTTGTTGCCCCCGAGACTATGTCAGAGGAGGTGGAGGCAGCAGGAATGGCCTGGACAATTACAAGTGGACGGTATGAGATGCTATAACTCATGACCTTTATGATCCTTTCGTGACCCTGAGATCTGAGAGATTCCTTTCACCGAGCCCCAAACGACTACACGAACCAGTGGTTCTCCATTTGGGGTGATTCTGCCCCCAGCCCCCCAGGGGACATCTGGTAACGTCCAGAGACATTTTTGTGTGTCACAAATGAGGGGAGGGGGCAGCACTACCGGCCCCCAGTGGCTACAGGCCAAGGATGTTGCTAAACATCCCACAACTCAGGGGACAGTATCCACAGCAAAGAATTATCTGGTATAAAAAAATGTCCAAAAAATGTCAACGGTGCTGAGGTTGAGAAAAATGAACACAGACGGCGATATCCAAGGAGCCTGGAACAAGTGAGCTCTAACTGTAATAAGGGTGTCAAACTGTATCCATGGAGAACGCCAAGCATGTGTCTTTTATTCATTCATTCAACAGGCATTTACTGAGTGTCACCAACATATCAGACCCGACTTTAGGTGCTGCAGATACAGTGACGAACCAAACAGGAAAGGCCTCTGCCCTTCATGGAACTTAAATTTTAATGACAGATACCCAGTAAGATAGTTTCAGGTACTCAGAAGAAGTGTCCTCTTGGTTTCAGTGTGGTGCTCTGTGCATCTCGACACCATGGCCACTCTTTGGCTTGTCACGTAGGTCGTCCTCAGCAAAAGTAGCAGAAAAAAGAAATTAACGCTGGCGGCCTGCCACGGGCCGGGCCACATCAAGGCATCATGTATGAATGTCACACCAAAGCGGGAGCCAGATTTCTGCCTCGCTTTGACACAAGCCAAGTGGCCTCCTCTTGAGGTGAATTAACGCACCTGACTGAGGTCACCCAGCTAGAAAAGGAACGTGTCACAGTCAAACCCAGCTCCATCTTCTTCCAAATACCACCAGGCCCAGACTCCAGGCTCTGGGAAGAAAGGGACTCTTGTCTCTGAGGACACAGCACTCTGCTTGGCACACAGGCATTTAACAAACATTTTCTCGAGTGTGTCCTATCTCCTGTGCCCACCACAAGCTGTGACCTCCCTGAAGGTAAAGGGGTGACCTTCTCAGGTCCTGGAGCTCCCCCTTCACCCCGAGCCCCCCTGCCTGGCACTGATCAATGCCACCAAACTCGGAAGCCAAAGGCTCTCACTTACATAGGGTCCCTCCAGGGTCTAGGAGGGGCCCTGGCAACGTGCTCACTAGGTCGTGTGCTTTTGTGAAACCTTCAAAAATATCCTTGTGTTATTCTTTTTCTTACTGAGAGCACCAAGATTGTGGAAGCGTCAACCTAGATCTGCTCCAACTGAACTTAACATAATGATTAGATTGTCCTGCAGGTCCCTTTATACCTGAATGCCCTTTTCTTATTTTTATGCTTTTTCAAGATCCAGTCTGTGTTTCTCCCTCCTTCCTCTGAGCCCTTCTTCACTGGACCAGCCTGTAGCAGTTTTCTCCTCCATCTATGAGCTCTTAACCACACAGACCACGACTTCTGACACGATACACCCCACAGATAACTTGCCCGTTTCTTGACTGGTCCATTCACTGCTACTTCTACATTCACTGTGTGACAAACCTAATAGGTGTCTGACAGTCACACATGCATGAGAAAGTGTTCATGGAAGATGCATCTTCAGATGTACAAATAGAGCCAAGGAGCTCATCACTCAGTACCAACTTGATGGTTTACTTTAGAATCAACTATACACTCAAGCCAATGTTTCTAATAGTCTAGGTTTCCAACCAGCAAATTCTAGAAGTTACCGAGGCAGAACCTTCAGCACTCTCGAGAAGGCATGATTCCCAATACACTCGCAGCACTTTTAAAGAGAAAGCAGTCCTGATATGAAACAGAAGTATTATTCGTGCTGTCTCTCAAAACAGAGTCAATTGTGTAAAAGAAGGAAACATAATGGGACACGTGCAGAAAAGCCTAGTCACGTGACATAAAGAGTACTGGCCCTATTATAATTTTAATCTTAATAAACCAGGCTTGTTACAACTTTTTCAATAGAAGTACACAGCTCAAAAAATTCAAATGGTATAACAGTGCATAAAATAAAAATGACAAGTCCCACAGCTTCTGGTTTTAATAGCTATGCAGAGTGCCACCGTATCTTAATTTGGTAACGTTCTAAATTGTTTCTTCTAATTTTTTTGGAGTAGGTATATACTCACATAACCCTAAATCATGCAGTACGTTATCTGCTCCCATCCTGTGAGTAGGGGGTTAACCTGGGGCCTGGGTTGATGGAGGCCGACCTGACATGGGCCTGGGCCTCCCACGGCAGTGTGTCCCCAGAGAAAGTAAAGAAAAGCAGGGGATGGTGGGTCAGCCTCACTGGTTGGGTGAAACTGCACTTGAGTTGGGGGAGCCTTGAGCCTCTGGAACTAGGGCGATCATAAAAGATTTGCAAGAAATGAGTGGTAGTTTCTATGAGTCAAGAGGACACCCCCGACACACACACACCCTGGCAATCACGTATGGCAGCCACAGCACCTGTGTGGACGAGAGGGCAAAAGGAGCTGTGTGCTCAGGGAGCTGGTGAGTTCCCAAGGAGGCGAAGATGCTGTACTTCCTACGTCGTGTCCTGTAAGGCTAAGTAAATGAAGTATTAGGCAGGTGTGCTCAACCGGGGTGATTCCAGCCGCCTCCAACACCCCCGTGCTCCCTGCCCAGGGAACATGTGGCAATGTCTGGCAGCACTTTTGGTGGGCACAACTGGGACGGGGTGCTACTGTCATCTAGGGGGGTAGAGGCCAGAGCTGCTGCTAATAAACATCCTACAATGCACAGGGCAGCTCCTACAACAAAGAGTCATCCAGTCTAAAATGTCAAAAGAGCCCAGGTTGAGAAACCCCGTATTAACCTAAAGCATACTCATGTCCTGTGAGTCTCTCTGCCAATCTGAACCTGTCATCATGGGCATGAAGCTGTCCTGAGAGAGCAAATGCAGACAGTGGCTCTTGACATCTGTGACAGCAAATGAGCATACTTTGTTTCTTCCACCCATCTTTCGCTAAATTTTGCACTTATATTAGTTATATTTTAGCCGGTATTAAAAAAAAATTTATACTCTATTCGGAAATTATAATGTTTCACCATAAGTTGGTTCTGAAATAGAAACAGCTAATAACTTTTTAATTCTTCCTTTTTTTTTTTTTTTAACATGAACAAGACCCAGGTTTTAATCAGAAATTTTTTGCTTCAGGAAAGGAAAATGTATTAGTCAAGTTTTAAAGTGCAGCTCAAAAATAAAAATAGAAAACCAAAATGAGGGCTAAAAATGTTAACATAAAAAATGGAACGAAATTTAAAAACAAGATTAATTGTTTGAAGGAAACATAGCTGTTAAAATTTTTTGATAAAATAATAAGCAATAAGAATAAAAGTACTAGTCACATAATTCTAAACTTCCAAAGCCAATGGGTAATCAGAATGGGATGGACATGGCTAATCTTTATAAACTCTAAAAGTGTGGGTATTAATAGAAACGAATGTTTCTTAAACAGCAAAGTATTCCCAGTAGACATACGATTTAGTAATGCATTCTTAATTGTTAAAAAACCAATTGTTAAAAATCAATACATGGTAAAACTATTATTTGCCTAAAAATGTGTTTAGAAAACAGGCATCCCATTCTTTTTAAGTAGACATATTTTATTCTATTTTTGAATTATCAAATGTGAAGTTAAAAACTTTACAATTACAAAACCATAGCCTAGCAGTGACTGTAAACTCTACAAGTTAACTGATACATCTGAGAAACAAAACAGTAAAATAAACTCAGGGGCCACCAGTTTCTACTTAAAGGTCTCAGTTTCATTCATCAGATACTGTTCACTTTATCAAAATAAACAAACATCTGTGGCTAATGTCAAGACCAAACCAGAATGGAAAGTTTAAAATTTGAGTAGGTGTAGTCCTCACCTATTCATAGCCCGTGTTTTTAAAGCACCAATACCTGGGACCACATTCAGAGTTAATCCACTTTATTTTTTAACCAAAGAAAAAGAAAACAGGGAGGTAAAAGTAATAAACACATCGCATTAAAAAGAATTTTCTATCTACGTTTTTACCATCTACTAATGAGCTCTAAAACTTCAGAGTGGAGTTTCACCAGGATATGTTTATTAAAAAATGTTTGTTCTTGAGTTGTTCTGAATAGAATATAATTGAAAGATACTCTGGAAGAACTAGATTTTCACCGGGATAAATTTCGCCCAAGACAAGTAACAACTCTGGGACTAGAACTCGGTCATTGAAATGACCTATGAAAATGTGTTTTCAAGACAGAAAAATAACCAATATGAAAAACTGTAACATCGAGGTCTAGAAACACATTTCAAGTGGGCATCTGAGAAGGGGGTAAGTTCAGATCTGACATTAAAATCTTATTTTTTCAGTACTTCAGTTCTTTTATCACTTAATTCTATTAGGAAAACCCTACTCGGTTATTATAGGCTTCGTTATTAAGTGTGATAAAAACACAGCACAGAGATGTCCCTGGGTTTACGGCAGGAGAATGACTTTGTTTCCTTTCAGAACTGACCTTGCACTAAACCTCAACTAGAAACTAGACGAACCCGGGGAGGCAGAATCTGGTTCTCTTGTCAAAATATCTCAGATTTGGAAAACTCATCGGAAATACAGGATGAGACAGGGGCCAACTCTGGACCACTGTCCCTCATCTCAGTGAGCATCTTCCCCACACAAACCAGTTCGGGTTAACTGCACTGAAAAACATGTTCAAATTAAACACGACGGCAGCTTTCACAGAAGTAGAAGAATATAGTGGTTAAGACCACACAGACAATGGAGCATCAGACAGAAGTGAAATCCACAGCCTGCCCTCTGACCTATCACCTTGGGACCTCAGCCACTCACTGAGCCCCTCTGCAGCTGAACGTTGTTGCACGGAAAATAGGACAAAAGTAAATCTTTCTTCGCAGGCTTCCTGCGAATACTACCGTGAGAAACACATCCACAACACTTAGTATCCAGTGTCTGGTACGCCACTGCATCCAACGAGCAGCAACTAGTACTGTGATTCATACAAAAATAGTCCCCCAGAATGTGTCACTCTTCACTCGCTTTAGCAAACTGGCCCCAAGATTCTTGTACCTGGGGCACACGTGAGGTTATACTAACACTGTACGAAGACAACGTAAGTCTTAAAGGAGGGTGAGTTAAGAGTCAACTTTTCAGCAACAGCGACTCCAATGGACAAAAGATGACTCTCGTTGGATAAGGCAGATGATAAAAACTGAGATCAAGGTCAAAGGTGGCTGGGGCTTCACCATCCCTCCCCACCTGGGGTGTGGAGGGGTGGAGTCTGGCACAGAGCCAAACAACTAATGGTTTAAAACATTTCCCGTCTCAAAATGGCCAAGAATAAAAGGTGCATATCATGCTTACAAACGACAAGACCGGCTCACGGGGAGGAAAGGTCTAAACACAACAGGAAGTATTTCTCAAGGAAACCACAGGAGAGCCCAATGCCGTCTTCAGATGGGTCCAATCAACCAGGGTCCCCACTACAGCGCACAGAGCGAAACCCAAGCCAATATACGTCCTTCCTTATTTCATTCCAAGAGAGTCAAAATACTAGCTGTTATCTGTAACTCTGGAGGATGGGGAAGATGTTTGGCACTACTACAGTTTTAAGCCCTAAGCCGCATGTGGGGAAAAAAAAAAAAAAAAAAAAAAAGCAGAAGGTGGAATCTAGCTTGCTTTGAAAACATTCAACCTATTTTCAGACGAGAGGATCCCACGTGTAGAGAGAACACTGCAGGCGACTGAACTCGCCGCCAACGAGCCACCAGGCCTGGGACTTGTCCTTCAGCACACACCCCTGCCCCTGCACCCCACATAACTGTTGGGTAAATGAAGACGTACCACTAGAAGAGCAAGGCACCTGCAACCTGGCATGCCTGGGGGATCTGACTGTACTCATACTGTATTTCAAACGTTTTGAATCTGAAGGGCAATGATTCTCCGGGCTCCACAAACTTCTCTGCTCTCTCCTGCCTGCCACCCACCCCCTTCCAGATGTCACGTACAGCTGCCCGACCCCTGCAGTCAGGAGAGTCTGCAACCCCTGGGGACACAACCTCTAAAGCCCTGTCCAGTCCTGCCATTGGTCCTGCCACTTCTTGGCAATCACTTTTCGAAAGTGGTGCTCAGGGCATTGTGATATTGAGCTGTTAGATAATAAACTGGCACGTTAAATATCATGAACCTCCACGGTTGTGAACAAGGCATCCTGCGGAGAGAGTCAAAATAGAGGACTTTCAAGTTAAGATACAAGAGTGACTGCATCATGGATGATTTTCTGCAAAAACCAAAACACAAACTTATTTACTTCTGCCTTTGGGCAGGTCTGATGTTAAACGTCTTTTCAAGAGCGTGCATACTCTGATTTCTGCAAAGAAGCATAAACAGTATATATATATATATATATATATATATATATATATATATATATATATATATCCTAAAATTTTTTAAGCAAATTTAAGTGTTTGAAATTATTTTCATGAAATGCTTCTAATGCCACGAGAAGCATGATATGTAAATGATTAATAGAATAAGGATGGTAAAGGATACAATTCTCTCAAATGGAAAGGGAAAGGAGTGAGGAAGCGGTTTTCCACTTCAACTTCTGATTCCCAACTTCTAGCACGTTACCCTGGGCTTCATGTCACACAGGCCTTGCTCAGAGTTGAGTTACTGCAATGTAAGAGAAGCACCAAGAACACAAATATATATACTAACTTTACGAGTCAGCGGATGGCAGCTGTCTCCCACTTTGCCCATCGGTGTGCAAATCCGTATGCTCTTAACCCAGATACTAACAGCACAGCACATGCCTCCACCACACTGGGGGTCCTTGTCGCAGGCCTGAAATGTAATAAGCAAACACATAAATACAGATAACAGGACTGACTCAGGCTAAGGGGATCTAAAATTAGCAGTAAAAAAAAAAAAGCCCTTTTAATATCCAACCGCTATGATTTTAAGAATCTTACATATAAAAAAAGAACTGTTATCTTCATTTGCTTGAACATATTTACAACAAAATCTGACCAGAGTGATTTTCCCACTTGGGTTAAAAAAAAAAAATCACCTAAATAATGGCCCACACATTATGAAAATCTTAAACCACAAGATTTTTAAAAAACAAAATGAGCTCTCTCTTTCTTGCGCTTCATGGATGAACCGGCTTGGAATTTGAAGAACGTGTCTATATTAGTCTTTTACCATACATGGCCATTAGGAACTCCATAAATCGAATCACAAGATTTTATAACTATTAAGTGCAGAATACATTGGGCCCAATTTTAAAAAGGGATTTAAATGGTCTCTAAATCTGGCATGAAATGCTCCAGACCCATAAAGGCACTGATGTCGATTTTTGAAATACTACTCATTTTCTCTTTCAAATATTTGCATTTTGGTTCACGAGATTTGATGTTTCTCACACCACTGACTTGATTTTCACCATTTCCTTTTGAAAGAAAGAAATCTCACAGGTTGAGAATGGACAGACCAAGACTTTTTGCCTTATACTACTCTTTTCTGGGTGAGTAACCTGCAAAAAGGAAATTATTGGCTTAGGATATACATATGTGTACATTACAAAATTACCTGAACTATCCTATAAGAGCCATCAGATTTAGAAATGCAAGCGACAGATGCAATTATCTACAGTGATTACGCAAGACTGTTGTTCCTGATATAAAAAATTGTAAATACATATAACCAAAGAATTAACTATGGAAGAATTTCCATACTTGACTAAGTAGAAGTAAATAATGAAGTCTAAACTTACTTGCATGAAAATAGATCTGAAGAACTATTCTTCTCTCCTAAACCAACCATAAATAGGATGCTTTGTCTGAATGGTGTGCAGTAACGTTTTGCTAGTGATAAGGTAAAAGCAACCTGTACTATATACGTAAGAAGCTAAAAAGTGTATAATTTAGACACAAATTTTAAATGTAGATTTCATGGAAACAACTAAAACACTTCTTCAGAGTTCTTGGTTTTGCGGACAGCTATAACTTCTCAAAATGGAAATATATGGGCACACTCTTATTCACTAGTTTTTCGTTAAAAGTGATCAGCTATCTTGCTTTAGAGTTGGTTTTCCTTCCTCCGTAAGAATTTTTTCTCGAGCTATTTGAAACAAATATCTGGATTTAAACTACAATTTTCATCTTGGGGTATTTGAACATTTATAGGAAAATATATAAACATTCCCACTTTTCCAATTTTTATTTGAATGCCAGAAATCACACATATGTAGCCATTTTACATTCCATAAATGAGACGTTCAATACTCGATCTTTTCCAATACTGCCTTAACAAATTTATGTGGCCATATAAATCAATCTAAAAATAACTGCATATACTACCCCCCCCAAAAAGTAAATATTTAAGGTGGAGGTTTCAGGCAATATTTTACTTCAACAGATGCTCAAGAGCAGGAATTCTGAAGCCCCACTAGCTCTTTTAATAAGACAATCAAAATTCAGCCAAAATCTCTTAAAATTCAACCAATCACTTGGACGTTTAACAGCCTAGAGATGACATATCTAGATAAGTTATTGAGTTTTTTATTTGACTCCAGATGGTTCCTGTCATGGAAACATAACTACATTTCTTTATTGCCATGTTGTTTTAGAGAAATTTTTTAAATTCTTTTTTTTTGGTAGCACTGATTTAAAACAACAAGAAAAACAGCACACATAATTATATAATAAGCCCAGTCTAAACCTTAACAGATAAACATTCAATGTGATAAAATTTCATTTTGTAACACAAAAAGCTTCAGTTCTCAGACATACAAAGAATTGCATAGGTTTATATATTTTTAATTAGACAGCTGTTTCCTAATGCCCTTCATATTTAACCCACTGCTGATCTGTTCAAATAGTGCTGTCTTGTGAATGGAACAAAAAGATACTTATATCACAAAGGAATCTGGGACTCAGAGGATTAGGAGAAATTTAAAATGAGCCAGCAGGGGAAGGGGGGGGGAAAAAACTCATCAGGTTTCAATTCTCATGTATTCGAAAGACCTGTAAAAACTCTTTTTCAACCACAGGGACTGACAAAGCAATTCAAATACATTTGTAAAAATCTCTACAAACTATTCTAATAAATATCACAATGCTTATAATTAAGCATCTCTTGGCTGTCACCCAAATATCTATTGGCTGTAACCACATACTGTTCTAGTATGAGGACTTTCAATGTGCTATAAGCCTATTAACCAACATGGAGACAATAGAGCTTAATTTTCTCAAGACGATGACATTTCCCTTAAATTTAAATGTTATTTCATTATCTGCGTATCATCATTTCAAACACAGAAGTTTTATTTAAACCCTATTGTGTGCACTTACATATCTGAAATAATTTAATGGAGGTGTAAAATAATTTCAGACTTAAAAAAGAAGAGTAAAGCATTTAACAATCAGGAAATGGTAGCGATTTTGCATTGTTGACGTAGACTAGACATTTTTATCTTGTGCTGTAAACTCATCCTTCGGATCCACACAAAGAAAACTGCTGGACGCAGAAGAGACCTGAACTAGTTCCTGCTTGTACAAATGATGAAGACATCTCTCTAAACTGCAACATCTACATGGCAACCTACTCCAGAATTAAGCCAAAGCGCTGGAGGTGCTTTACCAATAACTGGAAGTGGAAAACTTCTACAGGGAGAACCTCGGGACGCTGGAAAAACAAAAACAAACAAACCAAAAAACCTGGAACCCAGAAGGCAGCGTCCACATTGCTTTTCAAAGTGCACATATGTCCTCGGACCAAGTTATTTCCAAGGGTTTTTGCGGAAGATGCCTCGGGGAGCAAACTCCTTGACTACAGAATTCAGGCTCCCGGGATTTGGGGGTACTGGTCTTGCCCCTCTGCATTTCAGGACACTAAAATTTTAAGGATAGAGGCTGGAACGTCTGGGGAAAGTGCTTGAGAAAACCGCGAAAGGAAACTTCTTTCAGCTTAAGAGAAAAACAGACCAAACACGAGAAGAGAGGGGGAAGCAAGCGGGAGACGGTGGTGATGAAGGTGATGAGGTGAGACTGTGGTCACTTTTTCTTCCAGGGAGCGCCCGATGTCCCGGCCGTCCGCGGCTTTGGGAGCAGGGCACTTTTCCAAGTGCGCCAAAGGGCGACTGGAGCAGGAGTCCCCACCCGGGATGACCCTCCCGGTGGCCCCCGCCTCCCGTGGGGTCGCCACCCCGCCCCCCACCCGGTGCCTCTAGGGCGCGCGCGACCCGGGCGCACAGGTGCACCGGGGGCCGCTTACCCCGGTGATGACGGCGGCGTCCCCCGCGGGGGGCTTGAGCAGCAGCGGCGGCAGCAGCAGCAGCAGGAGCAGCAGCGGGGCGCAGCGCGGGCTACTCATGGCGCCCTCGGGCCTGGGCGGCGGTTGGGGGGCCGTTGGGGGCGCGCGGGTTGGAGCGCGGAGCGGCTGGCTGGCGGGCCGGCGTCTCGCGCGAGCCTGCCGGCGGCTCTAAAGACAAGCTCCGCAGTGACTCACACCGCCACCCGGGCAGCCGCACGCGCGGGGGCCACGGCGCGGGCACACCTCCCGCGCCCACCCGGCCCGGCCCGGCCCGGCCCGCGTCCTCACGGCGCACGTGCTGCCGCGGGCCCCCGCGCCCCCGCCCCGGGCGCCACGCAGGCAGCGCCCGCCGCAGCCTTCCGCACGCGCCCGCATGGCTTTTGTGGTCGGGGACACCCTCCTTTGCTGTCCTGGTTTCCCCAGTTCCACGTGCTCAGCGCCGCAAACTTGCAGCTCATTTGCTCTCCAGATGTTTAAGGAGCGCCTACTACGTGCTAGGCGCTGTGGATACACGGGGGGGGGGGGAGCAAGGGAGGTGATAAGAACCGCTCAATTCGTTCATTTTTGTATGTCACCTACTGACCCTCGGTCCGTCCTTAGGGTCCAGTAATCGAACAGAAAAAGACATAAAACAAACGCCCTGGGAACTTGGAAGACGGGGGGGGGGGGGGGGGGGCGGGGGGGAGAACAACGGGAGGGCAAAATTATCCCACATCCCTGACGACACTGAGGGGGTCTGTGCTTCCAGCTGTGGGAGTCCAATTTCTTTCTTTCATTTCAAATGCTGTTCCTTTCTGCTCACATCTGTTCCCGACCCTCTGCTCTCTGATTTTCCTCGCGTGCATTTTCTCTCTTTAACATCGCGCCAGCTTCAGGCAGAGCAATTCAGAATGATGCCAAAGCGGAATGAGATCGCCAGGCTTCGGATGCCAGCCTGAGGCCCCTTAAGCTCTGGGTAGGCAGCTCTCTCTTTTACTTTCTAGCCCAAGATAATCACCCTTCAGTCTTTGTAAGATGCGATAGGGCGGTACTGGGATTCGTTCATTTGTGTCAACATGACTTGAGTGCCTACTGGGTTCTAGGCCACCTACGAGAGGACCAGTGACAGATTTGCCTTCCACCTGTGACCTCGAGCCTAGCTCCAAGAATCTCAGACTGTTCTTCCTCAACGAAATTGATTTCAAGAAATCCTAGGTGTGACCATACCAAACTTGCTGCCACCGAAGTTTTGGGAAGCCCAGCTTTCTTCCTGAAACCTCAGCTTTCCCTGGTCTCAAAAGGACCACAAACTGTTGAAAAGCAGATGCGTCTTCCAGCCTCTGTAATAAATGCAGTGAGGAGACTGGGGACAAAGTTACTTTCAGACTGTGGGGCTCCCCCATGGTAAAGCATTCAGACTAAACGTGGAAAAACAAAACAAAAAAAACCAGGCAATTATCCTAATGAAAACAGCTGAGTATTTGGAAAACTAGATCTTTGACTGATTTTAAAAAGCTTTTTCATGCGTGTTTTTATGCTTGAGAAATGTCTTGAAAGAGAAAGCAAAAAAGCATCAAACTTTTTTTTTATGTTTTAAAAAAATTGTTAAAATTGGATCCACGGTAAAATAAGTGGGAACAGTAGCAAGTGACAGATTGATGGAAAGTTTCCTTTTCCAGTCTCCATGCCAACGCTAGCATTGGAATGCTGCCGGGTAAACGTAAAAACCAGTCAACAAGGATTTTAACATTCCTACAACTTTTTTTTAATGGTCTATTTCATATTTGTTACTACTGAACGCCAGCTTGGGTATTCCCTGCTTCTCCAAGCATAGAAAACCAGATGCGTATTCATAGGAAAATCAGTTTTCAAAAGTAGATGTCTTCATACACTGCTGTTTGGAAAACAATCCTCATGAGGCTGTTTTGAAACAAGGTTGGAAACACTTAACAATAGGGTTGGTTTGGTTTCATATTGATTCTTTTGATCCTGCTGTTTCTTTTAATTGTTTTAATGCTTTAGAGGAGAAATGAAGGCTTCTGATAGGACAGATCTTTGCATCCATGGCCAAGTTAGAAAATTGAAGTCTGAAAGGTAGTTCCATCTTAGAAAGATGAAAGGCTGAGTTTAATTAGTTCATAAATATCAGCTAGGAAGGCCATTACCGAACTAGAAATTGATGAGTAGTTTAACTATTCTGTTCTCTTCCTTACTGTTAAGTGTGCCACATGTCAATGCAGCCGTGGGATAACTATAGAAGGAGAAGCCAACTTTGTGTAGTTCGGAGTGTAGCCTCCCGTGTTCTAGCAGACCATCAAGGCTCAGCTGAATTGAAGGGGCAGTACAGGAAAGTCCACAGATGCCAGGTTTGTGAATCAGACTGCCCTGGACTGGAATTCTCAGTGACCAGTGGACAAGTTGCTTAACTCTTTTAAAGCCTCTGTTTTCTTAGTTATAAAATGGATAAAAAAATACCAACCTCAAGGTATACAACCTCCATGGGGTTTAAAGATTATAATACCTTCAAGTGCTTAGCACAGTCCTTAAAACATACTGGGAGCCCTGTTAAGCACTGCCTCTTATTAAGTCTCTTCCTTCGGTGTCCTCTGATAATGTCAGCCAACACTGATAGTCTTTTCTATCTCGCCCACCAGACTAGATTACACACTCGCTGGGCTAAGGATTCTCGCGTCTAATTTAGCACACACTCCTCTTGGCACACAGGCATTTGGCAGGCCCTCGGGAACTGGTGACCACTGAGAGTATATCCTATGGACGACAGTCTGGAGACGGGTTACAAGAAAGAGATATACAGTGTGGACACATTTAATTTACATGAATCAATTAAATTTACTCATCAAAAAACTAGAAGGATACATGCTTTACCTGGGGCAGTTGATTCAGCCTGCCACTCTACTCGGGGGACATGTGACTGAAATGAGGCAAACTAGGAGATATAAACCTCTGATTACAGTCACTCTGGGACTCAGGCTGACCAAGCCTCCATCTCAACATGTGCTTCCTGATTGCCAGCGTAGGGTGGTGTCATGGGTTAAATTATGTCCCCACCGAAAGCTGTTTTCAAGTTCTTACCCCACAGTACCTGTAAATATGACCCTATTTGGAAGTAGGGTCTTTGCAGATGTAATCAATTTAAGACGAGGTCCTACCGAATCAGGGTGGGCCTAAATCCAATGACTGGTGTCTTTATAAGAGAAAGAAGAGGGATACTTGGACACAAAGACACACAAACAGAAGGCTAAGTGAAGATGGAGGCAGAGACTGGAGCAATGCATCTACAAGGCAAGGAGCCCCAAGGATTGCCAGCAACCACCAGAACGGGGAAGAACCAAGGAAAGCTTCTTCCCTAGAGCCTTCTGAAGAAGCAGAAGCAGCACGGCCTTGTCGACACCTTGACTTTGGACTTTTACCTCCCAAACCGTGAGAGATTAAGCTTTTGTTGTTTTAAGCCCCCCAGTGGTGGTAAATTCTCATGGCAGCCACAGGAAACTAATCCAGGTGCATGGAGCTGGAGGGTTGCACACCAGCTCTCAAATGCCTCTGCCTGGAATTGACACCTATCACTTCTGCTCACGTTTTAATGGACAAGGAGAAGTCCAAGGACTTAGTCTGTCTTCAAGGTGACAGACAATGCAAGTCTGTAATACACTCTGGTTTCTGAGGAGAACCAGAAGTCTGGTGGGCAGCACCATATTTTACAGGAAAGGAATCCTTCATGGCTTGGACTCCTTAATGAGCACGTAATAGGGAAGAACCTTTGAATTCTATGACAAGTTAATCACTAAAGGGATGTTGCCTATAAGCTTAAATTATCCATGACGGCCCATATCTGGGAACCCTGCCTTCCAGGTAATGAGCAGTAAGCTGAAATACCTTTGTTTAGCTCTCAGGGAACATCCTGACCAGACCCACCCGTGAATGACTGCAGGGAGGAAGAAATTAACACATCCCCTCCCAGAGGCTGACCGGGACCAGGAAATGTTTGACTTCACTCCCTCCCCTCTTAGTATAAAAGAAGCCTGAATTCTAACTCAGGCAAGAGGGTTCTTTGGGATACAAGTCCACCATGTTCCCGGTGTGCTGGCTTTCTGAATAAAGTCACTATTCCTTGTCCTAACAACGCATCTCTTGATTTATTGACCTGTTGTGCGGCAAGCAGTACAACTTTGGACTTGGTAATAGCATAATGAGCTTTGAAGGATACTAGTAATTATTATAAATGATAATGTATTATTTCCTTTGTGTTTTTTCCAGTTCAGTATTCCCTATACTAGAATTATACGAAGACTCTGAAAAAAAGTAAATGTAAAAACGATTTTCTTTTAGGCGGGTGGTAAACTGAAATTCATTTATTCAACAGATATCTACTAAGTACTTACGATACGCAGATATTGTGTAAAGCACTGGAGGTATGGTGGTGAGCAAAGCATGTGAATCCAGCGCCCTGGGACTTTATAGTCTAGTGGGAAGAAGGACATGAATCAAATAATCATACAATTATGTAATTGCAGGAAACATGTAGAGCACTAGGAGAGAGCATATGGGGAGACCTGGACGTTTCCTTAAGCTAATGGTGTCAAAGCTGAGATCTGAAGCTTGAACAGGATTTAACTGAGATAAACGCGGGCAGCAGGAATGCGCGGCGGCTGGGCATTATTCCAGGCTGGGGAATTGCTTACTGGAGACTGGAAAGAGCATCCGTGTTCAAGGAGCTGAAGAGAGGCCAGTGTTGCCCAAAGAACGAGTCTAAAGGGAAGTCTGGTACAAATGTGAAGCCAGAGCAGTGGTAGGGACCCAATACACAGCCTTTTGTAGGCCACGCTGAGGATCTTAGTCTGAATATGGCTGCGGAAGAGAGAAAACGTAAGGATGGACCAGGCATGACGCAAGTAGCTTTTGGAAAGGAGACTCTTTTCCAGTACCAAACTCCTCGTGCCCCTACCCCGAAGCTCTTTGGGTGAAGGCAACTCCAACCTTCTGAGGATGACCTTGGGGCCACCGTTGACCTTCTCTTTCTCCCACACCCCCTGTCCAATCCATCTGGAGTCTGACCACTTTTCCTTTTGTCAGGGCCACCCTTCTTCTTCTTCTTTTTTTCTTTTTGGCGGTACGCGGGCCTCTCACTGTTGTGGGCTCTCCTGACGCGCAGGCTCAGCGGCCATGGCTCACAGGCCCAGCCGCTCTGCGACATGTGGGATCTTCCCGGACCGGGGCACGAACCCATGTCCCCTGCATCGGCAGGCGGACTCTCAACCACTGCACCACCAGGGAAGCCCAGGGCCACCCTTCTTGTTTGGAGCCATCATCATCTCCAGCCTGGATGACTAGCATCGCCTCCTTACTGGCCCCCTGGCCTCACCCTTTCACCCTTGCCCTCTACACCCTATCATCCCTCCAGCTGCCTCAGCTCTTCCACTCCAGGCATACCAGCCTCCTGGAGGCTCCAAAACACACAGGCAGGCCCCCACACTGCGAACTTTGTTCTGAAAGCTCTCTTTGTCAGGACTGCTCTTCCCCACGATGATAGGAACATGACTGAACCCCTCCCTCCTTCCACCCTGACCTCAGAGGCTTCTCCCAACCACCCTGATAAACGTGCAACTGCCCCAGCTCTCCAGTTGCCCCCCACTCTACTCCTTTTCACATTTTGCTTTCTCCTCTAGCACTTAGCACCTTCTGGTGCTGTTATTTACTTATATATTATATTTACTGTCTTGCTCCACCCGCCTCACACATTACCGGAATAGAAGCTCCACAAAATTGGGGATTTAAAAAAAATATCTTCTGTTCACCAATTTAAGTCCAGTGCCTGGAAGAGTGGCTGGCACATGGCAGGCACTCGATAAACATTTGGTGAACAAATTACTGAAAATGTGGAGAAGAGATTGGATGGATGGATGGGTGGGTGGGCGGGTAGATGGATGGACGGATGGATGGATGGGTGGATGAAGATGCGTCTGATGGGAGGCTACTGCAGTGGTCCAAGGGGCTTCTGCTACTGTTACTGGCAGTAAAGAGGGAGAGAAGTGAACTGATTCACTCAAGCAGTGAACAGGCAGAGCCTACTATTGATCGAGATGAACAGTGGAAAAGGAAAGGTCAAGATTCATCACCAGGATTCACCTTGTATACCTGATCAACAACAGGTACGCTGGGGTGCAGGAAATTACCCGGATGTGGGGAAGGGCAGCCAGACAGGCCTGGGGTGCAGAGAAGAGGCTGGGCTGGAGATAAAATTCTGGCCAGATATATTCCCTTGAAATTATTTTTTATTTGTCCACTTCATACAATATAGCCAGGGGTTGGCAAACTGTGATCTACTACCTGTTTTTGTAAATAATGTTTTATTGGAACACAGCTACACCACGATTTTGTGTTGTCTGTGACTGCTTTTAGACTACAAGGGAAGAGTGGAGTGCTTTTGAGAGGAAGATTGTATGGCCCACAAAGCTAAAAACATTTATTATCTGGTCCTTTATAGATTCTGTTGACTCCTGCTTTAGGTGATAAAGAAGAGGAGTCTGGAGTTTCTCTACTGACCTTCAGGGCAAATTTATTTCTTTTTCTTTTATTTTAGGGCAAATTCATTACCACCATATTTTCCTGGGCTTGTTATAGGCTGTACTTTTGATGATCTCTCTGTTTTTTCAGTTTAATTCATCTGCTTCCTGAGTTTGGGAATTTTCCCCAAGTTCTACCTTCCTGATGGACACCTACCATGTTCACCTTGTTAGATGTAATTTCATCTTAGTTGCCTGTTACGTAGTAGGTGGTCAATATATATTTGTCGGTAGAATTTGAGGTAGAAGGGCAATAAATGTGTGTTTGGTCTGCCATCTTGAACTGGGAGCCTGAAACCTTTTCTCACGTATATAAACGAAGAGCACTTTCATTACTCTTGTACGTGAAGTTCTACTTTTAAAAGTGATTCCAACTTGCTTGACAACTTACTTTTTTTGTGTATCATCTTCGTATGACTTCTAATTATCACAGCATAATAGGTGGGCCTGATAATTTAATAGCTCGGCCCCATTTTTCTTTGTGTAAATGATTTTCATTGAGATGCATTCAAAAAAAGTAAAATAGGTATTCTGCTTGTTTTTTCACCCTTCATCCTTTATCATTGTGCTATACACGGTGGCTTTTCTTGTTAATAAACCCATAATATCCGTCTGAAATATCTTTTAAAAATAATAACCATGCTTTAAATGTGACATAAGAAAAATGGAATTGCTTTTACAATTCTAAGTAGACATCTATTTTAATCTATTTCAATGCTGATGATTTCTCTTTATTTTTAAATCACTATGCTTCAATTTGAAAGCCAATTGTCTACGAAGGCACTAAAATTATTTGGTCTATTCAAGTGATAATGGACAATAAAGTTTACCTATTTTTAAATAGTTGAAATATTAATCCAGGAGAAAGAGTTTTCTTAAAACAATTAGTATAAAATACATTTGAAATAATATGAGGGGTCAGGATGATCATTTGCTTCTAAAATATTTAGGTTTTATTCATTATAATGCTGAATGTCTTTAAAATTCGCTTTTAGCTTGAAGAGGGGCCTAAGGCTAAAGCTTATATATCATGTATTTCATCAAAAGGGAAGGATCTTATGCACATCTGTAGCATATTTGGTAACTTTCCAGAGTGAAAGAGAAAGTCTCCTATAGTAAAGAGTTTTTTTAAAGATAAAAGACAGGGCTAGGTCATTACTTCTTTATTATTCTAGATCAACATTTATTCATTATCCCACACTAAATTTCATTTAGCAATTTGTTTTTCTCCCCTAAATGTGAATCATATTTATTTTTCTTCTGACAGAAAGGATGTGAAATAATAAGGCATCTGGGTAGAGGAATTTTTTTTTGAATTTTAGTTTTTATACAGCAGTTTCTTATTACTTATCTATTTTATACATATTGGTGTATACAAGTCAATCCCAATCTCCTAATTTATACCCCCCCTTCCCTCCTTGGTGTCCATAGGTTTGTTCTCTACATCTGTGTCTCTATTTCTGCCTTGAAAACTGGTTCATCTGTACCATTTTCGTAGATTCCACATAGATGCGTTAATGTACAATATTTGTTTTTCTCTTTCTGACTTACTTCACTCTGTAGGACAGTCTCTAGGTCCATCCAAACTGAATGACTCAGTTTCATTCCTTTTTATGGCTTAGTAATATTCCACTGTATACATGTACCACATCTTCTTTATCTATTCGTCTGTTGATGGTCACTTAAGCTGCTTCCATAACCTGGCTATTGTAAATAGTGCTGCAATGAACATTGGGGTGCCTGTGTCTTTTTGAATTATGGTCTTCTCTGGGTATATGCCCAGTAGTGGGATTGCTGGATCATATGGTAATTATATTTTTAGTTTTTTAAGGAACCTCCATACTGTCCTCCATAGTGGCTGTATCAATGTACATTCCCACCAACAGTGCAAGAGGGTTCCCTTTTCTCCACACCCTCTCCAGCATTTGCTGTTTGTAGATTTTCTGATGATGTCCATTCTAGCTGGCGTGAGGTGATACCTCATTGTAGTTTTGATTTGCATTTCTCTAATAATTAGTGATGTTGAGCAGCTTTTCATGTGCTTCTTGGCCACCTGTATGTCTTCTTTGGAGAAATGTCTATTTAGGTCTTGTGGCCATTATTTGATTAGGTTGTTTGTTTTTTTAATATTGAGCTGCATGAGCTGTCTATATATTTTGGAGATTAATCCTTTGTCTGTTGATTCGTTTGCAAATATTTTCTCCCATTCTGAGGGTTGTCTTTTTGTCTTGTTTATAGTTTCCTTTGCTAGGCAAAATCTTTTAACTTTCATTAGGTCCCATTTATTTATTTTTGTTTTCATTTCCATTTCACTAGAAGGTGGGTCAAAAAAGATCTTGCTGTGATTTATGTCAAAGAGTGTTCTTCCTATGCTTTCCTCTAAGAGTTTTATAGTGTCTGGTCTTACATTTAGGTCTTTAATCCATTTTGAGTTTATTTTTGCGTACGGTGTTAGGGAGTATTCTAATTTCATTCTTTTACATGTAACTGTCCAGTTCTCCCAGCACCACTTATTAAAGAGACTGTCTTTTCTCCATTGTATATCCTTGTCTCCTTTGTCATAGATTAGTTGATGACAGGTGTGTGGGTTTATCTCTGGGCTTTCTAACCTGTTCCATTGATCTATATTTCTGTTTTTCTGTGAGTACCATATTCTCTTGATTACTGTAGTTTTGTAGAATAGTCTGAAGTCGGGGAGTCTGATTCCTCCAGCTCCACTTTCCCTCAAGATTGTTTGGCTATTCATGATCTTTTATGTCTGCATACAAATTTTAAGATTTTTTGTTCTCATTCTGTAAAAAATGGCATTGGTAGTTTGATAGGGATTGCACTGAATTTGTAGATGTCTTTGGGTAGTGTAGTCATTTTCACAATACTGATTCTTCCAATCCAAGAACATGGTATATCTTTCCATCTGTTTGTGTCATCTTTGATTTCTTTCATCAGTGTCTTTTAGTTTTCTGAGTACAGGTCTTTTACCTCCTTAGGGAGGTTTCTTCCTGGGTATTTTATTCTTTTCTTGCAGTGGTGAATGGAATTGTTTCCTTAATTTCTCTTTCTGATCTTTCATTGTTAGTGTATAAAAATGCCAGAGATTTCTGTGCATTAATTTTTTTTTTTTTTTTTTGCAGTACGCAAGCCTCTCACTGTTGTGGCCTCTCCCGTTACGGAGCACAGGCTCCGGACACGTAGGCTCAGCGGCCATGGCTCACGGGCGCAGCCACTCTGCGGCATGTGGGATCTTCCCGGACCGGGACACGAACCCGTGTCCCCTGCATCGGCAGGCGGACTCTCAACCACTGCGCCACCAGGGAAGCCCTGTGCATTAATTTTATATCCTGCAACTTTGCCAAATTCATTGATTAGCTCTAGTAGTTTTCTGATTGCATCTTTAGGATTATCTATGTATAGTATCATGTCATCTGCAAAGAGTGACAGTTTTACTTCTTCTTTTCCAATTTGTATTCCTTTTATTTCTTTTTCTTCTCTTATTGCCGTGGCCAGGACTTCCAAAACTATGTTGAATAATAGTGGCGAGAGCGGACACCCTTGTCTTGTTCCTGATCTTAGAGGAAATGCTTTCATTTTTTCACCATTGAGAGTGATGTTTGCTGGGGTTTTGTCATATATGGCCTTTATTATGTTGAGGTAGGTTCCCTCTAGGCCCACTTTCTAGAGAGTTTTTATCATAAATTGGCGTTGAATGTTGTCAAAAGATTTTTCTGTATCTATTGAGATGATCATATGGTATTTATTCTTCAGTTTGTTAATATGGTGTTTCACATCAATTGATTTGTGTATATTGAAGAACGCTTGCATCCCTGGGATAAATTCCACTTGATCATGGTGTATGATCCTTTGAATGTGCTGTTGGATTCTATTTGCTAGTATTTTATTGAGGATTTTTGCATCTATATTCATCAGTGATATTGGTCTGTAATTTTCTTTTTTTGTAGTATCTTTGTCTGGTTTTGGTATCAGGGTGATGGTGACCTCATAGAATGAGTTTGGGAGTGTTCCTTCCTCTGCAATTTTTTGACAGTTTTGAGAAGGATGAGTGTTAGCTCCTCTCTAAATGTTTGACAGAATTCACCTGTGAAGCCATCTGGTCTGGGACTTTTGTTTGTTGGAAGATTTTTAATCACAGTTTCAGTTTCAGTGCCTGTCATTGGTCTGTTCATATTTTCTCTTTCTTCCTCGTTCAGTCTTGGAAGGTTATACCTTTCTAAGAATTTGTCCATTTCTTCCAGGTTGTCCATTTTATTGGCATAGAGTTGCTGGTAGTAGCCTCTTAGGATGCTTTGTATTTCTGCGGTGTCTGTTGTAACTTCTCCTTTTTCATTTCTAATTTTATTGATTTGAGTCCTCTCCCTCTTTTTCTTGATGAGTCTGGCTAAAGGTTTATCAATTTCATTTATCTTCTCAAAGAACCAGCTTTTAGTTTTATTGATCTTTGCTATTGTTTTCTTTGTTTCTGTTTCATTTATTTCTGCTCTGATCTTTATGATTTCTTTCCTTCTACTAACTTTGCATTTTGTTTGTTCTTCGTTCTCTAGTTCCTTTAGGTGTAAGGTTACATTGTTTATTTGAGATTTTTCTTGTTTCTTGAGGTAGGCTTGTATAGCTATAAACTTCCCTCTTAGAACTGCTTTTGCTGCATCCCATAGGTTTTGGATCATTGTGTTTTTGTTGTCATTTGTCTCTAGATATTTTTTGATTTCCTCTTTGATTTCTTCAGTGATCTCTTGGTTATTTAGTGACATATTGTTTAGTCTCCATGTGTTTGTGTTTTTTACATTTTTTCCTCTGTAATTTATTTCTAATCTCATAACATTGTGGTCAGAAAAGATCCTTGATATGATTCCAATTTTCTTAAATTTACCGAGGGTCACAAAATTGATTTGTGACCCAAGATGTGATCTATCCTGGAGAATGTTCTGTGTGCACTTGAAAAGAAAGTGTAATCTGCTGGGTTTGGATGGAATGTCCTATAACTATCAATTAAATCTATCTATTTATTGTGTCATTTAAAGCTTGTATTTCCTTATTAATTTTCTGTCTGGATGATCTGTCCATTGGTGTAAGTGAGATGTTAAAGTCCCCCACTATTATTGTGTTACTGCTGATTTCCTCTTTTATAGCTGTTAGCTTTTGCCTTATGTATTGAGGTACACCTATGTTGGCTGCATATATATTTATAATTGTTACATCTTATTCTGGAACTGATCTCTTGGTCATTATGTAGTGTCCTTCCTTGTCTCTTGTAATATTCTTTATTTTAAAGTCTCTTTTATCTGATAAGAATATTGCTACTCCAGCTTTCTTTTGATTTCCATTTGCATGGAATATCTTTTTCCATCTCCTCACTTTCAGTCTGTATGTGCCCCTAGGTCTGAAGTGGGCCTCTTGTAGACAGCATATATATGGGCCTTATTTTTGTATCCATTCAGCAAGCCTGTGTCTTTTAGTTGGACATTTAATCCATTCACATTTAAGGTAATTATCGATACGTATGTTCCTATTACCATTTTCTTAAGTGTTTTGGGGTTTTATTTGTAGGTCCTTTTCTTCTCTTGTGCTTCCCACTTAGAGAAGTTCGTTTAGCATTTGTTGTAGAGCTGGTTTGGTGGTGCTGGATTCTCTTAGCTTTTGCTTGTCTTTAAAGCTTTTGATTTTTCCGTCAAATCTGAATGAGATCCTTGCTGTGTAGAGTAATCTTTGTTGTAGATTCTGCCCTTTCATTGCTTTAAATATATCATGCCACTCCCTTCTGGCTTGTAGAGTTTCTGCTGAGAAATCAGCTATTAACCTTATGGGAGTTCCCTTGTGTGTTATTTGTTATTTTTCCCTTGTTGCTTTTAATAATTTTCCTTTGTCTTTAATTTTTGTCAATTTGATTACTATGTGTTTCGGAATGTTTCTCCTTGGGTTTATCCTGCCTGGGACTCTCTGTGCTTCCTGGACTTGGGTGGCTATTTCCTTTCCCATATTAGGGAAGTTTTCAACTATAATCTCTTCAAATATTTTTTGGGGTCCTTTCTCTCTCTCTTCTCCTTCTGGGACTTCGATAATATGAATGTTGTTGCATTTAATATTGTCCCAGAGGTCTCTTAGGCTGCCTTCATTTCTTTTCATTCTTTTTTCTTTACTCTGTTCTGTGGCAGTGATTTCTACCATTCTGTCTTCCACGTCATTTATCCGTTTTTCTGCCTCAGTTATTCTGCTATTGATTCCTTCTAGTGTAGTTTTCATTTCAGTTATGGGATTGTTCATCTCTGTTAGTTTGTTCTTTAATTCTTCTAGGTGTTTGTTCTTTAATTTTTCTAGGTCTTCGTGAAACATTTCTTGCATATTCTCGGTCTTTGCCTCCATTGTTTTTCCAGGGTCCTGGATCATCTTCACTACCCTTATTCTGAATTCTTTTTCTGGAAGGTTGCCTATCTCCACTTCATTTCATTGCTTTCCTGGGGTTTTATCTTGTTCCTTCATCTGGTACATAGTCCTCTGCCTTTTCATTTTGTCTATCTTTCTGTCAATGTGGTTTTCATTCCACAGGGTGAAGGACTGTAGTTCTTCTTATTTCTGTCGTCTGTCCTCTGCTAGATGAGGCTATCTAAGAGGCTTGTGCAAGCTCCCTAATGGGAGGGACTGGTGGTGGGTAGAGCTGGGTGTTGCTCTGGTGGGCAGAGCGCAGTAAAACTTTAATCCAGTTGTCTGCTGATGGGTGGGGCCGGGTTCTCTCCCTGTTGGTTATTTGGCCTGAGGCGACCCAGCACTGGGCCCTAGAGGATCTTGGTGGGGCTAATGGTGGACTCCAGGGGGGCTCATGCCAAGGAGTACTTCCCAGAACTTCTGCTGCCAGTGTCCCTATCCCCGCGGTGAGCCACAGCCACTCCCTGCCTCTGCAGGAGACCCTCCAACACCAGCAGGTAGGTCTGGTTCAGTCTCCTATGGGGTCACTGCTCCTCCCCCCTGGGTCCTGATGCACACACTACTTTGTGTGTGCCCCCCAAGAGTGGAGTCTCTGTTTCCCCAAGTCCTGTCGAAGTCCTGCAGTCAAATCCCACTAGCCTTCAAAGTCTGATTCTCTGGGAATTCCTCCTCCCGTTGCCGGACCCCCAGGTTGGGAAGCCTGACGTGGAGCTCAGAACCTTCACCTCAGTGGGTGGACTTCTGTGGTATAAGTGTTCTCCAGTTTGTGAGTCACCCACCTAGCAGTTACAGGATTTGATTTTATTGTGATTGCGCCCCTCCTACAATCTCATTGTGGCTTCTCCTTTGTCTTTGGATGTGGAGTTTCTTTTCTGGTGAGTTCCAGTGTCTTCCTGTCGATGATTGTTCAGCAGTTAGTTGTGATTCCGGTGCTCTTGCAAGAGGGAGCACACGTCCTTCTACTCTGCCATCCTGAACCAATCTTAGGTAGAGGAATGTTAGGCAAAAACCAGTTTAACAGAGTCTTCATTCCTAAACGTAAAGCCAGCTCTCTCTATGCTTTGCATATGGATGGTACTCAGTAATTCTTAATACATCTTCTGTAATAGCCGCAGTTACCCTATGGGGCAGCTATCACAATCCCCATTTTACAGACAAGGGAAGTGAGATTAGGAGACAATAATTATGTTACACAGAATCACAGTAACTTCTAAGTAGTAGAGCTGGGTTTCAACCCAAGTTGGTTTGATGCCCAAAACTTCAATATTATAGCTTCCCTTCCCATTTATGTGCTTTACTTAAATATTGCCATAAAAAATTTAGGTACCAATAACCAGAAGAAGCAATCACTATGCTATGAATTTTCCTCAAACTCGTCTTAAGACTTCTTCTTTCTCAACTAAGAGATCAAGACTTAAAAACAAAATGGCAGAAAATAGTTACAATTCTGGACTTTGTGTTTAGGGGGAATTTTTCCAGAGGGTTCCCTAAAAAACAGATTCAGAAGAGCTATTATTATTTTTTTTTATAAAGGAAAGAGGCAATCAACATTTCTTCTCTGCAGTTTCATTTGTCAGAGTTCTAAGACAAGACTGGTATCTCTGGTCTCACAGGTAGCCTATCAAAGGCATCCTGCTTGTATTTTTAGGCAGAAAGATCAGCAGAGTGAGCTTAAGGTTGGAGGCTCAGGGCTCTAACACAGCATTTGCCTGTGAGTGTTCCTTCTTAGAAAAATACAGAGCTTTATGATCAAATGATTTTGGACACTTCTTAAGGACTCACAATTCATATCAACACATTAAAGGCCCTGAGAAGTCTTGCAAGAAGACACCAGCCCAACATGGTGCAACAGAGCATTTCCAAAACATGTGGGGATAGAGCCCTTTTTCCACATATCAGAGACAAAATTTTAGGCAAATCTAAATCCCCTATCTTGACCACATGCCAGCCTTAACAAAAAATCCACTAACTTTAGAATAAGTGTTTTGAATATGTAGACAGTCTTAGATGAGCTCATCAATCAAATACAAGGAATGTTCAGATACTCTGATTCATCTAACTTGCTTTACAGACGAGAAAACTGAGAATCCAAAAGATTTCATCTCATAGGAAAAAGGAGACAGAGCTAGGAGTAGGGCATGCTTCTCTTGCTTCCTAGTTCAGGGTGCTTTGTTTTGTTTTATTTTGTTTTTTGACTACACATGAGGTATGGGTACCCATCTACAAACCAGTTATAAACACATTTTCCAAATACAGGAGACTATGTTATAGATATTCCTGCCCTGTATGTTGAGTCATGGTGGTCGTTGGTACTATCGTTCCTACAGTAAGAGAGATGGCCAGCAAATTGTGCATTCATGTTAAAGCACCCTGGTTCTCTATCCACTGGTGTCATTTGCCTTTCACCCACTTTGGCAGAGTTTGGGTTTGCTAAATGTATACATAAGTATCGTCAACATTTGGTCCATGAATTTGCAAAAAGGATAGCATAGGCTGGTGGGGGGAGGGTGTTTGTTGGAAAATTAGTTTTGGTGGGATAAACTCTCACTTGGAGAATCCTAGGTGGTAAATTGGTAACTCATTTGTTTACTTCTAAAATGTTTTTGAGTTGATAGATGCAATTCACCATAAGGAAAGCATTTCTAAGCCATAGCCAATGATCCATAGTAATGGCGCCTTTATGATCTCATTACAGCCATCTCCCCCCCATTTTCTCCTGGGTTGGGCTGTTTAACAGACCGCCATCATAACAGGTGGAGATGGAGGGAGGAGCAGACAGGGAGTGTGGTCAGATGAGTTATGGGTGCTTCAAAGTGTTTTCCTTGTACAGTGGGTGGGGCTCCAGAACCCCGCCTTGTCTGAGGGGCTCACAGTCCTCAAAGCTGATGAAAAACCCCAAATTTTATCCCAGCACCAAGTGCTTCCAGCTGTTATTTAAATTAATTAATGGCCAGTCTGATTTGTACATTGATCTCCGATACACTGTTTGTGTAAAAGAGTAGATTTCAATTTTTTTTTTCTAGTGGAACAGTCAAGTTTTGATCAGAATCCTGTCAGATGAAATTCTTCCTGATTTCCTTTCTTTTATATGCAGAGAGGGCAGTGGGAACTGTGAAGGGAAAGCAGAGGGAATTTTATTCACCGGAGACCCTGCTATATGCCTACAGGGAGAAAAGTGCAGTGAGAACCAGCAACCATTGCATGTTGCTACCAGATGGTTCTTTGTGGAGCCACAGTTTCACCACTACCATGTTCAAAGCCCTAAACTGTTTCCGAAACGAAGAGCTCATCTCATTAAGTCCACACTCCTCTGAAAAGCATGGAAGATTCCCTGTGATTTGAACCCAGCCTTCCTGTTCAGTACTCTCACCTTTGAATTCTAAGCAAGCAGGTTTCTTTCCTGGAGTCACACAAGCCAGGAGCATCCATCAGCATCCCTGCTTCCGCCTTCACTCCCGCAAGGTGGTCCCTCTCCTGTCTTGCTACTTATTCACTCTTCAGGGTCAAAGCTGTGCATGGTCTCCCTTGCAAAGGACGGCAGTCAACATTTAACTGTCTCTTCTAAAATCTGAGAGCATGTGGCGTGTAGCCCCTGACCACTTGAGAGACACGTCTACATCTGAATCAGGGCTCCTTCACCTGCTCTCTTTTACTTCATGGCTCTGAGCCTCAGCTTCCTCATCTGTAAAATGGGGATAATGATGGCTCCCTCCTCAGAGACTTGCTATGAGAATTAAATGAAATAAGGAGTACATGTGATCCATCAACTGCATCACTGTAAGAGTTCAATAAATGTAAGCTATAAGCATCCTTATACCTACCTAATAGGTAGGAAATGACTGGTAGGTAATAACAAGAAGAACTGAAAGTATGAAGTGAGACCATGTAAAGTGTTTAGCAGATTGCGTGGCATACAGTACGTCCCCAATCTTTGTTTGTTAGCTATTATATTACAAAGATGATAATGATGCTAATGTCATAGAGTAAGAAAAAAAGGAAGTGACTTACCTAAATATCTATGTGCCTAGCACAGTGCCTGACATATATGAGTCTTTGAAAATGTCAGCTATTACCATTGCATATCCTTCTGTATTTTTATCTACCTATTTACTAAATGTGTTTGTAATTTTTCTGTTTTCCTCTAGTGTTAGGCCTCTACTGTTTTGTTTTTTTTTAACTTTTGAATGTATGTCCCAATTATAATGAGTCATGGTATATCAACTGATGACCTTGTTAAGTCAGAGTCTGACATGTACAACTCCCTGCAGTACACTTTATATTTTGAATGCTACTATTTACTTTTATTAAATATCATTATACATTTATTAAAAGTTGGGGCAAACTTTGGGTTTAGTAATGTGCTGTCAAAATGTGGGGGCTCTAGTCAACAGCTCCCCTTTTCCCCTCCTGAGGCAGGGCAGATATAACAGATACTGAATCGACTCAGAGATGTAGGCTGTGAAAGGTAAAAAGGCTTCCGGTCTGACCTTTGAGGCCTGCTTGCTAAAGTTTTTCAACATTGATTTGTATTTAAAGAGTGTTTGCTCTGCAGTCAGACTTGATGAAGTCCAGTCCCAGCTCTACCATTTCCGACCTGACTAGCCTTGGGAAAGACAGTGAAGTTCTCAGAGCTTCAGTCCTCTTACCAATAAAATGAAGCTAGTAATAATAATACTTGCAGTAGAGCGTGGTTACGAGAAATAAACAATATGCCTGATGCACTGTAAGGATCCAATAAAACATTTGCTATTATCAGAAGAAAAGGGTAATATGCCAGCCTCAGTGTCCTGGTCTTGACAATGGACAATGGATTATTTAAGACGCTATTGTTGGGGGAAGTGGGTGAAGGGTAGTAAGGAACCCTTTGCATTATTTTTGCAATGTCTTCTGAGTCTAAAATTATTTCAAAACAAGGTGTTAAAAGAAAAAAGAAAGAAAGAAAGGGAGGGAGGGAGGGAAGGAGGGAGGAAGGAAGGAAGGAGTACAGTTCAGCAATGTTGACCATCATCACTCCTGAGGGCGCCCGGCCAGAGAATGTGCCTGCCTGTCTCCAGTGACAGGCAGGTCTCCCTTAAGCTTGGCAAAGAGCACATTCAGACCACACAAGCCACTGCCCTGCTCACTCTGGATCCCTGCAGCCCTCTGCTTAAACAGGGGAGGAGAGGCTCTGGGAGCCAGAGGGCCTGAGCGCTGGTCCTTGGGCACTGAGGGTTTATATCCTACATCAACAGATTGGCCTTCTAACTTCATGACCCACACCAAGGAGACCTGGTTATCACAAGTGCCCTGCTCCCTCTCTGGAGGTGCGGATAGGTCAGGCTCTGAGTCTGCAAGGTTCAGGGAGACCTTGGACGATCATCACTGAATCAAGGTGAGGTCAACTTGTGACCTCTTTTGGGAGACAGCCAGGAAGCCTTCCCCCCAAAATGCCTCCCCTCCCAGTTCTGCAAATGGAGGGTTTGGGGCTTTTCCAGTTCTGGTTTTAATCACTCCCGATACAGCACTGTGCAGTCCAATAGAGCTTTCCCCAGTGATGGAAATATTCCATATCCATGCAGTCCAGGACAGTACGACCAGTCACATATGCTTACAGAGCACTTGAAATGTGGCTGGTGCAACTGAGGAATGAAATTTTCAATTTAACTTAAATAGCCACACGTGGCTAGTGACTACTGCATCGTATGATACAGACACAAATTAAAATTTTTCTACACTGCTGTGAAGATGTTTGAAACATAAATCTGGACAAGAATTCAAAAAACGTACCAATATCTCTACCCATATCCTTTTTGAGCAAAATGTCTTAAGCTACGAGAGCCTGATGGTAGGAGGAAGATACACAGCCCACAAATACCATGGACGACCCACTTCTATGGAAGATTGTCTGTCAGGAAAAGATATGAACCAGCTCTGATAAAAGTGATAATAGCAAATATTAAAATAAGCACTTACTAGATGCCAGAAATTGTGCTAAGTGTTTAGTATGTATTACCTTCTATAATCCTCCCAACATCCCCAAACAGTTATTATTAGACCAACCTCTAACATCTCGAGCGCTTCTCATGTGTCACGCGTGATTCTAAAGCCTTACTTGCTTTGTCTCATTTAATCCTCCCAACCCTGTGAGCTAAGGAGTAATATAACCCCACTTGTAAGCCCTGTGGCTTTGTGCAAGTTTCTTAACTTCAGAAAAATGGAAACATAGAATCTAAACATAAAAGTATAAAATATATAGGTACATTAAAAAATACTAATAAACCAAGGGCCTGTGTGGCCATCATTCAGCTTTAACATTTGAACACCGCACGTGCTTCTGAAGCCCCTGTGTGTCCCTCCCCAAATACACACCCTGATTTTTTTATTAACCACTTCCTAGCTTGTGTTTTGTAGTTCTGCCAGTGATGTACAGATCCCTAAACAAACACGGGCTCTTCTTCCACTTCATTTCACAAGCATCTCTGGGTCCTTATTCTGTTCCAGGTTCTACAGAACTTGACTTCTGAATTCCTCAGGAAGCTTTAAGTTGCAAGTACTAATGAAACCCCATTCATGCTGGCTTAAGCAAAGAGAAAGATTTTATGTACTCTAGAAAGTGGAAGGACCAGGGGTGGGTCCAGGCTGGTCTTCATCATGTTTTGGGTTGAGTTGGTCTCCTCTGTCGGGCTCTCTTGAATGAGGTAGCCCCTGCAGCTCCAGGCTGACACCGTCTCTGTTTCTCATTTACCGAAAGCAGGGGCTAAACCTTCCTCTCCAACAATTCCAACAGAATCCCAGGATTGAGTCTCGGTGGACCATTTTGGGTTAGGTGTTCATCTCTGAACCCATCACTATAGCCACAGGGACGGACTGCACTGTTGGACAGGGTTGTGATATGGGGGTGGTGGGGTGATGATGGTACACATGTGAGGGTAGTCCCACCAGACCACTTGAACTTAAGGTGAGAAACAGGTGGTTCTCCTAAGGAAGATAAAGGTGATGGTAACAAAGGAAGAGAGGATGGATATGCACAGGTAAAGGCAAGAGATGGGGGCCCCACTTCTGAGCCAAGAAGGCTACTTTGTACACATCTCAGCTACTGATGAGCTATACACACCTTCCCAAGACACAGGAAGCAACGTAACTGCTCCCGTGAGAACCTTCTCGACCGCTTGGGAAAACAGACGCTATCTCCAAAATTATTCTATTTCTAAAGGAAGACATTACCAAAGTCTTTACCTTTGGCTTTTCATTTTTATAGACCATACTCTTTGACTCTAAAAATGTACTTTATACGTTTAAATTGGATAGTATGTCTCTAACTTCCTACTTGATGACTACATATATTCTCTGTATACCAGAATGAGGTAAATGAAAAAGAAATTGGTGGGTGCTATTTCAGAGACGGATGGTACAGAGATCAGCAGAAAAAGCTAGAAACAAACACAAAGCAACCCATGATTACTCATAATAAAGATAACCACCAAACAATGAGGCTTTATGGGGCTAAAATTATGAAATATTTATAGACTAGTTCATTTTGTTTGCCACTGCAAACTAGTTTTCATTTTTCACATTTCTCTCTTTGTTTCTCTTAGAAGCCATGGAAATAGCCCCTTCCATTTCTTTCTTCTCTGCAAATGGATTCACCTCAGCATGTGCTGACCTTTTCTTGACATATTCCCTTTGACTGTGGCCAGTTGCAAAAGAATGCAAAGAACCTGATCATGAATGCTTCCAGAGGATAACGGTGTCCAGCCTGACCTTGAATCAATGATGGCACAATCACTTTGTAGAATTTTAAAATACATACATCAACGACGATTCTTCTACCTTAAAATAATTATATTCCTCAACAAGACTTTTGGAAAGAAAAACAGTATGCTTCATTCTATAGACCTATTTACCTAAAATTTGCAAGCAAATCCCACTTTTGTAAACTGAATCACTGGTTAAGGTCCAGGGTAACTTAGAAATTTTTTCAGTGAATCATGGAATACTTCTAATTTTAAAAGAGAAAAATACTTCTGAGCTATTTTGCACAAGCTTACTACGTAAGATATCTTACATGACTTATCTTACATAAGTTTCTCCATTTGTAGATGTGGAAACTGAGATATACAGGGAGAAATGACTTACCTAAAGTACCCTTAGAGCGAGTTTCTTCTGTGATTTGTACATATATATGTACACATATACGTGAGTGTGTATATATACATGTGTGTATATCTGTATAGTGTACATATGTATGTATATGTTGATATGTATGTACGTATGTATGTGTGTGTGTGTGCGTGTGTGTATGTAATTGCAGATTTTGTTTTCAATGTTTATTTGAAAGAAGGTCGGTCTACAGGACCAAAAGAAGATCATTTTCTTCACCACTCTCTTGTAGTTTGGATATAATTTATCATTAATTATAAACTTGGTAGATAATTAAGGTAAAACTTATAGATTTAAAAATGGCTTTTTGAATGAAAAAGGTCATATCACCAGTGCTTTGCAACCGGGGTCGATTTTGCCCCACAGGAGATATTTAGCAATGTCTGGAGATATTTTTGTTGTCAGAACTTGGGGGAGAGGGTACACCTGGCCTCTAGTTGGTAGAGGTCAGGGATGCTGGTAAACGTCTTACAACAGGATTTCCTGTTGTAAGACTTCCTGTTGTAAGGACTTCCTGTGGTGGCGCAGTGGTTGAGAATGCACCTGCCAATGCAGGGGACACGGGTTTGAGCCCTGGTCCGGGAAGATCCCACAGGCCACGGAGCAACTAAGCCCGTGCACCACAACTACTGAGCCTGCGCTCTAGAGCCCGCAAGCCACAACTACTGAAGCCCGTGAGCCTACAGCCCGTGCTCCGCAACAAGAGAAGCCACCGCCATGAGAAGCGCATGCCCCGCAACGAAGAGTAGCCCCCGCTCGCTGCAGCTAGAGAAAGCCCGCACGCAGCAACGAAGACCCACCGCAGCCAAAAATAAATAAATAAATTTATATACATATAAAAAAAAGTCCTACAACACACAAGACAGCCCCCGCAGCAAAGAATGATCCAGCCCCAAATGTGAATAATGCCGAGGTTGAGAAACCCTGATTTAAATGAACCCATTACTGCAGGTAAAGACTTCCGCAAAGATAACAAACCCTGTTCTTTTACTTATTTTGTTGGCGCCGTGTCCAAGCGTCATAGGAGCCCTGTATCTGTTTGAGAAGACTTTTGACCCCCTTTTGTACTTATTCTCTGTTTCTTCCTTCCTGTGAAATTGAACTTCACCTTCCTGAGGTCAACTCTCCGCCAAGGCTTGAAAGCTGCTTAGGACTAAATTCAGCTGCACATAAAAGAAAAATCCAGCTTCCTCTGGCTTCACCAATGGGGGTCTTGTTCTCCTCACTTAAAAGAAGATGGCTGTCCAGGGCTGGTGGGCTGGATCCATGATGCCATCCGCGATGGGGGCTTCCTCCCCCGTTCCGCTCAGTTACCCTTAGCACTGCGGTCCTCATGCATGTCCCCGCCTGGTGGCAGGATGGCTTCTCCACCAACAGCCCAGGGGAGGGGCGGGAGTGCCAAGGGTAAAGACTGCCTACAGGTTGAGAATGTCTGCCTCTGGTAACCAGCCCAACTAGGTACTCATCCGTCAGTCTCTAATATAGCACTCTGTTCATTTCCTATGCAGCACTTATCATGTTTGACAACAATTTTTATCTGGTTTCTTGCTCTCGGTCTGTCTCTGCCCCCTACTAGATGATACACTTTGTAAGGAGAAGGTAGCCGCCTTGCTGAGGCTCTGCCCACCCACCCTGGCATCACTTGTACCGTTTCTGTGCTCTCCGCCCTTTGCTGTGAACGGTGAAGCTGCTCTCAGGCTCCTGGAAGGGATTTCTTCTACCTGTGCAGGGAGCCAGGAGTGCCAGAGTATTTCCTTCCCCGTGGGGTGACCTGGGGCCAATGACCTGGTAACACAGGACTATGAAAGCCTAGCTCCCTTACCTTGAGTCAGGAAAAACTCAGAGGTGTCCTTTATACTCCAGAGCACCGTGCAGGGGCAGGTTGAGGCTGGGGCTTTGCCTGAGAGCACCACCTGGCTTGCCTCCTTCCTTTGATTGCTCTAGTCCCACACACCCCTCCCTTCTTCACCCCTCTCTCCTGGGAACACTGCTTTAAGAAGTCATTTCCACAAGACTTTTGGTCTCAGAGTCCCCTTCTGGGGAACAAACCATGTTGTTTTTATTCACCTGGCACCTAGAACAGTGCCTGACATACAGTGGGTACTTGACAACCTCTGCAGGACTGGTTAAAAAAATACAGCATTTGGGCTTCCCTGGTGGCGCAGTGGTTGAGAGTCCGCCTGCCGATGCAGGGGACACGGGTTCGAGCTCCGGTCCGGGAAGATCCCACATGCCGCGGAGCGGCTGGGCCCGTGAGCCATGGCCGCTGAGCCTGCGCATCCGGAGCCTGTGCTCCGCAACGGGAGAGGCCACAGCAGTGAGAGGCCCGCATACCGCAAAAAAAAAAAAAAAAAAAAAAATACAGCATTAAACTTGATCAAGCCACCAGTCCTAGAGAAAAGACACATTTGAATTCAGTCAAGTTCATATGAGTCAGTAACAATTAGTAACTCATCTCTGTGGAGGTTTGATTCTGTGGAGTGAAACAAATTTAAAATAATGACCAAAGTTGGTTATCACAATTCTTACTTAAATTTGAGGGCATGGATCAATATACTATGAGAAAGATGAAGTTTTTAAAATGTGTAACATTCTTCCATTAGTTTATGTTCCCACTCAGAAGTCTGGAAGTCTCACCCTACCAAGAGGCCACAAAACTCTCCTTTTTGTAAGCAGGCTGGCTGTACTCGTATCACAGAGCAAAGCTCCAGGGAAGGATGACTGAAGTTACTGCACGTCAGAGCTGGGGGTCAGGGAAGAAGGATGAATCCCTACGGGGCGCCTTCATTTCCTGTGCAGAGCTCTCAGGGCCTCAGGGCTCATGGAGTCTGCTCACGTACATAAGCCCTGGTGTGGGTGGACTCGCCCCTGGCCTGCTGGCTGCCCTTCATCGTTCTGGGTACTTGTCCGTGGTGATGCTGCTTCAGGCCATGGTGCCTGGCTCCTGCACCAAATCTCCTTGAAGCCACAGAAAGCCCTCCCTCAGAAGCACAGGCTTACAAGAAGGGAGCCCAGCACTGGCTAAGTACTGTGTCTGAATTTCAGTTAATCTCTTATCTCACATTTATATTATTTCCCCTTAGGGCCAAGTAAATATTTTCCTGCCACAAGCCATTCCTGGCTTTGGAATTGAACTCCCTACATTCAAATCCCAGCTCTGCCACATTCAAGCTCTGTGATTCAGGGCAATTCACTCAATCCTTTTTGGTTGCACTTTCCGGTTTATACACTGTGGGGCATTTGAAGGCCAGGTCTTGGTCTTTTTTGACCATTACTATATCCCCAGTGACTAGACAGTGCCTCGATTACAGCTAGTGCTCAATATTTGCTGATTAAATGAGTGAGGGTGTTGGTGAAGGTTGAAAGAAACCGTGAATGTAAAGAACTTAACATAGGGTCTGGCGCAAAATAATCTCTCAAGAAATTATAGTTACATATATATATACTTTCACTTTTTTTTTTTACATCTGGAAACTTAATTTCTAAGCACAATGCAACATGTTAGAATTAATTCTCTTGATTAATAGGGCATCTCTGTATTTTCTGATAGCAGTAGTACATGTGGTAAACATAGATGGTTGTCCAATTAGCCTCTATTCCCTCTTATGTTTCTTCCTAACAGAAGCCACATTCCGGTCAAGTATTCACCATCCTACACATCCCCTGACTTAGGGGAATGTAACCCAAGACTAGGCTCTGAGAGTGAATCCTGAGCCATTTGAGCCAATCACATGCCGTCTGTCCCGGTATCTTTGAACTACTGATGGTTCCACCCCTTCCTCTAATGTCAAATAATATATTTCCTTATTGTTTAAGTCATTTAGGATGGACTTCTTGCTACCCTGAAGCCAGAAACATCCTACCTAATGGACTACAAAATTATTTAGGAGGTGATACTAAAAATGCCTTCTTCAAATAATAATGGTAACAGTGGCAACGATTACTCACCACTGTGTGTCAAACCTTGTACCAATACCTTTAATTATTCTACTTATTTATTCTTCTTAACAATCTCATGAGGTAGAAAGTATTATTAACCTCGTTTTTCAGATGAGGAAACCGATGTCCAGGCACATGTCAAAGTTACACACACACACAACACTCCAAAACGGGTCAATGGGAGAGCTGGGATTTAAACACAGACAGTCTGGCTCTGGAGCCAAAATTATGCCGAGCCATAAAACCTAACCATTAAACTATATAGTATTTACTGCTATGAAGGTTCACAATGAAGAGGAAAAAACCAGAATGGAACATGCCTCCGTTCTAAAAAAAAAAAAAAAAAATATATATATATATATATATATATACTAAATCTTTCTTAGGAAATATTTGAACACTAGCACAATTTTATTGCTGGTGTACCCTGTTTCATAAAATCATCCCTTTTGGAAAACATGTATTCATTTACTCAATCACTCATCAAATATTTATTGGACCCTTATGTGTCAGCCATGTGCCCGGTGCTGGAGATACAAGAGTGAATAACTTCCTGTCTAGTGGGAAAGACAGACAAACAGCAATCCCCATGCTGCGTGACAAGCACTTTCACAGGGGAGAACACAGTGCCTGCCCCATGGGAGAATCTAAATGTGGAGCCAGTGTATAATGACTGGACGGCCAGACGAGAGGAGTCTGCAAAGAAAGCTAAGAAAGCGTGATCAGAGACGTCCCCAGGGCAGGAGAGCTTTCTAAGGAAAGGCGGAACAGTGTCAGAGGCTGCAGAGCAGTCAACTCAGAAAATGAGCATGAAGTGTTCAACGGATTTAAAAACAAGGTTTTTGGTGTCCCTGTGGAGAGCCATGTCCATGGAGCAGGTTTGCTTTGGGGTGTGTAGAAGCAACCTGTGGGTAAACCACCGATCTCTTGTGCAGGGGTTACTTACAATTCAGAAAGTCACTGTGATTAGTGATGAGGCAAAGATAAAGAAATTATAGGGCAAAGGAGAGTTCCAGTGGGTTTTACTCTGCTTTACGTTTCTTTACAGGATCTTTTGCAAACTTGAAATGATGTAACTTGTGGGCTTATTTGTCCCCTGTCTCCCCTCCAGAATGGACGCACCAAGAAGGCTGAAACTTCGTCTTGTTCGTTCCCGCGTTTTCAGAGCTTGGCACAAAGTTGCCATTCAAAAAATATTGGTTGAGATCATGAGAGATTACTACAAACAACTCTATGCCAATAAAATGGACAATCTGGAAGAAATGGACAAATTCTTAGAAAGGCACAACCTGCCAAGACTGAATCAGGAAGAAATAGAAAATATGAACAGACCAATCACAAGCACTGAAATTGAAACTGTGATTAAAAACCTTCCAACAAAGAAAAGCCCAGGACCAGATGGCTTCACAGGCGAATTCTATCAAACATTTAGAGAAGAGCTAACATCTATCCTTCTCAAACTCTTCCAAAATATAGCAGAGGGAGGACCACTCCCAAACTCCTTCTACGAGGCCACCATCACCTTGATACCAAAACCAGACAAGGATGTCACAAAGAAAGAAAACTACAGGCCAATATCACTGATGAACATAGATGCAAAAATCCTCAACAAAATACTAGCAAACAGAATCCAACAGCACATTAAAAGGATCATACACCATGATCAAGTGGGGTTTATTCCAGGAATGCAAGGATTCTTCAATATATGCAAATCTATCAATGTGATAAACCATATTAACAAATTGAAGGAGAAAAACCATATGATCATCTCAATAGATGCAGAGAAAGCTTTTGACAAAATTCAACACCCATTTATGATAAAAACCCTGCAGAAAGTAGGCATAGAGGGAACTTTCCTCAACATAATAAAGGCCATATATGACAAGCCCACAGCAAACATCATCCTCAATGGTGAAAAACTGAAAGCATTTCCACTAAGATCAGGAACAAGACAAGGTTGCCCACTCTCACCACTATTATTCAACATTGTTTTGGAAGTTTTAGCCACAGCAATCAGAGAAGAAAAGGAAATAAAAGGAATCCAAATCGGAAAAGAAGAAGTAAAGCTGTCACTGTTTGCAGATGACATGATCCTATACATAGAGAACCCTAAAGATGCTACCAGAAAACTACTAGAGCTAATCAATGAATTTGGTAAAGTGGCAGGATACAAAATTAATGCACAGAAATCTCTGGCATTCCTATATACTAATGATGAAAAATCTGAAAGTGAAATCAAGAAAACACTCCCATTTACCATTGCAACAAAAAGAATAAAATATCTAGGAATAAACCTACCTAAGGAGACAAAAGACCTGTATGCAGAAAATTATAAGACACTGATGAAAGAAATTAAAGATGATACAAATAGATGGAGAGATATACCATGTTCTTGGATTGGAAGAATCAACATTGTGAAAATGACTCTACTACCCAAAGCAATCTATAGATTCAATGCAATCCCTATCAAACTACCACTGGCATTTTTCACAGAACTAGAACAAAAAATTTCACAATTTGTATGGAAACACAAAAGACCCCGAATAGCCAAAGCAATCTTGAGAACAAAAGAAGGAACTGGAGGAATCAGGCTCCCTGACTTCAGACTATACTACAAAGCTACAGTTATCAAGACGGTATGGTACTGGCACAAAAACAGAAAGATAGATCAATGGAACAGGATAGAAAGCCCAGAGATAAACCCATGCACATATGGACACCTTATCTTTGATAAAGGTGGCAGTAATGTACAATGGAGAAAGGACAGCCTCTTCAATAAGTGGTGCTAGGAAAACTGGACAGGTACATGTAAAAGTATGAGATTAGATCACTCCCTAACACCATACACAAAAATAAGCTCAAAATGGATTAAAGACCTAAATGTAAGGCCAGAAACTATCAAACTCTTAGAGGAAAACATAGGCAGAACACTCTATGACATAAATCACAGCAAGATCCTTTCTGACCCACCTCCTAGAGTAATGGAAATAAAAACAAAAATAAACAAATGGGACCTAATGAAACTTCAAAGCTTTTGCACAGCAAAGGAAACCATAAACAGGACCAAAAGACAACCCTCAGAATGGGAGAAAATATTTGCAAATGAAGCAACCGACAAAGGATTAATCTCCAAAATTTATAAGCAGCTCATGCAGCTCAATAACAAGAAAACAAACAACCCAATCCAAAAATGGGCAGAAGACCTAAATAGACATTTCTCCAAAGAAGACATACAGACTGCCAACAAACACATGAAAGAATGCTCAACATCATTAATCATTAGAGAAATGCAAATCAAAACTACAATGAGATATCATCTCACACCAGTCAGAATGGCCATCATCAAAAAATCTAGAAACAATAAATGCTGGAGAGGGTGTGGAGAAAAGGGAACACTCTTGCACTGCTGGTGGGAATGTGAATTGGTTCAGCCACTATGGAGAACAGTATGGAGGTTCCTTAAAAAACTACAAATAGAACTACCATATGACCCAGCAATCCCACTACTGGGCATATACCCTGAGAAAACCAAAATTCAAAAAGAGTCATGTACCAAAATGTTCATTGCAGCTCTATTTACAATAGCCCGGAGATGGAAACAACCTAAGTGCCCGTCATCGGATGAATGGATAAAGAAGATGTGGCACATATATACAATGGAATATTACTCAGCCATAAAAAGAAACGAAATTGAGCTATTTGTAATGAGGTGGATAGACCTAGAGTCTGTCATACAGAGTGAAGTAAGTCAGAAAGAAAAAGACAAATACCGTATGCTAACACATATATATGGAATTTAAGAAAAAAAATGTCAAGAAGAACCTAGGGGTAAAGCAGGAATAAAGACGCAGACCTCCTAGAGAACGGACTTGAGGTTATGGGGAGGGGGAAGGGTGAGCTGTGACAGGGCGAGAGAGAGTCATGGGCATATACACACTAACAAACGTAGTAAGGTAGATAGCTAGTGGGAAGCAGCCGCATGGCACAGGGATATTGGCTCGGTGCTTTGTGACAGCCTGGAGGGGTGGGATAGGGAGGGTGGGAGGGAGGGAGACGCAACAGGGAAGACATATGGGAACATATGTTTATGTATGACTGATTCACTTTGTTATAAAGCAGAAACTAACACACCATTGTAAAGCAATTATACCCCAATAAAGATGTTAAAAAAAAATATATTGGTTGAATAAAGGGTTGAAAGAATCTGATGAAAATTACGTAAAGGAAAATAAAATAGAAATAGTACATTGAGCTGTAGGGACATGAGTCCAGACTATTTACGAAATAATTATAGATGAGGGTTCAAATAAGAAGCAAGTTGTGAGGATGAGTATAAGACGTCTCCTGTGGTCAGCCTCCCAGACTTGTAATTTAAATGGAAATGGACAGTGCTCAGAGACTGTGACGCATTTCAAAAAGACTTTTCTAATCTACAGCTCTCCTATAGACTTTTATGAAGAAATTTTATTACCAATTAGATCCTACACTGCAAAGTAATCAGCTTAGGGAAAAAAAATAAATGTATGTGTGCGTTTGTGTGTATGTATGGGTACATATATTTTTTTCTTCATGATTTTAATCAAGTAAGAGAGAGAAGTATGTCTAACTTTGAAGCGTGTATATCAGAAGCTTGCATTTTTACTGAAGGTACTATCATATATAATACACAACATCTATGCCAAAGACATGTTTGGCTTCATTGTAGGAAGAAAGACCTACTTTCTACCCAATCATTTTTAGGGGAGATAAACATTGAAATGGCACTCCCAAGAAAAGCACTTTCCTTTGCCTGATTTGCTTTTATCTCTGCTTTCTACTGCTTTCTTTATGTTAGCTGTTTTAGCAGAAATCAATTAATTATACAATCATTTTAAATGAAATATTTCATAATTGTACCAGGCCCAGTTCTACCAGTGACTCGGTGTGGTAGATATGCATTCAATTTAGATATTGAATCCTGGTTTCCAAACCCTGTGATTACAGTGATAAGGATGGAGTGCGGAGAAGTGGGATAAAGAATGTCTTTCAAATATTATGGACATTATTCTTCATGACTACACAGGAAATTAAGAAGGAAAGAGTTCCACTTAAAATATCTTTACAGTATAAGTAAAAAGCAGAACTCATAAAGTCAGAATGATTTGGGGAAATTCATTTGTCCTTGTATAGATTTTACAAGTGTGAAATGGCTGGTAATATTCTAGATTGCCCTAGCTGGCTAATTAGTCTGTTTAGGGTACCTTATGTCGAAGAAACAAATATACCCTCAAATCTCAATGGCTTTCAATCAGAAAATCTAATTCTCATTATACACCTATCTCAGAACAGGCTTTAGAGAATTCTATCTCCAGGATGGAAGAGCAGCTTCCTGATTGACCGCTCCTCCCACAGATAACAAGGCTGAAGCCTGAACAAGATACATAAAAAAACAACTACGTGGAGAGTGACCAAAGCAGGCAGATTTCGAAAGGAGTCAAAATTTGCAAGAGGCACCATCAGAGCACGAGTCTCCCCTTTTTATGGCTTCATCCGACAACAGGCTGCAGTCACAGCACAGGTGGGCTAAATTTAGCTTCACTAGAAAATCTGCTGTCTTTCTGGCCTGAAGAACCAAAGGTTCTGGTGCTGGAGAGTGAGGAGGGAATCCCAGAAAAGAGAGAGCCAGAGCAAAGGAGCCTCAAATTCTCTGCATTAACTTTGCCCAAGTCTCTGAGCTCTGAACAATGTATGCATGGGGCAGACTCAAAATAGCTTGGAGGACGGCTAAGAGCAGAAAACTGAAATCTGAGCTTCTGTCCTTCACCGGCAACACAGAGTTCAGAGTCTGAGTCTGTCCAAGTTCACCGCCTGCTAAAACAAAATCATCAACACTCTTTGTAAGAATATGAGAGAACCAAGAGCTTCCACAACATAACCAGAAAGAAAGCATGAAAGAGAAAAAGAGGAACAGAAGGCAGAGGGGAAAACAGAAAAAAAATAATAAGATGCCGTAACTAAATGAAATCATGTGGATAACTACATTAAATATTAATGGATAAACAGTCCCTTCAGATGACAGAGATGATCACATCTGGTTCTGGCTCGTCACTCTGTAACCTAAGCTACAGGAAGACATTTCTAAAATGCAGCTTCTATGAGGGCAGAAAGAAAAGAGCAATGGGGAAAGTACATGATGACTCAGAGATTCTGCTCAGAAGTAACAGCCATCATTTTCACCAGCATTTTCTTGGATAAGGCAAGCCACAGGACCACGCTTGGCTTCAATAGGGCAGGAAACTGTAATTCACTCACACAGAGGGGAAGCTGATATGTTAAAATAAATAATAAAATCTACTCATGAAGACATGTTTACTATTATGAAAGAGTAAGTATCTTAGGGTCAATGACTCCTACATAATGGAAATGTTCTTAGAAAATATAAACTCTCCTGACAAATCCATCCAATATTATCTATGTGACCACAGATAACTCAGTAGCCAACCTTCTGCTTGATCTATACCCCTTTCTCAGAGATGCTTTCTCTTGCTAAGTGGACTATACAAAACCAGTAATTATAGACAGAGAGAAGTTTTTGCAATTTTGGCATCAAATTTTGTACTATAAAAATTGATTCTGGGCTTCCCTGGTGGCGCAGTGGTTGAGAGGCCGCCTGCCGATGCAGGGGACACGGGTTCGTGCCCCGGTCCGGGAGGATCCCACATGCCGCGGAGCGGCTGGTCCCGTGAGTCATGGCCGCTGGGCCTGCGCGTCCGGAGCCTGTGCTCCGCAACGGGAGAGGCCACAACAGTGAGAGGCCCGCGTACCGCAAAAAAAAAAAAAAAAAATTGATTCTGACGTAGCCATATGTCATTTATAGTTATTTGATATTGCCTTTTTCTCTTCAAACATGAAAGGATATAACCCAGTACATATTTTATGTATACAGGTACCTTTCATGGACTAATTTATCTTCATATCTTATTCCTGCTAGGAAATCCACATCACATAGCCTTAGCTCCTCGATTTACCTTTAAAAATTGCATAAGCACATCTCCACTAATTTTATTTTGCAAACTTGTCTTTTTATATAGTGAAATATCTAAATATAAGTTCAGAGCCTCATATATTTTAAGAATTTTTGCCTCCTTTTGTCACATAATTTAGAACTATGCCGTATAATCTTATCTCATACAATTCACAACAGCAATACAAGATACATAGACAAAGGCTCTCCTGCAGTTTTAAACACCATTTAGCAAGCTTTATAGTTGAAAGGTTTGCAGACGTAACTACCACTTTCTTATTATGGTGAGTATATGAATATTTTTTATAAACCAAAGATGCTTCTATAGCCAGGCACAGCCTGAACCTTTCAAAAGACAATTTAAAGTCCCTTGCTGTTAACCCTGTTCTAGTATTTTAGGGAAGCGGTACAGTAAATTCTCAATTCTTTAGACTCACAGACAGAAATGTACAGCAAAGAAAGTACCTCAGTCATTCCTAGCTGGCTTTGGTTTTCATTTTTATACTTAGAAAGTGCTGTGAAATTAAAAAAAATTTATTACATTATCAAGTATACTATATTCATTTACTTTCATATTTTATGTCACTGGGGACTAGATAAGTTGTACCAGATAGCAACATTTTTTTTTAATATCTATCTATTTATTTGGCTGCGCTGTGTCTCAGTTGTGGCATGTGGGATCTAGTTCCCTGACCAGGGATTAAACCCAGGTCCCCTACATTGGGAGCACAGACTCTTAAACGCTGGACCACCAGATAAGTCCTCCAACATTTTCTTTAGATCATGTCATCATCACCTAAATTATGCTTAGAAATAAAAAGACACTAACAACACTTCTTAGCATGGCGTTTTTTATAATGTGTTAGCCTGCAGTCTTGGACTATCAGTTGAAAATTATAGCACAGGACAACGAAGTAGATCAGTTGATAAATGAACCTGACCATCTTTTGCAAAGTTAAAAGCACCATATCAATTTAAAGTGTTATTGCCAATAATTAAGGAGACCAAAATCACCAGCTGAGGCTAAATTCAATCTGTTACCCAGTGGAACAGATTGCAAAAATATTCCCTCACAGATCTTTTGAACTCTGAAGTTTCTCTTTAGAAACAGCTTTGCACATAAAAGGAAATTGTTTGTGAATGCTAGCTAATTTGGTTTTCCCTGATGGTACCAGCACTGGTTTAAATGTCCTTGGTGAACCCTCTGATAAGCTTCATTCAATAATCAGAGTTACTTACTGGAGAGGCCTGATTGGACTTGCTAAATCCATAATGTGCTCCACTGATGTGGAGGGGAGGTGTTGGAAGTTCATTATCAAATACCCAATCCCCTGTCTAACTCAAACAAGGTATTTCTTCCCCTCGAAAACCACAGTTGGTCTTCTTAAAACCTTGTGTAATTTCACTTAAGATGCTAACATTCCTCCCCTCTGCTAGGCAGCCCTCGTAATAAGGGGATTTGATGGTCTCCATGTTCTTTGAGGTCTACTTGGCTTCTATGGTATCGTGAATGCCTTCGCTAAAGCACTTCCGCAGTTCAATTCTGGCAAGAATTACGATTAGTGACGGGCAAAATTCATTTTGCATTTATTATTGGGCATTTAGTGTCTCTCAATAGCTTGAAAAGTATTCTAAAACAGCCATGTAATTATTCCTGTCACCCAGCCTTGTGGGCAGGCTGAAGACAAATCACTCCACCCAGAACCAGCTGTCCTAACCTTTTAATCCTAAATTAAACTCTGATGGCATTTACTTGAGGAGAGGAGTTGGGGAGGGCAACGAATTCTGCCTCAGTCACAGATTCGCTGGGATGACCTTGGGCAAGACACTTCCCTCTCTTAGGCTGTTTTCTTGTTTGTAAAATGGGGGTCATACGGCTTTTATGAAGAATTAAGCGAGATCATATTTGAAGTGTTGAACAATATGTAGGAAGGGCTTAATAAATCGTAGCTACCATTATCCCATGGTGTGTTAGCCAGGGTCTCCAGAGAAACAGGGCCAACGGAATGTATGTATATGTTGTATGTATATGTATGTATATATTGGGTATGTATGTTGATTGTGAGATTGATCTTAAGGAATTGGCTTACATGATGGCGGAAGCTGGCAAGTCCAAAATTGGTGGGGTAGAATGGCAGGCTGGAGATCCAGGGAAGAGCTGCAGTTAGAGACCAAAGGCAATCCGCTGGCAGAATTCCTCCTCCCGGGGGGAGGTCAGTCTTTCTCTACTGAGGCTTTTAAATGATTGGGTGACACTCATCCTCACTGTGAATAACCTGCTTTACTCAAGGTCTATTGAGTAAAATCAATAAATCAAGGTTTATTGATTTAAATGCTAATTTCATCAAAAATACCTTCACACCTAGAATAATGTTGGACCAAATAATCTGGGCACCAGGGCTTAGCCAAGTTGACACATAAAATGGGCCACCACACATAGTAATGAGAATATGGTGCCTTGTGGATGTCACTTTGGTAAGTATTTTAAGTATATTAATTTAGTTACTCCTTCACCACAATCCTTTGAAGTGGGTACTGTTATAATATCCATTGTACAAATGAGAATGCCTGAACAGAGAGAGGCTGTGTAACCTGCCCAAGGTCAAAGAGCCAGGAATTTGAGCTCTTAATGGCTGGGCTAGACTATCAGCCACATGAGAACAGAGCCACATGGGTGTGGCACCTGCCATATCTAGCACAAGTCTATATGAATATTTGTTCAACAGACACCCAAATGGCTCATTCATCTACCCTCTTGGATTCCTTTAGGCAATGGGATATGTTCTCTGAATTGATTAGCTATTTTGCTTGGTTTTGTCTTGTGGATGAAAGCTTAAAATGACATATTCTTTCATGCCTGAGATAATCCCCAGCAATTAGTGACAATGTGCTGAGTAAATGAATTTAAATGTGCAGAGTAAGTGAACTCATACATACATAGAGGCTTTAAGGAGACCGTGTAAGTTTCCAAGTGGACTTGTGTGTGCCAAGGGAATGGCCCAGGTACAGAGAAAATCTGGAATTACTGAAAAATATTTACTCATCAGTATAAAATTTTTGCCCAAGCATTCCTAATATATGTATATCTATTTATAAATTACGCTGCACGCTATTGCATTGATGGATAAAGACATTATAACCATCACAAAGAATGAACTTTAAACGAGTGATATAACAAATAAATGTTAATGAAATTCTACCTTTTATTTTCCTTCTCACATCACAGTGGCTTGTCTTGTATACTCCCCACTTTGGTTTTCACTGACTTAAGAATCTCAGGTAACTGGAAATTTATCCATCTGCACAACTTAGTAAGAAAAGAGTTGGCTCTCCCCACCAGCCTCATGTATTCAATATGATAATGGGGCTTGGCAGAAGAAAATAGTGAGGATTAAATGAGATAATATGTGAAAGCCCTTGACGCAGCGCGTGGCACTTGTTTTGGTCACGAGAGACGAAGTGTTGCATATATATTAAGAGTACAGACTTTAGAGGCAGGCACTTGGGTGCAAATCTCAGTTCTACCATGTACTAGCTGTAATTGAATTGATGGAATTGTTACGTGGATTAAATGAATTAAAACAAACAAACAAACAAGTAACATCTTGGCACGTAGTAAGCACTATATAAACGTTACGGGGCTTCATCACAAGGGCCCAGTCAACATTAAGTGTTAATTATAAAATCCAGTGTAATGACGTATGCTGAGGTCATTATGCCTCCACCCCTATTCCTCTGTTCACCCAAAATGTGATACAATAAATATTCAGAATGATGACTTTGAAATACTGCCCCAGGATTACATTCATCTGCATACCCATCACAATTTTTACCACATCTGAGTATCATCTGTACTGTTATTTACTTAATTTGTCTTTTTTTTAAAAAAAATTTATTTATTTATTGGCTGCGTTGGGTCTTTGTTGCTGCATATGGGCTTTCTCTAGATGTGGCGAGCTGGGGCTACTCTTCGTTGTGGTGCGCGGGCTTCTCATTGTCGTGTCTTCTCTTGTTGCGGAACACGGGCTCTAGGCGCCCGGGCTTCAGTAGTTGTGGGTTGCGGGCTTCGCTGTTCCGTGGCATGTGGGATCTTCCTGGACCAGGGCTCAAACCCGTGTCCCCTGCATTGGTGGGCGGATTCTTAACCACTGTGCCATCAGGGAAGTCCCAATATTTGTCTTGAAATCTAGTTGGGCCTAACACCCAGAACTACTTCATTATTTCTGAGAGCAGAAATAATGCTCTCAGATTAGTGAAATCATGCATTTGCTATGCTAGTAATATTTGTTTTCCTAAAAATAAATGACAATAAACACATAACCACTAAACCAGTCCTCTCACCATAAGAAATACTGCATTACACAATCCTTAAATTATGAATGCTTCAATTATATGTTCATTTATTGTTTGATCTCATTAAGTAGAGTGAATATGTTAGATATTAAACCATGTTTCCTTCAGAACACCCTAGTTCTCAAGAAGTTTAGCAAATTGAGATTCTAATCTTCTTGTTTTTTTGGGTATTTAATTGTCATTTTCTTTGGATGAGAAGAATTTCACTTTCATTCTTCTTCTTTGGGTCACTTCATAATGATTAGATTTTCCTTTAAATAAATAAGACCCATAAAAACTTTGATGATTGTTACCATAGGGATTATAAAAGTACCAAGTTACATTCAATTAACCAGATTTCCCCATGCATGCATATGAGAGACAGATTAAAACAAGAGGTAAGTCTAATATTAAAAAAGAAATTCTGCAATATTGAAATCAAAACTATCTCTATCAAAAGTGTGGAATTTCTACCTTGAACCTGACCATAAATAATGTCCTAGGCAAATGCATGTTACAGTGAATCAGACCCTTTGATCTTTCTGCTGTTTGCCGTCATGTTTTACTCTGGAAATAGACTCTTCTTATCTAAATCAGAATCCCAAGCAGATTTCTTTTAAACACTTTGAACCAAACTGCTAACCTCTTGAAAACCTATTAGATAATCAGATGCTTTTGATTTAAAATGGAAAAGATATATGCTTGAAAATAATATAAATGCTTGTGCAAATTAATTTCTCTAATCTATATTCAAGGGTCCCGTTTTAGCCTTCAACTCTATCATCTTTATTACAAATGTTAAAATCATTATTACTATAACTATTAGGGAAAAAATCATGTGAGCCAGATTCATGCTTTCCATTGGTCTTGCTCTCAATCTACGGGACAAGATGGAAAGTGATTTCTTTTAAGAAAACATTGGATTAAATGGGGTATTACTTAATGAAACACACTGATATAGGTCAGGATTTCTCAGTCTTGGCACTACTGACATTTGGGCCTGGGTAAGTCTTTGCTGTGGGGCTGTCTGTGCATTATGGGATGTTTAGCAGCATCCCTGGTCTCTATCCACTAGATGCAAGTAGCACCTTCCCCGAGCTGTGACGAGCAAAAATGTCTCCAGACATTGCCAAATGTACCCTAGGGGCAATCCCTCCCTGCAGAAATGAAAACCACGAACAGGTCAACAAGAAGGCTTTGCCATTGCTCTTCTGAATTGTCACTGCTGTGTCTGGGGGAAAAAGTTGATTTCTTTATATGAGATTTTTGTGTGTGTGGCTGTATTATAAAATCCAAACTATAAATAACAGAAGTGAGAAGATTGCACATTTATTACCCAAAGCCATATAAATTCAATAATAAATAATGGCTCTCTAAAATATGAGAAGCCTTTTCCAAAGTCATTAGTTCTAATCATAAATGAATTTCACGGCATTTCTTTAAATTTTGCACCTCTGTAATGAACTCTGATAAATTCATGGAACTGGATGTTAAATAAAGAGATAGAAAGGTCTAATTTGCTGCTTCATTAAGCTAGCTGATTCCAAGACATTGCGCATATTGCTTTGAATTTCATATTTCTGAGCAGTGGAGACAACGGTTGTATCCATCTTTAATGTAGTGTGGCAGACAATTAGGAGCTCAAATGGATTAAATCTCATTTCATCAGAGATACACACAGTGATTATTATTTTATTGCCAAATACCGTCAGCATTACATTTCTTCAAGAGCTACTGTGATACCTGACTCGCATGCTTACATTGCATTAAACACTGTGTGGTAACAACAACAATTTTGGCCGTTTTTCTTATAGGGCATTATTCTGTGCTTTATTCCGTGTATTCACCCAACACTAGTTTTTGTCTGTTTGTTTAATTTAATTAATTAATTAATTTATTGGCTGCATTGGGTCTTTGTAGCTGCGTGAGGGCTTTCTCTAGTTGCGGCGAGTGGGAGCTACTCTTCGTTGCAGTGCACGGGCTTCTCATCGTGGTGGCTTCTCTTGTTGTGGAGCACAGGCTCTAGGCCCGCGGGCTTCAGTAGTTGTGGCATATGGGCTCAGTAGTTGTGGCGCACGGGCTTAGCTGCTCCGCGGCGTGTGGGATCCCCACGGACCAGGGCTTGAACCCATGTCCCTGCATTGGCAGGCGGATTCTTAACCACCAGGGAAGTCCCCCAACACTAGTTTGAAGGGGATAAAGTGTTACACACCCTTGATTAAACTTTTACACACACTTGATTTCCGAGATACAGCTGGAGCATTGAGGGTACAGCATTGGATTAAAAAACATGTGCTCTAGTCCTCAGGCTGCCCCTTTCAACCTAGGTGACCTTGGGAAGGTCACTTTACCTAAAATAGAACTAGAAGAAAGGTAATTTTCTTTCATTGTTTTAAATATTCTTTGTCAGATTTTTCAAATTCTAAAAATAGTGCTCTTTGAAAGAAATGAAATTATACAACAAAACAATTATTCACCCCTACGTCTCCTTGACCACCCTATGGCCCACCCCTCTTCAAATAACTAATATTAACCATTTCGTATATATCTGTCTTTATTTTTCCACCAGTCTCCTGTGAACACCTGCAAGTAATTTTACCCCAATATACTGTACTTTCTTTTTAAATTAAAAAATGGGATTATATTAAACAAATTTTTCTTCAACTTTTTTTTGTAACTTTAGACCTAAGCCACTGTTTAGATTTAAAAGAGCTGCATAATATTTTATAGTATAGATAGTATAGGCACAAATATTTGTTCAACCATTTCCCTCCAGATTGACCCCACCTTATTTCCAGTCCAAACCATGATGCAATCAATGTCACTGCACATACAGCAGCGAGGCTAGATTCCTTCCTGCAACTGGAAATGGAAAACAGGATGTTTCACCCAGATTGACTAACTCCTTTGCGGCCCAGTTTCCACAATTGCACGTTGAGAATCACAACGTCTGTCCTCCTCCCTTCAGACATCCAAATAAGGATGGGCTGAGCCAGCATACGCAAATGATGTGGTGGTTCTAGAATCAGGAGGACCCTTGAGAGAAAGCCCGCTCAAGCCAGGCTGCAGCCTTTCAAAGGCACCGGGTTTTGTCTGCACGAGCTGATGTGAAATTTGTAAACTTGTCAAAAGCTCCCCAACTCTAGAGCATTTTTATCAGTAGGTATCACCCCTCTTTCAGTAGGTAATTCACTGTTACAGGGATTGGCATTTAATTTACAAAGTATCATAGCAAGTACTATTGCAATGTAGTGCCTGAGTTCTGAGAGCTGGGGTAGACAAGATGTGTGTGCGCGTGTGCGTGTGCATGTGCGTGTGTGTGTGTGTGTGTGCATGAGACAGAGAGAAAGGAATCATGCATTCAGTAAACTCACTTAGCATGGAGTGAAAGGCAACCAGTAACATGTTTACAACAGTGCAGGCCTTGGAAACTGCTCATATGTTGAAGGGATATGCCATACATTTAACGTTTAACCTGGTAGCATAATTATTTTTAATTATTCTACGAAAATATCTCATAATGTGCAGTGTAACATCTCTCTCCTGGAAATAAAAGGTCTTAGAAATACATTCATATTTATATCATATTTGTTCCTCAAACTATGCTTGTGTTTATGAAGCAGGAAAGTGTCGACGGACAGTGACTGTTTCACTCTTATCTGAGTGGCTGCAGAAGTGCACATGACATTCTAGTTCAAGGACTTGGGTCTAGACCAAAGGTTTTTAAACTGTGGTCTGTGATCCACTGGGTTATGAAGTAAAGTTAGAGATCAAGATTGGCATTTTTAAAATTAAACATAATAGAATGGAAAACATCAGATTTATAGTAATAATAATTATTGTTTCATAAATATAGGTGTGTACGTGCACACGTGCATGTGAACTGATCTCAGCGTTGAATGTTTTTCTCACTGTGGTCGCTATCAAAGACATTTGAAAGTCCCTATTCTAGTGACACTTTGCTCATGAGAGCCATGGGCATCACCACCTTGCTGTCTAGTGCAGCTGCCTCTGTCTGTGTAAAGATGCGACTGGAGGAGATTTCTTCCCTCTTCTCCTTTTCTTCTCCTCAACATCTTTTCTTGGAAAGTGCTTTTTGATGGGACAGGGTAAAGACACAAGAAGCTGATACTAAACCTCAGGAGGCAGTCATTGTTAGTGAGTTAAAAGTTTGTTTGCTTGGAGGAGGCTTTGCTCTGAAGAATTGTTTTTTTTTCTTCGTGGTACGTGGGCCTCTCACTGCAGTGGCCTCTCCCGTTGCGGAGCACAGGCTCCAGACGCGCAGGCTCAGCGGCCATGGCTCACGGGCCCAGCCGCTCCGCGGCATGTGGGATCTTCCCGGACCGGGGCACGAACCCGTGTCCCCTGCATCGGCAGGCGGACTCCCAACCACTGTGCCACCAGGGAAGCCCTGCTCTGAAGAATTGGACCTGAAAGACCTCATCCTGGTTATCCAAGATGGAGCAGGAACCCTGGGATTCCTTTTGTTGTTATGTGAAACAAAAATTAAAGCAGCAAGGAAGATGTCCAGGTAATTACAAATCAAGGTTCACTGTTCCCTTCCTTCTGTTAATTTAATGATGAACCAGACACAGGAAGTTGGGGTTCTTGGTGACCAATGGCAGTAGCCTCAAGTAAAAGTGGCCAGTTAATTAGTGTAGACGGAGGGTCAGGTCGTCTCCTGCATTCACACTCCGGCTGGATTCAGAGCATCTCCTTCCATGAACTCTGGTTGGCGTTGCCACCCCTCTGGCCCTCACCCTCACACTCTCTGCCTCACTGGGTTCTTTGATTCTCTTGCTCATTTTCCGAAGCCAGGCCTCAGATCTTGTCACTCCAAGGATCTCAAGGCCCCTCTTGCTGGACTATTGTCGTCGTCAACCCAGGAGCCAACACGGTGATTTTCTGCTGCCAATTCACCCAGCCCGCTGTGGCCACGCCATTCCACTGATTTGCTGCTTCTCCCTGTGTGGACATAAGATTCCCTTTCTCTTCTTTTCCTTTGGCAGAAAAGGAAAGAAAGCTACCCCAAAGCACCTAGTAACACTCTTCTGAGCAACCTCTGTAGGCTGAAAGGGTCACAGTCTTTCTATTGAGCTATCATGGGTTTCTCCATACCCTGCCGTGCTATATGGGTGGGTGAGAGGCACAGACAAGCACCCCAAAGGTGGTACCCCTCACTACCCCTGCCTGATGGGGGAGGGGCATGATCAGCCCCCAATTATTCCAAGAGCATCCCCTCTGTTTGCCTTCTTCTGACTCTGGACTGTGCGCTGAGGCTCCTGTTCTGACATCCTGACCTTCCACCGATGGGAGACTGTTCTCTCCTCCGGGGCGGGGCCTGATCCCAGGCTCCGGCAGCAAATGCACGTTGTCAGGGACGTTGGCTGTGCCTGGCCCAGGTGGAGACCACAGGGTTATAGACCTTATTGTCACCGAATCCATTGCTCACAAAGCGGGAAGCGTTTTGACCATCAAGGTCGGTGCTTATAGATACCGAATTCCCTTCCCTAACACGGAAAATGTAAGTACTGTCCTGCCCTCAGAAAGGCCTTTCTTTGTAAAACCCCACTAACCTGCTGCTTTCACATTCTCAGACCAATCAGGTCAGCGATGGTCAGTCTCCCAGCGATGGTCAGTCAGCTGGTATATATGGAACCCTGGCTCTAGTGAATGGGATTTTGTAGGGGTACTGGTGAAGGTTAAAAAAATAAACAAAAATTAAGCTCTTGGGCTTCCCTGGTGGCGCAGTGGTTCAGAGTCCGCCGGCCGATGCAGAAGACACGGGTTCGTGCCCCGGTCCGGGAAGATCCCACATGCCGCGGAGCGGCTGGGCCCGTGAGCCACGACCGCTGAGCCTGCGCGTGCGGAGCCTGTGCTCCGCAACGGGAGAGGCCACAACAGTGAGAGGCCCGCGTACCGCCAAAAAAAAAAAAAAAAAAAAAAATTAAGCTCTTGTGGCTTTCGCACAATCTGCAGAGCAGAAATTCACATGCCCTTTTCTTTTGTATTCAATTGCTACACTACAACTAAGGTTGCAGTTCATCATAAATGGTCAGACGAGTTTTATATCTTCCTCTCTCTCTCCCATGACCATTATGCTTGCAGACAAGAGAGACATTTCCTCCCCAGGGGCAGCTAAACGGCGCTGGGGTGAAGAATCCCTCAATAACCACTGAACTGACTGAACACTGATTACTAATTAAAATAATTTTTTGCATTTTAATGTTTGATTTTTCTAATATTCATTCTTTATAAACATTTTTTTCTAACATACAGGAAAATATCTACCTACCTCCTCCATGTAATAACTCTTAATGTTTTCCTATATTTGCTTCAGATGAATTTTTTCCCAAAGAAATAAAAATTACAGATTCAACAGAAGTTTCTTTTACACTCTTCTCCCTCCTTCCTCAGAGGTACAATGAAGCAGATACTCTGATTTGCTTTTCGGGTTTTTTAAAATCTTTTACTACATCCTGTGTGACAGTAAGCAATATAAAGTATCTTCTAAAACTTTATTACAGAACATTTTAAACATAAAGACAATTAGGGGGAATGGTAGGAACTCTGGGGTTTTTTAACATCTGAGTAAATGGTATCATTTTCCATAAATCCTCTTGCAGTTTGGTTTTACATGCCTCATCTTGTTTCTGAGGGGGATCCAGGTCGATAGATGGAGATCTATTTCATGCATTTCAACGGCTCTGGAAAATCCCATTCTAGGAACAGCTACAACTTACTTCTCATCCCTCTGATGGTGGAATTTCACGTGACTTTCCATTTTTCCGACAAGGCCGCAGCGAGGACCCTTGTACACATTTCCTTGCATGCATGCGGGTTCCTTGAGAAGTGGAATACAGGATCGAACCTCAGGCATACTTTGAACTTTACTAGGCTTTGCCCAATTGTTCTCCAAATGGTTACACCAGATTTCACTCAACAAAGAGCCTATGATTGTATTTCCCCACATCTTCACCAATACTTGTCATTGTCTGAATTACACATTTTACCCAGCTTAATGGCTGTGACATTTCTGTGGTTTTAAGTTGCATTTCTTGGACACTAGTGGGGTTGAACATTTTTTCAGGATTCCTCTGTGTCTGAAGATGTCATTGGCTATATTCAGATTGGGGTGTTTATCTGCTTCCTGTGGATTTGTTTGGCTGGAATCTAATCAAGAATAAGCACTTTGTTCAGGCACGAGGCTAGGGGCTGGGAATACAAAACAAATGAGGCACGGTCTCCATCCTGGAAGACTTCTCAGTTTCATGGGGAAGAACAACGCACGTGTGAACACACATCATACAATAAAAACAAAGTCTGAGGGCCATGGGACCACAGAAGGGGAGTTACAGTATTCAAGAGACTTTCAGTTGAAAATGGTAGAAACCCAACTGAAACAAATTTAATCAAAGAGATTTCTTGACTCATGTCAACTGAACGTACAGTATGGCCAGATCCGGGGCTTGTACAGAACCTTCTGGAGTTTCTCTTTTTCCATTCTCCTCTCCTCTTTATTTCTCTTTGTGTGTTAGACTGATTCTTTGTATGCAAGGAGGCTCTCTTTAAGTGGCAGTGTTGGGAAGTTGTGAGGGGGGCTGGTCGGAAGATGACAGCTGAATTGTCGAGAGAGAGAGAGAGAGAGAGAGAGAGAGAGAGAGAGAGAGAGAGAGAGAGAGAGAGAGAGAGAGAGAGAGAAAGTAACCTGTCTTATCCCAGTTCAGAAAATTCATGGAAATGATGCCCCCTGGAATAATAACAAGCATTACGAGTGGCCCGACATAGTGAGAGTATAATCCTTCTTGAGGTAGAACAGAGTAATGGGAGTGTGTCTGTGTGTGGGTGCGGCACTATAGTTGCCAGCCTTACCACAATGACATGGAAAAGACAGGAGTTTCTCATCAGAAGAACACTGAGCAGACAGAAACAAGAGCTGTATCAATATATAACAGAAGGGCACTAGAAGAAGCCTATAAGAGATGTACATTTTGGGCCCCCTTTAGAGCCCACCGAGATACAGATGCAAAAACACTGGGTTTGGAACCAGGAGATTATGGTAACAATGCCCATGTTGACACTTACCAGCTGTGTGATTAACTAATCGCTAACCACCCTGAACCCATTTCTTTATCTGTAAAATGAGGATAGTTATGTCAACTTTCTAGGGCTATGGCGATAATAAATACTATAACCATCCACATATTTTCAGTGGATGTCTTCAAGTTGCCCCTCAAAATGGGACATTGCCAGCTGACTTCACTTTGTTACACAGAGATCTTGGTGGTGCTGGAGTTACAAGTCTTTATTCTCCTGCATTAAATATTTAATCGCTTGTGCTAAGAATGAAACTGAATGAAAATACTCTCAATATACAATGTATATTTAATTGTTATTTCATTCTTGATACATTTCCGTTGATGCCTTTTGTAGTGATAGTTAATCTTTTTAATAAATATTCATCTTCTTTTGAGAGCAAAAGTGGATTCATTGGTTTCCAATACTACATTTTAAACAGGGCATATTTTTAGGCACCAGTGATTTTTAAAAGTCTCTCTTTGAGCTCCTGGAAACTTGTTATTTTCAACTGGAATTAGAGAACATTTCTGACATATTTCAGACAATTTCCCCGAACAAGGACAACAAGGACGCAAACAAATGTATTTCACTAAGGAAAAATACAAATGGGAAAGGGCTTTTTGAACAACAGGCAATGATATTTCAAGGACGATGCAGAACTATTCATTTCCGATATTCTCATTACCATTTCTAGCAACAGGCATATACGTCTCTCAATTTCTGTGTAGTTCTGTTAACCTCGCTACACAATATTCAATTTTCTTGCAACAATTCAGCTGATTTATTATTTCCCTCTTGCCTTTTAACTGCTAAAGATGCAATGTAACCCCATAAATTCGTTTCAGTCTCTCAGTTTGCATACCCAAGGTCGTTAATACCCCCCATATATCCTTTGCTTACATCATGCCTTTAAATGTGCCCTTTCTTGCCCAATGAGTTGTTACATAATTACATGGTGCCAGTAACAATATCATCTTGTTTTTATAGTTTTATGATTAAGGATATAAAAATGAACTGAATTCAAGAAAACGTTAGAAGATATTTGCAAAATATAAGAGATTGCTACCATCGTTTATCACATATAAATGATAAAGTATGTACATATTTAAAATTGAATTTTCTTAGTAGATAGATTAAAAATGTGTTCTGGAAAAATCGTTATATTAATGTGTGACCTGATGATTACGTATACATGGAGTATAACTTCTTTACAGGAGGGTTAAAATAATTGTGAAAGATTTATTTTTGCTACCATGAACCCCCCCAATTATAAACAAAAGTTTTCTATTGAACATTTACACCTAAAAGTATAGTGCTTGAGAAAGGAGAACAAATTTTTTAATGGGAACAACTCCCATACCATACAATTCTCAACCTGATTACAACTCAAAGTGTACCAGGGAGTAGTTAGGGTGACAGCTGTGTTCCAGTGTGCCAGGGACTGAAGGGTTACTGGGATGTGGGACTTCTGGTGCTAAAACTGGGAAAATCCCAGCAAAGTGGGATGAACGGGTTCCCCCACGAGGAGTCTGGCCTCAGTTCTTTATCCCTATCCCTCAGCATCCCCATTTTTGCCATGATCTCACTGTGGACAATAACACTTCCTTGTCCCTTGACTTGGGGCTTGGCCAAGTGACTTGTTTTGGCAAAAATATATGGGTCTAAATAATAGGTTTGAGGGGTCTTGTGTGTTTTTGGTTTCTCTCTTGCATCTCTGCCACACAAATGCTCTGCACTTGGCCCTGACTAGCCCACTAGCCCAAGGAGGGTCAGAGACAGGTGGAACACGGCCACGCCAGCTGACACACAGACCTGCAGTGAGAAGCAGCTTTGCCCAGATGAGCCCAGCTGAGATCAGAAGAACCCTAGCCAAACCACAGATGTATGAGTAGAAAATGCTTACTGTTATAACGTCACTGAGATTTTGTGCTTATCCACCACACAGAATTATTGCAACAAAAGCTAACTGATACAGGTGGTTAACAAGTACTCATTTAATAAATATTTATCAAGGTGTTACCCTGTGCTAGGCCCAGGGGATGCAATGACAAGCAAGATGAACAGAATTGTTATTCTCATGGAACGTATAAGCTATTGCAGTGGTCCCTGAGACCGTTTCGGGAAGGTCTGCAAAGTCAAAATTATCTTCATAATAATACTAAAACATTACTCGTCTTCTCCCCATATTTATTGTGCTGACATTTACACCAATGATACAGACAATGGAGAGTGTAACTTCTGATATCCTGATACAAATCCAGGCGGGGATGCTGAACTGCAGGAGAAGTCATTGTATTCACCACCCCTCATGCACTTTCAGTTACAAACATGTCAGTTTGGCTTATGAATATCCTTGATGAAGTAGTAAAAATTACAGATTTGATTCAATCTCCACCCTTGAGGTTAAACTTTTCAATCATCTGTATGACACAAGGAGATATGCCCCTAAAGCACGTCCGCTTATAATGGAATAGTCAATATTTGATTGAAAACTGGTTACTCCTTCGTTGGAAAAGTCAAATCCCTACCTCGCAACACACTCAAAACTATCTTCCGCTCAGATTAAAGATATAAATACAAAAAAAGAACAAAACACTATTAGAAGGAAATATACAAGGACACATTTTTTTACAACACTGATCACTGATTTAGGATACTTCTTTCTCAGCATTGCATAAAGGCCAGAGAGCACAAGGGACTTCAGTGTTTTCCTTTACATATTTCACTGTTGTTTTAATTTCTCTGAGGTTATTTTTATAATAAAAATAATTAAATTAGCCCCACTAAATAAACAAAACAAGTCTCTGCTGGCATTCTTCACCAATTGCAACACAGGATTCATTGATGTCATATGAAGAACAAGCAAGTTTTAAACACAATTATTACACAACCGATCCCAGTTTAACGGTAAATCTCATCAGAAAACAAGTCTAAACGATCCAAGACTCTTCACACCATTTGTCATCCAAAGTCAGCATTGGATCCCCGCGAGAGTGATGGCCCATTATATAAATTATGTAATCTCCCTAGACGTTCCAGAGGGTGAGGGACTTTAAAAAGTTCATGACAGCTTACTAAAACCAGAATCAGAGAGGGTAAACACAATCTTAAGATGTTCTGGTTGGAACAGTCAATTGTTAACAGCTTCCCTTAATCTTTTTCAGGCCTAAAGCATCTTTTTCCTGGGATACGGTGCCAAACCCTATGGCCTCAAATTAATTCTTATTAAAGAGCCATGCCTTGTAGTGAGGTGGATGGACCTAGAGACTGTCATACAGAGTGAAGAAAGAGAAAAACAAATACCATATGCTAACGCATATATATGGAATCTAAAAAAAAAAAAAGGCTCTGAAGAACCTAGGGGAAGGACAAGAATAAAAATGCAGACACAGAGAATGGACTTGAGGACACGGGGACGGGGAAGGGTAAGCTGGGACGAAGTGAGAGAGTGGCATGGACATATATACACTACCAAATGTAAAACAGATGGCTAGTGGGAAGCAGCCGCATAGCACAGGGAGATCAACTCGGTGCTTTGTGACCACCTAAAGGGGTGGGATAGGGAGGGTGGGAGGGAGGGAGACGCAAGAGGGAGGAGACATGGGGATATATGTATACGTATAGCTGACTCACTTTGTTATACAGCAAAACTAACACACCATTGTAAAGCAATTATACTCCAATAAAGATGTTTAAAATAAAATAAAGAGCCATGTCAAGATTGCTTTTTAAGTGGCAGCCCACAGAAACGGGAAGGATGTGAGTCAGACTGTAGGTTTTCACAAGGTCTCTGTTAGCACATACCATGCCCTTACAGGAATTAGAAAAAGACATCCCTCCTCTGGGTGGATAACAAATTGGAAAAAGACACATTAGAAAAAGGATCCTCCTCTGGGTGGATGCAGTGAAGCATCAGCTGGATTGCCACAGCCCCTAGTTCTCATAGCTGAAAGCCGTTGGGAGGGTACAGCCTGGCCAGCTGTGTGCTATAGCCCCACGTCTTCACAACATAAGCTCTGCTTCTTGCTGTCTGGCCACAGAATTAAACTTTAATGAAGCAATAATAGGGAGTATGCATTCATGCTGTAAAATTCCTCCTTGAACTATTTGTGACACAAAGCTTATTTGGACATTCTAGTATTTGAGACACAAGGATAAAGGTATATAATCTTAAACTAAATTAAATCTTAAAGCTCTATCTTTTATTATGTTATAGCAGTGATCAACAAACAAAAGTCCATAAGCCACAGCAGCCAGGTTTTGTAAATAAACTTTTACTGGAGTAAACCCACACTTATTTACGTACGGTCTATGGATGCTTTCATTCTACAACTACAGAGTAGCTGTAATAGTCACCATACAGCTCACAAAGCTTCAAATATTTACTACCTGGTCCTTGAGAGGAAAAGTTTGCCAACCTCTGTATTAGATCACCAAATAGCACTGTCTCCATCATACTATGTCAGCCTTTTGCCTAAATGTCCTTAATGAACTGCAATTTATTTATTTATTTGTTTTTTTAAACATCTTCATTGGAGTATAATTGCTTTACAATGGTGTGTTAGTTTCTGCTTTATAACAAAGTGAATCAGCTATACATATACACTGCAATTTAATGCTAATCCCACTGCATATAAAGATGAATTATATAATCAACAGTCATGTCCATCAGATCCTCTCTATATAAAACACCTTTTAAAATGATGATATTTTCCAATTTCAAATGCAGTTCAACCTCAAAGTTTCCATGAAACTAACTGGATTCCTATAAAACCAAAGATTAAGGAAGGCAGTAGCCATTAGGTTACTGAGCATCTCTTAGTAAAGAACTCTGGTCACAAATTCCTCCATAAAATCATGAAAGGGAAAACAGAAGCAGACTCACAGACATAGAGAACACACTTGTGGTTGCCAAGGGGGTTGGGGGGTGGAGAGGGAAGGAGAGGGAGTTTGGGATTAGTAGATACAAACTATTATATATGGAATGGATAAACAACAAAGTCCTACTATATTGCACAGGGAATTATATTCAATATCATGTGATAAACCATAATGGAAAAAAATATGAGAAAGAATGTATATATATGTATAACTGAATCGCTTTCCTGTACAGAAGAAATTAACGTTGTAAATCAAGTATACTTCAATAAAATAAATTTTAAAAAATCTTGGAAGGGAAAAATTTGTCTTTGCAAATGAGCTCATTTACTGCCTTTGCTAAGACAGAAAGCGTTATGTAATTCAACTCCTTTTACCTGGCTGCTAGGACACTCACAGCTAAATTCAAGACTCATCTAAAGTAATTTGTCACTCCAATGTAACATATGCTAAACTATCTTTGTTCTGTTTTCTTTTTTAACTGTTTTGTTTTTATATCATGTTATATTGCCTTTATTCCTTTTTTGAAAGGAGGAAGTTTTATAAATCTTCTATTATCAAATCATCTTGGCCCAATGTTCCTCCCACCAACAACAATTTCGTGTAGGGCAAGTACATGGGTTTCATGCCAACCAGATCAGGGTTCAAACCTTAGCTCTGCCCCTTACTACCACCATGCCCTTGAACAACTTATTTAACATCTTTGAGCCTCAGTTTCTTCACGTGTAAAATGAAACAGTAATACCTATCTTGCAACGTTGCCAGGACAATTAGAAAGAATATATGTAAAGTACCAATGAACTTTGCTTATACCATGTGTTCCTACTGTTACAGATTAAACTACAGGCCCCAAAATGGCATCACTTGTGCTAAAGCCCATGATACCAAACCTAGATTAAATACCTGACCTAACTGCAGTTTTCACCTTCCCCAGGAGTGTATTTTTTTATTTAAATTTTTTTAATTTTAATTTTTCATTTTATAATTACATTTTATTGAAATATAGTTGACGTATAGTATTATGTTAGTTTCAGGTGTACCACTTAATGACTTGACATTTGCATATGTTATGAAATGATCACCATGGCAAGTCTAGCAACCATCTGTCCCCATAAAAGTTATTACAGATTATTTAGTTGCGAGGAGGAACCAAGATGGCGGAGTAAAAGTATGTGCTCTCACTCCCTCTTGCGAGAACACCAGAATCACAACTAGCTGCTAGACAGTCATCGACAGGAAGACACTGGAACTCACCAGAAAAGATATCCCACATCCAAAGACAAAGGAGAAGCCACAATGAGACAGTAGGAGGGGCACAATCACAGCAAAATCAAATCCCATAACTGTTGGGTGGGTGACTCACAGACTGGAGAACACTTATACCACAGAAGTCCACCCACTGGAGTGAAGGTCCTGAGCCCCATGTCAGGCTTCCCAACTTGGGGGTCCGGCAATGGGAGGAGGAATTCCTAGAGAATCAGACTTTGAAGTCTAGTGGGAAGTGATTGCAGGACTTCGACAGGACTGGGGGAAACAGAGACTCCACTCTTGGAGGGCACACACAAAGTAGTGTGCGCATCAGGACAGAGGGGAAGTAGCAGTGACCCCGGGGGAAACTGAACCAGACCTACCTGCTAGTGTTGGAAGGTCTCCTGCAGAGGCGGGGGTGGCTCTGTTTCACCGTGGGGACAAGGACACCGGCAGCAGAAGTTCTGGGAAGTACTCCTTGGCGTGAGCCCTCCCAGAGTCTGCCATTAGCCTCACCAAAGAGCCCAGGTAGGCTCCAGTGTTGGGTTGCCTCAGGCCAAACAACCAACAGGGAGGGAACCCAGCCCCACCCATCAACAGTCAAGTGGAATAAGTTTTACTGAGCTCGGCCCACCAGAGCAACAGTCAGCTCTACCCACCACCAGTCCCTCCCATCAAGCCTCTTAGATAGCCTCATCCACCAGAGGACAGACAGCAGAAGCAAAAAGAACTACAATCCTGCAGTCTGTGGAACAAAAACCACATTCACAGAAAGATAGACAAGATGAAAAGGCACAAGGCTATATACCAGATGAAGGAACAAGATAAAACCCCAGAAAAACAACTAAATGAAGTGGAGATAGGCAACCTTCCAGAAAAAGAACTCAGAATAATGATAGTGAAGATGATCCAGGACCTCGGAAAAAGAATGCAGGCAAAGATGGAGAAGGTACAAGAAATGTTTAACAAAGACCTAGAAGAATTAAAGAACAAACAAACAGAGATGAACAATACAATAACTGAAATGAAAACTACACTAGAAGGAATCAATAGCAGAATAACTGAGGCAGAAGAATGGATAAGTGACCTGGAAGACAGAATGGTGGAATTCACTGCTGAGGAACAGAATAAAGAAAAAAGAATGAAAAGAAATGAAGACAGCCTAAGAGACCTCTGGGACAACATTAAATGCAACAACATTCGCATTATAGGGGTCCCAGAAGGAGAAGAGAGAGAGAAAGGACCAGAGAAAATATTTGAGATTATAGTCGAAAAACTTCCCTAACATGGGAAAGGAAATAGCCACCCAATTCCAGGCAGCGTGGCAAGTCCCATACAGGATAAACCCAAGGAGAAATACGCCGAGACACATAGTAATCAAACTGGCAAAAATTAAAGACAAAGAAAAATTATTAAAAGCAGCTAGGGAAAAACGACAAATAACATACAAGGGAATTCCCATAAGGTTAACAGCTGATTTCTCAGCAGAAACTCTACAATCCAGAAAGGAGTGGCATGATATACTTAAAGTGATGAAAGGGAAGAACCTACAACCAAGATTACACTTGGTTGCAAGGATCTCATTCAGATTCGATGGAGAAATCAAAAGCTTTACAGACAAGCAAAAGCTAAGAGAATTCAGCACCACCAAACCAGCTCTACAACAAATGCTAAAGGAACTTATCTAAATGGGAAACACAAGAGAAGAAAAGGACCTTCAAAAACAAACCCAAAACAATTAAGGAAATGGTCATAGGAACATACATATCGATAATTACCTTAAACGTGAATGGATGAAATGCTCCAACCAAAAGACACAGGCTTGCTGAATGGATACAAAAACAAGACCCATATATATGCTGCCTACAAGAGACCCACTTCAGACCTAGGGACACATACAGACTGAAAGTGAGCGGATGGAAAAAGATATTCCATGCAAATGGAAATCAAAAGAAAGCTGGAGTAGCTATACTCATATCAGATAAAATAGACTTTAAAATAAAGAATATTACAAGAGACAAGGAAGGACACTACAGAATGATCAAGGGATCAATCCAAGAAGAAGATATAACAATTATAAATATATATGCACCCAACATAGGAGCACCTCAATACATAAGGCAACTGCTAACAGCTATAAAAGAGGAAATCGACAGTAACACAAAAAGAGTGGGGGACCTTAACACCTCAGTTACACCAATGGACAGATCATCCAGACAGAAAATTAATAAGGATACACAAGCTTTAAATGACACAATACAGCAGATAGATTTAATTGATATTTATAGGACATTCCATCCAAAAACAGCAGACTACACTTTCTTCTCAAGTGTGCACGGAACATTCTCCAGGACAGATCACATCTTGGGTCACAAATCAAGCCTCAGTAAATTTAAGAAAATGGAAATCATATCAAGCATCTTTTCTGACCACAACGCTACGAGATTAGAGATAATTACAGGGAAAAAAACCGTAAAAAATACAAACACATGGAGGCTAAACAATACGTTACTAAATAACCAAGAGATCACTGAAGAAATCAAAGAGGAAATCAAAAAATACCTAGAGACAAATGACAATGAAAACACGATGATGCAAAACCTATGGGATGCAGCAAAAGCAGTTCTAAGAGGGAAGTTTATAGCTATACAAGCCTACCTCAAGAAACAAGAAAAATCTCACGTAAACAATCTAATCTTACACCTAAAGGAACTAGAGAAAGAAGAACAAACAAAACCCAAAGTTAGCAGAAGGGAAGAAATCATAAAGATCAGAGCAGAAATAAATGAAACACAAACAAAGAAAACAATAGCAAAGATCAATAAAACTAAAAGCTGGTTCTTTAAGAAGATAAACAAAACTGATAAACCATTAGCCAAACTCATCAAGAAAAGAGGGAGAGGCCTCAACTCAATAAAATTAGAAACGAAAAAGGAGAAGTTACAACGGACACCGCAGAAATACAAAGCATCCTAAGAGACTACTACAAGCAACTCTATGCCAATAAAATGGACAACCTGGAAGAAATGGACAAATTCTTAGAAAGGTATAACCTTCCAAGACTGAACCAGGAAGAAACAGAAAGTATGAACAGACCAATCACAAGTAATGAAATTGAAACTGTGATGAAAAATCTTCCAACAAACAAAAGTCCAGGACCAGATGGCTTCACAGGTGAATTCTATCAAACATTTAGAGAAGAGCTAACACCCATCCTTCTCAAACTCTTCCAAAAAACTGCAGAGGAAGGAACACTCCCAAACTCATTCTATGAGGCCACCATCACCCTGATACCAAAACCAGACAAAGATACTACAAAAAAAGAAAATTACAGACCAATATCACTGATGAATGTAGATGTAAAAATCATCAACAAAATACTAGCAAACAGAATCTAACAACACATTAAAAGGATCATACACCATGATCAAGTGGGATTTATCCCAGGGATGCAAGGATTCTTCAATATACGCAAATCAATCAATGTGATACACCATATTAACAAATTGAAGAATAAAAACCATATGATCATCTCAATAGATGCAGAAAAAGCTTTTGACAAAATTCAACACTGATTTATGATAAAAACTCTCCAGAAAGTGGGCCTAGAGGGGACCTACCTCAACATAATAAAGGCCATATATGATAAACCCCCAGCAAACATCATTTTCAATGGTGAAAAACTGAAAGAATTTCCTCTAAGTTCAGGAATGAGACAAGGATGTCCACTCTCACCACTACTACTCAACATAGATTTGGAAGTCCTAGCCACAGCAATCAGAGAAGAGAAAGAAATAAAAGGAATACAAATTGGAAAAGAAGAAGTAAAACTGTCACTGTTTGCAGATGACATGATACTATACTTGGAGATCCTAAAAATGCCACCAGAAAACTACTAGAGCTAATCAATGAATTTGGTAAAGCTGCAGGATACAAAATTAATGCACAGAAATCTCTTGCATTCCTATAAACTAACGATGAAAAATCTGAAAGACAAATTATGGAAACACTCCCATTTACCATTGCAACAAAAAAATAAAATACCTAGGAATAAACCTACCTTGGGAGACAAAAGACCTGTATGCAGAAAACTATAAGACACTGATGAAAGAAATTAAAGATGATACCAACAGGATATACCATGTTCTTGGACTGGAAGAATCAATATTGTGAAAATGACTACACTACCCAAAGCAATCTACAGATTCAACGCAATCCCTATCAAATTACCAATGGCATTTTTTACCGAGCTTGAACATCATCTGAAAATTTGTATGGAGACATAAAAGACCCCGAATAGCCAAAGCAGTCTTGAAGGAAGAAAACGGAGCTGAATCAGACTCCCTGACTTCAGACTATACTACAAAGCTACAGTAATTAAGACAATATGGTACTGGCACAAAAACAGAAACATAGATCAATGGAACAAGATAGAAAGCCCAGAGATAAACCCATGCACCTACGGTCAACTAATCTATGACAAAGGAGGCAAAGATATACAATGGAGAGAAAACAGTCTCTTCAATAAGTGGTGCTGGGAAAACTGGACAGCTACATGTAAAAGAATGAAATTAGAACACTCCCTAACACCATACACAAAAACAAACTCAAAATGGATTCGAGACCTAAATGTAAGACCGGATACTATAAAACTCTTAGAGGAAAACATAGGAAGAACACTCTTTGACAAAAATCACAGCAAGATCTTTTTTGATCCACCTCCTAGAGTAATGGAAATAAAAACAAAAATAAACAAATGGGACCTAATGAAACTTAAAAGCTTTTGCACAGCAAAGGAAACCATAAACAAGAAGAAAAGACAACCCTCAGAATGGGAGAAAACATTTGCAAATGAATCAACGGACAAAGGATTAATCTCCAAAATATATAAACAGCTCATGCAGCTCAATATTAAAAACACAAACAATCCAATCCAAAAATGGGCAGAAGACCTAAATAGACATTTCTCCAAAGAAGATATACAGATAGCCAAGAAGCACATGAAAAGCTGCTCAACATCACTAATTATTAGAGAAATGCAAATCAAAACTACAATGAGTTATCACCTCACGCCAGCTAGAATGGGCATCATCAGAAAATCTACAAACAACAAATGCTGGAGAGGGTGTGGAGAAAAGGGAATCCTCTTGCACTGTTGGTGGGAATGTAAATTGATACAGCCACTATGGAGAACAGTATGGAGGTTCCTTAAAAAACTAAAAATAGAACTACCATATGATCCAGCAATCGCACTACTGGTTACATACCCAGAGAAAACCATAATTCAAAAAGACACAGGTACCCCAATGTTCATTGCAGCACTATTTACAATAGCCAGATCATGGAAGCAACCTAAATGCCCATCGACAGACGAATAGATGAAGAAGTGGTGGTACATATATACAATGGAATATTACTCAGCCATAAAAAGGAATGAAATCGAGTCATTTGTTGAGACGTGGATGGACCTAGAGACTGTCATACAGAGTGAAGTACATCAGAAAGAGAAAAGCAAATATCGTATATTAATGCATCTATGTGGAACCTAGAAAAATAGTACAGATGAACCGGTTTGCAGGGCAGAAGTTGAGACACACATGTAGAGAACATATGGACACCAAGGGGGGAAAACCGTGGTGGTGGGGGGATGGTGGTGTGCTGAATTGGGTGATTGGGACTGACATGTATACACTGATGTGTGTAAAATTGATGACTAATAAGAACCTGCAGTATAAACAAACAAACAAACTAACAAACAACTAATACTAAACTTTCTTTGGGTTATTTGTATGGAAATATGTTAACATAAATGTTTCAGACATTACATGAAATTTCTAAAAATCTTATATGTTCTGCTATAATGTTATGTCATAATTCTAGTTATTAGTTTAAACCGTATATCTCAAAAATAACTAAATTTCCTTGTCAATTGCATTATTATGAACTTTCATCAAATCTTTAACTGTGGTCATTTTTAAGTGTTTTTTTATTTACAGACAGTTCTGGTTATACTCTGATGCTTTTGCAAAAATTTTCCTATAAAAGCGTTTTATCTTCAAGGAATTCATGGAAAAGACTCTGACAAGTACAGGTTTCTGGTAACTGACTATATTGCTGAACTGAATGAATAAGCATTTTCAGAACTCTAATGGAAAACTGATGAACTCATAAAAGTGCTAACAAAAGATCAAGATGAAAAAAAATTAATTACATGGGACTGAGTAAACTGATGAGGATGATTATAATTTTTGTGACTTTCTGTTTGAATAAAAAAAAAATCCCACAAGGACTGAGAGGGAAAAAATATACAAATCAATTTTCACTGCAAAGTAAAGGAGCTGTTACAGTGGAGGATTCCTGGACTGAATGTCAATATTATGACATCGTATGAGTGTGTTTTGCGTTTGGTAATTGCAACATTGTTGCTTTTGATGTGGTCATCCATTACAACGCTTGGTGTCAGTCTATTTATCTCTTGTGAAAATAAAATACAATGTGTGTGTATGAAAAATAAAGTTATTACAATATTATTGACCATACTCCTTATGCTGTATATTACATCCCTGTGACTTACTTATTTTATAACTGGAGGTTTGTACCTCTTCATCCCCTCACTTATTTCACCCATCTTCTCACCATCTTCAAATATGGCAACCACCCATCTGTTCTCTGTATCTATGAGTCTGTTTTGTTTCATTTGTTTGTTTGCCTGATTGCTTGGTTTTTAGATTCCACATATAAGTGAGATCACATGGTATTTGTCTTTCTCTGTCTGACTCACTTCACTTAGCATAGTGCCCTTTAAACTATCCACATTGTCGCAAACATCAAACGAAAGATCTTTTGCACATCGAAGGAAACTATCAACAAAATGAAAAGGTCACCTACTGAATGGGAGAAGATATTTGCAAACGATATATCTGACAAGGGGTTTACACCCAAAGTATACAAAGAACTCATACAGCTCAATATCAAAAAAACAAAACAAAACAAAACAACAACCTGATGAAAAAATGGGCAGAGGACCTGAATAGATATTCTTCCAAAGAGGACACACTGATAGCCAACAGACACATGCAAAGATGCTCAACATCACTAATCGTCAGCAAAATGCAAATGCAGTGAAAAAACCACAATGAGATACCACCTCACACACATCAGAATGGCCATCATCAAAAGAGGACAAATAACAAGTTGGTAAGGATGTGGAGAAAAGGGAACCCTTTAGCAAAGTTGGTGGGAATGTAAATTGGTGCAGCCACTATGGAGAACAGGAGGATAAAGGGATACAATCTTAAATGAAGGTTACTAAAAAAATTAAAAGTACAACTGCCATATGATCCAGAATTTTAACTTCTGGATATTTACCTGAAGAAAACGAAAACACTAAGTTGAAAAGATGTTTGCACTCCAATGTCGATTGCAGCGTTATTTACAATAGTCAAGGTATCAAAGCAACCTAACAGTCCATCAGTAGACATACAGATAAAGAAGATATGGTATGGGCTTCCCTGGTGGTGCAGTGGTTGAGAGTGTGCCTGCCGATGCAGGATGCAGGGGACACGGGTTCGTGCCCCGGTCCGGGAAGATCCCACATGCCGCAGAGAGGCTGGGCCCGTGGGCCATGGCCACTGAGCCTGTGCGTCCGGAGCCTGTGCTCCGCAACGGGAGAGGCTAAAACAGTGAGAGGCCCGCGTACCGCAAAAAAAAAAAAAAAGAAAAAGATATGGTATATACGTGTGTGTGTGTGTGTGTGTGTGTGTGTGTGTGTGTGTGTGTAATGGAATATTACTCAGCCATTAAAAAAATGAAACCTAGCAATGTAATTTTAATTGTCCAGTCTGGAATTTTCTGGTGAGCACCAATGAGTTAATCTGTCACGTGGGCTCTCTCCATCCCCCCAAGGAAGAAGAGGTAATCAGTATTATGGACCCTCACCCTTCCCCTGAAAGGTGACCTGGCCTGAAACAATCCTTCTCTTTTGTAATAGCTTCCTTGTCCCACCCTCCTTCTGCTTATGAAAACCTTCTATTTTGTACAAGCCCTCTAGAGCATCCTTACATTTATTAGATGGGATGTTACCTGACTCATGAATCATTAATAAAACCAATTAGATCTTCAAATTTACTTGGCTGAATTTTGTTTTTTTTTAACGCTACCCAATATGCTTATAATATTTAACATTTATTAATTTTAATTTAAAACATCTAAATAGAACTTGAGATAGTTTTAAAATGGGATCACGTAGCCATTTGATGACTTTAGCATAATGTTCCAGGAGAACTTTCACACAGTGTCTTGGACAATAAAAAAACATTATTTTGTCATACCCAAATTTTATTAAAAGAATAGTATTATTCCTGCTTAACAGCCAATAATATTTGTAATTTTCTTTGCAAATGTGTTCTAGAGGTAGCTTTGTTATCTGTCAGATAATCAGGATCACGAGAGGAGTTCTTAAAATTCTTTTCTCTGCATAATCATGTTTATGATCCTAACTTGATATTTGGCAAATGGAATAAACTGATAATTCACTCAAAACATTTTTTCCATATAACATTTAACAATTCATCTTTGAAATGGCATTGTTTATACCATTATACCCTCAATTTACAACAGACTCTTCAAATTATATGGAGGCCAAATCAAAATATATCGGATACAAATCATGACGAAAATAACAACTATTATTCTGACAAGAATTTAGATAGGACTTAAGTGAGAAATGAACAGAACAACACATTCATTAACTATATGGAGCTTATTAATTCTTATCCTAAAAACAACACAGAATTAAAATCAAAGATTAGTACAGACAGAAAAAAAATGGGAAAAATATGAAAGAAAACCAGAGCACATTTATTCCATTCAAACATCAGCTTTATTTGACTGCAAAGAATCAACCCGTCTAAAGTTATGTAACCCGAAAGGAAAATTTTTCTTTCCAGATGATCACAAATGGACCCCACGGAAGGAGAGGTTGTATTTGACTAATATTTGCTGCTCATCAATTTTAAATGTATAAGCACATGAAACATTAACATATAGACAGTTGGCTTCTTCTAGCCAGATCTGTGAGTAAGTCCTCAGACGAGGATGCAGTCCTGCTTGGATGGTGTCTTGCAGAGAGCGCAGGATGCAGAGTCCCACGCGACCAACCCCCAACCTTTGCCTGGAGACCGTCAAGTTCTCTCCCCGTCCCAAGAAGATCTGGGGCCTCTCCTTTTCCCCTCAGTTTCTTGCCTTGGAATAAAACTTGGAGCTTCTTCCTGAGTTTGCAGAAGTGCTCTCCAGGCCAGGCCCAGCTCCTGAGATAGGACTGCCAGATTAAATGCAGGTCACCCAGTTACATCTGAATTTTAGAGCAACATCAACTGATTTTTTTTAGTGAAGTATGTCCCACGAAAGATCTGGGATAAAATTATGCTAAAAAATTATTCATTGTTAATCTAAAATTCAAAGTTAATCGGGTATCTGGCGTTTTATGTGCAAAACCTGGACACCCTTGCTGGAGGAGACAATTTTTTTTTTTTTTTTTTTGGCGGTACGCGGGCCTCTCACTGTTGTGGCCTCTCCTGTTGCGGAGCACAGGCTCCGGACGCACAGGCTCAGCAGCCACGGCTCACGGGCCTAGCCGCTCTGCAGCATGTGGGATCTTTCTGGACCGGGGCACGAACCCATGTTCCCTGCATCGGCAGGCGGACTCTCAACCACTGCACCACCAGGGAAGCCCCAGAGGGGACACTTTTAGATGACAACATTATCATTCTGGCAGCTGTGAAGCAATCGAAAACTAGTCCTACAGCAAAACCCAAAGACTGAAATCAACATGAAATAGAACCTCCAGAGTGTAAGGAATGCCCTCCAGTATCAATACAAACATTCAACAAAGGTCGGTCTGAGGTCTTTTATATTAAAAATGAGAAAAACTTGGCCCAGTTGGTTGCTTGGGGGAGGGAAGAGGGGTAAGAAAAATTCATACTAATCTACTTTTCAGTTTTTGAAACTGTAAAACCTTTATGTAACTATCACAATATAGCAAAGCTAATTAACTCTGTCTCATTCGCTGTATCCCATGTGTCACATTCCTACCATCTTCAGATGATTGCCAAAGAGCATTTCCTGTTTTTGTGCATTAGCAAACTTCCTTTTGCCTCATCCTGTGAAGCCAGTCCCCCAGAGGCTTTCTGCTGGTCGAGTGGCTATGATGACTTGATCAGAGGTATTATTTTGAGTGCTGGGTGTGTAAAATGCTTAACATACAAAACTCTATGGGAACCCTCTTACACGGCTGGTGGGAATATAAATTGGTGAAACCACTATGGAGAACAGTATGGAGTTTCCTTAAAAAACTAAAAATAGAGCTACCACACGATCCAGCAATCCTACTCCTGGGCATATATCCAGAAAAGACAAAAAGTAATTCAAAAAGATACATGTACCCCAGTGTTCACAGCAGCACTATTTACAATAGCCAAGATATAGAAATAACCTAAATGTCTATTGACAGATGAAAGGATAAAGAAGATGTGGTATATATACAACGGAATATTACTCAGCCATAAAAAAAGAATGAAATAATTCTATTTGCAGCAACAGGGATGGACCTAGAGATTATCATGCTAAGTGAAGTCAGTCAGACAGAGAAAGACAGACAAATATATGATATTTATATGTGGAATTTTAAAAAATGATACAAATGAACTCATTTACAAAACATAAATAGATTCACAGACATGGAAAACAAATATGTGTTTACCAAAGGGGAAAGATGGGAGGGATAAATTAGAAATGTGGGAGTAACAGATACATACTACTCACAACACTGTAAAGCAATTATACTCCAGTAAAGATGTAAAAATAAAGATACACACTACTATAAATAGATAAACAACAAGAACCTATTGTATAGTACAGGGAACTGTATTCAATATCTTGTAATAACCTATAATGGAAAAGAATCTGAAAAAGAATATATATACGTACACACACACATACATATACACACAACTGAATCACTTTGCTATACACTGGAAACATCGTAAATCAACTGTACATCAATTAAAAAAAATAAAACAACTCTGTGAGGTGGGTACTGATATATCCATCTCACAAATGAGAAAACAAAGACCCAGAGGCTATCAGCTTGGCCTTGGTGGGTGGTGTGGCTATGAAGGTAGGACTGGTCTTTAAATCCTGAGAGGAATTCTAGCCCTATGGTCCTCTATGCTACCTCCTTCTTCTCTGAGGCCCTGTCGAGCGATCTGCACGTGCCCAAATTCTGCCCATCATTTGCAGAAGGCCACGAGGTGAAAGTGAGACCTCCAAGGGGAGAGTGAAAATTCAGGGGAAGAATTACTAGGAGTCAGGTGCATCCTGCTTTCTCCACTCCCCTTCTTTGTTTGTTCTTTCCATCAGTCCTTATTTTTTTTATTTTTTATTTTTTTGTGGTACGCGGGCCTCTCACTGTTGTGGCCCCTCCCGTTGCGGAGCACAGGCTCCGGACGCGCAGGCTCAGCGGCCATGGCTCACGGGCCCAGCCGCTCCGCGGCATGTGGGATCTTCCCGGACCGGGGCACGAACCCGTGTCCCCTGCATCGGCAGGCGGACTCTCAACCACTGCACCACCAGGGAAGCCCCTTATTCATTTTTAAATGAGCTGTAACCCATGCTGAGTACCTCTGCGGGTGCTACTGATCAACTGTAACTACCATCTTTGGTAAAGTAAGGAGAAACAGGAATACTTTTCCTTTAAGTTTTATTGCTATACGTTTTCTTTTAGATAAAGTCAGATGGACTGTGCATGTAGGAGCCCCTCAAATACAGGCCATGGCTTCAAGGTGAATCTGTAGACCACTGTTTGCCCTTAGATTTCAGACAAATGAAAAGCCGCTTGAAATGAGGAAGGGTTTTAGAAAGAACGTCGGTAGAGCAGAGGCAAACATCCATCTTTGTTCCTCAGCTAACATTTTCAGGCACCGGCTCAGATGATCTTTAATGATGGTAACAGTTAACATTTATTAACTGCCAATTAAATGCCGAGTACTTTGCGTCCATTGTCTTTTTAAATTCTTAACCCAAACCATTGTGTTACCCTCATTTTACAGATGGGGAAACTGAGGTTGAGAGAGTGAAAGTTCCTTGTCCAAGATCTTACAGCTGATAGAGGCAGAATTCAAATCCATGTCTGATGGTTCAAGAGCACACGTCCAAACACTGCTTCTATCCAACTGCACGTGCCAAAATAAGTAGGGTTCGAGGGATGCGACACAGCCATCGGCTTGGCGAAGGGATGTCTTCCTGAGTGCCGTATGACCGAGTGCGGGTCAGTTCTTGCCTCTCCATGCTCCAGAAAGGTTCTGACCAGAAAATATTCAAGGACCAAAGAGGTCAATTCTACCTTTGAGAAAGAAGGGAACTCTCTTCTCACTTCTGAAAGACCTGTAGACATACATTCGCTCATCCTCCCTAGTATGGGCTGAACTGGGTCCCCCGCCAACCTCAATTCGTATGTTGAAACCCTAATCCTCTTAAAGAAAAGAATGATTCATGACACTTGTTCAAGGTGGTGAGGGCAACTTTATGCAACGAGGGGTTTGCAGTGGGGGAAAGAGATCAGCCCCGAAATAAATATAACAAGGACAAGTGGAGATTTATAGACAAGGAAGAGGGTAGGGAGGTGAGGGCAGGGGTGTGTGGAGGAGTGTCAGCAGATAGAAGATTACTAAAAGGCTATGGGGATTTTTGGTAGACCCACTCAACAGGAATCTTGCCAAAGACAGGACCGGTGCTAAGGTAGCCAGGGTTGGCGATGAGGAAACTGATCAGCTATCCAGGGTGAGAGATTTTTGTTAAATTGACCCAGCAGGATTCTTGCTAAAATTATACTAAGTAGGCCAAGGACAAAACCCAGGGTCGGGCTTCCCTGGTGGTGCAGTGGTTGAGAGTCCGCCTGCCAATACAGGGGACACAGGTTCGTGCCCCAGTCCGGGAAGGTCCCACATGCCGCAGAGCAGCTAGGCCCGTGAGCCATGGCCGCTGAGCCTGCACGTCCGGAGCCTGTGCTCTGCAACGGAAGAGGCCACGGCAGTGAGAGGCCCGCGTACCACACAAAAAAACAAAAAACAAAAAACCCAGGGTCAGGGCTTTGAGAGCTTAGAGCAGCCTGACTAAAGTTTGGTTAAGGAGTCATTGTCAATGACCAATACCTCAGAATATGAGTGTATTTGGAGATTGGGCCTTTAAAGAGGTAATTACAATTAAATGAGGTCATTATGAATGGGCCCTCATCCACACGACTGTTTTTGGAGACAGAACCTTCAAAGAGGTGATTAAGTTAAAATGAGGCCCTTAGGGTAGACCCTAACGCAATCTGACTGACGTCCTTATAAGAAGAGGAAATTTGGACTTGCAAAGAGACACCAGGGATGCACACGCACAAAGAAAAGATCATGTGAGGACATAGCGAGAAGGTGGCCATCTACAAGCCAAAGAGAGAGGCCTCAGAATGAAAGCAACCCTGCTCTCACCCTGATCCTGAACTTCCTGCTTTCAGAACTGTGAGAAATAAATTTCTCTTGTTGAAGCCACTTAGTCTGTGATATTTTATTATGGCAGTGAAAACGAGCATGCCCCTGTGGGGTCCTCTCGGGTACAAAAACCCCTCTGCGTTCCCCATTCCTTTGTGTAGAAAAAGGCTTTAGTCTCCCAGGCCTGCCTTGAGGTCAAAGGGCAGATTCAAGCAGTTACTACTGATAATTAGGGAAGAGAGGAAATGCAGAAACAAAGGAAAACTAGTCAAGAAACAATAGTGCAGTGAAAAAGCAGAGTCCTAATTCCTCCTCAAGGGATATACCTAACAGTCTGTTGCATAACTTCAAGTTTTTCTGTAGGAACTAAGACCCCCACCCACGTAGAGGATGGTGACTGTGTGTTGAGCACAAGCATTTAGACTCCAGACTGGTTGAAACCAGAAGGTTGATGATTGAGATCCTGAAACATCACCCTGTTACCTCACCACCAACCAATCAGAAGAAAGTCCTGCATCCTTCAGCCCTTACCCCAATGTTGCCTTTAAAAACCCTTCCCTGAAAGCTACTGGAGGGTTCTGGTCTTTGGAGCATGAGCTGCCCATTCTCCTTGCTCGGCCCTTGCAATAAACCTTTCTCTGCTCCAAACTCTGATGCTTTGTTTCGTTTGGCTTTACTGTGTATCGGGCACACGAACTTGGGTTCAACAGCAGCCCTAGCAAAGGAATACACCCTCTGAAGGTCAATCTTAATGAGCATCTTTAAGTAGAAGAGAGAATAATTGCTTAAGAAGAAAAACACTGCAAAATATTCTGTTTTTAGATGTAATCACTTAGATCTAAAAGACCTTTAAAAATAAGAAGAATGAACTCCATTTGACCAAGTTTTTTCAGAGTGGTGTCTGCCACTGAGCCCCTGATCCTGTTGCTTTTGGGGGTTATTAAGTCCTTCATCTAATGAGACCTTTCCCTATTGCTAGGCCAGGTGAACCACAAGAAAGACAAATCTATATCATAAACCCATTGAACTATATTATATAAATAGCTTTTGGGAAAAAGAACAAAACACACCCTCTTATTTCCAAATGATTGTTTCAGGAGCATTTCCTTCATAAACTGTCATCAAATATCCAACCACGAAATGAAACTATTAAATTACATTAATTTCTAACTAAATTCAAACTAGAGAAACACAGGAAGTCAAGTGCTCTGGGTTGTAATCTCGGATTCATCATTAATTGTAGAAGTAACTAGTAACTAGTAACGAGATGAGTCACATTTCTTCTCTGTGTCAATTCCAAATCTAGACAATAAGACTACTAATGCATTTCCTAACTAATATTTGGTAAGTGATTAAAGTGATGAAAATAGTTGTGAAATATTTGGAAGAAAAATGGGCTAGGCAAGTATAAGGCAATATCCTATGTAGCATTTTTCTTACTGGCTTAGTTAATTTCTATAAAAAATAAACTTTGGAAATAAATTCATCTAGATATATCCTCAAGAGAATCTTATAAAATATATACTAATTAGAGGTCGTCTTTTTTTTAACCTATTACATTAAATAAATTATGTGACCTCTTACTGAAGTAACATATTACTATATAAATTAATGACCAAAACATTACACAAACCCAGAAGTATTTCATATACTGCTTGGGCTGCTGGTCCACAGTTTTCTCAAATGTGTAAACTCTCTTCCAAATTTCGGAGTGGCTACACTGAAAACTTTCTATGTTAAAGACTACCAAGGCAAACTTTGTCACTCTTACTCATAACAACACCCTTCCCACCACATTAAGCTTGTCTTCCCATAGCCCCGACAGTGTCTGAGCTTCCATGTTCTCTGTAAGAAACTCAGCCTCTTGTGGAATTCAGTGATCACGTGCATGGAAACTGTACCCAAAATTATATGCCAAATTTTGACCTTGTTGAAGCTTTGAAACAAAGTGTCTGTCTGTGTGTCTGTGTGCGTGTGCTTGTGTGTGTGTGTTTCACCTTCTGCCCTGCACTCATACTGTCTTAGGTTTTGTTCCCTGAGACAAGAATGTGAGGTGAAGTAGTTCATCCAGGAGATGGTTTCAGGAAGTGGGGGAACCAGGAAGTGAGATGGAGGAGGGAAGGATCATACCTTATGGAGGAGGGAAGGATCATACCTTATCAAAAAGGTATGTCATCAAGCAGGTGAGAAATGCGGGCAACTGTGGCTCATCCCCTCTGGGGACCTCTGGGGGGGGCAGTGTAGAGCACACCCCAAAAGCTGGAGCATTCATCCACAATCTCCCACCAGGTAGCAGTTCATCAATGCCATCAGCATGAGCCTTATTTTCTGTTCTTCTTTCTCCTTCAGTCTTCTCATCCATTCTCTCACCAAAGCCGATGAGTTCTTATCCCTCTACCGTGTCTCAGCTACACACGTCCTTCCCCCCCCAACCACATCCACAATCATGAGTCCAATGGGCAGAGCTCTGTGAATCCTCCGTGCTGGCCGCCCTGTCTCCAGTCCCACCCTGGCCCCATCTTGGCTGTGTACTACCATTCAAACGCCACTGACAGAAGGTTATTTCTCTCTTTTGCTCAGGGGGTGCACTGCTGTATGTTATATTAAAGCCAAAAGATTTGGCCCAATCTTTCCTTTTTACCCAAACTTAACCCCAGATACGTAAACCTGCTTGATGCTTTTTGTGGCATCTGTACCATCTTGCTGGCCCCTGGCCCCTTCTGGCCATACCATGCCATTCTCCCTGGGTTCTCTCCAAGTCAGCCATATTTGCCTTCTATGAGTTCTTGAATTTGTCAAGTCCCTTCCACCTCAGGGCTTTTGCACGTGCTGTTCCCCTCCTTTATCTGTAATATTTCTCTCTGTTCTTCGCTTACCAACTCCTCTTCCTCCCTCAGTTGGAATGGCATTTAGTTCAGCCCTTTCTAACTGATTTCCCCTTACCCAGCCTCCATTCCCTGTACCCTGACAGGTCAGGTGCCCTGTTACATATTCTTCTAGCCTGTTTTTCTCCTTCATACCACTTCTCATGACTGCAGGTAATTTATTGATTAATTGCATTAACTGATTAATTCCATTTTAAATTTCTGCTTCTCCCAGCAGACTGTAAGTTACATGAGTGACTATACTACTCACCTGTGTATCCCTAACACCTAGCATGACGCTTAGCATACTACCAGCGCACAATACATATAAAAGAATGAATATACACAACTTACACGCTCCAGCTCTGAAGGCTTTGATTTCTCCTCCCATGATGGCTTCCATCCTCTTCATTTAGATGAAATACTCTGTAAACTACTGTGCTCGACAAACATTGTGGCTGGATCCCCGGACAAACAATTTGAGAGGGCTCTGTGTAAATATAAAGAGCAAAATGCTACAAAATCATTATCATTCTTTGTCTATAATCAAAACATCACATTGTGTGTCATTTGCGAATTCTATGTAATGAAACAGTAAGATTTTCAGGGATTTGATAACAATGCTGGCAGTAGGAGACTATAGAAAATAAAATGATTCTGTGAACTTGGTTTTTTTTTTTAATTACTGCTAGATTTTTTCTTTTTTTACATTTATTTCTTTATTTTTATTTATTTTTCGCTGCTTTGGGTCTTCATTGTATTGTGCGGGCTGCTCACTGCGGTGGCTTCTCTTGTTGTGGAGCACGGGCTCTAGGCGTGCGGGCTTCAGTAGTTGTGGCTCACGGGCTTAGTTGCTCCACAGCACGTGGGACTTCCCGGACCAGGGCTCGAACCTGTGTCCCCTGCATTGGCAGGCGGATTCCTAAAGGAAGTCCCATCTGTGAACTTGTTAAAGCTTGTGGTTACTCGCAAATTTAAGGGGAAATGCATGCAGCGCTAACAGAAGTCAGACAGTGACTTAATGCTTTGGAAATTTATGGGACAGGTGTGACAGCCTATTGTGTCTCAGAATAAGGAATTTCAGCAAAGCCATAAAGTATACAGATGAGAAGAGAATTTGATTTCACTTAATTTTATTTGATAGAACTTAACACTTGAACAAGTGCTGCTGCTACACAATAGGAGCTTAAAAATTCTCCTTTCTCCCTAATGGGACCCAAAGAGAAATGTATCCATTTGTTCCATCATAAATGTTCAACTTCAGATTTGGGGGATAATAAAAGCTCTGGCCTTGCTATTTAATTATTTAGTTGACTGCTAGAAAGATTTATCTACCCAAATGGGCTTGTAACTCAGAAATGTTAATACATGTGTATTTAAAAAGATAGTCATGCAATTCCAAGACAAGCTAGTGTCAATCTAGATTTTTATTATGACTTTGGCAATTATATAAAAAGCTGTAAAACATTTGGCAAATTCGCTTTTTACTTGGTATTCTCAAATACTCTTTCTGAGACGAACACTATGTTCTTGGAATTCTACACTGAACACTGAGAGTGAATCACTGCAAAAAGGGTGACAATGAGACACTTATAAAGATATTTTTCTACTCGGCGATTATGTTTTTAAGAAGAGTTTAATGTATATTTCATAGTAGACCTACTTTAAAATATGTACACATCACTAAAGGGAAAACCTCAATAAAAGCAAGCACCTGTATTATCAATTTCTGGTAAAACTTTAAAATGTCATTAATTATAGATGGAGCACTTTTCCTGCAATATATTCCTGTTTGTTTGACACCCGGCAGGGCCAGCACCAATTTATTCACTTTCTCTGTTACACGACATTCAGTCCCTGGAGCCATTATTTCTGAGGGAAACTGAGCAATATAACTAGAAGTCTACATAAATGATTCATACTAGAACACTCTAGAACATGCCACTCAATGGGAAAGGCTGATCGTCTAATCCAACTTGATGGCTGAAGCTGCTGTGGTGTCAGAAGGAAGGGATCCATTTACCAGATCCTTCAGATTACCTAAGTTCTTTCTGCAGCTGCAGAGCCCTGTCATCTTCCCTTGTTTGCAGGAAGTATTTGCAATACTTTATCGTGATGAAGCGTTTCCTGAAAACACACACATGCACACGCATGCGCACACACACACGCACGCGCACACACACACACACACACACACACAGTATAATGGCTGCTTATCTTTGGCACCTCCCACTTAGTAGCGACTTTCTCTTGTATTTTTAATAACCCCTTTATTATTTTAGAGGTAGCACATTTACATTTATAAAAAATTACAAAACACAGACAATCAAGCAAACAAAACTTCACCTTCCTGTCACCCAGAATCACCACGTCTTACCTTTCAGTGCATATGCTTCTGGACCTTTATATGTTTGCATGTATATTTGTATCTATATATACACACACATTTATGCGTATTTTTCTTTCCCAGGAGGAGATTATATTCTACATACTGTTCTAACACTTAGCCTTTTTTGGTCAACGGATCTTGACCTTTCCGCTTCAGTACATTCTCTATGTCACGGAAGAGCCAAACCATATTCAAATGTCCCCACTTAAGCTAAAACAATTCTTACAACTGTTTAGTCCTATCCAGGAATCCTAGGAAGAAAGCTCTCTGGCTGCTATAGCCCTTCTTTCTCTTCTGTCTGTCAGGATCCCCTTTTCATGACACTGGCTTTTTGAAGACATCGGGCCAGTTTTCCTGTGGAATGTCTCCCCTTCTAGATTTCTCTGATTGCTTCCTTGTTGTGCCATGTAGCCGACTCCTATACCCCTCTATCTCCTACAGAATGCAAGTTAGATCTAAAGGACGGCTGGATTCATATTTTGTCTAGAAAACACCATAGGGGATTCTGTATCTAGAACTGCACTGTCCAATGTGGTAGCTTCCAGCCATATACGTAGTCATTTACGCTTTAGCTTCAATTAATTAAAACTGAAAATTAAGTTCCTCAGTTGCACTGCCCTTTGGACCGTGCAGATATGGAAAACTTCCATCATTGTGCAAAGTTCTACCAGACTTGCTAGCTAGAGATTGAGTCTGTTTCTTCACTGCTTGAGTCTGGGCTTGGGTCAATCAGATACTAGTAAACGTGACGCAAACAGAGGCTTGGAGATTGTTTGCGTACCAGTGGTTGCCCCCTTTGGCTGCTGAACCCTTGAGACTGCCATGTAGAGAAGCTTGGACTGTTCTACTGCAGGATAAGTTACCCCACGGACAGTGACCAGAGCTCTTCCAGCTGAGGTTCCAGAGATGTGGATAAAGCCATCCTAGGCCTTCTTGAGAGACAGTACAGAGGGAGACCTCAGCCATCCAGCCATCCCTGTCAACTGCCTGACATATGAGTGAGGCCACCTGAGACCCATCAGCCCCAAGTGAGCCATCAGCTGAATACAGAGACCAGTAGAGCTGCTCCAGACATAAGAACCAACAAGCTGACTCGTAGAGTAATGAAGAATAATACATGATTATTATTTTTAGCCACTAGATTTAAAAATTTTTTTAGCCACTCACCTAACATATAAATCTTGCCTAAATCCATAATTTCATTAGGTTTTGTTAAATTATGTTTTCAACCTCTATCATTCCTTCTGCATTTATTAACTGGTATTCTTTTGTAAAGTACAGCTTCTCTTCATCAATTGGGCTAATTGTTTATTCTGTCATACAATTTCTCCTGGAAAGGCAGGATAAATATTTAGTTTTTTCCTTTAATTATCAATTAAAAAGTAAGGAGTTGTTTAATGGCCATCTCATACTACGCTTTTCTGGCTTTCTCTTTTTTGAGTGCCTTTATGAAGTCATGAGTTTTATATATCAAGCACATTTTATCTATATCTATAATCATTATTCTTTTTGATGCCCCAATTGTCCCAACTTTGGCCACTGGGAGCCCTTTCAGATCACCTTCTATGTCATTTTGATACAAGTCTATTAACCTTAGAAAGCTTCCTTTCCTTCTGTCAGAATAAGCTATCTCAAGTTCATCCTGCATCTTCCCTGCCCCAGACCATATCTCTTAAGAGTCCTGGGGATGTACTGACGTGTACAATCTGGGTGACAATCGATCCTGAGGTGACAATGCTTGCAACATTCCATTTATAGAGATGTGATTTGAGCGTCCACGTCCTCTTCCCTTTCTCCGACCCCTACTTTTGTTCTTTGTTCTCAAATCTGCTCACAGCACTTCTCACTCAAGATGCAACCCTCTTCTGCGTTCGACCATCTGGCGGATTTGCAGCTTATAACACGTTTCAGAATCTCCCTTCCTTCCTGTTGCACCAGTGTTGATTTCACAACAGTTCTGCTACCTCTTGGTTTGGGGGTTTCTCTGCCTCTTAGTATTGCCGAAGATGTTGTAAATGAGTTTTGATTTCTGTTATCCCTGATGCCCTCCTTGCTTTTCAGAAAATGAAGTAGAAAGATTACAAACCGGGCTGCCTTCAATCCCTATACTCAATCCTCAATCCAAACAAGGGTTGGGCAAGTGATCCAGGTCAGGTTCATCAGAAGGTTCATCTTCCTGATTATGGTTTTGGGTCAGGAAAGGACACTGACCCAACTCTATCTAATCAAAAGCCATCTGGGACTTACGCTGGAATGATTGGGCTAGAGGAGCTGAATGAATAAAAGCCTGGAATTGCTAGAAGTTACTGGCTCTCTCATGGAGAGAAGCTGGCTGAGACTGATGCCATCATGGAGGAGAGAATTGAAAGGTAGAAACAGACAGACATCTGAGGGCCTCATTTGGGCTCCTGGGTCCAGCCTTACCTGGAACCAGACCAAACCTAGGTTTTTTCACTTACATATTTTTAGAAGGTCCTTTTAAAGAAATAAAACAATGACGATGAAGTGGTTATGCTAGTGAGTGGCACACAAGAAGTCCCAATATATGCTATCATTATTATTTTTGAAAACTTATCTAAGTTAGGTTTCTACCATTTGCAAGTGCAATATTAACAACAAAAAAATAATACCAAAGATTTTTGAGAACTGTGCTAGGCACTTTACATATTACTTCACTAAATCCTCACTTCAGGCCTTGAGATAAGTATTCTTACTCCCATTTTAAAGACTTGAAAAGGAGCTAAGGCTTCAATGAGCCTAAGTAAGCTGGTCAGAGAGCTAGTGAGTGGTAGTGCTGGAATTTCAACCTTAGCAGTTTGAGTCTAGAATCCAAGCTCCAAACGGCTTAAAAATTCCTGGCGATTTAAATATAATTAAAAGTAATAGGCACTTAATCGAAAGCAGCCGGAAGATCACCTGTAACATTGTGCTTAGTCAAGAAATATGTCTGTGTATTTGGAATCTACGCTTTGTTAACGGCTCATGAACTTAGAAGCTGTGCTCATATTCTCCCAATAACGCACCATAATGACTTCACACCAGATTTTATAATCGAATGCTCAATTTCACTTTGCAGAATTCTTCGTGTTAATTTCTTTGAAAACTGCCAGTTGAAATAATTAGCAGAGTAGCTGAACGATTGAACCTATGAGATAAGGAAAACCAGATTTCCAGGAAAGTGCCTTGTTGGTTGAGGGGGAATTCTGTTCATCTTTCTCTTGCTCCCGACGCAATGAAATTTCCCCTCCCAGACAAATATATAAACAGCATGTTTCAAAATATGCACTCTTTACATTTAATTAAAATGATTCCATTAAAGTGTTATAAATTGAATTCAATTACTACCCATTTTTCTTTTTAAATATGCTTAATAATAAGTAAGTTTAACCAAAGTGATGTTATTGTTATAGATTCATTTTCACCCCATTCCTTCACAGCACCTTTGTCATGATCATCTCATTAACAGGCACTAATGCTTTTCTACATCCTTGCTAAAGAAAGAAAAAGGAAAGAAAATGAAAATACTCTATCCCATCAACATCTAATTGGAACTTCTCCGGGGAAAGGCATTTTAAAACCAAGTATAAATATGTTGCTTTGATAATGATAATTCTCTTTAGTTTATAGCCAGCCTGCCTATGGGAAATTAGTCATGGAGACACCAAAACAGCAGAAAGATTCTAATTTACTTCTGTACATTTTCAGCCAGTACGCAATAATACTATGGGTTAGGTACAATTTTTACCCATTTTACAAATAAGGAATCACAGGCTTAGAGAGGTTAAGTAAGCTGACAAGTACACAGGAAATGAAAGGATATAAACCTGGATGAGGCCAACATTTACCCTTGTAACTTCTAATTTTTTCTTTTAATAAGAATTCACTGAAAATTTGGGAATTATAGAAATACTCCACAGAGGAGAACTCACATCTGCTCCAAGAGTAGTTACTTCCAGTGTCTGTAGTCCTGAACTCATTCTGAAGATGAGTTAAGTGGTTAAGAACTTATCTTAAATGCTTCCCAGGAGACCGTCTATAAGTCAGGGATCAACTGAAGCCCCCCACCAAGGAATCAACGTCTCCCTGAAGGGGGAGAAAAGTTTTCCCTAGCTGAGTATAGTTCCCGGGGTACCTGTGAGGTCCCGAGGGTGACCAACAGTGGTAACATCCATTTGCTTAAAGGGAAGCCCAGCACCTCACTACCTCACCCAACATACAGTATGGTTCCACCCAAATGGCCAGGACCCGACCATCACAGTGAAGCAGCCCCAGTTCCCCAGCTGGGGCTGCTCACTCTGTGTGTGAAGCCATCACTCGGTGGGGAGCTCTCTACCATGCCCGATCTAGTCTTTCTTCTAACCTGATGTGAAGGAAATCTGCCTTGGCCAACACTCACAATCTCTATAAGAAACATGTAAATAGCTCTGGTAAATTTTTCAGATGTAGGATAGCTTCTGTCTAGCTTTCAGAGAAAGAAATTTTCTCACCCCGTTCTGACACACTCTCACTTTATAGGACTAAACAGAACACAGACCGGCTGCAATGTCTGCCTGTGGGTGACTCCCCAGATTTAGATATTGACTCACAAGTCTCAACTAGCACTGCCCACCAGAGGGGATCTCCTATAACAAAGGCTGACTTTGCTCCCAAGATAATCTCTACCCTAGAGAGCAAACATTTTGAAATCTTAAAAGTGACAGTTTTTTTTTTTTAAGTTAAGCTTATTATGTATTTACTTATTTTTGGCTGTATTGGCTCTTCAGTTGCCATGCGCGGGCTTTCTCTACTTGTGGCGAGTGGGAGCTACTCTTCGTTGCGGTGCGCGGGTTTCTCATCGCGGTGGCTTCTCTTGTTGCAGAGCACGGGCTCTAGGCACATGGGATTCAGTAGGAGTGGCACGCGGGCTCAGTAGCTGTGGCTCACGGGCTCTAGAGTGCAGGCTCAGTAGTTGTGGTGCACGGGCTTAGTTGCTCTGCGGCACGTGGGATCTTCCCGGACCAGGGCTCGAACCCGTGTCCCCTGAATTGGCAGGCGGATTCCTAACCACTGTGCCACCAGGGAAGTCCCAAACTGACAGTTTTTAACTTAAAAAAAAAAAAGTTTAACCTCTGCCTCTACCAGCTCTTAGAACTCCATTCCATATGGAACACACAGCCACACAGATGCTTGGTGTCAGGCAAGGCAAAGTGGCAAAGCCCCAAAGGCTGTGACTGCCACATATGGACCATCTTATACAAATGCAAAGTTAATTCCAAATACTTCATGATTTCATGCTGGGGTTCATGAGCACCTTAGGTGGCAATGAGTCCAGTTTTCACCCAGGGTAGGGTATAAGAGAGACCTACATGGAGACCCACATGGCTTCCACTTTCCAGAAGTGGTCAGCAGTCCCATGGCTGAAGGTAGTCCCCCTGATCTTCTGTGGCACTTGTCTGAAATCCCAAGGTCACTGCCACCTTCCACCTCATCTTAGTTTGGAGGTAGTATACAGTAAGACTACAGGGAGCAGACTTAGCGTGGACCTACTCCATCATACTTCAGCCCAGGAGAGCAAGGAAGGTAGTCTTGGGAGGAAGCATTCCACCAATGACTAGCCAAGCAGCATCCAGGAGGGGCCCACAGAGTACGAGGCACCAGGTTGAGGGCCGGGAAAGAGAGCTGAGATACAGAATTCTTGCTTCTGAAAGTTCACAGCCTGCTGGAGAAATCAAGGGGGAATCTTGGTTGTGGGGTAAGCAGGGCGGATGTTTATGATATGACTTGGAAGTGTGGCAAGACTCCCCTTGCCTAACAGCCCCTCCTTATCTGACTATGGGGCTTGGAACCTCTCAGACTCTGGGGCTGGATCAAGCTGTATCTGAAGCAGTCCTTGGCCCCTTAAAGCCCAGCAACTTGATTCTTAAGTGAAAACAGTCACTTCTCACTCTATTTTCAGGTTAATCCTGAATGAAAGGCAGGATCCCTTAAAGCCAACCACCGATGGTTCAAAATTCATTCTTTTTTTTAGTTAAAAAAGGGTCTGGACATTGAGAAGAGCATGGACCCCAAGGCAGACACAACCTACACATTTTGGGGGCCCACAGTCTTGTGGGCAACACAGATAGTTAAACCAGGGACTGCAGCGCAGTGTGTTGACGACTATTTGGAGAGACTACACACAGCTCGGGAAGTGCACAGCAGGGGGACTGAACCTAATTTGGGCGTAGATCTGAGCTGAGACCCGAAGGATGAATAAAGGCCCTCAGGGAAGAGGGGGGCTCCATGTCACAATGGCTAGAATGGTGGGATCTAGGATCTGACGGCCTAGGGTTCAAATCCTAGGCAAGTCGATTAACCCGTCTCAGCCTCAGTTTCCACACTTTAAAAATGGGAATAGGAATAATAATTCTTACCTCGTAAGTAACTGTCCTCAGAGGTAAAGATTAAGTAGGATATATATAAAGTTCACTAGCCGAGTAACTGACACATAAGAAGCCTTCATAAGGAGAATAATTTTTAATGATGGGAGTAAGAAATATTTCTCAACATTAAAGAAATGGCAAATGTGACAGCCTAGAGCTAAAGGAGAGCAAAAATGAAGCTGAGGGGGGCTTCCCTGGTGGCGCAGTGGTTGAGAGTCCGCCTGCCGATGCAGGGGACACGGGTTCGTGCCCCGGTCCGGGAGGATCCCACATGCCGCGGAGCGGCTGGGCCCGTGAGCCATGGCCGCTGAGCCTGTGCGTCCAGAGCCTGTGCTCCGCAACGGGAGAGGCCACAGCAGTGAGAGGCCCGCGTACCGCAAAAAAAAAAAAAAAAAAAAAAAAGAAGAAGCTGAGGAATTGGTAAGAAATTTATTAGAGCTAGATCCACCTAAGAAGTAGAGTCTCCACAATTCCTTTTGGGTAAGCAGTGACCAGAGGGATCACTGATACCACTAGTCCAACCCGGATGGGGGGCCTTTCTATTGATCTCTGAGATTCTGACTCATATGAAGGTGTCCACCTCATGACTGGCCTCCCTCTGAGACTTCCCTCTCAGTCACTGGTCACAAGTTCTTACTGTTGTGTCTTGGTAGCCCAGTTCTCTCTGAGGCTTGTTGTGTGTTAGAAGTCATTTGGTTGCAAGTGACAGAAATACACACACACACACACGCGCGAGGGGAGGACATTACTGGCTCACATAACTGAGAGATCTAGGCACAGTGATGGCTGGATGCAGGTCTTCAAACATGGTTGCTGGTAATCTTTCTCCATTCTCATTGTTCTGCTTTCCTTTATCCTGGCTTCATTCCAAGCCATTATCTTCTCTATGGTAACGAGCGAATTGTTGAACTAATCAGTATAGTCCATGGGTAGAAAACACTCATTGGCCAGGACTAAGTCATATGCCCACCCCTAGAGCCAAAGGTCAAGGTCAGCTCCATCCAAATCCTAGGGGAGAGATGGTTCCTGGACCCGTCCTTTGCCTATTGGCTTTCAGATTTCTGCTCTGCATCGCAGAGAATGCCATCTCCTTGATGTCTTTGCCTGCTGGTTCCCAGGTAGATTCTGCCAATTGGAGGCACTGACAGAAGATTAAAGGACAGGAAGTAAAAGAGGCCGAAGTATTTATCCTTCTCTCACTCTGCTTCAGGGGGTGTCAAGGACAGTAGCTGCGTCTCTCTGGGGCCCCTCCTTTTACAGTCCCAGCTCCTGCAGCTCAGACCCACCATATCTGTAGCTCACACCACATGGCCCTGGACTCCAGCAACACCACCCTCCTCCCTTTTCTCCTTAAGCGTCATAGAGACTGCCTGCTGTTCTAACCACCGGGAAGCCCCACCATGTGGCCCCCCATGTGACCCCTCACCCTTCGGTACTAGGTGGAGATGCCCTCACATTGTGTTTGGGGTTTTCCTCCCAGTACCTGACAGCTGTAGAGCACAGCCTGACTAACCCTGGTAAACCCTGAGTTATACAAGAGGATTAAAGTTCTCTCTGCAGAAACCAACTGTGGCACAAAACAATCACCCTGATCACAAGAAACATGGCAGAGAATTCTCTGAGAAGGGCACGAACACCGTGCCAGACCCCCGCTTAGCATTCCAGTGAGTGGAATCCAAACGAAATGAGGAAATAATCACGGGGCTACGACGCTGCCTAATTAAAGCTAAATTTAGCCAACTCCGGTTTTTCAGAGCTGTCGTGAAATCCATTTCAATTCAGACAATAATCGTGGCAAACCAGGATAATGAGGAAAGGGATTTAATTAGAAAGGTGGAGTGGCATCAATGTAATAATTAAGATAAAAAACACCACACATCTACACGAGGGCCAAACGAAACGGGCAGTTCTGGGTTGACATTTTCAGTGATTTCACTGTGGCTTTGTGGCTTTCTAACTTTAAAAAAAAAGGGGGGGGGGCTTCCCTGGTGGCACAGTGGTTGGGAGTCCGCCTGCCGATGCAGGGGACACGGGTTCGTGCCCCGGTCCGGGAAGATCCCACATGCCGTGGAGCGGCTGAGCCCGTGGGCCACGGCCGCTGAGCCTGTGCTCCGCAACGGGAGAGGCCACAACAGTGAGGGGCCCGCGTACCGCAAAAAAAAAAAAAAAAAGAAAGAAAGAAAGAAAGAAGAATATCAAGTGATACTGTGATTCTTTCGCCATTTCCAGGGGCACCCAGTAAACCTGGTGCCTCATGGCAACATGGTCGGGGGGGGGATGGTGGAGGACCTCCTCCAGGTGCTGGAGGTCTTTAATTACAAGGCAGGTCAGATGAGAGCTCTGTCCTTCCTGACAACTCCATCGCCGACCCTGGAGTGACACCACAGACCTGGCTCCAAATCAGATTGCAGGGAAAGGGCAGTGAGGCTCCTCCGGAGCTGGAAGGCTGCACCAAGCAGGGGCTTTGGACTCGGGCTGCCTTTCCGCTACGAGGCTTTGCCTTCTCTTCAATTAATATATGTCACTGAGAAATAATCGGGAAATGTCTGTGAAGCTTCCAGTCTCATGAAACGGAAACGGAGAGGGGAATGGAGGTGACGGGGGAGGAAGATTCCAACACACGCACACACATGCACGCATACATGTAATAAGGCGGCTTCAGCTGTTTTATGCCTTTTTCCAGTCCTTACAGGCAGGAAAAGGACATAAAAATCTAAAGACTGATTATGTGGCTACTGACCTGCCATCTCATTCCAGAGACAACTTAGTGAGCAAGCCATTCAATTTCTCTTAGAATTCCCCAATGTTCAATTTGTTATCTCATAGGTATCAGGCACCTTAATTGTCTTATTTTATCAGCGGTGCCAATACTAAAAACTAGGTATCATTATCCCTAATCTACAGATTAAGAAACCAAGACTCCGAGAAGCTGAGTAAGTTGCCCCCATATCACAGGACAGTAAGTGCACGTTTGGGATTCAGTCTCTCAACTGTCAGACTACAGTGCAACACTACCTCCTAGCTCCTGCATGCAGCTAGGGGCCAAAATGTCTCCATGTGCTACACAGCCTGATTATGAGATACCCATTGTGAAGATTTTTAAAATATGGCTTTAAAAATGCAACAACAGATCTTCCTTGACTTATGATGGCATTACATCTCGATAAGCCCATCCTAAGTTGAAAATATCTTAAGTCGAAGATGCATTTAATACACTTAATTTACCAAACACCATAGCTTAACCTTGTCTACCTTAAACGTGCTCAGAAGGGTCACACGAACCTGCAGGTGGGCAAAACCTTCTAACACAAAACCTGTTCTACAATACAGGGTTGAATATCTCATGTAGTTTATCGAACACGGTACTGAAAGTGAAAAACATAATGACTGCCTCGGTACAGCATGGTTGTAAGTACTTGGGTTGTTTGCCCTGCTGATCACGTGGCTGACTGGGAGCTGCGGCCCCCGCCTCTGCCCAGCATCACCAGACAGTATTGTACCACATACCTCTAGCCCAGGGAAAGATCAAAATTCAGAATTCAAAATTCAAAGTATGGTTTCAACCAAATGCACGTCACTTTCACACCATCGTCACGTTGAAAAATCCTAAGTCAAACCATTGTAAGTCAGGGACCATCTGTATTAAGATTCAGCTTTAAAGACAAAATCCAAGTAATGGACAAAAGAGACTTTCTCAACCAGCCCTGAGTCTTATGATAGTTACTCTAAAAGTAGCATAAATAGAATGTTCCTTTGGAGGGTAATAATGCCACACACTACGTGAATCCAAGGTTTTTTTTTTTTAAATAGGAATTAGATCCACTGAGAAAATTAGATAGGAAAATAGGAATTAGATCCACTGAGAAAATAAATTAGCATATATATGTATATTTATAATCAACTTTATATGAAGGTAAGAATATTCACAGTCTTTGCCTTTGTCTGACCTCCAAAGAGAATCTGCTCTGCTAATTCTGACACCCTCTTCCCCCATTCTGCCCAGGTTCTATGGCATTGATTCTCAAAGTGTGGGCCAGAGAGAAAGACTGTATGGACAGAAGAGGTGTGAGAAATGCATCAAATAATATATCTCTCTCACCATACCTTTATGAGTCAATCTGACAGTCAAGTAATTTAAAGGGCTATCTACCAAAAAATAATGCAGCCCAGGAAAGATATTACTAAATACCAGAGGGACAAAATGATTTTATCCCTTCAGTGCTGTGGTCAATGTTATTTTCTAAGACTGGTTGTAACAATCTCTCCCTTCCTACTCGTAGTATGACTCTGACACTCCCCTCACTGATACAGATGGGTTCAAATTTCCTCCTGTTGAGTTTGGGCAGGCTTGTGATCACCGTGAAGGTGACTTCCAAGGCTTGGCCATAAAAGGCAATACAGTTTCTACCTGTTTGCCTTGGAGCACTTGTTCCTGGAACCCAGCCACCATGCTGTGAGGAAGCCCAAGCAGCCACACGAAGAGGCCAAGTGTAGATGTACTAGTCAGCAATTTCCCTGAAGTCTCTGCAAATGTCAGCACTGATTGTCAGATAAGCAAGTGAGTGAGCCTTCAGAAGATGCCACACCCCACCCACAGAGTCACCTCCTGCCTTCGAGTCTTCCTAGCTGGGTTCCAAACATTATGGTGTAGAGACAAGCTGACCCCTCTGTGCTCCCTTTCAAATTCCTGACCCACAAAATCATAAGCGTAATAAAATGGTTGCTATGTTATGCTATAAGTTTGTGGAAATTTGCTACACAGTAATAGCAAGGAGAATAAACACCCTTTCTCCCTTTCTTCCTTCCTTCTCATCTTTTAAGACACAAGTACTGTCTTCTTTGTGACTCTAGCCCTGTGCACTCGTAACAGTTTATATCCACCTCTATTAAAGCAAGTATCATTTTAATCCACCAGTGATTATACTTCTGCCTGCCTGCCATCAGCTTGTGGGCTTTCCAAGGATGGGGACTTTTGCTTATTGATTTCCATTCCCCCAAAGCATTTGCTGTGTGAATGAATAAATGAATGAATGAAAGAATGACTGAAATCACCTAGAAACCATCACACTTTCGACCTCAATCTCATCTTCCCAAACACAGAGAAAACTTGATAAGTTTTTCTTTTTTTTTTTTTTTTTTTTTTTGCGGTACGCGGGCCTCTGACTGTTGTGGCCTCTCCCGTTGCGGAGCACAGGCTCCGGACGCGCAGGCTCAGTGGCCATGGCTCACGGACCCAGCTGCTCCGCGGCATGTGGGATCTTCCCGGACCGGGGCACGAACCTGCGTCCCCTGCATCGACAGGCGGACTCTCAACCACTGCGCCACCAGGGAAGCCCAAACTTGATAAGTTTTAAAGCTACTGTGTTTGTGAAGAGTCATTACTTATGAATTGATACACATGCAATCAATACACCTTCTTACTCTGTGTGAAGAGGCTAAGCTGAAAATCTAGGAATTGAACACAAGAATATTCACAGGTCTGGTGGCAGATGCTGGCTGCGCCCCTCCCATGTTCCTGTGAATTGCTGGGGTCTCCCAAGCACATGCCTACTATGTCCCGTTACAGGTAGCTACAACTTCCCTTAAAGGCTTGCTCTCAGCTCCCAAGCAGCACAGGCCAGAAGTGCTGGGGAATTAAAACCATAGAAACAGCCCTTAGCAATGATGGATGTGAGGTGGAGGATGAATGTCCCCCACTTCCTCACTTCTTGGCTGGGTAATTCTGGGGCTCTTTCTACACCTGTCCGTCAGAATACCCCAGCAGGAATGAGCCCAAGGGGCTCTATATGGAAAACTTCTCAAGAACTCACCCTTCTTTTCCCACTTTTATTCCCCCAATCTCTTGCTAATACTCTTGGAATAACCTTTGAAATAAGCCATTGGTACTCAAATTCTCTACCCAGGGTCTGCTTCTGGGAAAAACTCAAAATGAGCGGTACCCTAAAAGCACAGAACAGATATTACTGACAAAAACAGTAACAAGGAGAGGATACAGATGGATAAAATTCACCCCGCGAGTTACGATTCCTTCCAATGGGTTTTGACAAATGACTCCAATACAAGTTGCCATGGCTGTTGATTAAAGATAATCAACTCAAGATCCAGGCCACAATAAAGTATAATAGACAAAGGGTCCATTTATACGTTAGTGAGGACACTTTTGGCTGCAAGGGACAGAAAAGTAACACAGAGTGGCTTGAGAAAAATAGAAATTAACGGGTTTGTGTAACTGAAGTCCTACAAGAAGCAGAAGGTCTCCAGGCAGTGGTGGACCCGTATCAATATTATCAAAAATCTGTTTACCTCCGTTGTTCAGCTATGCTTTTCTCTTGACTGTTGTTACTATTCAGTTAAGCTCTCTGAAACCAATGGGAAGATGCACCTTCAGATTTACATCCCCCTCACGTAGTTAACATCAGCAGAAAGAGACATGCTCTTTCCCAAGATTTCCATGCAAAATCTTGGGCTTGGCTTTCGTTCCTGAAGTGACAACTACAGTCAGGGAATACAGAATATGCACACTGTACAGCCTGGAAGTGCGTCAGCAGTGGTTCCCTGAAGGAACTTCAGGGTTAGAAGCACAAGGGATATTACCCAGAGGACCCCAACAGATACCCATGACAACATTAAAACAGAACTGTTATTTCAAAAAGGAGAAAGTACAGACAAGCCAAAACAAAGACACTGAAACTTTCAGTTACTCAAGGAGTAAACACTCCATGTTTTGGGAAAGCCAGTTTCTCTAGCTTTCTTCTCTTCTCTCCACAGGGGCTCACCTGTGAATTACTCATTCCTGGAGCTGGCTCTAAACAACATACACAGCCTTTAGAACTGAGTACCAAATAGACTATGCCCAACTTCCTGGCAGGGCCCTGGGTGGTGAAAATCCGGAACAGATCTAAACAGCACCACACAGGATTTGAAAACTGAACTGACCCTGAAACCACAGACCACAGAAAGCTGGTTAGAAATTGAGCACTGAACCCCCCTTGGGCTAATTAACCACTAAAACAAAAATATCAATGTTCTCCACAGGATTTCAGTAAGACTCAGAGTCTCATAATGTAATATTTAAAATGTCCAGGATAGAAATCAAAATTATTCAGCACGTGAAGAACCAGGGAAATCTCAGCTCACATAGGAAAAGATGCCAACGCTGAGATAACACAGATATTGCAATTACCTGACAAAGGCTTTAAAGCAGCTATTAAAGAAATACTCCAATAAGAAATCTGGAAGACTCTTGACATAAATGGAAAAATAGAAAGTCTCAGCAAAGGAAAAGAAGATATAAAGAATCAAATAAACATTTCAGAACAGAAAAAAATACAATAACCAAAATGAAAAACTCACTGGATGGGCTCATCAGCAGAATGGAGATGAAAGAGGAAAGAGTCAGTGAACTTGAAGAGGAAAGAGTCAGTGAACTTGAAGATAGATTAATAGGAAGAACACAACCTGAGCAACACAGAAAAGGAAGAGTAAAAGATCCTTCAAGATCTGGGAGACAATACCAGAAGGTTTAACATTTCTATCTTGGAGTTTGAGAAGGGGTAGAGAAAAGCACAGAAAACATATTTGAAGAGATAACAATTTGAGAACCTCCCAAATTTGGCAAAAGGCATAAACCTGAAGAATCAAGAAGCTTAGCAAGTCCCAGATAATAAAAACCTAAAGAGGGCTTCCCTGGTGGCGCAGTGGTTGAGAGTCCGCCTGCCGATGCAGGGGACGCGGGTTCGTGCCCCGGTCCGGGAAGATCCCACATGCCACGGAGCGGCTGGGCCCATGAGCCATGGCCACTGAGCCTGTGCGTCCGGAGCCTGTGCTCCGCAACGGGAGAGGCCACAACAGTGAGAGGCCTGTGTACCGCAAAAAAAAAAAAAAAAACTAAAGAAGTCCATGTCCAATAACATAATAATAAAACTGCTGAAAACTAAAGAAAAAGAAAAAAAATCTTGAAAGCACCTAGGAACAATCGACACATTATTTACAGGAGGACAACAACTGAAGTAACTGCAGATTTCTCATGAGAAACCACAGAGTCTGATATGAAGTATAACCATACACTTAAAGTATAGGAAGAAAACAGTGTCAAGCCAGAATTCTAGTCTAATGAAAATATCCTTCAGGAATGAGTTGAAGTAAGGACATTCTCAGGTGAAGGAAAATTAAGAGAATTACCAGCAGACCTGCTCTAAAAGAATTTCCAAAGATGTTCTCCAGGCAGAGGGAAATGATACCAGAAGGAAACTCAGAATGTCAAGTATGAGGAAAGAGAAACCAAAGTGGCAAATTTCTAAGTAAATATAATAGGCTACTCTTCTCCTACTGAGGTTTTTAAAATATGATTGATGGTTGAAAGCAAAAATTGGAACACTGTCTGGAGTTTTCACTGTCGATGTACAAAAAAACCTGGTACATCTACTGGTAAGGTTTCAATATTCAACCTGAAATGCTAAAATATTTAAAAGTGAAATATTATGTAAATTGTAATCCCTACAGTAATTGCTAAAAATACTATATAAAGAGATCTAGACACAAAAACAGAATATATACATACAAAGTATGCTCTCAGACCACAATGGAGTTAAATTAGAAATCAATAACAGAGAAGTAGCTGAAAAATCTCAGAAGAACAGAATAGGTAAATAAAAATGGGAATACTAAAAAATATGTTCAAATAACCCCCAGAAAGGTAGGAAAGGGGAAACAGGAATGAAAATAGAGGAAACAAACAGAAAGCAAATAAAATAGTTGACTAAATTCAAGCATATCAAAAACTGCATTAAAATGTACATGATTCAAACACACCAATTTTCAAAGATAGAGATTATCAGAATGGATTAAAAAACATGACCCAACTGTATGCTGCTTATATGAAACTCATCTTAAATACAGTGATACAAGTAGGTTAAAGTAAAAAAGATGAAAAAGATATACCATGTAAAAACTAAAGAAAAGTAACCTTGAGCGGGTACAGTAATGCCAGATAAAGTACACATCAAAGCAAAGGAAATTACCAAGGATAAAAAGGGATATTACATACGGTAAAAAGATTAATACAACAAGAAGAAATAACAATGATAAATGTGTATACAACTAACATAGAGTTTTAAAAACACATAAAGCAAAAACTGAGAGAACTAAAAACAGATAAATCCAAAATTATAGCTTGAAAATTCAACACTCTTCTCTCAGTAATTGATAGACTAGTAGACAGAAAAAAAGAATATAAAAGACTAAACAATATCATCGGAAAACTGGATTTAATGCCCCAAATTGGAAACGTCCAAATGTTCTTCAACGGGTGAACAAACAAACAAACTGGGTTCCATCCATACAATGGAATTATGCTCAACACTAAGAAATGGACTGTGGATACAGGCAACAGCTTGGATGAATCTCAAAGGTATTATTAGGCTGAGTGAAAGGAGCCAGTCACGAAAGGTGATACACTGTTTGAATCCACTTATGGGACTTTCCAGGAAAGACCAAACCTTGGGGGTAGAAAATAGATCTGTGGTTGCCGGAGACTAGGGTTGTAGGAGAGGGTGTATTCTGATGGTAGCTGTGGTTTATAGGAATCTATACAAGGGTCAAAGTTCACTGAAATGTACAGATATGCAAAAGGTCAGTTTTACTGTGTTCATTTAAAAAGTAAAATTTTAAGAAATTCTGAAAACGAGTTAAAATGTTTTCAATGAGCCAACCCAACATAATAAGAAGAAGCCAGTTATTCAGATGTACTGTTTTGTAGGTAAAGATGACAAGGAGGAAAAAAAAAAAAAAACACCTAAAAAAGAAAAGTAAGTTTTGGCTTGAGCAGTGATTCTCAAAGTTAAGTCTCTGTAAGAATCATCTGGAGGATTTGTCAACATTGTTTATTCTGGACCTTGCCTCTTCCCCATCTCTGAGAAATACTTGGCTGGACCAGAAAAGGTACGAGTCGCGAAGTTACCTCTGCCTGCTTTAAAACGTCAGATGAAGAGCAAACTGGACTTGCTCTAGTAACTCAGAACAGATGTTTCTGGATTCAGTTAAGTAATTAGGACAAAATTTTCCTTCCAAGAGTTTACATTTGCAGTGCTTAGGCTTGTAAATTGAGACACATAAATAAACCCTCCTCCTACCATCAGAACTAAAGCTTTTTTCCCTCTTCTTAGATTGAAGCCATTCACATGAGATTCTCTCGAGTTTTCCTATACAGTCACCAAAGAGCCTGAGCCTTAAAAAATGATCCCTCCATGAAACGACTTCCTGCAAGTTTTTGGTGGAACATGAAGACTTTTGTTTGTTTGCCTGTTTTTGGCAGGGAGAGGAGATGCAAATGCATAAAAGCAACCAAACGGGGAGTTTGGGATTCTGGGAAATAAAGTCAAAAACACAACTAAAAAGGTCCCTCTCTCTTTCCTCTAGTTGTAGTTTGATGTTAGCTTAACTTTAAAAAGTTTGTTTTGAAAAGTCATTGTGAAGGGCCCTATCTAATTTTTCATAACGTTTTTAAAAAGAGAAAAGAATAAAAGTGAAAAGTGAAATAAACTCCTAACTTGCTTATATGTGGTTCCAGTATCTCCAGGACATGTGAAGTACCCTCCATTTGGGAATGATGCAAATGAAGGTGCTATCTCACTTGTCACCATTTTACAAGAGTGGGACGTGAAGAGGAGCTGGGCGTTCTAATCCCAGTGGCATCAGTTTCACGAGGGCTTCAAGGGCGTAGGACCTGACAGCTCCACACATCAAAACAGCGGCTGTGGGGCTTCCCTGGTGGCGCAGTGGTTGAGAATCCGCCTGCTAATACAGGGGCCATGGGTCTGAGCCCTGGTCTGGGAGGATCCCACCTGCCGCGGAGCAACTAGGCCCGTGAGCCACAACCACTGAGCCTGCGCGTCTGGAGCCTGTGCTCCGCAACAAGAGAGGCCGCGATAGTGAGAGGCCCGCGCACCGCGATGAAGAGTGGCCCCCGCTTGCCACAACTGGAGAAAGCCCTCGCACAGAAACGAAGACCCAACACAGCAAAAATAAATAAATTAATTAATAAACTCCTTCCCCAACGTCTTCTTTAAAAAAATAAAAAAACAAAAAACAAAAAACAGCGGCTGCTTTCCCCAGCCCATGTGCCCAAGCCGAGGCCAAGAATTTTGAACCACGAGGTACAGGTTGACCTTCCAGGGCAGTGGGCCCATTCCCCCTCCCCAAGGAGGTGACTTGGGGATTTCAAGTGACCAGGTGTGAACTCTGGTTCACACCTTGGGTGGGAAGAAAAGATCCTCTGTTTTCATTCTTTCAGCAGTGGAAGTGGAAGATCCTCTGTTTTCATTCCCTCAGCAAGGGAGCTAGATACAGACAGGAAGGGAGGAATCGCAGGCCTGTTCTCTCTCAGCCGGCAACCTAGAGAACGGGTCCAGGCCAGCAAGACTGTTACTGAAAGTGATGCTCAAAAGTACAAAACAGGAATGGCCACTTTGGAAGGCAAAGTTTGGTAGTTTCTTACAAAACTCGCCACACGATCTAGCAATCGCATTCCTTGGTATTTACCCAAGAAGTTGATAAGTTATGTCCACACAAAAGCATGCACACAAATGTTTACACCAGCTTTATTCACAATTGCCAAAACTCTGAAGCAACCAAAGCGCCCTTCAATAGGTGAATGGATAAACAAATTGTGGTATATCCATTCAACAGAACATTATTCAGTGACAAAAGTAATGAACTCTCAAGCGTTGAGAAGACATAGGGGAGCCTTAAATGCTTACTGCTAAGGAAAGAAGCCAACCTGAAAAGGCTACATACTCTGTGATTCCAACTATAGAACATTCTGGAAAAGACAAAACGATGGAGACAGAAAAAAGATGAGTGATTACCAGGGGTTCAGGGAGTTGGGGGAGGTGGGGGAGGGATGAGTAGATAGAGCATAGAGGATTTTTTAGGGCAGTAAAACTATTCTGTATGATTCCATAATGTTGGATACACGTCTTAGAACACAAGACACCAAGAGAGAACTCTAATGGAAACTATGGACTTTTGATAGGTTTTGATAGGTTTATCAATAAACTATGGATAGGTTAATAATAACCTGTCAATATCGGCCCATCCATGGTAACAACTGTATCACACTAACGCAAGATATTAATAATAGGGGAAAATGGAGGAGGGGGCAGGGGTGTGAGAGACTATGTGGGAACTCTCAGTACTTTCTGCTCAATTGTTCTGTAAACCTAAAACTGCTCAAAAAACTAAGTTTAGTAATAATAATAATATTTTAAAACATACAAATCATGTGTCATGGGCCTCTTACCGTGGCCAGAGCCCTGCACTCTCCTTGAACTCCCAGGGCCCCCTTGCAACATTTTGTTGACTTGGTTTATTTCCCTAATGGTTTGTAGCCCTGAATTTCCTGAGCTCCAAGGGACCCTAGCGGCCAGAGGTGTTCATTCCTATGTGTTGTCTGACTCTGCCGCCTTCGGAACCACCAGGGGTAATATAAAAGCTGCCTGTGTCAAGAATCTTTCCAGCTTCCCTCACAGGTTTACCTGCAATACTTTGAGTCTTCGTCTCTCTGAGCGACAGCTTCCTCATACCTAACACCGGGGTGATGACAGAATCCATCTTTCCAGCTGTTCTCAAGCAACCCCTATCTACCAAGTCCCTACTCTGTTCAAGGCACTGTCCTAGGCACTGGAGATACCACCATGAAGAAAAGAGACAAAAATTCCTGCTCACATGGGCTTCTTCTAGTGAATGGATTCAGGGAGACAACTCATGGAGGTACTAAGCATAGTTTAGGTCCTTAGCAGGTGCTCAGTAAATACTAGTCATTGCAGGGGTGAAACCCACTGTGTCCACTGGGACAAGAGCTGTAATTCAGGGCTTGGAGTTTTTGTAAACGCCCTCAACGCCCTCCTCAGGTGGGCAGGCTGCAGAGCCTTGGCGCTCCAGCAGATGGCAGCAGTGGCAGACACATCCCACGGTGGCCTGAGCGCGTGGACCAGGGGAGGAGAGATGGACTGATGGATGTGAGGCTCAGACTCTTATCCTCTGGATCACAGTGAAAGCCTGTTCTTTCTGAGGAGTGTCTCTGAAAACAGAGCCCCTTATCTTATCGCATCATCTCTTGCTCTGTCCTTTCAAATGCAGCCACTTAACCCCCTTCTAGCCCTGCAAGACAAACCTGAGGTTTCAGCTGCTGCATTTTAGAGCTGGAAGAGACTTGAGAATTCATGGGCTCAGACGTTTGCAAAGTCAAAAGCCTCCCGGGCTGGGCGGTAGCACACACCTTCCAAAGCCCTTCCTGGCTTCCAGAGATTAGCGGCGCACTCACCCCAACGTCTGGGACAAGCCAGCTATCCTGACTTTGACATGATACCACCTGCTTTTCAAAGCACAGTGCTGCCCCAAGAACTTGTCTGCTACCTGGATTTGGCCTCCAGGTGGTGACCCCTGACAGTTCACGGTAGCGACTTCCACATAAATTCCAAGTCCTCCCCAGCGCCCAGAGAGGAGGAGGAACTTGCCCAGGGCTGCCCCAGAGAGCTGAGCACCGCCCAGAGCTGAACAGAGCTCCTACCTGCTGGCTCTGCCTGTGCACCCACTGACCTGAAGTATGTGTGTGTGTCTGTGAGTGTGTGTGTGTGTGAAGAAAAGCAAAGTGGTTAAAATGCTACATGTAGCCCGAGATCACTGTGACTGGTATTACCCCTCCTTTATGGATAATAACACCCCCGGCAAGAGCAGAGAACATCGATGGGCATTTACTATATGCCAGGCCCTGGGCTCAGCCCCTTCTATGGATTAACTCACTTACCCCTCACAGCCACCTGCCCAGGCAAGTATACTCATCAGCCCCATTTCACACAAGGGCTCTGAGCAATTGGCTCAGCATCACTGAGCCGTCAGAGGCAGAAGCTCAATCCTTCCTTTGCTTTGAGAAGGAAGGTGATCAAGAGAGGGCTCTTGTCTTGTCCAGGGGCCACCCCAGGGGAGGCTGGAGAGAAAGCCCCCCTTAGATGGCAAGGAGCCAGGCTGCAAGGCTGCCAGGGTTTACGGAGGTTGCTTTCTCCCCACCCGGCCTGCTGCCAGCCTTCCACCTGTCTGCATGCTCAGGAGGAAGGTGACATAATGACACTGAAAGAGACACAGGCCTAGACCAGTAGCACTGTGGGAAGCGGGGTCAGAGACCGGCTCTGGCCTCCTGGGAGACACCGATCCGAGTGAACTGTGGGGACTCCACTGAGGCCGGGGGGTCTCTAGGGCAGCTGCACAGCCAACTAGGAGAGGGGTGGATGCCTGTCAGTTCTGCCAGGCCCCTCTCGGAACAGAGTGTGGACTCAGAGCCAGAGGGAAAGGGCGGCCAGAGCTCCTCCCCTTCCTGTCGACCTCCGAGTCGACTAAAAAAGTATTCACAACCTAAAAGTTCAGAGTTATGTTTCATTTGGCAGGAGTTTTTAGAACTTCAAGCCTGGGAGGCAGCATCTCAAGAAACCCTGAGAGAACTGCTCCAAGGAGGCGAGGGGGAAGCTAGGATATATAGGAGTTTTGCAACAAAGCGCAGGTCATCTGAACGTCAAAAGACTATGTTGATTAAAGAAAACTAGAAATCTCAAGTTAAGGAATTTAGGGCTTTTCTATGTATGGGAAGATGCAAGAGTCTGGGCTCGCTGAAATCATTCCTTTGACATGCACCTCAGCTACCTGGGGCCTGTATCCTGTGTTTTCACACCCTGAGTTTCTTCAGGGCTCACCGGAGGGAGCGGCTGCAGTCTGATGGCTGCTAGATGGCAGGTATTCTTTCCTTCCTGAGTTCCCTCAAGGCTCACCAGCTCACCATTGGTGGTGGCTGCAACTGCCGATGACTGTGACATCCTCTGTTTACTGAGATGGCAGGAAATATTCCATTTCTCGTCTGCTTATGCTTCTTTGAACGTCCTCGTCTCACAGGAACTCCCTTCCGCCTCTCCTGACTCACACTCACACACACACTAAATGGTCAGGGCTTTCCTGGTGTTTTCCACCTTGCCAGAGTGCTCAGAGCTGTCACGCCGTGTCTGGGCTCTCCTCGGCATTTACGAGTCTATGCCTCCAGTTAACCTCCCCAAGCCTCAGTTTTCCCATCTGTAAAATGGGAGACAATGACAGAGTACGGCTTGAAGAGATTGGCTCTTGTAAACTTTAGCAACCACAGTACAGCGCGTGACATGGGGTTCACACTCAGTGACTGGTATTAGTTACGGTCATGCTTCCTCAGGACAGAGCCTCATGCCTGGCGCTTCCCATTCCCCCCAAACAACAGCAACAGCAACAGCAACAGAAATCCTTTAGTTCTGCACCCTGGGTGGGCTTTTTCAAAGACTCAACAACCAATCAAGAAGATGAATTCACAAAAAAGTTGAAATGGAAAAGAGTGGTTTAATGTGTTTCCCCCTCCCGGGTAAGATTTGCATTTTAGCAAAATGTTTCAACACCTTGAGTTGAAAGAGTGATGAATGGAGGGGGTTTCAAGGAGAAATCAGGCGGCTGGTGTAAATGTACAGCAAAGGAGTACTGTGGTCCTGATCCTAAGGGAAACTGCGAAAGAGACTACTACGACACATTGTGATCTGGAATCCCTCACTCCTCTCCTGTACCTTTTATATAAACACACACACCAAATATCTAGAGACATCTCAAGTCAGAGCTGTGCTTTCTTACTCTATACCTTTATCTCCTAAGGTATAAAATGACATGATAATAATAATATCAATAGTAGCTATGTCTTGGACTTCCCTGGTGGCACAGTGGTTAAGAATCCACCTGCCAATGCAGAGGACACGGGTTCAAGCCCTGGTCCGGGAAGATCCCACATGCCGCGGAGCAACTAAGCCCGCGCGCCACAACTACTGAGCCTGCGTGCCACAGCTACTGAAGCCCGCGGACCTAGAGCCCGTGCTCCACAACAAGAGAAGCCACCACAGTGAGAAGCCCGTGCACCACAATGAAGAGTATCCCCCGTTCACCACAACTACAGAAAGCCCACCTACAGCAACGAAGACCCAATGCAGCCAAAAATAAAGTTAATTAATTAATTCAAAAAACAAAAGACCAAAAATCAAAACATAGTATCCATGTCTTAGGGTTATTATTGTGAGGATTAAGTGACTTAACACATGTAAAACTCTTCAATAGTGACCAACATTCAGGAAGCGCTCTACAATGGTGAACTGTATGAATTGCCAGGTTGGCCTTAATTCTCAGCTCCTGCAAGCGTGCCGTATTACTAAATGTTATTCCTTCTACTCAAACTTGCGTTTGAAGGTACGCACACCACATTTCCTGAAATCTTGCACAGGCCTCTCGAACGTCATTCCCATTTGCTTTCAGGGAGAACCATACCTAATCTGTATCCTATAGTTTAGCATAAAGCAGCTTGATATACTGGGAAGGACACAGGGACAGAAGATGATTCAGTGCTCACTGACCTTGGACAAAGTCAGATCTCTCTGAAACAGAAAACATTCACAGAGTCCTTTAAGGATCAGATGGCATTATGGATGTGAAAGATTTTAGGTAGAAAGCTATTATTACTACCCCTACCAAGTGGAGTCCTGGGAAGTGGGGTCATGAATTCTATGACCACTGAACTAATTTTCTCCCTCCTCTAGCCCTCAGACTCAACACCTGACCTGCATCTGTCTGCCCAGGCTGCTATAACAGAATACCATAGATTGGGTGGCTGAAGCAATGGAAATTTATTTCTTATACTTCCGGAGGCTGTGATGTCCAAGATCAAGGTCCTGGTAAGGGACGTTTCATTCCGAGGCTTCTCCTCTTGACTTGTACTCAGCCATCATCTTGCCGTGTGCTTAAGTGACCTCCTCTTCAAGTGTGCACAGAACGAGTGAACTTTCTGGTGTCTTTTCTGAGAAGGGCACTAATCCCATCATGATAGCCGCACCCTCATGACATCATCTATACCTAATTACTTCCCAAAGTCTTATCCCCAAATACCATCACATTGAGGGGTTAGGGCTTCAGTGCATTAATTTTGTGGGAACACATATATTGAGTTTATAACATCACCCATCAGTAAATGCCGGTGGGGTGACTGGGCTGCTGGCTTCCGTGCTACCTAAAGCTGGCCCATGGAGATGTTTTGGCTTAAGGTTCAGAACAAGGAAGGGCTGACTGACACTTTTCTTGTTAAAAAGGAAGATTACAAGCCTTATTCTTGCTCTATTGTACCTGACCATGGTATACAGCAGTATGGCAACAAGGTCTCTAAATGGGAGCAAAGTATCTCGCAGCAAACCACGTCTTTGCTTCATTTGGTAGAATTATCTAACATCTCTGCACCCCAGTTTTTTCATCTGTAAAATGGGGATAATAAAATTACATATCTCACAGGGTGTTGGAAGCGTCAGATGTGATGACGCTTGTTAATTGTTTAACAGAGTACCTGCCACGGTACATGGTGAGAAAACGGCAGTTTTGAATCTACAACAGTTTTTAAAGAAGGAGGAACATTAAACATTTTGCTACAGAACTGAGGCTCAGAAGAGCTTAATTTGTGTTTGGATCTGAGTTCTTGGGCAAGACACTTAGCTTCTCAGTTTCCCTACTTAGAAAATAACCCAACCAGAATTTCCTAACATGTGTCTACAAAGTATTCATCCTTTTGGATATCCCATGAAAAGGGTGTTGTAGCCATGAAGTCTTGGGCAAACCTCCATCCTCTCTGCCTCTGAGAGTCCCAACAGAGGTGTACTGGAGCTGGCCTGGGCTAGCTGATGGTTAAATTTTCAGGAATTCTGTGAGCCAGTTATGCATTCAGTGATGTCATGGTGGTAGCGTCACATCAGTCAGAACAGGAGTATTTATACTCCAGAAATTGGCAAATGCTCAAAATCAGGGCTGTATTTTTTTCCTCAGAGAACTTGTTGTTAAACATGTATCAGCACACATTGGTCCTAATACCTAAGAGCTTATTAAAGTCTCCAAGAAGTCCAGCAATCAACTCATTTACTTGGGTGTTTCCCAAACATTTTAGACCAAAGGACTACTTCATTGACAGGGTTCAGAAAACTTTTTGGAAACCTAGCACTAGATGATTCTGTGGCCCTTTTAGTCTACCATTTTCCCATTAGAGGATGCAGCTACTGAGTTCCTCAGCTGGAAGGGACTCCTGGTTGCCTGAAGGTTGAGTTCAGTGCTCTTTTCACCGCACTTATTGACAAAGAATTATCCTTTCACAATTCCATGAGATTTCCAGACTCATCCCCTTGCAAACGAAGGTTTTCTTGCATTCTTCACATTGATGGAATGTATCACCTGCCACAGGTCTTTATACACAATGGTCCTGCTGTCTAAACTCTATCCTCCTCCTAGTTAATGCCTCTTTACTCTTGAGATCTCACCTCAGGTATCAGTTTGGGGGTGGTGGTGGGCAGGTAGAGCTCAGCCTTCAGTCAAATGAGATTCTGCTGATCCCTCCGACACTTGCATAAAACCCTGCTCCTGGTCTTCACGGCACTTACCTTGTGGTAGCTGAGACATGTCCAAAAAGTCTCTGAAGCTCTTCCTATCAAATTGACTTCCCCACCTTTTGAATCTGGGCTGGCCTTGTACCAGGCTCTGACCCAGAGAACATGGAGGCCTTATTCCCCTGGAATGCAGCCCTGAGACCTCTGTGCTAGTCCGCTTAGAACAGACAGAGAAGCACTGCAGTAATGCTGGTCTCTAATATGAAAAATCAGATTTTGAAGGGAAAAACAGCCTTTGAAGCCAGATTATCCCTGTGAGAGAAGATTTCCCAGATTCTCACATTCCCCCCCTTCAGTCCAAAAGCATCTGACCCTAGAGGGCACAGATTTTAATTTTTTCTCATGACAGCTCTTTGTTATGGACAGGATTATGGGACGTTTCCACACTTCAGCACAGACAGTACGATACTCTGTGTTGGCTTAAGCCACGTGCTAGGGAAGACTGCTGCCAAAATGAGGAATGTATACACCAGGGGCACTCAGCCTGCTTTACGTCACAAAGGCCCAATTCCAGGCACTGACAATCCTTAAGTGGAAGAGTCTTTGATAATTAATAAAAAGAACATGAGAAATGTATTTTCGTTGGTAAAATTAGGGGTGTTAAATTAACACCCCTAATTATCGTATTAGATACGATAAATGGGTTCTCATTAAGTAAATCAGTGGTATTCAAGATACGCGGCTAGGCCAGGGCCTGGAGAGACAGTCGTCTGTCCTTAGGTGAATATGGTATAAAGTCCAGTGAGCCCTTTAGTGTGTACACTTAGGATGATACTAGAGGCTTGGTCTCTTGATGCTGTCTCTAGATTAGCATCACACCTGCTTCATGTGAACCTTCCAAGAAAGGTGAGGTTAAAAGGGCAGAGACTGACGACTCATCCAGCTTGCAAAAAATTTTTGTATCAACACTTTCAGGCCTGCTTGTTAATGAATACTTAAATAATATGTCTAATGTGTATGGCAAAACTTGGTTAGAGACTCGGTTACATTATAACCTGTCTTTCAAATGCATGAGGTGATCCCTTTCACTTGCCCGGGTTTTCTGCTTTGAAACTCTTTCCAGATCATGGTGCAGGGAGGGAAAACTGAAGCAGAGAACGTCAATTTCACCAAGCAGATTGGAGTTAGTGCTGATAACATGGCCAGAACTGACAGGGCAGAGTTGTAGAGAGATGGAAATAATACAAAGGAGCTTCAGAAATCTGTACAAGGATCTCCTAGAATCTTTGGGTGAATACCAAGTGGCCTGTGTGCAGGACAAGCATCCTTGAGAGAAGGCAAAGAACAAATAGTGCGTACCTATGAGTTGAATTGAGATTCTGGAGCTTGAACAGAACTGAGAGATAGTTTTTTAAGTGTAAGTGGAGAAATCACTTTGAAAATTCTGGGCACTCAGTTGACACACAAGAAAGACCATGCATCAGGGGAAGGGTTACTATCATTCAGAATTAAGAATATACTAGACCTTCCCTAACAAATATTAAAAACAAGAGTCAGGGGCTTCCCTGGTGGCACAGTGGTTGAGAGTCCGTCTGCCGATGCAGGGGACGCGGGTTCGTGCCCCGGTCTGGGAAGATCCCACATGCCGCGGAGCAGCTGGGCCCATGAGCCATGGCCGCTGAGCCTGCGCGTCCGCAGCCTGTGCTCCGCAATGGGAGAGGCCACAGCAGTGAGAGGCCCGTGTACCGCAAAAAAAACAAAAACAAAAACAAGAGTCAAAGAATCAAGCTGACCCCTAAGGAAGTTAACTGCCTTCCAGACAAAATGCAACGTTATTTAAAGGAAGACCACAAAATCCAGACATTCAACACTGTATCATCCACAATGTCTAGCACACGATAAAATATTATTAGACACATGAAGAAGCAGGAAAATGTGAAGGAAGAAAAATCAGTCAATAACTGAAATAGGCTAGAAAAGATAGAGGTGATGGAATCAGGAGACAAGACTTTTAAAAACCACGATTATAAATGCAGTCAAGGATACTAAAGGAAAATATAAACATTATGAGGGAATAGGTAGTGAGTCTTAATACAGAAATAGAAACTATAAAAAAGAACTAAAATAATATCTAAAAACTGAAAAATACAGCATTCAACATGAAAAATTCACTGGATGGCATTAACAGATGAGACACTATGGAAGAAAAACATCCGGAAACTCAAAGAAACTAATAAAACGGAAGCATATGGAGAAAGAAGCTGAAAAAGTAACTGAACAGAGCTTTCATGACCTGTAGGATGATACCAAGTCTAACATTTATTTCTTGGTTCCTGAAGGAGAAGATAGTGACAGATGGGCAGAAAAAGTATTTTAAGAAATGTAAGGCAAAACCTTTACAAATTAGATGAAAGATATAAACTCATAGATTCAAGAAGCTCAACAAATATCAGGTGGGATAAACAAAAAGAAATACACACTAAGGCGTATCATGAGAAATTTGCTGTAAAACAATGATGAAAATAAAATGTTAGAAGCAGTCAAAGAAAAAAGACAATTTATATATGGAAAAACAGTCGTACAAATTATGGCTGACTTGTCAAAAAAAAAAAAAAAAACCCAATGTGGGCCAAAATATTGGAATGGCATCTTTAAAGTACTGAAAGGAAACAATCTAACCAGAATTCTATGTCCAGTGAAAATATCCTTCAAAACTGGAGAAACAAACTCATTATCAGACTAACAGAGCTAACAAAATTCATCACCAGCAGAACTTCACAAGACATATTAACAGAAGTTCTTTAAGAGAAGAAAAATAACAAATGAAAATCTAAATCTACACAAAGAAATGAAGAACATTTTAAATGATAAATACCATTAAATAAACCTTCAGCCTTCATTTCTAACTTCTTTAAAACATAACTGACCAGCAAAAAGAACAAAATAGCACGGATGTTATAACACATGTGTACGCAGAATGTATGACAATAGCACAAAGGTTAGGAGGGGGAAACAGACATATAATGTTGTGACACTTTTACACTGTATGAGAAGTGGTATAATGTTATTTGAAGCTGAACTGTGATAAGTCAACAATGCAGATTTTAAACCCTGGAGCTACTGCTGAAAGAAACTATTTGTTGAATGAATGGAAGATTTATTCTAGGTATTAAAGACCTACCTTCTATGGGACTATTGACTGAATTAGATGTGACATTGGTCTTCTCCCGAACACTTTGCTTCAGTGGGATAAGACAGTGGGAAATTTTCACAAGGGCAGAGGAGGGAGGAATGGGAAGCAGAACAGGGTGAATTTTCTGCTTCACTGTACCTAATACAATGCTCCAATTGTTAGAATGTCATGTTAGATTCAACCAGACAGTACTGTAAATTCCAAGAGAAATAAAATATTCCAGGAAAGTCTTCCAGCCAAGACCTGAGCTGGCCTCCTGTGGTGACATTTCATTAAGAAATATTCCAACTTACAGTTTATGAAAGGATTAGAATTGACAGAGTGTCTTCCCTGCTAATGTAAATACTTGAAAGAAAATGAAGATTTTTTAGAATATGACTTGTCCTTCACTTTCAGTGTCTGTGTGAGGAAACACCTCATATTTTCTCTTCTGACTTATGTCTTGATATTTATTTGCATGTTTTATAAGTGCCGTGCAGGAGATTTAGGAGAAGCACACTTTGGGTGCTAGATACTAATATTGCTGGGCCAATGGAAAGGAAGCTTTCTTGGTTGTAGAAAAGACAGAATTTGTTACTAGAAGTTTCTATTCATGGTGTAACACCCAAAGGGTATATATAATCAAAGAACTGATGGATTTCCACAAAGCATTATCTACTCCTCTTTCTCACTGGAAGATAGTGTAGCTGGGTCACAGAGAGGACTAGAAATGGGAGTGGATCCCCAGTAGAATGGCTTTGAAGGGCATGGAGCTGAGTGACACCCACCCTCTCCCTTATTCTTTGGAGCTTCTCTGCCCTTTTCTCTAGTGTTCTGAATAGAACTCCATGGTGTGGTGTTTGGAATCAGTGTAATAGTATGTGTGATTACAATAATCATTTTGCATGCATGTAGCTCTTTTCTTCCAAAAAAACTCAAGGGCAATGTTGAAAGAAAAATATGACTTCCAGAACCTTGGTTAGCTTGTAAGTCAGGATTCCTTAACTTGGGGTTTGAACTCAACCTTGGCTTTGAGGGCATTGGTGAGTTGCCTGAAATGGCTTGGGGAACAAACATACACGCATTTTCCCAAGAAGAGGGACCTTAGGATTATTGTGTGTTTGGGCATGGGGAGATGGGAGAGTAAGGTCCAAAGCAAGAGTAAAATCCATTGTTGTAAAAGAGGCATTTCTCTTTCAAAAATTTAGAAGCAACAAAAAATATTTAATCACTGAATCGGATCATTGCACCACTGAAGCTAAGAGTGAGAAGAAAAATGAACATATTGAGTGTATATTTTCTCAGTCTCCCAGTCTACGGGATAAATATTATGCACCTCTTTTACAGAAAGGATTTCAGCTTGGAGAATGCATGTGCTTTTCTGAAAGCAAACAGCTTTAAAAGTTCAAAAGAGGATTCGAACCAAAATATTTCAGTCACCAAAGTCCTATTTTTTTCCGCTTCCTTTTCCTGCTATCGCAGATAAACAGTCCATGCTCCAGCATAAACCAGCCCCTCCATAGGCACACTGGGTTCCATCTCCTCTCCCCTATTCGAGGACATTTTTCCAGCAACCCTCCCCTCTATCTCCTGCACCAGAGGTGGGTAATCCAGCTGGCCGCTGTTTCGCTATGGACCATAAGGTAAGAATGGTTTTTACAATTTTTTAATCGTTGGGGAACAAAACTTAAAAAAAAAAAAGAATATCTGTGATGTGTGAAAATATGAGATATGAAATTCAAATTTCAGTGCCTGTAAACACTTGACTGTCACAGCAAGTCAAACTGCTATGCAAATTTCTCAGTGTTTACTCTCAGCTCCTTTCATATGTCGCGGCACTGGTCTCTGCACCACGCGGGGGAGCTCTGCCATGGACTGAGGATCCTGCAGTGTAAGGAATGGTGCCCGCTTGGAGGCAGGAACCCCTGGAGATCATGCTCTAGGTAGCTTGGACTCTGGGGTCACCGCTGGATGACTCCAAGTCCACATCCAGGGCCTGTGCAGGCCTCTTCCCCAGATCCACCCTGGCCGGCATGTGAGCCTCTAGGCCACAAAGGGCACCTGTTTGTGGTAAGCTGTGGTAGGAAAAGAAGCAGACAGAGCCATGGGCCTGGGCCTCTCCTACAGCTGTAGAATTCTGAGTAGTCTGGAAAGTCTTTTGGTCAAGATGAAAGTAAATTTTAAGGTAGAAAGATAAAACCTTGCTTAGTTAATAGATTATAAGCTTCATTTATAACTTTGAAGTATTTGGATATATGGTATGTAGGCCTCCATCTGAACCCTTGCCTCGGGTCCCATAAGTTCTAGGGGCAGGTGAATCTGCGTGATTCGACTCGAGGCTTAGCTCAGCTCTCACCTTTTGCCTCAGTTTCTTAGGGTGGCCATATAAAGTACAACAAACTGGGTGGCTGAGAACAATACAGATGTATTGTCTCACAGCTCTGGAGGCCAGAAGTCCGAAATCAAGGTGTTGGTAGGGCCAGGCTCCCTCTGAAGATGCTAGGAAGGTATCTGTTCCAGATCTGTCTCTTAGGTTCTGGTAGCCTCGGGCATCCCTTGGCTTGTAGATAGCCATCTTCTCCCTGTGTCTCTCTTCATCTGATCTTCCTTCTGTGTGATGTCTCTGTGCCCAAATTTCTCCTTTTTTATAAGGACACTAGTCATATTGGATTAAACCTCACCCTAATGATTTCATTTTAACTAGATGACCTCTGTGAAGGTCAAAGTCTGAGGTACTGGTGACTAGGATTTCCACATATCTCTCTTGGGTGTGAGGGTGGCAGAATTCAACCAAAAGTGCCTTCCTAGCGAGAAGTCCCCAGAGGCCTCTCTTCGGTGCTATATCTTGCCCCCTCACCAGCTCTCACACCCTCAGACTCTCTCACCATGATTTGCTTTATCTTTCTTCCATTTTGATTATCACCTTCTAACATGGTTTATAGTTCATTTATGCATTCAATTTATTGTGCATTGAACGTCTCTTCCTATAAGAATATGAGCTCCCTGAGGGCATGGATCTGTCTAGAACAGCACTGGGCTCATAGGAGGCACTCACTAAACATGTGTGGGCTGAATGATTTGATCCACACTGTCTTCAAGGGGAAGAAAAATGGGCCTTCCTTGCAATAGCAGAAAAAGAGAAAAAAAACCCGGATGGCCATCAATATGGGTAAAAAGATAATAAGATACATAAGCTGTAGTATATCTATACCACGAGTTCTCAACCTTGACTGTACCCTAAAAACATCTGGCAAGCTTTTAAGAAGATTTATGGTGATTCTCAACTGAGAAACAACAGAATCCTTATTGCCAGGTATGGAGTCTGTAATATGTGCATCAGTATTGTTTTCAAAAAAAAAAAAATTCAGTGTTGAGAAACACTGACCTACGCCATGAACTCTGCTACCTTTAAATAGAGTTGAGATATATGTTGTACCAACATATATAGATCCAGGTACAACGTGAGACATTTTAAGGAAGCGTACAGTGGTGGGCAGCCTCAAAAATGCCCCCCAGTGACCTCCACCTCCTGACAGTGTCTCCCCCTCAAAAAGAACCTCTTCCCCTTGGATTTACGGACTTGCTTAATGAATAGACTATGGGGGAAGTGATGAGATAGCATTTCTGAGATTAGGTTACAAAAGACTGGGCTTCCATCTTGGGTGCTCGCTTCATGCTCTCTTGGATTTCTCGCCCTGGGGGAAGCCAGCTCCCATGTCATGAGGCAGCCCCGTGAGGAAGCCTTGGTAGCAGAGGAATGGCGCCTGCCAACAACCACGTGAATGGGCTTGAATGTCGGTCTTCTGTCCAAGTCTGGACCTCAGATAAACCCAACCTGACTGCCAACAAGCTGGACTGCGACTTAATGAGACACTCTGAGCCACAAATACCCAGCTAAGCTTCTCCCCGTCTTCCTGACCCAGAAACTGGGAGATAATAACGCTTGTTGTTTTAACTAAGTTTGCGGTAATTGGTTGCACAAAGAGATATATAATAGACACAGCAATCTACGTATTTTCAATGTTTCCACATATATGTATAGAAAGACACAGAAAAGCATATAAAAGGTGCAGACAAAAATAATGGTGGTGGTAACCTCAGGGGTGGTGTGGGTCTGGTGTTTTTTTTTTTTTTTTTTTTTATAAGGACTGGTCAAAGAGATACTAGCTTTATCTGGACAGTTTCACTTTTATTTACTGGGAGAATACACGCATGGATTGGTGGTCTAATTAAAACCATAAGAAAAGATGTTGTGAGCTGTGGTTGGGAGAGGCAGCTTTCGGTTGCTGGGCATTGCAGCTGAGAATGAGTGTTTGTGGTGTTTCCAGAATGATGTGAAGAGCCTTCCACTTGTTCCCCTTCCCCTGGTGAAACATTTATGAGTGAGTTGTATTTCTGGTTCACGGCCAGTTCCGTCATCATGCTCCATGCCACAGTTCAGAGCCCTCTGGGAAAAGTGGGTTGAGGAAAGAAGGAGAGGTCAAATGAATGGAGAGAAAAAGCACTCTCGGGGACTGAGAATACGCCTGCAGAAGTGGCCCTGAGACTTCAAGAGTTTGTGTGGGGCTTCCCTGGTGGCACAGTGGTTGAGAGTCCGCCTGCCGATGCAGGGGACACGGGTTCGTGCCCCGGTCCGGGAAGATCCCACATGCCGCGGAGCGGTTGGGCCCGTGAGCCACGGCCGCTGAGCCTGCGCGTCCGGAGCCTGTGCTCCACAACAGGAGAGGCCACAGCAGTGAGAGGCCCGCGTACCGCAAAAAGAAACAGTGAGAGGCCCGCACACCGCGTGTGATTTCTTCTATCATTTCAGTTTCGACAACTCACACAAATAAATAAGCAGCCACACTTCCTAGAATTCCCGGATGCCAGTCGGGAAGGGCAACCACTTTAACTATGATGCAGCGAGGGGAGTTCCTCACTCGGCTGACCGGGAAGAGCCGGAAGTCCATGAGAAAATGCCAGTTTCTGGTTACCAACAAGACAATGTCCTCACGCCAGCAAGCATTCACACTGTGCATCAGGGCGTGTGCGCCGCACATAACTCTCACGACACAACATCACGAGGCGGACACTAGCCTGCCCGTGCTAAATGAGAGGTAGGTCTTTCTAACTACTCAACCAGAAATATGCCATTTTGGGTCCCTGCCAATACCTGGAAGCCAAAAAAAGCAACAGTCCAGCTAGCAGGGTGCCTCAGGCAGAGGGTTTCGTGAACAGGAGCTCTCTTTGATTAAGGGAAAAGAAAAAGAGAGTCTAGCATGTGCCAATGGGAGAAGAGCAGTAAAACGTAAAACACAGCTATGCTCTTGCCAACAGCAGCGGGCCATCACTGGGCGCCCACTGGTGCCAGTGCTGTGACGGCTCTGGGTACAACAGCCAGGCTTGTGTCTTGGCCAACCCACAGTGGCCCAGGGCCAAGGAGCGAAGGCAGGGGGCCTGGCTCTCCATCTCTCCCTTGCTCAGTGGGGCTCAACACACGCCCAGTCCTCCTGGCCTCCTCCCTTTCCCAGGCCTGCCCAACCCAGGCATCACCCTCGACTTAGAACCCACCTCCTTGTAATCCCGCACGGCAACACTGGCCAGTTCTGTCCCCCTTTCTGCAGGGACCAGCTGTCAATGTGCAAAGAAAAGAGCTTTGGGGTCAGGTGGTCCTACACCCAAATCACACCTGGGCCACTTGCCAAGCTCTGAGACTTTAGGCAAGTCATTTCACGTCACGGGGCATCAGTTTTGCCCTCTGCCAGCTGGGGACAATGCAAGATGGCACTAAGGGGTGTGATATAAGAAAAACCTCACAGGCAGGACTCAATGAGGTTTGGGTTTCCTGACTCTAAGGATTTCATGACTAATCAAAACATGCTTTTCCTCCCCTAAAACATTTGCATTTTAAAAACAGTTCATGAGAGATCTTTATAGGTTAGGTATTTGCAGGCAGTAGATAAGGATTAGCTTGGTGGAAACTGGAAGGTAGATGGGATCATATGGGAAGAAGGGGACCCTCTGGAGGCCTTCACACTTCATGGCTGGTGTGCAGACTGTGGATAAGCCTTTTCAGAATCATCCAGAGAGCCCAGTGGGGCAGGGAAGAAAGCTGACCTGTATTCCAACACCTGCAGGGACTTTGATGCAGAGTATGTCTAGAATGTCCCCTACGCTTCCCAGACATAAGACAGGTCCTGCTGAGGGGATTTCTGTTTGAACCGGTTTTTCCTGCATGAATCCACTTGGCAAAACAAAAACAAAAGTGATTTCCCCAAAGTTTTTCACACATGTAAAGCATTTCTTGATGTCAGCCCAGCACTTGCAAAGCCAGTTTCTCACACCCCAAGTAACCTTTCAGAGCCACATGCCTCATTTTGAATGGAGAGGATGAGAAACAGTTTCAGAGAATTTTCCTATGTATCATGCCTCCAAAAATAGCCCTTTATTTCCTTCTTATCCGGTGACGAAAAAGGTTAACAGTCTAAAAGCGAAGGGTTGAGAAACTCACACTTTAGAAATGAGGATGCGTGTATGGAAGAAAAAGAAACTCTCTGCTTCTGACTGTCTTCTCTCCTCTCTCCGGTATTTCAGTGAGTTCTCTGAAGTCAGGCTCACGTTTTCTGGGCCCGTCTTGTCTAGTGTCTGGGGCACTGTTCTCCACTGTGGCTGAAACACCCTGTCACCACGAGCCTGTGCTGATGGGGAGACGTTTGGTTCGGTGCAGGGGAATTCTGGGGTTCCTGATTCATTTATGTAGTTTCCTCTTTTTTTTTTTTTTTCCCTGAGGAAGTCCAGAAAGAGGAAAGGGCAGCTGTTGCCAAGTCCTATGGACACCTGAGTTTGAACTCTCCTGAAAGATGTCACAGTGTCTATTTGACAGCCTGTAGGAGGACTGCTCTGAGGGGTGTAGCAGTCAGGACTCCTTGAGTAAGGAGCCGAACCCTAACTCAAACTGCTGTAAGCAGAGAGAAGGCGCTGGCTCGGGCAGCAGGGAGGGACCCGGTGATCGGCACCCACGTCTAAGGCAGGCATGCCACAGGGAGGACTCACGCATTAGAGCTGGTGCGCCCTGTCCCCTCTCTCTCCCTGCCTGCCTCTGCTTTCTGCATTCTCTCAGGCTGCTGTTTCACAAGGCCTCCTCCACGCAGTGGGAAGACGGCACCGCTGCCCCCGGCTGACACAGCTGCCCCTTGTCGTCTCTACCTCACAGCATCCGTCGTTTATCTCAGGGGAGGATGCTGACTGGGCCTGCAAGTTGCTGCCACTACTCCTTGGACCAATCACCTTTGCTGGCTGGATGAGGTACCAGGATGGGCCAGGCCTGTCTCATATGCCCACCTCTGGCCCAGGCAGTTGTGCTGAATTCCAGAAGGGCATTGCCAATACTTGCTGGACAGGAAAGAAGCAAAAGCTATGAGTAGTCCACTTGCAGGGGCAGGAGAGCTTGCCCAGAGCCGAGGGAACCTGCCGCGGGGCGCAGCAGAGGCAGCAGCGAAGCAGATGCAGTGAATTTGCTTCTACAACTGTGTTGGGTTTCGGGGAGATTTCTTCACAGAAATGCCCGTGACATGGTTGCCACGGACAGCTTGAAGGGGACCGAAAAAAGAGAGCAAGCTGGGAGACCTGTGATGAGTCCCATGGGCCATTTTTAATGGGGAAAATACAGAAACATTTTAAATATCCAACAACGGAGCAATGGTTAAGTAAATTATAACATCTACTCATAATAGACCATCATCAAGAAGTTTTTATGACAGAGAGTAAAATGGCTACATGATAAGGTTAAAGGTGAGAGGCAGGACACAGAAATCTATATGCTATGTGGGCTTAACCATGTACCGCCATCCCTCTGAAAAATGATAAACAGAAAAATATGCCTACTCACCACGGTAGTGTTTGGGCTGTAGGATTATGTGCCCTTCACCTCCTTATCTCTATACCTTTTTGTCTTTGTTTATTTCACTTTCTCCCTTTTATAGCGAGCCTGTCTTCCTTTGGTAATGAGAAACAAAAAAATAACTGTAATAATATCCTCGAATTGAGCTCTAGAGGTTTGAGAATAACTAGAGGAGATTTTAACAATTCCTGGAATCCCAGGAGACCGACTCCTGAGAGCCGGTGTGGGGAGACAGAAGAGACAGGCAAAAAGGAGAGAATCCCGAGAAACTAAAATCCTTTTCTTTCTCTTGAAAGCAGTATTTTCCGAGTAGCTTCACAAAGATTATCTCCTTTAAATGTTTCCAATAACTCTAAGATGTCAGTACAATTGTCCACCCCATCTTTCAGATGCGGAAACAGAGGTTCTGGGAGGTTAGCTGACTTGTCCAGATCACACAGCCAGCAGAGGGGAAGAGCTGGGCTTGGAACCTTGCTCTCTTCATGGCACTGCAGCAGAAGGAAGTGTGGGTGGGGGAAGGAGAAAGAATGACAGTCTCCCCCCAGTAAACATTCCCAGAGAAGGGTCTGACCCAAGGCAGAAAAACACCACACTCACGCAGAATTTATTTTAGATTAGAGAGACACCTGTAAGAGCGTGGCATCAGTTTATGGTTTTCAAAGATGAGACCACTGAGGCCCAGAGAGGGTAAGTGACGTGCCCAAGGTCACACAGCAAGTGTGTACTGTTGCCAAAGGTAGTCAAGGCTTGTCATTAGCAGTGCAGGGCTCTTTGGGGGCCATCGTGTGGCAGTGCGTCATCTGTTATAAAAAGAAGTAGGCACCTCAGTAGGAAGGGAGCATCTGTGCCTGTCTCCTAGAAACATGCATCCCTGAGACGGATCTAGAACTACGAGGGATGGATGGACTTCTTGATACAGGGCTGGAAAATCTGTTATGTTTAATTACTGTTTAAAAACCATATGTAACTTAAAGGCATTTTTTTGGAAAAGGTAAGGAAGAGCCTTTACATGTTTCTTCATACCCATATATTTTTTCAGTGTATTTTGTTTCTGTTGCACTCGGCCTTAGGTTGCCAAGGAGACCGTTATCAGCAGAACTAAGTTGTTGGTGAATAATTAATTGTCCGTCCCCAGCTGAGGATCGGAAAGAGAACTTCTCAGAGGGTCTCTGTAGGGTTCGGGCAGAATCGGCCTCTGTCTACGGCCAAGAGAGGAATGAGGGGCCAGCGTGATGGCCACGGAAGAGGTGGGGGAGCGAGATGCAGGCTCCCCCACCCCCCCCAACGGCAGTCTCAGCAGTGGTCACTGCCACGGCCACCCACGGCCCTACACCTGACCAACGCAGGGGACCTTGCAGGCCACCCATGGCCACCGTTTGCATTTTCTTGTTTGAGAGATTTCCTAGCACCAAGGTCTTGAGGTGGCCCGTAGCAGGCCAGAAGTGCCAAAAAAAAACTACTGGGAGCAGCCCTCAACCAGTGAGTGATGGAGGGACACAAGCTGCTCTCCATGGGCACCCCGTGTCCCAGGGGGATTCAGCTCCGCTGACCCACGTGCTTGCTTGCTAACACACACTTTATCGGCTTCCTTCCTTTCCCAGGCTTACTCCTTGGCTCGCCAATCAGTGCTTCCTGAAAACATCTCCCAAATCAACTCCTTGCATTCAGATTGTTGCCTGAAGTCTGCTCCTGGGCCAACAGGCACTGAGAAGATCACAGTGTGGGCAAGACCCCTGTGGGGACGCAGGACCTAGGAGCAGTGCTTCCCACCTGCTGTTCTGTTCTGCCTTCGTGTGTCAAAGAATATCCTGTAACATGCGATTTCTCCAGCTCCTCCTTTCTTTTTTTAGATGAGCCTAAACCCAAATAATTGCATGCTCTCAATGACAATTTCTCTCCAGTAAACACAAAAGGAGTTGAGGGGCTCCGAAACCTCGGTGAGTGTGTGAACTAGCTAAAGAGTGCCTGATCTATACCTCGGCGTTTATGTTACCAGAGAAGGTTATGATCCGAGACAGGAAAACACCACAGTCACGCAGAATTTGTTTTAAATTACAGGACCCTTGTAAGAGCGTGGCATCATTTTATTGCTCAAATAGCTGCAACTAAGCCTCAACCCAGGTCTGCCTGGCTTCTCCAGCTACATGTGCAGAGGAGAACTGAGTAGAGAAGGAAAGGCCTCCTAACCTTCCAGTACTTTCTGTCTGGACCTTTCCAATTCAACTTCCTCAGGTCGAAAGAGTTGCAAATCCCAGCTGAGATGTATAGTCAGACACCTATTTGGCGCATTAAACAATTCGGAACATCTTTCAGGTGAGGTGTTCAGCTAATGTTCTTGATTATGCAGAAGAGAACTTTGGGTTATAAGCACCTCTGCCCCTTTGTTACGCAAAGGGACCGGATCTTAAGGTTCCTAGAAAGCACCGAGTCCTCTGGAACCTTCAGTGGTTCAGAGAAGCAGAAACCACCCTCCACCTTTCCTCAAACATACAGACTGCCCACTTTACCTCTGAGCTCTTACTCAATTCTACTCCACAGAATACAGTGTTAGAACTTAAACCTCTGTTCTTCTCCAGTTCATCTCAAAATCCGCTAATGAATTAACCATCTGAAAGTTTTCTCCATTGTCACAAAAAGTTGCGTATCTTAAACACTTAATAATACAGTGATGCTACAACTGCATTCAGGTAGCGGCAACTTTCTTTGCCAGCATCTAAAAATGTGCCAACCTTTCTGGGTTGTTAAAATGAAGACTCTTCCCTCTGCCCACCCCCCTAAAAGTTTCTAACACATGAACTGTCTTGCCAAGCACTGTTGAGAATTACACAGCAGCGAACCATCTATTTCCCACAGACAGCATTGTTTACTTCTGCAGCGAGGGAAGAAGAAGCACTTTGGTGTTTTTTTTTTTTTTTTCCAGCTGGCTGGCTACTTCATACAAAATCACCAAGGTTAGACAAACATAATAGGGAGAGAATGTGTTTATCACTACAAGCAATGCAACTTCTGGGTGTATGGGCGGGAAAAGGTAAGCGCGCAGGCAGACAGACCCAAGTTCAAGTTCTAGCCCCTCTCCTCCTCAGCTGGGAGACCTCGGGCAGGTTGCTGTACATCTCTGAGCTTCGGTTTCCTCACAGAGTTATTGTGGGGATGAAGAGGAGATAATATGTAGGAAGTGCTAAGCTCAGTGCCTAGTGCTGGTCAATTAATTATATCTCCTTTCTTCTTCTCCAAGTAAAGGAAGCACCACCCTAAACAAGGAGGCTGGAAGGGTGTTGTGGACATGTGCTTTTGCCTGCCGATCACTCTTTCCTCCTCCTTCCAAGGACCGCATTCTTTTTTCCCCAGTGATAACCTTTTACATGTGTTGGGTGAGGTCTACTGCCTTCTTTTCTCTTCAGCCACCAAGGTGGGAATGAGTCTTAGCCTTTGCTGAACCTCCCACCCTGCCCGAACTACAATGATAGGTACAGGAATGGATACATGAGTCAAAATGTCTCTATTCTGAGTCCTCCCTGGAACTTTCTTCTGGTTGGAGATACCATAATAGATTCGTTCAGTGATCAATTTGTACGGGTGAGGATTTTATGCATATGGTGGCTGCCTTTCCTGCTGTATCAGAGTTTGCTCAGAAAAGTCGAACCTGTAGAACACGCATATCATGGCGGATCTGTTACAGTGATTTGGCCTTTTGTAATTGTAAGAGTGGTTAAACAGTCTACGGGAGGGTGTTCTTTCTGTGTTGAGTGCAGGAAGCTGAGGTCTGCAGGGCAGGCTGTTGAGAAGGGAAGAAGGACAGGAAGCAGGGGAAGCAAAGATAAACTGAATTCCGCGAGGATGGGCAGGAATTTATGTGGTGAGACTAGAATACACACTGGTCTCACCCCACCTCCAAGCGACCCGCTTCAATGATGGAAGTAAGCTGGAGGAGAAGCTGGCATCCTTCATCGAGCTAAACAAGCACTTGGCCCAGGAGTAAGAACAGAAGGTGAAGGAAGATCCAGCAGAGGTTGGAGATGTTGTACAAGCCCAACCCCACAAGGTGAGTGAACAGGTAAGGAACAGCATGAGCAAGCCATGGCAGCACCTCATAACCCGCACTGGCCTTCCAAGCATAAAAAGAAATCCGAATGCTGCTCTAGTTCCACATCCAAATCTCATATAAAAAGTCTACGTGGTTCATACTAACCAGGAACTATGCAGAGAAGTGAATTCTGGGAAATGTAGTTCTAGCTTAGCTAAGCCGACAGAACAAATTTACTACACCAGCTGTACGATGAGAACCATTTAAGAAACGGGGAGAGAGGAAAAGCCCTGATGATACCATTTGAGCATCTGGATCCAGCCAGTCCTGAAGCTATAACTATCCCTAGAATTTCCAGTTGTGTGAACCACTTAGCTTATGCTGGTTTAAATTGTGTGTCTGTCTCTGAAAAGAAAGTGGCCTGACCAATATAAGTATCTAGTTCAGCTTCCACCAGTAATTTGATTCAGGAGTTGTAACAGAATTCCACTGAAGACCCTAACTTTGTCATGGCAATTAGGAACAAACTAAAACCTCTTGGATAAGAGGGAATGACTAGTACAGAGCATTTTCACTTTTGATGGGTAAAGAATTTGCTAAGAACTGGCAAAAATTTGCTAAGAACTGGCCAAAAAACATGACTAATGTCTGCTATTAACAGACTACCAAGTGGCAGGTGTAATCTTTGTAGGAGGTAGGCTGACACATGGTGGGAAGCCAAAGGGACGCCCAGACAGAACCGCATAGGTGGGGAACCCCCATATTTCAAACTTTCATTCTTGGTTTTGCAGGTCAAAAGACTTCATCTCATCGGCTTTGGAAGTGGGGGTCTGACCTCCTTACCATTCCCTCAAGAGACTGATAAATAAACCAGCGTAAATTAATTTACAAAGAGGGGATGTATTTTTCCAGCAACTGGAATCTTTGCGCCCCTCACCAAAGACACATCTTTCCCAGAGATAGTTCACCTGGGATATCGAATGAAGATTCAGAATGCTTTTTTGAAGAACATGGGACAGTCTGAGGGAGATTTTACCCAGGCTCTGAGCAAGCCTGGTAAACCCTTACTCTCCAAAAGTGGGCAAAATACTTGTGAACGTCATGAGAGTTGGAGTCTTCTTTTCTTAGATGGTTGTTTGGATCACGTTCCATTCTCAAAATACTCTGTAAGTTTTGTGATTCTATTGCCATATCACCTTATTGTCCCGGTTATGGATAACTTCTTAGAATATCACCTACACAGACTTTCAACTTCACCACTAAGAACAGGCTTTAAAAAAATTAGGTTTTGAAAAAACATTATTTCCTTCTCCTTCTTCTAAATGAAAACTTTTCTCTATTCACAACACTTCTGACACCAAATGTGCACATCTTCTGCACCAAACACTTCTCCAGTTCTCTGTAGACACCAATGAGGTGTCCAGTAATTCAATCCAATGCTGACCCTGACTACCCGGAGTTAGCCCAAACCCACAGGTTTAGGGCTCAGCCCCATAAGACAGCCCCCAACTTCAGACACCAATAGCAGGTAGCGGGCTGTCAGGTCACCCATGCTACTGTCCGACCTGGCTACAAATCAAGGATTCTCATGACCCCTCCACAGGTTCAAAAATTTGCTATAGTGGCTCACAGAACTCAGGGAAATACTTATATGGTTTATTTTAAAGGATATAAATGAACAGCCAGATAAAGAGGTACACTGGGTGAAACTGCAGGGTTTCGATCAGAGGAGTGTTTTGTTCCCATGGAGCTGTGGTGCATACCTTCTTGGCATGCGAATGTGTTCGCCAACCTGGAAGCCCTCTGAGCCCCCGAATTTGGGGATTTTTATGGAGGCTTCATCACGTAGTCACGATAGATTACGAACTCAATCTCTAGCCCCTTTCCATTTCCTGGAAGATGGAGTATATGGTCTGAAAGTACTAACCTTCTTATCATGGCTTAGTCTTTCTGGTGACCAGCCTCCACCTGGGAGCCCACCAAGAGTCAGCTCATTAGAAAAAAGAGGTTCCTGTCACCAGGAAATTCCAAGGCATTTAGGAGCTCCAAGTCAAGAACCAAGGGAAAAATATATTTCTTATCATATCACAACATCATACTTTCCAAGCTTTTTAGGTACCAGGCAGTGTGCACCAACAAATGGAGGACAAACACACGGATAAGATATAGTCATTCCCTCAAAGTGCGCAAAGAATCACCCTCCTCATTCTAGATACCATTCTTCTAATCATGCTACCAAAAATTCCATTACTATTGGGAAAGCCACCTCCCACTACATGTTGAGCCTATGACCTGCCAAAGTCCTATATATTGTTGTTCTTCTGTAAGTATGTATTAGAGCCAACTGCTCCCTTAGGCCACCCCAGTTCATTCCTTCAGTGGATGCTTTAAATTGTCTTAAACTTATCTTCTTCCAATTTCAAAACTAGTAAATGCAGCATACAGAATCGTTAGGACACCATGCCCCCCGCCAACTTTTTTAAACTACTTTTATTCTCAGGTAGTTACTTTCTCAAGCCTGGGAGGCCCCTTGTCCACTAACTGCACTAAGAGTGGATGGATGGGATGGACCTCACACCCATCACCACTCTTGGTCTCTGGTCCTACTGCCCTGGTACAAGCCGCCTTCATCTCTTACCAGGCAGCCCAGTTGCTTTGTATCCTGTCTTGTTACTTCTAGTTTCGTGTATCCCCTTCACAGCAGCTAGAGTGTCACTTAAAATGTCAATCAGATCACCGCCCTCCCTTGCTTAAATCCCGCCAATTATGCTTCAGGGAAGCTAGAATACAACCCAACACCTCTCAGGGTCTACAAGGCTTTGTTTCCCTCTTCACTTCCTCATTCTTCACATTCCAGCCTCTTGGGGCTTCTCTCTGACCCTCAAGCATGCCCAGCTGGTCCCCCTTCAGGTTCTCAGCACAGGGAATGCTCCGCCCTCTCCTGGCTGGCTCCTTCTGACTTGGGCCTCACATCACAGGTCACCACTCCCGAGAAGCTCTCGCCATCTACCTCCCTCGGGAGGTCTCTCCCTACCTTTCCACCACTTGTTTATACCCCCTTTTCTACTTTATTTTTCGTCACTGCACTTATCAATATCTGAAAATATATTGCATGTTTCTGAGTTTACTGACCTCCGACTCCACAAGCATGTACATTCCCTAAGGGTGCGTTGTTGAGAGACCCCACAGCAGAGTGGTTCTAGTAGTTTCCTTCATATCTAGCAGTGGGAAACGGGCCCCAGGTGCTTCACCATCCTTCGTCCATTTCCTTTAGCCCTGCCCTCATCTTTGTAAATGGTGTCTTCTTCATTAAACTCTCCTTCATGACCCCGGCAAACGGGCCATCTCTTCCCTCCCAGGTGCTTAACTCAGGTTTTAACTTGACTTTCGGGACAAAGGAAGAGGTTAAGTGTCCCGATGAGAGATGCTGGATTATCAAGGGCCAGTCCTCTGCCCTTTGGTCCAAGCGTCAGGACAGTTACCTCCCTCCTGATCCCTGAAGGCTCTTTCATTTCCTTCCAGTGATTGGCATCATGGAGACACAGGAATTATGCATTAATGGATCTCTAAAACTTAAGCACTGAATCAGGCCCTTTATTTATAGCTCGTTTTATAAATGTGAATTAAAGTGGGCCAGTCTTATGACACACTCCAATTTATTATCCCCACTTGATGGCCTGGATAGTTAAATACTTCAGTGAATAAACTTAGAATTCATTAAGTCTCATTTTGTCATATTTCATGTATTTGCAATCCACTCTCTTCCCTGGCAGTTTTCAAACAAGGAAATTAAGCCTGGCTCTGAAATTTATGGATGTCGTCTTCTAATATTCCTTTAATTAGAAACTCCTATGCAGCTTCCTAAGCAAGCCACCCATGGAGATAACTTATGGGACTGGGGCTCCTTATTGTATGACGACTTCCTAATTCCATTTTTTTCCCTTAAGCTCTCATTAGCTCTGAAACACCCTGTAGGTAATGTTCTGTAGAAGCACAGGCAGGAGGGCTAACTTTTCACCTTCAGGTGGGCATTAAGCAAGTTTGGTAATAGTTTATTGGTTTAGTTTTCACTGTTGAATATTAGTGGAGTGGAATTGAGCCACATAGCCCCTGGTCAAGGGGGAGCTTTCTGAGAGCGTTTAAAGACCACAGTTAATTGTATTTGGGGAGAGGGAGTCTACCTGCCCCGTTTATGTTTCTAGTTGCAAAGATCTACCTAAACCTATTCTGTCACCACTTGTGCTGGATACAGCTGCCATTTTGGATATCGTGTTAACTACTCGTGGGAGAGGGGAGAGCGGAGAGGGGGGAGCAGAGAGGAGGAGAGCATATGGCACGTATCCAGGTGTGGCATTTGAGCACAGCTTGGATGGCCCAAGTAGCTCTGTTAAGTGTGCCTAAAATCAGATAATACTCCAGGACTCTGGGTTCAGCTGCTTATGGTGGGAACTGTGCAAGAGGACTAGGGAGTCAGAGGTATCTAAGAGTTTTAGAGCTAAACACGTTTGGCCTGAAACTTAATGAAGAGCATTAGAAGGAGTCAAGTCAGTCAACAAAATATTTATTCAGCTCCTATTACGTGTGCTCCTACTTCTAGATGCTGGAGATAGAGCCCTGGCCGGGCAGCTAATGCTTAGCACAGTGCTTAGAATGGGCCAGGTATGCTTCTCAGTGTTTTATATATATGGACTCCACTTAATCCCCACAGTACCCTGTAAAGTAGGTTCGAATACTATCCCAATCTAAAGATGAAGAAACTGAGGCTCTGAGAAGTTAATGTGCCCAAGGTTATACAGGCAGTAAAGGAGAGAAAAAGAGATTTGACTTCCAACAGTATGACTCCAGAATCCATGCTCCTAACCATTGAATTTGTCGAGATTCTCCAGAGAAACAGAACCAACAGGATGTGTGTATACATATAGAGACAGATTGATTTTAAGGAATTGGTCCATGTGGTTGTGGAGGTACAATTGTGACACCTGCAGGGTAGTCCAGCAGGCTAGAAATACATGGAAGAGTTGTGGTTCATGTCCAAAAGTAGTCTGCTGGCAGAATTCCTTCTTGCTTGGGAGAGGCCCATCTTTGTTCTATTAAAGCCTTCAATTGACTGGACGAGGCTCACCCACATTATAGAGGGCAAACCGTTTTATTCAAAGTCTATCAATTTAAATGTTAATCTCATCCAAAAACCACTTTCAAAGAAACATCCTGAATAATGTTTGACCAAATATCTGGGCACCGTGGCCCAGCCAAGTTGACACATAAAATTAACCATCACGGGGCTTCCCTGGTGGCGCAGTGGTTGAGAGTCCGCCTGCCGGTGCAGGGGACACGGGTTCGTGCCCCGGTCCGGGAAGATCCCACATGCCACGGAGCAGCTAGGCCCGTGAGCCACGGCCTCTGAGCCTGTGTGTCCGGAGCCTGTGCTCTGCAACGGGAAAGGCCACAACAGTGAGAGGCCCGCATACCGCAAAAGGAAAAAAAAAAAAAAAAAATTAACCATCACAACCATTTCTATGGGCTAAACTAAGTCCTCCCAAAAAGATACATTGAAGTAGAGAAGTTATTCTAGTAACTCAGAATGTGATCTTATTTGGATGTAGGGTCATTGCACATGTATTAGTTAAAAAGACGTCATGCTGAAGAGGGGTGGGCTCTTAAACCAATATGACTGGTGTCCTTATAAAAAAGAGGGAGAGACACATAGGGAAAACGGCCATGTGAAGACACAGAAACAGAGGGAGAAGGCCATGTGAAGACAGAGGCAGAGATTGGAGTTATGCTGCCACAAGTTAAGGAATGTCTGAGGTTACGAGAAGCAGAAGAGGCAAGGAAGGATCCCCCAACGCCTTGATTTCAGACTTCCAGCCTCCAGAACTGAGAGAAGATAGATTTCTGTTGTTCTAACCCACCCGGTTTATGGTATTTTGTTATGACAGCCCCAAGAAACCAATACAACCCCATGCTTTGGCGTTTCTCAACAACCCCATCCTTAGGGAGTCTATATTCTTGGAGAGAGGAGGGCAGATAATAATCATGAGACCTACATTAGGATCTTAAGAGTCATAAAAGACTCTTTCAGTGGTAAGTTTGTGCAGGTGAGCCTTTATGCATATGGTGGTCACCTTTTCTGCTCTATCAACCAGGGTTTGCTCTGAAAAGCAGAACCTTTAGAAGATATATATTATCAGGGATTTGTTATAGGGATTTGACCTTTTGCAACTGGCAGAGCTGGATCAACAGTCTGTGTGAGGCTGCTTTTCTGTGTCTGGTACAGGAACCTAAAGTCTGCAGGGTAGGTTGCTGAGAAGGAAAGATGGCTGTGAAGTGTGAGAAGCAAGGATAAACTGAAATCTGCAAGGTGAATGTCATGGCAGAGGTCACACATGGAGGTGATGGCAGACTAGACTCAAGGTTACCAGACTTCCTATTGAGGGTCTTTCCTATTACTCCATCGTATCTTTTACAGAAGCCTAGAATTTATTTTCTTCCAAAGGAAACCGTGAAGGCTTCATCAGATCTTTAGGAACTAAAAAGCATCAACTGCTCAGTGAACTCTAGTTAAAGTGATTCTTTTACAGAAAGACATAGAGCCAAATGCGTTCACTAGTTATTTTAGAATTTGGGGACTGGGGTTGGTCAAAAAATTTCTTCTACTCTATGTTTTCCAAATTTTCTATAATTATCAATTAAAATGAAACATAAGACAATCATTCTTCAGAAGAAAAAAGAAAAATCTTGATGCACCTCTGAACCACGTATCCTTCTCAAGGAGGATCAATGTGCATTTGCTGGCTGGCTGGTCCTGGCTGGCATTCAAAAAAAGTATAAAGCCAGTGGTTTTAGAATTTGAGGAAGTTCTGAATTCCTGGTTTAGAATTACACGTCCTAATTTTGGCCCCGATCTCTACTTCCTTTATCCCCACCACTCAACCTCAGCTTTATGTAAGGATATGGCAGGCTTAGGGCTAGATAATTCCTCGCCTAGGAAGCACAGCAGTCCTTAGATCCAAAATTACGTTGGTTTAGCATTAGGGTAACCATGCTGTTGGCTTCTGAGTCAATCATCTACTGGTACTAGTAAATACATTACTAAGTAATACACTCTATGGTTCCCTACCTTTCCACATCCTTCCCTGACTTAATCAACCCAATTTATTCCTCCAGAACCTGTGTTCTTTCTGATTTGGTCATTCATTGAATCAGTATTTATGAGTTCCTCCCATGTGCCAGATACTGTGACAGGCAATGGGGATGCAAAGATGAAAAAGACATGATCCCGTGCAGCTACTATGTAAAACACTACGGAGGTTTCTTTTAAAAAAAAACTAAAACCAGAACTACCATATGATCTATCAATTGCACTCCTGGGTATATAACTGGAAAATATGAAAACTAATTCAAAAAGATACATGCACCCCAATGCTCACAGCAGCACTATTTACAATAGCCAAGACACGGAAGCAACCCAAGTGCCCATCAACAGACAACTGGATTAAGGAGATGTGGTGTATCTTTACAAGAGAATATTACTCAGCCATAAAAAAAGAATGAAACACTGCCATTTGCAGCAACGTGGATGGACCCGGAGAATACTATGCTTAGTGAAATAAGTCAATATCACTTATATATGAAATCTAAAAAAATAATATAAATGAATGTATATGCAAAACAGAAACAGACTCACAGATATAGAAAACAAACTTGTGATCATCAAAAGAGAAGAGGGAAAGGGGGAAGGGACAAATTAGGGCTATGGCATCAACAGATACAACCTACTATATATAGAAGAGATAAGCAATAAGGATATACTGCATAGCACAGGGAATTATACCCATCATCTTATAATAACCTACAATGGAACATAATCTGCAAAAATACTGGATCACTATGATGTAAACCTGAAACTAACACAATACTGAAATTCAATTGTACTTTGACAAAAAAAAGACATGACTCTGGCCCTTGATGGATTCATAGATTCATTATCAACTACTCTATAACACAGTCTATACTTTAAATAGTAGTAAAGCACAGTGGCTAAGAGTCTAGGCTTGGCAGTCAGAATGTCCGGGTTCAAATCCTGGCTTTACTTCTTACTGGTCATGTGACTTTCATGAATTTTTCTAGACCCATCTGTAAACGACAGACAATGATGATGACAGCAAAAAAACAGCTAACATTTATCATGTCCTTACCGGGTGTTCGGCCCTGGGCTCTTCCATGTGGATTACCTCCTTGAATCCTTACCAAATCCCTAAGAAGCAGTCATTTTTATCATCCCCATTAGACATCAGGTTTAGGAGGTTAACTTACTTACTAGGAAAGGGGAGTGGTGGGAAGGGACTGCTGAGGACCTCTATGTGCTGCACCTGAGTGGCCCTGGGCCCACCTGACTATGCCCACTGCGGCGGCACCCATCTGATCCTCTGAGCTCCGGAAGGCATGCTGAGAGCCGATGCGAACTCCAAAACGTGACGGCCAGGGTGTATAAATTAAACGCGTGCCTCCCGCCTGGGAGAATAACAGGCTCCCTGTGATGACTGCCCTGTGAAAAATGTTAGCCTTCAAAAGGCTTCCTCCCTTCCTATTCTGTTAGCACTCACACAGAGGTCTATTAGCGGTGCTCCCAGCCTGTCAGGGATGCTGGCAAGGCCATGCAAAGGACCCACTCCCCGAGAAGAGCTGGCTGTGTTTTTAGCTCCAGGCTGCTGGCACGTGCCACCTGCCCAGGTACCCAGTCACAGGATTTATTGTGCTCTGGTGTGTTGGCTCCCATAACTGCCCTGGGATCTCACACTGACAGACATATGTTTTGTGGAGAAAAATATAGGCCACTACACAATGGGGAAGAAGAGAGCGAACACAGGGAAGAGGGAGGGGAGGGGAGAGGAGACGAGGGAAGGGGAGGAAGAGCAGATCAGAAGGCAAAGGCTGTAAAAGATTCTACTCCATCCCTGAGCCTTTAAAAGTAGGAACCACTGAGCTAGGGGCTTCCCTGGTGGCGCAGTGGTTGGGGGTCCGCCTGCTGATGCAGGGGACGCGGGTTCGTGCCCCGGTCCGGGAGGATCCCACGTGCCGCGGAGCGCCTGGGCCCGTGAGACATGGCCGCTGAGCCTGCGCGTCCGGAACCTGTGCTCCGCAACGGGAGAGGCCACAACAGTGAGAGGCCCGCGTACCGAAAAAAAAAAAAAAAAAAGTAGGAACCGCTGAGCTGATCTAGAGTTTATGACCCAGAGTTTCGGGGTGGCTATCTCCTCTGCGGTCAAAGGAGGGCAGTGAGCTTGCAGACACAGCTCACTCCTGCAAGGGCTGTGATGGGAGCAAAAGGAAGTTGAGCTGGTAGGGCAGGAAAAAGCCAGAATTCCACACAAGGCTGAGCCCACCCTTTCCCACCTCTGGCTACAGAAACAATTGCTACAGGGCAGTATCTCAGGAAAAGATGCTCCAGGTCCATGGGAGCACTGCTATGCAAGTATGGGCTGCTGGCTGGAGCACGTCTGAGAATCTTTGGGTACCAGTTGGTGATAAGGTAAGTACAGAACTGAGAAAATATGATTAGAAACTTTTAGCGTGATCTAACGCTGTGGAGATATCCCAGTGAATGATTGCTGACTTGTCTCACTGGTTGTGACATAGACCAGTTTGGGTGTTGAACTTGAACTTGTGGGGTGAAAGGCCCATGGCCTGAGCTGTCAATTACTCATGCACAGTCACATAACGTCCTGGGCAGTGGGTTTGACAAGCACTCTTGAGGAGGTTATTAATATATCTCTATGGTCACTAGGTTACTGTGCCCTTATGAGCGTCAGTTTCCCCGTTTGTAAACTGGTGATAAATTACCTATGTCCTAAGGACTTTGGGAAGATGAAATGAGATGTGGTATGTCAAGGGGTTAGCGTGGTAGCTGACAAAGGCTGTGCACTCAGTACAAGTGAGCTCTTGTTACTCAGTCATGGTGAACAGACAGAGCTTTCAATTTGGCTTGGAACAAGGTGTCTCTGCACCACAGATATCCAGGGAAGCGAGCCCAGTCTCGAAGACTTGACCTAGAGCAAGCCAAGGATACCTCCAAGTGCAAGACAGAGGGGCTGGTCACCGGCCAGGGGATGAAGATGGTAAAGCTCATTCCCTTGACCGGGAACAAGCAAATCGATGGTGAACGAAAGCCTCGGGTTCTCTAGTGCTCTAAAAGCCGATAATAAAATTTAAAATCAATGGCGAAGCTGACAGCAAACCGATGGTGGGGCCAGAGACCAGGCACGAAGTGTCTCCATGCTGGGAGCAGGCAGACCGCCTGGGCGCAATCCTGGGAACAGCACGCGGAGCATCCAGGTGAAGGCGTCTGGGTGCCTGGGTTTGGCAGAGATCCGGCCTCCTGGGCTGCCGCCGCCCCATGGATGCAAGAGGCACACGTGGGGAATGAGGCTGTCCGAGAGTAACACCTGGCCCCCCAGTATCGTCCTGTTGTATTCATTCAGCCTTTGGAGGAGTACAGCCAGAGCCTGGGAAATCCGATTTTACAGCATTGATTTCAGCAGCATTAAAAAAAAAAAAAAAAAGGACAATGTTGTCTAGCACATTGTTATGGGCTGAATGTGTGCCTCTCAAATTCATAAGCTGAAACCCCAATCCCTAATGTGATAGTGTTAGGAGCTGGGGGCTTTGGGAGGTAACTGAGTTATGAGGTAGGTCATGAGGGTGGGAGCCTCATGACGGGATTAGGGTCTTATAAAAAGAGGAAGAGACTAGAGCCTTCTCTCTGCCTTGTGAGGACACAGCAGGAAGGTGGCCGTCTGCAAACCATGAAGAGAGCTTTCACCAGGAAGTGCAGCAACCAGCAACTTGATCTTGGACCTCCGACCCTCCCGAACTATGAGAAATAAATGTTTGCCATTTAAGCCACCCAGTCTCTGACATTTTGTTACAGCATCCTGAACCAACCAAGACACACAGACAATCACAGTATTTCTCAGGTGAGGAGCAATATAGATTCATCTACCTGCGCAAGCATTTCTTGACCCCCCTCGATGTTCTAAGGACTAGAGCGAAATAGGACAGTTGAGAAAGTAATGAGTTCAAGACTGGCAGGGGAGAGAGACAGGTTAGCAAACACTTAGCACCCAGGTTACCAGGTACAACAATGGCTTTATGAGGCCAGAGGAGAGTGTAGGGAACACTACCTGGGGGGAAAGGTGGGGTGGGCAGGGAGATGATGCTGAAGAGATGACAATACCTTTCCTGCCTACCCGTTCTAAGGACGTGGTGGGACTCTGGGTGGCTGCTGTCATGATGTGTGATGAAGGGGAAAGCGGGCCAATCAGACTATCTTAGGAATTCTAGTAGTAAGTGTAAGTGCAGGAATAAAACCTATAATGGGCTGAAGAAAGGAAGAGGATAGAAGAGAGGCTCAGAGTGAAGGAGAAAGGCTGAGAGAGAGAGACAGCGAGACACAGAGAGAGACAGAGAAAGGGAGAACAAACGAGCGCGAGGGAGGGAAGGAGGGAGGGAGAGAACGACCTAACTTAATTTTGAAAACTTTAGACCCAGTCCTATAGTTCTGCTGCCCTGTGGCATGGCTATATTTCACTTCTAGCTTTGGAATATGTTTCCGTAAGTTAGAATGGGTAACTTTTACTAGAAGTAGTCTCTATTCTCAACAACCCAAAGAGCCCTAACGGAACTCTAGCAGTGATCTGGGAGAGCAACACTGACACAGAAATACAACTGCACGGGGACTTCCCTGGTGGCGCAGTGGTTAAGAATCCGCCTGCCAATGCAGGGGACACAGGTTCGAGCCCTGGTCCGGGAAGATCCCACATGCCGCGGAGCAACTAAGCCCGTGCGCCACAACTACTGGGCCCACGCGCCACAACTACTTAAGTCTGCACACCTAGAGCCCGCGCACCGCAACGAAGAGTAGCTCTCGCTGGAAGCAACTAGAGAAAGCCCGTGCACGGCAACGAAAACTCAACACGGTGAAAAATAAATAAACAAATTTATTTAAAAAAAAAAGAAATACAACTGCAACGGTCTCAGCCAAACATAAAAAGAGAAATTAAACGCTGCTGCTGACGTCACCCTTCTGCGCATGCGCCCTGGCCTGAGTGCTTGGCGGGAGCCGTGACCCTGCCTGTCCCTCCGTGGGTCAGTGAAGTCCGCTGAGTGTGAGCACCTCACTCAGCTGAGTGCACGCGTTGTGTTCACTATACGTTTTGGAATAAGAAGAAGAGAGGGAAAAGGAGAGAGTATTTAGCAAGCAAAGGAACGAGCACCTTCTTTACTGTGAAGGCTCATCATTTATATGAACTGAGGTGCTTGGTGAATTAAAGCCACATGTGAGTTAAGTGTGTTGATTTCATGACCTAACTTTAGAGTGAAAACACTCAGATTCCGCCTTTGGTTTGAAGAACTGAAGCCAGTAATTAACTCTTAAGTCTTACACTAACAAACAGCTTCCTTTACAAGCTAAGTGTCAACTGAACCTCGATTCATGAAGTCACCAATTAGTCTTCTTGGCTTCATGTTCAGTCCAGAGCCATCAGATTAATAAATATGTTACATCAGCCGTCTCCAGCCTTTTTGGCACCAGAGATGGGTTTCGTGGAAGACAATTTTTCCATGGGTGCGGTGCAGGGGTGGTCAGGCGGTAATGTGAGCGATGCAGAGGGCAGATGAAGCTTCGCTCCCGCAGTGGCCGCTTCCCCCCTGCTGTGCGGCCAGGTTCCTAACAGGCCGTGGACCAGCACCGGTCCATGGCCCAGGGGTTGGGGAACGCTGTGTTACATCATCTCCCTACACTGCCTCTTTGCCAAAGATAAACGGCACAAGAGTAGATTAAAACTAAAACCCAAGACAGGATACCTGTCTGAAATCAGAGGGGTCTTAGAGTTTCCAAATGAATGAGTCCACTGGAATTAACAACTTTTTCTCTAAGCTCTGTAGGGAGAGGGGACAGCCAGATGGCCCAGTGCATCCCTTTGTCCGTTTTAAACTCGCTAAATGAAAACCACGTGAAATGCTGCTTAGTGAGCCAGACGATGTCCAGGATTTAACAGCTGGAAGAGGTGTGAGCTCAGCCTTAGTGTAGACAATCTTCTCCCTAGTGTAAATACTCGGGTTGAGCGCCTGCAGAGGCTTTGCTCAGACAGATGCACACGGCGGCCCCGACCAAGGCTGAGAAAGGACTCAGCCTGTGAGAAAGGACTCTGGAAACTCCGCCCTCCGCAGAGAAAAGCTAGGCAACATACTCGTTTATCTCAAAGTTAAAGATTTAAATCAAGTCTAACTCTGAATTATTCTCCTCTGTGAAATTAACAGTTAAGCAATACATGTTCATTTTCGTGCTAAAGGGGTTCCAGAATATGCCACGTCACAATATGCCATTTTGGCATAAAGGTTACTTTGAGCTGAAGGCAACTGAGAGGTAACAGCTGCAGGAAGAGGATTTCTCCGCGTTCCCCTTATCTGCCTAAAAGCAGGGCAGAGATTTCCCTTTGTGAAGGTGCCTCCCCAGTGCCAAAAAGGGAAGAACAAATGGTCACCAGAGACTAGGAGTTGACACTGAGCTGAGTCGGCATCAACAGACCTTACCAAAATAACTCTCCTAGGGAAAACTAACGGAAGACATTTTGCAGTCACCAGCCCACAATTTATCATCCTTTGAAACCTGAACCTCTTACCTTCGATACAATGGTATATGAGCCCCGAGACTCTAATCACGTTTTTCAGTTTCACCTCTTTTCTGTGAACTCCTGTGCACATAAACATTAATAAAAATTATATGCCTTTTCTCGTGTTAATCTGCCTTTTGTTGGTTTAATTCACAGGCCCCCAGGTATTAAACATAAGAGGGTGGAAGAAAACTTTTTCCTTCCTGACAATGTTGCAGTGCTAACCTCAAAACTTAAGGGATACTTACTTAAAGGGATAAATGTAAAAGGAATCCCTACCCACCAAGGATTGTAAAAGCAAGAATGTACTAAAGAAAATATCAGTATGCTCATAAGAATGACAAACATTTTTAAAGACCAATAAATAACAAATAATGGCATAGATGTGGCACAATGGCACTTTTCAACCTCTTGATGAGCACATACATTTGGTGAAGACTTTTTTGGAAGGCAATTTGGTGGGCTCCATCGAAAATGAAAACATACAAACTTTTGATCTAGCAGTTTTATTTCTAGGAATTTAAGGCATCCTTGCATACATGCACAAAGTCAGTAGGTGGGAATTTTTGTTTCAGCATTGCTTTTAATTGTAACACACTGAAAATCACTCACTATCCAGCAATGGAGAAGTGGCTACAAGGAGTCAGCAGAAAGAAGGAGGTAAACCTCCATCCACATACCAACATGGGAAGATCTCCAGGACAATGAAGGTGTCTAAATAGTAAGTCACTGAAGTAGACAAAGATTTCTTAAATAGGTCACACTGAAGCACAGTCCATTAAAAAGAAAAAGATTGATAAATTGAACTTCATTAAAATTAACAACTTATGTTCATCAAAAATACAATATTAAAAGAACCCACAAGTCCATCAAATGATGAGTGAATCAACAAATGTTTTATATCCGTACAATGGAATATTTTTCAGCAATAAAAAAATGAATGAGGGACTTCCCTGGTGGCACAGTGGTTAAGAATCTGCCTGCCAACGCAGGGGACATGGGTTCTAGCCCTGGTCCGGGAAGGTCCCACATGCTGAGGAGCAACTAAACCCGTGCACCACAACTACTGAGCCTGAGCTCTAGAGCCTGCATGCTGCAACTACTGAAGCCTGTGCGCCTAGAGCCCGTGCTCCGCAACAAGAGAAGCCACTGCAATGAGAAGCCCGCGCACCGCAACGAAGACTAGCCCTTGCTCGCCACAACTAGAGAAAGCCCGCGCGCAGCAACGAAGACCCAACGCAGCCCAAAAAAAAGTTAATTAAAGAAGAAAAGAATGAAATTCTGATACATGCTACAACATGGATGAACCTTGAAAACATATGCTAAGTAAAAGAAGCCTGTCACAAAAGGTCACATATTGTATGATTCCATTTATATGAAATGCCATTTATATTCCATTTATATGAAATGTACAGGCAAATCTATTAAGACAAAATTAGATCAGTGGTTGCTAGGGCCTAGTGGGAGGGACAAAGAGGGAGTAATAGATATGGGATTTCCTCTTGGGGTAGTGAAAATATTCTGGAATTAAATAGTGGTGATGGTTGCAAAACTTTGTGAATACGGTGAAAACCACTGAATTGTATACTTTAAATACATGAATTTTACGGTACATGAATTGTATCTTAATTTTGAAAATTGCCTTAAAATAAACAACATCAAGAGAGTCAAAAGGCAAACCCCAGACTGTGAGAAAATAGTTAAAATATATAAACCTGACAAAGGATTCATATCCCGAATATATAAAGGGCTCATACAAACCAAAAAGAAAAGACAACCCGATTTACAACAATTAGCAAAAGACTTTAACAGGCACTTCCCAAAGTGTTTACAGAAATGGCCAAACCTTATTAAAAGATGTTAAACATCTTTAGTCATCAGGGAAATGCAAACTGTAAGCACAGTGAGATAACACCACCCACAGCCCAGAATGCCAAACAATTAATAGCAAGTGCTGGTAAGGCTGTAAGCAACTGGTGCTCCCATACTCTGCCGGTAGGAATGTAAAGTGGTGCGGTCACTTTGAAAATCTGTTTACGTTATCTTCCAAGGCCAAACATACATCTACCTATGACCCAGCAATTTCTTTCCTAGATATACGCCTATCAGAAATGAGTGCTTATGTCCACTCAGTGACATGCTCAAGAATGTTCACAGCAGATTTATAAGACCCCAATGTAAACAGAATAATTGTCTTTCCACTGGCAATGAATAAACAATGAAATACAGTAGAGTACTACTCAGCAATAAAATTGAAAAAAACTAAGGAGACAAACAACAACATGGATAAACCTCCCAAACAATTAAGTGAAAGCAGTCACTCGCTACAGAGTACATACTAAATCGTTCCATTTATTGGAAGTTTAAGAAAGGGCAAGTTGCTCAATGCTGACAGATGTCAGAAGAGTGGCTACTTTTATAGAAAAGCAGGCATTAGAAAGGGGCATTAGGAAGCCTTCTAAGGTACTGCAGATATTCCATATCTCAATCTGGGTGATGGTCATAGGGTATATACATATGTTAAAAAAAATCATCAAGTTGTATGAAAAGCAAGTGATAAAAAATTTATGTAGATCCTTATCAAAATCGCTCCTGTCTTTTGTTTTTTTTTTTTTGCAGAAAATGACAAACTGATCCTAATATTCATATGGGAAATGAAAGGCGCTCAGAATAGACAAAACACCTTTGAAAAAGAAAAGTAAAGTTGGAGGATGCACACTCACCAATCTCAAAACTTATTACAAAGTTACAGTAATCAAGACAGTTCGGTACTGGCATAAGAAAGACATACAGACCAATGGAATAGAATAGAGGGTCCAAAAATAAACCCTTACATTTACGGTCAATTCATTTTTAACAAAGGTGCCAAGATAATCACAGGGGAAAAGAAAAGTCTCAATAACAAATAGTATTGGGACAACTAGATAACTGCATGAGAAAGAATGGAGTTGGACTTTTTCATTACAATATACACAAAAATTGACCATGAAGGGATTACAGACCTAAATGTAAGAGCCAAAGCTACAAAACTCTTAGAAGAAAGTTTTGGAGGAAACCTTCATGACCTAGCCTTAGGCAAAGCCTCCTAAGATATGACAGCAAAAGCATAAATGACAAAAGAAAAAAGATGAAGTGAACTCCACCAAAATTAAGAACTTTTGTGCTTCAAAGGACACTACCAAGTAAATAAAAAGGTAATTCACAAAATTGAAGAAAATATTTGCTATCTAATAAGAGACTTGAATCCCGAATATGTAAGGAATCCTTACAACTCAATAATAAAAAGACAACCCAGTGTAAAAATGGACAAAGGATCCAAAGAAAATAGGTAAATGGCTAATAAGCACATGAAAGGAAGCGCAATATCACTGACCATTAGGAAAATGCAAATCTAAACCACAATGAGATACCACTTCACACCCCTTAAGATGACTATAATCAAAAAGATAGACAGTAACAAATGTTGACTAGGATGTGGAATATCCTCATAAGATTTTTCTTTAAAAAAAGGATGGTACATGATTATATTTCAAGAAGCCTGTTAAAATACATAAAAGTATGATTTTACATACATATAAACAACCCATCTATAAATATGTAGCTAGATATGCATGAATTTGGGTATATATTCCTAGAAGAAAGCTTGGGAAGATACATCCAGAGCTCTTAAGTTGTTTCTTCCGGGAGTGAAGGGGTCTTCGGCCATGCTGGTCTGTTTGCTTCTGCACTGTTTCATTATTATTCAGTAAGGATGTTATCCCGTATTACTTGTATAATAAAACAAAGTTTTGGTGTAAAAACTTGCCAACAGGCAGTGTACAAGGAATTGTCTGCAGGTGGCATGGATATCCAGAGGAGGGAGTCATCATCACGGTGTGACAAAATGAAGGCAGAAAGTTCGTGGAAAGGTTCTCTGATTTGGAGCTGGGAGTTTGGATGTGACGTGCCTGGGCAAGGAGATGATGTGGAAATTCTGAGTATGGCATTATGCCAAGTCCAGTATTGCCTAGGTTTCAGTTCTTAAAAGTATATTCATTAAGGAACACGTATTTATGTTGAATCTATTCCTTTGAGAAAACTACAGTCAGACGTCAGTATCAGAGAAGATTTATTTTACAAAGAAAAAAAGAAGGAAGGAAAAAAAGGAAGCAAGGAGGAAAGGTGGGAAAGGAAGGAAGGGAGGAGGAGGGAGGGAGGGAGGGAGAGAAAAAAAACAAAGCCAAAAGGTGAAACCCCAGTGCCATTTTAAGCAACCAGACCTGTTAAGAAGCAAAGTGCTGAAAGTTCTCGAATACCCTGGATTCTATGCAATTCAGTTCTTTCCCCTGAGAGAAAGCCTCAGAGCAGCCTTAATAGTACAGCTGAACCTTGAACAAGGAGAGAGTTAGGGGCGCTGGCCTTTCACAGTCGAAAATCCAAGTATAATTTACAGTCAACCTTCCATAACAGTGCCTCATCTGTGGATTGAACCGACCGCAGACCATGTACTACTGTAGTATTTACTATTGAAAAAAATTCACAAGTAAGCGGACCATGTTGTTCAAGGGTCAACTGTATTGTCTTTTCCTTGATAATTCTGCTCTCTGCCTCACTGTTCAGTCAGACTTCACCATCAGATAAAAGCATCTTTCAGAACATTCTGCAGCCTGGAACTGTGGCGTCCTCTACAAAGAGCTGCTGGATAAAGATGGTAGCACATGTTTGACTTCACGATCTGGGTCATCCTTAGCTTGATCTTTGGGGTGCTTCAGGGTAAAGTTTCTAGTTAGCCTGGCCTTCCAACAGCTCATGAAAAGTCCAGCTTTGCCTCCAAAGTGTGTGCAGGCAGGAAAAGAGCTGACCAAGGCGGCTGCGCATATACACTTGGCCAAACTGTAGAAGGTATAACTCAAGTCATAAGAATTCCTGTCTGTGGTTACTGGCAATTTTTGATCACTTTATTTGTCCTGGGGCAGGAGTGAAATGCAATTACAAATTCACAGAGCACTTGTGTAGAGGAATAGGATTGTGATTATCCCCTCAAGTACCCTGTTTTAAAGCGGGAAAACAATGATAAAAAGAGAGTAAGGCCAGAAGGACCTTCAGGATGGCAGAGGAATAAGACGTGGAGATCACCTTCCTGCCCACAAATACATCAAAACCACATCTACATGTGGAACAACTCCTACAGAACACCTACTGAACACTGTCAGAAGACCTCAGACTTCCCAAAAGGGTCTTGGTGCTCTGGCCGGGTGTCAGGCCAGAGCCTCGGAGGTGGGAGAGCTGAGTTCAGCACACTGGACCATCAGAGACCTCCAGGTCCCACGTAATATCAATCAGCGAGTGCTCTCCCAGAGATCTCCGTCTGAACGCTAAGACCCAGCTCCACTCAACAACCAGCAAACTCTACTGCTGGACACCCCATGCCAAACAACTAGCAAGACAGGAACACAATCCCACCCGTTAGCAGAGAGGCTGCCTAAAATCATACTAAGTTCAAAGATACCCCAAAACACACAACCAGACACGGTCCTGCCCACCAGAAAGACAAGATCCAGCCCCACCCACCAGAACACAGGCACCAGTCCCCTCCATCAGGAAGCCTACACAACCCACTGAACCAACCTTAGCCACTGGGGGCAGACACCAAAAACAACGGGAACTACGAACCTGCAGCCTGCGAAAAGGAGACCCCAAACACAGTAAGTTAAGCAAAATGAGAAGACAGAAATACACAGCAGATGAAGGAGCAAGGTAAAAACCCACCAAACCTAACAAATGAAGAGGAAATAGGCAGTCTACCTGAAAAAGATCTCAGAGTAATGATAGTAAAGATGATCCAAAATCTTGGAAATAGAATGGAGAAAATACAAGAAACGTCTAACAAGGACCTAGAAGAACTAAAGAGCAAACAAACAATAATGAACAACACAATAAATGAAATTAACAATCCTCTAGAAGGAATCAATAGCAGAAGAACTGAGGCAGAAGAACGGAAAAGTGACCTGGAAGAAAAAAAAGTGGAAATAACTACCTCAGAGCAGAATAAAGAAAAAAGAATGAAAAGAATTGAGGACAGTGTCAGAGACCTCTGGGACAACATTAAACACACAAACATTCGAATTATAGGGGTCCTAAAAGAAGAAGAGAAAAAGAAAGGGACTGAGAATCTATTTGAAGAGATTATATTTGAAAACTTCCCTAATATGGGAAAGGAAATAGTCAATCAAGTCCAAGAAACGCAGAGAGTCCCATATGGTATAAATCCAAGGACAAACATGCCAAGACACATATTAATCAAACTATCAAAAATTAAATACAAAGAAAAAATATTAAAGGCAGCAAGGGAAAAGCAACAAATAACATACAAGGGAATCCCTATAAGGTTAACAGCTGATCTTTCAGCAGAAACTCTGCAAGCCAGAAGGGAGTGACAGGACCTATTTAAAGTGATGAAAGGGAAAAATCTACAACCAAGATTACTCTACCCAGCAAGGATCTCATTCAGATTGGACAGAGAAATTAAAACCTCTACAGACAAGTAAAAGCTAAGAGAATTCAGCACCACCAAGCCAGCTTTACAACAAATGCTAAAGGAACTTCTCTAGGTAGGAAACACAAGAGAAGGAAAAGACTTACAATAACAAACCCAAAACAATTAAGAAAATGGTAATAGGAACATATATATCGATAATTACCTTAAATGTAAATGGATTAAATGCTCCAACCAAAAGACATAGACTGGCTGAATGGATACAAAAACAAGACCCATATATATGCTGTCCACAAGAGACCCAGTTCAGACCTAGGGACACATACAGACCAAGTGAGGGGATGGAAAAAGATATTCCATGCAAATGGAAACCAAAAGAAAGCTGGAGTAGCAATCCTCATATCAGACAAAATAGACTTTAAAATAAAGACTGTTACAAGAGACAAAGAAGGACACTACATAATGATCAAGGGACCAATCCAAGAAGAAGATATAACAATTGTAAATATTTATGCACCCAACATAGGAGCACCTCAATACATAAGGAAAATGCTAACAGCCATAAAAGGGGAAATTGACAGTAACACAATCACAGTAGGGGACTTTAACACTGCATTTTCACCAATGGACAGATCATCCAAAATGAAAATAAATAATGAAACACAAGCTTTAAATGACACATTAGACCAGACGGACTTAACTGATATTTATAGGATATTCCATCCAAAAACCACAGAATGCACTTTCTTCTCAAGGGCTCATGGGACATTCTCCAGGAGAGATCATATCTTGGGTCACAAATAAAGCTTTGGTAAATTTAAGAAAACTGAAATTGTGTCAAGTATCTTTTCCAACCACAACACTATGAGACTAGATATCAATTATCGGAAAAAAAAAACTGTAAAAATTACAAACACAAGGAGGCTAAACAGTACACTACTAAATAACCAACAGATCACTAAAGAAATCAAAGAGGCAATCAAAAAAAATACCTAGAAACAAATGACAATGAAAAGACAACAGCCCAAAACCTATGGGATGCAGCAGAAGCAGTTCTAAGAGGGAAGTTTATAGCAATACAATCGTACCTCAAAAAACAAGAAACATCTCAAATAAACAACCTAACCTTACACCTAAAGCAATTAGAGAAAGAACAAAAAAAACCCAAAGTTAGCAGAAGGAAAGAAATCATAAAGATCAGATCAGAAATAAATGAAAAAGAAATGAAGGAAACGATAGCAAAGATCAATAAAACTAAAAGCTGGTTCTTTGAGAAGATAAACAAAATTGATAAACCATTAGCCAGACTCATCAAGAAAAAAAGGGAGAAGACTCAAGTCAACAGAATTAGAAAAGAAAAAGGAGAAGTAACAACTGACACTGCAGAAATACAAAAGATCATGAGAGATTACTACAAGCAACGATATGCCAATAAAATGGACAACCTGGAAGAAATGGACAAATTCTTTGAAAAGCACAACCTTCCGAGACTGAACCAGGAAGAAACAGAAAATATAAACACACCAATCACAAGCACTGAAATTGAAACTGGGATTAAAAATCTTCCAACAAACAAAAGCCCAGGACCAGATGGCTTCACAGGCGAATTCTATCAAACATTTAGGGAAGAGCTAACATGTATCCTTCTCAAACGCTTCCAAAATATAGCAGAGGGAGGAACACTCCCAAACTCATTCCACGAGGCCACCATTACCCTGATACCAAAACCAGACAAAGATGTCACAAAAAAAGAAAACTACAGGCCAATCTCACTGATGAACCTAGATGCAAAAATCCTCAACAAAATACTAGCAAACAGAAACCAGCAGCACATTAAAAGGATCGTACACCATGATCAAGTGGGCTTTATCCCAGGAATGCAAGGATTCTTCAATATATGCAAGTGAATCTATGTGATACACCATATTAACAAACTGAAGGATAAAAACCATATGATAATGTCAATAGATGGAGAAAAAGCTTTTGACAAAATTCAACACCGATTTATGATAAAAACTATCCAGAAAGTAGGCACAGAGGGAACCTACCTCAACATAATAAAGGCCATATGTAACAAACCCACAGCCAACGTCATTCTCAATGGTGAAAAACTGAAACCATTTCATCTAAGATCAGGAACAAGACAAGATTGCCCACTCTCACCACTCTTATTCAACATAGTTTTGGAAGTTTTAGCCACAGCAAGCAGAGGAGAAAAAGAAATAAAAGAAATCCAAATCAAAAAAGAAGAAGTAAAACTGTCACTCTTTGCAGATGACATGATACTATACATAGAGAATCCTAAAGATGCTACCAGAAAACTACTAGAGCTAATCAACGAATTCGGTAAAGTAGCAGGATATAAAATTAATGCACAGAAATCTCTTGCATTCCTATACAGTAATGATGAAAAATCTGAAAGAGAAATTAAGGAAACACTCCCATTTACCATTGCAACGAAAAGAATAAAATGCCTAGGTATAAACCTACCCAACGAGACAAAAGACCTGTATGCAGAAAAATGTAAGACACTGATGAAAGAAATTAAAGATGATACAAGCAGATGGAGAGATATACCATGTTCTTGGATTGGAAGATTCAACATTGTGAAAATGACTATATCACCCAAAGCAATCTACAGATTCAGTGCAATCCCTATGAAACTACCAATGGCATTTTTTGCAGAACTAGAACACAAAACTGCACAATTTGTATGGAAACACAAAAGACCTCAAATAGCCAAAGCAATCTTGAGAAAGAAAAACAGAGATCGAGGAATCAGGTTCCCTGACTTGAGACTGTACTACAAATCTACAGTAATCAAGTCAGTATGGTACTGGCACAAAGAGAGAAATATAGATAAATGGAACAGGATAGAAAGCCCAGAGATAAACCCACGCACTTATGGTCACCTTATCTTCGATAAAGGAGGCCAGGCCAGAATATACAAAGGAGAAAAGACAGCCTCTTCAATAAGTGATGCTGGGAAAATGGGACAGCTACATGTGAAAGAACAAAAGTAGAATACTTCCTAACACCATACACAAAAATAAACTCAAAATCGATTAAAGACCCAAAGGTAAGGCCAGACACTCTAAAACTCTTAGAAGAAAACATAGGCAGAACACTCTATGACATGAGTCACAGCAAGATGCTTTTTGACCCACCTCCTACAGAAATGGAAGTAAAAACAAAAATAAACAAATGGGGCGTAATGAAACTTAAAAGCTTTTGCACACCAAAGGAAACCATAAACAAGACGAAAGGACAACCCTCAGAATGGGAGAAAATATTTGCAAACGAAGCAACCAACAAAGGATTAATCTCTAAAATATACAAGCAGCTCATGCAGCTCAATATCAAAAAAACAAACAACCCAATCCAAAAATGGGCAGAAGATCTAAACAGACATTTCTCCAAAGAAGATATACAGATTGCCATGAAACACATGAAAGGATGCTCAACATCACTAATCATTAGAGAAATGCAAATCAAAACTACAATGAGGGCTTCCCTGGTGGTGCAGTGGTTGAGAGTCCACCTGCCGATGCAGGGGACACGGGTTCGTGCCCCGGTCCGGGAAGATCCCACATGCCGCGGAGTGGCTGGTCCCGTGAGCCATGGCCGCTGAGCCTGCGCGTCCGGAGCCTGTGCTCCGCAACGGGAGAGGCCACAACAGTGAGAGGCCGTGTACCACACACACAAAAAAAAACCCAAAAAAACCCCAAAACTACAATGAGGTATCACCTCACACTGGTCAGGATGGCCATCATCAAAAAATCTACAAACAATAAATGCTGGAGAGGGTGTGGAGAAAAGGGAACCCTCTTGCACTGTTGGTGGGAATGTAAATTGATACAGCCACTATGGAGAACAGTATGGAGTTTCCTAAAAATAGAACTACCATACGACCCAGCAATCCCACTAATAGGCATATACCCTGAGAAAACTGTAATTCAAAAAGAGTCATGTACCAAAATGTTCATTGCAGCACTGTTTACAATAGCCAGGACATGGAAGCAACCTAAGTGTCCATCGACAGATGAATGGATAAAGAAGATGTGGCACATATATACAATGGAATATTACTCAGCCATAAAAAAGAAACGAAATTGAGTTATTTTTAGTGAGATGGATGGACCTAGAGTCGGTCATACAGAGTGAAGTAAGTCAGAAAGAGAAAAATAAATACCATATGCTAACACATATATATGGCATCTAAAAAAAAAAAAAAACGGTTCTGAAGAACCTAGGGGCAGGACAGGAATAAAGAGGCAGATGTTGAGGATGGACTTGAGGACACGGGGATGGGGAAGGGTAAGCTGGGACGAAGTGAGAGAGTGGCGTGGACATATATACACTACCAAATGTAAAAGAGATAGCTAGTGGGAAGCAGCCACATAGCACAGGGAGATCATCTCAGTGCTTTGTGACCACCTACAGCGGTGGGATAGGGAGGGAGATGCAAGAGGGAGGGGATATGGAGATATATGTATATGTATAGCTGATTCACTTTGTTATAAAGCAGAAACTAACACACCATTGTAAAGCAATTATACTCCAATAAAGATGTTTAAAAAAAAAAACAAAAAACGGAGAGAGTCAGGCCAGTGGTACCAAAACATTTTTTAAAAACTTGGTCTGCCTCCCAGTATGGACTTGCTGGAGTCACAATATTGCCTAAACTAATTGCCGGGACCCCAAAGTCTGCCAAGCTAGGAATTCAGCCAGTATGACTGTCCATCCCTTTCAGTTTAAAATTAAATTAAATCTTTGGCTGTTTGCCTGAATTAATCATTCAATTTGCAAAAAACCAATCAAACCTATGTTGTAAGTGGTTCCAGCTGTGGGGTGTGTATTTTTTTCAGCAGCAGAGGAAAATTACCTAAGCATTTCATAAACAAAACTGAGAGATGCTTTGGTTTTCTTTGAGAGACGAAGGCATTTCTCACTGGTTGTTGTCCTTGAACCTGCATTATATTTCTTCTTCCTTGGAACCCAGCCGTTGACATTGATGCAGACAACATAAACAGGTCACCTTCGACTGCAAGGACATTTCTGCCAACCGTGAATATACTTTAAGGGCCTTTGATCAAAGGTGAAGAAAACAAGCTAACTACTCAATGTCACACCCACTGCTCGGGTTTTCCCCTGGAGGGTGGCCACAGGCAGCCACGGTCTGTCACTCTAAACATACCTTTATTGCCTCAGGCATCTGATGAGCTCAAATTAAGTCAACCTGATTGCTAAAATTCATTTTTTCACTTCTTGGCTGTTGTCACTTTCCCCTTCCATGTAAATTAATACAAAAGAAATTCCAGCTCACATTCTTTTCAAGTTGTTAATATGAGATACGTCTCAACTTTTATGACTGAAGTTCTTCCCATCATATCTGTATGAATAATGCTACAACTTAAAATGAATATTGGGAGTTATTTGAGTGAGAAATGCTATCCTTCATAAATATAGCCTGAACAAGATTGTTAAACCATCAGTTAATCTTTATATTCAAGGCAAATGAAAGGAAAAGACTTGCCAATAAATTATTTTCTCCATCGCCAGAAGCAAAGTGTGTACAATAAAGCACATATTCCCCAAATGGCAAGAATAAATCTATTTCATTTTTTTTCTTGTATACTGTGCTTATCAACCTAGGGCCTTATTTGACAAGCACTTTATTCTAGCATTATAAACAGTGCAAAGATTAATACAATTCTTCTTGTTCATGATTAATATATTTGGGAAATCAACTAACTGAATCATTTAGGCAAATCATTACAGTATATTCATGGAAAGAACAAATTTTCACCCTCTGAACTGAATTATAAACAGTCTTCACTGTCTTTACCCTAAATAACTACAGGGACTTTTACCTCAAACTTATTCCTAACAAGAGAAGATTGCACAATGAAATGTGTTTCTCTTTTTAATCCCTGAAGGCAGAAGATACAAAATATACATTTGGGATGCTAACAGGACATGGAAAATCTATCAATGAACCCCTGGGAAATAGTACAGGCCTCTGGGCCCAAGACTGCTGGAGTCTTGGGGGTGTGCATGCATGCGTGGGTGTTACGGGTTGACCAATTAATAACTAATGTCTATACTGGGCATACAGCTGAGCTCCCATTTATCACACGTGGGGTCAGGGGCTAGGTTTGACTTCAGATCTTTAGTAGTTGTGAAGGAAGGATTTGTTAAGCAAATTATCAGTATAAAAAAGGAAACCAGAATACCTGCATCGAAGAACAAGCTGGAGCCTGGGCCCATTAAGCCAGCAACATGCCAAATATAGACCTTGAACTTCTAGGTCGGAGCTGTGGGCCACAGGCATAGGAATAGCAAACATTTGTACAGCACTTTACAGTTGCAAAGAGCTTCCTCCTAAGGAATCTTACTGGATTTAGATCCCCATGTCAACCTCGGGAAAAAAGTTTTTTTTTGCGGTACGCGGGCCTCTTACTGCCGTGGCCTCTCCCGTTGCGGAGCACAGGCTCCGGACGTACAGGCTCAGCGGCCATAGGCTCACGGGCCCAGCCGCTCTGCGGCATGTGGGATCTTCCCGGACCAGGGCATGAACCCGTGTCCCCTGCATCGGCAGGCGGACTCTCAACCACTGCGCCACCAGGGAAACCCAAGGGAAAAAAGATTTTAAAATAAGAATTATATTTACTTTACAGATGAGGAAACAACCAATACACAATGGACCTAAGATGGGAACCCACATCTTTGAACCCCAAGTCTACTCTACCAGATTTTGTTCCTAAACAGTCAACAGCAGGTCAGCCATCCTCTCTGAGTGTGTCTCCATTTGTAAAACGGGAATAAAAGCATCTTATAACAGGGTTGTCATGGAGATCTGATGAGATAAGTTATAGGTATCAGTTAAGATGCTTTGGGCTGTAAAGTCAAAGACAAATCCAATTTACCATGGCTTTAAAATAAAGCAATTTATTGGACCTGCAAAGTCCACAGTGGGGGGGGATTTCAGGATTGAACCGATCTAGATGTAGGTGGGGAGACAGGGCAGGGCTTCGTTTCTCAGGGATTCTCTTGGCTCTGCCTTCCTCTGGGTGTTGGCCTCGTGCCCAGGCTGGCTGCCTTCACTGTAGAGAGATGACACCGTGCAGGTCCTGGGCTTCCTGGTTTCTCTTCCACGTGTGGAGAACAAGATGGCTTCCTTTTTCCTACCCATCCTGCTGGGTCTTGAGCTTCAGTCTGATTGGATGACCAGCCCCACCCCTACAAGTAACTGGCGTGGAACGTGGCAAGGAATGTGGCTGCTACACCCTGTGAGAGCAGAGGAGCAGATGCTCTGGAGGCAGCCAGAACGGCAACCAAAGTATGTGGAAAACACAGTACAGGCGTGAAGCACAGCACCGAGCCCTTTGAAAGCACTCAGGAATCCCGGCATTCGATGTTCTCTTGTGTCATCCTTTTCCATGCGTAAAGGGGGTTCTTTGGTCAGCACCACTCAGGAGCTTCCTTCAGTTACTAAACATTGATTATCACAGCAGGTAACATTTTCTGAGCACTTACTGTATGCCTGGCACTGCACTAAGCACTTTGTCTTTATTACATCAATTAATCCCTGCTTTGGCCACGGAGGTAGGAAACATCGTAGTTCCTATTTTGCAGATGAGGAAGCCAAGGTACAGAGAAGCCAACTAATTGCCCAACATCACACAGTCAGTCAACTGCTGCTATAGCCCATGATCTTCTGACTTTGAGAACTCATTCCTAAATAAAGCACAATCTGGTCTTTTGAAAGAGCAGTAAAATGGTATTCCTCTAAAAGGATTTTATAATTCATACTTTTTATTTTCCCCCCTTGGCCAGTTTAGACTATTACACCGTGTCACCCCATGTCATATCATTAGTGTTGTACTTCCAAATGATCTATTCCGGGTGGACACAGTCTTGAGAATTACATCAAATAATAATAGTTGGGGGGGGAGGGGGAGGTGGTGGAGGAGAAAGTGGTTACCTGCTGATGAGATGAGTTTGGAAGACACCACATACCTCTAAAGCAGTTAGGCCTTGTCATCTGACCTCTGGTTACCCAAACTCAGAGGCTGTGTAGATATGAAGAGGGAAGGCTCCCATGTCGAGGCTGGACTTGACCTTTGGCTATTTCCCACCCCTTCTCTTCCCTCATCGGCTATACTCCCCTCCTTTACTGCCTTCATGTCTCTGCTCAAAACAACCGCTCATCAAGGAGGGAAGTCCTATCTCCTCTCTGTATAAGATAGTACTGCCTTCCATCCCCTATACTCCATTAGTCTTCTGTGGGGGGTTTTGGGGGGTTTTGGGTACAGGATTTAACACCATCTACCATATTACCTATCTTTGTTGATTGACTGATTATCTCTGTGTTCCCTCACTAGGATGCAAACACTTTGGCAGAAGGACTTAGGTCTTTTGTTCACTGCTATGTCTCCAGCACCTAGAACAGTGCCTGGCATAGGCTCTGTGCTTAATAATGTAGATCAAATGAATAAATAAGTATATACTATAGTATCCTGCTTCTTAGCGATTCACAATGCCCAGATACCACAGGCTCTGAGAATCTTGCTTAAGTTGTTTAAAATCAGTATTGCCCAAATATGACAGCTTAAACACTTTTCGTTAAAAAAAACCAAAAGACACAAAACAAAACAAAAACCCACTAACATTCTGAAGAACTAAAGTTTGCTGGAAATCACTTTGGGAAACACTGAACTATTATCTTCCCATCTTATAGGCAAAGAAACTGAGCCTCTGAGGAGTCCAAGGGCACATCCAGGCCACACAGTGAGCTACTGACCCTCAGGACCAAGCGTGGCCCTCCATCCTCTGCCCTGGATACACGGGCTTCATCACCTCCCTGTGCTGTATTGATTGAGGATCTTTGGGGCTAATTTTACCAGACACAACAATCAATAAAACCATCAATGAGTATTAATGGGCCATCCATTCTGTGCCTAGCCATCGGCACCTGCATTATGACACTGAAAGCTCGATGACACTTTTACAGGAGATACAATTTTTCAAGAGCTGCTGATTGATTCCTTGAAGACTCACATTCACCAGTAGATACATTTTCCCAGACAGTCTTGGCTTCATTGATCTTTGTTGTGTGCCAATCCTGTTCTTGCCATTTTATTATTATTATTTTTTATACTTCACTTCCTGCTTTCACTTCCTTAGGTTTTTTGTTTGTTTGTTTTGAGTTGTATCACGGTTACTGACCCAATGGGACACAGCCCTCTTTGTGGGCCAAAGAAGATGCTCTACAGCCTCTATGGGAAAAAAATTAAGTTGCTGTGTGGAGAGGGTTGGTGAGAACGTCAGGCGATGTGGGACCCTCACAGCCCAGTCACTGGGTCTTCTTTGGAAGGGAGTCACCTCCCTGACACTATTTTCTCACCACCTCCTCGCCCCAACTGGCCTGTGTCCCCTCTCCTCCTCTGAAGCTGCTCTTGTCAAGGACACAGTGTCCTCCTTGACACCCAACCCCTCCTCAGGCAAAATCTTACTAGGCAGTCTGGAAGCTTCAGACACAACTGGCCACTCTCTCCTCTTGGACACACATGCTATTCTTCACACCCACAAAACCATGCTGCCTGGGATTTCCTTCTCCTGTACTGACTGTCCCTCCTCAAGTTCCCGTGGCTAGCCCCTACCCCCTCTATATTCTCATTTCTAAACTGGGGAGTCCCTAAGGCTTGCTCCAGACACTTTCCTTTCCTCAATCCATAGCCTTTCTCCAGATAATATTACCTGGACCAATGGCTCTAAATAGCACCCCTCCCAACCCCATGGCTCTACCACTACTGCCACCAAAAAAAAAAGGAAGAAAGAAAAGAAAAGTCTCCAGGATTATACAACCAAATGGTGACTTGCCTTTTATTAGTTATGTGACCTTGAACACGTATTTAACCTGTCTGTGCTGCAGTTTCCTTGAAATTTGAAAAGGAGCGAGAAGCACTGATTTCATAGGCCTCTAGTGAGGATGAAATGACTTTAACACAGTGAACCCCCCAGATCCATGGGTTCTGCATTCACAGATTCAACCAAGGGTGGATGGAAAATACTTGAAAAGAAAATTCCCGGCAGTTCCAAAAAGCAAAACTTGAATTCGCCACGCACAGGAAATTATTTAGATATCATTTACATGGTATTTGGTATTGTTAGTAATTTAGAGATGATTTAAAGGGAGGATGTGCATAGGTTATATGCAAAGGCTACACCTTATTATATAAAGGACTTGAGCATCTGTGGATTTCGGTACCCGTGGGGCTCCTGGAACCAATCGCCCACAGACACCGAGGGACGACTGCATATGGAAAGCGCCTACACTGTAAGCGTAAAGCAAGGGTCGCCAATTGTAGTCACTTCAGAGTATCTAACAGATATGCACAAAATAGAATTAAAGATTTCCCCACCCCACATCCCCCTCCAGAGTCTTTTCTCCATTATCTTAAAATCAACCAACTGAAAATCTAAGATGATTCAAAAGGTTCAAAAGCCACCACTTGTGAATAAAGTGCTCAGGGGGGATGGGGAGAGCATTTGCCCTTCACCCCCATTCCCGACCCCAGTGCATCCAGCAGGGTTCCTGCCCCTCCCAGGGCTCCAGTGGGGGACCAGGCAGAGATGCCCACAGCTCACTGAATCTACACCTCCAGTTCCCCTGACTCAGAAAAGCCAAACTCCCCACACCCCTCAGATGTTCCCCACTGAGCTGGTCCAGCCCTTTGCCAACTACAGCCTAGCTCTCCACCTCTGAAGGATTTTTTGTTTGTTTGTTTTGCTTTTTAACCCAGCCCCTGGAACAAGGGAAACTTGAGGTTCCATGTCACAAAAACACGCTTGTCCTCTTCAAAGAAGGAGAGGGATAAAATAGCATATTCTTTGGGGATAGGCCAATAGGAAAATAGGTAGGTTGATTTCTCGGTTAATTTTCAGATTTTCTTGCCAAGAAAGAAGATTCAATGATTAAGGCCTCAAGAAGAAAGCCGGTTTGAGGAGGATGGATCAGGCAGGGCTCTTGGAGGCCTTGGATGTCCTTGTGGGCATAGAACTCACTTGCCACCTCCCACGGTGGAGAAGAAAAGTCTAGAGGGTGTGGCCAGGACAGCGGGCTCTGAGAGCAGTCTCCGTCCGCCAGGACTTGAAGACCCTAAAGCCCTCTCTGGGAGAGCAGAAGCAGAGTCTAAAAGCCTGTGAGAGCCACCAGTTACATATGACATGTTTCCTTCTTAAGCACTCCTGGCTGGCGAGGTTCAAGTGTGTCTGAATGGACTGGATGGGGTTACAGCCAAGTGGACCCATGCTCCCCTGCCTTTCACCCCCCAGGACAGCCCCAGGCAGACCTCCGGCAGTGGCCGCAGTTTGTTCTCCACCCTCACACTGCAGCCTCCCACTCTGATCTCCACGCCTTCCATGGTCCCCTCAACCTCTCAGAGTCTCCCTTCCCAGCACCCCTGCAGAGCCTGTTCTCCCAGACGGTGACACAGCTCTGGAAGTTCCTGACTACGATCACGCCCCTTCCGACATGCACTGAGATGTCTATTGGAGATCACAGCGAAGGGGTCACCGTGCTAAGTGTCGTAGGCTGGCATTTCTGCACACACTTTTCATACTCTTTAAGGTGCTCAGATCTGGAGCTCTGCTTTCCAAGCCCAGATTCCAGCTCTGCACACTGGAATCACCCGGAGAGTTTTAAGAAGTCCTGCTGCGATTTAACTAGTCCGAGGCGAGGCCAAGGCACTGGGACTGTAAAGAGATTCCAGGTGATTCTGACGAGCAGGAAAGTGTGAACCCCTGCTGTAGAGCTGGGATTGACGAGCAGCTTCAATGTAAGGCGAGCACACCAAGAGACAGGAATTCCAGGGGCACTTCGGAGGGCCCTCTCCCAGCCCGGGTGAACGGCGAGGTCAGGGTCAAGGAAGGCAACCTCTGGACGTTTTTTAAGGATGAATAGGAATAGGTCGAGTAACCCAGAAGAGAAAAGGGCTGGGGAGGGGTGGGGTGAGGACTTCAGAAGAAGGAAGAAGGAAAAAAAGTGGGAGGGAGTTGAGAGGTTTGGAAATGACACTGGAATATTAAATTTCAGAGGTTCTTTCTGGTGAGCTAAAGAGGTGATTAGAGACGAAAGCATGTAGGACCTTGTAGGATTTTAATATGAAGGCAATAGAACTGTAGGTGGGTGGAGCGAGATGTGAATTTAGAGAGCCATCTCAGGGGGCTGTGTGAAGGATGGACTGACAGGTGGGTAGGGAGCCGGGCTATGGAGGATCTACTAACGTATTTATTAATAAATCCTCTGTTACCTTGATCTCCTCTGCCAATACCCAACAACAAGAAGAACAGGTGTCATTTACCCAGGTCATTGCCTGGGATACAGACAGAGCTAATTGCTTGACATGCACCATCTTTCCAAAAAAAAAAATCCTCACACCGTCCCTGTGAGGTTGTTATTATTATCCCCATTTTACAGATGAACAACCCAAGTTAAATAACTCCCCTGAGCATCTCACAGCTAGTTAAGTGGCGGAGCCAGGACACCGACTCAGCAGAGACAGCATCCCTGGCCGTGAAGTGTCTGCCCCTCCCTGCTTCTGACTACATCCTCGGGATTGCTAGCATCACTAATCGCTCATTAGCTTGCATTTTAATGGGGGCCTTCTGGTACCTTAAAGTAAAGCAATCACTTTTCCTAATTGATCCAGATGTCTGATGCCTTAATGGCACAATCTAAGGGTATAAAACCAACTTCCTCCTTGTAAATCATTTTGACCTGCTCAGCAAATGCAGAGGCTTCTAGTCACAGACACATGCCTCACTTCTGAACTGAAGGCAGATCACCAGGTGAGGACGGAAGGCCTCAAGCTGGTTTCCTGCAACTGCTGGTCACAGGAGAGGGAGTTATTAAAAATGCAGATTCCCTAGGCTCCACCAGGCTCCAGGATCCCTAGCTGCGACGTCTGGAATCCACACTGTATAAGCTCCCCCTAACCATCAGCCTGGAGCAGGCAGCTGGCTCAGTCCCTGCTTCTGCAGGAGGGGGACTCCTGAAATAACTGTTGCTACGTGTCCTTCTGCACAGCATATGAAAGGGAAAGGGTCCTGTGTGCACAGGTCTGAAGTACGAGATCTCTCGCAGAACTGCAGGTCTTGGCATAAAGCCTTCCTGTCTCCCAAGTCAGCTACTGTTCATCAGCTCAAGTAACCAGTGGCGGCCCAGGGAGAAGTGATGGGAGAAAGCAAAGCTGCTGATGAAGAACTAAGAGGACGAATAACCAACAAAGTTCTACTCTATAGCACAGAGAACTATATTCAATATCCTACGATAAACCATAATGGAAAAGAATATGAAAAAAAAGAATGTGTATATATACATAACTGAATCACTTTGCTGTACAGCAGAAATTGACACAGCATTGTAAATCAACTATACTTCAATAAAAAAATATTAGAACTGAACAAAAAAAAAAGAACTAAGGATGGGGGAAGGTAACAGCCAGGTGGGCTTTTAATTGATAGGTGATCCTTTCTCCTTCCACCAAAATGCTCTCTACAGCTCGAGTCCTGCCTCATTTCCTTGCTCAAGTGCCCACATGCAAAAATCTGTATCTACGTACATCCCGGGATGCTCTTTACTGGTAAGTGCATGGTGGGGCAGCTGGGTGACCAGTGAAGCCTCTGAAGGTTATGCTGTAGCAACCTGGTCACTGAAGGATTTGCTTTGAAAACTAGAATAATATAAATCATCTGCCTCAGTGGAAAGTTCTTTCATGTAGAAGCCAACATGGAAATCAGTGCCTGGAACCAACCCACCAAATACCCAGTCAGATGCCCCAGGTGACTGTCTTTAAGAAAACCAGGTGCTTTGAGCCCCAGCCAACTTCTGCAGCTCTAAGTTTGTGTGGAATTTTGCTGGACAAGCTCTTCATTCAGGATTGGAATTTAGTACAGTGAGGATGAAACAGTTTCTTAAAACTCACTGAGACTGAAGTCCCAAGAATAAGGGCAGAGGTGCAGCTTTGTCCCAGCTACAGGTAGTAACCTGCGCAAACGCACAGGCACTTAGGTGCACTGCTGGGTTCAGACGTCCCATCTTGCCAACCCGCTGCCTTTCCAACTGGCCAGATTCCACAGCTTGCCTCTTTCTGGGAGAGGGCCCAAGGAGTGGTTCATGGATGTTTTTGATCTTAAACCTGAAAAAGTCAATCAAATGTTCAAAGACTAAAACACGTAATTACAACTTCGGTCTACGGTAAGACTCAGGAAAGGGATATGACTCGCTATGATAAGTATTGGGAGAGATTTCTTTTGAGACTTGAGAGAGGGCGTGCTCCCGGGCTCGGGTAGAATAATCACGTGTCTTTTTGGTCCTACGGTCGGCCGTCCTATCCCCAGAGGAAAGAGGATATGCACTTGAGTAGACTCTTTGGTTCAGCATCCAACTGATTTTTCTGCCGATCTGTTGGTATAGACACATCTAGGTGCACAAGCCACGTCCTAAATGTTCTAAAGCAGTTTCCATGGCAATGTCACCTCACTGAGGACCAGGTTCTAATTTACCAGCCCACAGTCCAGGCAAGATTTCCTGCCACCAGGTGGAGACTGACTCAAAATCTATAAACTGGAATATTCTTTGCATGGGCAAGAGGAAGATTATTTGAGTTGGAAAGACCCCTCCAAAGTGAGCTACGCTAGTGATTTCCAAACCTAACTGATGAGAGACACTAATGGGGCGTTTAGAATATACAGATGCCTGCTAGTAGACGATATTAGGGAGTTATTGTTTTGCTGAGTATGATCGTGGTGTTTGAGATGCATAGTGATTTGCTTGAGAATATTCAGGCATAAATAAAAAGAGGGGTTGGTATCTATCAGGCAGGGTCTCCACAGGAAATACAGTAAGTCCCCTACATATGAACGAGTTCTGTTCCGACAGCGTGTTCGTAAATCCAATTTGTTCGTAAATCCAACAATGTTAGCCTAGGCAACCACGTAACACAGTTGGCTATGTGGTACTGTACCGTAATAGGTTTATAATACTTTTCACACAAATAATACATAAAAAACAAACACAAAAAATAAAGAAAACATTTTTAATCTTACACTACAGTACCTTGAAAATTATCGTAGTACAGTACAACAGCTGGCATACTCGTGTTGGCATCGAGTGAACAGTCAAGAAAAGTTTCTGATTGGAGGAGGGAGAGGAGGTGGGAGATGGTAGAGCTGAAGGGTCGTCAGCAATAGGAGACAGAGGGCGAGCTGCAATTTCACTCACGCCTGATGCTGATGGAACGCATGTTCACATCTTTGAAAATGTGCAACTTGAAGGTTCGTATATAGGGGACTTACTGTAGTGGCACATGCAAGGAAGGTCATTGGGGAGCATTTACTGTTGATAAGGATGTGGGCAAGGTCTAGGGAAATCACTAAGGGATGGAGCAAGCAATGATAGGAAAACTTCCTGGCTTGAAGGGGCAAAGGACAGGAATGCTTAAGGACCTGTAGACAGAGGTGCGGGGTAAGAGAATGCTGGCTGCCATGCGCTGTAACTGGAGGAGAGGAACACAGTCATTGTCAACCTGCCAGGAGGCAGCCAGGAAAATGCACAGGCCAATCTTGCTCTCCTCTGACTTTCTTGTCCCTGCTAGAACATACTGGGAGCCAAAGGGCAAGGGAACCTTGTGAACACAGCTGTTGAATTCACCCTTTCTGAAGCCTGGAGGGGCGAATGGAGCAGATCTTGCATCCGAGAGAGGAAACAAAAACACGAGAAAATGCTGTAGGTGGTGGGGAGTGGCGGGGGGAGGGTCACTGTCCTCCTTACTCTTGACTATTTGGATATTTTCATTACTAAGTTTAAACAACAGATTCCCAAGCATGGCTCCAGATCTATCAAACCAGAGTCCTTAGGGAATGCAGCCCAGGGATCTGTGTTTTTAAAAAAGATCCCCGTGTTTTTCACCTCTCATGGAATCCACAGTCCTCATGAAATCTACAATCAGCCTCGAAATCTGCAACTGACTGTTATCTTTCACCTACAACCACTGAGTTGGAGTGAGCTTGTGAGATGACATTTCCTGGGCTGGCCCCTGGGAGAAGACAGACATTTCTAATTTTTTTTTTTTAAGGTTGTCACCCTTCAGCTAAGAATGTTATTGCTTGTTGAACTTAAGACCACAGATTTCAGAATCACAAGGACTTAGGCTGGGCCCTGTGTGTAAATGTTGCCTGAATGACCTTGAACGAGTCACCTACCTCCTCTGAGCTTGTGGTCCTTGGCTGTAGACTGGGAAATGCCAATATATCCATCCATCATGGTTTACAAGAATGAAAGGAAAAAGCGTTTCCAAAGACACTTGATACACTCTCAAGTATTTATACATATAAATTATGATTATTAATAACAATAATGCCATTGGCCTTGTGGAAGTAGATGCTAGTTGTTCGCCATGGCGTTAACTTCATATAATTAATGGATCTGTCCTGGGTAGCCACAAGCCTTCCTCATTAACCCCTATTGATTTATCATCCATAAAGGTAGGAAAACTCTCTTTGAGCCTATTGATTTTATAGCTTCTATGACCCAATGAAATATGGGTTCCATAAGTTCAGTGTGTCCTGCATCTAGTAGATTTCAGCTGCTAAAACAATCTCTAAGTGCAGCCCCCTAGTTAGAGCAAATTTTCCTGCAGTGGGGCTTCCCTGGTGGCGCAGTGGTTGAGAGTCCGCCTGCCGATGCAGGGGACGCGGGTTCGTGCCCCGGTCCAGGAAGATCCCACATGCCGCGGAGCGGCTGGGCCCGTGAGCCATGGCCGCTGAGCCTGCGCGTCCGGAGCCTGTGCTCTGCAACGGGAGAGGCCCCAACAGTGAGAGGCCCGCGTAACACACACACACACACACAAAATTTTCCTGCAGTGCTCTTGCTTGTACACAGGGGCTATATACAATCCCTTATCTAAAACTCTTGTGCCAGTTGTATGGTAGGATTTTGAATTTTTTGATGTTAGAAATACTATATTACATATATGCCATCTAATATTTAACACCTGTCATCAAAGCCATTAATATTTCTACATAGAAACACGTAAATATTCACACCAAGTGGGCTAAACAGACCATTAATCACCTCATACCAGATGAGGTCAACTCAGGAAGTTTACGTCAGGTTCAAGTCTGGCCCTCAAATGAGTTACCAAAAAGAAAAAAAAAAAGTTCAGTTTCCAGAGTTTTCTGGACTTCGGAAAGTCAGATACAGGACTGCAGACTTGAATTTTACTATTTCACAGGGTGCAGGAGGAGTAGAGTAGGTACCTGCCTACGGTGATAAAACTAGGCATGATCCCAACAGACAGAAGTTCAAGTGCATAAAAAGGAGTTTCCTCTTTAAGAAACTATGCAATTATGCCTGCTGTGTACCAGCATGCCGATGCCGGAACTGATGATGCCGGAACTGATGTTCGAGACCTCAGCTCGTGTAGTGTCATCCCCTGACGGAACACGTTTCCATGACCCCCCAACAGTCAGCTCCTTAGGCCGATACGCAAGGCCTTTGATGATCTGACCCCTGCCCAGCCTTAAGTGTCATCTCCTGACTTGCCTCCGGGAATAAGCCTTATTGGAAGATCCTCCACACTGGACACTTCCAGCCTTTGTCCCAACTCTGCCTGCAATGCCCTTGGCCTCCCGTTTATCCTACTGAAACTATACTTAACCCTCAAGAGTCGTTTCTGCTGTTAACCCTTCCCTGACACCCATACTTGCCTGCACACAGCTGGGTACATGGATCTTAAGTTCTAACCCAGGATGAGGCTGCCCTCCTGTAAAACGAGACTCCACCAGCACAATGATGACACACTTCTGGATCACCAGCGCCTGTCACCATGTACAACATACATGCTCAAAACACATGTATTTGATCGGGCAACCCCATTCCCGGCTGAAAACATTTTAGAAGCTCCAGGATGCTAGGATAAAGGCCTAAATCTTTAACAAGGCCCTACATCATTAGGCCTCTGCCTACCTCTCCTTTTCTAGCTCCCAGAACTTGATCCTCCCATTTGTGGTCCAAATACAATAGCCCTTGTTTGGTTTATGGGGAGTCCCACATTCCCTCCCCCTTTCACCTGGTTAATGCCCCCTACTCCTGCATCTCTCAACGTCAGCATCACTTTCTCATAGAATGATGTTTCTTTGCTTCATAGCTCATGTGGTAGAGACAGCTGGCTGCCCACCCAATATCCTTTCTGCCTTTTTCCTTGGTTCCAGAATTGTGATTTTATTTTGGGGTGACAATGACTCCAACTAAAAGTCTGTATTTTCCAGCCTTTCTGGATGTGTGGCCATGTGACTGGGTTCTGATGGAGGATATGTAAACAGAACTTGGTTGTTTGATACTTCAAGGAAAGCTCTTTAAAGGGTTATGTCTTTTTGTTCTTCATCCTTCCTGGAATGTGAACCTGATGGCTGGAGCTTCTGCAGCCAGCTTGGACCATGAGATTCTATGGTGAGGGTTGTAGACCAGAAGGACAGAAAGGGGCTGTGTCCCTGATGACTATATAGAGACTATGCCCGGCACCTCTGGATTTTATTTATGGGAGAAAAAAACAAACCTGTTAATGTGTTTAAACCACTGTGAATTTTTTTTAAAGGGAAAAATCCTTAGTATCTAACCTTACAGATATTTCCCTATGTAAACCTATAATCAAACATTTATTTCAGGAATTATTTGATTGGTGTCTTTCCCCCACGTTAGATTATAACAGCCTACAGGGTACATGTAAAAGTATGAGATTAGATCACTCCCTAACACCATACACAAAAATAAGCTCAAAATGGATTAAAGACCTAAATGTAAGGCCAGAAACTATCAAACTCTTAGAGGAAAACATAGGCAGAACACTCTATGACATAAATCACAGCAAGATCCTTTCTGACCCACCTCCTAGAGTAATGGAAATAAAAACAAAAATAAACAAATGGGACCTAATGAAACTTCAAAGCTTTTGCACAGCAAAGGAAACCATAAACAAGACCAAAAGACAACCCTCAGAATGGGAGAAAATATTTGCAAATGAAGTAACCGACAAAGGATTAATCTCCAAAATTTACAAGCAGCTCATGCAGCTCAATAAGAAAAAAACAAACAGCCCAATCCAAAAATGGGCAGAAGACCTAAATAGACATTTCTCCAAAGAAGATATACAGATTGCCAACAAACACATGAAAGAATGCTCAACATCATTAATCATTAGAGAAATGCAAATCAAAACTACAATGAGATATCATCTCACACCAGTCAGAATGGCCATCATCAAAAAATCCAGAAACAATAAATGCTGGAGAGGGTGTGGAGAAAAGGGAACACTCTTGCACTGCTGGTGGGAATGTGAATTGGTTCAGCCACTATGGAGAACAGTATGGAGGTTCCTTAAAAAGCTACAAATAGAACTACCATATGACCCAGCAATCCCACTACTGGGCATATACCCTGAGAAAACCGAAATTCAAAAAGAGTCATGTACCAAAATGTTCATTGCAGCTCTATTTACAATAGCCCGGAGATGGAAACAAGCTAAGTGCCCATCATCGGATGAATGGATAAAGAAGATGTGGCACATATATACAATGGAATATTACTCAGCCATAAAAAGAAACGAAATTGAGCTATTTGTAATGAGGTGGATAGACCTAGAGTCTGTCATACAGAGTGAAGTAAGTCAGAAAGAAAAAGACAAATACCGTATGCTAACACATATATATGGAATTTAAGAAAAAAAAAATGTCATGAAGAACCTGGGGGTGGGGCAGGAATAAAGACGCAGACCTCCTAGAGAGCGGACTTGAGGTTATGGGGAGGGGGAAGGGTGAGCTGTGACAGGGCGAGAGAGAGTCATGGACATATACACACTAACAAACGTAGTAAGGTAGATAGCTGGTTGGAAGCAGCCGCATGGCACAGGGATATTGGCTTGGAGCTTTGTGACGGCCTGGAGGGGTGGGATACGGAGGGTGGGAGGGAGGGAGACGCAAGAGGGAAGAGATATGGGAACATATGTATATGTATGACTGATTCACTTTGTTATAAAGCAGAAACTAACACACCATTGTAAAGCAATTATACCCCAATAAAGATGTTTAAAAAATTAAAAAAAAAAATAACAGCCTACAGGGCAGGTGAAATGTGGATTTCTGCTTCCTGCTATATGGCCAGTGTATAGTAGGTACAGAAAAATGAACTGAACAGTCACCCTCTCATTTTATATCAGTTCTAGAAGCTTGCCACCCAGGTCCTTCTTTTTAGATCACCAAGCTTAGCAGTATGCACTGTACATATAAATGATGAATCTTAGATATTTCAGCTAAAGAAAAAGATTCCTACAAATAAAGATTCTTTGGTGGACTCCTCTTGCTTCCCTGGTGTTCAAGAAACTTGCAATGTGTACAGTCCCATTTCTCCATCATCAAGTTCCTCTCTCACCATTATCCTCTCATTCTTTATGCTCCAGCCAGGCTGGACCACCTATAATTTCATAAAGATGCCACGCTCTTTCCTGCCTCCTGGTCTGTGTATATGCTGTTCCTCTACTTGGGACTCATTTTGCTGAGCTAATGTCTACCCATCCATGGGGTCTCTGCTTTGATGTCATCTTCTCCAGGAAGCCTATTAGTTTCCTTTAAACTCAGGTCAAGCCCTTCTTCATGGTGCTCCCAAGGTCTTCCCTCACCTCCCATCACAGCATTTACAACCCTGTATTATTTCCTGTATTCCTTATATTATGGGTTGACTTGTTTCCCCCAAAATATATGTTCAAGTTCTAACCCCTAATACTTGTAAATGGACCTCATTTGGAAATAGGGTCTCTGTAGATACAATCAAGTTAAGAAGAGGTCAGACGAGACTAGGCTTCTTAATCCAATAGGACTGATGTCTCTTTAAGAAGAGGAGGAGACACAGAGACAGACACACACAAAGAAGAATGCCAAGTGAAGACACAGATGCACAGAGGTGAGATGGCCGTGGGACCATGGGGACAGAGACTGGAGTCTCACAGCTGCAAGTCAAGGAGCACGAAGGATTGCTGGAAACAACCCAAAGCTAACTGAGAGGCTCTTGCAGACACGTTGATTGTGGATCTTTGTCTCCAGAACTGTGAGGGTACACATTTCTGTTCTTTTAAACCACCCAGTTTTTGGTACTTTGTTGTGGCGGCCCTAGGAGAGACTTAATACAAAAGGACAATGACCAGACTATTATATTCAAGTAGAACTCTAACCCACAACCTGAAGCAACCAGTCCAGGAAGCCAACCTACCATCACAGGAACTAATCCAGAAGGTTTGACTGTCAGCTGTAGCAACTAGTCCAGGAAGCTAAAAATAACTCGTGTAACAAATGACCCCAAATGACCAGGACCTGATTAATAAGTGGCAGCGTCCCTAATTTGTGCCCCTGCTTCCAACTTAGAAAAACAAACCAGAGAAAGTCAAATACGTACCCTAACCGATCACGTAGGATGCCCCGTTTCTAATGAACCCATCAATAGCTTGCCTATGCCACTAGCCTCCAATCAGGACATGTGTGAAGGCTTCTCTTTTTTCCACTAGAAAGCTGTCCTTCTCCTCTACCCATCTTTGAGTCTCTGCAAGTGATGGGGGCTGACTCCTTTTCTAGATCACACTCTGCTTGTTCCCATTTCAGCAGTCTTTACTAATTTCTACACCTGGGAAATGAATACACCCAGCATCTTCCAGTGAAGGCTTATCCTGGCAGTGCTCTGGTTCCTTCTCTTCCATACCCTTTTCTGACTTCATTTCTGATAGTTTTTTTTTTGTTTGTTTGGGTTTTTTTTTGCGGTACGCGGGCCTCTCACTCTTGTGGCCTCTCCCGTTGCGGAGCACAGGCTCCGGACGCGCAGGCTCAGTGGCCATGGCTCACGGGCCCAGCCGCTCCGCGGCATGTGGGATCTTCCCGGACCGGGGCACGAACCCGCGTCCCCTGCATCGGCAGGCGGACCCCCAACCACTGCGCCACCAGGGAAGCCCCTCTGGTAGTTTTAGATAGGTGCATTTATTTTTAATATACTTTCTGACTAAAACATCTCACTTGCGCCGTCGTACACCAACACCTAGCTTAACGGCTGGTATGCAGCCAGTGCTCAGTGAATAACGTGTTTAATGGAAATGATGGTTCTCTTTGACCTGCCTGGTTCAATGTCACCTGGCTGGAGCCTTGTACTTCACGAGGAACGTGGTTGTACAGAACAGGCATGGCCTCATGGTTATTTAATACCCTAATAAAGGGGCTTTCGCACTACATAAGGTGACGGAGTGGATGGTTTAATCACAGCTGGTCAATATTTATGAGGCCAGAGACCCAGCTGTGCCGTCTGACTTATTTACAAGCTGGTGCTGGAACCCATAAGTCTCCTTGTGAGGTCCACCTGTTCTGAGGTACCCTAAGAGCAGGCCGCCAAAGCAAGCGAGGAAGAACCTGTTCTCATCCCAGCAACTCAAACCATTGATGCCCTCCTGCTGTCTTCCTGGAGGAGGACGCGTTTCCCTTTGAATAAAAAGGTCGGCCATCAAAACAGAGGAAGAAAAAAAAAAAACCGGAAAAATCAGCCAGGTACCACATTCCCTAGGGCACTGGTTTTGCATCTTAGCTATGCATCAGAATCACCTGGGGGTGCCTGTCAAAATAAAAGGACCTGGAGCCTCACACACCCCTACCGAGTACAATCCTTGGAAATGGGATTGGCCCTTTGGGCTTTTAACCCCCCCTAGGGGGGTGTTAAAAGGGGGCCTGGAACCAGTCTGCAGGTTAGCAGACTGAGACTGAGAACCTTCGCTCCTAAGGGCCTTGGAATCCTGAGCAAAAATGCCACATGCGTGTGTGGACATCCTGACCACTCGTGGGGATTCGGATCTTGAAATGAGGTGTCGCGGGTCTATCCGAGAGGCAGCATCGGGTAGTGAAAGGGTGCAGGCTTCCGTGTCTAAGAGCTGCCCTGCCTGGCCCTGCAGCTTCCCAGCTGTGCGGCTTCCGGTTTGTCACGTGCAGTCTCTGAGCCTGTATCCTTACGGGGAAGATGAAGATAATAAAGATGAAGGTTATCTGGAGGATTAATGAACTCAACAGAACCACCACCAAAACACCTAGCAAGCTCCTACCTGTTCTGGGCAATTTGATGGAAAGCAGAGATAAAGTGGTGAATAAGAAGACTCAACCCTTGCCCTCGCAGAGGTTAGGTTTAGTCAAAGGGACAGACGTTAAATAATTCCACAAATGACTTGGCCATTCCATTTGCCATGAACTCCGCGAAGGAAAAGCATAAAATAACACCATAGGGTGACACTGATGAGTGCGGGTGAGCTAGTGGAGGGTCTGTGAAGACTTGACTGAGGATATGACATTGAGATCTGAAGATGAAGAGGGAAACCTGGCCAAAAAGGGGGTCAAGGGCTAAAAGGGGCTTCCCAGGCAGAGGGGGCATAATGTTCAAAAGCCCTAAGGCAGGACTGAACTTGGCACAGTCAGGAAACTAAAAGAGTTTCTAAAAAACTCCTCACAAGTTGTGAAGTACTTCACAAACTTGAAACAGAAAAGGAGCCAGATGTAAATGGGAAAGGCTGAAGAATTTGCTTATTGTTGTAGACAGTTCTGGAAATTCTGGCCAATTCATCTACATCCTTCTCTGAGAACTGGCTTCCTTCAGTCTCAGGAGAAGGAAGATCCTGTGGTCACAGTGGACCTATGCAAGCCCACCGCTGACTAGACCAGGAGTGAACATTGCCTGGCTTCGTGCCATTCAAATATTTCTCTCTCTTTGAACCAAGAAACAGAGATGAGAAAGTTGGAAGTTTAGTTACTTTAACAGCAAATGTTAAGACTCTGTAGACTTTTGTTCTGAGAGGTGCCTGCTTCCCACCTCCTCATAAGTCTGGTGGTCTCATATTGCCTTACAAGCAGCCAATGTTCGCAGGATATCATCATTTGTAACTAAACAATTTCGAGACCCCTCCACCTCCACCCACAGAGCCTGACAAGGAAATGCTTGTGAACTAGGAAATGCTTGGCATTCGCTGTATTAAATCCCCCCAAAGGCTGGGCTTTTCTCCTCCCTATCATTTCCGTTTCTGACTCCCTTGCAGAATGACTTCCTGTGAATGGTTTTGTTCTCGTGGCTCTGGAGGTAATTCACATCAGATGGTGGCTGTTAGGTTTGACAGGATGCTGTGGAACTGTGCACTTGGATTCCTGAAGCTCTGCTGACAGTGTCCTGACCTGCTGGAATGTGCCCCAGGGAACATGGCTTGACACAACTGCCTTCCACACCTTAGCTGATATGAAATGCAACATGCACAGCCAGGTTATAAATCAGCACCAGGACACCACTTCCCTCCTGGTACCCCACCCAGGATGGTGATGTGTTTGCTGACCCCTGGGAAGAAGTGGGGATCTCCTGGGAGGTGGGCAGATGGGATTCAATATATACTGACCAGCTCCTCTGCACCAGACACTGTATTTGGGTTTTTGGGGTTTTTTTTTCAGTTGACTCTACTGTCACCTTGTGAAGTAAATTTTTTTCCCATTTTATAGTAAGGAAACTGAAACTCTGAGAGGTTTAGAAATGTACCCCTTTATAAGCGGGGTAGCTCAAATTACAAGCCACATATGTTCTGTCACCTCTCAGTAGCCCAGGGACTCACCATTTAAATCAAAGCTACAGGGAGGTAAGGTTTGGCCTCGGAATCACTGCAATGACAGGCCAAGGGTCCACATGATAATGGACTTCTGGGGCCATGATGGGAATGAGAAGAGGAATGTTTCTACCCAGACCCTAGAGGAACTTAAGGGCAGACTTCTGCTGTGGATTTTCAGAGGATAGTTAAAAAGAAAAAAAAATCTATATCTTTCTGGCCTTAGAAATCTCAATTCCCCACTTTTCAAGGGTACATTGGTTTCCTTGCATTCCTCTGGAAAGGTAGGGGACAGTCGTACAGTTATCAAGAACCCCAGACTGTTCCCACCTTGCTCCTTCCTAGCTCTGTGACCTTGAGCAAGTTACTCAGCCTCTCTGAGCCTTAATTTCCACCCTTCTGAAAGTGTGGTAATGATGACACCTACTTCAGGAACTTTTTAGGAGGGTTATTACCCTCATTTTGGAAGTGAGGGATATGAGCTCAGAGACATTTGTTCTTTCCACGAACATCTGTTGAGAATGGCGTGATGGAAGGGCCAAGGAGATGCATGTAAAGCAGAGTTGTAATGATTATCAACGGACATCATGCCTTTTAAAATGGTTGAGAAACACTGTCCTGATGAAACCATGTACAAGCTCCCGTGTCCCTGTCCTTTGAAGTACAAGGCTTTTGCTTTAGTCTCCGAGGCCTCCCGGGCTGACTCAAGAGTTAACTATCAGGAAATGTGAAGATGTAGAAACAAAGAATAACTGTTGGGCTGGGAAACTGGTAACAATTTAGACTACAAATCCGCCACATTGCAGAATCACCAAGCTCCCAGTTCCCAGAAAGATATAGAGAAAGGCCTGACCCACATTCCTAAGTTGTTTTTACAGGAAGTTGACCCTCACCAGACGAAAACTGCTGACCACAAGAATACAGACCCTAGACTGGTTGAAACCAGAAGTATGACGATGCTTGAAACTTCACCTTGATGCCAACCAGTCCGAGAATTTTGCACAGCTGATCACGCGCCCTGCAGTGCCCTCCCTCACACTGCCTTTAAAACCCCTTCCCTGAAAGGGACTGGGGAGTTTGGGTCTTCTGAGCATGAGCTGTCCATTCTCCTTGCTTGGTGCCCTGCAATAAACACTGTACTTTCCTTCACTACAAACTGGTGTCAGTAGATCGACTTTACCGCGCATGGGCGAGCAGACTCGGGTTTGGTTCGGGAATGCTAATGATTTAAGATAAAACAGAGAAAGTGGAGAAAAGTCTGGAGCGCTGAGTTTCAGGGACCTCAATGTCTGCCTCCAAGAACCAGGATATACAGATCCTCTCTAGTTCCCGGTCTTTTAGGAGTCTTCTGAGAGCCCGGTTGAAGCCGCTTCATCGCTGGACAACAGGTAGGGATGTACAAGAAACACTAATGGGATTATTTAGAGAGTCAGGGTTCTGGCAGGGAGAAAAAAAACTCAATAGGGGTGAATAGAGAGACTTTTGTGAAAGTACAATTTACAAAGGGAGGTTTAAGACAAGCCAGAAAAGAACAGTGAAGCACATCCCAGCTAACAGCGGAGGGAGGCTACTTCCCTTCACGCATACCCAGGCCTGAACAGGGAGTGCAAGGAGGAATTACATGAACTAACAAGAGCTGTAGCTCCCAGAGAGAGGGCTGATAGGAGATGCGGCCTGGGATAAAGGAACAGAGGCACTGCCCTTGGCTAGGGACAGAGGGAGCTGAGAAGAGGAAGCACCCCAACCTCTCTAGGCTCCCCCACTCCACCATTCTCCTACTGGAGCTTCCCATGGGCTGAACCAAATAGATGGCAATGGAGCCCATTGTAGCAGTCCACGGAGGTCCAGAACAGAGTGGACAAAGTTGCAGAGTACCCAGCACACCTACCTACAAAGAAGGAGGCATTCTTCCCACTGGAGGGAAGAAAAACCCCAAGAAGCCCTTAGCCAGTTGAGAGAGGGAAATGGCTCCACTGACAGGGGTGATCTAGCTAGCGTTCCCTAATGAGCATACATCAAGGTGAGGTTTTGATTTGGAGTCTCTCTGCAAATTTGCCTGTTCAATACCGAAAGGTCAGTTCCAAAAGGCAGACATTAATCAACTCTCCAAATCAATAAAGGGCCAGTGATGGGACTGCCAACTGAAATTCTAAAAGGCAACAGGCATGGAACACTAATCTCCTTGAAGCACATGGAAGGTTACTGAGTGGACACGATGATGTGCTACCCAGGTCTCCCTTCAGGAATGAACAATTTACTCCCACAACTGCTGGTAGCCCAATGCAGGAGTTGCCCAGTCACCTTCCAGATGTGGGTATATCCAGTGACTGATTAATGTAAAGTCCTCCCCCTGCTCACCCCAACTAAGGTCAACTTTGAATGGCCAGCCCATCTCTGGCATGCCCTTTGGGGTTGGCTTAAACCGTCACTGGGATGCACTGTAGCCCAACTTCTCCCTCTGCCCAACCCTGTTTCCTTCTCTTTTCCTCAGGTATTGACACCAAGACCACTCCCTAATAGACATCTGGCACATCCTGCATCTCAGCGCCTACTTTCTGGTACTCAACCTGCCACAGTTGTTAGAAGATCCCTTATTAGCAAGCCTTATAGACAAAACTACAGTCGAGAGTTTACAAGCAGTAATAATAACAGACATCTGTGGTACTTCAGACTCTACCTAACGCTCATATGTTCATTAATCTTCTCAGCAATCTGGAAAGGTTGGCAGATACTTGGAGAATAGCCTTGTCTGTTTTATTATCTCACAAACATAAGAAGCCTGGCGTGAATGGGGATTAGGAAAATCCTCTTGCAGGCAATAATTGTAAGATTTAGGATAATGATTGCTAAGCTATTTCGTGGAACGTGGGCGCTTGATCAGATATTAAAACTCAGATATTAAAATTCAGTTTTTAAAACTGGGAGTCATGTGCAGTTATACATTTTTGGAAAATACTGGCTTAAAATTCTTAACTACAGGACATACCTGAGCCTTTAATATGCTAATGTGCATTGTTAACCTTCAAGAAGAGGTTTCATGTGCCGTGTTTCTCGAACCTATTTGACTGTAAAACACCTATTACTGTGTCTCCAGGCACTAGGGGCCTGTGGAAGATGGTACTGGAGAAGCTAACTTAGATGACAGGTCAATTAGACAGATACATCTTCCACTGCCACTACCCTTTCTACACACTTCTTTCCATTTTTAAGAAAAAGGCAAAGGCACTCCTGGGGAGGCTCTGGGAGTGGCATTAGGAGGAGGTGATGGACAGGAAGACTGTGTTCCTCTGCCCCTCACTGGCAGGGAGAGCCATGGCAGAGACGTGGTATCTCTGAGAGACTGTTCCTGAATGAGGGAGGGGAGGCCTGAGCTCAGCTGGGGGAAGCGGGTGGGCAGGAGGACAGGGGGCTTGAGGGCTGAGGTCTCTGGGGAGAGGAAGATGCAATGTTTGGGGCTTTTTCCAGAGCCAGGTGTTTTTTGTTGCTTTTTTTTTTTCTTCAGAGCCTCTGGCTTTCTGGTCAACCCCGCTGAGGCTGCCAAAGGCACTGATGCTTTCAAAAGAGCAAATGAGAAGGAGAAAAATGAGCCCAGGCAGTTCTGTTCCAGCTGACTGATGTGGCAACTGCTCATCACTACTCTCCAGGGCTTTGGGCTGCTCCAGCTTACAACCCTCTAAAATGGGAAGAATCCCTGGCTGACACTCAGAGGCAGCAGCTCTACTCTCCAGGCTAACTCCATCCCTTTGCCCCTGGAAACATGAAGCCAGAGTTCAAGGACAAGCCTGACTATCTGATACTAGGGAGTAAAACACAAACCAACGCTGAATAATATACCCCTGCCTCATATCTACTTGGTGAATTCTCAATAATTTACATGAATGGAGAGATCACAAATGTGGATCATCCCAAACAGCAGATAACTGCAAAGTCTTATTAGGTGTGGGGTCTATTTGCATTGGAAAATTAGAATCTCTGACGCTGAGGAGTTTGACTTGTGTGAGGCTCAACGGTGTCACGGTTCAGAGAGCTAGCTTGGGAGCCGGCACTGCCACTTCCTAGCTGTCTTCTGGGTCCTTCCAGAAGCACACCCTGAGACAAGGATCTGAATGCAAGTAGTTAATTTGGGAGGTGACCAAGACTACTGCTGGGGAGTAGGGAGTGAAACAGGGAAAGAAAGGTGGCAGATAAAAGCTGTATTACCAATCAATTTCCACTATGGACAACTGAGGCTCTATCCCATTAAGGAATCTGGGAGACTTTGTAAAACATGACTAAGGGCGATCCTACCCATGAGGTAAAGGAAGCTGGGGGTTTAATCCTCTACGTCCTATGTGTAGTAGCTGATGAGGGCTGCCCATGGAAGCATTAACTTCTGGCAGTTCTGACCTGCCCCATGTCGGGGTGGAGAGAAAACTTTCAGATGGAGAGTTGCAGGTACTTGCAGAAGGACATAGCAAGGACTAAGGGCATGTGGACGGGACACCAACCAAACTGGTATTTAGCAATGTGGATTACGCAAGTGAGAAAACTTCCTACGCCTCAGTTCCTTCACTTGCGAAATGACTGACATCCACCATTAGGCTATTGTGTGATGACATGAAATAATGCTGTAGCGTACAAATGGAGCTTTTTAGTGGTCTGTTACCATATAACAAACCACCCCCAAACTTAATGACTTAAAACTACAACGATCATTTATTCTATTCTACAGTTTGTGGGGACAATTCAGATGGATCACAGTTGGGACAGCTTATCTCTGGGGCCTCAGAAGGCTCAATCTGGGAGCTAGGATCTTCTGAAAGCTTGACCAGGGCTCAAGCATCCATTTCCAAGAAGGCTCACACACATGGCTGGCAAGTTGGTGCCGGCTGTAGGTGGAAGCCCTCAGTTCCTCTGCACATGGGTCTTTCCAGAGGACTGCGTGAGTGTCCTCACAACATGGTGGCTGGCTTCCCCCAGAGCAAGCTATCCAAGAGGCCAAGACAGAAGCTGCCCTCCACAGTCACATATTGTCCCTCCTGTGCTATGCTCTTGGTCCCATGGGGCAGCTCTGGTTCATCATGTGAAGGGACTACCCCAGGCTATGGGTACCAGGAAGCAAGGACACGGTGGCGGTGGGGGGGGGCTATCTTGGAGACTGGCCACCAAACAAAGCAACAAGCACATAGTAAGAGCTCAGTCATGTGAGCTACTATTTCCATTCTAAGAACAAAAGAAAACGCCTGGGTAAAGACCTGACTCTGGAGAGGCAGGGAACCAAGAATCAATTTTCCCACCTGGTGCTTGCCCTGCTCGGCTCCGCCCAGCCACTTCTCCCTGGGGGTAAAAGCTTATCCTCTGCCTGATGAAAGGGCTCATCATTAACCTTCCCTGGAGCCAGGCAGGTGGCACTTGGCTGCCAGCAAGCATCTCAGCAGGCAGAGTAAACAGAGGGTGTAGAGATATCCATAACACTATAATTAAGCAAAGAAAGGTGCTAACTACAAATCTGGAGCTCCAAACGTCCTCCAAGGGGTCGTCAGGGCTATGTAGAATCTGTTAATTGGCAATACCTTTGAAAGGAAGGTGTGCCAGAGAGAAGCCGGTGTCATCATAGATCACCTGCAGGCAACCTCGGGCTAACTGTACATCCAAGCTCATTTGTTTTAAGCTGAAAGCTCTGAGCCAAAGAGTCCAGCCTGGTACTGAATTAATGATGAGCACGAACGAGGTTTAGCATCGCTTCCCCCACAGAGAGGCAGGCATTTAATGAATCTTTCACGGCTCGCTCTTGGTGCCCTTTTTTTGTGCCAGAGACTCAGACCACGGAAACTTCGAAAGCAAGTGCGCCTCATCACTGGCATAAGTGCTGTGAGGGATGAGGTGGGGTGGAGGGTGGGACGCCTTCTGAGGGTCTGCCCCGTTCACAACCATCTCCCCTTAGCAGCCACACCCCCTTGGTTCAGCGCTGCTATGGAACACGTGGAAACGCGTGGCCCCTCCCACGCTCTCAGTGATTGGTCTGCCTCTGGGGCTTGACTCTTGGCAATTTTGAAGTGGGACCCAGCGAACGAGAGTCATTCTCTTGGCGTGCCTGGATCTTTAAGGTACACTCCTGGCAGTTGTTAGCAGGGCACCTTTCACAGTGAAGCAGGAGAGAATCTTCTGGAGAGAGAAGGAAAGAATGAAGCAGAGATGCAGAGGCAGGGATGAGAGGTAGAGACAGTCCAGACTTTTAAAGGTCAGTCAGTGCTGGTTCCTTCCTGAGACCCATGTGTGTTTTCACCTCTGAGTTCTCAGAGATACCCCTATACCCTTATAAATTCACATTTTCTGCCTAAACTAGTATGAGCTGGCTTTTCTGTTGCTTTCATAATCAACTAACCAGTTTGAGAAGTTGCGACATCTTGATTTAAAAAAAAATAGTTAACTGTAGTAATAATCACACTCACACACACACACACACACACACACACACACACACACACACACACACACACAATGATTGGGTCGTGGAGCGCTGCACCAGGAAAGAATGTACAGGCCTTGCTCTGAAGGGCTGACCTGGAGCTGGCCCATCTGGTGCCTGGGGGTAGGCAGGTCACACTCCATGAAAGAAATGAGCCAGAAGAGAGGGCCCCTCTGAAGGGACACCGGCTATTCAGCTCTGCGTGATTCGTGGCATCAGGCTTTGTGGGGTCACTGTGGCGGGATTTTTCTGATTTTACAAGAAAAGACGGAAGTTCAGATTTTTATGTAAAATGGATCCATTTAAAACTGTTGCAAATTTTAAACATGTTAAAAACATTCTGAGCGCCAAACAGAACATAGCTGTGGGCGCTGCCCACACTGCAGCCCTCCAGCTTGAGGCCAGTGTTCTGGGCCCCTAGGGCAGATGGAGTTAGACAGTGTGTCCGGTGGCGTGCCTGGGGTCAAGCAGGAGGAGGCGTGGCCTCACCCAGGGAGACTGATGCAGGGTGGTGGCTCTGATCAAGCTGGGGCGGTCCTATGCAGCAACCCAGAAGGGGCTGCTACTCTGAAGGGGATGCCAGGGAGGTTGGACACCAGACATGATAGTCTTCATTGTATCGTCAAGGGTCCCACGTGGCCAAGGCTGTCATAGGTGGAGAAGACTATTGGGAGGGGCGTTTCTGTGAAAATGCCCACCCAGAAAGGCAGTGTGATCAGTGATGGAGAACCTGAACTTGACAGTGGGGTCATGAAGCAGAAAAAGTGATGGTAACAGTAGGGAACCTGGTGAATCAAGGACCATTCCCTGTCCATTCCCTAAAGACAGGGGGAACCTGAGATTCTTATACAAAGTATGGGGATGAGTCCCAGTGATGTCTGATAAGGAATATCTAGCCCACCAGGCAGGTGGGGGACTGAGCCAGTTTTAAGTTGATCAGAGAAACATAAAGAAACGTGACATTTCTTTCTTTTTTTTTTTTTGTGGTACGCAGGCCTCTCACTGTTGTGGCCTCTCCCGTTGCGGAGCACAGGCTCCGGACGCGCAGGCTCAGCGGCCATGGCTCACGGGCCCAGCCGCTCCGCGGCATGTGGGATCTTCCTGGACAGGGGCACGAACCCGTGTCCCCTGCATCGGCAGGCGGACTCTCAACCACTGCGCCACCAGGGAAGCCCAACGTGACATTTCTTAACCTGAGAATTGTGGTACAGATTCATATTGGTTACCCTCGCAACCAGAAGGTCCTGATAAACATACTGCACTCCTGCAATCCCACTCCTGGGCATATATCTGGAGAAAACTCTAATTTGAAAACATACACACACCCCAATGTTCATAGCAGCACTATTTATAATAGCCAAGACATGGAAGCAACCTAAATGTCTATTGATAGGTGAATGGATAAAGATGTGGTACATATATACAATGGAATATTACTCAGCCATAACAAAGAATGAAATAATGCCATTTGCAGCAACATGGATGGACAAAGAAATTATCATACTGAGTGAGGTCAGTCAGACAGAGAAAGACAAATATCATATGATATCACTTATATGTGGAATCTAAAGAAAATGATACAAATGAACTTATTTACAAGACAGAAATAGATTCACAGACATAGAAAACAAACTATGGTTACCAAAGGGGGAAGGTGGGGAGGGATACACTGGGAATGTGGGATTAACAGATATACACTACTATATATAAAACAGGCAAACAACAAGGACCTACTGTATAGCACAGGGAACTATACTCAGTATCTTGTAATAACCTATAATGGAAAAGAATCTGAAAAAGAGCATATATTCACGTATATGTGTATATATATGTACGTATATATTTGTGTGTGTGTATATATGTGTGTGTATGTATATATGTGTGTGTGTATGAAACTGAATCACTTCTGAAAATTAATGATTCTCACCAAAAAAAACACACACAAAAAACCCCCCAAAAAACTGAATCACTTTGCTGTACACTTGAAACTAACATAATATTGTAAATTAAGGATACTTCAATTAAAAGAAAAAGACACTGCACAAAAAGCTTCCCATTGGGGCTGTCCCAGTCAGGGTTCCACTCTAGGTATTTACAACAGAGGCAATTTACTATGAGGACTTGAACCACAGGAGATGGAAGAGGATGAGAAGGCAATCAGGGCTTAGTGAGGCAACCCCAGAGATGAGCCGGAGCAGGAAGCCCTCAGAGGCTGGAGGGACAACAGGCGGAGAGGGACTGATGGGGCCCAGGTACTGGGATCACCCAACGGAAGTTGGAATCACGGCAGGTCTGCTGGTGAGAGCTGAAGCCAGGGAGGGAGCGGAGAGAGATGCAAAAAGATGTCACCAGAGCAGAGAGTAGCGATAAATACCCTGGCTTTCCCTTCCTTCTGCTCTCCATTACCCCACCAGCACCTCCAAATAACTTTCAGGTGGAAATCAGCCAAAACGGGAGCCTGAGAAACACAGTCTTCTGAGTGGCAGCCTCCCTGAGACACAGAATTGAACAGGAAAAGGGTAAGAGGTGCACTGAGACAAATAGTGTGAAGATGGGCAGAAGTACCACAGAACAGAGAACACAGAACATTCCCAAAGCACAGGTGTGCAATGTCCGACTTCTACTTCCAGAGCTCGGTCCTTATCCCTAGCTGTTCCCCAATCTTAACTACCGTTTACAGGTTCTTAGCCAGGAGACGGCCAGACGGCAGTGCTAACGAAGGGAAGGTGAGAAAAGGAGAGCCCCTTATGGCCACTCCAGAATCGTCACTTGGAGATAGGAACTATCTTTGGAGACGTACACTACTGACCTCATTTAAAGTAAGGTTTTTTTCTCCATTTCACAGACAGGCAAATTGAGGACAGTCATGAGTGACACTGAAGCATGCAATCTGGGACACCAAACCACAGAATTTACTCACTGGGAAGATGAGCTCCTTGGATTTCTTGGCAATTTGCTTTCTTCAAGACCTAAACTGATTTCCAAATGCTTTTTATTTTGGCAGTTAGGGGCCTAACCAGTTTATCTAATCTTATCACCCATATTTATATCATGACAAATTTATATGACAAAGGACAAGGCCGTTAGTATCAGAGGTATAATGTATGGCCAGAGGCTGGTTAGAGTTTGTAAAACCAGTCATACAAACAAACATACATCATGCATTCCCTCCTTACTCTCCCCTCCCCACCTCCCCACACTCTCCCACAGAGCCTGCCTGAAACATTAGATGGATAGTGGTTGATGGTTTTAATTACAGGATGTCTTTCATGGCTATTGGCCTCTCTGAGTTCTTAGAGCTGAAGAACACTGATGGTTGTTCGTGTCATCGGTTGTGGTCGGAGTCCCTGGGGAACTGTGATGTATTGGTTTTGTGGCCTTTGCTTCAAATTCCTCCTGTAAACAGAGGTCTGGGTTAATTGCATATGGTGGAGCTGGAAGTGGGATTGGGATTAATTTCAGGCCACTTTATTTCTAACCACTCCCCCGACACGCATCAGCTCTCTTATTTGGGCTGATCCTACTGTTACTTCTAAACTATCATGCCGATCCTTCTTTCTCACTCTTGTCCAGGCCGTTCCTTCAACTTGGCCTCCCCTTCCCATTTTGCTTCAGAAATCTTACTCTTCGAAGCTCAGTCAGCATCCACGTCCTCCATGGAACTTTCTCAAGTGAACCTCATGACACCACAGCACAGATGCAGCTCGCACTTACAGTACACGATCGTCCTCATCATTGACAAGAGATCTTTATTATGTTCAGATTTATATAAAATGCTTAGTGCCAGGCATAGAGGTGTCAAAGTGATATAAACCATAGTCCCTACCTGTCATGTGTTTACAATCTATTCAAGGAAACAGAACATGCACTCATTTATTCTGTAAGCGCTGAGTAGTTACTAAGTGTAGGTATATAGCAAGCAGGCCCTAAGAAGAGATATTCATAAATACACACACATAGACATTAAACATTAAGCAACAGCACAAATGCTGTGACAAGTTAGAGCATCATCCAGCAACACAGTACAGTTGTTAAAAAATGAGGGAGAGGGCTTCCCTGGTGGCGCAGTGGTTGAGAGTCCGCCTGCCGATGCAGGGGACACGGGTTCGTGCCCCGGTCCGGGAAGATCCCACATGCCGCGGAGCGGCTAGGCCAGTGAGCCATGGCCGCTGAGCCTGCGCGTCCGGAGCCTGTGCTCCACAACGGGAAAGGCCACAGCAGTGAGAGGCCCGCGTACCGCAAAAAAAAAAAAAAAAAAAAAAAAGAGGGAGAGCAGCCCACCACTTAGAACTGTGTGACCTTGGGTGAGACCCTTAACTAGGGCTGCAATGGACATTTGGGCAGGTTTTGTCCTATCGTTTACACCTGACCTGGAGGGTGTGTGGGGACTGAAATGGGTCCACGTCCTGCTTACCAAGCTGCGCTCTCTGGCTCTGGGGCTCCAACAGACCACAGGAAGGCAGGCCCTTTTGTAATTCACCTGCGGAGTGAGTGCCATTTTGAAACCTATCCCCCAAGATGAGGCTCCTTTTTCTAATTCACACAAGGTACCATAGAGCCCATGGAGGCCCTCACTTAACCTCTCTGAGCCTCAGTTTCCTTATTTACAAAATGGGGCTAATAGTGCCTACTTCCAAACTTGCTGGGAGGATTAAAGGAGATAACCTATGTGATTTATCCTGAGTCTTTAATTGCGAAGGAAAGAAAGTCAAATTAAACTGCAAAAATATTAAATTAAAAAATGTTTTAAATGTTTGGTATATGTTGCTGGGAAGGACACAGAAGAAGCCTCAGAAAGAGAAGGAAAATTACAGGGTGAGGGTGTTTGACTAGAAATGGGGTTTATCAGTCAGGGTTCAGGAAACTGAACCAGGTATTTCAGGCAGAAAAGAATTGAAAACAGGCATTAGGAGCGTACACTATGAATGGGAGGGCTGGAGGAGCAGATGTCAGGGGGCACAACTGGGCTATAGATTTCAAGGGGATTACCGAGACTGTGCTCTAGGGTTCAGGAAGCCTCGCAAATGCCTCCTTGCTGCCACCACAACTGCCACTCATGCCCCATGAAGCTGAAGACCAGACTCAGGGCATTCACTACGTAAGTAAACAATATAAATGAAAGCACTTTAATGGTGGAAGTCTCTACAGAGGGAAGATACTGTTATCATGAGGCCTCCTTTCCTGGGCAGATCTGTAGGAAATGTCTACCCTTGGGAGGTCATGGGAATTCTCCGACCCCTCAGCTGCCGGAAGCAGCCTTTTACAGGAGGCTCAAGGGTAAGGCAGTGACATGGAGATCACACCTGCATTCTTACCTGAAGCCCTCTCCAGGGAGTGGAAGAATGTCACCTCATCCCCAGCCAGCTTGACCAGGGCTCTCCACACCTTCCTTGGAGTCACCCCAAAGCCTACAGGGCACTAGAGGCAGAGCCAGTGACTAATGAAGGGGACGAAAGCATGACGTGGGAGCCCTGGCTGCTGGTGGGGCAGGAACCAGCAGTGAAGGACAATGTGAAGAGCTCGGGCAGGACAATCAGATTGAATCTAGGTCAAGCCCCTGCTGCACTGTGTTATAGCAGCTTGACCTTAAGCAACTTATTTAAAACCTCAGTGAACTCCGCTGTAAAACGGGGGTGACAGTAACAAAAGCAGCCCCACTGAGGCTGCTGTGAGTCTGCAGTGAGATCAGGTCAGGGGCAAGCCAGCAAGAAGCACATCCATGGGCCAGGGTACCTGCAACACAGTAAATGCTCTCTGTATGTTGGTGGTGATTACGAGATCCCTTGTAGAGAACTCAGCCCTGCTCTAGAGTAGTGGTGAGTGCCCAGTATACCTAGATCACAGTGGCATGGTTCCCCAGCCAGCCACCTACAGCGATGGTCTGGCCACAGCCTAACCTGGAAGGGCTATTTGGGTGGACAATAAAGGCTAACCCGCCTGTTTCTGTTTTGTTTTGTTTCTGGCTGCGCCGCGCAGCACGTGGGATCTTAGTTCCCCGACCAGGGGATCGAACCCGCGCCCCCTGCAGTGGAAGCGCAGAGTCCTAACCAGTGGACCACCAGAGAATTCCCTAACCCACCTGTTATACTGTGAGAGGCAGAGAGAGACAGAGACAGACAGACAGACAAAGAGACAGAAATAGACAAACCCAGGCCATCTCTTTCCTACTGGCACTTACAACCTAACCTCTGATGAGCATCTCTCAGACGGTCTGGCTGCTAAATCACCACCACGGCAGTAACTGAAACAGAAAATCACGCTCGGCAGAACCACCTAGCAACGCCACCATTAGCGTCTGCGGTTTTTCGCTGCGAACTGGGGAGATACTATGCCTCTTTATGTGTTCATGGGCGCAGTCAGATATATATCTTTACCAATATTTCAACAGGGACTGGGCCCTTCCCGCTCTTTCCTTTCACAGGTGATATGTGGGGCTGTTCATTCAGGGAGCCCAAGAGGAACCGTACACTCTTCCACGTTATCTGAGGCTGCCCAGCTCCGTGGCTAATGCAAGAATTTCATTTGCTTCCCTCCCCCCCGCTTCCTCTGCCATCCTTGAGTATGCATTTGTACAGGGGAGACAGAAATGGAACACATAATCACACAAATCCGTAACTAAAATCAAATTGAGCAAACCATGCCTCCAGGGGAATCGGCTATCTTTAGAGGGGAAAAGGGAGATGGATTTGAGGAAACGTTGAGAACGAGGTGAAGAGGGGTGGGTATAAGAAAGGAAGAGAAAAATGTTCTAGAGAAGAGGAACAGTAGGTGCAAAGGCCCTGAGGCATGAGGGAGCTTAGCATGTCTGATGAGCCAAAAGGAAACTGGTGTGAGTGGAGGGCAGAGGGCAAGGGGAGGGGAGGGCAGCAGAGGAGCGAGGCTGGTGGAGTGGCAGAGTGTGACTCACATATCTTAAAAGCAATGGGGAGATTTTCCTGCACACTATGTTAGAACCCTCATAATGCCAGGGTCTGACTGTGTGGCTTCCTTGCCCCATAATTTCTGCTGCTCTCCGTTACCCGTTACAGTGGTTTTCAAGGTGAGGGAATTATGGAAATGCAGGGGATGTGTTTGGTTGTCACAGCGATAGAGAAGTGTTACTGGCGTTTGCTGGAGTAGGGGTGGGGTGACGAGGTGTCAGACATCCTATCATATGAAGAATTATTCCACATAATGGATTGTTACACTACCTATCACACAATTTTTGAGGGGACTTCATGTAGGTGAAAAACCAGTTTTGAGTTATCTGAGCTGTCGTGGTTTTAAAACATATCTGCAAATGCATTGCTACTCCTCCCTTCAAAGCATGGAGCCTAATTCCCCTTCCTTTGAATGTGGGCCAGACTTAGTGACTTTCTTCTACAGAAAACAATGTGGGAGAAGGGATGCTGTGTGACTTCTGAGGTGGGTTATTAACAGCACAGCTTCTGTCTTTCCCTCTGTCCCTTGGATCACTCACTGCGGGGAAGCCAGCTGCCATGTTGTGATAACACTCAAGCAGCCCTGTGTGTGGAAATGTGCACAGGGAGGAACTGAGGCCTCCTGCCAACAGCCAGCGCCAGCTTGCCGGCCTTGTGGGTGAGACACCTGGGAAGTGGCCCTTGCAGTCCCAGTCAAGCCTCCAGATGATTTTAGACCTCAGCCTTCAATTCTGCCAGCTGAGGCCCCAGACAATATGGAGGAGAGACAAGCTGGCCCCTCTATGCCCTGTCTGAATTCCTGGCCCTGGGAAACTATGAGAGATAATAAATGATTATTACTGTTTTCAGCCATTAAGTATTGGTAATAATGTCACGTAGCAGGAGATAATACATGAGTCAATAACTTAACTCCACCTACACAACAGCAAAAAAATTTTTTGCACAGTTTTAACATATATTAAGGTTTCTAGGAATGCAACGAATGTGTAAATCAGGAGATAGTTGTACTTTGCTTTGCTTGAACCTTTATCCAAAGTTGTTCTCCACTTGAAAATTAACGTCACCAACAGCAAGGCCCCTCCAGGTATCTGAGTCACCAAAGGAGACACCTTAATAGTCTATGTTTGCAGACGCTGCATCCACAGTGATTCCTTATAAATTTGAATATTCAACTGAATATTGTCTTTCATCCAAACTTTTCTGTAAGGTGCAACCATCTGACTTCTTCATTTACGTATGGAAATGTATAATATTGTAAAAAGCATTTCTTTAATCTCTCCTTTATATTAGAGTTAGGCTGTTATACTTATTTTTTGAAAATTATGTGAGTAAGATTATGTTTAAAAAGTGAATTTCATCTCAGGGTGATAAAGGGACATCACAAAATAACTGTTAAGAAAAAGAAGGTGAGACTTTTCGAACAACTGCTAGAGAATAGTTTAACGACTTAAGAAATTAAGATCCAGTTGTTCTCTGACCCTTGATACCCTTGGCAACCTTCCAGCATTACTTCCTGCTATTTCATTACCTGAGCCCCTTTCTCTAGTCAAAACGAGCCTTCTCACTGTTCTCCAAACAGACTGCACTCTTCTGTTTTCCCTTGTGCTGTTTCCTTATCCCGAATTCCCTCTTTCCCCCGTGTATTTTAAAATCTTACTTCTCCCTGACATATACGTTCATTCAACAGACAATGACAATGCACCTTTACTGGCCAGACCTGTGAGTGCATTGGGGCTCGGCGATGAACGACACGGGTGCCCGAGGTTTGCCCTGAGCCTTCAGCAGAACTTGTGCAATTACAGGAACGTGATGAGGGGAAAGGCCGGATGCCCACACAGAGTTAGCATCGAGGGGAATTCATGTAGGTAAAAAAAAAAAATCCTCTCTGAGTCCTCCATGCTGTAGTGGTTTTAAAACACATAGAACAGAGTGGTCCCCACCCAGTCCTGCAGGGAGTGACAGGCAGGCTGGGATTCCACGCTGTGCCCAAGCCCTTCCTCTTTCCACCTGACCAGCTCCCTGGTTTGGAATCTTTGCTCTGTGTACAGTTGCCTGCTTTCTACAAACTGGATTGTACGGGCTCTCCTACTGGGCATGCCGCCACCCCTTCACCCTTAAAGCTTCTGTCCTGGGGAGGCCTGGAAAACTCTAGAAGTGGATCTGCTTTCTTTCTGGCAGCCGCCATGTGCTAAAGCTGGTGCCTGGAGACAGAACACAGAGTCCGTGGGATGTGCACCCTCAAGAAGACCGGGGAATAAGTACTGCAGGGAGCAGAGCAGCCCCTGCCTGGGTCCCAGCCCTCCCCTGCAGCCCAGCTGGTCCCGACAGCTTGACAGGGTCCTGGCTGCTCTACGCAACCACCCTGGCTGATTTACGCACCCCTGCTCTCATTGCTTATTTACTCCATCTGCATTCCTCCCTTACTGACCAGACTGTGAAAGTACAATGCCCGAGAATACACACAAGTCGCAGGATAAATCTTTCAGGGATGCACCCCCCCCCCCAAACACGCTCCAAGTCAAAGCAGCCTGGAGAAGACACTGCTGAATTTTCAAAACCAAATCGCAAGAAAGTGGATTTTCTCACAGAAGAAACCAGCAAAGGGAAAGTCCTTGCCTTTCCCACCCTGCCCTCCCACAGTTCTTTCCAAGTGGCCTGGGATTTGGAGGGGAGCCAGAGTGAATGGCGGCTTCTTGCCACTGGAGGGCACTCTGGAACCCTGAGACCAGGAGGGATCTGATTTGTTGGGCCTTTTTACCGGAAACGCGATCCCAGTTAGCATTAGCAGACCATCTGGAAATCCATCCTCGAAACGGCGGCGATGACAAATGGGTTTTAGAAATGAGGGCTCGGGGCGAGGTAGGGCAGAGGGCAGAGGGCGGAAGCGAACCAAAAGGCTTTAAGTTGTACTGCAGGTGGAAAAGAGCAAGCCTGACTTTGCTTGCCAATGTTCAGAAGAAAAAGGGTTCGGTGCACTCAGTGGTTCTCAACTTGGGGTTATTTTTGTTTCTGCTTGCAGGAACATTCAGCGGTGTCTGGAGACATATTTGATTGTCACAACCGGGGTGGTGGGGCTGGTGGTGTCACTTGCATCTGTGAGTAGAGGCCAGGAATTCTGCTCACTACAATCATCCCATAACGCACAGAACACCCACCCACACACCCACACACCCCACTCCAGGCAAAGAATTCTCTAGTGCAAAATGCCCATGTTGAGGACCCCCGAGTTAACCCAGTAGTGATTTTCAGCGCTGCCTGCTCAGTGGGTAGGAGGCCCACATTCCAGTTTCGTCCACAGCTTCTATTCCATGCACAACTGAACTGTCCCCCAGCAACGGGTCTGGTTTTGCAGATGCTGTCATGGTTCACAGAAGGAAAATCAGCCCCGGATCTTCACTGCAACCCCTTTCTTCCCCTGTGCTATGATGGGTTTCCCCAGTAGTGGACTCTGAGACAAGGATTGGAGCATAAGTAGTTGATCTGGAAAGGAACCCCAGGAAACACTCCTAGGGGAGTGGGAGAGAGACAGGGAACGGTGTGCGCTCAAGTAAGTTACCATGGTGGTCAATGAGACTATGATCCTGCTGGGGAGTCTGGACCCAGGTATAGAACACACACTTCAGAGTTACCCCGACGGAAGAGGTGACAGGCCAGACATCTGTCCTCCCACGCTCATCAGTCACCTGCTGAGGGATGCTGGATGGGGAGATGCTGGGCACTCGTTCTCTGGAACTGCAGGCTGCCTTGTTAGCAGAGGGGCTCCAGCTGCAGAGCTGAGCACGTGCTGGCCAGCGGGCTACAGGGCCAGACAGTATCCACTACCCCCTCACCCCACAGGCCCGAGGATGTCAGAAGTCCTATGCATGGTCGTTCATGCTCTATTTGAGGACCACAGCTCCCTTTCTGATTGTGAAGGGATGCACCACGGTCCCTTAATGGAGGACAAGTAGATATCGGCAGTGCCTCAGCCAGAGCTCCAGTTTCTTGGTCCCTCAGATGCCACTGCAGCATCAGCCAGCAGCAGGCCCAGTCAAAGGGTCCGGGGAGCAGAGGAAGACTCACCCAGAAGCTAAGGAAATGTCAGCCTCCGGGGCTCCTTGGGTTCACGGGGCCCTGTGAGGTCCTGGGAGTTGATGGGGCGCTACAGGGCTCTAAATCAGTGTCAGCCCACCCTTAATGTGTACCTTGTGAAAGGTAGATTCGGATTCAGTGGATCTAAAGGAGAGGCTGGCGATGCTGCATTTCTATCAGGCTCCCGGGTGATGCCCTTGATGCTGGTCCACTGAACTCAGAGTGGAGTGGAGGCCAGGTTGTAACCAGTAAGCATTTGTACGTAAACACTTCCATGTAAGCATTCCTGGGAAATTGCCTAATAAGATCTCAGAAGAAGGGCTCTGCAGCTCCAAGACTCCTTTTTACATTCTATATAAATGTTCACACCTAGCTTTCTAATTTTTTTTTTCTTAAAGGACCCTCCTTCCACCACCCACTGATAAGCCTCAGGTCTCATGAAACTTGGATCTTCCTCGTCTGAGAGCATTTGAGAGAGCTAAGATCTAGCTTGGACAGTCTGGGTCCCATGTATTTTGATTTGGATATCAGGAGTTGTGGAACTTTCTGCTTCCATTTCCTGCTCCATGATCTCAGACAGCTTTCAAAGTTAGAGGCACAGTAAAGCAAAGGAGGAGATAACCGAGGAAAGGCATCCTGTAGATTAGCTGACAGGTGGTGTGAAACCTGGAACTCAGGCAGTGTTTTTCACGAGCTACTTCAAAACTCTGTATGTTGTGTGAAATCAAATTCACATTTTATGGCAACACAAGGAAAAATTAAACATAAAAATTTCCTCTGCCCTTTGGCCTCCTCTCTCCCTTCTACTGTGTGTGCACTGTGGATCTGCATTATACATCAACAAAACCTTCCCACCGGCAGAAATGCCAGCTCACCCATAAAAAGCAACATTCTCCAAGCATCAACAAGACAAATCCTTAAAAGATAACATTCCTTCTTGATCTTGTAGAAGGCCACAATTACCCATGACCCACTACTTGCTAGACTGGATAAACTGTCAATAATATGTCATTTAATGTACAGCCCTCTGTCACAAAAACTTACATAATTGTGCTGTGACCTCTAATGGGGGGAACAGTTCTCGGAGCTCTCTGAGAGTCTATTCCTGGGTTATAATCCTCAGTTTGGCTCAAATACAATTTTCCATTTATTTCTTAGATGGACTGATTAATTATTTTGTCAACATAGGAAACTGATTATAAAGCAAATACATTTTGTCCAGGGGAGGTGCAATTGATCCCCACCTACCTTTGGAACACAACAGTATCGCATCTATTAGCAAGCCCATTCTGGCGTTTCTGACTACCTATATATGTGTCTGCTTTTTTTCATTCTTCTTTGAGGTTGTTGAAATAACTGATTTGTTTTCCATTGCTTAACAAGTTAAATAAAATCTTGGACCTGTGTTCCCTTTACGTGTATGAGCATAATTTTACCTTTCAAAAAATATTTCCCTTTAACATGGTCCCCCTGCATGTACTCCCACCCCATCCATCCCAGTCCTGCAACCGACTGACCAGTCTCTCCCTTTGGGAGTCCCGACAACAGTGGAAGAGGCAACGGCTCCCAACTCCTTCTCCCCTTGGGAGCTAACGTTAGATCTCTAAGAGTACCGAGGCTTTGCTATGTCCCAGCACTCCCTGCTATGCCCAGGACTCCTATGTAGGAGAAGCAGTACAGTCCAGAGTCAAAGGCACAGGCTTTGGAGCCCAAATACCTGCTCTGCCTCCAGGGCTACCACTTCCTGGCTGTGTGACTCTGGACAGTTTACCCAATGTCTCTGAGACCTGGTTTCATCTGCCCTCGGGCACTATTCATAGAAGCTGTACTGAAAAAGTCGTAAGGATTAAATCTGTGCAGATCTGTGAAATGCTCAGCACAGGCCTGGAATTAAATGCATGCCTGTTTGGCCACTCCTGTTGAGATGACATTCAATATTTTTTTGTCATGATGAGACATGTTTTCCACTTTCTGCCCTCATTCACTCTCTGCAAGTCTCCCCGCTGCTCTGTGGCCCAGGACGCTGACCCCCTTGTCCTCTGACTTCTGGTTGGCTGCTACCAATCCAACCCCCCTTCCCCTCTCTGGAGCTGTCTTGGGTGGGCAGGATCCATCAAAGGGCACAGCTCCTGCCAGGCTGCCATTGCCACCTCCAGGTCCTATAACTGCCCTTCCCCTGTCCCTTCAGGACTTCAGCGCGGTCCTAGCCCCGTGTTCCGAGTCCTGCATGGCTGCGTATCCACGGCAGGGTATGTCCCTACACCCGCCCACTCCTTTGTAAATATTATAGTTCCTTTACTAAACACTCCTCCAATTACCCACACCAAGAATGCCATCTGTGTCCTGTCGCGACCCTGACACAGTGATTGCTATTTTTAATACTCACTCTTATGCGTTCATTTCTATTCCTAAGTGAGCGATGCTCCTCTGAGCCTCGCGGAAACAGAGTTGGAACCTTTGCACCTGTTTCACCTTAGCAGCGAGTCCTTCGCGGGCATGAAACCAACATCCCACCCTGGAAGGTAACATTCCTGTTCACGGCTGACCAAAACATACACAACGTCCACGGAATGATGTAAATTATGATGCTTTTTTTTTCTTCCCCCAGGCACCCTGCCTCAGGCGTCCAGGAGTCCCTCCTCTGGTGTCCTGCCGGCTTCTCTCCCTCCCCTGCCCATCGCCCTTGTTTTCCTCAACTCCCACCTCCCCCGTGTCCTGGCTCCATCTCGGAGCAAGGACGGTGGGCCCCTCTGGTGGGTCATCTGAGAGAGCTCTAAGTCCAGCACTTGCTACAGAAAGGAGCATCTTCAACTCGTACATGCCTCTCTCCTGTGAGCTGCCTAACACCCATGTGTTATGAGGCAGATATGAGCGGTTCACTGAACAGTCTGCGTTCCGTAAGGCTACAAATGACTGTTATATCTTCTCCAACTGCTGCCTTCAAGTGTGCTCTGTCTAATCTCTCTTAATGAAACAAATTCCCTAACTCTACTCGTTTTCAGGTTTCAAAAGTCCAGTCCTGGGCTTCCCTGGTGGCACAGTGGTTGAGAGTCCACCTGCCGATGCAGGGGACACGGGTTCGTGCCCCGGTCCGGGAAGATCCCACATGCCGCGGAGTGGCTGGGCCCGTGAGCCATGGCTGCTGAGCCTGCGCGTCTGCAGCCTGTGCTCCGCAACGGGAGAGGCCACAACAGTGAGAGGCCCGCGTACCGCAAAAAAAAAAAAAAAGTCCAGGCTCGTTTCAAGTTTTGATCGCCCATTCCAGTGAACTCTCATCTCCCAGCCCCCAGAAAATGCCTGGCTTTGACCCCTGGGGTCTTGGAGGGAAGGGGAGTGGTCCCTCCTTCAGCTCCTTCCCCTGCATCTCTCAGCCTCCCTCCTCTCCCGTGTTAAGGGTTGAGAGGCAGGCTGGGGAAGAAGAGATAAATGTTTCTGAACTGGTACTGTTCTTCCTATTTGAGGCTCTCCCGGCTTCTCTGGCAATGGCTGGGCTGGCAGCCAGCACAGGCTTTCTCCTGGGGCAGATAACTAAGTTGTACCGGAAGCCCTGGGAGAGGGGCCTCCCACCCTCATTTCCCTGTCCTGAACCATACCTTCTGGCTAGACATCTGCCAGACGCCTCCGGGGTAGATAAAGATGGTTGCAGAGTCTTTGCCTCAACTTCCAGCAGATGAGGAATCTCTTTCCTCTCCCCTTGAACCTGGGCTGGCAGAATGCAGCAGAAGGGACACTCTGGGAGTTCTCGGCCTAGGTCATAAGAAACCTTGCAGCTGCCACCAGGATCTCTTGGAACGTTTCCTGGGAAACCCGAGCCACCACGACAGAAGTCTGACTATTCTGAGATCGCTGTGCTGGCAGAGTGATTTGCAGGCACTCTGATCAATAATCCCTGCTGAGCCCAGCCTCCCAGCCATCCCAACAAGTCAACAGCCCAGCCCATCCACCAGCTGCATACAACCAAGGACCTCAGGCAACGCCACACAGGACAGAGGAATTCTCAGCACAGCCCTGCCCGAATTCCTGACTCACAAACTCAAACTCATGACACATAAAAAATGGCTGTTTTTTTAGCCATTGCACTTTGGGGTGGCTTGTTACACAGGAGTTAAGTAACCAGAGCGACCCCATAGCTCCTGTCCTTGGTGCTGGAGTAATCCCTTGGGTGGGTTAGTTGCAAGATGGTCCAGATCAAGCCACATCTCTTGGTGTCTACACGACTCACAGCTGCTCTGTGGTTTTCTTTCTCTTCCCATCTCTCTCTGATTCTTCTCCCCCTGCCCAATTCTGGGGTGACTCTTGTTTTGTTTTGTTTTTTTGTTTTTGCGTTACGCGGGCCTCTCACTGTTGTGGCCTCTCCCGTTGCGGAGCACAGGCTCCAGACGCGCAGGCTCAGCGGCCATGGCTCACGGGCCCAGCCGCTCCGCGGCATGTGGGATCTTCCCGGACCGGGGCACGAACCCGTGTCCCCTGCATCGGCAGGCGGACTCCCAACCATTGCGCCACCAGGGAAGCCCGCCCTTTTGTAATATGACCTTAGTGAGTTGACAGCAGAACATTTACAGATAAAAGGATTATCCCTTCTATCACACATGGCTCTCAGAGTTCTTACCTGGGCCCAACCAGGACCAAAGATAAGACAGAAGAAAGGCAATGACAGAGGTACCGCTGCTCCAAGGTGTCTTTCACATGCATATGTAGGAATGGGAAGAGATATTGATCACTATAGTTCCAGTTTACTGGTTTGTGAGAAGTGGGCACCCCCAGAAGCCCTGCAACAAGCATAGGAGAGGTTCTGAGACCAAGACTGATGGGTGAGCAACTTTAATTACCCGAGAACTGTGTTAATGGCCCTTGGGATATCTTATAGCTACTCTGACACTTGGGAACATGGCATTTTCCCATTAAAATGCCAATTATCCTTGAGTACTTCTGCAAATCCATCAGCTGGAGGCTGCCGGGTTGTCAAGTGATGCCGTTTGATGGTTTGAAGCAAACCTATAAGATCAAGGGCATTTTATCTGGCAGTTCATGACTGTTCAGAGTGCTGTCCCACCCCTGCCTGCCCCTCCCCCTAACAAAACAGGCACCCACGCACCCACACATGTGCGCGCGCACACACGCATGCACACACACACACGCACGCACACAGTCCACTAAGCAGAAAGTTCAGAATCTCTGTTTCCAAGTAGCTAAGGAAGAGGAAGTGTTCAGGAGCTGGGAATCAGCAAGAAAATCAAGATCTGGATAAGAGCGCCCAAATGGCGCTTTTCTTCATCTGGATAATTGAAAGCACGAGCTCAACAGAAAACATATCTCATTGGGGAAATCAACTGACTGACCTCATCTGACAGCCAGGAGACAGCATCGGCCTGCAAAATACCCACTTCACTACATGGCTTCTCTGCTGGCGATTAGTTACAACTGAAGGGCTTGCTAAAGCTGCAGTGTGGAGCCTCAACTGGATGCGCTCTCCCAGGACACCTCTGCCTTGTTCTGCATGGCCTTGGGTTTGGCTTGTCCAGATTCTTGCTTCTGGAAGACGAGCTCATTGAGGGGTCGTGCTCGAGTATACGGAGTTCTTCGGGAAGGTGGTCATAGATCTGTTTGGTCCTTAACTTCTTGGAACTATGTTTAAACTCAATCATAAATCTAAACGATTATGTAGTAGAAGATCAAGGTCTTTTATTTTGTTTGTTTTTATCAGTTCTATTACAGGATAGCAGTATGGTAATATGTCGAAAAGCGTCGAATCTGGATCCAGACGCTGAACTTCAAACTTCACCTCTACCACTTATCAGCCATGTGAACTTGGACAAGTTATTTAGCCTCTTTGGACCTCAGTTTCCTCATCTGTAAAATGGGGATAATAGTCATACTGACCTCTCATGGTTGTGAAGTTATATCCGTTAATACCTAAAAAGGCCTTAGGGCAGTATCTGACCCGCTGTTAATGCTCTAATAGGGAGAGTATTACTGGTTGGGTGTCTAAACAGTATCAAAAATGTACCTGTTTTAAAAGAAAATTTTTAAACGTTCTTCCATTTCAAAGGCTATGCCATTTTTATAACTGAAGGAGAGTTTGCTGTAGCAGGTCATGTGACGGCTGATCCCGTCTGCAAAGAGCTGGTGGTCATGCCCCGGTAGCAGCTGTTGTCGGTGCCCCCCCAGGTCTGCATTACCAGGCCAGAGTGCCCGTCACCCAGCTGTTACAGCGCAGCCAACACATTGAATCTTTGGACCTTTTTCATCTTGCCAAACCGAGGCGTTATACCCATTAAACAACAACTCCTCATTTTCCCTCACCCCAGTCCCTAGAAACCACCATTCTACTGTCCGTCACTATGAATTTGACTACTCAAAGTACCTCCTATAAATGGAATCACACCGTACGTGTTTTTTGTACGTCTGCCTTATTTCACTTAGCATGATGCCTTCCAAATTCATCCAAGTTTTGATGAACTTCCTTTTTAAGGCTGAAAAATATTCCATTGTATGTATACACCACATTTTGCTTATTCATTCACCCATCCATGGACACTTGGGTAGCTTCCACCTTTTGGCTGTGGTGAATGATGCCGTGTGAACATAGGTGTGCAAAGAGATGACTGTTTTAAGCCGCTAAGTGTTGGGGTGACGTGTTACATAATAATCGATAACTCGAGTGTGGCACGGGTGTGATACACCAACCGAGCCTGCTTGCCGCTGGGCAGGAGTGTCATCTGTGGTACAGTCCAAGCTCCAGGGCCCCCCATGGGATCATGCGCAGGTCCGACTTCTGAAACCACATCTGCCTGCGCACCGCCTGCCTTATCCTGCTTCCCTCCCTCCCAGGTTTCTTCTGAGAGCGCTCCTTCCATGTATCACTGGCTCCAAACGCCCCACCTTAGGCTCCGCTTCAAGGGCACTGAGCTAAGAGAGCTGATGCCATGTTTCCAGGATGGAGTGAGTCACCAGCGATGGCTGCAGGGTTGTCACCGTGATCTCGAGGCCTTGCACACAACGTCATGGTTCTTGATCATTTAAATACTTTGGTGGGTGTACTAGAGTTCTCCAGAGAATCAGAATTGGATCACATGATTTAAAAGGCTAATAAGTCCCATAATCTGCCTTCTGCAAGCTACAGACACAGGAAACTCAGTAGTGTAGTTCCTGTCTGGGTTCGAAGGCCTGACAGCCAAGAGCATTAATGGTATAAGTCCCAGTTTGAGGCCAGGAAAAGATGGCTGTCTCAGCTCAAACAGGCAGGCGGAAAGAGAATTCTCCCTCCCTCCACCTTTTTGTTCTACTCAAGCCCTCAACAGATTGGATGAGGGCCTCCCTGGGGAGGTCCATCTGCTTTACTCAATTTACCAGTTCAAATGCTAATCTCCTGGGGAAACGCCCCCACCAACACTCCCAGAGCAATGTTTCATCAAATATGGGCACCCATCACCCAGTCAAGTTAACATAAAATTAACCATCACAGTGGGTATTAACTCACTTAAGATGGTAAGTAGCAACTGTGCAGTTATATTGAAGCTAAAATAGTCTTCTCCTGACCCCGGTGTTCTTTTGGAATTAAAATCCTTCAACTCTGGAAAGGGTGTTAAGCCAGAGCGAGCCCAGCAAAAGTGCCTCGACTGCATCTGCAGCGTCTCGCACTTGACAAAGCGTCTCAGTGTGCATTCTCTCTGTGTGTCCTGCACTCATGCTGGGAGGTGTGCAGGGAAGAGTCACCTTGTTTAACAGATGAGGAACAGAGAGGTTAAGTGGATGGATCAAATAGATGGCAGAGCTAGAATGAGTACCAAGTAAGTGTTTCAATGCCTTCTGCAGGCTCCCTGCTTCTACTCTGGCCCCCCGCAATGCACGCCCCACATGGTAGACCCAGTGACACTTCACAGTGCAAATAGGGCTGTATCGCTCTTCCGGAGACTTCACCATGGGTCCTTATGGCACTTAGAATAGAAAGCAAACTCCCTGTCATGATGGGGAGGCCCAGCCTCATGCTAGGCTGCTCTTTCCCAGGGCTTGTCCATGAAGCTCTGGCCACTCTGACCCTCAGGAAGGGTCCCGCACACATCAAGCCCCTCAGGGCCTCTTGCTGTCATCCTCGCCTGCAACACTCGGCTTTGGCTCTTCGAGTTGCTGCCTTTTAAAATATGTCCACAAATTCTTCTATACTCCTCTCTTCAACAGGTGGAGCCTAATGCGTCTCCTTCTGAATGTGCTCTGGACTCAGTGACCTACTTGTGATAAACCGAATATAGCAGATGTGACGGTGTGTGATAAGACTAGACCATAAAGGACATTGCAGCTTTCTCCTTATTCTCTCTCTGGATCACTCACTCTGGCGGCAGCCAGCGGCCATGACATGAGGATGCTCAAGCAACCCTAATCAGAGGCCCATGCAATGAGGGACTAAGGTCGCCTGTCAACAACCAATGTGGTCTTCCAACAGCCACAGGAGTGAGTGGGATGCTGTGATGGCTTTGCAGTGTGTCAACTTGACCCGGTTGAACTATAGAATCCCCCTTGTTGTATATTTCCAGGTAGGGTCGGCCACGGGGGAAATTCTCTGAGACTTGGAGGGTAGAAGGCGGGCAGCAGCAACTCTGCACCACGTATGCTTTGTCGTTGGTCTGCTGACTCACCCTGTTAATGTGATGCAAGGGCTACGCCAGGTGTGTGTGTTTAGATGTGGCTCAAAAGGTCATGGCTTCTGCAGGAAGTCCTCATCATCAAGGATGAAGACAAGTTTTAGTCTGTCCTTGCGGGTTTCTAGCTTGTGCTCGCGGGGTTTCAGCCTGCTTTTGGTCTTTGCACCTTGACTGCTACTCTCTGGATTTTAGGCTCTGGTATCAGACGTGAGGAGAGCCTGCTAACCAGCCCCCAACACTCCCTGATAGATCTCTCTCCTGCTGTCTCTGCTTGTCTGGTGGAGCTCTGTCAGGTAAACTGCACCATCTTGGAAACTGTTCTGCCAACCCCAGTCAAGCCTTCGGATGACTGCAACCCCACCCAACATCTCAACTAAAACCTCTTGAGAAACTGAGCCTGAACCGCCCAACTAAACCACTCCCAAATTCCTGACCCAAAGAAACTGTGGGGTGATAAGTAAATGTTTATTATTTTAAGCACCCATTTGGGGGTAAGTTTTAATGCAGTAATAGATGAATTAAACACCCCATCATAGATGCCCTCCTGGATCACACTCCTATGATGCTGCTTTAGTTTTTCTTTCAGCACTCTGTTTATTTCTTTCAAAACACTGATCACAATGTGCAATTATTTTGTGGATTTATATGCTTGTTTGCTTTTTATCTGGCTTTCTCACTAGAATGTCAACCTCATCAGGGCATGCACCTTCTCTTTCTTGTCCACCTATATCCCCAGCACCTAGTTAGTCTAACTCCACTTCTTGCTAGCCATGAGGCTTTGGGAAAATGGCTCTCAGGGCCTCAGTCTCTTTAGGGACAATGATAATTGTACCTACCTTGTTGGATTGTTGTGAATCTAAAATGAATGAATGCTTACAAAGTGTTTCAAATATTACCTTACACATGGTAAGTATTCAGGAAGTGTACGCTGCTAGTATTTTAATATTATGGTAGAAATTCAATAACTGTCTACTGAGGGACTAAATGAAGGAATTTTTTGATCTCTTTGACCCATAATCTTAAGCATCCAAGACACACTGAGAAAGTCCCAAAGGCCTCTAGACAGCTAAAACGGATGTCCCAAAGGCTAGTAGCAAAGCCCATCTAATTAACTGACAGGCAAGCTCTTAGGCCATTACTCAGAACCTAATTACTTAATAGTCTTAGCAGATATTTATTAGTCACCTAACATATGCAAAGCATTGTGCTAGGTGTTGGGGGAAGGGGACAGAGAGACACAAAGGTGAATTAAGCTCATTACCTTCTCTCAAAAGACCATGCTGGGGGGCTTCCCTGGTGGCGCAGTGGTTGAGAGTCCGCCTGCCGATGCAGGGGACGCGGGTTCGTGCCCCGGTCCGGGAAGATCCCACATGCCGCGGAGCGGCTGGGCCCGTGAGCCATGGCCGCTAAGCCTGAGCGTCCAGAGCCTGTGCTCCACAACGGGAGAGGCCACAACAGTGAGAGGCCCGCGTATCGCAAAAAAAAAAAAAAAAAAAAAAAGACCATGCTATCTAGCGGGGGAAATAGATACAAGAGCCAACAATCACACAACTACAAGACAGTGAGCAAGGTGAGTGGGGGTGGAAGAGAGCAAGGCTGACTATCAAGGTGGCCAGTCTCAATTAGCCACAATTAGAACAAGCACAACAAGCTTAATTATCTGGTTTCCCAGTCCATAATGGATTAGAAACAGCATATTAGAAGAGAAAAAAGGAGGGGTTATTGCTACAGGCAGTTAATGGCAAAAAACTGGTAACTAACAGGAATAAAGAGTCATAATTTTAAAAACACTGAAAGCAGAAATTAGGTAAGTGAAGCACACTGGTTTAAGTCGATTTAGTGTAGGGGTAACTGCTGCATAAGAGATGAGAGGCAGTATAGCACCGTAGTAAAGAGATGGATTCTGGAGCCAGACTGCCTGGGTTGGAACTGCAGCTGTTACTTCCTGTCACTTGGACAAGCTGCTCAGCCTTTCTGTGACTCACTTTCCTTGTCTATAAAATGAGGATAATAAGGTTGAGCTACTTGGTAAGGTTGTTGTAAGAATTAAATGAGTTAATATTTGTAAAGTCCTTAAGAACAGTTCTTGGCACAGCAATTCTGAGAGCCTCTATCAGTCAGGATTGGCTGGGTTTGCTGCGGTAACAAACGGTCCCCCAAATCTCAGTGACTTAAAATAATGAAGACTTATTTTTCACTCATACTCATGTCCATCATCGATAGGCAGGAGATTCTACTCTGCATCATGACTATCTTCATTCTAGGACCCAGGCTCACGGAGTAGCCACCAGCTGTTACAATGTCTATTGCCATAGCAAAGGGAAATGAGCACCTTCCTGGATGGCTCATTGACCTAATTGTTCATGCCGGAAGTGACATGCTGTCTGGCTCACAGCTCATTGGCCAGCACCAGTCACAAGACCCCACCCTTCCACGTGCCCAGAATGGGGATGACCTGAATGTTTGCCCAACAGCATGAATCATTACCAAAGGGTCTGTCTGTACTAAGACATCTCATAGTCACGGCTAGGTCACAGAATTTAAAAACTGTATGAACCCCAGAGCTTGTTTTGAGAAAATGAAATCAAGATGCACAGGGAGTCCATGTTTCTCAGTATCCCTGGATTTGGTGGCTTGAGGGAGGGAGTGGTATGAAGTGAGACTAGTTGTTCATTATGGGACTCTTGTGTGCATTGGAGGACCCCTGATGTCTGCTCTCTAAATGCCAGCAGTGCCCTTCCTCCAAGTCACTGTGACAATCAATAATGCCCTAATCTATTTCCTCATACTCCTGTGAGGTGGAGGGGAGCTATGCCCCTCCTTGCTTAAGAACCACTGGCAAATGTTTAACTTTACAGTGTTGGTTAGAGGCAGAACTGGTACCCAAACCCAGCTCCCCTCTCCTCAGTGAGTAATCAGAATCTTGTCCATTATAGTTTGTTATTGAGAATCAGAGATCAGTGGCTACCTGTTCCTTGACAGTATGAGTTGGGCCAGTGACTGAGCGACGATTTGCCCCTTAGGAAACCTTGATCATTTTTGCCCTTAGATTCAAAGAGACATCTGGTACCTGTTCCATAAATTCTCCATTTTGCTTAAGCTAGTCTGAGTAGGCTTTTGTCACTTGCTACCAAATTATTTCTGCCTAGGACACATACCTCTTGGAAACATTTCTTTCAAATATGATTAAAAATTTCAAATGTGTTGCTTGTGAGGATAAGCTTCATTTAGTTGAGCAATTTCCTTTTGGGGAGCCCTTCCTTTTTCTACTCAGTGGATCAATGAACTACTATGTGTGGTTATTTATGCAAAACCAGTCAGGGGTGTGTGATGCGTATGCTGATAAGGAATAGCCTGGAAAGAGCCTCAGGAGGATTTCAAGAGGGAGCGGGTCTGAGGGTCAGCTGTGGGATTAATGTCTCCGTGTCCCACACCCAAATGAGCACATAAAACAGAGATAGTGCATCTCCCTGTGACAGGATGAGTCATTTAACGACTTTCCCTTCTGCTAATGGATAGCCTCTCTTTCAAGCTCCAGAGAAAAACTGACATGATTCATAAAACAGAAAAATAAGATGATATTAAACCTAATACAAGCGTTCAAACCAAATTTATAAGATATTTTGAAAGTCAAAGATCTGGCTGAAGCATTATAATAATCCAGTATGTGGACGAGGACTCCTGCAAAGGTTTATTTGATCCCCATGGATGATAAGCAATTATCCAAACAGCTCTCCTCTGTTCCTGTGGTGTGTCAGCTCACTCACTTTGGATCTCATAGAAAGGAGATGGAGGTCACTACATATTCAGTCACTAATCTCGCCAACACTCCGTAGCTATGGGCACTGCACACTTCGGGGAGGTAGAAGTGATCAAAATTAAAACTTGAAAGAAGCTTATGATTCTTTGTGCCAAAAAAAAAAAAAAGCATTACATTCAATGACCACTGTTTCAGGTAAAACTAAAACACTTAAAAGTTATTTGATAATAATGATAATGACATATAAAATGGAGTATGTGTTTATTTGGAGCTGGGGGCTGAGATGAAACTCTGTGACTTATTTCAAACTGTTTGTTCTCATAAAATCCCAGGGAATGCTCACGTGCATCACACAGATGAACAAACTAGAGCCCCAGGGATGGCCTTCCTCGTCCTAGGTCCCACAGCTGACAGGGATGGAACCAGCGTACCCTTCTGTATATTGTAACGGCGTTTCGCGTCGAAGTGAAACATGTAAGAAAGCAGCCTGTGGAACTAGTGTACCTGGGTTCAGAGTCAGGCTCTGTAAGTTACTAGCTGAGGGATCTCGACTTTGATTAGAACTCCTGGTGTCCGCATTTCCTATCCTGAAGAATGGCTTAAAAAATGGTACCAAATTATGAACAGTATAAAGAGCTTATAAGAGGGTCTAGTGCTGAGTAAATGCTCAAAAAACTGTAGAGTCCATTCTTTCCTACAGGAATGGTATATCGGGCACCTCGTATGGAGTTTGAACTCACAGGGGCAGACCATCACTTTGTGGTATGACCACTGTTAAAGAAAAAAATTATTCTGACACTTGTTAAAGGTGCTAAAAAAGACTTCATTCAGGGAGACTACTACACCGGGCTTTGCAGTAGGGGAGAGAGGTTGGGTTCCACTCTGAGTACAACAAGAGAAAGTGAGGATTGATAGCCAAGGAGTAGGGTGAAGGATGTCATCGGATGGAAAGTTACTTAGAGGGCAGGGACCTTCTTTGCTAAACTGACCTAACAGGATTCTTGCTGAGAGCAGGCGAGAGTGACCACGTATCACCTGGGGGGTGGTAGGGGATGAGGGATTCTACCTAAATTGACTTAGCAGGATTCCTGGTAAACTTCGGCTTTCGGGGACATGCCCAAGGCCAGGGCCTACTTGAAAAATACGCTCAGAAGAGCCTGGCTAGAGTTTGGTCAAAGATCATCTCTGTCACCACCCACTGGCGCATGACCTGACAGTGCTTGCGCTTGACCACACAGCTCTCCTTTCCCCTCTCACCCCAGAGCATCCCTGTTGCTGCTGAGATGTGACATGCTCCTGCACCCCAACATACGCAATACCCCTGGAAGTGTGTATGGGGGTGTTAGAGCACCCTCTGGAGCAACCCTTTGCTGAGTGAGAGACAGGATCTCAAAGATAAATTCTTCTCCCATCCCCTTGACCAGCACCCTGACTTGAGATGTTCCCTTGGTCTCTCTGAAGACAGTGACCAGACAGAGAGCAACTGGTTGCTCTTTGTGCCAACTTGATTCGCACCTTCCCTATCCGCTGTCATTTGTTCCCATTCTCATTCCCCCTTCCCCTCCCTCCAGCGTCCCTGGGATTGCACTTCCCAATAAAATATTAGCATATAATTATTTGCCTCAGGCTCTGTTTTCTGGAGAATCTGGGCTAAGACAGCTAGCATCATATTTCCCACAGGAGACTGGGGTTGGAAGAATAATATGTTTGAAGACCTTGTTCAGTAGAAACTTAGGTGAAGCAGGATTAAGTTAGGATTGATAGGCAGACCATGCTTGAGGCTGGCTCTGTTTAAGAAGCCTTTCGAATATAGCCCCTCTCTTGGGCTCTAATATTCAGAAGGTTGGGAATGTAGAGTCCCTGTCCTCAGGAGTCTGACTTCTAGGTAGCCAAACACACCACGAACGGCCACAGGATGATGCAGGCTCTGTCTCCACGGTAACCACCCGTCTAGGCCAATGGGCTGTCTTGATGGCCACAAAGGATGATCTCCTCTGTGGTCGCCCTCTCTTTCATTCTCCTTGCTCTCTTAATCCCTCTGAATCGCTGAATACCTCCCCACTTTGTCCTAGCTTGCTGTGAACCAGGACCCAGAAAGGGAAGGGGTTATGTACACACACGCTGTGATACTGTGATACAATAAGATATACGTATTTTGGTCTTCATTCCTGGCTCCTGGCCAGAGCTCCTCAAACCTTTGTAATTTCCTAAGCAATAAAGATGCTACGACCATCTTTTGTTCTGATATTTGATCTCTGACTCCCCTTCGTGACCCAGCACTCCTAAATCCCTTGGAGTTTCCTGAGTGCATCTTTTGTTTTCACAAGGCCATTCTTGATGGGCTCTTGGATAGCTTCCGGATGGGGGCTGGTCACCAGAAACTCCAAGCCAGGCTTAGAGCCTTGGAACTTTCAGCTCCATCCCCTATCCTCTGGGGAGGGAAGCAGGCTGGAAATGGAAGTTAATAATCGGTCATGCCTACGTGATGAAGCCTCCATAAAAATCCCTAAAGTACAGTGTTTGGAGAGCTTCTGGGTTGGTGAATATTCCACATGCTCAGAGGGTGGTGCAACCCCAGTTCCACGGGGACAGAAGCTTGGACTCTTCTAGCCCTTGCCCTGTCTGCCTCTTCATCGGCATCCTTTATCATCACCTTTATTTATAACGAATTGGTAAACATAAGTGTTTCTTTGAGTTCTCTGAGCCATTATAGCAACTTACTGAACGTCAGAAAGGGGTCGTGGAACCTCTGATTTGAAGCCAAGTCGGATGGAAACAGGGGTACCCTGGGGACCTACCGCTTGCAATTGGCATTAGAGGCAGAAGACAGCCTTGTGGGACGCAGCCCTTCAGCTATGGGATTTGATGCCAACTCCAGGGGGATAGTGTCCGAATTGAATGGAACCATAAGACGCCAGATGATGCTGCAGAATTAGGTGGTGTGAGGAAAAACCCACATGTCTGATGTCAGAATTATTCAGCACGCAGAATGGAGTTTTTCTTTGCACCCCGATCTGATGCGCATGTATGTAATTATGTTCCAGGACTCATTTAAACCATGAAGTATCAAAATGCGTGCACTACTTCATGTCTTTTGCCAGATTCTCTGGGATTTCAAAGTCCATTCAGATGGTATCTACAGTGTCGGTGCTGTGCTTCCCCTATGCCTGGCATGTACTAAACATTTCACAGAAGTGTTGCATTTTGAATCAAAACCTTGTGAAATAATTATTACCCTCAATTTACAAAGGAGGAAAATGAGGTTCTGAGAGATAAGGAACTTGCCAGAATCTCACAGTTAGCTGAATCAGGCTTTGGATCCAGGACTCTGCAACTTTGTAAAGCCCACAGTCACAGGCACTGAGCCCGCCCACATCCTGTTGGTTCTTACCGTCCATTCATGCCTGTGGTGTCGTCTGTGAGCACTTGTGATTCTGCCTAAGGGACTTCTCTCCCAGCACACAGCTTGGGCTGTACCAAGGAGCTGATACGCCTAAGAGCAGCCGTCAGCTAATGATGACTTAGAGTTGGAGGAAAAATACCCAGCTCCTCGTCCCTTGGGTGGCTTAACTCTGAGGCGTGTTCTACACAGTTTTCTCAAAGCCCCAGCAGGATTGAGACCCAGTTGGCCACAGCGATAGGATGCTCAGCCACACACGGGATGGTTTCCTTTCTTCCCTGTCTCATTTGCCCATTCCCCCTTGTGGGAACATCTCCCAAAGAAACAACTTGTCCTTAAATCCTTCTCTAAGAGTCTGTTCGGGGAGTAGTATGTGTGTACATGTGTGTAAGACAGCCCCCGTGGGAGAAGTGGTTCCTTATTCCAGAAGAATTTATAATATTCTTAAAGAGAAAACACACACACACACACACACACACACACACACACACACACAAAGAGAGAGAAAAAATACTAAGCCTATTTGCTGAAGGTAGAACTGTGCTGAACTGTGTATGAAAGTGTCAGGGAGGAAAAACATTTACTCTACCCTCTTAGCTTTTGTCCTTGGGGGCTTGCAAATTAAACTGACAACAGATAGATTAGCAAGGAAAAAGACAGACTTAATCGCGGACAGACAGAAACCACAGAAAAATGTGACTCCATGCGGTGTGGTTAGAATTCGAGGCTTATATACCATCTTAATAGGGAAAGAGGAGGCAGTGCAGGGCACTGACTGGAGAACAAAAGACTGCAGAAAGGCAAATGGGCCACTAGGAGAATAGATGGGAGATAGGATCATTTTGTGACAATGTCTTTTCGAGGTGGTGTGGAAACTTCTACCCCAGTGATAAGAGTCAATCTCCTCTGGTAGCTCCTGGGGAGGGGATTTATGACAACTTTTGTGTATTTGGGGGAGAGTCTGCTTTTAGGCAATAAGAAAATTCAGGAACTCAAATGCCTTCTGCTCAAAATAATTTTTATATCACAGTGGTGTATTCTGGACTTCACACGGTACGATGAGCCCTGATGGTACAAAGCTCAGGCAGCCACATCTTACTATGCCTGAACTTCTATTGGATGATCTCAGATTCTCTCTCTTCTGCCATCAGCTAGGAGGGTACAAACAGAGCCAAATCTGGGCCTCTGAACTGTTCCTTTCCTCCTCTCAGGTTCTTCCACGAAAATCATAATCTTCCAGCACACAAAGCTGGCTTTGCGCGAAACTAGAGTTTATTGCAGCATGGGGGGGCTGGCGGGCACTGACGTTTTACCAGTGAGATTACCTCAGAAGTTGCAGCTTCAAGTCCTTCAGTCATCTTAGCTCAGGGTGAAAAGCCTTCAATCACCAGCTGCTAATACAGCTGAGAGCGCAGGTCTGAAGGCAGGAAACAGTATATTTTGGGAATGATCTGTCATTTCATCATGTTTATTCTTCTGAGGTCTTTCTCACATGAGCTCCCAAAATACCCTTCAGGACTCGCATCAAAATGATACTGACACCACAGGTTCACGTGCCTGACTCAGGTTATACAAGGTACCTCCCCTCCCCAACTCCCAGCCCACACTGGGATGATCAACACACAAATAAATGGTCTCCTGGCTTCAACCTCATTTTCAATTTGGGGGGAAAAACAAAAAGAGTTTATATAGTGGGTTAAATGGTGGCCCTCCAGAAAAATGTCCACCCTGAACCTGTGTATGTGACTCTCTTTGGAGAAAGGGTCCCTGCAGATATAATTCAGTGCGGAGCTCAAAATGAGATAATCCTGAATTTTCTGGGTGAGCCCTAAATTGAAGGACAATAGTTTTTAAAAGACGGAAGAGAAGAAGACAGAAGAGGAGGTCATGTGAAAATGGGAGGAGACTGGAGTGATGTGGCCACAACCCAAGCGATGGCAGGATCTACCGGAAGCTGGGAGAGACAAGAAACGGAATCCCTCGCAGGGAGTGCTGCCCTGCTGGCACATTGATCTCAAATTTCTGGCTGCCAGGCAGTGAGTTAATAAATTTCTGTTGTTTTAAGTCACCCCTTTTGTGGTCATTGGGTATGGCAGGCACAAGAAACAAATACAAGTTGCTAAACAACTTCTGGCCCTACAGATGAGGGCTCTAGCCAGTTCATCTTCATAATGATACTTTAAACTAAGGATTAACATAGCCCCATTTCATAGACAAGGAAACAGAAGCAGAGTTTAAGCGACTTTCCCAAGTACACTTAGCAAGGAAACGGCAGAACTTGGCTTCAAATCCAGGACATCTGATCCCAGGGCTCGCCGCTTTAATGACTGTGTTCTCCTGTCTCTTCAAGTGGAATTACAGGCAGGGATCTGCAACACACCTCCCCCCATGTAGCATTAGCTGGGACATGGCTCTTCCCTGCCCTCCCTCGACAAGCAGGATGAGCTAGTTGGACTCCAGCTCAGCAGGGTGTGAAGCAGAGAGTCACAGGGTGGTTGGTTCATTCCTGGCAGTGGAGTGGTGGTGTCCCAGAGAGATGTTTCCTGTTAAATTCCATTGTGCATCTTCCTGTTGACTGCAATATTGGAACTGCCTTGGTTTCTGCCCATTTTCTAATATCCAGTCCTCCAGTCCCCCTCCAGTCCTTCCAGATTCCTTTTTCATTGAAGCGAGTCAGAGTTCATTTCTGTTGTTTGAAATCAAGAAGCTGACTGATTCTGGGGAGAAGTGGGAACCTGGTGAAAACCAGGTAAAGGAGACACCTCAGTGCAATGGCAGCTCGCCCCGTGCCTACTTGGAGGTTAGACTGAGCACTTTGACAAATGCCTCTGCCCCAAATAAATCCATTTTGCGATGTACGAGGAGACAATGTAGATGTTGCTGAGGGTCTCAAGGAAAGTGGGAAAGAACATTTATAGCACAGACGGAACTCTATAAGACTCCTGGGAAAGCTCCTCTGTCTTCCCCCTAGGTTTCTCTTAAGGAGCTGGCTGTCCCATCTCCCCTGAGCCCCCAACATTCTGTACAGTTCCGCTCTGGCCCTCAGCTCACATTCCCCACTCGACAGACAAGGGCCCTGAATCTAGCCTTTTAAAAAGCAGTTCAGCGAACATGTGTTGTTTCCTAACATCCTTAGATATTCAAGCTGTGTAGGCCCCAGTTTATGGGCCTCCCCATATGTACTCAGCTTCACGATTCTAAACGTCATTCTTCAGGCAACCTGAGTCAAAACATCTCCCAATAAAAAGATATTTCCTGGGTGGCTGGCCATTCGCTGTACTGGAGAAAATAAAACCTTCCTCTCAATATTCTATCCCTGAGGGGCCCACACCCACATGCCAGGCCCGCTGGTCATCCACGCAGCAGCCCCAGTCTCCCCTGGACAAAGAGCAAATCTTTCGCACGGTCTCCATCATACCTGCTCCGGGGTCCAGGACTGACCTGACCCATTGAGGCTCTGGCCCCTCCCACTATTTCCGGGCCCAGGAGAAGCAGCACATTTTGGAGGGTGGAATTTGACTTCCTAGCAGCTACTTGCGTGGGATAACACAACCCAGAAACACAGTAAGTCAACGCACCACGGGGTATCACTGACCAAATGACAGACGCGGGTGTGAAGGAGCCAGCAGTCAAACTCCTGTCCACTGTCCTCCTGATGGACTACTTTGAGGCCCAAGGATCCAATATCACCTCTCTGCAGTGCCCCGCGTGACCAACCTGGTAGGTCTCACTGTGAACCTGCTGCTGGTTCAGCAATTTGCAGTTTTCCCCCTCACTCTTGTGACCTGGGATTGCATCCCCCAATAAGTACTGTCAGATAAGTATGGTCTCAGGCTCTATTTTCTATGGACCATAGACTAAAATACCTCCTAAGAAAAATAGGTCTCTCTTGGGTACCCGGGCAGATTTTGTTCTGAAAAAAATAATAACTTTACCACATTATTATACCAAGGAAGGAGTCCATATCTGTATGCCTGAAACCTTGAAGAACTCCGGCAAAATGTGACGATGCAAGAGAAGATTCAAAGACTGACTCGACCCAAGTGCAAAGAAACAATTAACTTGGAAAGGAAGGCAAAGAGTCTGCAAGAATGAAGTACGATCATGACCACCATTCTTGTTGTTGTCGTCGCCACCATCATCATTATCACGATCACCATCATCATGATCCTCATCACCATCACCATGACCACTATCCCCATCATCACCATCATCATCACCATCACCATGACCACTATCCCCATCATCATCATCATCATCATCATCACCATCACCATCACCATCACCATCCTCAACACCATCACCATGACCACTATCCCCATCATCATCATCATCACCATCACCATCACCAGGACCACTATCCCCATCATCATCATCATCACCATCAGCATCCTCATCACCATCACCATGACCACTATTCCCATCATCATCATCATCATCATCATCATCATCATCATCATCATCACCATCACCATCCTCATCACCATCACCATCACCAGGACCACTATCCCCATCATCATCATTATCATCACCATCATCATCACCGTCACCATGACCACGACTATCCCCATCAACATCATGGCTAACACTTTCTCAGAGCTTACCCTGTACTAAGCACTCTTCTGAGCACCATGTGTCTGGGTTCATTTAATCTTCATGACATACCCAGGAGGCCAGTATTATTATTATTCCCAGCTAATAGAAGAAGAAACTGAGGTTTCGAACTGTTAGTGAATTACCCAAAATCACACAAGTCGGGAGTGGCAGAGTTGGGACTTGAAGTCAGGCACTTAGCATCAGAGCCCAGCCTGCTAACGTTACCACATCACATTCTCTTTCCCCTTCATCTGCGTATCAGTGATTTAGACACGGATGAACACAATCTCTGAAAGAACCCAACCTGACTCCCCATAATTCATAAAGAGAGACTATTCTCCATAAGAATAAGGAAGCAAGCAAACAGAAATTAATATTTGTGGCAGTGGAGAGAGGACCAATCTGAAAAAATAAGCAAATGTCTTCTTATGAAAAATAAACGTGAAAACTAGGTAATTTTCTATTAGTATTTTGAACAGGACTCAAGGGCAGATCATATCTATGAAATGAGGGCAGATAGTCATGAAGAAAAAACATAATTCGGTATCTGATAAAGACTGAATGGAGATGAAAATTACTGGTATCGCATTAAAAAAAACAATATGTCAAAGATATTTCAATAAAGCTGTTACACACACACACACAATAGAAGCAGTGTCTTTCCTGGGTTACTACAGAAAACTAAGAACAGATAAACATGCTTAAGAACTTCTTTAAACATTCTGCAGAAAAGATTAAAATCGTAGAATGATGGGGAAAAGAAGAGAACTAAAAATAATAAATCCATAAAATCCAACATACATGTAATAGAACAACTAGATGGAAAGAACAGATCAGACTGTCTGGAAGTCATGAAGACCTGAATTATGGTCTTATCTCTACACCAAGACTCGCCTGCAGCAGAATGGACACTGTCCTACACAATGGGGTAGGATACCAGTCAGGCTGGTGCCTTGTAAAGAATGAGTCTCAAGGTTGCACCTCTTAAACTGACCTCTAACCTGGCAAAGGGTGTAACTGAGGTCAATCCAGCAGTGGGAGTCTGTGCACTTTCATTCTCTATTCCACTGTAGAATCAATTTATTGATCCTCTGGGAGGTCATCAGACCTCCCAGAATACTCTGTTGCTGCTCTCGAAGAAGTTCCAATCTATTGAGGGACTTGATATACTCCTAAGATACCTGAAATCCCGTATAAGAAAGATGGTCCTCACACACCTTGGAATACCCTTTTCTTACTTCTCTCTATACTTGCTTGTCTTTCTGCAAACTGACAGCTAAAAAGACTCATTTCCCCACCTCCAAGTCTCCCTCAATGGCGTCAGTGCTAAATCTCTTAGATATTGTTCTGAACAAGCCAGCTTATTTTAAATATGGTTATTTGAAAATATTAGTTTATGGCTTGTTTACAATTATACTTAAACCTATAAAGAAAATGGCCTTGGGATCAGTCAGACCTGGGTTTGAGTCCTGGCTCTGTGTGACCTTTATTAAGTGACTCAACCTCTCTGAAAGGCAGGTTTCCTCATCTGGATAATGGAAATAGTAATACAGCAGCACAGTACTTCAACTTTACTGTGAGCACCCTGTTAGAATGTGGCTGTTCTTTAGTAGGGGGGTGGTGCCTGAGAGTCTGCATTTCTGACAACTCCCACGTCCTGCTACTGCTACTCTGAAGGACAGGGTTGGCAATCTATGGTCTTTACCTCAATTTTGTTCAGCCCACAGCTAAGGGTGTTTTTCCTATTTTTAAAGTGTCCTCAAACAAACAAAGAAGAAAATGTGACAGAGACAAATGCGGCGTGCAAAGCCAGATAGTAAAATATCTACTATCTGGTTCTTTACAGAAAAAGTGTGCTGGTTCCTTCTGCTGTAGATGCTGTTTCTGGTGGTGCCCCATGCCTTGTACCCTTGGCCCACCTGAGTTAACCAGCAGCTGCAGGTAAAGGATTTTCCCAGCATTCTGACATCTTCTCACCTCAAGTACCTGGGCTCCCCCTTCTCTGCCTGAAGGCCTTTGTAGGCACCATGAGAGCTTGATCAGGGCCCGAACACCTAACTGGAGGAGGATTAATGCCCAGGGGTGACCATAACAAATAGAGGAGGGGGTCCGACAAATGTTTCAGAGTCCCTGTGGGTGGATTCCCGGAACACTCCCATGCGATTGACTTCCTGTGGTCAACAGCAGGGACCCGTTCTTACAGCATCCTTCATTGGTTTTATCCCTTCTTTATCTCACTTCTGATTTGCTGGAGCCAGCTTGTACTGGTTTATGAGAGCCAAGGGCGTATCTCCTCCAAACTCTGTGTTTAGTGATGTCATCATGGCGACCTGAAATTGGCCCTGGTGGCATATTTACACCATGGAGATCACCCAGTGCTACAAATCCGGTGGTGGTTGTTCTTGTTGGAGAGCTGGTTGTTACACATTTACCAGCGCACCACTTCCTCACGTGTTCTTCCTGGCACTTCTGCCCGATTAAATGCCTGCCCCCACGCCCTAGTCTCAGGTCAACTTTAAGTAGAACCCAAACTAAGAGAAGTACCTACCTACTTCAGCATTTTGGCAGAAGAGAAAAACACATGGGATCACATTTGAGAATCACAAGACGACCTGGTACATGATAGTCAATAAATGTCAGTTCCTTGCTCTCTCCTCCCGTCCCCTTAGCAAAGGGGAGACCCTCCAGTGTTTCCTGGGGCACCTGCAGTGCAAGCTTTCTGTATCAATGTCATTGTCGGCTCCAGCTCACAGGGCCATCTGGTCACTCTCCTGGAGGTTCTGGAATGACTTCCTTGGCATGTGTCCACACACACACGACCACACACAATGGGCAAAAGGAGACGGGATGAAACTTTAATCGGCGTCGGGAAGGAAGCGTATCCACTGCAACCACATGAAACTGAAAACGTGTGGGCAAGGCAAGCGTGACGGCACTGGAGTGTTCTGCCAGTTCCGACTAACACGATGGAAACAATGCCCCTTTGTGCAGATTTAGGTATGTACACCGGGGCTGGGAGGCTGGCGGCTCTTTCAGGTGCTGTGCTCTGTGGTTAGGACTCAGAGCAAGAAAAGAAAAGATGAGACCCAGAGAGGCACAAAGGAGAGGGAAAGAAAATGTTAGGTCAGAAAAGGGGTGGCTCAGAAGAAAGCGCTAGGTACCACCCAATATCCATTTCCCCTTCCTGGTTAGTAACAGACCCAATTTTGAGTACAGCAGAAAGATCACATTACCAAACTTCCCGTGCAGTTGGGTGTGGCCTTCATTCTGGTCAATGAACTAAAGAGTGGAAGTTTTAAGTGGGGCTTTCAGGAGGGTCCCTTAAAGGATGCTGACTCATCTGAGGCTGTTTTGCTCTCCCCTGCTTTTTCCTGGAATTTGGTTGTGACAGCTGGAGCTCCAGCAGCCATTCTGGATGGTGAGCTGACCGAGAGGATGGAAGCCAGTGCTGAGGATGATGGAGCAGAAAGATAGAAAAGATCTGGGTTCCTGATGACAAGGTTGCTAGCCCCGGATTGCTACCTCAAGATCTCTCTGCGTAAGAGAGAAACTGATTTCTTTCTTGTTTTTGCCACTGATGTTCTGAGGCTTTTCTTGTTATATGCAACTAACCTAAACCAAACTAATCCAGGAGGTGAAAGTGATAAAAAAGCAGGTGACAGAAATAGGAAAGGAGAAGGAGAAGACGAAGACAAGACGTATGGCGTATGAGTCTCAGACTGCAAAACCAGAAACATACTTTTCTTTGTTCCAGATTAACAACTTAAATGTTATCGGGAGCTCCTGTCCCACATGGTGACAGAAATTTAATTTCTGTCGCTTCACAGCCTGCCCCTTCTTGGTACGGAATTGCCTCTAAGTTTCCCAGGATGAGGTCTGTGTGTAGAACGAGATGCTGTCCTCTCTCCAACTCCACCCCAGCATCTGCTGACATGCCCCGTTCCATCTAGTCTTGGGTGGAGTGTCCTGCTGACCACTCTGTGTCCTCCCCCGGGACTGCCAGCCCCCTGTGCTCCAGCTGTGCCCCTTCCCCAAATTACTCAGGCCCATGGCACTCTTTGGGCCCTTGCCACATACCTGGATTCTCCCCAGAATGAGGTACAATCCCCTTTTCAAATCTCCTAAATCAATGCCGTCTCCTCACTGCTCTCTGGGGGGTGGTCAGGAACGCCAACCATCTGAGCCTCTCTCTCTTCCCCTCTGGTTCTCACACATCCAGGCTGTAGGAACTTTTTAAGGGGCAGGGGTACAAAAGACACAAGACAACCTCTCTCTTACTTTATATTACTCTAACTTTTAAAAACTGTATGGCTTTTGAAACACGAAATTATCAGAATTACCTGCCTTGTCCTCCACATAAGCTTTCCCGGAGACAAAAAAAGCAGGTGGTCCCGCTGTCCAAAGTGGGGGAATGGTGGGCAGTCTTAGGAAATACTACAGAGCGGTAGCATCAGTTTCTGTCTCAAAATATCCTACCACCTAGAGGAAAGGGGGAAGAGAGGCCTGGAGGAGAGCCGGACAGCCTGAGAGTCACAGGTGCAGGAGGTCTGTGTGGGGAATGAGAGTGGGATGCAGTTAAGAGCCCAGGCTGGTGCTGTCAGTAACGAGCCCCAGATCCGGGAGCCCTACAGGTCTGCTCTATTTTCCCTCAACGCCTAAACCCACAGCTGAGACCTCATCACTCTACACAGGAGGAGGCTGACCCCAAGCCCCGCTTGCAGCAGCGGGGAAAGGAGCACATTTCCAAGGATGCCCAGAGAATGAAGGGGGTCTGGGTGCCTTGAACAAGGAGGGGGTCATGGCCAGGTGTCCGAGACCCTCTACCCAGGCGGAGGGACCCTCCTGGCGAAATGTGGCCCGCTCAGAAGAGTAGCACTCCTTTATGGGTGGAATAACTTTCTCTCAACACTCAAGAGTCAAGGAAGAAAGCATCTGGCCAGCATCAAACTAAGTGATGTCTGCCCACTTCGGGAATCATCACCTGCTGCTGAAACAACTGGGTAAAAGTTTGCTGAGCAAGAGCCAGTCACATAATCTCAAATGCCGGTATTCACGTGCTCTGAGTCTCTTCCCACAGAAAGTGCATTACATATAAAGAGGAAAATGGTCATTTAAGGTGGAGAAACCTTGAAGACTCCCCCTTAATCAAAGCTAGCAAACTTGGGCTTCCCTGGTGGCGCCGTGGTTGGGAGTCCGCCTGCCGATGCAGGGCACGCGGGTTCGAGCCCCGGTCCAGGAAGATCCCACATGCCGCGGAGCGGCTGGGCCCGTGAGCCATGGCCACTGAGCCTGCGCGTCCGGAGCCTGTGCTCCGCAACGGGAGAGGACACAACACTGACAGGCCCGCGTACTGGAAAAAAAAAAAAAGCTAGCAAACTTAATGTCACCAGCTATGAGACAGATTGACCTTGTGTACCTTCTGATAGCAGGCACCGAGAAAAACACATCACTTCTGTGACATTTGTTTCAAAAATGTACAACCTGAATCTAATCACAAGGAAACATCAGACAAAGCCAAACTGAGGGACTTTCTACAACATAACGGGCCTGTTCTCCTGAGAAATGTCAGGGTCATGAAAGTTATGAGAACACTGAGGAACTCTTGCCAGATGAAGGGGAATGAAGGCATGGCAAACAGAAGCAATGTGGGACCCTGGATTTGATCCGAGACCAGACAGGAAAGGAGGTTTATAAAGGACAATATTGAGGCGATAAGTACATGTGAAAGGGGGTCGGATGGGATGGTGGCCTGTGTCTCAATGTTAATTTTCTGATTTGGGAAATTGTATCATCTTTTAACAAAGAGATTGTTCTTAGGAAATAAACACAAATATTTAGGGGTAATGGAACATTCTTTCTCTCCCTCCCCTCCTCTTCCTCTCTCCCTTCTCTTCCCCTCCCCGCTTCCCCTCCCCCTCCCTTCTCATTCCCTCCCTCTCTCTCTCCTCCCCCATCTCGCCCCCTCCCCCTTTCCCTTCTCCCCATTCTTCCCCCATCTCCCTTCCTCCCTCCCTCTCCTCCCCTGCTTCGTCCCCCTCCTCACCGCCTCTCTGAAGCAAATGTGGTAAAATCCAGCAATGGGGAATCTGGGTGAAGGATATATATATATATATATATATATATATATATATATATATGTATGTATTATTCCTACAGGTTTCCTATAAATCTGAAGTTGTTTCAAAATAAAATGTTACCATCCCACCCCCAAAAGACTGGAGGAGCAAGTGGACGGCGAAGGGAGGAGCCCTAAGCGCCCCCTACAGGCCAATGGCCAGATCTGAAAGGGGCCTGGAAGGGCCTGAGATCTGATCCCCTCCTACAGGTCTAAAGCCCTGAGATGCCCGAGATGGGCAGACACTTAGGTTTCCTGAACCCTCAGCCCACGCCTTAGCCCTGCGCCCCCTGTCTCCCTGCCTCTGATCCCAACCCTGCCACTTGGTAGCTCAGAGAACGTGGGCTACTTACTCTTCTCTAGCCTCCCCTTTTCTCATCTGGCAAATGAAAGACTAGGAGGACCTCACGGGAAGGAAACTAGACAAAGTGTGTGCACAGGACTGGCTCGCTGTCAGCCGTTACTACTAGTGTTGTTGTTGTTATTATTTGACTCACTGACTCACTGGCCTGGATTTACAAAGAAGGAAATGGACTTAAGTAGCTGTTAGAATGCTTCCAGCTTCCAGAGAAAGAAAACACAGGACAGGGGAAAGCTGGGTTTTTTGGTTTGTTTTTTTAAGTAAAGAAAAGATATAATCTCCTGAAACAGGAAGTCTGGTTGTGAGATAGCTCCCCAGGGACAGGGGCTCATCAGATGGCTCGCTGATGTCATCAGGATGCAGGTTTTTTCCCACTAGCTGCTCTGCCAGCCTCCACCCAGCCTTGGACTGTGTCCACTCAGCATCCCAAGATCGCTTTCACAGTTTAAGCATCGTATGCAAACAAAAGACAAGACAGGAAAAGAAAGGGGCTCTGTTTTGTCTCATTCTTTAAGCATGAGAAAGAAATTCCTAGAGTCCCATCAGATGTCCCCTCATATCTAGTTGTTCAGAATAAATTTACATGCCAAATGCTGAATCCATCTTTTCAGAGGGGTATCGAATTAGCATGTATATAAGTAAGAATTACACCTGGCCGAAAGAAATGTGAAATCTCATATAACTGTGGCTACATTAGACAGAAGTTGACTTTCACATCTGGAAGCCTGGCTACTCTGCCCAGAACTCTCTGGCACCTCCAGCTTCAGGAACCCAGGCTTGTCCTCATCTTACACTTCTCAGTGCATGTTTCCACTCCAAGTTGCTTCACAGCCCAAGATGGTTGCATCAGCTCCAGTCCTCTAGTCCTCATTCCAGCATGGAGGAACGGAACAAGAGAGCAGAAAGACAAAATCCCTTTCTACAAAGGACACTTCTAGAAACTGTACACACCACATCTGCTCAATCCCACTAGGCAAAACTCAGTCACGTGGCCTTACTTAGCTGTGAATGAGCTGAGAAAAGTCTTTACTCTGCACTGCTATGGGCCCACCTAAACACCGGGATTTCTACTACTACAGAAAAGGATGGGGTAGGGGAATCCTCCATGGATACTGGCCACCAACAGTTTATGCCACACTATGACTCCAGCACAGCACCGAGGAGGACCCGGCCCCCTGAAGCTACGGCCACCTCATACCTGTACAAAATCACGGTGCTGCCAACAGGGCAAGGTGGCGAACGGGTGCTGGTGGGGCGACAGCAGGTTCCTGAGACTAGTAAATGCCCATCGATCCTTACCAGGTTATCCATCAAGAGAAATGAGCAAGCCCAGTTTTAAAAAGAGAGAAGGGATTCCTTTTGGCCTTTTCAATGTACCACAGCTTCCTCCCACCTTCTCCCTCTCCTTTCTCCTCTAGAATAAAGTCTATGAAACATGCCACAGGTGCTCTCCTTGCTCATGAGTCAGCTGCATGGCTCTTGTGTTCCGTGAGTGCTTGAATCACTTGGGAGACTCGGAGCACAGAACATTCCATCTCCACCGCAGCCACTTGGGGGAGGAGGTGCTATTATCCTGAAAATCATTTGTATTGTACTCATCCACCCGCCTTTGCCAAAATGATTCATTTTTAATCCTCACCATCATTGTTCCAAGAATGCATGCGTGTGGGAAGGGGATTCTTTACCTCTCCCAACGCTCGACAACTGTAGATCTGTTGACATGATTTCTAGAACTCAGAATGAACCAAATTACTGGGATAATAGAAGGTGAGATTCCATGATGACAAGACATCTGGAGGAGAGGGACACAACTGACTCAGCCATCCAGATGTGTTACCTGTATATTTAAGTATGTTTTATCACAGTGTTTCATGAAGGATTCTCCAAAATTAGACATCTGCTGTTCCACCTTTACAGAAGACAGTTATGATTTTTCCTCTGTCCAACGTCCAATTCCTCAAATTTTGGTGACAGAATCCATATTTCCCTTCGGAAACCAGCCCTCCTGAGGCCTCAGTCCGTGCAGAGACTAACAACATTTGTCGTTAGGGAATACGTGTTACGCAGGCTGGTAACTGGAGCACTGTATTCCCTTGTCCACTGCGACTGGTTCATAAATGGCAGGATGACCAAAGCCATCCAATGTAGCCCATTACCAGACTTTTCTCAGAACAGCAGCACAGACAGAGGCTCTGTTTTCTGCTTGACTTGGGCTTGGGAGGATGCAAGTCTAGAGTTGCTGGGTGCCCTGATATGAAGAGAGGATACATCAAAGTAGGGGGGTTTACTAGTCTTAGTGACTTGTTGGCTTCTAGTACAACAACCATTTCCCAAACATTTGCCATGTTCGCAAAACCCTGATTTTGTACAGAGGGAAGTAGAGACAAGAGGTGTAGGAAGCTGTAGTCCTCACGGCATGTGTTGAGACCCTGGGTCCACCATACTTGAAGAGAACCCACTGGAATTTTCTATTACGTAAATGAATGAACTCTTTTGCTTAAGCCAGCTGTACTTGGGTTGCTGTTACTCGCAACCACAAAAAAAATGCTGATTAATACAGCCATCTCAGTCACTGACCTCCTCCTAGATTTGACATCTGGACACAGTCTGTTCTTCCTGAAGTGCTTTTTTCTCCTAACCTTGAGTATTCTGTGCTGAACTTAACCATGGGCATTCTCCAAGTCTTGGGCTTTGGTCTTCTCATTTGATCTTCCTACAATTCCCTTTGAATGGACCCATCTCTTTTCAGTACTTCAAATTTTACTTCTAAGCTGTTAAGTACCAAATGGTAGTGGCTGTACTTTTTAAAAGCTGTGAGTAGATATCCGCTCAGTAAGACAAATGGATGCCGAAAACAAAGAATGCCTCAATGCATGAAATTCAGTGTTTCAAACACGTGAGACTTATGATGAGATAACTTGACACCTGGCTCTGATGAAATACAAATGCATCACAGCACTGCATGGCGTTAAAAAATTTATTCTGACACTTGCTAAAAGGGCAAGGAAAACTTTATTCAGGACTGTTGCCACAGATGTCAAAACTACTGCAGGAGGGGAGAAATGAGGGCGGGGGTGTCAGTGGATGGAAAATTACTAAGAGGAGACATCAAGAGTAGGGGGATTTTTGCTAAATTGACTTGATAGGGTTCTTGCTGAAGGCATGCCGAGGTGATCAGATATCCATGATTTCTCTCTCTAAGCTGACTTACTAGCTTTCTTGCTGAAGCTGGACTCGGCAGCTCAAACGCAGGGCCCACAGACAAGGTCTAGTCAAAAAGAGGGCTCAGAAGAGCCTAACTCAAGTTTTCTCAAGGAGAGAGCCTTTGGCACTGGTATACCAGACCACGTGTGAATGGGGAGTCTTCAGAAAGGTGAATGAATGTAGTGGGAATTACTTTTACCAAACTGTTTCCAGTTGTTCATTTCTCGTTTATTACATTGCTTGTAACTCTAGCTTCATTTTACCCTCTTATTCTTCTACCAAGCCACTGGACCACCTATTCCCCTGGCCTTCCCATCCCTTGGCCCTTTCCCACCTGAGGCCTGTGCATGTGCAGCTCTCTCGGCCTGGAACCTGTCTCAGTTATTTCATTCCTGATCATCCTTTGGGTCTCTCCTTCCATGTGAATTGGTTTCCTGGGGGTAAGCGAAGAAGGGGCTTCCCTGACACCTCTGCCTAGAGCACATCTCACAGTCACATCACTGGGGAGCATCAGATCAACTCTCCATCATCCTACTCATCACAGCTGCAATTTGCATTATTTGTGTGAATATTTGAATAACGTGTCTCTTCCGTTACACTGTAGATTCTAGAAGGGCAGAGATGGGGCCTGTTTTTGTTCACCCTTGAATCTCAGTGCCTGACAGAGACTTTGGCCCACATCAGACACCTCATATATATTTACAGAATCAACTAGAACTGAGGGGAGAAAGGAGGTGGACGGAAGGAGGTGGAATGGCCACTGCCCATAACCGACTGCCTGGACCATCTCTGAATCCCCCAATTCAGACAGAAGGGCGAAGAAAGAATTGATGTCACTGAACTGCTCAGAAAGACTTCCTGAGAGCTGGGCCCAGGCAGCGCTGCCTTAGGCCCCGGTGACTCCCCCGATGTAGACCCAATGACAGCCTCGGCCGGTCCCACTGGGAGACCTGGAGCTGGAATGGCGCTCCAGACTCGCCCAGCACTGGGCCAAGAAGGTCAGGCCCTCGGACCCCCATGTCTGTCAGTCCCTGGATGCAGGCTGTGCCAGGAAGGGGCATGACCTTGGCAAGACGGCACTGCCAGCGGCTGGGTAGCTAGTCCTTCTCTGAATGAGATCTGGGAGGTGTATATCACAGTGGCCCCGTGTAAGGTGATCTCTTGTGCCTCCAGGTTCTGAAATCTGCCCCCTCACTGCCTCACCCTTTAGAGGTGTAGAGGTGAGAGGTGTAGAGGTGATGGCAACCCCTCAGTTATCAGCTCAGCCATTCCTCACCCCCATGCTGCACCACACCTGTTGCATCCCTCCCGCCCACAGCTTTACAAAAAGGCCCCTGATTAAACTCTCCTCCAGCTTCCACTTTGGGGGTGCCCTCTGCTTCCTGTTAAAGCCTCCCCCTCTGATGTGACCCTAGGCTCCCCTGAGCAGAGGGTGGGGAAGGTCACACAACCAATGTGGACAAGGGGCATCTTTATTCAGGCCTATGGGGTCAAGGCTACTGCAACAGGGGAGAGAGATCAGCCTCAACTCCACTCCAAATGCAGTGAGACTTCCGGGGATTTAGAGCCCAGGAGCAGAGTCAACAAGACATTTACACCGGGGAGTTCCACTCACGAGTGAGACCGGCAATGCACACCTCCCCAGCTTCCTTTGTGCCAGGAAAGGTCATCATCCTGGAATGATGTCACCCTCTGTCTCACCCAAGGAATGCTCACCCCTCCTTTAAGGTCCATCCAGGTCCTGCCTTTAGGAAAAACTCTGACTGTGAATCTCACTTTCCATAACTGACCTTACCTTCCTATGGACTCCCGTAGGATTTATTGCCTAAACTTCTGGAAGAGATTTATCTTATCTTTTCTCTGTATTGTAAGTTTATTATTCAACCCTTGCTCTGCTTCCTATTTCTTCATGGGTGCGCATATCACAGCCTCAGTTAGAATGCAACGTGAAGGCACAGCTGTGTATCTACCCTTCACCGTTCCTAGCACGGTGCCTCGCACATGTGCTCATTCTGATGGGCAAATTAATGAATGAACGAGTATAAAATTTGGAAGCTAAAACGTCTCTCTGGATAACTCGCTGCCTTTTCTACCCCTCAATCTTTTGGCTCTTTTGAACTCAGTTCTACTTGGAAGCCAGAAACAATTTAGCATTCACCATCAATATATGCCTTGCTCTAACCGTGAATCTGTCCCCTGTGTAGGAAATGATACATGGTACTTCTCTCTTGCATTCTAACTCAGAGGGCCTGTAACATGAGCTGGAAATATGAGGCAATTAACTGTATAATTCAGACAAAATCGCCTGGAAATGTACTTCGTGAGTAGGTACACAGCCCCGTTATGGAAGACTTGAAAAATACATTTGTGATAGATATGGAACCATTTATTAGTGGAAGCGTGGGATGTGCCCGGCACACTTCTAATCTGTTAAAGTCAGCATCTTACAGGGAAGCAGGCTTGATGACACAATCTCCTGTGCTGCCACCACTGGGGACAGAATCGGGGAGTGAGATAAGAGGGCTCTGGTTTGCGCAGGGATGGTTTGTACTTTCCCTGCTGGTTAGGGTTCTGGGGTGGCCAGTGACAGAGACTGAGTCACAGAATCCGGCCAAAGTAAGGAAAAATAAAGAATTGATCAGAAGTTATGGTATAGCCCTCGAGATTGAAGGGAGAACCAGAAAAGGGGGCTGTGGGAAAAAACTAGAAGCAGGGAAGCCCTAGGTTTCTGTGTAACAGGAACTCAAAGGAGGACATTTTCACATGGGCATCCCAATGGGACCTACTGTCCTCCCTCCTCCAGCCGGTGCCACCGTCAGGATGAATCAGCTCCAGCTGCTTTCTCCCTATGTTGCTTCCCCACTGCCGTGGGCCTGACAATGGGCTTCTACCGTATACGGATTTGCATTTGATTTTTTTTTTTTTTTTTTTTTTTTTTACAGGACGCGGGCCTCTCACTGCTGCGGCCTCTCCCGTTGCGGAGCACAGGCCCCGGACGCGCAGGCCCAGCAGCCACGGCCCACGGGCCCAGCCGCTCCGCATCGTGTGGGATCCTCCCGGACCGGGGCACGAACCCGTGTCCCCTGCATCGGCAGGCGGACTCTCAACCACTGCGCCACCAGGGAAGCCCTGCATTTGATTTTGATGGATCTTTTCAGTGCTCACTCATTCATTTAACGAGTATTTCCTGAAGACTCTACAAACCCTGTGACAGGAGTTATGGAAGACTCCAGAGTAAACTCATTATAGGTTCTACCCTTTAAGGGAGATATAGGAGGATAAGTGTTCAAATACTTATAAGATGGGACAAAAAGCTTTGCGTCCAACAGGAGCTCTTCAGGACAAGGGAGAGAAGCCAGTCTCAAATAATACTTGAGAAGGAGGAGAGGTACTGGTCCATATATAAAGGGAGGTCCAGGGACAGGGCTAGCTGAGACATGGCTAGATGCAGAGGCCAGACAGTGGGGTCAGGACTCAGTCCCTCTCCCTCTCTGCTCTGCTTGATCTGTGCTGGCTCTGTTCTCAGGGAAGGTCTCTGCAGCAGATCCTACGGGTACCCTGCGCACAGCTCCCCTGCACTTAGCGTTCCCGTGTACACACCGATGGTGCCCCGTGGCAGTGCCTGTGATGCTCAGCCTGCGGGCTTTCTCTGGCCACGGGAACTGGTTCAGGCTGCGGCAGGCAGGCAAACGTGCCAGGGAGTCAACAGCCCCAGGAGCAGCTGTCAGCCAATGAAGGACAGAGTTAGTAGATTCAAAAATGGTGGGTTCTTTGGGTGGGACAACTCTGGGGTATACTTTTCTCCGGATGTTTCCAACAGGGCTAAGCTCCAGGTGCTCAGAGTAGCAACCTGCTCACGAATCCTCTCCACTTTGGCTTTCCTGTCTCACTTCCTTACTCTCCTACCCGTGCCTTCTGGGATCACCTCTGAAATCAACCTCATGCACATACACCTTTGCCTCAGAGCCTTCCCCTTGAGGACCCCAGCCTAAGATACCCTGGCTATATGGTGGCAAGATGGCCGCAAACAGTTACAGGCTTGCACGCTTGCTAGTGTCTGACCCAGTGGAGAAAGAACTTTCTTCCAAACACTTGCATTTAAAATCCTACGCCTGACTCTCATGGTACAGGATTGGTCACATTTCCATCCCTGGCTTGAAATATACCCATTGGCCGGGTCTGGCCACCTACACACCGTGAAGCTGAGAAGCTAGAGCTAATTCCACTCAATCCTCATGGTCTGGGGGAGGAAGAGGGATGGTTTCCTTATGAATAATCATGATGCTACTACCGGGTCAGTGCTGAAGGGGTCGTTAGCAGGTCAGATCACTAAGAGTCCATTGGCATGTGGGCCCTCAAACAGGGACAAACACAGTTCAGAGAAACATGACATAGGTTCTAAACTTAGTGGGGAGAGTCGCAGGAGATTAAGGCTGAAGGAAACTGAAATAGCATCTTCTGAGTTTCCCAAACTGGCTCCATCCCTTGATAATTTTCTTCCTTGACAAGCTTCTTCTTCTTAATAACCCTGTGTTTTGTGTATTGAAATACTATGTCATCTAAACAAAACAGCATGCATTCAGGAGTAATTAATTCATCCTCACATTTTAAAAATTAATAAACGGCATTATTGAGTTCATGTTCTTAATAATAGGAAAACATGTCACTTTCAATGGTTCTTGGAAATATTAAAAAGGGTTTCTACTCCCTTCTGTCATTTTTAGTCCCTAGGAGCTGGAAGACCCCTTCATTTGGTGGCTGAGGTCTTCCTGCCTTTATGGAATTCCAAAAGGAGAATGGATAGCAAATCAGTCCATTTCATTTATATTAAATAGTCTTCACTGCTTGGTGAATTACCCTTCAGGTCACATTTTGCAAGAAAATCCCCATGCTTCATTATCATAGCATTTATGTAGAAGAAGGGATCTTTGGGAGATTATGTAACTCAACTTCTAGCTAAAAAACTTGACATGAAGTGATGAACCCAGGTTCTAACCTTCATCCATGAGCCCAGACTATTGAGCACATTTATGTGCAAAGCTGAGCTCCAGAATCTCAAGGAAATAATGGAGAAGGTCTCTACCAACTCAGGGAGGCAAACAAAAATTGTTTTTTTAAAATTGCTGGTTTCTCCTGCAATATCTAAAGAGCTGGAAAGTTGGCCCTTTCATCCTTACAACAAGGAAGAGTCTAAACAAAATGAAAGTAAGCAATTCTAAGATCCACTGGAGAACTGAGATCACAAGGCAAATTGCTCGGAAAACTGGAGAGACAGACAGGTGGATACAGAGAATCACAGCTTCCTGAGAGCAGAAAGCCCTGGACTGGAGCCAATAGAGGTAGGAACACCTTATACTACAAATGATGAGCTGCTGGAGGCTCAGCATGGACTAGCTTGAGAGTTAGAAATTCCAGTGGGCTCCCCACACGAGTGTGAGTTTTATCTCCAAGAGGTTCTCACAGGGAAAGTAGGAGAAAAATCCCCCATTCTTCCGGCAGGGAAAAGGGAAAAGGAACCATCGGGAAAAACCGACAGTGCTAAGTGCTATGGAGGAAATAAAATAAATGCTGAAGGAGTCCTGAATGAGGAACCAGACTGAGGGGGCGGCGGAAACAAAGGCTGTGGGTGTAAAAGCACTCTGCCTGTCCTAGGAGCTGAGAGGACGCCAGCGGCTGGAACGAGGTGCGGGACAGATGATGGAGTTAATGTGGCTGTAGGAAGGCAGGGTCAGATCACTCGAGGGCATGGAAAGGTGTTTGGTCCTCATTATTCCAACAAGCTGCATTCTTTTTATAGAAGCTTAATAGCAGATGAGCCGGTACATGAGTCCAGGCCTCTCCGCTTTCAATGTAGCGTCTGCATCCTACTGCCCTAACACAGAAATGACTCATTCTAGCACGTACGGTCTGGGGAAAATATATTCAGAAGCAGGCCAGCTTTGCAGCAGCCTCAAACCATGGCATCTCCTACGAGGGCAGAGAAGTAGTGAGACAACCTCGCCCAGTGTGTAGCCTGGGCAGAGACTAACTAGAGGCAGACCTCGTTTCATTGCACTTTGCAGATAGTGCATTTTTTACAAGTTGAAGGTTGGTGGCAACCCTGTGTCGTTCAAGTCTATCAGTGCCATTCTTCCAACAGTGTTTACTCGCTTTGTGTCTCTGGGTCATATTTTGGTAATTCTCACAGAATTTCAAACTTGTCATTATTATTATATTTGTTACAGGGATCTGTGATCATTCACGTGACTACTGCAAAAAGATTACAGCTCACTGAAGGCTCAGGTGCTGGTTAGTGTTTTTTTTAGCAATAAAGCATCTTAAATTAAGATATGTACATTCCTTTTTAGACAAAATGCTATTGCACACTTAATATACTACATTATAGAATGAATGTAACTTTTATATGCGTTGGGAAACCAAAAATTGGTGTGATTCGCTTGACTGTGATATTTGTCATATTGTGGTGGTCTGGAACCAAACCCGCAGTATCCCTGAGGTCTGCCTGTATATTCAAATTCTGGGTCTGACGCTGACCAGAGTTGTGGTCTGGGACAGGTTACTCTACTTTTCTGGGTCCCTGTTTCCTCTTCTAGGAAAAGGAGATAATAAAATACCTCTAGATAGGGTTGTTGAGACCATTACATTAAATGAGATAAAGATTGATTTTTGCCCAAACCTGTTCAATCCCTAGTTTTCCATCTCCAAAAATGGTACCACCTCCCATCTAGGGTAGTGGCTTAAGACAAAAACTCTGAGAGTCATCCCTGATTTTTTTCCTTTCCTTGGATCACAGATCCATCAACAAGCCCAGATGATTCTGTTTCTGAAATCCATCCTGAATGTGCGCACTTAGGTTTCTCTTAGTTGCCATCATCTTAGATGAAGACACTACCCTATCTTCCCTGGTTTACCGCCCTGGCACCCTCCCTGGGCTCCCCGCCTTCTTCGTCTTGCTTCCTACAATCCATTCTTCACAAAAGAGACACTCATCATCGCTCAATGTAATTTGATTACGTGTTAATCCTTAGAGTAAACCCGTCCAATAGCTTCGCAGGGCATTTAGGATAAAACCCACAGTCCATGCCTCTCTGATCTTGCCCCAGCCTGTTTCTCCAGCCCCACACCTCTCTCCGCCATGCCCAGAGAGATGGAGAAGCGCAGGGTACTCTATTCTCAGCCTTCTGTAACAGCCCAGCCATGGATCTACATGGTAGAGTGAACTTGCCCGTCCCTGGACTAGGGGCTTGGAAATTAGCTTTGGCCAGTGGCATGTGAGTGGTTATGATGGGGGCAGAGCCCTGAAATCTTGGGTGCAGTATGGCGCAGCCTTTTATGCTTCCATGATCTGCCAAGACAACGTGCCCCAGGTAACCGCTTGTCCAAGGAGAGAGAGGGAAGATGTGCAGCACATCTGAGTCCAACCTATAGTCTGGAGCCACGCCCGGGTTAGCAGTGGCCAGAAGCAGAGCCAGCCCAGAAGACCCCAGGACCGTGGCAACAAAAATTCGTGCCCGCTTTTATAAGCCACCGAGTTTTGCGGCGGCACTGTACCATTACTGCAGCGAGAGCTAACTAATACACTCAGGCCCTCGCTTTTCCTTTTGTTACCTGCAATCCTCTTGCTGTTCCCTCTGTGCGAAGCTATTCTCTTCGTCTGGGACAGACTTTCTCAACCTGGCACTACTGACATTCGGAGCTGGGTATTTGCTATGGAGGCTGGCCTGTGCATTGCAGGATGTTGAGCAGTATCCCTAACCTATACCCACTAGATGCCTGGAGCTACCCCTCCTGCTCCCCAGCTGTGACAGCCAAAAATGTCTCCAGACATTGCCTAATGGCCCTGGGGACAGAATCACCCCTGGTTGGAAACCACTGGTTCTAGAACACATGCCCCGACAACTTCGCAGACACACAGCTGCTTCTAATCACTTAGGTCCCGCCTCTGACATCCACACACCTGATCATCCATCATCTTACTCATTTCTCTCTGCACTTGTTTTTCCGCCTCTCCCTCTTGCCACCACCCGGGAACCTGGCACAGGACAGGCACCCCGGAAGCCTATTCTAACTCATGAAAGGTTGGAAAAACACCCTGTCAACTGTGTGGACCGTAAAGCATTATACAAATTAATTAGCAAAATGCCAAAAGATACAAAAGTCATCGGAAGCAGATCTGCACAGAGGTTAGCAGCTGGGAAGTTTATGATGCTATCGTTTCCCCTTCTGCCGCTGCTGCCCTCTGAGTTTTGGACAGAACTCTGGAGCCTGAGCTTGGTTTGACTAAGAAAGAAAGAAAGAACCCTCACTGGTCTTAGGATATCTTTAGAATGGATTTAAACAGTAAAATAGTTCCGTGGATATGATTTAATGTGTTTCTCCCGAACAGCTGTGCCCCCCACAGGTAACTCTGGCTCTGTTTGCACATGTAACCCTCAAAGAGCCACGAGTTAATAGATGGGGGGAGGCATGTCAGAGCAGATGAAGAGCAATGCCAACTTGTTTCTTCATAACTAATTATGCACAAAATTTATCGTCACCCGCCACACATCCTCTTCCTTAACAACAGTTGACAAGCCAGTTTTCCCACTGGTGTCCTTCCACCACCGTGAGATTTTTTTCTCAAATAAAGACATCATCTAAACACAGGAGCAGCAACATCAAAGGGTATGGTGGGGTTTCAGTGGTTTAACAGGCAGACAAGGGGAGGCACGTGGGACTGACTCCCAGTGCCCAAATCAACCTTTGATCTGCAAGCTGGTGAGAGAAGAAATGGCCCTCGCTGTTCTGTGGGATGGCAGCGAATGGGATTTGGGGGCTGGGGAGAGGGGGCAGAGACAAAGATGGATGGTTGACAGGGTCCTCCTGGAGCCCAGAAATGACGATCTGCTTTGACTCAATCTAATAAGACCTGATACCCCACGGTAGATTCTCAGAGCTTTACAACTCCCCTTGGAAGTTTTTCCAAATGTTTGACTTAAATTCCTTGTGTTTCGGTGTAAGCCTATTTCATCTCAATCTTTCTTTTCCGGAAGCTGTGGAGAGTTGCTCTCCGTGATGATCCAACTCCCACTGACACTGAAAAGCCATAAACAGCTCTACCTTGCCCCCTCCCCTGCAGGGGGGTTTGCAGTTTCTGCTGAGACCCTCCTTTTTTACGTACCACCCTGTCTGCCTCTCTGCCCACCCAGTAGCCATCGTTCTGCTGAGTTATCCTTCCCAGGACCGTCTGGCTTCAGCTCAGCCAATCAGATCCTGTCCCCTTAGAACCAAGCCATACAGAAGGCAGCTGAGTCACATCGCCGAAAAGTGCTAAAGAAGGAATCACAAACGGGGTAGACAGGGCCAGCTGGCAGACATTTTCTTTGGCCTGCACAGCTTTTTTTTTTTTAATTGGAAACTTTACCAAAAAAACCCCCAAAAAACCACCACCACCACCACCACCAAAACAAAACAAAAAACCCCAGACTTTTTGTTTCTCGTAGAATATTGGACGATCTGGCTACATTGAGTCTCTGTTCCTAGAAGGCGTGCCATCAGCTGGAGCTGAGTAGCGCCCCCTTTAGATGGGGCATCTGCTCTCCAGTTGCCCAAATCCCTGTCCTACCATGTATTACGGCTGCCTTCATTTATCCTACCTCCTAGGGCTTGGAAGCATTATAGTTTGAGATTCCAGCTCTAGAAGGAAAAATCTCAAATACCAGTTGCAGCAGCTCTGGCATCTGCTCTGCTACAGCCATCATCCTATTGATGGAGTCCATGAGATAGCCTGTATCTGTTATGAGCTGAATTATGTCCCCTTCAAATTCGTGTGCTGACGTCCCAATACCCCAGAACGTGACTGTACTTAGAGACAGGGTCTTTAAAGAGGTTATGAAGGTTAAATGAGGTCATGAGAGTGGGTCCTAATCCAACATGACTGAGTCCTTAAAAGAACAGGATGAAACACCAGGGATGCACAAGCACAGAGGAAAGGCCATATGAGGACACAGCAAGAAGGCGGCCACCCGCAAGCCAAGGAGAGAGGCCTCAGAAGAAACCAACCCTGCTGACACCTTGATTTTGGACTTAACAGTCTCCGGAACTATGAGACAGTAAATTTCTGTTGATTAAGCCACCCAGCCTGGGGTACTGCGTTACGGCAGCCCTAGCAAACTAAGACAATATTCCATCAGTGACTACTCTCCTCAAAGTAACTCTTTCTATTACTTGCAAACAAAGAGTCCCAATGAATAACTACGCTCTCTCCAGGTTTTCTTCATTTTGCCCAGGCCCCTTTCTTGAACTTGTAATTCCGTTTTAATATCATAAGCTCCACATGTGAAGGTTTGTAAACTAAGGTAAAGGAATCAGTCTTGGGGAAAACAGAGATGGAAAGTCAGAAATGGAGGCAAATATTCATGCCCTCCTCAGGGATGTGTTGACACATCTGAATATTATGACTGAACAAATACTAATATCCACAACTTGGGAAAATATGGGTATCTTTTCCAAATGTCTGAAAGAGCTCAAAATGGGATCTAGTTCTTGCTTTCTTAACGGGGACCACATCACAGCCAAGGTGGAGAAAATTGAGTCTTGGGTGTAAAAAAAAAAAAAAACCTTCCTCTTTCTATGTGTAAGTTGCAGATATACATATGGCACACAAACAGACACACATTTGTGGTTTTAAAATTTCATGGGAGGCTGATCAGGAAAAAATGCCTAAAAAGGCTTTTTGGAGGGGATGGTAAAAATGGTGAGAAAGCCTAACCTATTTGTTTGGCATACTGTTAATCCTTTCTTAGAGGGCATTGCGCTGTGGGGCCCATTTGCTTTCAGGGCCTTTACATAGTGAATGTGGGCAATTTTAGGGATTCCCAGGTAGAAAAGAGATATTTCTACTCACTGTGTAAATCAAACATAGACAAAACCATTTACTTTTGCTGATTAAAGGATAAGGTTAGAAAGAAGGATCTGCAGAGGGTACGGTATGTCAGACAGTTGAATGCCTACCCAAGAGCATTCCCTCCTCTCTTTTCCTTGCTGGCAAAGTTACCTCCCCAAAAGGAGGCCGAAATCTGGAAAGTTGTTTTCCCAGCCTCCTTCACACCTAGAGCATTAAGTATATGACCCAGTCCCTAGGGATGGGGACTTTTGGGAAAGGGGCTCCAACAATCTCAGGAGAAGAAGACCCCTGTCTCTCCTTCAGCTGGATACAGTCTTGTCCCCTGTGTTGCCTGGCACTGCAGCAGCTATTTTGTGGACATGAGGCCGTGAGGCTAAGGAGCTAAGGACAGTGAAAAGGAAGGAGCCGGAGACAGGGTCATGGATAACACTGATTGCTGAGGAGGAAAATGACAAAAGGGCAATGACTGGTACATGCCACCCCAGGCTCTCCTTTGCTGAGCCACCATGGCAGCGGGACGTGCCTGCCCTCCCGTATTCCCTTGCAAGCTACTACTCTCTACCAACACCAGCGCTTGAGAGGGAGAGGTTGGTGGATTGGTTGCTGACTTTACTCTGACCTTCCAACTCCCTCTTATGGATCCTTAACTTCTCCCACAGTTGTTTAGGGTCGTCTTCTTAAAATAAATCCCTTATTCCATAATATTCACAGTGTTTCTGCTTTCCTGATTAAACTCCAAGAGATACATGAATCAAATGAAATAATGGACCTGAAGCAATTAGCACAGCACAGGCACATGGAAAGAACTTAATAAATCGTCATCATCATTGTTTTCACTGCTATTAATACAACAGAACTTAGAGATCCTGCTTTCTAATTCCCTACTATGCAGAAGACTCAGCTAAGACCCTGCCATGTTACATGATTTCCCTGGGGTCATACAGCTCCATCATGACGCAGCCAGCGTCAGAACCCAGGGCTTCTGATTCCTAATCCTACGCTTTTTCACAGACTTTGGCCTGCTGTCCAAACTAACCTAGCATTCTGGTTATCACCTAATAGTTAGGATGCCATTGGTTGCAAATAATATAAAACCCAACTCAAACTGGCCTAAACAATATGGAGGGTTTCTTGGCTCACGTAACCAAAACGTAGAGAGAGAGGGCTGACCTCACACATACTATCATTATGCCAGCAGGCTAAGCCCTGCTTTTTGCGGTTCTCTCATCTCTCCTTTCTGCTGTGTCCCTGTCATGGCTCTCCTCCTGGAAAAGAAATGGAAGAGAAATGGCTACCACAGTGCCAGGCCTTTGACTTCCAAACCACAGTTGTCCTGAGAAAGACAGTCTTTTTAAGCCAAGGTTCTGAGATTCAGTATGATTGGACCGGTTTAAGTCACATGTCCGCCTTCACCCAATCTCTGTGGGGGGCTGGGGGTGGGATGCAATGATGGGCTTAACCTTGGTCAAGGGCTACCAACCTAGAACTCGCAGGTACAGACATGGGGGTGGGGAGGCTTAGCTTCCCTAGAACTACATGGCCCCCTAAATGCAAACTGGGAGTGGGGCTTGGGAAATAGGAAATGAATGCTGGGGAAGCAAGATTTGCTGTGTGGTTATTACATTTCTTGCCTTAGAATCTTTTTTTGTTTGTTTGTTTTGTTTTGTTACGCGGGCCTCTCACTGTTGTGGCCTCTCCCGTTGCGGAGCACAGGCTCCGGACGCGCAGGCTCAGCGGCCGTGGCTCATGGGCCCAGACACTCCGTGGCATGTGGGCTTATTGGCTCTCTGGATGAAGCCAGGTGCGCACCATTTCCAAAAGGAATGTGCAGTCGTGGGTGATGCATTTTAAAATAGTGGTCATGTAAGTAGATATTTATGGTCCCTTAGTTTAATGTAAAACACCCATCAACCTCACGTCCACGAGTCATGTGGTTGGCAGGGGCATTAGGGCTGCCTATCGGATTTAATTAGTCCAAGAAAACAAATGCACTTGACCTACTCTTGGCTTATATCCCACAAAATGGAAGAATAAGGAATCTGCCGGGACATAATAATGCTGTTCTTCTTGGTGGTGCAGACCACACAGAAAAGCATGAAATTTATCCTCTACCTTGAAAACGGATTCTTTGTTGCTTTTATTTTTATGACTAATTTGACATATAAATAACAAATGAGATCCACCAGTCTTAGGTTTTCAGTTTAACGAGGTTTGATACCCAAAACAAGACACAGGACATTTTCATCGCACCAGAAAGTGCCCTCACGTCCCTTCCAAGTCCGTTTCCATCCCCACAACAACTATCTGATTTCCATCCCCACAACCACTATCTGATTTCTATCGCCATGGGTTAGATATTTGTCTCTTCATGGATTCACGGAAATGGAATGAGATAGTACGTGTCTGGCTTCTTCACTTATGTTTTCAGATCCATTCACACGGCTGTGTGTAGCAGTCGTGTATTTATTTTATCACTGAGTAGTATTCCATTGTCTGACTCTATCATAATTGTGTTCATCTATTTTCCTGCAGCGTACATTTAAGTCATTTCCAATTTTTGGCTATTAGGAAAATAATGCTATAAGCATTCGTCTATAATTCTTTTTGTACAGTATTTTCACAGCTCTTGAGTAAGTCTCTAAGAGCAGAATTGTTGGGTCACAGGGTAGATATATGCTTAATTTGTCAGAAACTGCTGAACAGTCCTCTAAGGTGGCTGCTCTGTGTTAAACTCCTACAAGCAGCATGAGGCTTGGAACTTGATCCCCATTTCTGACACACCTGGTGATGACACCTTTGGATCCCAAAGGTCCATTTCTTCCCAGGTGAGAAGGGGAGTGTTGCATGTGGGAACCAGAAAGGGGTCTGATGGTTCTCTGATCCATTCTCACCAACTTCTGTTTTGCTCTCTATCACAGGAGGCTGACCCTGCAGGCTGCTTCAGAGGCCCCCTGGCTCAAGGCTCCTGGTTGGGTGTGGCCACTGGGAGGTGCTGGGGTTGGGTGTGGCCAATGGGAGGTGCTAGGTTGGGTATGGCCAATGAGAGGTGCTGGCTTGGGTGTGGCCAATGGGAGGTGCTGACTTGGGTGTGGCCAATGGGAGGTGCTGGCTTGGGTGTGGCCAATGGGAGGTGCTGGCTTGGGTGTGGCCAACAGGAGCTACTGTGAGTTTGGAAGGCGGGAGGAAGGGAAAGGTAGAATCCTTATCCTCCTCCTGTCTCTGGTGGCCTCTCTCACATGGACCGTATGTCTATCTTGGCACCGGCTTCCACGGGACAGACCTGCCATAGCTCCAGCCTCCAGTGGGTGACTCCAGCCCTGGACCTAGGTACCACCACCTGTTCCCTTTGTCTCTCTAGGCTCGTCATAGTTGTCATCCAGCCCTTGCAAATCCCTGGGTCGCTCTCAGTTCCCTGTTTCTTGCTTCTCAAGCCCCTTCCTTCATCTGTGTAATCAGTTCCTTGCGTTATATTCCCTTTGTTCACATACTGAGAGGGGGTTCTGTTTTCCTGGTTGGACCTGGTTGGATACACACAGCATCAAGGATTAACAGAGATGATTTTGGGGCCAAATCACATCCGAGGCCCGCCAGGCTGATTTATTGTCAAATCCTAAAACTGAAAAAATAGGACAACCTTCTTCAGAAACACCATCTGGTACCACAATATTCCCCTAATGTCTAGCCTAAATCCCTGCTGTGACAAAGTGTACATCTGATAACCAGACACAACCAAGTCAGTTGGCCTCAGGAGTGAATACGAGCATTGGTATTAGCGGGTCCGGGGGCCATGCCTTACTACTGGCGTGAGCTGTAGTTACGATGGTGGGAGAAGAAAAGAGTGAGCCTGGGAGGAAAAGGGATATTTCTAAGCGGCAACCATAATTGATGGATTGACCCAAATTCTAGGTTGTCAGGCCACAGACTTGGCTTTCAAGGGAAGCAGTCATTTCTGCGGCTCCTCTGCTTCTTTCACTGGGCCTTAAAATAGCACCTGCCACATAGGAGATAATAAATATTTGCATCACTGCAGTTGTTCACGCGTTCATTCATTTGCTGAATACCTACGAAGTACGTGGATGATTTAGGAGCCTTGACTGCAAGGGACAGAAAGCCAAATCGAAGTGACATAAGCAAGAACAGCACTAGAGTAACCCACATGGTTGAAGGGTTCAAGTTTGTAATAGCTTCAGGCGTGTCTAGATCCAGGTGCTCAAATGATGCATTAGGAGTTGCTATCTCACCATTTCTCAGCTCTGCTTTCTACTGTGTTGGCTTCCCTGCAGACCAACTCTTCCAAGGGAAGGTAGTAAGAAGGGTCCCAGTAGCTCTCCGCTGACATTCTATCAGAACAATAACCATACAGGAAAGAAAGAGCATGTCTTTTAAAATATTTTTCATGAAAATCTGGGGCTCATTGCTCACCAAGTCTGATTGCCCTGGCTTGGGTCTCCTGCCTCCCGTTAGCCACAGCAGGAATCAGGGCACCTTGATTCAAACTCCCACAGGACTGTCTGTAATGGGGGATGGATGGTTCCTCAAAGGAAACAAAGATGCTCTTGTCAGAAGGACAACTGGAGGCTGGACAGGCAGAAATCACAAATGGCCACTATGGGGACATCTGTGTGACAGCAACTGTGAGCCAGGGTAACAGCAGGAACATGCCACCCTCTCCCCGTCCTCACGGTGCTTGCACTCTAGCAAGGAAGCTGGGTGGGGGGCAAGCAGTTAGAATCGAGGACATGAACGCTACCAGGATGGCAGTACAGGCTGCAAAAGGAGCAGTCTCCTTCACATGTGATTTCATAGGCTGTCATCTGGATATGCAAATGTCCTCAGATTCGGCCAGTCTGGAAGCTAGTAAACTGGCTCTGTGTCCACAGCGAACACTCAGAGTTGCAGTGATGTCTTCCAGAAAGCTTTGCTGGAGCTACAGTCTGTAACAGATTGTGCAGTTTACGCGAGATGCCAGGAGTCTCTGGGAAAATGGATGGTGAAAAACTTGGTCCCATGGTGGGAGTAGGGGTGGTGGGAAATGGCAAGGAATGCACCTTGGTCATCTTCCAACTTTCAACCAAGTTGGAAGACGTGAAAGCTGTTTTTTCTAATTAACTTTTTTATGTTCAGATAATTGGTTTCATATGAAATTGTAAGATGTAATAATAGAGAGGGAGATCCCCTGTATGCTTTTCTGCAATGGAACATTTTACAAAACTCTAGTGGAATATCACAACCAGGCTCTTGACATTGATGCCGTCCCAGTGTTTATTGCAATTGCCCCAGTTTTTCTTGGACTCATTTGTATGTGTCTCTGTGTATTCAATTCTATGCAATTTTATCACACACGTAGGTTAGCATATCCACCACCAAAGCTGAGTAAAGAATAATTCCATCCCCACAAAAATCCATCCAGTTGCTTTTTTATAACCCCACCCACTTTCCTCCAAACTAACTCATTCTCCTCCTCCCTAACCCCTGGCAACCACTAACCTGTTCTCCACTTCTATAATTTTGTCATTTCAATAGTGTCATGCTCCATTTGGACTGGTCTCTTCCCTCAGTGTAATTCTCTGTGGATTCGTCCAATTGTTGCCCATATCAATAGTTTGTTTCTTCTTATAACTGAGTAGCATTCAGTGGTACGGATGGACCAGTTTGTGAACTATTTACTCGGTGAAGGGCATCAGGGTTGTTTCCAGGTTTTGGCTACTAAGAATACAGCTATTATGAACGTTTGTGTCTAGGTTTTTGTGTGAACCTACGTTTTCACTTCTCTGGGACAGATGCCCTGAAACCTGTATGTAATTTGTACTTTAGCTCATCCGTGGCTATACCTTCATTGATATGACCTCCTCTCTGTTGGCCCTCCCTAATGTTAAATTACTGCCCCTGGTAGTCATAAAGCGTCTTCAACCATTCAGAGCAAGCTACATTGTTCACGTCATTATATCTTCACAACATTCTCAGTGAAGGAATATTCTTCCCCCCCTGTGGTCACATTACACTTGGCTTCTATCATTTAGTTCAAGCCTATTACTCCTTCTGAGCAGGGCTTAATCTCCTTATCTGAATGTTGCTCTCTGCCGAGTGACACTATGCCTTCTGTGCTTCGTGTAGTGCCTCACATAGAGTTCTGGGAAGGCTATCCCCTGATGCCTTCATTCATGCATTCAATACTTGCTCATTGAGCACTTACTTTGTGCCAAGAGCCAGGAAGACTTAGTGGTAAACCAAGTAGTGGTAAACCAAGGAGACAGACACAGTCGTGCCTTCTGGGGGCTTATAGGTAGTGAGGCAAAAAACCAGAGAAAAAGCAAGTGAGCAATTAAACAAACAAGACAGATCCAGATTATAATGAAGGCTCGGGCGGAAATTACCTGGAGATACGTCAGTCAGTGACCGGAGGGAGGTGCGCTGTGCTGCTTTAGGTGGTCTGGGAAGGCTACTCTGAGGGTATGACGTCTCATCTAAGCAAGTTCTGCCTTGAGACTTGACGCACCACCATCTCCCTTTCAGCGCTTGTAACAGACGCCTTAAACCAATCAGCATACAGCTGCAGAATCCTTCTCAACACTGTTCTCCCCGCAGCTGCTCCTAAGGAACTGGATCTAGTGTATGAGATAAAGCTTTTTTGCTTCCTTGATATAGTACTTTCTTAATGAACACTGGGGCAGAATGAACAAACCATCCTCTAGGAAGAAAGGGCAGATATTGTGGAACTCACTGGATCAAAACAGAAACAAATCCAAGGGAAACCTTGAACTTGCTTAAGGTCTCAGCATCAGCTAGGGCAGAATAAGGATGAGAATGCAGCTGTCCATATAGCCACTACGGAGAACAGTATGGAGGTTCCTTACAAAACAAAAGATAGACTGCCATATGACCCAGCAATCCCACTACTGGGCATATACCCTGAGAAAAGCATAATTCAAAAAGACACATGTACCCCAGTGTTCACTACAGCACTATTTACAATAGCCAGGACATGGAAGCAACCTAAGTGTCCATCGACAGATGAATGGACAGCTGCATTCTCATCCTTATTCTGCAGGGGGGAAAGGGAGGGTGGGATGAAGTGGGAGATTAGGTCTGACATAAATACAGTATGTGTAAAATAGATAACTAGTGGGAACATGCTGTGTAGCACAGGGAGCTCAGCTCCGTGCTCTGTGATGACCTAGATGGGTGGGATGGGCGGGGTGGGGGAGGGACGTCTAAGAGGGAGGGGATGTCTGTATACATATAGCTGGTTCACTTCATTGTATAGCAGAAACTAACACAATATTGTAAAGCAATTATACTCCAATTAAAAAAAAAGAAAGAATGCAGCTGTCACAGGCACTAGGGTAACTGTGCCATTCTCAAACGTAGGTTGCAACAAAATGACATGACTTACTGGATAAAATGCAGATTCCTGGGTCTTGCCCCAGAGATTCTACTTTGGTAGGTTTTCAGTGGGACTTAGGAGGCTGTATATGCAACACACATCCCGAGTGATACATGGACCAAACTCTGAGTCACTGGTCTGACTGTGGGCCACCAAATCTGCCTTGTTCCGTAACTAACAAATGGTTCCTTCCCACGGCTGCATCTACTTCACACACTTATTCCCATTTAAGGCCCAAGTCCCCGGATGCTCAGTATCGCTGAAAACTCTAGGCAGGAAAGTGAAGTTTGGACCTAGCTCCATGCGATGTGTCTCCTGCCTCCTTTTCCATCCTTACCCTGCACCACCCTGCCCCTTAACTGTGTTTCCTCCAGCCTCCTGGCCTCTTTCCAGTCTACGGAATAAAACTACCCAAACAAACACCTGCTGCTCCTGCATCTGGGACCCCCTCCTTCCCTCTCTTCACCCACTGAGCTCCTACATACTGTCCAGATCCTGAAGACTACCACTTACTTGGAGAAGACTTTTCTTTTTCTCCTGGCAGGAGCTCCACTAGGCCATAGAATTAATTTCGTGCAATTTAGGGAATGGCAACCCCTTTCTTAAGACATGTTGGATGATGTCTTCCAGAAAACTACCACGGCAGATATCCAAATCTACAATGTCTATGTTGTGGCCAGCTCGTTGTAGAGTTGTGCAGTGTACAGCCTGCCCAACCATACACGAGAGTCCTGATGCCTATCTTGGTCAAATTCCCATCTCACTACTTCTCACTGCATTAAGAACTTCCCCTTGGTAGCAGTGATCGCAGCTGTCATCACAAATTACAAGGTTGATTAATATCTCTTTACTCTACCAGGGTGCCAATAAAGAACCTGTCTGGTTTTGTTCACGTCTGGATCTCGAGAACCTAGGATTATCCTTGGCTCACAATAGACATTTAGTTAATGTCTGAGCAGCTTTCACTCCTACACAGCTCTTAAGTCTGTCTAAAAGAGCTGTTTCCCCTCATGTCTCTCCTGACCTACAATGTTTCCCCCTAGCATCCCCGACACGCCTGTTATAACACACACCACACAGTACTGCCATCGCCTGGTTACCTGTCTCTATTCAACCCACCCATCCGCTAACACACCAATAAACTCGAAGCACTTTCAAAGCAAGAGCCATGCCTGTTTTGTTCATCTTTTGTCTCCCTGGGACTTGCCTGTTACCCACCCCTGGTAGTTAGGAAGTATGTGCTGAATGCAGGGGAGGAGGAGATTCTGCCAGTGTGCCCTGAGACTGGGAGATGAGAAGGATGAAGGCTCGGCCTGGGGGCTTCTTGCCAGGAGACCCTCACTCTAAGCAGGCCGGCTCCCAGCATGCCCCACAGGGCAGAGGCCACTGTGGTGTCAGCACTGACTATAAACACAAGCCACTTCTCACTCAAATCCCATTGGCTGATAAGAGGACGAATTTAGGGCATTATCTTTCAAAGAATACCTTTATTCAGTCCCTGCCAATTTTCTACAATGAGTCCCCTAACAAAGCCTTGAGACCCAGAAGCCCGAAGCAAACAGGTGCCCCAGAATGGATCCAACGTGCAATCCTGGGCAGCCCTTGAACCCACGTTCCCAGCCTCACGGTCAGATGCCTGCAGAATTATAAGACCCACAAATCTTTTGTCTGGAAAATTATCTTCTTGTAACACTGGAAGCTGTTACCATGGAAATAAAATAGCCTATTAGCCCAAATCTACCAAAACACGGGAGAGGCCCGGCTGCATTTCCGAGGCCCTTCATTAATAAGGAGAAAAGCAGATTAACCTTTAAGAGAATTGACAAGAATGGCCATGACTTGCTACATTATGATTTTCATGTTGAGTTTATCTGGGCTAGTATCTCAGCCTGGAGCAGCCATGCAGGGCGGGGAAGGAATAAAGACAAGATTCAGTGTGAAGATTCAGACGCCTGCCTGGTCTGGTCTCTAGATCTTGGCCACCCTGGATGGCTTCTGGTCCATGGATTCCCCGAGAAGGCTCCCCCTAGACCAGTCCACTGGAGGGAGGGCAGTTTTCCTGTCCCGTGTTGAGCAGCTGCTGAGAGAAGCAGGGAACTGCAGAGGGCTCCTAGCCCACAGCCAAGAGGCCAAACAGAAGCCAGAGACAGATGGAGCTGAACCCAGCCGAGCCTCCTCTCCCCATGGGTGCCCAGGGCTGAATCCCAGCCGTGCAGGCTGCTGGGAAGGTCCTGCAGCACGGACTCTGCCTCCCCCTGTGACCGAGCACAAAGCCCTCGGGTGCCCAGCAGCCCCAGGCATCCCAGGGCCCAGCACACGGCAGAGACCTGCTCCCTGTGCAGTTCGCTGCTCCCACACCTGGCCAGCAAGAGCTGTCAGCATCTTAACCACAGGCAGGTGGGAAGCGCCAGTGTCTTGACAGGTGTCAAGAGGGACTCGCTTTATCCTCGGGAAACTGACAACAGCCAAAAAGAAACTTGGGTTGCTTGACAACAGCTCACAGACTTCTGGGGATTTTTTATTCTGTTTTTGGTTCCAAATTAAAGGAAGAAAGGAGGGGAGAGGGCCCCTGTGAGCATCAGCCCTCATTATTAAAGGCTTTGCCGCCTGAGGGACAGCGTTACATCCCCCTTGGGTGTCTTTCCTTGCCTCTGGTTACTGACACCAGGAAATAACAAGGCACCTGTTAATGCCAGCAATGGCCTGTGGACGGAGACACGAGGTGTGAGAAAGGAGAGGTCACCTCTTCATCCCCATTCGTGGTATGAGCTAATCAGGAATGTTCTCTCTGAATGACTATGGCTCATCAGCCTAGGCTAACTAATTTTTTGTTTTGGGGTTTTTTTGAATTTTATTTATGTTTTTATACAGCAGGTACTTATTAGTTATCCATTTTGTACACATTAGTGCATACATGACAATCCCAATCGCCCAATTCATCACACCACCACCCACACCCCCCGCTCGCCAGCCTAGGCTAAGTGCTATAACAAGTAAGTCCTGGATTTCAGTGGCTTCAGACAACAGTGGGTTAACTTCTCACACGTCTCTGGGTCACACAGCTTTTAGAAGCGTGGATCCTTTCCATCCGGTGGCTCCACTGTTTCCTAGGGCTTTGAGATGCCTCATTGGATCCTAGCATCTGGCTGGGAGTTGAGGGGAAAGAGGGTGGAGGACCTGGGAGTGAGGCGGGGATGGTTCATAGGGGCCAGCCTCTTTCTCTCACTCTGTTGACCAGGACAAGACACAGGCCCTGCCTCTAGAGATAAGAGGGGTGATAAATGTGGTCTCACAAAGTGCCGAGGCAGGAGAGGAGACCTCAGGTATCGGGAAGCAGCACACCCGAGAATAACTGATGCTTACTACCCTGCATTCACTACAGAGATTTTGAATGTAAGAGTGATGAGAGGCGTAGCTATTGCGCAGTTCAACATTGCCCAAGGTGTATACTGAGGGATTCAAGTCCTGCAATGTGCTTCTCAGAAACTGGTCTCCTTAAACAGATATGTTTGGGAAACAATGAAAAAGACATATTCCTCCTGGGCATTCACACCAGACAGTAACATATGAAGGGCTCTGATAGGTCCTGCATTTAAAAAAAAATCGTAATTTAAAACATATCCCACATATATTTGACTAGAGACCCTCCAATGTGGGGGGATGAAAATCTAGTAACGTTTCCTGGAGTCAATGTTCTAAGGGGTATAATTTGAGAAAACAGACCTACTCCAATCCTGTTTTGTTTTTCTTTTTTGACCCAAAAAACAGAAAAACCCAAAACCAAAAAAAAGAAAAAAAAAAAAAAAGAAAAAACACCACTTGAAGCTCAGAATGAGGACTTGACATACCCAAGATCAAAGAGCTTGTGAGGAAGTTACAGGCCCGCACCAGATCCTACGTAGCGTACACATTTCCCTAAACCTCTCAAATAGGGTCAGTACCCCCAGGAGCATGACATTAGCAAGTATATGCTAAGTTATAGCATAAACACCGCACGTTCAGGGTGGGGGGGGGGGCAATGTTTTCATTCATTTAGCAAATAAGTGAATAAACTGTGCCTCATTTTTCTCACCTGTAAAATGGGGACACTAAGAATGACAAGCAGGTGGCAAAATGCTTTAGATGGGATGGGAAAGCTCTCTGAGAAGGTCATGTGTGAGCTCAGACCAGAAAAATGAGAGGGTCATACTACAGCAAAACAAAAGAAGAGCCCACAATGGGTGTCAGCAGATAGGGTAGGGAGTCCCTGGAGAAAGAGAACCAGCCATGGCTTTCTTGACATAAGAGAAGCCATTTGTGGCCTAAGTCATTCTGTGATCTTAATGGTCTTAAGGGAAGTGAGGGAATGGGGGAACAAAGGAAAAGCAGTCAAGAAACAATAGTTGGGCAATAAAACAATCTTCAAGGGACACACATAATGTGATACGTACCTTTGAGTTCTGCGGGAACTAAGGCCCTCACCCAGGTGGAGGATGGAATGATGGTGTTGACCTGCTCTAACCCTCATGGCTTCAATCAACTAAAGCTTGGACTCTATCGACCTTTGCCCCAATTCTATGCTGAATTCTCCTCTGCTAAGACCCCTTCCTGAATATGCATATACCCGTAGCTTAAACTTCTCCAGTTTTGCTCTTCGGGGAGAAACTGCTTCTGGAAGAATCCACAGTATTCTCCTTACTTGCTGCAAGTAGTAACTCCTCCTTTCTCCCGATCTTTGGCTTGGTTGCGTCTTTTCGCTCAACACCCACCAAGAAGTGAACCCAGTTTTCGGGTACCATGGGCATGGCACACAGTAGGTGCTCAGTAAATCTTAGCTAAATGAATGAACAAATAAAGTAATGTATTGTGGATTAGGGTATAATGCAATGAAGATTCTTACAACCATTTCGATTCCTGGGTTTTCCCAACACCACCAGACAATTCTCTGCTGTCCTACAATTCAACTCAACTCTGACACTGCCTGGAGAGAGTGTCAGATCCCATAGGTTAAGGATTCAGTCCCACACGACTGCCCCCCCCCGCCCCCCACTTCAGACGTCAATCACAAGTCCAAGCTGTCATCTGTGCTTCTGACCAAGTAGCTAAAGACGAGACGTTCCAACCATCCTCTACTTCTACAGATTAGAGATTCCAGTGACCTCCTCCTTGGGCTCCATTAATTTGCTAAAGGGGCTCACATAACTCAGAGAAACATTTTGGAAAGGTTCCGTAGGGCAAGGCACGCAAGAAAGGGCGCAGAGCTTCCAGGCTCGCTGATCATGCCACCCTCCCAGCACCTCCATGTGTTCATCAACCCAGAAACTCTCCAAATCCAGTCCGTCACGGGTTTTTATGGTGCCTTCATTACACAGACATATGCTTGATTAAGTCACTGGCCACTGGTGATTGAATTCAACCTCCAGCCCCTCTCCCCTCCCTGGAAGTGGCGGGTGGAAAGCCTCAAAGTTCCAACCCTCTAATCACTTGCTTGACTCCACTGGCAATCACCTCCTCACCCACCCATTCTTAGGCACCTCCCAAAGTCACCTAATTAACCTAAAAATAGACAGCTTTGTAGCTCTCAGCACAGGAAGCTCCAAGAGTTTTAGGAGCTCTGTGATAGGAAAAGGGACGAAAACCAAATGTATATTTCTTTTTCTTCTTTTTGCGGTACGCAGGCCTCTCACTGTTGTGGCCTCTCCCGTTGCGGAGCACAGGCCCTGGACACGCAGGCTCAGCGGCCATGGCTCACGGGCCCAGCCGCTCCGCGGCATGTGGGATCTTCCCGGACCGGAGCATGAACCCACGTCCCCTGCATCGGCAGGCGGACTCTCAACCACTGCGCCACCAGGGAAGCCCCCAAATGTATATTTCTTAATATAAAATACAATATCACAGTAATATTCTGCAATTTTCAGATAAAACACTTCAAAGAAATGTCACCTTTGCACCTTCAAAACACAGCATATGTTTTCTCTTTCTACCGCTCTCTGCTGATGGGGTTAATTCAGGAAGAATGTTCAAGATGCCTGGGCACTATTGACATTTGGTGGGACGACTTGTCCTTGCATCGAAGGATGTCCAGCAGCATCTCTGGCCTCTATCCACTGGATGCGAGTAGTATTCGGCACACCCCCCTCGTCCTATTTGTGACAACCAAAAATGTCCCCTGGGGGGCAAAGTCACCTTCAGGGAAGAACCGCTGCTGGGTATAATCAAGCTCTTTCATTGTAAAGACGGGAAATGTGGACCATAACATCATCAAGCCTTTTCTTTTCTCCCTCCTCACCTCCGTGGGCTCCCCAACCAATACGTGTGGGAAAGGCACGCATTCAGCACAGAACCAGCCTTCCAATCAGAGCAGGCCTCTATGAACTGTTTCTGTACTTCTGTCTCCTCTTTCCCATGCCCCAGAAAAGTCCAAGTTAATCTCCAGCCATCCCATTACAACCTCTCAAGAGAAGGAAGGAAAGTTTCCTGATTTTGCATTCCAGGAGCAGTGCAACCTGAACCCTTTGTGTTTTTGACATTCTGTTTCTGAACTCCGTGCTGGGCTGAGAGCAGGGAATAAACACTTCTTTGAAAGCCCTGTGCATTCCTCTGAAAATCAGCCAGACAGGCTCTGAAGAAGAATGCAGGGGTCCAGGGACTTGCTGGTAGAATGTACCAGACTGGTCACTGGAGGTAGAAAGAGACAGAGCAACAGGGCAAGCTATGTGCGGGGCCCAACATGTGGCTCCTCACTTACCGGGTGTCTCTGTCTAGAACAGAGGCTTGAACTGAGGCTTAGGCTCCTCACTTGTAAAAGGAGAGAGGTACTGTTACTACTCCCAGTGGCTACTGTTTCCGCACTGCCCTGAGCACTGCATCCTAATCATTCTTGTCCAAATGACACAGAGTCATGGTGAGAGGTACATCACATAGATTTACAGGCTTTGTCAACTGTAAAGTGCTTTAAAAATCCAAGGTCCAATGAGAATTGCCACCTGCTTCAGATATTTATACCTGTAAGTGAGCAAAGCTCCAGGACACGAAAGAGCAGAGCAGGTACGAACCCAAGTTTCAGAGGCAACCAGCCCTGACATCAAATCCCAAATGGGCCACACTAGCTGTGTGACACTGGGCCTCTTACTCAACCTTTCTGGGCTCTTAGTGTTCTCATCTGAAAAGTGGAGCCAAACAGGATTTTAAACAGAATTTAATCTCATCCTCATTTAAAGCACTTAGCACAGGGCCTGCCCCTTGGTGAGTCTAGACCATGATCGCAGAGAACCTTTCTGTATATTGCTCCATCCCAGAGGGATCTTTAGGGAGTAGAGCAGAAAGATGGGGTGCAGAGGGAATGGAGTTGGAAGGATGGGGGAGCCTCAGTCTGTGAGCGGAGGGGAAAAAGGCCCAGGTCACAGCAGTGATTCTGGCATATTCTGACTCAGGAGGAAAGGAATAATAAGACCGGGGCTTTGCGTATGCTACGTCAAGCGAGAGCAAGTGGGAGAACCTTGCCAGCCACTCTTCGCAAACTCCGTATCTGGCTCTGCTACCAGGATGGGCTACTTGCCCATGTTACCCCATTTGTGCCCTGCCTGGGGGAGGCTGAGGCTAATCCTTAGAGTTTTTCTTGTGTTAAGTCAGCCCCCACCCCTGCAAACACGCACAACCACACACCGGCTACGGGGATCTCAACCTTAGCCCAGCCCGGCTTCCTGGCATGTTGCCCACCCACTAGAAAAGGCCAGTAGGACAAAGTCAGATGGTGGGTGTACTTCTGAGAAGGGCCTTCAAGCCTATGACAGTACAAGAACAGGGACATTCATTCTGGCAGACACCGGCGCTCTGAATCAGGCCTCCTCTGGCTTGGCGTTTCTGGGTGGGTCTTTCCTGAACCTTCCATCTGTAATGTGATTGGGGCTACTCTTTGCTAGGTTTCTGATTCTTCCTCTTAATTTGGATTTCCCTGGTGGTCCTCTCTGGCATGGACCCCTTGCCCTAGAAGCAGACCCTGAGGCAAAGATTTATGGGGGAGGAAGCACTAGGGTGAGGGGGTGGGACAGTGAGCAGGGGAGGGGAAAGGAGCCCATAGGGGACATTAGCAAGCAAGCTCCTGTTGGAGCTCATCCTTTGGGGTAACCCTGGGAGATGGTGGAGATCACGCCTCGAGTTCTCCCACCCCAGTGTGCAGGGCTGGATGTGGTCTATCTATCCATATTGGTGGAGGTTGTGTCTTAGTCTGTTTGGGTTGCTATTATCAAAGACACCATAGAATGGGTGGTTGATAAACAACAGAAAATTGTTTCTCATGGTTTTGGAGGCTGGGAAATCCAAGATCAAGGTACTAGAAGATTCGGTATCTGGTGAGAGCCCACTTCCTGGGCCACAGACAGAGGTTTCTCACTGTGTCCTCCCGTGGCGGAAGGGACCAGGGAGGTCTGCAGGGTCTCTTTCATAAGGGCACTAATCTCATTCATGAGGGCTGAACCCTCATGGCCTAATCATCTCTCAGAGGCCCTCACCTCCTGAAACCATCACCTTGGGAGTTAGGATTCCAACATATGAATTTTAAGGGGACACAAACATTCGGTCCATAACAGACTCCCTCCAAAGCCTTCACTCGCTGTCCTACCCAGAATCTCTGTCCTAAAAGGAGAACGCACAGAAGCAGAGTCCCAGCAGCATGCAGTAGCCGCCTTCACAGGTGGACATGAGTGCCAACAGCATCTGGTGGGACTCCAATGCTGCATGCCCCCTTCCCCCCAAAATTCCTGACCCTCTGGGCCCTAGACAGAGGCCCAGCATTGGCTGTGTGGGGGGAGGGAGATGCAGGAATCCCGACCTTCACCTCAGCCTCTCAGAGGGGCAGCCATGTTGAAACTGTTGAAATATGGATGAACTCTAACAAATATATATGTGGCATCTGTTAGGGAAACTGGAAAACATCAGTCACAGTTCTGTTTTTTCGGTGCCTCTCTAACCATGGCAAATTTTTCATCAGGAGAGAAAATTAAAACAAAGTAAAACCATGAGCACTCTCTCCTGGGAGAGGCCCAGGACTCATTTCTCTGTCTGTTCCCAGCCAGCCCCCTCAATGCTAATATTAAAGGTTTTTTAAAAGCCTTATTTATTTACTTGTTGGTTTGTTTGTTTGTTTCCGTATTAGAGATTCCCCTCCTGCTTTCCTGAGACTGGTAGGATGGGTTGGGGAAGGAGATGGACACTCCTGCTCTGTGTTCTCCGTGGATGAACTCTCCCTGCTGATAGAAAGCAATGCCCCCAGACCGTCTTGGGAGGGTCTTGATTCTCTCCCACCTGGACACTAAGGATCGCTCCCTGTATTTCCTTGGGCAGATGCCTAATTCCTTTGAGCCTTGGATCTTCATCTTTAAAGTGCTGGTATTCAAAGGACCCACCTCTTGGGGTGATTGTGAGGAGTCAGTGAGAAAACATAGGCCCACCTGCTGCACAGTGCACGCAGAGCTCTGTCTTCGGCGGTTAAGGGGTGGGCTGCACCCCCCTACTCTTTTCCTTCTTCCAATTTTAGTCCTGTGAGTGTCACTCAGTGCTGGTAATCGATTCTCCTAATAGGTCTGTTAAATCTTTGTGCAAATAAAACCCTGGTGGCCTGTCTGTGATTCCCCTGGCACCCTGGAGTCAAAAGGGTACCCTACAGGAAGCCTGGACACATTTTTCCAGGAATCAAGAGAGGGGAGATAATTCTCAGTCAAGTGCAACTGCCCTTTGAGGTCTGGCTTTATCCCCACAATGATCCCGAAGATCCCACCGTTGGGGAGTCAGTGTTAAGAGGAGCGTGTAGGAAGGAAAGGCAGATTAATTCCAACAGAGAAGGTCACTGCGTAGACCACGTCTACACTGTTCTCTTTCTTCCTGGATGCCACACTCGGAGGAACGCTGGCACATGGATATATGTTTAAAATGTATAGATGCGTTCCTGGGCTGTATAGGAAGTGACGTGAAGGCAGAATGTGTGCAGAGAAAGGCAGGGGGGATGCCAGGTGAGGAAACAACTTAAATTCCTAAGGCCTCTAATGCAAGCGGCTCAGTAAATACTGGTGAAATCAAACTAATGAGAATATTAAACCACAAGGCTGTGCACACTGGATCAGACCATGTGGCTGTGCATAATCGTATTTTAGCAGCAGGTAACAGCCCAAGATCTTTGGAACGTTAAGCCCAAAATGGAGGGAGAAATTCCCTCCCTTTAGGAGCTACTGATATCTCAAACCACAGGGCTCACAAAGATTGGCAGGTGGGAAATTACCCCGTCTCTTCCAGCCCTCCCAGTGCCAGCCAGCATCTGGTGTCCTGCTCCTAGGACTTCAGTTTTCCTGTCTAGAGCAGCTGTCTCATGGGACCGGGAATTTAGCAGGCTCCTGTTCATTCGTAATTCTATTTGCTTTGGCCAAGACATCAGAACAGAGGTGTTAGATGTGGTCCCTGTTTGAATGTGGCTCACATGGGAGACTGATTAGGGAATCTGAGCTGTTTGTGCTCATGAATATTCAGGGCAGAGAGAAAAAACAAACAGGGTTTGTGGGGCATGTAACTGAAGACAAATAAATACTTCAGCAGAGTAACAGGAATGCAGCCCAGAGATGGTAACTGCCACTTGACCAAGCGGACTGCCATGGATGCCCTAGTGACATGGTATCTGGGGGATCGAGGGCAGGGTTGTCTCTCTTGTTTGCTGTGGTAGTCCTAGCGCACAGTGTAGGGCTGGCACCTAGTGAGCAGTCAGTAGAGATTTGCTGAATAAACAAAAGAAAGGACCAAAGGTGAGGAGCCCCCAATCCCTTTCCTGTACATGTTTTGCCATAAACAAGATTTTAATACTTTTTAAAGTTAAGTGCTATGGTAAGCAGAGATCTAAACATGGCCCTGCCCCCAAGACTCCCGTTCCCTGTTACTCAATCAAACAGGAATCTGGGCACTGCCCTGAAAGGATTTTGCAGATGGAATTAAAGTCCTAAGTCAGTGGGCCTAATTAAGGAGCTTATCCTGGTGGGCCCAACCCAATCAAGCGAGTCCTTTAAAAGCTGAGAGTTTTCCCTGGCAGTAGCAGAAGGGAAGCAGGAGAGATTCAAAGCACAAGAAGGATTCGACAGGCTGTTGTTCACCTTGAAGATGGACTGGGTCATGTTCAAGGGCCAAGAACAGCCTCCAAAGGCTGAGAAAACCCTGAGCCTATAGCCAGCAGGGAAAGGGGCACCCAGCTGTATGCCCACAAGGAACCAAATTCTGCCAACAACGTGAATGAGCTTGGAAGCTGATTCCTCCCTGGAGCCTTGAGATAAGAGCCCAGCCTGTATGACACTTTAATTTTGGTTTTGCAAGACCCTAAGCAAAGAGCCCGATTAAGTCCATGCCAACTTGTGACCTATACAACTGTGAACTAATAAACGGGTGCTGTTTTAAGCCCCTAAGTTTGCAGTAATTTGCTACACAGCAACAGAAAACTAATACAAGTATGAACATAAAGAATCTAGCAATTTCTTTTCTGGCCAGCCATACAGCATGGTGGTTACGGACATGAATTTCAACTTGGAGCCACACTGCCTAGGTTAAAATCCCAGCTCTGCCACTTCCCCAGCAGAAAGAACTTGAGCAAGTTTTTCAATCTCCCTGGGCCTCGGTTTCTTCATCTGTGGAACGGGGGTGATAATAGTATCTTCATCCTAACTCCAGAGTGAGAACCAAATAACATAAAATATCTAAAATGCTAAGAGCAGTGCCTGGCACATTGTACATATTTTATCAATCCTGTTTTTACTACTATTTTAAAAAAATAAAGATTTCTAGAAGCTCCCCCAAAAGCCCAGGACCATGGCAACCACCAGCCGAAACTGCCCCCTTTACTCTACGACTCCTGGTCTTCTCGGATGCAGTCCTCTTGGCTCCTTTGCACTTGCCGCCCAGCCCCTGCAGGCATCTGGATTTGCATCTCTGACCTGAGATTGATTAGCTGGAGAGTACTGCACAACCTCAATTCTGACCTTCACTTACGAAAGCTAGCCAAGATCCTCATTCATTAGCTGAGCGGATACAGTCTTCTCCTAAGTCCTACTTAATTTTTCTTTGGAAGCATTTAGAGGGCTGGCTGGAGTTTGGCTTGAAAGGAAACGTGCAAGGACTCTTGTGGGCCTTTGAACTGAAGATCCCAACGGATGCAGGAGAAGTGGCTCAGAAGTGCTCTTGAGCATCTAATCCATTTGTGGCTGTCACTGCCTCCCCGATTTATAAAATAAAGGACAACACGAAGCCTGAGAAAGATGCCATCCGTCCCTCTGGTGGCCCACTAGACACTGAATTGTGAGTGCTGGCTGCTCAAGGGCCCTCATATGTCTCTCTTCTGTTGTCCTTCGCCCTGGATCCTTGCCAAGAAGCGGGAGGACAATGCCACTTCAAGCCCGAAGCCATCTCCCTGTCTCAGCTCCAATTAGCCCAGAGCGTTTGGGAAGCTGTGTGTGAGAGCAGCAGGGCATGCAAAGTGCTCTCCAGCTGGTGGGCAGATGGGCAGGAAGAGGGCCAGCATTTGTTTTTAATCTAAAGAAGAGCCTAGGGTAGGGAACTCGGGCAGCTCCCATCCTGTCTCTGAAGGGTAATCTCTGGGGGCCATGAGAAAATGCTTCACTGCAACAGTACCTCAGTTTCCCTCCTTAGACCCTATGACGTCCCCAGGCTGGGCAAACAGACAGTTGACAACATTTCTTCACCGTCTGATTTTCAGCCCCATCTGGAGCAAAAGCAGAGGAGTAGACCAGTTGGCTACACACATCTCTCTCTTTCTCACACTTGTTCCTAGAACTCAACTCTGTGTGAGATACAAGAATGTTGTGAAATATTAGAATCGTCTAATATCCTATTAGATGATGTGCCTATTCTTCCCTGCTCATCCCTCTTACGACTTTTCTTTGCTTTTTTTCCCATAGAGCCTTGTCACTCGAAGTGACCTTCTTGGGCCTTAACTACTGGCATTGCCTTCGATGTTTGTTAGAAAGGTCATCTCAGACGTGCCACAGACCTACTGAATCAGAAACTACAGGTGAACAAGATCCCCAGGGGATTGATACGGCACATTCAAGTTGGAGACGTGATCCCTTTCTCCCTAGCCCAGACAGCTGGACTGAGACACCCACTGCTTTGGGAAGAAGCAATCACTATGGAATCAGAAAATAAAGCAAGAAGTGGGAATGCAAATTCCTGACTACTGAGTTAAAAACAACCACTAGTTTAAATTCAAGGCAGAAATATTTGCATGCATACTTAGAGAACACATTTTTTCCCCCAGTGCCAGATAAATTAAAAGATTCCACCCCTGGAGGAAAGGAGGAGAAGAGAGACCATGGAGACAGCAGCTAAGTGAGATCAGGAAACTTTGGGTCTCTGGGACCAATGCCATCCATTCCAGTGCCAGGGAGCCACATGGCAGCCCAGTCAGTTGCCGTTCTCCTGGCCTTTGGCCGGGGAACACTCATGGACATTTTGCCAGCCAATCGTACAGGAGGAAGATAGCTCTTCTTTGACCAGAGAATTTGCCTCAGTCTCCATCTGATTACCTATGACCCTTGGTGAGCCCCAGTCCCCTGAGAATGGAGTAGGGGCCCTAGATACATAAGAGGTAATGTGACCTGGAAGAAAAGCTCCACTAGGACCAAGACGGCACTAGCAGATCCAGTTCTCAATCCCTCACCAAGTCAGGGACATCCAACCAACCCACCCTACACTTTTGATTTGGTTTCTTTCTGCAGGGCCCATCATGGAAGAGGAGGCTCTGAAGTTTCCAACTTCATCCTTCAAGGGAAGAAGTAGAAACAATGAAGTGGACTTATAGCATAATAGACTGTCAGAGCTGGGAATGACCTCAGCGTTCACAAGATATAGCCATCTCTTCCTTCCATCTATTCATCTATCCATCTATCCAACCGCCCATCCATCCATCCATCCATCCATCCATCCATCCATCCATCCATCCACCCATCCATCCATCCATCCATCCATCCTTTCATTAATCTGACAAACATTTGTTGAGTGTCTCCCACAAGTCAGGGATCATGCTAGGCACTAGGGATCCAACACTAGGCAAAACCACACCCAGACTTTATCCTCGGGGAGCTGACCTTCTAGTAAAGAGAATGTCACTAAACACATAAGAGAATCCACTGGATGTGGTTCATTCAAGGTCATGCAGATGGCGACAGAGTGTGAGTTCTCTCAGGGAGTTTAGAGTAGAGCTTCTTACGAAAACAGGGAGTGAAATCAGCTTTGGAGAAGGGATAGATAAGGCTAGACAGAAGCCATGTTACTGCCTTCCAGCTTCTCTTGGCAGACTGGGCCCAGGTTGAATCTGTGATAGGAACAACGCTTGCCAGCACATAAGCCTGGGTGACGCTAAGCTCGTCCACTTTCTTATTTATGTCAGTAGAACCCTGCCCATTGGTTTGTTTCCTTCAGCCACTCACCAGGTGCTGTGAGGAAAGGAAACAGAGGATCCCGGGGCTTTGGAAAAGTGTGAAGGATTGCTTCTCCAAGAGATAAATGGGGAAAAGGATACTTCTCTTCCAAAGTCACTTTGCGAGCGATGGCTAATGGTTTTTAAGGTTTTGCTTTACATCAAGCACCAAGCTAAACCCAACTTGCATCGTCTCCTTTAATCTTTGCAAAACTTTATCATTTTTCCCATTTTACAGATGCAGACACTGAGGCTTAGACAGGTTAAAGGACTTGCCCAAGGTCACAGAACTAGTGAGAGGTAGAGGTGGGATCTGACTCCCAGGCTCTGCCTGGGACAGGAAACATGATGTCTAATTACTCCGTGACAGCCATCTCATCCAGGGCTGGCTTCGAGGGCATTGAAGTGCAGCCACTTGAAGGGCAGTCACACAGGTCCCACACTCAGAGGGGCACTGCCCTTGGTGGGCTAATGCTCTCCAGTCACCATCTTGAAAGTGCTGATAACTGTACGTGTGATTTAGGGTTTAGTCTGTCAGTTCTGATGGGACCATGGGGCATGTGCAGTCCTGCCTACTGCTACCTCTCCACCTCTCTGTCTCCCCAGGATGGGTCCTCTGTTGCCTACTCCTGCACCCTGTGATATCCCGGACCCTGCTCGCCCTTCACCTCCCCACCACTGCCCAGCGGCTGCAGCCACCCCAGCACCTGGCCCCCGGGCCCATCCAGCAATCCACGCTGCTCTTGCCCCAGAAAGAGGCTAAGGGGTCAGCAGGAGAACATAAGCAGATGGAGGTGGGTCCCCGGAGAAAGAGAAGCAGGCATGGCTTTCTTGACAGAAGAGAAGCCATTTCTGGCCTAAGCCATTTTGTGACCTAAGCCTGGCCACAGTGCTCGTCCTTGAGCAGGTGTCAGTTCTTAATGATTTTAAGGGAACAAAAGAATGTAGAAACCTTGCCTGTGAGAGAAATAACAATAGCAAAGGTAACACATCGGTTGCAAAGGCTGCCTGTTCTGTTTCAACGGTAAAGATGAGCCCAAAGTGCTCAACCACCAGATCAACTGGAACCTAAGGGGAGATGATGTTGGCCTTTTCTGACCCTCATGACTTCAGTCAACTAAAGCTTGGACTCTGTGTACCGCCCAAGCCCCTGCATGAATATGCATGTACCCTTAGGTTAAAACTTGCCCAATTCTGCTATTTGGGGAGGCCCTGCTTTGGGAGAGATCCCTGGGAGTCTCCTAACTTGCTGCAAGTAATAAACCCTTCCTTCTCCTGCTCTTTGGCTTGGCTGTGTCTTTTGGTTCGACATCCACCAAGAGGTGAACTCAGTTTCTGGGTAACAGGGAGCGTCAAGATTGGGTGGCATCTAGGGGCAGGGCAAGACGCAGCAGTCCACGGCATGTCTGATAGGCAGCTTGGCAGGGCCCAGTCTCTTACCCCCCCCCCCCAATGGACAATGGATGTGTCCCAGCATGCGGTTGCCTGTCCCCTGTAGGTTGGGGACTGACTTCTTTGTCCCTGGCTGGGGCATAGATGGCAGGTCTGGTGGCTGCTGGAAGGGAGATCCTGGGATGGAGGGGAGGGGAATGTGGGTGAATGCTTACATGTGCTGAGTGACACATCCCAGGCACCTGTGATGGTCTGCATGACCAGGTGCGTATCACCCTGCCCAAGGAAGTGGGACATTAAATAGGAAATAGAAACACTGGGGAAGAGAGTCAGAGAGAGATACAAAGACAGAGACAGACCACGGAAGCATGAAAAAAGTTTCCTGTATTAGTACCTTCAATAGCACCTTTTTCTTGAATTTTGAACAAGGGGCCCTGCATCTTCATGTTGTACCAGACCTCACAGGTAACATAGGGCAGACTTTCCTGGTGACTGGGCATTAAAAGGAGCCCCTGCCATTTAAACCTCAGTGCTCCAGTTTGGAACATTCTGATGGGTTCAATCTACACGCGTTCCATCTGTCTTGCTTCTTAGAGTTCATTCCTTATTATTGTACTTAGTTTTTAATGTTCACATTCACGTGCTTGCCACGCTGAACCCGTCACACAGAATGTCTCATTCATCCCCACGATGGCCCTAGTAGGTCCATGCTGTTACTATGCCCATTTTTCATATGAGGAGACTGAGGCTTGAGAAGTTAAAGAATTAGCCCAATGACTATGAAGATCTTTCTGCTGCCTCTTTGCAGATCTGGCTTTGCCTACACTCCCCACTTGATAAACAGCCTTTCTTCTCATATCCTTGTAGCTTCGCGGAAGCTAAGATTGATGGATTTTCAAGCGTCCTTCTTAATGTGTTTCTGAGGCGCCCGGGATCTGCCCTGGACAAGCTTCCGAAAGAGGAGTTACTGGGAACACGTAAAAGCAACTGTCTGAGGAATAGATGGCTTGGGCAAGACATTTCAAATACCGCCTCCCCCCGCCTCTGACAAGCAGTGACTTATGCCCAAACTGCCCGGTTATTTACCACGGGAAGTCTGTGGCAGGTCTGCACACTGGGGACTTTCTTCTGTGGGTCTTTCATTGCCAAGAGACACCCTGAGAATGTAGAGGTTACAAGCCTCATCACCCAGAGCCAGCTTGCAGAGGGAGAGCTGAATAGAGCTCTCTTTGGAAGGCCAAGCCAGGATTACAGTAATTGCAGGCCGGCTGCCGGCTCTCTGGCGACAGTACCCGGTGGAGGCTGCCAGCTGGCCCTGCTAATTACCTGTCGCCCAGGATGAGGAGGAAAACTTGCGAAAGGACTGAAGAGGCCCAGACTGAAGGCACTGGAGCGTGGCAGGCTGGCCTCTCCGGGATCCAGGCCGCCCAGTCGGCCCCATGGCAATAGCTCTGCTGTTGTGGAGAATGACTTGGCATGTTTCTGCCTGGTTCCTTCCCAAACAGCTCCCTTTTGTGGGCCTGCCTGTCTCCCCTTCAGAGCAATGAGCCTCTCTATTTGCAGATTTTCTCCATGGCACCTCAGGAATTGCTGAGGACGGATTCTTAGGCAGCAGCACAGAGAGAGGGGAAGATAGAGGCCCTTTCTAGACCAGTGATGGCCAACAGAAATTGAACGTAAGCCGCAAATGTAACTCAAAATTTGCTAGCAGCCACATCTTAAAAAAAAAGTAAAAAGAAACAGGTGGAATTAAATTTAATGATATACTGTATTTAACATAGCAGATCCCAAACATTATCATTTAAACACATAACTAGTATTATTTAAAGTACTGAACCATTTTACATTCTTTCCTTTGTACCTAAAATCCAGTGTGATTGTTATATGCACAGCACATCCCAATCAGGATGACGTGTCAACAGCCACATGGGGCTCGCTGCACCATACTGGAGAGCACAGCTCCAGATGAGTGATAGAAAACGTAACTCAAAGCAGGCTATTGGCCATCCTTGACCACACTTGGGTTTTGCACTCTCACTTCCAGTCCTTCTTTTCTCCTGGGCTTGACATTTGCTCTCCAAGCCTTAGCTCCTTGTTACTCCACACATGGGCTGCATGATGTCAGCAGCATGACATCACCCGGAAGCTTGTGAGAAACGCAGAATCTCAGGCTGAAGCCCTGACTCACTGGATCAGAATCTGCATTTCAGCAAGTTGCCCAAATAATTTGTACGCAGAGTGAAGTTTAAGAGGTACTGCCCTAGGCCCCCCTCTCTTTCCCTGCCCTTCCTGATGGCATTTGACTTTCACTTTAATTTTGGGCTCCCTTGCTGCCTGGATTCCCTTGTCCAACTACTGAACCTTGGGCCGTTGCCCAGTGTAAATGACACCTGCATTCTCTGCTACTGTGCCAGGCTGAAGAAAGCCAAGAGAGTGGAAATTTAACAACAGCAACAAATGAAACAAAACTTGGCCACCATTTATTGAGCACTTACTATAAGCCAGCCTCCACGTTCAGCACTTCTCATGCATAAACTCACTGAATCCTCATCCACTTTAGGAGCCTGATGTATTACTACACCCATCTTACAGATAAAATTCAGAGACGACTGTCCACACACAGCCCATTTCTGGTGGAGTGAGAATTAAACCCTGGGTCTACCTGATTGGAAAGCCCATGCTCTATGGCCATGCTCTAAGTCAAATTGTTTTAGTGTATGTGTGTGTGTGCTGGTAGAGAGCACTTACTTCCTCCCACAGACAGGACTAGAGTGCACACAGTTTATTTGAGAAGGATGGAAACACCATAGGCAAGTGGGGATCAAGAGAGGGAAGGGACAGCCGTCAATAAAGGGTAGATTTTCAAGCCAGCTACCCCTGCGGGTGCCTAGAGCTGATTCCCATTGAAGAAACTCGAGGAGCTAGTGTAGAGCACATGCCTCTGAGCTACCCCGGCCCAGGGGTAGGGGAGCTGGGATTTTATACAGCAAGTCCTATCAGGAATTAGTTGAGGGCTGCTCACAGAGGGTTCCAACAGCAAGAGAAAGCTCCCACGCAAAGAAACAGAGGTGCTGGCGGCCAGAAGTCAAGTCAGGGAAGGGAAGGGGGTGTCTAGGTGAGGCCTGGCAGTGTCTGCCATGGTAGACTAGACCCATGGACTCCTCAGCATTACGGAGTCAAGTGGGAATGAACTACCTCTTACCCTTTGACCTAGCTTTTAAATTCTTTTAAAAGTCATTTCTGGTGCTCATTTTAAACCAGGTAGCACTCGTATTAAAAAGCTGGAATGGACTGAGTCACAGGCAGTTTACCCCATCCGGTAACTTGGTCCAGACCCTGACACACTGGTGCCTTCAGATGGACCCCTGGAAAGGCACGGCTCCTAATACCTCTCTGTTGGTTGCTATTGGCTGGTTGAGAGGCACAGCAGTAACGTCAGGCTCTAGGAGAATGCTGGGATCCCGTCCCTCTCCTATCCTGTATTTCCCAGCTTGACAGGCCAAGCCCGGCTGGGCAGACACACGCTCCAGCCCAAACACCCCAACTTCAATCAGTTTCTTTGTATCTCTGTTTTGGGGCAGACACAACTTTAGGGGAAAATAATCTACCCCAGGGAGCAGTGGGGTGGAAGAAGTTTCTATCATTTCCCTGTGTACCTATCCACCTATCTAACAATTTACACACACCCACCATATACACACACACACACGCATTTATAGATATATGCACACATATATATTATAGATTTTACATATGGTTTTGGAAGGGACATAATGGGGGCAAGGTCACAGACAGGAGAAACATGTGCCTGGGCAGTGAGAGAGAAGCCCAGCGGGAGGAGAGGGTATGAAAGTTTAGAAAGTTTAGACCTCATTTTGCCAAAATCAACCTAGATGGGTCTGTGTTGGGGTCAGCTTTTTCTCGAGAATATTTCTATTAATATCACCCTGTGAAAATACTCCATGCCTATGACATTTCAACTTTTTCAGACTGCTATGCATTCAGAGGAAGTGGGAAAGGGGAGGAGTGGGGGGAGAGAAGAGGGAGAGAGAAAGAGGGAAAAGGAGTGGGAGGGAAAGACGAGAGAAAGAGAAGGTAAAATTGAACTGAAGACTGAGCAGCGAATTTGCTGCACTCCTTTAAAGGGATGAGGCAGGGTTTCAACATATGACTTTGTGGGGGGGGGGAGATAATTCAACCCATAACACCTATGAAGAGGACACTGGATTGTTCCTGGGCAGGTCTAATCAGATGTGATGAGACCAGGTCGGAGGCTGCAGCAGTAAATCAGGGGAGAGATGAAGATGGCCTAGAGTTTGGATGGTATCGGTACTGATCGGGAGCAATGGATGGATTCCAGATAAAAAAATGTTTGCTAGAACTGATATATCTGCAGTGGATTGCAAGTAGTCAACAAAGGAAAAGAGGAGCCAGGGATGACTCTGAGATGTGTAGCCTGAGCATCCAGACAGGGAGGATTCACCCACCTGGGCTCTCCTACGTTGTGTATTGCTACACTTGGAGCCTTGGCTCTTCCAGCAGGAACCCAAGAGAGCCCCAAACCTAGAAGCCAACCCCAAAGATCCAGAGCCAGGATCCCCAAGGGATACACCTTCTTCCTCCCAACAACAGACACCAGCTCTGAATAGACAGAGTCTTATGAGTTTGTGTCCCCCCGAAAAAGTTATACTTAAGTCCTAACTCCCAGAACCTCAGAATGTGACCTTATTTAGAAACAGATTCTTTGCAGAAGTAACCAAATGGATTATTAGGCTGGACCCTAATCCAGTATGGCAGATATCCTTGTAAAAAGGGGACATTTGGACACAGAGACAGACATACACAGAGGGAAGACGACATGCTGACGCACGGGGAGAATGCCATGTGAGGACAGGACTGCAGGCATGCATCCACAAGCCAAGGAACGCCCGAGGCTACCGAAGGTTAAGACATGCGCGCAACAGTCCCTTCCCTAGCAACTTCAGAGGGAGCCTGGCCCTGCTAACACCTCAATTTCAAACCTTCAGCCTCCAGAGCTGTGAGAAAACACATTTCTGTTGTTTTCAGCCACGCAATTTGTTACACAGATCCAGCAACCTCCTATAGAAATAACCAGGAGCAGCTCTCAGTCAAAGTCTGAGTAGATCAATAACCCACGTCTCTTGCTTCCCTTAGTTCGGGAAACTCAGAGGTGTGGGTTCTATACATTTTCCCAGAGTTTCCCCAGTGGCATTAAGCTCCAGTCCTCCAGAGAGTAAGTGGCTTGATAACTCACTCCTTTTGCCTGCCTCCCCTTCCCATCTCACTTCTCCACTGCCTAGCAGTGTTTCCGGGATCTTCCAAATGAACAACCTGCACACAGATCTTCGTCCCGGCTCTACTTCTAGGAGGACCCAGACTTTGGGAAAAGTCGCCCATGGGCAGTGAATGTCTGGTGTCCCCGCTGTACACCCTCTGATCAGGTAAGCTGGCAGCCACTTGAGAAGACCATCCTCCACCAAGCTTGGCTCTAGAATATTTCTGCACAACTTTTCATGGGATGCAATGGTGCATAAAATGGCTCATCCATGTAAGGAAGTTAAAGAAAACAAAACACCCTCTTGTTTTACCCTCCATGTTCCCTTCTCTCTGTTCCCAAGCAGTGGACTACACAAGAGATGCAGGAGGGAAAACTTGCCAATTACTGCCTTAATAGTTAAGGAATACTTGAAACCAGGAAAGCAGCAAAGCAACAATCTTTGTGATGTTCAGACTTTCTGAAGCCAGGTCACACTGTCCTCGTAATTAGTTACAGAAGACAGAAGGATAGATAAGTTATAGGCCATATACAATTTAACTACCAGTGGGGTAAGATTGGAGGGATGGATAGAGCTGGAAGAATAACATCATGAAGATCTTAGGGAGTAAAATTTCTCTAGCACACACGCACAGACACACACGACACAACTATGTTAGTTAAAACACGTCTACAGGGCTTCCCTGGTGGCGCAGTGGTTGAGAGTCCACCTGCCGATGCAGGGGACACGGGTTCGTGCCCCGGTCCGGGAAGATTCCACATGCCGCAGAGCGGCTGGGCCCGTGAACCATGGCCGCTGAGCCTGCGCGTCCGGAGCCTGTGCTCCGCAGCGGGAGAGGCCACAACAGTGAGAGGCCCATGTACAGCCAAAAAAAAATGTCTACAAATTTTGACACTCTTCCCTTGAAAGCTAGAACCTAATTCCCCTCCCCCTGATTGTGGGGCTGGACTTAGTGACTCAGTTTTAACAAATAGATATGGTGGGATTGATGATGTATGACTTCCAAGACTAGGTCGTGAAAGGTATTACAGCTTCCTCGTTTCTCTCTAGGGTCACTCATGCTCGGGGGAGCCAGCTGCCCTGTTACGAGGACACATCGAAAGAGTCAATGGAGAGGCCCACAGGGTGAGGGACTGAGGCCTCCAACCAACAGCCATGTTCTCTCCCAGCCCCAGCCAAACCTTCAGATGAAGACAGCCACAGTGGATATCCTGACCATAGCTATGAGACCCTGGGCCAAAACCCAGCTAAGTCACTCCCAATTCCTGACCCACAGAAATCGTGAGATAGTAAATGTTTGTTGTTTTAAGCCACCGAATTTCAGGGGTAATGTGTCACATGGCAACAGATAACAAACACAACTACATACCGTTTGATGGTTAGTGGGGGTGGGGAGATAGAACAGGAAAGACTCATCATCAGGATCTTGAGGGAGTGAAACGGCTCTAGTACACGATACACAACAGAGATCAACATCTCCTGCCTACACTGTCTCCCAAATCAAGGTACCACACTGGGACAGTTGACAATTAAGAGAATTCTCATGGAACCTGAATGTTTGGGCTGAACAACACTTCAGAGTTGAAATCCTCATTAAAAAAAAAATAGATAACAAAACCCAGGTCTAGAGAGATGAGGTGATTTTCGCAAAGTTATTGTTATCAATTTTGGAGGAATCCTGGTCTGACTTGGAGGCAACAGGCAAGTTGTGAGAAGCTATAGATACCAGGAATCTCTACCGGGTTCAGGTAGTAGTTTTTCCTGCCACAGCATTGAGAATTCACAAATCTATTTACGATTTCTAGGAGACAAAGCTGCCTGTGGAATTCTAATACAGGATCAACATGTAAAACTGATTTGTTTTTTGTTTAATGAAATTTGTTAGAATCTTTCCTTAAACCGTGAATCCCCAAACACAGATAGAGAGTAGATGTTGACTGATACTCAGCTATCTCTTGCGAACAATTGGCTTGCCATGTGACAATTCCAGTCTTCAGAGGAAGGTTACTGAATGCAAAGACTGGTTGAAGAAAAAGCTCTAAACTTTTCTAAAGCCCCACAGTGGCTGCCCATCTATTGAGCATTTTCTTTAGCTCTTAAAAAGATTCCTTTTCAGAAACAGTAAGAATTTTACTTCATGGAGCCCTAATAATTTCAGTTTGGGAGAGTCCCATGCCTTAAATGACCCACAGCAATTTTTCTGAGTAGGCGAACAGGTTTAGAACCAAACAGATACCCAGAAATTCTTCAGGAAAAAGCCTTTTTTAAGAGCTTACTCTTTTCTCTACCTATCAACATCTTTTTACAAATAGTCCTAGAGTTTTATAAACTTTATAGTCATCTTCTTCCACCCAACCAGATACTGCTCTCCCCTTGATGATCACTCCACCCACAGCTGCACTGACTTCTTTTGGGTTCCAAAAACAAGAGAGGTTCTTCCCTACCCCAGGGCCTTTGCACCTGCTGTTTTTTTCATCTGGAATGTTTTGATCTCCCCGTTCTTATAATGCAGTTCAGTGTTCAGTGTCTCAAAGTTCACGTCTCAAGTCAAGTGTCCCCACCTCACAGAAGACTTCCCTGCTGGCTGTGGACACCCCCTCCCCTTGCTATCTGTAATGGTCAGTTTTCTGTGTCAACTGGAGTAGGCTGTATTCCCCAGTTATTCAATAAAACACTAATCTGGGTGTGGATGGGAATATATTTGGTAGATGTGATTAGAGTCTATGATCAGTTTACTTTAAGTAAGAAAGATTATCTTCCATAATCTGGGTGGGCCTGATCCAATCAGTTGAAGGCCTACAAAGGAGAGGCGAGGTTTCCCTGTAGAAGAAGAAATTCTACCTGTGGACAGCAGCTTCAGCTTGTGCCCAAGAGTTCCAGCCCGCCCTTCCTGATGGCCTGCCCTATGGATTTTGGACTTACCTATCCAGCCCCTGTAATTGTTTAAGCCAATTCCTTGCAATAAATCTCTAAATACAGGTAACCTACTGGTTCTCTTCCTCTGGTGGAACCCTGAATGATACACCATCCCAGTCACTCCATTTATTTCCCTAGCACTACTGGTGCCTGACTTAAGAAACAAAAGTATAGAATGCAATTTTGGGAAACACATCCACTAAACAAAAGTGTTTTTTAATCCAAAATTTAAATTTCACTGGACCTCCTATATTTGACCTGGTAATCCTACTTGTCACAACTTGAATTTACCTTGTTCATGGATTTGCTCACTTACTTGTGGTCTGTCTCCCCCATCTAGTCTGGAAGCTCCATGAAGGCAGGGACCTGGCAGGTAGTTTGTGGCTGCATCTCCAGTCCCTGAAACAGAGCCTGGCATAGAGTGGGTATCTAATAAATATTTATGGAGCGAATGAAGAAACAAGCGAACTTATATCAGCTGCATATTCATGCTTTCTGCTTTGAGAGCCCTCAAATCATCCTTCACACACACAAATCAGATTTCTGTTCACGAGCAGTTGAACGGATGGTCCAAGTGATGAGAGCATGGGGTCTTCTCGTCCGTCCATGGCTCCATTTTCCACATCGCTTAGTGTGTTAATGAGTGACTGTTAGTGTGATTATTTGACTATTTTAAGAGTTCTTAGCTCTGATTATTTAGGGAAAATGAGCAGAAAGTGGGAAAACAAAAGTGCTGATAGCAGTGATAAGAGGCTTGTCTCATAAACTTAGTATAATCACAAGGATGACGGAAACCACAAGGCATGCCAAATACGGCAAATCTTCAGGCCTGAACAGAAGCCTAGAGAACTCGGGCTGCTTGGCTGTGCAATTATGAAAGGGAAAAAAACAGAGCAATCATCAGAACATGTGTGGAATCCCAGAGCTCCGTCACAGAGGACTGGCTGAAAGTTGAATGAGGAACTCTTTTTTAAAGCATCTCGAGGCAGAAACTGCTTTTAGCATGTGAATCTACTGTTTGGTTTGGGGCGTTGGCCTTTTGTTCTGCCCACAATTTAAGCGTCAGCTCAAGTGCCACTTCTCTGTAGACTTTCTACAGGTCTCTCAGCCTCACCCTCAAGAAGCATTCTCTCTGTCTCTTCCCTGCATTCCCAGGAGTGTGGGGTTTGCACCCATTTGAAGCACGCGTTCTCACTTCCACTTCGAGTTTAGTCATCTGCTTATAATTCCATCTCCTCCTCTAGGCAGCAAATTGCTTGGAAGCAGGAAACATTTTACACCTTCTACCACACACACACAAACACCCCAAACAGAGCCATGTGTATAGGGGGCTCAGTTCTACTGTGGAAACTAATCTGGACTTGAAGTTGAAGGGCCTGGGTTCTAATCCCAGCTCTGCCCTTTGCAAGCCATGTGCCCTTTGACAAGCCACTGCATTCCTTTCTGAGGCACAGTTTCCTCATCTGTCAAATGGGGACACGGATACACACTGAGGGGTCTTCATGATATAGGTCTCAGCACAAACAGTGACCAGAAATGTTGCTTAAGTGAGTGTCCGTGTTAGCCCGAAACGTTCTCAAGAGTTGGAAGAGAATACAAAGCTCAAGTTTATACTTAGGCAAGAATATCTCTGGATTCTGGTGGGATGGGCCTATCAACCAACGCTGCTCCCATCCCCTGCCAAGTGGGATTGAAATGATCTGTTCTGGAAAGAATTCTGGCACCCCTTCCCCAGCTACAGTGCCTGAAATCTCCACCATTACAGTCCCTTCTTCGGGCCAAAGCAACCTGACTCTTGACTCCAGGCTGAAATCGATGGGCCTCCAGACAGGATAGGTAGGTAAAGTGAGGGAGAAGAAAAAGGAATGGATTTGGGAACTGGAGATAAAGACTTCTGTCCCAGTTCTGTTCGATACCACCTATGGGATCTCCTACCCCTGCTGTAATTCAGCCTCTCTTGGCCTGTTTTCTCATTTAGGAACCAAGCATGATAACCACGCCCCCCCTTCACGGGATTGCGAGGGCGTGGCTTCTCAACCTCAGCACTACTCATCTTCGGGTTCTGTAATTCTTTACTGTAAGGGGCTGTCCTGTGCACTGCAGAATGTTTAGCAGCATCCCTGGCCTCCACCTACTAGGTGCCAGGAGCTCCCTCTACCAGCTGTGACAACCAAAAATATATCTAGATATTCCCTGGGGGGGGGAAATCATTGATAGTTAAGAATCACTGCAGTAAGGATCAAATTCAATAATTTCTATGTGAGCCCATAAATTTGAGAGCTCAATGTAAGCGTTAGTTATAATTATTTTTCCCTGATTCCAGGTAAAATGAAATTACCCTCTTTTGTGATTCATTAGCACTTAAAAATAATAACAGCTAAGAATAACTGAATACTTGTTATGCTGTGGGATCTGCTGTTGTCTCACTCGGTACATGAGAAAATTAAAGCTCTGAGTACATACACGGCATGTCCAAGATTATAGGAGTGTAGAGTAGAGGCAAGATTTGAACCCATGATAAACCCATGCTTTCAACCTGTATTAGTTATCTGTAGCTGTGTAACAAATTATCACAATTTAGCCACTTAAAATAGCACACAACTGTCAACTGACAGTTTCTGTGGGTAAGGAGCCTGAAAATGGCTTAGTGGGGTTCTCTGTAAGATTGCAGTCAAGGTTTTAGCCACGACAAGGGTCTCGACTGAATGCTCAACGGGGAAGAGATCCACTTTCAAACTCACATGGATGATGGCAGGACCCAGTTCTTGGAAGGCTGTCAAACAGAGAGCCTCAGTTCCCTGCTTGCTATCAGCTGGAGGCCACCCTCAGTTCCCTGCCACATGGGCCTCACTGTAGCACTGCTCACAGTGTGGAACTTGCTTTGGCAAAGCCAGCAAAGGAGACAGTCAACAGTGAGCAAGGTGGATGTTATGACCTTATGTCAGGTAATCATGGGAGGACATATCATCACCTTTGTTCTATTCTACTGGTTAGAAGCAAGCTGCTAGGCCAACCCACATCCAAGGAGAAGGGACTACAGACGTACATAAATACTAGGACGCAGGGATCACCAAGGCCATTTTGGACTCAGCCTGCCGCTCTGCGCTTAGCCAGTGCATCACCAATTGGTAAGACCGTTTGGGTTGCTAGCCCAAGTGCTGTTTTGTGTTTGTTTGTTTGTTCGTTTGTTTTGCTTTGAAGGTTATCTTAGTCTGCTCAGGCTGCTGTAACAGAATGTCATAGACTTGGTGGCTTAAACAACAGACATAGATTTCTCACAGTTCTGAAGGCTGGACATTCTAAGATCAAGGTGCCAGGTGATTCAGTTCTGGTGACAGAACTGGATTGCAGATGGCTGCCTTCTCACTACGTCCTCACGTAGCAGAGAGAGAGAGAGACGGTACAGAGAGAAAGGACTTTCTAGTGTCTTTTTTTAATAAGGACAATAATCCCATCCTCGGCATTCCACCCTCATGACATCACCTAAACGATATTATCTCCCAAAGACCATCTCCAAATACCATCACATTAGGGGGTAGGGCTTCAACATATGAATTTTGACAGGACAAATTCACTCCATGGTATAGATGAAGCTGTGTATTTAGTGAAAGAAGAGGACTGATGGTTTTTAGAGAGAGGGATGATGATTCTTCCGGAATGGGTATCTGTTTTATATACCTCTCCTAAAGTTTAAACCAAGGCTTGGCATTTGGTAAGTCTCCGAAAATGTAGGCACAGTGAATGAAAAACATATTCATAGGGGGCTTCCCTGGTGGCACAGTGGTTAAGAATCCCCAGGTTCGAGCCCTGGTCCGGGAAGATCCCACATGCCACGGAGCAACTAAGCCCATGCGCCACAACTACTGAACCTGTGCTCTAGTGCCTGCAAACCACAAATACTGAGCCCATGTGCCACAACTACTGAAGCCCACGTGCCTAGAACCCGTGCTCCACAACAAGAGAAGCCACCGCAATGAGAAGCCCGCGCACCGCAACGAAGAGTAGCTCCCACTCACTGCAACTAGAGAAAGCCCATGCGCAGCAACGAAGACCCAACACAGCCAAAAATAAATAAATAAAATAAATTCATTAAAAATTTTTCAAACAAAAAAACATATTCATAGGACCAGAGAAAAAGTTCCAAGAAATTGGGACTCAGGTAAAGTTTAATGAGGATTGGTGAGGCACTCTAAAATGAGGAAAACAGAAGTCTGCCTGAGTAGGGCAATATGTCACAGAAACAGGCACCACGGAGTTCAAAAGACTAGAGTACTGAGTCAGACTCTCCAAGCAGTGTTTTTCACTTGGAAGGGGGATAATAATAATAATACTCATCTCAAAGGGTTGTCATGAGGGATGAAAAAGGCAATCCATGAAGGCCCCTTACAAAGTGTATGGTTAGACAGGGTTGAGAAAATCTGTATTCGTTTTCTTTGTTGCTATAATAAACTACCACAAACTTAGTGGGCTTAAAACAATACAAATTTATTATTTTATAGCTCTGGAGGTCAAAACACTAGGCCAAGGGCAGGCCTGCATTCCTTCTGGAGGCCCTGGGGGAAATTTGTTTCCTTGCTGTTTCCACCTGTATTAAACACCACCTGGGGCTTCCCTGGTGGCGCAGTGGTTGAGAGTCCGCCTGCCGATGCAGGGGACGCGGGTTCGTGCCCCGGTCCGGGAGGATCCCACGTGCCGCGGAGCGGCTGGGCCCGTGAGCCATGGCCGCTGAGCCTGCGCGTCCGGAGCCTGTGCTCTGCAATGGGAGAGGCCACAACAGTGAGAGGCCTGTGTACCGCAAAAAAAAAAAAAAAAAAGACCACCTGTATTCCTCGGCATGTAGTCCCTTCCTCCATTTTTAAACCCATCAGTATAGCAACCTCCCCATGTCAGATTCCATCCTTAAATCATCTCTCTCCGATTCTGATGCTCCTGCGTCCCTCTTATAAGGACCCTTGTAATTATACTGGTCTCACCAGAATCAAGTCCCCATCTCAAGATCCCTAACTTAATCACATCTGCAAAGTCCCTTTTACCATGTAAGGCAACATACTCACAAGTTCTGAGTGGATATCTTTATTATTCAACATACAGCAATCCACTCTCTGTCCCCAAAGATTCACGTCTATCTCACATGTGCTGACCCCATTCCAACGTCCCCCAAACTCTCCACCCGTCACTACATCAACTCAAGTCCAAAACCTCATCAGCTCAAAAGTCTCAAATCTCATCACCCACACTATCTAAAGGAGGTATGGGTGAGGCTGGTGATATGATCCATCCAGGGCTACAACTTCTCTCTGTATACAGACCTGTGAAACTAGCAAACAGATAGTTTTGTCCCTAATGGGACAGACCCCATCAGGATAACAGTTATAGACATTCTCATTCTAAAAAGGGAGGAAAAAGAAAGGAAAAAAAGGTCACTGGTCCCAAACAATTTCTAAATCCAACCAGGCAAACTCCATTAGCTATCAAGGCCTGACTCCCAGCTCTGTTCTGGGCCCATGGCTCTGCTCTGGGCAGAAAAAGTCATCCTTCCTTTTTCATGAGGGGTAGCACTTGTTGGCAGCTGTGTAGTTTCATCAGCCTGTCTCCTGTCTGTAGAATTTGGGGAGTCTGACAGCCTTCTTTCATTGTGTTCTCTCTGTCACTTTCAGTCCAAGCTGGCAGTGTTTCAGGTGAGATAACATTCTCAAAAGTCTTGCAGATCTCCTGTGTATGTCACAGGGATTTATTCCATTTGACCCTCAGGCTAAATCCAGCCCGTTACTTTTTTTTTTTGGTATATAAAGTTTCATTGGAGCACAGGTAGCCCTGTTTGTTTATGTACCATTGATGACTGCTTTCAGGATACAGCAACGGACCGGAGGACTTGCATCAGAGACAGTATGCCTGCAAAGCTGAAACTATTTACTGTGGCCCTTTACAGAACAAAGTTTGCTGACCACTGGTACAGAGTAGAAAATAAGCAGAAGCTAAAAAAAAAAAAAAAAAAAAAACCACAGGCTTGGGTGGGTTACAAAAGGAGCACCACATGGGGGTAGTAAATGTTTCAGAGGTTTTCATGGGAGGGGTGAGGAGGAAAGCAAGAAGAGGTGGGGAATGAAGGAAGGAGAGGTGATAGACTTGGAAAGTAAACTCCATCTTCTTGGCATGTTGCCTGGGAAGCCTGGGGCCAGGGCAATTAAGCAGTGAAATTACAATGAAGGAGAACAGTCCACCAAAAGAAAGTAAGGCCAGAAATCCAAAGTGGGTCCAAATGAGACAAGAAAACTCACGCTGAGAGTCATGCAACAAGTCCCTTAATTTGTAGGAACCATGTTGCTTCCTCGTCATCGTTCCCCTGAAAAGAATTCTGCTGTGCACACAAGTCGCACAGCATTTGCTAAGTTCTATGGGCCAGTGTCAGGCTCCCAGCAAGCCTTTTCCCCTTTGCTTTTTTCTCAGTGGAAATGAGAACACGCTGAGGGTGAGCTTCGCGTATGGGTTTGGAACTTGCGCAAAAACACAGCCTGATGAGCCTCATTTACATTGTGATGGCTCCTTCCCTCCCTGCGCCTAAATCATGTCAGGGGATGGTGCCTGTCGCAGGTCTGTGGTTACGGGCTCTAAGTGTTCTTTGGCCTAAACAAAGCCGGAAGAATAAGAAGCAAAGACCCACTCAGGGTCCTAGACATGAATAGAAACTGATGTCCCTTTCAAAAACAGCTCCCTTTGTAAACAGGAGGAAATAAAGCATTCAGAAAAGGCTTTGATACCAGACTGGAGGCTGGCTATTGGAGCGGAACCGGTTTGGGATTTGGGGTTTGGGGTTTGGGTGGGGATGGCGTGTCAGATGTTGTAGTGATTCCCTAAACACACACAGACTGTTTCAATATCAGATGTGACTATGCTGCCCCTCGCCCCACTCCCACAGCTCCCCAGCTGTGTCTCTTCCCCAAACAGCCGAGCCAAGAACCCCGGGCAAACCGTGCTGACAGACGTTCTGGAGTTAGCAGGCGATGGATTCTATTTCAGGAAGTCAGACCAAATAGAAATCATCCCACTAAAAAGCCCCGCTGGGCAAGAAGAACAGCAAGTACCCACCTCACACTAAACAGACCAACCGCCAAGTTTCAGCCCTTCCTACGTGCTGTTGATGGCGGTCACCGCCTTGAAGCCTCGAGTTGATTCAATGGCATAAAATTGTCTGGTAAATGGGGCTGAGAGGATTTTCTTCCCCACACGTCACAAGGCATTTTGATGTGCTGATTATTTACAGCAGCCCCAAGAAGTAAAGGAGTCCAAAAGTGACTGTGATTTCAAATACCACGGAACCCAGTTATCTGTGGCTCATTAATACTGAGCCTCGCGTGATCACCAGATTTTTTTTTTTTTTTTTTTACGGTATGTGGGCCTCTCACTGCTGTGGCCTCTTCCGTTGCGGAGCACAGGCTCCGGACGCGCTGGCTCAGCGGCCTTCGCTCACGGGCCCGGCCGCTCCGCGGCATGTGGGATCCTCCCGGACCTGGGCACGAACCCGCGTCCCCTGCATCGGCAGGCGGACTCTCAACCACTGCGCCACCAGGTAAGCCCCACCAGATATTTTTTGAGGACCGCCCAGCCCCACCCCCTACTCAAGCCCTCTGAACCTGCTTTGATACAAACTCTGGGGCTCGTGGTGTTGGGTGTCTCATCTTACTCAGGGAGTTGGGTTCTACATTTTCACAAAGATGAAAAGGATGTATAATCAAAATGGCTCTTGGAAAATCCCTTCTGATGCCCATGAACGCAGCGAGATGTGCAGAGGAAGTCACTCTCATGTGCCCGCTGGGTGGGGTGGGTGGAGGGAGCAGCTGCACCCTTGAAGTTGTGCTTCCCTTTTCTGGCTGTTTGGGCAGAGGGCGTGGAGGTGAGTTCACTTTAGTCAAATGTGTAGGTTATGTAACTTCACCCTGATCAGCTCCCCCGGGAGGGTTAGTGCCTCCTACAAATGCCAGGTCCTAGCGGGCTTTGTGGAGGAAAATTTCCCGACCACCGGGAACCATCATGGTTTTCACTACCTGATAGCATAGACTGTGCCTTATCTCATCCACTAAAAACATGACCAGCTCTTCTATCACTTTTCCTTCCTTTTCTTCTCCTAAACAGACTGACTCAGGCTTTTGAAGAATGGTTAAGCCTTTTCTCCCTCTCTCTCTTTAGCTTTTCCAAACTGAATGTGAATGCTCGATGTTTCCTCTAAGGACGATACCCTGAAATTTCAGACATCTCCAGGGAGCTCCTCCCAGCACTGATGGAGGCATCTGAGTATGGGATTAGCAATTTCCCCAGGCACCAGTCGATTTCTAGAAGTTAGAAGGTTACAGGTGGATAAATGGACTTGACTGTTCAGATTCTTTTAGTTAAAATTGCCAGAAACCTGCTCCAAGCTTAAGTAAAGAGGGGAAGTTTTTTTTGACTCAAGCAAATGAAAATCTTCAGGCAGTATTGGCCTTTGGATTCTACAAATGATAAGGATCTCTCTCTGCCTGCATCCCTTCCTCTCCAAAACTCAGCCTCTCCTTTCTCTTTGGGTTGGGCTCATTCCCTCCTGTGACAAGAGGGCTTCATCCATGTCTGGGGGGTAGATGAGCTGCACTCTTCATTTATATTATCACATCTTGGCATCTTCAGAGGAAAAAGAGTTCTCTCTTCTGACAGCCAGAGATGAATCCCAGAGAAGGACTCGGATAGGCTGTGCTGAGTCACATGACTCCTCAGCCCAATGACGGGGCCTGCAGGGACGGGACACTGTGATTGGTCAGACCTCGATCCCATGCCCTCCCCTGAGGCCAGAAGGGAGGACTAAGGAGACTGCCAGCCTGACAATTACCATATGAAATTGTACGGTGACAAGGAATTTCCCAAAGAAAGATGACGGGAGAGAGCAGGTACAAATATAAAGGACGAGGGACTGCTAAGTGGAAGAAACAACAAATGTTCACATCGGGGTCCTAAGAAAAATGACATGGAAGACAAACTGTCTCACTCCTACCATCCTGGACTCAACCCAACAACTTAATGAACCTGCAGGTTCAGGTGATTTTACCAGCATTGTTTATGATATAGCTTTGCAACTCGTCTGGTTCATTTTAGCCATTGGTCCCAAACAGTCATCCCTGAACAGAAATCCACAACCTGGAGAAGGCGGGAAAGTTGATTCACTAATTCCAATATCCACTCACTTTGTAAGTCAAGGTTTTGCAAGTTTTCTAATTACAGTGGTTTACCCTGGAAAGAAACACAGAAACCCAACACCATAAATTGCTTTCCGTTCGTGTAGCAATTTCTTCTGGCAGTTCCACATACCATCTACATTATCCACCGTCTACCACGGTGTGGCCTGAACATTCTCAGAGTGAGCAGTCTGCTGCCCATCCCAGCACTGAGTCATCAGCCGAAGGTTGCGCCAGTCTTTCTTCTCTCTTCTCCTCCCTCCCCGGAAGTGTAACCCCTGAACCAACAACATCTGCATCACCTGGGAATATATTTGAAATGCAAATTCTTGGACTCCATCCCAGACCAACTGAAGCCAAAAGGGGGGGGGGCAGCAGCAACCTGTGTTTTAACACGCTCTCCAGGTGACTCTGAGGCTCAAGGTTGCTGAACCCTGACGTATATAATACTGTATTGTCATACTGATCTCAGAACGCTCCACATGTGTGCTTCTGCTTCTTGCTTTCTGCTCACAAGCTCTCCATTGTCTACATAATAAATTATACACTCAACTTAGTCATTCAAGGGCCTGAGGAATCTCATCTCCCAAACTTACTATGTATTTATTGTTATAAATCTCATTTATTACTTACTTACTTATCATGGACCCAGGACTACACAAGGTTGCCAACGTACGTTGAGGATTAGTCTACTCAGGCTGCCATAACAAATACCATAGACTAGGTGGCTTACCCAAATGAAATTTATTTCTCATGGTTCTGGAGGTTGGAAGTCCAAGATCAAGGTGGAGACCACTTCAGTTTCGAGTGAGACTTCTCTTCCTGGCTTACAGACCACCACCTTCTCCCCGTATCCTCACATGGTGGAGAGAGGAATCTTTGTCTCTTTGTCTTCTTACGAAACCACCAATCCCATCATGGGGGCCCTACCCTGACGACCTCATCTAACCTGAATTATCTCCCAAAGGCGCCACCTCCAAATACCATCACAGTGGGGGTCGGGGGTAGGGTTTCGATGCATGAACTTGGCGGGGACACAGTTCGGTCCATAGCACATTGGATACTGGGATAAGGATTACTGAGCCCACTGACTGTTGAGGAAACTGAGGCTTATGGAAGCGAGGAAAGCAGTCCAGGAGCACAGTTAGTAGGAGGTGGTGCCCATGTCCAGTCCTGCTGTGATGCTCCGTCCCCCACAGCCCTGCCTCCTGGGGACTGTCCTCTCCTTTATCCACAGCCGCCAGTTTTCCAGACGCATCTCATGCCCTCCCTCCTCGACACCTGGCTCACACCACTCCCCACCTGGATCATCTCCTCAGTTCCGCCTGTTTGCTTAAATGCACTGAGTCCCAGAAAACAAATCCATCTTCCCCTCCTTCCCTAACCACAAGGGGTTTCTTTTTCTTGGGCAGTGACTGTCTCCATTCCTTTCCTCTTCCATTATTCCTCTCCATTATTCTCAGACTCCTTTGTTCCGCTTGTTTCTCTCCCCTTACACTGGTCGCTGCACAAACCCCCAGTGTTCCTCACTTGCTTTGCTTCCCGAAGCTCAAGGAAGATACCCACAGATCATTATTTATCACAAAGATTATTAGTGTTTCTAAACATTTTGGAAATGTCTGCTGCATTCTAACTATTATAGGCTTCCCCAGAAATCCAGCATCCTGTCTGGAAAGCAATGATGACCCAAAGTAAGTACATTGAAACTCAAAGGCGGAAGTTTATTTAGCCAATAGTTTTGAAATCTTTTCTTTTTTCTTCCCACTGGAGTCATAGGGATAGCAGAATTGAAACAAGCACTGATAGGAAAGGGTAAATTAGAAGGAGTAATGACCGACACCCTGACACTACCAGCAGTTCTAACCTGTGATAACAGAGTAATATACGAAGCAGGGATTCTCAAACTCCAGCACACATTACAACCAGCGGGAGGGCTTGTTAATAACAGGTTGCTGTGGCCCCTAGTCCTCCTTTCCCAGCCAGGAAGACCAGGATGGGGCCTGAGAATTTGCATCCCTAATAAGTTTCCAGGTGAGGTTGATGCCGCTGGTCCAGGGACTACACTTTGAGAACCACTGATCTAACAGTCTTCCTTACTGTTGGAGATTTAGAGGTGAATGAGCATACATCATTCAGAAGCTTTGGGTACAAGTAACAGAAAACCCACCTAAAGGTAGTTTAGGCAATAAGGCGTTACAAGAAGTCTAGACGTAGGCGTTTCCATGGGTAGATCATCAACTGATTGACTTGATCAAGAATCAGGCTCTTGGGGCTTCCCTGGTGGCGCAGTGGTTGAGAGTCCGCCTGCCGAAGCAGGGGACACGGGTCCGTGCCCCGGTCCGGGAAGATACCACATGCCGCGGAGCGGCTGGGCCCGTGAGCCATGGCCGCTGAGCCTGCGCGTCCGGAGCCTGTGCTTCGCAATGGGAGAGGCCACAACAGTGAGAGGTCCGCATACCGCAAAAAAAAAAAAAAAAAAAGAATCAGGCTCTTGCCATCTTTCGCCTCACCATTCACCATCCTCATCATGTTGACTTTGTTGCTTCTTCATTGCTCTAAGCTGGCGGCCACAGGGCCTGGTGTCAAGTGTGAACCCTGTAACGTCTGCCTGAAGAAGAGGAGGTGCGGATTTCTTCTATGTGCCTCTTTTTATCCGGGAGGAACATTTCTCCCAGAGGCCCCCCGCTGATACCCTGTTAAATCCCATTGGCCGTAACAGTCACATGCTTAAGAGTTGCTGGCAAGGGTAGTGGAATCACCATGATTATTCAAGACCAAGCAAAGTTCCCCTCCTAACGTGGGGAGTGCACTCTTGCATTTAGCCAGGCCTGTGCCGGCTACGAGGAAGGTGGAGAAAGGTCCCTAGGGGAGGCCAACAGTGTCAGCCATAAGCACACACTCCTTCTCTCTGGGTGCCGTCAGTGGAGAAAACTGACACAATCAGGCAGGTGGGAGCCGAAGCATCGGCCAGGGCTCCCTGGAACTCTGCACTGGAGGATGTCTGTAGTGGATCTCTGTACTTTTTCTCCCCAGTGTCTGACTCCCTTCTTCCCCTAACAGGACCCCATTTTCCCTCTGGGAAGCCATTTGGGGCAGTCTTGGTGAGTCAGTTAAGCAAGGTGTGTTGACCTCACCCAGCCTTCTCCATCATCCAAGCTTGACCAACCCCAGTCTCCCTCCTGGGGATTTTCACCTTGAGTAAAGTGATACAAGAGCAGCAAACATTTGGGGTGGGGAGGTGTCCTCCCCTCTCTGGAGATAGGGAATAGGTATCCCCTCTCCCCTTACACTACTCCTCCTACTATCATCTTTTAGTGACATATGCCAGTGTTCTGTTGGATACTTTACATGCACAATCTCAACTAATCCTGGTGACAACCCCATGGGGTGAGTAGCATTGCTCTCATTTTACAGATGAAAAAACTGAAAGTCTGAGAGGTTCAGAGCTAGTAATTGGTAGAGTTTACACCTCTCAGATTACAAAGCCCTGTCTTTCTTGCTAGCCCACCTTTTCAAGAGAAACAGGACTCCCCCTGGACAGCACAATGAAACGACCGAAGGTCTTTTATCATCTTCTTCTCTCTCCATATACCTAGTAGTCTCAGTGTCCACACTGCTGTCTAATCTAGGCATGTGGGCAGTATTTCACGATCCTCCCAAATGGGCATCAGTTATTTCTGCCTTTTGGTGGTCTTTTCCCCTTCTTCTGATATCAACTCAGCTTTTCTGTGGTTCAGGAGTTAACTCAGGGCCACCTCCCCACTCTTCCTCAAGGGATGCTGTGATGTTGTGAGTTATAAAAAGAAATATATATTTGGTCCTCATCCCATTTCTGGCACAGAGCTCTAGATAAAACCACTGGAATTTCCTAAGCAAGAAAGCTATAAAGGTGTCTTTTGTTATGTTAATGATGTGACTTTTGGAGAGCACCTAAGGATGGCCGCTGGTTGCCAGGAGAAGCAACCATGTGATCAGAAGGCTGGAATTTTCAATACCCTCCCCTAATCCCACCCTCCAGGGAAGGGAGGGGTTAGAGATGGAGTTCAATTGCCAGTGGCCCATGATTTAATCAATCATGTCTATGTAATGAAGTCTCCATAAAAACCCAAAAGGATAGGATTTAAGGAGCTTATGGGTCTGCTGAACACGTGGAGATCTGCAGAGTGGCTCACTTGTAGAGAGCATGGACTCTCCGTGCCCTTTCTCCATATTTTGCACTATGCATCTCTTCCATCTGGCTGTTCCTCAGTTACACCCGTTTATAATAAACTGGTAACCTAGTAAGCAAACAGTTTCTCTGAGTTCTGCAAGCCACACCAGCAAATTAATCAAACCGGAGGAGGGGGTCATTGGGATCTCCAATCTGTAGCAGGTCGGGCAGAAGCACAGGTGACAACCTGAAACTGTAGGGACAATCTTGTAAGAATGAGCCCTTAACCTGTGGAATCTGATGCTATCTCCAGGTAGACAGCGTTAGAATTGAGTTGAATTGTAGAACATTCAGCTGGTGTTGGACCAATGCTTGGTAGTGTGGGAAAAAAAGCCCACGTGTTGGAACTGGTCCCAGAACCACAGACGCACATATGTCCAAGGATGCACCAATGTGGGTACTTTCTAGGGCTTTTCCGCTAGAGCTAAGAAGATTGAAGCACCTTTCCTTGTAGGGTGGGTGGTGGGCGGCAGACAGCTTAGCTGATAGTAGGATGTGAATGGCACTCATAGAGATGCTAATGGAAATCTGCTTAGAGACAATCTATTGAATACATATAATATGGAGGGGAAAGCCCAGATGATAGTATTTGAACCTCTGGATCTAGCCATACGTAAGCCTACACTCCTGGGCTTCGTTTTTTGCTTAAGTCAGCTTAAATTGTGTTCCAGTGCTTGTGGCCAAAAAAACTTTTAGTCAGTGTTTCTCAACCCTTTTTTTTATTATCATCCCCCTAAGCAGACTTTCTAGATAATTTTCTCCTATTGCCTGGTTCCCTCACCATGAAATTTTAGTACATAGATATACTCTCTGTTTATGTACTATATGTATATCTGTGCTTTATACATAAAAAAAAGATTGTTTTCACGCGTTCCAAGAGCAAATCGTTGCCTCTCTGCTGAGACTGCATGGTCTTGACAAATTAAGACGCGGCCCTCAGATCCTCACCTCCTGGTATCTGTGCCTTCCCACGTTTGATTAGGACTGGCCTGTGTGGACAACAGAAGATGGTGGAAGTGATGGTGTGTGATTTTCAATTTGTAATCATTTAATTTGTTAATTTGCTGCTTTTTTTTTTTCTTTCTATCAGCTTCTCTAGACTCTAACATGAAAACAGAGACAACACAGAAGCGTCTCCAGAGGCAGACACTTGGTAGGATTCTCAATGAAGAGTTATGAATAAATGAATACATGAACACTTTGAGTCTTCATTTCACTAGTAGCTGTGTGACCTTGGCAAGATCACTCAACCTCTCTGGGCTGTATTCCCTTTAAAGGGGATGGTGAAACTTGCTCTGACTTCTTCCTCAGGTAATCATGAGGACCAATTTCATAAAACAAGCACGAAACACCTCAAAATGCAAAGTATTACTATGTGACAACATCAACTGAGACAGCTACAATTGTGTAAAGATTTAAACAGTGCACCATGGCACAGGGTGCTATGTAGTCGGATACATTCTGTTGCTGCATTCCCTCCTTCTGCTTTTTCGCCCTTTTCACCCACTTCTTCCCCACGGTAATTCGGGAGGAGAGCACCCAAAGGAATGTGTGAGCAAACAAATGGTCAGCTTGCTGGGCACTGCCCCTAACCTCCTGTCAGCTGGCACAGCATCCGGCTAAACGGAGAGCAGCTTTCTCCCAGGAAAATTCACATCACTCTCCACTGCTGAAGCACCCCGTCATCATCATACTGTTCAGCTCTCGCTGCACTACGCATCCTGCTGTCAGCGACCCAACAGTCTACATGGAGAAACATCACTGGCCTTTCCCCCAAAGAGGAAGGATTTCGCTAAAGAGACTGAATTGCCTCCTGCAAGGAAAACACCCCTCAAAGAAAAACAAACTAAGCCCCCAGCCACGTCACACTGTAACCCGGCTATCAGTTAGCTGACAGAATGCCTGCTTTTCACATTTGTACCTGGAGTCAGAAATCAGTCACATCTGGTTGCCGAGTACCTTTCCACATCGTGACGATCAGGGCGTGTGTTCCTGCTGCCTTGACAGCGACAGGCACGGGAGGGTGGGGATCAGGGCTAGCCATCCCGCATTCTGTTCTACACTTCACATCGATCTTGCTTCTCACATTTCTCCTCTCTCCCCTTTCATCTGTTCCCCATCCCCACAAACTGCACTTAGCCAGGGCTTGGGAAGATAAGGCTATGTTCTTGATTTACTTAAAATGAACAGAAACGAAATCGCCTAGATTTACTGGTTTCCCCCACTATCTGAAAGTAGAGCAAACCTTTCGTAAGCCGAAATGGTTGTAAAGAAGCAATTACCTCAGGACACATCTCGCTAAAGGATGCGCAAAGTAAGTCAAGATAAAGCACAGATGCTCACGGACATAGTTCAAAGCTATGGTGGCTTGATGCTGAGATGCTGAGCGTGCTTCCTGGGAAGGAACTGGGGGGTATCCATCACGCTGCCTCTATGATAGCTCGATGCAAACCAAGGCGGAATGCTATTTTGACAGTCTTTTTTGGTTAAAGCAGAAGTTCTCTTTGGATTTCTTTCAGTTACCAAAAACAGGTACTAATGTAGGTCTTTTGTAAAAGTAGTATGAAACGAGCTTTTGAAAAGCGTGGTATACCTGTGTCCCCTCTCATGCAGTGTTGAATATATCTCCATTTTGTCCCTTCCAAGGGGATAGCATTGTTTGTCTATCTGTATGCCTACGGCATCCAAAGGAAAAAGACTGTGACTGATTACCACCTCTTTCCAGAATGTTCTAGAGCACTGCAGTCCAACAGAACTTTCTGCAATGATCCAAAAGATCTTTCTCTGTGCTGTTCAATATGGTGGCCACTAGCTACACACGGCAAATGAGCACCTGAAATGTGGCCGGTGTGTCTGAGGAGCTGAATTGTTAACTTCATTTTAATCTAAATAGCCACACGTGGTTAGTGGCCAAAGTATCAGACAGTGTGATTCTAGAACCATGCCTTTCAAACCTCAACGCAGACAGGAATCAACCTTGTGAAAATGCAGATTCTGATTCAACAGGTCTGGGGCGGGGCCTGAGGTTCTGCGTTTCTAAGAGCCTCCCGGGGATGGATGCTGACTGTGCTGGTCCCTGGTCCACTCTGTGAGCAATGAGGGGCTGTGATTCTCAAACTTGACTGCTTCTTGGGCTCCCCTGGGGAGCTTTAAAATTTACTGATGCCTGGGTCGGACCTCTGGAGATTCTGACATAATCGGTCAGGGTGCGGCCTGGTCACGGAGACATTTAGAAGCCTCCCCTGGGGATTCTAGTGGCCAGCCAAGGTTGGAGACGCCACACTGCACTGCAAATGACCTACTTAATGCTTTTTAAAATAACCATCATCCCAGAGAACAGAGCGCTAGCTTCAGAATCACCTCTGAAGGTATCTTCTTGGTACAGGGCCAAACCTTTAGGGACTTTGGACTGATTCTGCCCATCCAGACTAGAAATGGTGGAAACACGTTTTTGACAGTCAATCCAACCAGGGTAGGTATGGCTGCAGAGAGCCAAGTGGGGTGGGGAGCGCAGAGCTGGGAGATCTGTGAGAATCCCCCCAGGAGATAACCAGCCTGTATCTGCCTGCTCCTGCCTGGCCCCCAGTGGGGATTCTATGCCACTCCAAGTCCCCACAGGTGCTGGCCTATCCTACCCTTCCTACTAAAGACTGAAGGACACAGTGGTTAAGGCCACAGGCTCTGCAGTCAGAGTACTGCAGTTTAATTCTAATTCTGACGTTCATTAAGTCTGTGATTTGAACAAGTTCCCTCAACTACCTGGGCCTCGATTTCCTCATCTATAAAATGGGAATAAGTATAGTATCTTCCTCCCAGAGTTGTACAAAGCTTGCTATGGTTCCCAGCACTTCTGAGCTGCTCTAAGTTTTGGTTGTTATTATTACTTCATAACATCTCTCTCCCATCCCCTGTCCTGGGCTTGAATTTCACTGAACACCTTCTAGCTCTTAAAGCCCATCATGCTTTCATTCACCACAGGGCTTTTGCACATGCCAGTGTTTCCTGCATGGAATTATTTGCTTCTTCTTTAGGCCTAGGTAATGCCTTCTGATCTTTCTGAGATCAGCCTGACTCTTACTTCCCTTGAGAAGCCTTGTGTCTGGTCTTTCTCAGCTCCATGCTTATTAGTACTTGGTTTGCTTCATTCATTTAATAAACATTGTTTGAGCACATGTACTGTTCTCAGCTCTGAAAATACTGCAGAGAACAAAAAAGACTTTTTTAAAAAAAGAAGAAAATCCTTATTCTCATAAAGCTTACATTCTGGGATAGATGGGCCCCAAAAAAAGGCAACAAAAGAGAGAGAAGGGATATGGGTGGCCATAGACGTCCTCCATGAAGAGTGATGATTGCAAAAAAAAAAAAAAAAAAAAAAAAATGGAGAAAGTATGGAGCAAGCCATGTAAATAGCTAAGGGAAAAGCATTCCGGGCAGAGGGAACAGCAAATGCCAAGGAAAAATTGCAATGTCACATTTCTGTGAATCACCAATTAATCTCTAACGCTCAACACAGATTATAAACCCCATGGCGTGGGGTGGGAATCACACGTTTTTGTTCTCAGCACCCAGCTCCTTGACATGCAGTGGGCGCTCACTTAATATGTGTTGACTGAATGCACTCTAGGGGTTTTCCAGAGGTTCTGGAGAATGTGTACATTGAGGGCTGGGGGTGGAAAAGTAGCTGTGTGTTCCGTGAAAAATCTGCTGCCAGCCTCACTACCTCTCACCTGTTGAAAATAACTATCGGGAGAAAAAGCTCTTGAAATGGAGCATTATTCCTTCCTTTCTCACATTTCCTATAAATGATCTTGCTTCTGCCCAGCCAGAGGGATCCATCACCCTGGAGAGGACTAGAGGCAGGAACGCAGAGAGCGAAAAAGAGCTGATGTTATGATTTTAATTCCCAAAATAGGCACTTGAAGCCCATTTCCAAGAATTCAATAGTCATGAAAGGCAATGCTTCTGACGTACAAAACTGGTGTTTGTGAAAAGAAAACATTTAATAGCTTTATAGAAAGGTTTTTTTTTCCTTCCTCCAAATCAAAAGGCAAAGCTGTGAAGGAGGAGGACATAAATTTATCTACGAGAAATAGATTCAAAAGCAAGCTGTAGGGGGACTGAGAGTGGCTGGGAGGGAGGACGGATGGAAGGGCTGGAGAAGGTGGGGTCAATGGGGAAGGTAAGGCTTTCGGCATCAGGGGTGGCCTGGCCCACCGTGTCTACCAGGATCCCCTCAGAGCACTCAATCAAAGGCCCTTTGGCCAGGAGACAATTATCAGAGGTGTGAATGGGGTGAAAAGAGCCAGTAAGGAAAGCAGAGACACCCAGAGAATAGCAACGCCAGGATCCTCGGGCTGAAGGAGCAGGGGGCAGTGTTTCTGATCCCAGGGAGAGATGGTACCCAAGAAGAGCTGCCTGAAGCCAGAGCTACTGCCTGAGCCCCGCTGCGGAGGCAGGAAGGAGCAGGGCAGAAACTACCCCATCTTCCTCTCCTCCCACCCTCCCGGCTCCTGCTGGTACCTCTGCTTGGCCCGAGCACCTACTGTCTACAGGTGCTTTGGGGTGCCCCGCACCACATCCCCGGGCTCTCTGCTGAGTGCAGCCACGGTGAAGCGCCTCATAAGCTGAGTCCGGCTGATGGCATCCGTCCTTCGGTGCACCCGCTTTCTGTTCAGGGCATCTCCGAAGGTGGGGAACCCTCTCAGCCAGTGTGTAAGTGAAGCCCAGGAATGGGGGCAGTTCGAGCCCTCACAGGCAGTTCTGGGAGCTGATGGGCAGAGGCCACCCAATGGACCATTCCCAGGGGGCAACTTTGACCCTTCTCAGAGGTCCCAGCAGGGTCTCTGGCTTTGACAACACACTCTTACATTGACTTTCCCTCCTTCCCGGCCCCCTTACTCCAGAGCTCTGCCACTGGTTGGGTTCTCTGGAAGTGGACCCTGAGACGGAATGTGGGGTGTTGGGCTTTATTAGGGAACCAACACCTATGAAAGGAAGCGGGTGGAAGCAGGCTTGGACAGAAGGATAAGCTAAGATGTGATACAGGACTGACAAAGCCTTGCGCTGCCTAGGAGGAGCCTGGAACAAGTCCTGGGTGTCCCCTGTGGAGCGGAACGGTCCACCTTGCTCAGGCTCCGGATGTGGGTACACAGGAGGATGCCAGTAGCCCCAGGAAGGGCAGGCATGACCTCAGATGACACGATGGGGCTCTCTCTGCAGCTGGGGCAGATCCTGAAGGTGCTGACAGCAGGGCAATCAGTCCTTCCTTGAAGGGGGATCTGAATGGGCATCTCCATGTCCACCACAACCTTCGAGAAACCAGCAGCGCTCCAGTCCTGACCTGAGGCTCTGCTTCTGGGGAAGCCCAAACAAAGACAGTGCGTGAGGCACTGCGAGGGTCAGGTTCCCAGGGCACTGAGTCAGGAGTGCGGCGGGGAGGAGAGGAGAGAAGGGCAGAGACCAGCATGTCCCACCCACAGGCGTGGCTCACAGCCAGTCTGGGAAGCCGTGGACAGGCCCAGTGAGCCTCCGGCTGCCCTCCTCTTGGACTGAGTTCTTCCACTCAAACACTGCCGTCCTGTGTCAAGACAAACCTGTGTGGACACTCAGAGGACCCTGGGAGGGGCAGTCTTCCTGCCCTTCCTCAAAAGGAGCAAAACAGAACCTTCAGAGATCACCTTTTAACTGCCACCTGAGTAAGTGAAATCTACTTTCCTTTGGGGATGGTTCAATTTTAATCTTTTACAATATTACATAAAGAAAGTATCGTTTAGTGAGAGCTTCCTATGACTTCTGGCACCACCCCTTGCATTTATGATGATTACTTCATTTAACAGATGAGGAAAATGTGACTCAGAGAGGTTAAGTAACCTACCCAAAGTCACACAGCCAAAAAATGACAGAGCCAAGATTAAGAGGCGTACTGACTGAAGCAAACTCCATGTGTTTGACATTGTAAGGCACAGTCCCAGTGAGTTCTCTGTACACACATTCCCCCCCATCACATGCCCTGGGGCAGAGCAGTAGGCTGGGCTGGTGGGTGGGTTTTCCCATTCGTCTGGGATGCCCAAATCAAGCCGGACTTCCAGCAGCTTCTCACGTACTACCTGCCCATCTTCAAACACACTGTTAACAACCCTTGCCTTGTTCCTCACTGCTTTTCCTTCTCTTGCCTCCTCTAATTTCTCTCGGTATCCTTTATGATGAGCCATTGAATAGAGGGTGATTTACAGCCTCTGCTCTCATCTGCCTAAGGTTTCAAAGACGTATAGAAGAATTAAACCGGATGGAGCACTTCAGGAACCTGTCTCTAGCTTCAGCCCCTCTCTTTACCCAGTGATGCATCACGCTGCGTTCTATGGCTTTATAACTGGCACCTTTATCTGCCATCAAACTGACTCTGGAAGCGACCCTCGCCAGTCGCCTTGGCTACTGGTCTGCCTGCTGACCCGTGGCATCAGTGTAGTGCCCATCCTGAGATTGGTGAGGGTCCTAGGAGGGAGGCTTTCCTGTCTTGTGGGGTCACACGCTCAAATGCTGATGAGGACCTGAAAGGTAATGGAGGTGGGTGACGCTGGTGGGAGGGGACCCTGGTGACCCGTATAAAAGAGCAGCCTCAGCTCAGCTCCCCCCGATTGTTTACTTGCGGGGATTTGGGCCCAGATCTTTCCATGTCTCAACACAAGCCAGGAATGCAGAATTTTATGTATCATCTCCCCCTTTTAAAAATGTCAGCATCTATTTTAAAACATTTTTTAAACACCGGACAGGCCAAATAAAACATGTCAGCTGGCAGCTTTGGTCCCGACTGTGAACTCCGTCTCAGAGAGACCCAGAGACTCCCGCTGTGTCCTTCCTGGCCCCAGAGATTCCCTACAGCTCTGCTCAGCATGGATAAGAAAATAAGAAATCGGTCACTCCACTATCCAATTAGCAGCCGCTGCACATTCCTTTCCTCTCCCTGCTGGAGGAAAAGAAAACAAACAGGAAAATCCAGGCTTGTTTTGATTTGGATCAAACTGGGGATGTTACCACCTATTTGAGGCGCTCTGGGGCTTGCCTTCTGGAGACCAGCGCCGGCCCCTGCCTCAGCCCGAGCTCCTCTTACATCTGGGTCCTGAGCGCCAAACCACAGCTGCCACAAGCCAGGGATACTTCCCCAGCAGGCCCTGCAGGGAAAGGGGCCCTGCGCAGGGGTTGGAAACCAGTGAGACTGAGCCTGGGGGCGTGGCCAGGCTCAGGGGTGCGTTTTCATGGTGACCTGCAACTTCCAGAACCACTGCTCCAGTTGGAGACCACTTCTATGGGGCTGGGCGGTGGGCAGGGTGGGGGAGAGGTTCTTTCTCCTGTAGAGTCTTGTCAACATCACGGCTACCTATTCCCCTAAAGTCCTGCAAAGGTGCCATTCTCGAGAGGCACTACAGAATGGGAACGCTGGAGGCAAACTTCCTGTGTTTCGACTTCAGCCGTCCACGCAGTACCTGAGTGAGCCTGGGCAGGATGCTTAACCTCTCTGCACCTCTGTTTTCTTATCTGTAAAATGGAGATAACAGTCGAACTGACCTTGAAGTTGAGGATTCGATGAACTTACGTAGTGCATCTCTACTAGCGCCTGGCACATAGTAAGTACTATGTATAAGGTATAATAATCTATTATATAACACATTATATATTGTTATTACATTTTTTGGAGAATCTGCTATCCCCTTTGCTCTAGAAATGGAGAGTCATTAATCTATTGGGTCTCCCATAAGATAGGGATACACTCACTGCAGAATGCCAGACCTTCCACCTTTGCTAAAACTCCCTCCTTTCCATCTCCTCTGTTGAAATTCCACCCAACGTTCAAAACCCACCCCTGATACCCCTTCCTCCTCCACACCAGAGATAATCTTTCCCCTCCGCTCAGCTCACTTCCTACTTTACTGGCACATACAGGCAGACCTCAGAGATACTGCAGGTTTAGTTCCAGACCACAGAGATTAAGCGAATATTGCAGTAACTCACACGAATTTTTGGTTTCCCAGTACGTATAAAAGCTATGTTTATACTATCCTGTAGTCTATTAAGTGTACAATTAACATCTTAAAAAATGCACATACCTTAATTAAAAAATACTTCATTGCAAAAAAAAAAAAGCTCACTATCCTCTGACAACCCAGGGTTGACAAACCTTCAATTTATTAAACACAAAACAAAAACAAAAACCACAGTATCTGCGAAGCACAATAAAGCAAAGTGCAAGAAAACGAGGTCTGCCTGTAGAGAAACGTGCTTATCACAGTATTCCTTGGACCACAGCTGCCTGTGACTATGTCTTATCTCCCTGGAGACAGTGACCTCATCTTCTTTATATCTACCATAGCACCGAGTCTTCAATATAATAGGTGTTAAGTCAATATTTGCTAAAGATATGTTAACTTAGTAAAGGCATTAGATTCCCTGAAATAACCTGGGAGATTCAGCCAGAGGAAGTCTAAGGTTTGAGAGCAAAGAGATCTCAGATTAGATGAAGACTCAGCCAAAGAAATTTTAGGAGCTATCAATTGGTTTTCTTTTTTTAAGGAGCATTTATTGAATGCCTGCTGTATACCAGATGCTGTTCTTAACGATTTACACTGACTATTTCTGGAACCTTCCCAACTCTCTTGTGAGATTTATTCCACTTTTATCATCTCATTCTTCCCAGTGAAGGATGCTGAGGTTCCAGTGACAGGAGTGATGCGCCCCGGCACCTACGGCTGCTCCACAGCAGAGCAGGGATGTGAACCGGGAAGCTTCGTTCCTGTGGAAGCAGACCCTGAGTTAAACATCTGCATGCAACTAGTCCATCTGGGAGGTGGTCCCAGAGAGCTCTGGTAGGGAATGGGGAAGAGAAACAGAAAAAAGGGAGACCAGTAGAGTAAGGAGGTTATCTGTGTGCGTAACTGAGCCTTTGGTGGAGGCTGCTCTTGGGGCCCCCACCCCCACCCCTGCACGTCCAGCCTGGCCTGTGCGTGGGCTCAGCGTACTCTTGTGGCCAGAGAAAGCCCCAGAGAGGTGTGTGCGTCCAGCAGTGGTGAGTGTCACGGAACTGACACCCTTGACACCAGGATGGGCTGATCCCAGAGTGGTTCCTCTTCCCACCAGGCTCAGGTCAGCTCTGCCTACACTACCTGATGCTCTTGTTGGGGCAGGAGACCCCTCCTTGAGGGGTACTTCAACCCATTTTGAGTGATGAGTTCTACCATCTTGGTGTCCTACTTCAGACTTCTTGAAACATACACACACACATCACAAACATAAATCTGTAGAAGGAAAGATTTCCACTTTGGGAGAGGAAAGCAAAGCTTGAAGGGGTTTGAGAACCTGGGTGAGCATCGCGTGGATAGCTCACGACAGAGCAGTGGCCAGATGTTAGCCCTTCACACCCACAGAATAAGAAATGAGTTTTATTTTTATTTGTACGTTTATTGGGGTGAAAACAGTTGGCCTGTTGACCTGCCTGCTGAATAGTAGAAATGAGCTCTCATTGGTGAAGTTAAGTGAAATTTTGGTGAAATTCAAGACTCAGGGACTGGTTGAGATCTTTTAGAGATGCGCCACACAGATGTAAAAGTATAGAGACTTTCCTACTTGTATGGTGGCTCTCATGGTACCGTGGGCACAGAGAAGCATTGGGCTCATTTCACGTCTTCTCCTGCCTTTCCGGGAAGCCGTCTGGCAGTTCGCATGGGCCCAAAGTGAAGAATGCAGGTTTGGGAAACATACAGGTCGGTTTGGCTGGCTGTGAGGACCTCAAAGGAAATTATTAAATCACTCTGAGGTGGGTTTTTTCACTAATAAAAAGGATATAAACAATAGTATGTACCACTTAGGGGTGCTGTGGACATTAAATAAGTACATTTGTGCAGCAGTTGGCATGGTGCCCAGCTGCAAATGGACAGGAGACAATGTGGTTGAGGGACCACTCCCAGGTTCTCGCACAGGATATACATACGGAGCCGCCACTGAAGAAGTGTGAGATGCTGATGGTCAGCCCTGCCCTGCACAAGTTTGTTTACAAGTTCTAAAGGGGCTCTTGATCACACCTAAGAAGGTTTATCAACTTTTAAATTATTAACAAGTGAGCAGCAAAACAACTCATGGGACCGATTTTGCTGCCACCACTCCTTGGCATGAAAGGTATCATTCATGGGAGCATGTAGTGATTTCTGCCTAGTGATTTTTCTCAGGGTAAAGTCTAAAGACCTCCGCATACCTTATTCATGCAACATGAGGTCCATCTCTAAAAGATTTAAGATTCACTATACACGATCCATGTATGGTGACTCCCTTTCATTGCATCAGACGGAGCACATTTCTAATATTTACGTGGCTGGTCACAGGTCAATATTTACACACACACAACACACACATTTCTGACATTATGGAAGCTAATTAGCAAAGCTCTGGTTGTTACTCAAGAGGTGGGAAACCAAAGAACTTGTAGCAGCTCCCCTAGAATGGGCCTCTCTGGCCTCCCCTGGACCACGCACCCTTGATTGGGCTGCTCTCAGCAATACTGGGCTAGATTCGGCAAACTCATAATATTGCATTAGATAAGCTGAAAAATTTTAAAGAAAATTGGAGACATCGTAAACCTGGAATATACTTAGCACTCAGTAACTGATAGCAACTGGTAGCCTTGAGTATTTGTACCGGGACGGGGCACATCTCTACCTCTACTTGACCTCTTGGTCAGCTCGGACCCTCCAGCATGACCTCGTTTCAAAAGGAAAAGTCAAATTGGTGAAAAACTAAGAAGCTGTATCACCCACCCAACTGGCACTTGCGAAGGCTAAGATCAAGGAGGTTTGCATTTCCTAAGCAGCCTGGTTAGGAATAAGGAGGCGGGGCGGGGTTCGGGGGTGCTGTACTCGGCTCCCAGCATCCCAGCACTGAGGCCCCCCTGGCTGCCGGGAGAGCTGCCCGCAGACAGTCCTCAGCTGTCAATGTCCTAAAGGGATTGTCTGGGCTGAAGAAGAGAGATGCCTCCTCAGCAAGGCCTCACCCACTTGCACGGGGGGCTGCATCCAATGACAGACTGACACGGGGGTGTAAAGTCCTGACCCTGCACTCCCGCCCCAGCTCAGATGACTCTAAGGCTGCTCCCAGCAGAGAATTCCGCGGCGAGTTGGCTGAGGCCTCCCTTATGACTGCACTGCAGCCCCACTTCTCCCTCTGCCCAATTCACTTCCTTCCCCTCCCCTCCCTTCCACAGATGTTGCCTCCTTCTCACCAAGATCCATCTCAAAGCCTGCTTCCTGGGGAACCGAACGTGCAGAAGGAAAACAGGGGAACACCCAGCTGCGGCACAACTTATGCCGATCAGAAGTCAATCTAGGGCCCACGGAGGGTCAGGGATCCTGACGGTCTTCATGGCAATGCCAGGAAAAGCCTGAAGCCAGGCCCACAAGGATCAGCGCACAGATGGAGGGCTTTCCACATTTCCAAGCTTCTTCCAGTTAATAGCTGGGGGATGGCAGACTCAAACCTCAAGCCAGCTTGCCCCCGGAGCCTCTCCCTTGTCAGATTTCTTTTCAAATGTCTTTCAAGAAACTAGTGCACAGGAACAAATGAATGGGACTTAATTGTCAATGGATTCTTGATGCTAGGAGGAAAGGAGGGTACTGTAGAGCCTTGCAGACCACTGGTTCCAGCCTGTGACTGTCCGATGAGGAAACCAAGGCCTCGAAAGGGGTGGAGACAAGTACAAGGTCTAAATGGTGGTGGAGTTGGGACAGAACTCCAGATCTCCGAGCTCCATCCTGAATTTCTAATTTACCCAATTCCACTGTGAGGGAGGCAGACAGAGGAGAGTGGAGAAAAGGGAGAGGGGTAGAGCCAAGACTTTCACTCCAAATGCCAGTGGCCTGGGCCAAAGGCCTCCTCAATACTAATAACAATGGCAACTTTTACTGAGCACCCACTAAGTGGCAGGAGTCCTATTAAGCACTGTGGCTCATTTAAGCCATTATCTCATTGAAGTCTCACAACAACCCAATAAAGGTGGGTATTATTATTATTATACCTACCTTATAGGACAGGAATCAGACTCAGAGAGGTGAAGTCATTTTCTCAGAGATATCTGGCTTAAGGGTGGCTGAGTCTGGCCTGAACACCAGCTCAATTTCACTTTAGCGTTCCCTCTCTTCCTTGGTGTAATTTATAGTCCCCTGGTCTCTTCCCAGATCCTTGGAGACTTTCGTTTCTTTCCTTGGTTTTTTACTCCTCCTCTCCCTTTCAAACTACAAGAAGAGGGAAGTTATCCATCCTGTAAGTGAATGCTTAGGACCACGGCAGCCTGGAAGTATGGGAAGCATTCGAGATCGGAGGTTCCTGAATTCAAACCCTAACTCTGTCACTCGCTAGCTCTGTGCCCCGTTGGAGCCTCTAGCTCCACGTTGGTGAAATGATAAATAGAAAACCCATGATTATAAACCCTTCTATCTTGCCAGAGCAAAACGCTTGGCCCTTTATTAGAGGTCCTGTAGGCCCTTCTGTTCCAATAAGTCCTCACCCATGGAGTTCGGAGCAAGGATGATCTCAGGGCAAATAATTACTGGAACAGGAGGCACAGTGAAGAAGGAGGCAAACAGCTGATATTCAACATATTCAACCCACCAGTGGCCAGTGGCCTTGGTACTCAGTCTCCCCCTCTGCACAATGGGAATGAAGGCAGAATACTTCTCCTAGGGCTGTTGTGTGCCTTGAATGAAAATAACGCCTGCGACGTGCCGAGCCCAGTGCCTTGTACATCACAAATGATCAGCAAATGGTACTATTATTATTGTCATCTCAGGGCCAGTGGCTTACAAGTCCTGAGAGTCACTCTTGGACCATGCCAAGAAGCAAAAACACCAGCTATAACCCAGACTAGTGGTTCTCAAACATCAGTGGGCACAAGAGTCACTTGCAGGCAGAGCCAGGTTCATGGGTGTACGTCCTGTGCAGTCACACAGGACCCCATGCTTAGAAGACTCTAGGTGTGGTTCAATGCTGCGCTGTCACCGTCTCGAAATTCTAGATAATTTCTGAAGAAGGGCCCTGTGTTTTCATTTGGTACTGGGCCCCATGAATTTCACAGGCCAGCCTTGTCTGGAAAACTTATTAAAACACAGATAACTGGGGCCACCTCAAGGATTTCTGATTCAGTAGATTTGGGAGGTAGTCCACCACACCCCGCCAATCTGCATTTCTGACAAGGTCCCAGATCGTGCTGGTGCTACTGGTCTGTGGACCACGTTTTGAGAACTACTGATTGAGACAGTGGCTATGAACCCCGATTATATATTAGGATCGCCAGGAAAGTACCTGGGCTCCACCTTCACCTGACTAAATGGAATTGTTATGAGGGCATTCCTAGCTTCAGTGTTTTTGAAAGGCTCACCAGGTAATTCTAATGTACACCCAGGAGTGAGGACCACTGGGTTAGAGCAGAGAATCCCGAACTTCCCTCAGGAAGTTTCTTCCCTCAGGAGAAGAAACCCCTGTAGGCATGAGTCACCCACACGAACACCCAGGCCCCATCCTAAACCCAGCGCTGTGCGCAACGTCTAGAGAAGGGTCAAGGAGGCTGTATGTTCAATAAGCACTTGAGATGATTCTTAGCCTGGGACAATGTGGGCAAACCTGTTTAGAGCAGCATTTCTCAAGCTTTAATGAGCACAGGAAACACTTGGGAACTTGTTACGCAGCAGATTCTGATTTAGTCGACCTGGGATGGGCCCAAGAATTTCTATTTCTCCCCTGCTCCCTGGGAATACCACTGCTGCTGGTCCAGAGACCACACTTGGGGTAACCCAGGTCTAGGCTAAAGAAACAGGAAGGTAATGGGGTGGCTTAAAATTTGGTGAAGCAACCTCCAATTGTCCAGGACAAGAAGAAGATGGGGAAAAGGTGATGCATCCCGGCTTCAGTTGGTGCAGAAAGTCTTTACTTGATAAACCACATGTGAGAGATCATTCTCGAAGTGGGGTCTAAAAAGCCACCCCAGGATGCTCTGCTCTTTCTACAGGTGAGGGCTACAGTGAGTCAGGGTTTAAAACCACCCAGAGGAGTTCTTCAGTTCAACCCATCAGAACCTGGGCCAGTTCTCCTCTCTAAGCCTCCATCCTCTCAGGGGCAAGGTTGCCAACATGCCCATTAATCTATTTCATGGCTGCTTCTGGATATCAGAACACGAAAAGGCCTTTTGATAGCAAAATTCCATACCAACTACAGTTCCTGTTATTTCTGTACAGTGACATGACAGGTTCCTAGATGATATCTTCTCGACTTTCCAACATCTTCCCGGGGAAACGGACCAAGATGTGGCATACTTCCTGCCCTGGAAGGCCTTTCCCCTCAATCCATTCTCACATCTCTGCTGAGCTCCCCAGGAACTTATCAGCTTGTGGGACTGAAAATACAGCCAGGAAAGAGGCAGTGAGGATGAATGGTGAGTGGGCAGTACAGAGACCGGGTTCTTAAGAGAACTCTCCAGGATATGGAAACTGAGAAGGGTTTCCCAGGAGTGGCTGAAGAGGAGAGCGTCCAGGTGAAGGGTATGAGCACCATGGACAGGTAAACTGTATGTAAGGGTCAGCAAAGATGCAGGCTGGTAGGGAAGTGGTGTTGGAACAGATCATCTCAGGTTCTCTTAGAGCTACAAGGCCCCTAAACCAGCTTACCCCTGTAGGGAAACTAAGGCTCTGAATGAAGAAATGTGTTGATTAAGCATATTTCAGCTACAGGTAACAGACAGAACTGTCCCAAGGAAGGCTGCAGCACAGCCTAAGCTGGGGATGATTTTTTGGTAACTGAAAGGACAAGCGCCTAGCCCCCCTGTACGCAGAACAGTCACCAGCAAACCTCCCTCGCCAGAGCGCTGCCATAAATTAATCTTTAATTTCCACCGCTGGGGCTGTGGCGTGGCTAATCACGACCACTAATTGCTATCACAAGCTTTTCCCTTCTCTGTTTTATGTTTCCATATTAGCCTGTTCAGTATGCTTTGTGTCTGTTTATTTTATAGCCGGAAATACTTTTAATAGCCTAGTGAATTGAAAATGGACTTCACTACCATCTGACTTCACCGGAGTTTTACAACCATTCAATTAATGGTATCAGTAATCTTCCTGCATAATTAGAGAGTTAGTAGCTTTGTCAGGCACTGCTGTTAATGAAACTAGTACTCGGCATCCACCTAATCGTATTTTGGGGGGCTCCAAATGGGAAACTCACAAGCTTGGGGGCTGCCAGGATGGAATGCCACGATGAGCTGGCTGTAAATACCGCCCGCAAATATATGGTTTATTATGGTGATAACGGGCAATTCTAGTTTACATAAATCTGAGCATTCCTGCTGACAGAGGAGAAATGGTTTTCCTCAGTTGCTAGGAAATAGAGTTAGTTCCCGGGTCTCACACGCTTCACTGACTTCTCCTGGCAGCTGACGGATTCTCTATGTGAGGGGATCACAGCCGTTAGCCACCCCAGTGCGAAGGTGGGGAGTATCAAATCCAATTCCCCTGACGTGCACACCCAAGTGGGTCTACTCCACACAAGACGATGCCGGGGAGATAGAGCTGCGTGTAAAAGGTAAGCAAAAGCTGAAGCTAGACCATGCGGCAAGGATGATCTGAAGGCTGATTTTTAATGTCTGAAAACAATCCCAATTTCATATGCCCAAGAATTTCTGCCAACTGTCATACTTTGAAAGGAGACAGATTGTTTAAGCGTATGAGAAACTGGCAATGGGGAACACATCACGCAAGTGGTCCTATTTCCATATCGACAGCAATTCAATCCCCCAAATAGACTGCAGTATTTAATAAAAATTTAAGCTCCTTTAAAAAAATAAAGAAGTGTTCCCTGTTAGAAACAGTTCAACAACTCAAATAATTTCCTGTAATTGAAAAATTTCATAATGCAGGCACGTTTGTAGGAAACTTCAGTATATTACCCAACTAGATTTCTGACACTCTCCTGAATGTCCAGACAGTGGATTACAGACACTGACAAACACTGTAATTCCACTTTTAAAATCTGCATAACCGTCAGCTTTCCAAAACTTCTGAATTCTGACAGAAATTGAAATGCGATTGAGTCATAGGTTCTTGAGATATCAAGAGGCCCTCACTGGAGATTTGAAAAACAGGGTCTTGTGGCAACAGGGAAAAGCAAAAAGATCTATTTGAGCTCAAGCCGAGAGATGGTTTAACCAGCTTTAATCAGGAGTGCAGTTTTGTAGAAGAAGGAGAATGAGACCTGAACTATGACACTGCCACTGTCCACTACCAGCTGTGTGACCGTAGGCAACTTGCTTAACCTCTCTGTTTCCTCCCTCATAAAATGGGGATAGTAATATTTCTTCATAGAATTATTGTGAGGATTGAAGGATATAATGTAATGTAAAGCACTTGCCGCAGGGTAGGTCTGCGGTAAATAACAGCATTTTCTCCTTCTTTTCTCATCCCTGAAAATGTCCTAAGCAGATTCCACTCCTCCCGCATTCAGTTCAACAGATGGCAAATTCTGCAGAAGACCCCGAAATAAAGCCTTATTTTCAAGGCATTTTCCATCTACTTGACTTTTTATGTCCCCAAAAACGTCTTCACTGGGGGAGGAGAGTTCTCCTCTCAAATCTGCCTGAGTCTATGAAACTTCTATCACGTGGACCTCCTTAACACATCCTCTGAAAGGATACATACAATGCGACTAAAGTAAACATACAAGCAGAGAAGATTCAGGGGTTGAGGAGACTTAGAAGAAAGTGATTTAAATTGTGAGCAGTTTGCCGGCACCTATCTAGTTCTCGCAAAATAAGAATCATACTGGTGGGCACGACCGTTTCTATCACTGGAAGACGGTTCCCTAACAGTTAAGGAAAAAGGGACTCTCCCATCCACAGGACAACAAAACATCCCGCTCATTTGTAAGAAACTAAAAGGGGCACAGGGATGTACTAGTGGGGAGGGAGTGGCCTGGGAGGTAGCCTGGAGAGGTGGGTGGGAACCAGAGTGTAAAGGGATTTGTAAATCACCTGAAAGGGGTTTGGCTTTATCCTCAGTGGAATGGAAAAGCATTAAGGGCTGTGAGGTATGTGATTCACATGGTCAGAAGAGGTGAGAACATGACAGAGTGGAATGCAAGGACTAAGTTGGACAAAGGGACCAGACTGAAGACTGTGGACAGGACAGAGACGTGCCAGTGTCTCTTTCATAAGGTGCCTGCTGTGTGGGGTAGAGGTGGCAGCTGAAGGCACCCCGACGAGGCCCGATGGCTTAGGACTGGGAGTGAGTAACCTGGAAAACCCTGATGGGTACTTGGCTGCATCAAGCTAAACTGAGGAATGAGGCTGTATACATGTAATTTATGCACCTCCTTGAACCCTGAGCTTACAAATAAATTTAGCTCCTGGCCAACAGCCTGAGCACATGTGCTGGGCTGGAGGGCTGCCACGGAGGACAACCAGAGTGGAAATGGAGAACAGATGACATCCTGCATGATCGCTCGTTGGAGAAAAGCCACCACCCACCACCAGCACTATCACCTTTGCTCTCCATCTCCAGATCCAGCCCGCTCGACCCTGGGGAGCTGAGAGCAGGCAGAGCTTGGTTTCCGAAACTCTCAAGTTACTCTGTCTTCTTCCAAGTTCACATTGACAAAATGTGTGAACTTGGGCAAATTAATCTCTGAAGCTTTCGTTTCCTCACTGTAAAATGGAAATGATAGAACTATCTACCTTATAAGGATTAAATAGCCTAATATATATATAAAACACTTAGAATATAGCCTGACACTTAGGAAGCACTTGTTCACAGTTAGCTGCTATTATTATTACTATCACAGTGACCTAATAAAGGCAGACCTCAGAGACACTGCAGGTTCGGTTCCAGACCACCGCAATAAAGCAAATGTCGCAATAAAGCAAGTCACACGAATATTTTGCTTTCCCAGTGCATACAAAAGTTATGTTTACACTATATGGTAGTCTACTCAGTGTGCAATAATAGCATTATGTGTAAAAAATGTACATATCGTAAAAGACTCTATTGCTAAAAAATATGAAGCACGGGGCTTCCCTGGTGGCGCAGTGGTTGAGAGTCCGCCTGCCGATGCAGGGGACACGGGTTCGTGCCCCGGTCCAGGAAGATCCCACATGCCGCGGAGCGGCTGGGCCCGTGAGCCATGGCTGCTGGGCCTGCGCGTCCGGAGCCGGTGCTCCGCAACGGGAGAGGCCACGGCGGTGAGAGGCCCGCATACCGCAAAAAAAAAAAAAAAAAAAAAAAAAACGAACCATAATCTGAGCCTTCATAGAGCCATAATCTTTTCACAATAGTAACATCAAAGACCACAGATCACGGTAACAGATATAATAATAATGCAAAGTTTGAAACACTGCAAGAATTACCAATATGTGACACAGAGACACAAAGTGAGAAAATGCAGCTGGAAAAAATGGCATACACTTGCTTGACACAAGGTTGCCACAAACCTTTGTTGCCACAAACCACAATCTGTAAAAAAAAGAAAAAAAAAAAGCAATATCTGTGAAGCACCATAAAGCAAAGTGCAATAAAATGAGGTCTCCTGTACAGCATTTGGACACGTTCATTCTACGATTATCCAGGGTGAGGGATAAATTAGGAGGCTGGGATTAACATATACACACTACTATATATAAAATACATAATCAACAAGGACCTACCATATAGCACAGGGAACTAACTGTACTCAATATTTTGTAATAACCTCTAAGGGAAAAGAATCTGAAAAAGAATATACATATATATACATGTATGTATTCCTGAATCACTGTGCTGTACACCTGAAGCTAATATATTGTAAATCAACTATACTTCAGTAAAAACAAACAAAACCCCATCATTCAGTGCACACCTTCTGTGGGTTAGATGAGAGGGATACAAAGGTAAACAACCACAAGCTCTGTAATCCAAGAGTTCCTCAATCTTTACATTTTAAACTGGAGCTTTAAATAATTCAATATTTACATTTTAAACTGGAGCTTTGAAGAATTCAATATCCCAAGATGGCGGAGAAATTTGAGAATTTCCTTGGTAAAGCCACAGTGTGTTGTGTATCAGGAAACTTTTAGACAGGCAATTGTTGCTTTTTTGTCCCCTGAATGCCATGAATTTCACTTTATCCTCCCAGCAACCCAAAGAAGTAGGGACTATTACTGCTGCCCCTGTTTTATAGTCCGAAAAAAAAGAATGTCGTTCTTAGTTACATAACTAATAGTTACACAACTAATCAGGACAGAGGTGGGATTTGAACCGCTTATCCAACTACAGAGCTCAATCTCCAAACGACCATGTGTCATATGGTCTCTTAGAGTAATAAGATGCAGAATCCTAGGCAAGTAGAAGCTGGTATAAATTGCAGCAAGACTAATTAAGGAAGGCATTTTTGAGAGTAAGGATTAAGACAAATGGGAGTGGGTCAGCCAGGGAAAATGGTGACACTCTCCATAAGTTTAACATATTCTGTTTGGAGGCAAGAAGTCGATTAAATAATTTCTCAACATGCAGTACTGATTGCACACCCACTGGACACAAGCTATCCTGCTTCTCCAGACCCTGGAGCTGGGATGATACTTACTACCGACCTTCGATTAGTCCTGGAAACCCTACAGCACAAGGAAACCTTCTCACCAAACACCAAAGGAATGAAATGCTCTCCCCTCCACCTCCCTGGGCAACTCTGACCGCTGGACAGCTGCTTTCACAGGCCAACGATTAGACTGGTAGTGAAGCAAGGTGATTAAAAGCTTAGACCCTAGGGGTGCCGGTTGGCTGCACTTGGGAGCAGTACCGTCTTGCCCCAGGGGATGTTTGGAAATTTGTGGAGGTTGTTCTGGTTGCCCCAGGGACTGGGAGGCCCCACTGGCATTTAGTGGGCAGGGAGCAGGGTTACTAAACACCCTAAAATACATGTGACAGTCTCGCCCGGAGAACTGTCCCATCCCAAATACCCTTAGCAACTCTGTTAGGACACCAATGGCAGACATTTCTGGGTTTCAAACCCTCCGTAGCCACTACCCATGGCCACGTGGCTGTGTTGCGCAGGCAGAGCTGTGCTCTGGTTGTAGAGGTGGGGATGCTGACACACAGCCACCTGCTCCCAGACTTATTTTCCAGTTAGAGTGAAATCAACTTTCCCTCTGGCTTCATCTGCTCAGGCTGCCATAACAAAATACTACAGGTTGAGACGCTTAAACAAAAGATGATTTTCTCATAGTTCTAGAAGCTAGAAAGTCCAAGATCAAGGTTCTGGCTGATTCGGTTCCTGGTGAGGTCTCTCTTCCTATCTTGTGGATGGCTGTCATCTCTCTGTGTGCTTATGTGACCTCTTCTTTGTGCAAGTGCAGAGGGAGGGCAAGCAAGCCCTGTGTCTTCTCATAAGGGCACTAATCCTATCACGAGGATCCTACCCTCATGTCCTTTTCTAAACCTAGTTACCTCCCAAAGGCTGTGTCTCCAAATACCATCACACTGAGGGTTACAGCTTCGACATATAAATTGGGGACAGGAGCAAAATTCAGTCCAGCCATCATAGAGAGGTACTTCTTTTCTTTTTTTTTAATACAAATTTATTTATTTTTGGCCATGCTGGGTCTTCGTTGCTGCGCGCGGGCTTTCTCTAGTTGCGGCACGCGGCGGGCTTCTCACTGCGGGGACTTCTCCTTGTTGTGGAGCACGGCTCTAGAGCACAAGCTCAGTAGTTGTGGCACACGGGATTAGTTGCTCCTCTGCAGCATGTGGGATCTTCCCGGACCAGGGCTCGAACCTGTGTCCCCTGCATTGGCAGGCAGATTCTCAACCACTGCGCCACCAGGGAAGCCCGAGAGGTACTTCTTACCCTACTCTTAGGGATTCATATACATACATTTTTTAAAGTATATATTGTGTTAGTCCAGGTCCTCTGAGGAGTAGATGGCAAAATGGGATTAAATATGCAGGCTTTTATTACGGAAAACACTCATGTGGGCGGCGGGGGGGGGGGGGGGGGGGCGGGGGGGATAGGGAAGGAGGTGGGAAAGGCTGGGAGAGCCATTAGACCACAATGCCAGTCTGACCCCGAGTGAAGAACAGAGGGACGCAGGGTAGAAAAAAGCATCCCGGAACGTGTGCTAAGGAAATTTCAGCAGGGCTTAGTGCCACAGCCATCAAAGGAGTTTGCATCTCTTAGAAATGGGTCTACCCCAGTGTCCCTGCTTGGTCACTGGCTAGAAGCAGCCTGCGGGAAGCGTGGCTCTGGTGCAAATGTAAGGATAGAGCTTGGGATTCAGGAGTTGGGAATCACTGGCCAGTTACCATCCCTATTTCCAGAGGGCACGCTCATGGCCACTACGTACATTATTAAAGAATTCCCCCACACTGAGAGAATGAAGATGCTTTGCCACATCTTTCTGAGGCTCAGACACTAAGAAAGCCTGTCTGGGGCTCAAATAAGAGCACATCCATGAAATCCAGACTTACAAAAAAAAAAAAAAACGCACAACAAGAGCCAGTGGGATTCAGGATCCAGGCACCATGGAAATGTATGGCATTAATGTTCCTGTAACAGAGGATTCTGCTCTGTGGAGGAAAGGCAGGCTGTGAGAAAAGCCCTCTTTGGATGCGAGGGCTCCCCCCATCCCCTGCAAGTGACAAAGCTGAGCACACTCTAAGTACGGCAAGAACCCCAATCCCTTATGTTTTTGTTTTGTTTTAACTAGCACTTCTTGGACTGGTGTACATTTGGAAGTAAATCTGATTAGTTTAATCTCAGCACAATTAAAAGTGACTAAATGCTCATATTCTGGAAGCCATTTCCAAAATCCCTGCAGCCTCTTTGTGCATTCCCTAAGAAAGAAAGTTGCCATCATTTGCTAAAGGTAAGTAGGGGCTATTAAAGAAAGGACACAAATGAACCTATCTCTGAAACAGAATCACAGATGTAGAGAACAGACCGGTGGTTGCCAAGGGGGAGGGGGTCGGGGGAGGGATGGACCGGGAGGTTGGGGATCACAGATGTGGGCTTTTACACATGGAATGGATAAGCAGCAAGGTCCTACTGTATGGCACAGGGAACTATGTTCAATATCCTATGATAAACCATAATGGAAAAGAATATATATAAAAAAAGAATGTATAAATATTTATATATATATATCTGAACCCCTTTACTATATAGCAGTTAATTAACACAGCACTGTAAATCAACTATACTTCAATAAAAAAAAATTGAAAAGATAATGAAAAAAAGAAAGGAGGGCTTTGGAATTGTTCCATTAGGAAGTTGGTGCTGCCTGCTTACAGAGCACGTCTCATCCCCAAACCTGCTGGGGCGTCCCCATAACTGCTAGAGTCTAGACCAGGGCTTGGCAAACTACAGCCCCTGGACCAAATACAGATGCTGCCTGGTTTTATAAGTAAAGTTTTATTGGAACACAACCACACCCACTTGTTAATTCTTGTCTATGGCTGTTTTCACTCGACAACAGCGGAGTGGAACAGCTGGAACAGGGGCTGTGTGATAAACACAAAGCTTCAAATGCATCCTATCTGGTTCTTTAAGAATAAGTTTGCTGACGCTGGTCTAGATTATTTCCAAAAGGCAACTGGAGGGGAAAGAGAGAATACAGGCGAGACTGGGAGGAGAAAACAGTATATACTTGAAAGATTACTTAGCCTCCACAGCAATCCAATGAGGTTGGCATGAAACATGAGCAAACAGGCAGAGAGAGCTTGGATGACGTGCTCAAGGTCATACAGCCAGTAAATCATGGAGCTGGGATTTGAACTCAGGTCTGACTCCGAAGTCCAAGCTTTTCAACGTTTTCCCACTTGTAGAAGCCATGTGTCACCAAGGGGCAACCTCAATATGACTTCGCACCCCAGTCAAAGAAAAGTACTCTTTAATATGGAAGTTTTCTGAAGACTATGTTGATTTTGAACGAAGGCACCTTTAGCCTAAGAAAAGCCATGTGCTTGCTGTACAAACAAGGCTCTCAGACGAGTCCATCAGTGCTGCAATCTGGTCACATCCACACCATGGGGAAATGGTGGAAAGGCAACTACTCAAGACTGTGTCCCCTGTAACAGGACCATTTGTAAAAAAAAACATGAAAAAGTGAGTAAAGTTTGCCTTAAAGGGCCCTGTCTTTCCTTTCAAAGGTTCCCACGAATGACTTCACATTCCTGGGCCTCAGGTGCCTCACCTTTAAAATGGGGATAATTAAAGCCCCTCGGGTTTTTCTGTTCTGAAGATCAAATGAGATAATCAACATAAAGCCTTGCTCACTTTCTGGGACATAGTAGGTATTCAATAAAGGTTACCTCCTTCGGTTCTGAGCTGCCCCAGGCAATGCCTGCCTGGACTTGCTTTTTATCAGAAAGTTCCCAAATTTAGTCTATTATCCCCTGAAGTCAGACTTACTGGTCTCGTGCTCCATTCCTTCCAGTCTTCGATCTGCTTTAAACAAATTATTTCTAGGGGGAGGGGGTGTGGGGAGGTAGATGAATATATAGTTATTGTTTCTGAAGGCACTGAGTAAGACATACGTGCCTCAAAGTTCCAGTAGTGCCTCAAATTCAAAACGTGCCAAAGATTATTCATACTCCTCTCCCTCAACCTGTTCCCCTCCAACTCCCCCACCCTCGCCTTGTACAAGTGCCTAGGGATACCGCCACTGGCCTGGGCTTGAACCTGGACGTGGCCCTTGGCCCCGGCCTCTCGCTGGTGCACTGCGTTCACCCCTCCCCAAGCCCTGCCACTGCTCTGCCTCTGCCCCTGTTCCCATCACTAGGACTCTCCTGGTCCATTTCCTAAGTAGTCTCCTGCCTCCAATGTCCTCTGCTCTTCAAGTGACCCGACCCAGAGCTGTCGGAACCAAGCCTGGCGGGCTCAGTGCCAGCACAAAACCTCCTGTGGCCCTCCAGGGTCAAAGTCCACACACTTGGGCTTAGCCCCCAGGGTTACCGTGACTGGTGCAGCTCACCTGGCCACTCTTAATTCCATTACCCTGACTATGGTCAAGGGCAGCCTTTAAATATTTGATGGCCAGCCACAGATGCTGACTGACATTAACCCTTTCGTTTCTGGCTTAGGGGAAGGTCTGGTGGAGCACTGACTCCCCACCTACCAACAGGGCACATTTTCACACTGGATGACTATCTGACCTCCCTGTGGCCAGACAGCTTTCACCATTCTCCTAACATACCCTTTACATTTCTCTCTGCTCCTTCATGGACCATCTTAATTGCTATGTTCCCCACACAGTGCCATATGGCAGTCACCTTTCTCTGTTTTTCTGAATTTCCATAGCATTTCCCTAACATGCCTCTGATGGGACACAGCACTTTCTCCTCACTTTATAGGTACCGGCATACATGTGCTATATCCCCCGCTAAGATGGTTTGCAAACTGACAACCCACAGACTTCACTCAGCTTGCAGAAACTTGCTAAACCCAAAAGTTCTTTTTTTTTTTTCAGTGAGAGATTTCAGATTTCACAACTTTCTCTTTCCGGCTTCTCGTGGAGCAGGGGCGAGCCGGGCCATACAGGGCTCGTCTACTATAGTAGCTGTGATCGGCTGGACCCGTGCAGCAGCCACGCCTGCGAGGGGATGGAACTCTCTGCTTCTTCTCAACGCCCACCTGGCCTACTTCACTCCTGTTCATTTCCTGCCTGGTCCCCGTCAGCATGTGAGTTTGCAGCCCTGCTGTACCTGTAACAATTTTAAGAGCGGAAAGAATCCCTTTTAATTTTCATATCGTGTAAGGGTTAAAAGCACAGACTTAGGACCCAATCCACTTAGGGTCCTGCTTAAGGCTGATTCTCACTAGCTGTGTGACTTTCAGCAAGTTATTTAACCTCTCTGGGATTTGGTTTCCTCTTCTGTAAAATGTGAATAATAATACTGTACTACCTGCTTTGTGGGATCCTTGTGATGATTAAATGAGTTAATACATAGAAAGGACTTAAAACAGTGCCCAGTATATAGGAAGCAATCCAGGGTCCGCTTTACATATGAGTAATAGTTGCAACAGAGGGGATAAAACATTCCTCACAGAACCTAGCACACTTAGTAGGTATATAAGCATACTGGGATAATAAATGAAGAAATGAAGTAATATTCACAACAGTCTTGCAGAAACTCTGGGCTAACCCAGATGAAGGCCTGATATAATGGAATGCCCATCAACGTGGGTAGCTTGGATGAAATATTTGAGGAGCTACTGAAATTAAAGGGATCCTTCAATTCTGGCCTGTGAAAAGACATCTATACACATATTCAAGAAAAACACAAGTCATTTGGTTACACGTTGGAGATTATACACTAATAACCCAAGTAGCAAATAACGTATCAATAAGATTGTCTAAATTCCAACCACTGGCTCTGCTCTATACAATTTCTATCCAGAGGTGCTCAGGGTCAATATGGCAGAAGGAAAGGGGATGGTTTAGAGTCTTGGTGTGGAAGTGCATCTGCAGAAAAGCTCATTTACTCAGACTGTAAATTCATTTGGAGGGGCTGGAGGAGGGTTAGTTGATGGAAATTATGGGAGAATTAAAATTTCCTCCCTTCACTGAAACTCTTGCAGGTATAACTTTCAGTCTACATCAGTGATCATATACTTGTCGAAGGCACTAAATAGTAATGAAAATAATACCTACATTCAAATACAGAGAAAGCAGACATCCAGCTTCTAGAATCATCCAGGTCTCTGCAATGTCTCTTAAAGGAAGATGTAATGGAGTATACAAGGGTGTTCTTGGCCCTATCCCTGAAACCGTGGTTAGGGATTCTGATTAAAAAGTGATTTGTATCCCAATGGTGGATTCTTTATGGATGAGGTGTGGCTAAGCTCAAACCAGAGGAGGGGTACTCAATAAAAGAAACTTTATCATCCTTACATAAGTCCAACAGCTGGAAGAGATTTTATCCCCTTTCTCATTAAGGTAGATGCTTTTTGCTTTTTTTTTTTTTTTTACTGGAATTCCTTCAGGAATGACTTCAGGGAGAATGATGTCAGTGGATCATCATCCCTGAGCCAAAAGTCCTTCCTTCCAACAACGAGACCCCAGCATTCCACCTAGAACGGATCAGCAAGAACTGGGGGCCTCTGTCCACAGGCTACAAGACAACCCTGACACAGAGGAAAGGTGAGCTGTGATGATTTTGAAAGCTGAAGTCTGCCATAGTCTGAAATTCGTGTGATAACAAATTCTCAGCCCTGAATTTGGAAGATCTCCAAGGAAATTTCTCTCCAGAGTGTCGAAGGATGCCAAGAGAGATTACAACGTCTGGGACCACAGCTGAACATTTGAAGGTGATGATTGTTTAGGCAAGTGATTTGGGGAAAACAAAGTCGAGCAGAGTGGGGGGAGGGGGGGACTGATGGGGCAGAGAGAACCACCAGTAAAAGCTGAGCATGCGAATCATAACTGGCCAGGGGCCAAGTCCAAGTACCTGACAGTGAAGTAAAAGAAAATGGGCAGAGAGGGCAGGAGACCTGAGTTCTGGTCTCAGCTCTGCCACCTCTCTTCTATGTGACCTCCATGAGATGCTTCTATCGACCTTGTTTTCTTCCTCTCTAGTACGGGAGGGTAGAGATTAGGCTAGCAGGTAACTCTTAAAAGCCTTCAAGGACCAGGCTGGGAATGTGGATGTGTGGAGGAGCTTAGGTGAGGCAATAAGGAAGGCAGGGAATGGTGGTGACTGTGGCTAATCAGAGTGCACGCTCCTGGCTAAAGGCTTTCATGTGCCTTGTTCTTAGAGCACTGTTCTAGCTAACACACCTCTGATCCGGTGTGGCCTGCTGACTATTATCTTTAGACTCATGCATTGGATGATGACCATGCTCTGCTCTAATTCTCTGGGTGTCTGAAATCCTAAAATGGGTCCAATAATAGACACATACACTCTTGGCTCAAATACAAAGGAAATGGAATTGTGGACTATTTGGATTAAGAACTTGGGCTTTGGGCTTCCCCGGTGGCGCAATAGTTAAGAATCCGCCTGCCAATGCAAGGGACACAGGTTCAAGCCCTGGTCCGGGAGGATCCCACATGCTGCGGAGCAACTAAGCCCGTGCGCCACAACTACTAAGCCTGCGCTCTAGAGCCCATGAGCCACAACTACTGAGCCCGCGTGCCACAACTACTGAAGCCCACGCGCCTACAGCCCATTCTCTGCAACAAGAGAAACCACTGCAATGAGAAGCCCATGCACCGCAACAAAGAGTAGCGCCCCGCTCGCCCCAACTAGAGAAAGCTCGCACACAGCAACGAAGACCCAACACAGCCAAAAATAAATTTAAAAAAAAAAAAAAGAACTTGGGCTTTGCAGTGAACTAGGATTGAGTCCCTAGCTCGGTCACTAATGAGTGGTCCATGCTTCCTTGCTTGTACTTCCGAAATTCAGCAAAATTGAAAATCAAAAGGTTTTCTGTAGGTTTGTGGAAAATTCATTTGGTGGCAAAACTGACCTGAACTATTCAGAGATATTATTTATACCAAGGGTCAGCAATTTTTTTTTTTCTGTAAAGGGTCAGATAGTAAGTATTTTAGGCTTTGCAGGTCACAACCACTCAACTCTGCCCTGGTAGCATGAAAGCTGCCATAACAAATAGGCGTGACTGCATTCCAATAAAACCTGATATACAAAACAACAGGTGGATGTGGCCCACCTGCAGTTTGCTAACCACCGATGTATACAATTTAGCATGAATATTCATGCATTTTGCTACAGAAATATTAATGATTCTGATTATGGGTGCTCTCCTGGACACCTGTGCGGTTATGATAGACTGAAAAATAGCCTCCAAAGATGTGTATGTCCTAATCTCTGAATTTTGCAAATGTGACCTGATATGGCAAAATGGGCTCTGCAGATCTGATTAAGTTCAGGAACTTGCGATGGGGGGAGGCGACCCTGCATTATCGGGGTGGGTTCAGTGTCATCCCATGGGTCCGTACAGGAGGGAGGCAGAAGGGTCAGAGCCACAGGAGATGTGATGGTGGTAGCAGAGGTCAAAGGGAGAGAGGGAGACTTGGAGATGCTGTGCTACTGGCTTGGAGACAGAGGAAGGTGCACACGCCAATGAATGCCGGTGGCCTGGAGCGCTGGGAAAGCCAAGGAAGCAGATTCTCCTCCCCGCCTCCAGAATGAACACATCCCTGCAACACTTGGACTGTAGGACTCTGACCTCTAGAACTGCAACATAATAGATGCGTTGTTTCAAGCCATTGCATCGGTGGTCATTACAGTGGTGACAGAAACTAATATAGAGATACAGCATAATATATGGTGTGGGCACGCAGTTTCCTCTCTAACACAGAAAATGTATGAATATAAAACTCTTGTCCTAAGAGTGCCATGCCAGATAGTGGCTTGTGGATTTGTAGTGGTAGGATCTATACAATCTCAGGTGAAATCTCAGGTTCCCCGTGCATAAGATGGGTATAAAATCGCATCTTCCCTCAAGATCATTATGAAGGACACGGGGAATCTCCTCCTAGATCCCCCTTCAAGGAAGGCCTTGATGTCCAAACTGCTGGAAGTGCTGTTGGTGGTCGACCGAAAAGCCCTCAGCCCCAAAGGGACTACCTCACCAGCAAAAGCACTTGAGGGCGGGGACATATCTATGTCTGCACAAGGTGCGGGTTCTAAAGGCCTGGCCGCTTCCAAAAGGCTGAGAATCAGATTTTCCAACTGTCAGCAAACATTTCACTCTAAATCTCTGAAACTGGGCAATCAATGTGGGTATTGCGAAATAATGTGCTGAAGTCATAACACATACCTAGTCTTCCAATATCTGGGTGGAGCTGAGGATTATAACACATGTTTTAAATGAAATGTAGCTCACTAATTAATTATATAAGTTCAAAACGTAAGTATTAAACCACTACGCTATTCTGCTGTGATGATGGTCAAGCCTCACCATCTCCGTGACATTCAGCAGGAAAATAAACTATTTTCAGAGACTGTTTTTCCCCACCGCCAGCACCAAGTAAAGCGGTAAAAATAGCTCAGTAGCCCGGTCTACACCTGATGAAAATGATCCGCATTATTGCTGAGGATTCTCAGATCCAAGGAGCCTTTCTTCACCCCTTCCTGATCAGCTAATAAAAAGTTTGTAAATCGGGGACCTTGACAAGTGCTGGAGTATGAGTGGGAGCAACAGAAAGCATGTGAGAGAAAGAATGAAAAAGGCCTAGACAGGCAGGTCACGCTTAAATATCAAGTCATTCCTCCCAAGTCTTTGGTCTTTAATAAGAGGATGGCAGATGTACAATTTGACTGTTGACCTTTGAAACCGAGAGCAAGCTTTCATAGACAGCATCTCACCTCTTATCCAACAGAGGGAAAGGCTTCTGTGCTCCAGAAAATGGAATTTTTGTCTGCCAAATTAGACCAGCCAGAGACCGCTTATCTTTAAACCAGTGGTTCTATAAACTGTAGTTCCCACTTAATGCTGTCACAGATCTTTGTAGCCTCACATTTCTTTTTCAAAGCCTTCTTGAATATCTTGCACATAAAGATGACCTTTAGACTCCATTTAGCAAGTTCTTAAATCTATCCCATCCCGCTGGGATTTGCGTTGGAAAAGTGTGAACTTTACTATTAATTTCAGCAAGATCCGTCATCTCAGTTAAGCTTCTTTGTTAAGGGCAACAGAACCCAGCTCTGCCAACCTAAGTGAAGAGGAACTTATTGAAAGGATGTCAAGGGCTCATGGACTTGGTAGGAGACTTGCATGACTTACAGGGACTAGATTTGTGATGGAGAGGAACCAAGGAATTTTCACAATGCCAAGGAAGCAGGGAGGAGAGCTACGGTCTGGAACCTGGAATAATCTGGCCCAAATGCCTCTAAGTCCAGGAGAGACTTCTGGCTGTTACACTGCTTAAGACGCGGAGTGTGCAGAGAAAGTGCTCGGGGAAGTCAGCTGAGAGGTTTATCCTCTCTCTCCCACCTCTCCCCATCCCTTTGCACCAACTGGAGTGGAGAGAGCAAGGATATGACTTTCCCAGTGGAAAGTGGTCACCAGGAATTGCCCTCTACAGAAGCTGCCATGAATATGCACCTCCACCCTTTTGGCCTAACCCAGAAGTTACCTACAGGTTCACCTGTATACAGAACTACTCCTCTCCCTGGCTACTGGAACACCATCAATCAAGGCAGGACAGGACTTGGAAGATCAACAACCCAGCCTCCTTGCCCCTCAGAAAGAAATTCTGAAGGGTATTCCTTCTCAGAAGGTCAGCGTGACTGAGGCCAGGTGCACACCGTGATAAGCTCAGCTTTAAAGCCATGGAGAGATATCAGCTTCCTCCTTTCCAGGTCTCACGTCCACATTGTCTCAATGCTTCCGGGAAGGTTCTCCCAATTAAACCACTTGCACTCAAGTTCCTGTCTCAAGGTCTGCTTTAAGAGAACCTTAAAACGAAGACATAACCAGTCTTTCTGCATAAGGGGAAAATCAAATCTCTAATAGAAACTTGAATTGCTATGAGGTAAAAGGAATGGATGATGGGCAACCATAGATGACAAATAGTCACCACATCCGTTAACAATAATAGCCAAAAAAATGTTTTTCAGATTATAAAAAGGGAAAAATATTACAGGAGATGTTCCCTGTTAGAAGCTTTACTTCAGCAACGATGAGTTGAGTAAGATTCTCAAGTATCATCATGTCTTTTAGAAGTACACTTGTAATAGTTGCTATCCATTGCTAGGTAAAATATTACCCCAAACCTTAGTGGTTTCAAACAATAAGCATTTACTATATCATGGTTTCTATGAGTCAGGAATTTGGGAGCAGCTTAGTTGAATGGTTCTGGTTTGGGGTCTCTCAAGAGGTTGCCATCAAGATGTTAACAGGGGCTGCTGTCATCTGAAGGCTGGAGCAGGGTCTCCAAGATGACTCGGTCACTTGGCTATTGACAAGAGAACTCAGTTCCTCACCACATGCACCTCCCTACAGGACTGCTTGAGTATTCTCAGAACATGGCAGCTGGATGCCCCACATGAGTGATCAGAAAAGAGCAACATGATGGAGGTTGCCATGTCTTCTATGACCTAGCTTCAGAAGTTACATTATTCATTGCTGTAGAATCCAACTGGTTATAATGATACAATCAGTCCTATCAAAGTAGAAGAGGTCTATACAAGCATGTGAATATTAGGAGGTGGAAAAGGCTGTGGGCTATTTCAGAGGCTGCCTATATAGGACCACTTTCCTCTAAAGCAGTCAATGAATTTTGAAGTCTTTATGAAACTGACCGATAGATAAACAATTCCATAGAGGAGCAGAGTCAGGGACTCCCACCCCACACCCAAGTGGTCCACAACTAGATGCCTGAAGGTAACTGTTTAATACAAAGCCAAACTGTTTTGTGAAAATAAGGACCTCAGTACAGTTCATTTCCCTTGCACTTATGATTCTGGCCTGGAGTCTGAGGATAACCAGATCACCAGGGTTGGAACCAAAACGGGACTCGTGCTGGAGAGTCTTGTGTTTGGATAGCCCATCTCTCCCCTGCCAATTCTTCCCCCTCCTCCTCCATGGGGATCAGATCCTAAACTCCAGCATGAAATAAACAAAAGAGAAAAAAATTCCTTTGTAAGTCCACCAGAACCTAGTAAAAACAGAGCCATATGCTGCAGAACCCAATCCGGAAATTCCAGCTTAACATAAAAAATATAAAATACCATCCTCAATGTGCCAAGCTTTTATAAGGAAGATGAGTGAGTCTGCCAACCCAAATAAGAGGAAAGGCCAAATGAGTTAGAGCGCCAAGCAGATTTCAGAACCACCCCTCCCCTCCCCAATCCTAAATCCAACGTAAGGAAGGCCTGTGGATAACGGCCTGGGAGACTGTCTTTTACCACATTCCTTTTACTCACCAAGAGCCCAGGGTTCGATGTGTGTGTGTGTGTGTGTGTGTGTGTGTGTGTGTGTGTGTGTGTGTGTGTGTGTGTGTGTGTGTGTGTCATAGATTATAATGACCCAGAGCTCAAAGGGAGATTAACATCATTACCTGAGAATCAGCCCCAAAAAACAGATTCAACCTAGAGCATTTCCCTCCATGAGAAATGGAAATTACAGAGATATTCGGAAAAGCATAAATTCATGCAGTCACAATATCGTATGCACTGATTGAAATAATGGGTCATTTCATTGCAAATCTGTGACATAAATACACTGATTCAAATGACAAAATGCCAGGCATACACAGCGCAACAAAGCTCTTTCACAGAAATGTCTACTGTGTGCTCTCTGGGTCCCTAACTCAGTAACTGGCACTGCAACCACGCGGTTGCTCAAGCCAGAAAACTGGGAGGCACCCTTGACCTTCCTCATTCACAGGCTCATGCTCCATTTCTAATTCAGTATCAAGGCTGCTACATCCTATACCTTTCTCAATTTTTTCCATACCTCTCCATCTCCACCATCCTACTCAGGTCTTTTTTGCCTGGAGGGCTGCAGTCATCTCCATACTGTTTTCCCTGGTCCTATGCTTGTCATGCCTCTCCCCCAGAGTAGTTAGCATTAGTTTCTGCTTTAAGAGACAAACTACAAATAAAAGTGTAGGAAGGTGTGGAGATTAGCAATCTGAGGTTGGTATAGCACCATGCCTCAAATTACCAGAGACCCAGCCTTCTTCGTTTTTGTGTTCTACTGTGCAGTTTCTGTTACGAGGCCACCTCATGGTTCAAATAGCTGCTGGAGCTCCAGCCATTACATCTGCATTGAAGCTAGCAGGAATGAGGAAAGGGTTGAAAAAGATCATGCCCTCTCCTTTAAAGGACACTTCCCAGAACTGTACATACAAACCTTGACACTGCCTTGTCTATAACTCAGTCACGTAAACCATATCTGGTGGCAAGGGAGACTGGGAAATTTAGTCTTTATTCCAGTCATGGGCCCAATACAAATCAGAGCTGCCATTACTAAGGAAGAAGAATAGAGTAGAAATTACGAAGAGAATAGAGCACAATGGCAATTTCCTATCAGGGACTTGATTCTCCCCTTACATACAGCCTGGTTAAGATGTCTTAGTCTGGGTTCCCCTAAAGCAGAACTTAAGACAGTCTCTGCTCTTCTGCTTCCATAATCACCTCAGCTAGCACACGCTCTTTATATGTCCTATGAAGACATGCTCATGGAGGCCCCCTAGGCCATGGTGAGGAGTTTAGTTTGACTGTACAACAGGAAGCACCATGGAATTTTAAGCCTAAGAGTGGCATGATCAAATCTGTGGTTTTCACAGGTCACCTTGGTCATTCTGTAGCACAGCATGCAATAAGGTGAGCACAAAGCAGGGAGACCACATAGGAGGAAACTGCAGTACCTCAAGGAACCCTGATGGCATCTAGATAAAGGTGGTAGAAATACAGATGCTGAGATGTGGTTGAACTCAAGTCATATTGTGGGGATAGAGCCAACCGTACTTTCTGATAAACTGGATGTGGGTGTGATAAGATGACAAGTGCTCAGAAAGGCCCCAGGATTTGGGAGGGACTGGCTGGGGGAGGCACAAATCAGTGGAGGGAAAAATCCTAAGTCCTTTTCTGGATGAGTCAGCAGTGCCCAGCAGGCATCCAAATGGAGCTGTCAGGTAGGCAGGTGATTCATGAGTCTGGTGTACAAGGGTCAGGCTGGGGCTAGAAATATATTTTTAGGATTCTTGAGCAGCACGTGATGGCATTTAAAACCATGGGACTGGGTGAGATCACCTATGGAAAGTACAGATGAAAGAGGAGGAGGGGAGGGGGGAAGAGGGAAGGGAGGAGGGGCTATGGACAAGGCTTCCAGGCACTCCAACACATATCAATGCTGAAACCAAGCACATGGATCCCGGGAAAACTCAGTGCTCTCATCTGTAAAATGGGAACATGTCTGGGAAAGTACATGGGACACCACGCAGAGCTTTATAAATGGAAGAACACAGTCCTTATTTCTGCCTCAAAAGGTAAATAATTTGAAACAATCAATTACCTTTATTCAGTCAATGGAAATGCTTTATAACCATCTGTTATAAAATTAAGTTGTGGGACCTCCCTGGTGGTCCAGTGGTTAAGACTTTGCCTTCCAATGCAGGGGGTGCGGGTTCGATCCCTGGTTGGGGAGCTAAGATCCCACACGCCTTGTGGCCAAAAAAAAAGCCAAAACAAAAAACAGAAGCAATACTGTAATAACTTCAATAAAAACTTAAAAAAAAATTAAGTTGTGGTTTGGTTGTGCTTAACATAACTCTGTTTTGTCCTTGCATTGTTTTTTCACATTGGTTTACGCATTTAGGCATAGCCCATGAAACATCATATAAATGTAAAAATTCTTATTAAAAGTGTTCATAAAACTTCCTTCATAGTTCTCTTGTTTTATGTAACAAATGACATCCCTACCACTCCAGGGAAAAGGATTTGGAAGATAAACATCTTAAAGAAGGGAAGAAAATTGTATTTTTTTTTTTTACATTGAACACTAGACACCACATTTAAAAAAGTTTTTCCTGCATATCATGATGAAAAAACAATAAAAAGGAAAATGACTAACATTTCTTGAGCATCTACCACATATAAATCACTGTGATGATTATTGTACACATTATCTCATTTGATTTTTCCAACTCTTGTACGATGTAGATTTTAGTAAATGCATGTCACAGTGGGAGAAACTGAGGCCCAGAGAGCTTGGGTAACTTGTCAAGCTGGACAGTGGCAGAGCTGGTTTGTAAACCTGGATTAAGTTGGCCCTGAAGCCCACACACTTAACCTTTCATTCTACTGTTTCATAATTGTGATCTATGTTACTTCCGCACTATGCTGGTTTCCTATTGCTGCTGTAACAAAAACCACCACAAACTTAGGGACTTAACACAACACTAATTTATTATCTTACAGTTCTGCAGGTCAGAGGTTCAAAAATGGGTCTTGTGGGCTAAAATTAAAGTGTCAGCAGGGCTGTGTTCTTTCTGGAGGCTCTACGGGAGAATCCATCCCTTGCCTTTTCCTGCTTCTAGAGTCTGTCCACACTCCTTGGCGTGTGGTCCCATCCAGCAATTAAATCACTCTGGCCTCTGCTTCCATCATCACGTCTCCTTCCCTGACTCTGACCCTCCTGCCCCCCTCTTACAAGGACTCTTACGATTACATTGTGTGCCCACAGGGATAATCCAGGATAATCTCTCCAACTCAAGAGCCTTCGTTTAATCACACCAGCAAAATCCCTTCACCATGTAAGGTAACATATCTACGGGTTCCAGGGATTTGATGGGGACATGTTTGGGGGTCATTATTCTGTCTACCCCACCACCTAACTGTACTTTCATATTCCCATCTTGCCATTTGAAGAGGAAATTGTGATGAAGCATTTTGAGGTCTTTGCTTAGTGTCAGGTCCCCTTTCTGGGCCTTTGCCCCCCTGGATCTGTTCGGATTTTGGACACAGGAAACCTGGGCCACACGGCTTGCAGGAGCTTAGTCCCCGACCAGGGATCAAACCCAGGCTCTGGCAGTGAAAGCACCAAGTCCTAACCGCTGGACCACCAGGGAATTCCCTGACTCTGATTTTTAAACCACCACCTCCTTCATACCCAATAAAACGACCCAGCCAGCTCCTCAGCGGCCCTGCACAGACCCTGCCCTTTCACACCTCACTGCCTTTGCACACACACCTCCCCCTTAAATGCCCTTGGGCTTCTTGGCTGGATGAGAACTGACTTATCTTTGAAGATAGGCCATGTATCACATTCTTCAAGAAACCTAGATTGAATCCTCTCATCTGGATTAATGGGACTGTCTTCTGGGTTCCCAAAAACTGTGTTTATAACCATTTACAGGCAGGGATCCTTCAGCTGCAAATGTCTAAGCCCAACTTAAATTAAGGGGATTTGGGGAACTTTACCAACTCATGTATCTGACATTAGGAGTGGGATGAGCTTCAAGCACAGCTGGATCCAGGGTCTTAGACAAATACTGTCAGTTTCATTAGTTTCCTCCATCCATCTCTCTACATCTCCCCACCTCTTAGTTCTGTCCTTTTCTGCAGGTCCTCTTCTATGCAGCTTGGAACAATGATTGCCATCTATACACAATCCCAGGGGAAAACAGGGCCCCCCCCACCCTCAGCACACAAATGTCCCTCCCAGGGAGGCATCACTGTCTTGGCTTCTGCCCTGCCCATCACTGGGGAGATTAAAGTTCTCCTTCACCGGCCACCCTAGGTCACAGGCCCGACCCAGCACTGAGGAGGCAGGGCGCTTCAGGCCAGCTTCAGGAGGACCCACAGCATGGGGGAGGGGATGCCCAAAGAAACATGCTCAACAGACCAAAATCACACGTGCCACAGCCCTCTGCAGCCTGGGGGTCCTGCTCCCCCCTGGTGTTTTCCTTTACCTGTTTATACCATTAGCTGTCACTAAGTATCTCTGATTCTGTTACTGAACACATACTTTTCATTCATTCATTGAACAGATATTGACCAAATGCCTACAGTGGGCCCGACGCTGGGCTGGGCACTTAGTCAGACCCTTATTCCTCACAACCGCCCTGCAGGCTGGGTGCACTCATCACCCCAACACCAAAGATGGAGGAAGTGAGGCTCAGAGACGCCATGTGACACACAGCTGGGGTAAATTAAAGGCAGAATTCGAAGCAACGGCCATTTGACTTGAAAGACTAGCGTCTTCCCGCTCCCCTGGGGGAGCTTAGTTCAGCCAGAGATTCAGTCTCGTTCACCTTTGCTCCAAGCCCAGCATCTAGCCCGTGGCCAGGCACCTAGCAGGGGCTCAGTAAACGTTAGGCAAACGTGGGAGTGAGTAAATGAAGGGCTGTCACTCCTCCAAGACGCTATGCTCCTCTTCTGAGATATTGAGAAAGGAGTTGGAGCCGACATTGTGGGACCACCCCCCTCCGCCACCCCGGCCCCAAGAGCAACTTAGAGTGACAAGTGATGGAGGGGAGAAGAGGCCGTAATGGCTGTGTCTCGATTTCGCTGAGATCCTCTCACTTATTCTGGGGAACGTAGTGGTAAGGACTGAGTTATGCCCCCTTTATTTATATGTTGAAATCCCAGCCCCCGGTACCTGAGAATGTGGCCGTATTTGGAGATGGGGTCTTTACAGAGGCAAGAGGCAGTCCAGTCAAAACGAGGTCATGAGAGTGGGCTTAATCCATATGACTGGTGTCCTTATACAAAGGGGAAATGTGGACACAGAGATACCTTTAGATGGAAGAAGATGGAAAGAGACATGGGGAGAAGATGGCCATCTATAAGCCAAGGAGAGAGGCCTGGGCCACATCATCCCTCAAAGCCAACCCTGTAGATATCTTGATCTTGAACTTCCAGCCTTCAAACCGTGAGACAATCAACTTCTGCTGATTAAGACAACCACTCTGTGCTACAGGAAACTCTGTACATAGACTATGAGTGTGTGCCTATACATACATACACACACACACACACACATACACACACACATTTTTTCATTAAAAAGAAAAAGCCCCTAGTGAAACAATGAAACAGTAATGGACACTTAGCAAGTAAATCAAATTTCATTTATAGTCATCACACCCTCCCCCAACATCATTAGAATAAATGGGCCCCATTTAAAGGAAATAGAAGGAAAAAAAAAAACCCAAAACTTTCTCATCTCCCAGCTTCTACATAAAAGTTTCACTCAGGGGAAACCACCATATGAAATCCAATTTTATTTGGGTTTTACTTGGAAACAGCCTCACCGGAATGCAGCAGTGGAGCAAGAAAGAGAGAAAGATGGCCTGGAACCCATTTGTGTGCAGCTGTCCCACAGGGAGCCTAGGCAGCAAGCCAGGAGCTGCAGAGGCAGAGAAAGCCCACGAGGGCCACCAGCCACCCCAGTTTGCCCGGGATGAGGGTTTTCCGGGATGTGGCACTTTCAGTGCTAAAACTGGGCCGGTCCCGGGCAAATGGGATGGTTGGACTCCTTCCAGTCCTTTGCAGGACTGGCAGCTTCTGGAAAGAGGCTCTGGAGTCAGCCAGCATGTGCTGGGACCCCGAGGCCCCGCTTCACGGCAGGGCAAACTATTCAACGTGTCTGAGCCTCCCTTTCCTTACCTGTAAGGTGGAGATGGTAATAGTTGCCTCAGAGAGGTAGTGAGAGACAAGGCAGTAGCCTCTAGCGGCACCCATGGTGAGCAGCTGTGTCTGAGCTCTCGCCCACCTGCAGGGCCCACGCCGCTCTCATGCAAAGCCAAGCATCCTTCTGCTTTAGGCTCCAGGGCTTTGCGTGCTGCACGAACCTGCTTGGCCAGGACTGAAGCACAGGCCAGAACGGCAGAGGACTCAATGGCCCTGGGTGCAACCTTCCACCAACCAAGTTCAAAAGCAATGGATGAGAGCTCTAACCTCCTTGCCTTTCAGGGGCTATGTTTTGGAGGTGTTTCTGTGCTTCTCAGAGGCCCCACTGCAATATGGCTCTGGGGCTTACAGCAGCACACTTGAGAAACCCCCTTATCCTGGCTTGATCTCCTTCTCCATGTCACTCTCCCCACATCCCATCCTCACCCCTGCTTCTGGAGATCACCTCTCAAAGAAATCCCCTGCACCCAAATCCTTGCCTCAGGCTCTGCTTTCAGCAGACCCCATACTTAGAAAGATAAAAAAAAAAAATCACAAGAAGGCTTAGCAAATGCAAGTCGGCATTAAAAAATACCCATGGATATTATTATTCATCTGGGGGCTAGAGCTGAGGAGGGCTGGGAAATCTTGCTTCTAAGGTGAGCCATCTCAGGGACCTGGCTGGTTTCCAAAGGGTTGGATATTCTTTCAGTGACAGACCTAAAAACGGACTGAGTCCTCCTGCAGACTGCTGTCACTTGGGTAAGCCACAATGTGTTCGAAATGGAGATGCCTGGTAGAGCTTGAGGTATTTCATCAGGTCAGAAGAGAAATCTTTCCCCTTCAAAATGTACAGAACTGTTAAGTGTGTAAAACTACAAACCTTCCCCTGTAGGTTTTTACATCCTCCATGTAAGGCTGGGGGAAGGAAACAAAGAAGTCTACGCAACAGCCAGACACAAGGGTGTGCTACTTCCAGTGGACAGAAGGATTTTTATTGTACCTTTCCGATGTTCATTTAGCTTTTTATACAAATGGCTATAGGCAAGCGACCTTACAAGAGAAAACGTTTCTGAGATTTGCAATGAGAAAAGCCTTTTGACATTAACTAAAGACTGAAGTACACGGGTTGGAAATGGTTCCAGGGTGTTTGGAAACCTTGCTACACTAGCTCCAGAATCAGACGGGATTCAAAAGGAACGACACAATGGTTTTCCACAAATGGCCATTTAAATATAAACCATTTACCAGAAGTACTTCCGCCCACCATTTCTCCAGATGCAGAGTCAAGAGTATTTTAAATTCAAGCGCTTGAACTGTGGCTTGATTCGTATTAGCTGTTAAAAGATGGTGAGCACTGCCTAGGCTCTCTGGCCAGCAACGAAGAGCCATCTCGAAGGGGGGTTGCCAAGGCCTTGAGGGGTCAGAGACCAAGGGGGTTCACCTCCTAGAACTTTGAAACAGATGGAGGAAGGACTTTTTAAAAGCCCGGGGACCGGGACCCTTAAAACAGTACTTCCCAAACTTTCATGTACATTTGAATACTCTGGGGAAGCTTTCAAAAAATGCAGATTCTGATCCAAGGGGTCTGGGTTAGGGCCTGGGAGTCTGCATTTCTAACAGCCTCCCAAGGTGATGCTGATGGCTGCCTGACCGCACTTGGAGTAGTAAAACTTTCAAGACAAGGGGCTGTATAACTGACTCCCTGTAGTCAAGATGTCTGGGCCAGAAGTTTGGTTCCCCTGCTGGAAGCTTGTTAAAGTTGTCAAATCACCACTCAAGGTCTGTGTGAGACAGCCATCAGGGAGGGGTTGGAGGCGGGCGGAGGGGGGAGGGAGGAAGAGAGAGAGAAGAGAGAGAGAGAGAGAGAGAGAGAGAGAGAGAGAGAGAGAGAGAGAGAGAGAGAGAGAGAGACCATATGTAACTCTTTCTCCTTCAGTGAAATCAGAGAACAGAGCTAATTTCTCCTGCTACTATTATGATTTCCCTACTGAGAGATGCTTTCATAAAATAAATACATTCTTAGTGACCATTTCCTAAGTAAACTGTCAGCACCCAGCCCCTGTTAGCAAGAGAACCAGGAAGTGTTAGTCCTGGAAGGACCCCTAGAGAGCAATTTATCCAATTCCCCCCCATTTCCCCCAAGTATAGGGTCTAGAAAGCACGCTTCAGGGGAATCAGACTACTGAGGAAAACCTTTCAAATGAAACCATTACGAGAGGAGTCTCAGCCTGCCCATCTTGGGGTATAAATATGGATCGCTTTTACTTTTGCAATTGCTGCTACTGCCAGTGCTGTGGACACCCATCCCCGGCTGGCCCTGCTGCCCCAAGTGGTAAAGGATTCCTTAAATGACTTTGAACCTCATTGGGTAACTTTGCCATCACTTCTGATCATTAACTCAGCCTCACTTTGCATCGTAAGGCTTAGCCCTACTCACTGTCAACCTTGATCTGGCATTTGACAGGGGCACTAAGAGTGGTCTCGGGGAGGGTGGTCTGCGTGTGGCCAGGGAGGCTGTCCTCCCTTTCACACAGCCTGTGGGTGATGCGGAGTGAGGAGGAAACAGGCTCCCTTTCCCGTCCCAGCCTGGTGGAGGTTGTGGTCCTTTACTTCGTTGTTTCTGGGTTCTCTGTAGGGCAATTCCGAAAGCTCATTCTTGGGGAAGCGTCTTGGTGGACGTTTTAAAACATGCCCACAGGTTCTGTAGTTTATATTTTCCACTTAAATGTAGGCCAGTCTGAGTGACTTATTTCTCATGATCAGAGTGCTGCAGAAATAGTGCCATGTAACTTCCGGCCTAGGGCAGAAAAAGGATGCGAATTCCAGCTGGCTCTGTCTCGGGGACACTGGTCCTGGGACCCATTACTATGCTGTGAGGAAGGTCTGCAGCTGCCGGAAAGGTCACATGCAGGTGGACCAGCTGACAGCCCCCGTGAAGGCCCCAGCCAGCAACCAGGGCCCACAGGCAGACGAGTCAGCCCGGGACCCCCTCAGCAGATGCCTGCCCTGGCCTTGGAGCCCCCCTTGCTGAGAATGAGTGGATCAAAGATGAGCTGTCATTGCTGAGAACTGCACAAACCATAGATTCATGAACAAAATAAATTCTGTGGTTCTGTTAAGCTCCGCAGTGCTGTCTACACAACACTAGAAAACCACAGCAATACTCTTTGGAAGGCCCAGTGGAGATCTCCCTGCTTTGCAGACGCCGGCACAGGTGGCGATCCAGCCCAGGCTCAATTTCCTCCTTCGCCCACCCCAGGTTCTGCTTTGGTCCATCTGCTTCATGGCTTCTTGCTGTGAGATCCTTGCACCCAGAGGGTGAGCCTCCTGGTGGGAGCAGCCCAGCTACCTTCACCCGTATCACTGGTCCATAGGGCTTACAACGTTTGGGCTGCTATAACAAAGTCCCATAGACTCGGTGACATACAAACAACAGAAATTTATTTCTCACAGTTCTGGAGCCTGGAGGTCCAAGATCAGGGTGTCAGCATGGTCCACTGATGACCCTCTTCCAGGTCGCAGACATCTTATGGTACCCTCACAAGGCGGAAGGGGCGAGGGAGCTCTTGGAGTCTCTTTTAAAAGAATATTAATCTCATTCATGAAGGCTCTGCCCTCATGACCTAATCACCTCCCAGAGGCCCCACCTCCTAATACCATCATCACCTTGGGGGTAGAACTTCAACATATGAATTTGGGGGAGACACAAACATTCAGGCCAGAGCACCACAGGAGACTGACATATCCTTGTGGGGTGCAGAGCTGGGCCCGCAGGCTACCCCATCTTTTTCCTAACAGTCACTGTCTCTCGTCTGCCACCTTCTTCCTGCCCCTTTCTTCACACCCAGAAGCTCCTGGGCTGGAACCTGACAACTTCCGGCTAAAGAGACCATCAACAGTCCCCGACTATTTCCACCCCGTTGATCTTATAAGAGGTGGAGGGAACAAAAGGTAAGGTGGTTGCTGTTCCCCACTCTTTGGTCCCAAAAGGTTTCTATCTTCTTCACTCTGCTTTTCTATTCATGGGTAGGAATGGTAGAGCGCTGCTGAGAGTGGGGATTCTGCCAAAATGTCACTACCTACGAGCCCCGCAGGGAAGCGGCCGGTCCCAGTAGTTGATGGTTTCAGAATCTGGACTGAGGCAGACTAAACACCATGGCTGCCACGTACCGTTGTGCACGCTGGGCACTGCACAGCTCTAGGGCAGAGCTCTACAAACTTTCACTGAAGCTAACCGAATGGTAAATATATTAAGCTGTGCAGACCACGTGGACTCCGTCTCAGATACTCAACTCTGCTGTTGTAGTACGAAAGCAGCAGCAAACAATAAGTAAATGAATGGGTAGAGCTATGTTTCAATGAAACTCTATTTATTAAAACCGATAACAGTGAGCCGATTTGGCCCAAGGCCACAGTTTGCCCTCCTTCCCTCTAGGGGATTCTGTTCACAAAACTCAACACGCACAGCCCTAAGCTGGGGCCTTGCTTAGCACCATCTGCTCTTTGGGCCTCAATTCTGGGATAACAGGAACCATCCCAATGAGGGCTTAACACCATCCTGGTGGAGCGGTTTTCAAGGAGACAGCAGAATTGTCTGTGACGAGTCTGGAATCTTCCCTTCCCCTTAGGGAAATTTCTTGGGCGCTTTCCTCTTTAATTCATTGAAAAGAAGCCTTCTGCGCACCCACCATGTGTCAGGCATTGTGCCTGGGGCTGGGAATGTAATGGACTACAGTAGACACAGCCCTGGTCTTTAAGGAACTTGCAGAACTGTGGGGAAGACAGACTTTGAACAGGTCATTATAAGTGGGATGAGTCTGATGTAAAGGGAAGCTTGGAACAACGGGAGCTCACACAGGGGAAGGCAAGGCCATCTCATGGGTCAGGAGGAAGCTGAAGTCTAAAGGATGAGGAATTAGCCAGGCAGAGCTGGGGGCCAAGTGTCGCAGGCAGAGGGACCAGTATGTGCAAAGTGGGTGGACGGCATGTGTGAGGGAGGGAGAACCTGCGGTCCTCTTAATCCACGGCCGTGTCTCTCCCAGTCTATCTTCTTCTATTTTTATTTTAAGAATATATTTCTATTGTTGGCACACTATATATATATATATATTTTTTTATTTATGGCTGTGTTGGGTCTTCATTTCTGTGCGAAGGCTTTCTCTAGTTGTGGCAAGCGGGGGCCACTCTTCATCGCGGTGCGCAGGCCTCTCAGTATCCCAGCCTCTCTTGTTGCGGAGCGCAGGCTCCGGACGCGCAGGCTCAGTAATTGTGGCTCACGGGCCCAGTTGTTCCGCAGCATGTGGGATCTTCCCAGACCAGGGCTCGAACCTGTGTCCCCTGCACTGGCAGGCAGATTCTCAACCACTGCACCACCAGGGAAGCCCCCCGGTCTATCTTTGACCTGCTGTAGACAATTAAGACCAAGATCGTAACGTAGGATCTCTCACGTAGCCTTCATATCTGTACTACTTGGTCACATGGCTTTACAATGGTGGAACTATTTGCTAATTGGAAATTCAAGGGATTTCCAACAAAATCTGAGTCTTTGGCTTCCCGAAAAAGTCCTGGCTGGACCTGACTCCCACAAAGTGATAACTCGCTTAGAGCCACTGGCAGCTGCCCCCTTAGGTGGGACGCTTGCTCCCCATTTTGTCCCAGTCCCCACCACTCCCAATTGCCTCATACCAGGTCAGACGCACTCATTTATATTATCTGCTGACTGATGCAGACATTTGAGTTTGTGATTATCTGACCCAGGCAAGTCTCATGCCACAAAGAGATGTTTATTCAAGACAGTGAGAAAGGAATCGTTTATGGTGACCCCGCTCTCCAAAAACAAATGGGCACCGTGATGGAGATTAATCCAATCCCCATCGCCCCATCTGCTGAATTCCCCAGGTTACACTGAGAGAGGAACTCTCTTGGCAGACTCCTTGCAGAAGCCCTGCTGGGGTTTGAGGACAGCAAAGAAAAGCTCTGGAGAGAGGGGCTGAGCTGGAGATAGGCTCCAAAGGATGCCTTTTCCCCCCCAATCAGATCAGGGCTCTTCCTCTCCAGAAGATCAAGGTGGTGGTTGGAGGCTTGTCTCCAGGGAGGAGTTTTTCAAAGTCAGTGCCAAAGAAGGATTCAAGATCTAAACCATGCTGATAAGAGTTTCAGGAACGACAGAAACATGAGTTGTTTTAGGTCCACTGCCCCACAGGTGGACCCCGAGTGGACGGACTGATCAGAGGCATGCCTGCTCCCGGAATAACCTGTAAGGGGGCTTAACAGATGGAGAATCAGGCAAGAGTGTGAACTTGTAAGCTGGGACAAATCTCCCAGGGGCAGCTCTGGGCTGGTCCTGCAGGGGTGCTCTGGGCTCTAACATAGCCTCGAGCTGCCCCAACTAGGACAACATACTGGTCCCTGGTCCAGGGTTGCCCTGGGGGAAATAAACTGCAAGGCATTTTCGGCTCTGCTTGTGGACACGTTAGGCCCTGTAGCTGGAGGGCAGTCCTCTACAGGAGAGCCACAGGTACCATTAGAAGTGAAAGCTCACTGAAAGCAGGGGTGGGTCAGAAACAGGAATCGGGGATCTAGATGGAGCCTGCCATCATCTGCTACTTGCACTTCGAAATGATTTACAGAGTGAAAAATGTTTCTTGTCTACAGAACTTTTCAGTGCCTTTAGTGTGATCACTATCATCGCTGTGGGAAAGGATATAATATATAGCAATTCCTGAACCCATCTGACTATGAGACTCTTTTTCTGGAATTTCTATATGTCCCAGTTGGGGGAAATACCACTCTTAGGCACTTGCATGGTGGGAAAAGGAAGGCAGGAAAGGGTTACTCTTGGCCTCAACTGAACGCCGTCCTAAAGTCTTTGGAAAACCCAGGGAAGTCAGGAGTATTCCCTACCCACCACGACCTCTCGGCCGCATCCTGGACACTGAGTGTCGGGTGCCCACAGAAATGACACCGCAAGGCCAGGCCTACAGAGTCAGACTCCTCCAGGAGGGCCTTCCAAAGGCCTGAAGACCCCTTCCAAGGGTGGCCCTTTCAAACCTCTTCCCATTCTTAGAGACCACGACATCCTTCCCTGACTTCTAGAGTCAACATTCTTGACCAACCTTTCACATGGACGTCAAGTCAACTATCCACCTCCATTTCTCACTACCCCACAAGATTCTCTCTCCAGAACTAATGACACTTGTAAACTAAATTTGTTACAGCAGGTAGTGACTTGGCTCTCCTGTTTAGCTCCTGCAGTGTTCCTAATTTTTCATGCGACTGGGTTTGCAATCAGTCAGACCAGGCTGGGAGCTCTCACTGATGTATCGAGTGCAGTTATTCAGACCAGCAAAGGAACTGGGGAGGGTGAGCCAGTAAGGACCCAGGTGTGAACAGCCCTTTCCTTTTGAACCATAACGTGGGCCATCCTTCCCATGCCTGCCCCTGGATGGGGGCGCTCTGTCTTAATTGTTGGTGTCTAGGGCTGAGCCGTATTTCTCCTTGCTTATGTGAGACAGTAAATGGCATTCAAGAAATAACCCTGAGTCTTAAAGCCACTCCAGATGAAATGCTGCTCTGGCAGGAGGGCAACTTCTGGATAAGTCCATCCATTACATTTACTGAGGTCCTTCTGTGTGCCGGCCACTGAGGTTGGAGTGAGGTCAGCATTTCTGTTGTCAGCTCACTCCTGCCGTTTGAGTTCTACCTCTAACTGTTACTGGGTGTGGACCTGGGGCAAGGCAGTCGAGCCTGAGCCTCAGACCCCTGACCTGTAAAATGGGTGCAATAAATAAATAGCTTTTACATCAAGGTGACTTATGATGAAACATGCACTTAAGGCACTTAGTACCGTGTCTGAACCATACTGAGTGTTCAACAGATGTCTCTCTCTATACAATAATAATAATAAAAGTCTGCAGACACTGGAATTCAGCCTTCACCCAACTTTACAGTTGTCCTATGATGGATGCCAGGAAAAATTCTCCCGGGAACCCTTTCTTTTCCCTCCTGTTCGCTTGCCCTCCTCATCTCCTTCCCCCTCTTACTCCCTTCCAGTCTCTCCCTGTTTATGGTGTTTTCATAAATGCCCTGTGCGGCACCCTTAAAACACAGATCCTCCACGCCAACCTCGAAATCCTGGGCTATAGAGGGGCTCTGGGATCTGTATTTGTAACCGACTGCCTCATATAACTGTGTTGTGGGCAGTACAGGAACTGCCACGTGCTTGTAACTATGTAACAAGAGCTTGGGGCATGGGGGAGGGCTCGTTTGTAGCATGTGCTACAAATACTCCCACCGTGGCCAACGTCAGCCATCCACGTGCTGACCGGCTGAATGCAGAGCAGAGGAAGATGTTCAGGAGAACAGCACTAGACAACACTGCAGATACGAGGGGTACGCAACCCCCACAACAGGGAGAATAGCCACAAGAAGTAAACTAATCAGGAAGTGATGAGTAGTGAGTATTTATTGCCTTGGTTTTTTTTGTTTGTTTGTTTGTTTTTGTTTTTGCGGTACGTGGGCCTCTCACTGCTGTGGCCTCTCCCGTAGCGGAGCACAGGCTCCGGACGCGCACGCTCAGCGGCCATGGCTCACGGGCCCAGCCGCTCCGCGGCACGTGGGATCTTCCCGGACCGGGGTACGAACCCGCGCCCCCTGCATCGGCAGACGGACTCCCAACCACTGCGCCACCAGGGAAGCCCTATTGCCTTGGTTTTTAACGTAACTTATTTCGTTGTACATTTATATCGTTTAATATTTAATGTTTGTGTTTGACAACTAGCTTGCAAAGTCCTTGAAAATTTAACAATCAGTTCTTGCGAGTGGGTATAAGCCAGTCCAGCAGAGCGATACAGGGACCAGAGATGAAGAACCCTGCCTACGAGATTTGGAGGAATATTCTAATCCTGCTCTCCCTAACAAAATGTGCACATTTGCAAATTTTTCCCAAAATTCTTGCAGAATTTAAAGACATCTCAAAGCCTAGCATGGATTTTAGAGGGATCCCTGTTCCTCCCGCAATTCGTCCTGGGCTCTCAGAGCATCCCAAGGGCCGGTGGGAGGAGGGAGGGAAGGATCAACATTGTTCGGGAAAAGGAATTTCACAGCCCTGGCGCTTTTCCCGTCCTCAGCCTCTGCCACCCTTGCCTCATGCCTCAAAGTGATGAAGGGTGCCGCCACCACCGGCTTCGAGAAGCTCTACGTCCCTGTCAGCTTCAAGCTCTTAACCTCCCTCTGGAGCTACTGGGGCTCACCCGAGTGGTCCTATCTTATCAGACGCTGGTGACAGCCACAGCGAGTCAAGAGAGGAAACAGAGGTGTCTTATCTCCTGTGTCTGCATCCGGTGGGAAGGCGAGCTGTTTTCCCTTGGCAGAGGGCACAGACTCATGTCACCACGCTTGGTTGGGAACAAGAGAGATCAATTAACCGCCCTCAGCAGACGTGAAGCCTTAGAGTGTCACGGGCAGACAGGAGCACAGGAGCTAAGAGAAGCAAACGGGAACCGATGCTCCACGCTTTAGAACCATTAGCACGCTAAATCCAGGGAAGGTGGATGCAACGATCATCCTCGTCGTACAGAAGAGGAACCAGAGGCTCAGAAATTTAACTGGCCTAGGACAGCGCACACAACGGTACAGCCAGGAGGCAAAGGCAGGTCTGTCTGACTCCAGAACCAGGCTCTTCACTTTTCTGCTATTGTCCTGACGTTTAATCCTCACAACAGCTGTTGCCCCCGTTTTACGGATGAGGAAGCTGGATAATCACTTCACCGCTCAGAGCCTCAGGAGAGGCAGCCAGGACTCTGTAAGCCTCTCTCCAACCTTAATGACTCCCCAGCGAGGGGTTTGCTGCCTTTAAAAGACTGCATTTCTGGGAGGGCAGAAAGAATAGGAGGAGGAAGGGAGAGACACGGGCAAGATCGGGGCTGGAGAACCATCTGCGGAGAAGAGCAGCGAAGGCGTGAGCAGCAGCCTGCACGCTTGGCAGCCAGGCTCTTGCTTACTTCCTGGTTGGGGGAAAATCTGAGGGGGAGGGAAGAGAGCAGAGCAGTAATAACTCCCAGGCACTGGGGCTAAGTTCACTGGATTTCTAGAGATGAGGTCATGAGAGCTGCTCCCCTTTGTTCTCATGGCAGGGAGGCCAACACCCCTCCCAATCCCCAGCTCCAGTTTCACTAGGAATTGGGGGGTGGGAGAGAATGTCAAACAGATGGGTGATGGTAGCTGCAGTTACCATCGCGGTCCTCCATTATTCAGACGGTTACCCAGTGGTAACCATGGCAACTGGTCCTGGGATCAGTCACTGAAGAAGATGTTTATCCCACCCAGTGGGCAGGGCTGAGAGATACCAGGCCACACCAGGCCTTCCCCCCAGGGAGACGATTCCAGGCCCACAGCTGCCTTGCACATGTGGGTCTCCACCTCTCCATTCCAGGCTTCCTTCTATCCAATGTCTGTTCTAACATGTGGACAAAACTCGGGTAAGTCACCTAATTGTCCTGAGCCACGGACTGCTCATCTGTTCGCAGCAAGCATTCGGTCACCATCATCGCCATCATCCTAATCACCATCACTGCGGAATGGGCAGTGAGACTCATGAAAAAATGTGTCACACAGATCTGGCGTGGAACCCCTGTCACTGGACCATCTTCTCTGGGTCCCAGTTGTCTCACCTGTACAATGGGAGCCCACAGCACTGTCACGGTTGTCGTGATATCTGAACCACTGAATATGGTTGGATTTCCCTGAGATCAGAGTCTGACACAGGATCTGGGTACAGGTAATTTATTTGGGAGGTGATCCCAGAAGCGCAAGTCGGGGGACTGAGAAAGTGATGGGACACAGAAGGGGGAGTGCCAATAGTGAGCCGGTGACCACTGAGCACACCTGGGAGAAGCGTGGAGACCATGCCTTCGAATCGTCCCACAGAGGGATGGGGAAGTTGGGGTATTTACCTGACAACTGCCACCCCACTGGATGGAGAAGCCTCGGGCAGAGAGATGCCAGTTTCAGGTGGGAGACACAGGTGAATGCAGAGGTGGGCAAGAGGGGATGGGGGACGGATCAAGAGCTACAACAGAAAGCCCCCAGACTATGCTGGCACACAGTACATGCTCAAGCAATACATGTGTCTGGCCCTTCCCACAAAGCAGTGATCTGTTCCCACGCTGACTTCTGCTCACACGTAGATCTTTTTACTTTCTAGAAGCCTCTCCTATTTCCATGACGGTAGCCTAGTGCAGAGAGCCTGGACATTGGCCTCTTTGGCCTAAGTCCGTCTGGGTATGAGGACCAGCTCTGCATCTTTTATGAGCTGTGAGGCCTTGGGCAAGTGTTCGATGCCTCTCGGCTTTTATCTGCTCATCTGTAAAAGGGGACAATAACGGGACTCACCTCATTGGGTAACGGGATGAGAAATAAATAAGATAATGTGCGAGGGATTGGCAAAATGTTTCTGTAAAGGGCCAAATAGTAAATATTTTAGACTCTGCACACCGTTTGGTCTCTGCTGCAACTATTCAACCCTGCCACTGCACCATGATGGCAGCTGTGACAATATGTAAACAAATGGGTGTGGCTGGATTCCAATAATACTTCATTCACCAAAACAGGAAGTGGCCAGATTTGGCCAGGCCTCCATAGTTTGCTGTCCCCTGACGTGAAGCACAGAACACAGTGCCTGGCATGTAGTAGGTCCTCAATAGGAGGGAGCTGCAACTGTTGCCACAGTTTAGAGGGAACTGAAGCCAACAGCTCACCACAGCCTAGGTAAGTTTCAACATCACCCTCTTCCTTGTCGCTTATCAGCCGTTGAAAGCCTGGATCCCCTTGCTACTCAGTGTGGTCCACACACCAGCAACATCACCACACCTTGGCATTGGTTAGAAATGCAGACTCTCAACTATGAAGAATAGTATGCAGGATCCTTAAAAAACTAAAAGTAGAGTTACCGTATGATCCAGGGATCCCACTCCTGGGCACACATCCAGACAAAACTCGAATTCGAAATGATACGTGCACCCCAATGTTCATTGTAGCACTATTTACAACGGCCAAGACATGAAAGCAACCTAAATGTCCACTGACAGATAAATGGATAAAGAAGATGTGGTGTATGTATATGTATACACACACACACACACACACACACACACACACACACACACACACACACACAATGGAATATTACTCAGCCATAAAAAAGAATGAAATAATGCCATTTGCAGCAACATGGATGGACCAAGAGATTATCATACTAAGTGAAGTAAGCCAGACAGAGAAAAACAAGTATCATATGATATCACTTATATGTGGAATCTAAAAAAATGATGCAAATGAACTTATTTACAAAACAGAAATAGACCGACAGACATAGAAAACAAACTTACGGTTATCAAAGGGGAAGGGGGGTATATAAATTAGGAGTTTAGGATTAACAGATACACACTATTATTTATAAAATAGATAACCAACAAGGACCTACTGTATAGAACAGGGAACTATACTCATTATGTTGTAATAACCTATAAGGGAAAAGAATCTGAAAAAGAATATATATAACTGAATCACTTTGCTGTACAGCTGAAACTAACACAACATTCTAAACCAGCTATACTTCAATTTAAAAAAAAATGAAAGAAATGTAGACACTCAGTCTTCATCCCAGACCAACCAAGTCAGAATCTGCATTTGAACAGGATCCCAGTTGCTACCAGTGCACATTACAGCCGAAGAGCCGCTGTCGTCATCAATCACCAGCCTGCCCTGCCCATCCACCCAAGGCCTGCTCTGTCCCAGCCTCAGAGCCAGTTCCCCCGGCTGGCTCACCGCCCACACCCTGTTCTCACTTTTAATCCAGGTCACCTTTTTTTTTTTTAACCTCCACCCCAGGCACAGTCACCAGCCACAGTCCCACACCCCCATGGCCAGCAGATTCCCAACATGTGGTCCCCTGGATTCTGCCCACAGAGATGTCTGCAGTGCTTTTGCTCAGCCAGCTCCCCTGTCTCTTTATTCTCCTCTCTCCTCCCCTCTCGGCGCTCCCTCTGCCCCAGGCTCTTCCATGAAGAGATCTTCTAACTGAAGTGTCCTGCCAGGGGCACTGGCCAGCACTGCACTACCCTGTACTGTAGCCACTTGCCACCAGTGGGGACTGAACCTTTGGAATGTACTCCTCGAAACTGAGATGTGCTTGATGTGTGAAATATACACTGGGTTTCGAAAGACTCAGTAGACAAAAGAGAACATACAATATCCCCTTAATCCTTTTTTAGTGTCTGCTACCTGTTGCAATGATATTTCAGATATATTCGGTAAGGAAAGTATTTTTTAAATTAATTTCACCTGTTTCTTTTTTCTTTTTTAATGGAGCTACCAGCAAATTTTAGTGACTGATGTGACTTGCTTTATAGTGGATACCACCGGTCTGGTGGGACAGGGGAGAGATTCAGAATGCAGGTACCAGGGGACAACTGCCTATTTTCTGCTAAAGAGAAAGTTATTCTGACACTTGTTAAAAATGGTAAGGAAGGGTTTGTTCAAGACGACTGCAAACCGGGAGAGCAATAGGGGAGAGAGATTGGGCTCACGTGAAATACACCTAGCACTAGCTCAGATCTACAGTCAATGAACAGAGTGAAGGGGTTTGTGGGTGGAAAATTATTAAGAGGAGACATTAACTACAGGAATGATTCTTGGTAAACAGACCACACAGGATTCCTGCTAAAGGCAGGTCGAGGACTTAGTGAAGTTGGAACTTGATCAGATATTAAGGGTGATCAGCTATCAAGGTGGGCCGGGGGATTCTCTCTAAATGGACTCAGCAGGATTCATTGCCAAGACTGGGCTGGACAGACTCAAGAAGTCTGGTCAAGGAGAGAGTCTGTCAGTTCAAATCCCAGCCCTGTCACTGTGCAGCTGTGTGGCCTTGTTGAAACTAGAGAACTTCTCTGTGCCTCGTCTAGCAAATGGTGATCTTGCAAGTATGCACTTCTAGGGTTGCTGTGAGGGTTACATGAGATGATGTGTTAAGCTCTTAGCACTTTGCCTGGCATGTAATAAGCTCTCAAATTAGAACTTTGATTACTGTCCTTTCCTCCATGACCTAACGCACAGCAGACCACAGATGTTTGCAAGGGCTGGTTCTGAGACCTCCAGGAATCCTGGATTGTGAGCGCTGGAAGTGATGACACTGATTCCTGGCTCTGCCCTGAGTCACATGCCTTCCAAAGAGTCTTCAGCACCCTGTCCCATTCTCTTCCCACAAGCTGATGGTCATTTCCACATTCTCTGAAATTCTCTTCCCAACCACATGGCCATTTTCACCAGGAAACGAAACTTCTCCCGTATCATGAGGTCCACAAAACTAGGATGCAGGCGGTCATCTCCGGCCCTGCCCCAGCGAAGAGACGCCCCCTCGCTGTAAACAGCCCAGAGACATGCACTGTTCAAATCTGTGCCTCATCAAAATGACAAATGGCCAGGGGTCACAGACCTTTGGATCCTACAGAGTTAATTTGCATATGCCAAGGTATAGTGGACTTAAACCGTTCTCTTTCTTTCTTCCTCCCTCCCTCCCTTTCTCTCTTTTTTTTCTCTCCCTTTCTCTCTTTCTCTCCCCCCTCCCTCTCCACACCCTCCATCCAATTTGAAAACCTTGGAAACCCCAGTGTGAGCAGATTACAAGGAAACATTTGTCATGAGCAGACACTGCAGGCCAGGACCAGTGGCCAAAGCTGGGCCATTAAACATTCGTCACTGTTGGGACGGCCAGCCTAAACCTCCAGGGAGATTTAGAATTCTCCAGAGAGAAAAGAAATCCATTTCTTGGCCAGCAATCTAGCCCATCCTATTAGAGAGGCCTTAAAAACACATCAAAACAAAGGCAGCTGAGTACGACACCCAGGCTCTCCTGGGTAAAGTCAGCTCCATTTATTGGACCCAGATGGAAATTTTGTTCAAAGGTCAGGCTCTTATATTGGGGGAAAGGTTTCTCTGAGAGATCCTGTGCCCAGAAGGGACCTCAAGTAAACCAAAAATGGCGAAGAATTATGCCTTCTTGCCTCTGCCCCACCTCTCTAAACTTCCCCTTCCTTGCAGCTAGAACATTCAGACAGGTTGTTCCCTGATTATAATGCAGAAGAGAATCACCCAGAATGTCTGCTTAGAAAATGCAGGTTCCAGGGTCCTACTCCCGGGTTTAGAACGCTGAAATAGCACCCAGGGAATCTTTGTTTGAATAAAAAATTACCCAGAGGAGGTAGTAATTCTAGCAGACCTTCCTACTTGGCCCCTGCAAAGCAGTAGAAATGCAGGTGCCTGGGGCTTGGCATCTGGCGGGGACACCCTCCTCTCTATGCATCCCCGGGGGGTGGGGAGGGAGGTCTGAAGTCTGCAGAGAGAGTTCCTCCCCCAGCAAATGCCTGCTCAGGCCAGCGAAAAAGACAGTCTGAGTTTGCAGTTGTTTCTGGTATAAGGGCAAGAAATTTGTCTTGATCACACTTCACGAAACCGTTTTCTGCTGTTGTGACTTGCTTTACCATTGTCATTGACTGTGGTGACCTGAATGGATCTGGCCCCATCCCTGCTGCTCCCACCCATTAACCTTTCCCAAGATCAGCCCTCCCAGGTCCCTATCCCCTTGGCCAGCAGGTCTGCACCCCGGTTGCTCGGGCAATCACCTGCAGGCTTTTGTTTTAATGCCAATGCCCCGGCGCCATCCCAAACCAGGAAGTCAGAATCTCCAGGGAGGAGTGCAGCCCAGCAGCGGCGTCCTTTCCCCACTCCCTGGGTGATTCTAATATTTCGTATTCGGGGTTGATAACATTTGTAGGTGGCTTCCTGCCGCGTCTGCACACTGGACTTTCCAGGGGAGCTTTGAAAACCCTGATGGTGCCCGAGTCCCACTCCAGAGAGCCTAAATTAATTGGTTTAGTGTTCTTGTCAGGCAGTGGGGTGTTTTAAGAATCTCACGCAGCTGACAACACTGACTAGGCCTTTCTGTGAGGGAAGTTCCAGCACAAGCTCCTGCTGCAGCCATTATTAACTCGAGTCACATCTTCAGGCTCCTTTGGCGGGGCAGGAGTGAAGGTCTGGCCCCCAGACTCCATGATGCCAGAGGACAAGGAGGTCCTGCACTCAGTTGGGTCTCCACACACGTTGGTTGACAAATGGGACTTTGCTCAGCCTCACTGCAAACCCTGTAGCTCAGTGGTTTGCAATCTTTAATGCAGTGCTACTCAAAGTGTGGTCCCCCTGGGCTTCCCTGGTGGTGCAGCGGTTGAGAATCTGCCTGCCAATGCAGGGGACACGGGTTCGGGCCCTGGTCTGGGAGGATCCCACATGCCGCGGAGCAACTGGGCCCGTGAGCCACAACTACTGAGCCTGTGCGTCTGGAGCCTGTGCTCCGCAACAAGAGAGGCCGCGATAGTGAGAGGCCCGCATACCGCGATGAAGAGTGGCCCCCGCTTGCCGCAACTAGAGAAAGCCCTCGCACAGAAACGAAGACCCAACACAGCCAAAAAAATAATTAAAAAAAAAAAAAAGTGTATTCCCCGGACCAGCAGCAGTCACAGCAGCACCTGGGGAACTTGTTAGAAATACAAGGCTGCAGTTCCCACCGCAGACCTACTGAATCAGGGGTGGCTGCTGAGGGGAGGTCCCGTTCTCTATGTTCAGCGAGCTCTCTGGGTGATTCTGATGCACGTTCAAGCTTGGGAACCACCACTTTGGCGTGCACGGGAATCTCTCACGAAGCTGTATTAAAATGCAAGATTCCAACACTCACTCTCCAAACGTTGAATCCTGGAGGTCTGGAGTTCAGGACCCAGGAATCCACGTGATTCGCCAGTACTCTGGAATAAAAATGGCTCCAGGGCTCAACTTTGAGAAACCCTGTAGAAGCCGATTACCCACAGGGCCCTGCACTCCATCTGGTGACATTTCCCACAGGTCCACAAGGACTCCTGTCTTCTCTCCCAGGCTCAAGCTCCCCCTCAAAAGCTTCTAGAATCTTAAGCCCTCGCCACTTCCAGACCTGCCCTAGAAAATGGGCTGAACCAATCCACGGGCAGGGACGGGCAGAACCAGCGGGCCGGCAGCAGGGGGGCGTCTGTTGTGGCTTTTGGGACCCGTGTGTGTATGAGGAGCTTTTGCACAGGTTCCAGAAGGATGAAAACATCCAATTACTCCCAGACGTTGCTGGGCTGGATGTATTTATTTGTAATAATACTCCCAGGCACACACTTCCAGATGGACAGTCCCGAGGAGAATGATTTGTTTCCTCCCATCTTCCTCCACCACGCATTTTACGATTGCAGAGGGTCATGCTTGCCATGTGTTTCCCTCTCATCTGTAAGTGTTTTTCCACGGGCTCGGCTCTTGGCAGCTCCCTTATTTACTGAGGAGAGAGCTCGCCGTCAGGACTGGCTTCCTCCCAGCCTCCTCCGGAGCTCAGTGCTGGCAGCCGGCTAGAAGCACGGCCTCTGTCGCTGGCTCCAACTTCCAGGGCGTTATGCCCCTTGTGCTGGATTTCTGTTGTCTTGGAGGGGGCTCGCCTTTTCACTTGTTTCTCGGGCAGCCATGCTAATAAATGAGACACAGCTGAAGAGCTGTCTGGGCAACAATAGCTGCTCGGCCAATTTGTCTGGAGCACCTTTGTTATGAATCCTCTGAGCCCATTAACCCCTGAACCTTGGAGATGGTATCTCCCCAGGGATGAATTACCTTTATTTCCAGACAGGTGTTTGCTCATTTAGCTCCCTATTCATAAAAGCAGCCCTATTTCAGCACTGTTTTCCAGAAAGGGAGGGGCAGAGCCTCCGCACTCAACAGGAAGGACACGCAGTTCAGGAGCAGCTGGCCAGTGCCAGAGTGACAGCTGACACTTACGGAGCAGTTGCTACATGTCAGGCAGAATGCCAAAGTGCTTTTTCATATGTTGTTGTTTAATCCTCACCTCAGTCCTGGGTGCAACCCTGAGCCCCATTTTTCAGAGGGGTGCGTGTAAAGCCCAGAGAGGTTAGCTACCTGCCCACTAGCACTCAGCCTCTAAGTGGTAGAGCTGGGATTCGAACCCAGGCACCTGCTTAATTTAAACCTGCTCTCTCACCATCTGGCAGAGCTTCTACCCTTGATCTTTCTCACGTGCGATGGGGACAGGGGGAGGCATTTGGAGCACAGAAGCAAGAGTTCATTGGTCTCCAATGATCACTAGCAATGGCTTCACTCTCGGAAAAAAAAACATGTATTGACAAAAGTGCCACATTTGACTATTTTTAATTTGAATGCTTATTTTAATCCAGAAATTTAATTTTAGTTGTACATTGTTTTATCATGTGGGCAAAGGGATGGAAAATTTTGGTTAATATTTCACAGCTCTGTCACCATTCAACCTGAATTGAGCTGTACCCATATATGCTCTTGAACGTGGTAGGATGTGAGCAGGGCTCCTGCCAGCTTTGGGTGGTTCGTGCTCTGAAAATCTTAGAAGATGGAAGTGATTCATCTCCTAAAATTAGACTTCTGATTGTTAGGAGTTGTGTTAGTCTCATATAACAGAATTAAAATACCATAGTTTAAAATATAGTTTATTCTCTTACCCAAGTGTTTATTCTTTAACACAGTGTTCTCAACCTTAACACATCAAAATCACCAGAGGAGTTTTAAAAAAAATCATGATGCCTAGGCTGCACCCTAAAAGACCAATTACATCAGCATCTCTGGGGATGACATCCAAGCACCAGTATTTTTCAAAACTCCCCAGGTTATTCTAATGGGCTGCAGTTGGGAACCAGTGCTCCAACATAAGGCAAATTCTAACATTATTCCAGTGATGATAGAGTGTCTCCACAAACTCAACCCTGGTCCTTTCCCTCATTCTACACTTCTATTCCTAGGCCATTGGCCTAGACTTATTCTCAAGTCTACCACATGGTCCAAAGTAGCTGCTGAAGCTCCAGCCATCATACCTGCATTCCAGTTTTGAGGAAGGGAGAAGGAAGGGAAGGACCAAGTGATGTAATGCTTAGTAGCAATCAACTGAATTATGTCCTCTCAAATTCATACGTTGATGTGTTCATCTCCAGTGTGACTGTATTTGGATATAAGGCTTTTAGGAGGTAATTAAGGTTGAATGAGAGCATAAGGGTGGGGTCCTAATCTGAGAGGATTGCTGTCCTCAGAAAAAGAGGAAAAGTGCAAGAGCAAGAGTGAGAGAGAGATCTCTTTGTCTACATGTGAAGACACAGTGAGAAGGCAGAAGGCTGCAAGCCAGGAAGAGAGTTGCCACCAGAACACAGAATCAGCTGGCTCCTTGTACTTGGACTTCCAGCCTCTAGAACTGTAAGGATATAAATTTCTGTGGTTTAACCCATCCAGTCCTATGGTATTTTGCTACAGCAGCTGGAGCAGACTAAGACACTAGGTGAGTCAGCACTCTTTCACCACCCTTCCCAGAAGTTCCATCAGTGCTTCCATTTATCTGTCATTAGCCAGGACACAGTCACACGGCCACCCCTAACTGCAAGAGAGGCTGGCGAATGTAGGCTTTTTGCTGGCTGCAATGCCACCTCAAATAAAGTTGAGGCCCTATGACCAAGGAAGAAAGGATATTTGGCGGCAACTAGCAGTCTCTTGCCCCAGCATCCTAGTGAAAAGGGGAGTAGGTGGAAGGGGTGGGAAGGAGAGGCCCTAAGAGAGAAAATTTTGAGAAACAAGGAAACGAAGCTTGAGTAAATTTGTATCATACGTCAAGAAACACCAGGAGCAGAAGAAAGGATTCCTGAATCGGAGCTTCCAGAGAATCAAGCATCCCTACCGCCCCTGCACAGCATCACAGGCTGTCGGTAAAGAGGCCTCCGTGTAGAGGCCAGCTGGAGAAGAGCAGCCCTGCTCCCAACCTGGTCTTAGGATGACACATAAGTTTGCACAGGGGTCCCTGGACAAGCCCAAGGACTCAGACAAGTAGCTTTTTTTTTTTTTTTTTTTTTTTCTGTCTTTCTCACATGCACGGAGGGAGCTATTGGGCAAGCCTTTTCTGGGCAGCATAAGAAGGGCTTGGTAAAAGCTGGGAAAATCAGAGGTGAACAGACATCAGAAGAGGCATTGCCTGGAAATACAGATCAGTAGCCTCTCTTCATTCCCTCATACTGGAGCTGATATTAGTGCTGAACAGACAAACGAGGTCCCTGCTCTCATGGAGCACCCACGTCAGCTTGGGAAGACAAACAGTAAACAAATCAACAAATAAGACAGTTTCAAATGGGGTGATGAGGACGGAGCCTGCAGCATTAGACAGACGTCAGAAGGATTCTCTTTGGGGAGGAGGTACTGAGTCAGGAGCTGAATGATGAAAAGGAAGCAGCCGCGGGAGACTAGAGGAAGAATGTTCCAGCCAAAGAGTGAAGGGAGCAGAGGAGAAAGGAAACCAGTGAAATGTGGAACACTGCAGGCAAGGAGAGGGACAGGAGGCAAGGTCAGAGAGAAGGCAGGAGCCAGGTCATGCAGGGCGAAGGGAGGGTAGGGAAATGGAAAACTACCAGACCATTTTAAACCAGGAAGAGACGTCATCTGAGTACTTTTTAAAAGATCACCTTGGGGGCTTCCCTGGTGGCGCAGTGGTTGAGAGTCCGCCTGCCGATGCAGGGGACGCGGGTTCGTGCCCCGGTCCGGGAAGGTCCCACATGCCGCAGAGCGGCTGGGCCCGTGAGCCATGGCCGCTGAGCCTGTGCGTCCGGAGCCTGTGCTCCGCAACGGGAGAGGCCACAACAGTGCGAGGCCCGCGTACCGCAAAAAAAAAAAAAAGATCACCTTGGCCGCCGGGTGGATCGTGCATGGTCGAGGTGGCCAGAGTGGAAGCAGGGAGGCCAGTGTGGAGTCTTTGCATTGGTCCAGACAAGACATAGTGGGGGCTGAGATTTGAATAGGGGTCAACAAACTGTGGCCTGCTGGCTGCTGATTTTGTGAGTAAAGTTTTATTGGAATACAGACATACTCATGCTTACGTATTGTCTATGGCAACTTTTGCACCCAAGGCAAGTTGAATCATTGTAACAGGACAGTATAGACCACAAGGCTGAAGATATTTACTATCTGGCCCATTACAGGAAAAGTTTGCCAACCCCCGGACTAGAGGGGAGACAGGGATTCATTTTGGATAGGGAGAGACTGGGATCTATTTTAGAGGTAGAGCCAGCAGGATTTATTGGCTCTGGGGGGAAAGGAAAGATGTCATTCAAGTTCTAGGCTTTTAGCTTGAGGATCTCGGTGGACGGTGGTACCATTTACTGAGATGAGCAGATCATCTTTGGGATGGAAAAACCACGAAGTCTTCTGGGCGTGCTATTCTGGGATCCTAATAGCACACTGACGAGAAGAGCAGAGAACATTTTCCTGCAAATAAGTCCATCTGGATTCTCATGCCATTCAGAGAACTCAGTGGCTATTTTGAAAATGCTCCATTAGGTACTCAACCTTCCCATGTAGACGAATGTGGTCAATGGGAGAGTCAACAACCAGAGGGACAGATATTCAGTGGTACTTACACGGAGCCCCGCCCTTCTCAGGATGATCAAGGTGGGAGGGACACGTAATGAACACTAGCTTCGAATTTGGCCGGAAAAGCCAAGCAATGAATCAGGTGGTGTTAATACCCCTTTGATAACTAGTACAATTTGTACCAGCATTAAATTTATGTACCTACTTAAAAGGTACAAGTTGAGGGACTTCGGGCTTTTTTTTTTTTTTTTTTTTTAACGCCCAAAGCAGTCTCCTTCTCTGAGCTGAATACTGTTGTCTCAGACCCCTACATAATCACTCACTTCTCTGGGTGACATGATACGATGTCCCTGGTTAACACATGAATGTTGTCATTCAACCTTCCAGATACTACCATATGCTCTTTTAACCAAGTTGGAAGCCTCAGAATTCGCCTCCTTTCTGTCTCTGTCTCAGCTCTTTGAAATGTCTCCCAAATCATCCGCCCTCATCCTTCTAGCCTCGACCGAAGTAATGGCTGCCTAACTGGTCACCCGCCACAGGTGGTCCTCACGCGGCTTCTGGGGTGACTGTCCCTGGACACACATCTCATTGTAATAGACAAGGACAGTTCTGTCTGCCAAGCACAGCAGCTGCCTTCTCCGGGGGTGAAGCCCCTCCGCCCCCAGCATATGGGGTGTGATACGCCTGCTGCTGCTTGTCCTTAGACCCCAGTCACAAGCGGGCAGATGACCTGGTGTGGGCTAATCAGAGAACTCCCCCCACCCCGGCCCAGAGATTCAGTTAACACCTGTGACACCAAGAGGAGAAAGCTTGCAGTTTTCCCAAAAGATCAACATGTCAGTCTACTGAGCTGACAGCTGGGAGAGAAACAGGCGTTATCCAAGCAAACAGAGAAAGGAAAGTGGAGGCAAGCAGAGGACACAGCTGGTGCAAAGGGCTGGTGGTGGGAGGCAGCAGGCAAGACGCCAGGCACGGAGAGGTGGGCGCCACTGGAGGGGAGGGAGGAGGGCTGTGAGGAGTGGGTCGGCCACAGCAGCAAACCCACGGTCCTGTATTGTTCTGCACGCCAGGCACCGGTTCACATACACTCACCCGTTCAAATCTACGGCAACTAACCGGGTAGATATTATTAGCATCTTAATATCACTTATGAGGAAGTAAGACAAAAAAGACCTGGAGACCTACAGCCCTACCCCCGCCCACGCCATGATACTGGGCAGTGGGGCTGGGGAACCGTTAAAAGCTGGTTTGGGCAAAAGAGCTCATTGCCAATCCCACTTTTGCCCACCAGGGTGGTGGCTGATGTCCTCTCGCCTGGGATGGTCCCAGTCAAGGTGAACCTCAGATACTTATTGCCACCTCCTCTGTAGAACCAAGTAAGCTTGGTCTTGAGTTCAAAATCAGTACGGCTGGGAGGGCAAGAGCATCACCCATCCACCGACAGAGCTCAAATGTCAGGGCACTGAAGCACACAGGTCATCGGGTTCTCAGAATCACCGTGTGAGTCTCAGCCCCACGGCCGCTCTGCCCACTCCCCGCAAGCCCCCACCCCACCCCCTGTGGAACAGGTTCCTGGATTTGTTGCCCATCCCTTCTGCCGCTTTTCCACGTGGCTGGATTTATTTTCAAAACAATTTACGGTCACATTAAATATTAAAGGCATCTTGCAGGTGGTGTTTACTGTTTGAAAAGTGAACAAATGTATGTTGTGCTGTATGAAATGGCAAAAACCAATTTGGAGCACGTGATGGCTTGGGCTGGATGATAGCGCCAGACATGACAGCTATTTCCATATTTTAATGAGGCAGCATCTTCAGGGTGGCTACGTGATTGGGCAGGAGGGTCACACGGGCGCCCGCTGAGCGCTGGAGCAGTGCATGGAAAAGCCTCTGTTAGCCTCAGCATTGCCTGAGTAGATATTTGCAAAGGCCAGGGTCCAAGGTCACATGAAGCCTGGGGCTGCACGGTGGCCTATCTTATTATAATGCCTCTTTTATGATGAGGCCTTCACCGTGTACCCAGCTCTGCAACAAGTGCTCCATATTAACTCTATGACATACTCATTCATTCCTTTTACAGATGTTTATGGAGTGAGTACCCACCCTGTGCCAGGCATTGGGCAGATAGAGAGACACAATTCCTGCCCTCTTGGTGCTTACACACTGATAGGGAGGATAACAAGAAGCAAATAAGCAGACACAGAAATAAGATAATGATGGAATGAAATATATAATGTGTAGAAGCATGGAGTTACAGGGGCTGGAATGGGCGTGGGGAGGAAAGGCCTCTCTGAGGAGGTGACATTAAACTGAAGCCTGAAAGATAACAAGGGTCAGCCACAGGGAGAGCCAAGGAATAGGCATCCCAAGCAGAAGGAACAGGATGTGCAAAGGCCCTGAGGCAGAAAAGAGCTTGTCTGGAAACTGACAGAAGGCCAGCATCACCCTAGAGAGCTGAGAGCAGAGGAAGGAGGATAGGTAATAGTATAATCCCTATTTTACATACAAGGAATCCACAACTTAGAGGGGTTAACCTTTCCACATGAAGTCACACAGCCAGTAAATGCAGAGTTCCTGATTTGGTAGGTCTGGGGTGAAGCCTGTGTATCTGTATTCCTAACAAGCTCCTGGGTGATGCTGATGCTGTGGGTCTGTGGACTACACTGCTTGACACCGAGGCTGATGGAGATGGTTTGCGTGTGTTGTAAGAATGGGAACAGAAGCTAGAAGCGATGACATCCCGAGCACCAATTCTGTGCCAGGCACTGATATTTGTGCTTAGATATATAGTATGTGTTGTATTTTCAGAGCCACCCTTTGAAGTAGGTATTATTATTATCTCCATAGCTCTATTTCTACAGCTGGGGAAATTGGGGCTAAAAGGGGTCAAGCAACTTGCCTAAGTTCCCACAGCTGGCTTGTGGCCAGACAGGAATTTGAACCCAGCGCTCAGGCTCCTGGGTCTGCCATCCTGCTCTTCTGAGAAAAGCATTTCTTGTGTTTACATCTCTGGTACCATTCAGTCAAGAGACCTATCAACTTACTGATTAACCTTGCAGTCTGGTGACCTCCCCCCGCCCTGAGGCACTGAGTTCCTGAGCCCCGCACCACACTGAGGATTCCTGTTTCCTTTCCTGCTCTCCTTTCCCGATTAGTTCAGCAAATATTCAAAGGAGTGTGTATTCCCGGAGCGCCCTCAGACTGATGGGGGCTGTCAAAGGCATCCGGAGAGAGCCTGTCTGAATGTCTACTGGGTGCATTTCTTACAAGGTCCCTTGTGTTTATCGATCTCACACCCTTGGTGGGGGGCAGTCAGCACCCTCCCCGTATCTGATGTTGATGGAACACCTGTGACGGGCCAGGTGCTGAGCTAAAGACTCTTCAGACCCTCACAAATGTGCCACAAGGGAGGCATCATTATCAGTCCCATTTAGAGAAACTGAGGTGCTGAGAGGCAAAGAAAATGGCTCTAGGCCTCACAGCTGGCAAGGAGTGGTGCCAGGGTCTGATCCCAAGGGTGGCCTGGATGCAAGGCCTCATGTTCTGCACAAGCTCTCTGCCTCTATTGAGATTACCTGTAATGCGAGGCTCAGAGGGCCCCAGCCCAGGGCCACAAGGCTGGTGTAAGAAGGATGCAGACCACAGGCTCAGTCGCAGCGATGGCATACCCAGATTCCTACGGAAGGAACAAGCCACGCAACCCTTCCAACCCGTCGTTTGACAGATGGGAAAACTAAGGCCCGGAGATGGGAAGTAATTCATTTCTTTATACTGCATTAACCCAGGCTTCTTCAACCTTGGCACTACTGACATTTTGGGTGGATAATCTTTTGCCGTGGGGGGCTGTCCTGTGCATTGTAGGTTGTTTAGCAGCGTCCCTGGGCTCTACCTATTAGATGCCAGTAGCACATCCCATGCCCAACACTATTTTCAGACTTTACCACCTGTCTCCTGGGTGCGTATATGTGCTGGGGGTACAAATGTGCCCTGGTTGAAAACCCCTGTGATCACCAGGTCAGACCACTTGCTTGCTTTAAAACGTCTCAAGTTGCCCATAGTTTTTCTGAATAAAATCCAAACTCTTTTGCTGGGTCCATCAAACCTTCAGTGACACGGCCCTGAGGAAAATGTGGCTCTCGCCAGTCCCCTTCCCAATCCAGTCACAGCGGCCAAGTACTGAGCACTTCCTATGTGTCAGGCACTGTTCAAGGTCAAGCCCTTCAGAGTGTTCCCATCCTGGTCACAGCTCAGAAAAGTGAGGTTTCAAGAGCCTAAGAAACATGTCCAGGGCCACTCAGCACGTGGCAGGTCTCTGACTTAAAATCCTGGCATTCTGCCCCTGCCCTGAGCCTTCTGCTTTATGTTTTGGCGAGTACAGAATACAGATGACCTCCTTCTCAAATGAGCCCTGCTTGGCTCTCACCAGCGCTCTCTCTCTGGAGTGTGCTTCTCCCACTGCCCCTCCCTGAGAATGAAGCATCCTCCCGACTTCTCCTAACCGCTGACTCCTGCCCCAGTGCTCAGAGCGAGCAGGGACTCTGTCCTATCCTAGTGTCTGCCTCACACCAGGGCTCAGACAGTGTTTCTTAACTTACAAGCATCAGGCCTGGCCTCACCTCTCCCGGAAGAGCTGTCTCAATCGGGGATCATTTACTTGGCAAAAACAAACTCACTCGAGCTAACTTAAATAGAGGGAAAGCAATTATGAGGAGTTAGGTTATCTCGTGGGCGTTATCTCGTGGGCGCCAAGGGCAAGAATTCCCCAAGGGCACGGGAGCTCCCAGGGCCTCTTGTAGCAGAGCATACATCCCACTGATGAGGGTTCTACCATCAGGACCTAATCACCCCCCAAGATTCCACCTCCTACTATCATCACCGGGAGGGGTAGGTTTCAGCATATGAATTTGGGGGCAGAACATGCGGGCTGCTCCAACACGGCAAACCCAGCCCAAGCCTATGCACCTTAGAGGTTTAAGTCCACGGAGCTGCTGGAGTCCAGTCTGAGCCTAACACCGGGTAACCTGGCCAACAGCCTATGGATAAGGAGGCAGAACTCAAGGACCACGAATCCCTCAGCAGGAGCGCCAGGGACAGGAGGAAGTGGGCTGGGAGGAGGGAAGGAATTATCGACGAAGGAATCGAAGGGCAGGGCATTTGTGGTGGAGAGAATGATCAGACAGAAGAAAGGCCTGGTGTCTCTCAGATTGTCCTGGGGGTCTCTCCTGGGTTAGGGACATATCTCCTCTCCAAGGAGTGGCCTTGTCTCTCTTCTTGCTGGCAGAGCTGCCATGCCTGAGTGAGGCCCACCCCGGGAGGCCGCCACCCTTCCCCATGCCCACGCGTGACGGCAATCAGTGGGGCTGCTGTTCAACTCCCTAAGTGTCTTCAAGTCTCAGGGAAGAGATGGAGGTGCAGACAGGGTGCAACTGGGCTCCAACAGCCATCGGCCGAGTCCTCTGGAGTTACATTCTCAACCTCTGCTCCCTCCTGTTCTGGCCAGTGGCTTCCAATGAACAGCAGCAGCTGGTGGGGTGCAATGATGGTGCAGGGCAACCAGACAGAGCAGGTTCCAGGTAGCTAAGACCCAGCCAGAGCTGAACGCTGTCACTGAAACGTGATTCTTCCTCTCCTTCTGGAGGAGATGGAACGTGAGGGTCTGATGGCTTCCAGACACCCTAGGTCACGGGTCTGGTATGGTGCCTGTATGGTACAAACAGGGCTTGCATCTTCCACCCAGAGAAGGGCATCCTCCCAACCCCCTTCCAGAACCATCGCAGATGGCACACAGCTGGCTGGAAGCGAGCAGTATCCTCTATCTTCTTCCTCCCCTTCCGGGCCCTGCTGAGCCCAGAGGGTCTAATTAGATTCAGCAGGTTGCCATTTGGGGCCTGCAGTTGGGCAATAAATCTTGTGACTCACCATAATTGCAGGTGTAGTGCACCTGCACCAGACACCCTTGGAAAGCTTATTAAGATGCAGATTCTGGGCCCTACCCTTGACCTTTGGAATCAGAATTGCTGGAGTGGTGGGGCCTGGAGCTCTCCTCGCCCAGCCCCCAATGCCACCAGTGATCCTGCTGTACTCCAAAGCGTAAGAATCAACAATCAATGGGCGCTGTGGTTAAAAGCTCGGTGTCTAACCTCAGAGCCTGGCTCTGTCCTTAGCTGGCCGTGAGACTAAATTAGCTTCCACTCTTGGCCTCAGTTCTCTCACCTGTAAAATGGGCATAAATGCAGCAAGCACTCTCTAATGATAACTGTCATGCTCCGATTCTTGGGAGAGGGGAGAGAGGGAGCGAGGAGATGAAAGCTATGAAGGCTGAAGAATAAAACCCAGCCTAGACTTGGGCAGTTAGAGGAATGGGGGGTCAGGGAAGAATTATGCCTGTGCAGAGAACAGCAAAGATGAGCCATCATGCAGGGGAAAGACCGGAGGAGGCAACATCCTGAAGCATTCCTGCAGTGAAACAGAATGGGATGTAGGGACTTCCGATGGAAGGGGAAGGCCAGAGCCAGAAATGGTCAAGGACAAGAGAGAAAGGTAGGCAGGAGCCTGGTGGATCAAGCAGTGGGGCCTTGATCCCGAGACTGCAGGAGAGCCACTGCAGGATGTTACACACTGCAGGTGTGCATGTTACATTTCCAGACTGCCCCACCCTTAGACGTGGGCACCCAAGGTCCTTGCTCAGGGCACCCTTCACCATGTCCCACGCTGGGCCTCCCCTGGCCCCTTCTGATGGGTCGAGAGGTCTGTGAGGCCAAAGGATACACCACATTGGCACCTGTGCCCCTTCTAGACTTTAGGTACCTGAACTCGGAATTTCCTGCTCCCAAGACCCCCAAGCCCACCCCTAGGTCTGTGCAAGCCTCTGTCTCTGGTCCCTCCTCTTCCAGCGAGGCTGCTGTGGGCTTTGTCCACAGCCCTGCGACAGAGCCCTAGTCCGAGAAGTGGCTGAGCGTGTACAGGAGGGGAGGGCAGCACTTGGACTTGTGGACCGTTGGGGTCCATGCTCTTTGGAGCTGGCAGTGGGAACATGGCAGGCCTGGGCCTCCATGTATACTCTCTCCTAGGCCCAAGCAGTATCAGTATCAGTATCAGCAGGACTGTTCCAGACTTGCTCCTTGGCTGCAGTGAGGGGACTGGATAAGGCCTACAGACCAGATGGCAGCTGCTACCAAAATCCCGGCGAAAACAAAGTGCCTTCTGTCTAAGCTGTGCGGGGCCGCGGGGAGAGAGGCCACTGACTCGAGGGCTATCAGGTGGTTTCATACTGTTCCCTGGCTTGCCTTTAACTACTCATGGGAACACACCCGCCCTTCCATGGGGAAGAAGAGAAGGTCACTGGAAACTAGAAGAGGTTGGATGCAGAAACAATGGCCGTATCCGGACTACATGAAAAAAAAAAAAAGGTAAAAATTTAAAAACATCATTGACTCACCAAAGCTAAAATAGTGTCACCTCATTTGGAAAAGGGGACCCTAGTGGGTTCACACTGACCTGTGGCATATGGTAAATGATGGTGGGGAAGAGAGAGAAGTTATGGGAAGGAAGCTTTGAGCTGCTGTGATATTAAGGCTGTGTGGAAATCCCATGGCCTTCTCTTTGCCCCAGTCAGACCTGAACTGTCAAAGGCAGCCAAGTGGGGCGCCCAGTTACCTGGGGTGTCCTGGGAGCCTGCTTTTGCAGGTGAAGGGGACACAGACCACACTTCTGCTCAACCCCTCCAGGCCCTACAGGCCCAGAGGAGATGCTTCGACAAGGGAGGTCACGGTCAATGACCATGACTCATCCCTAGAGAGAGATTTTCCCTTAGCTTGACAGCAGCAGGGAGAAAAGTGTGGACCTGCTGACTCTGTTGGAAACTTCCAGCAAGAAAAACCACCTTGGCTGGTGGAGTGATCATCCTCATAAAGGGTGATATTACCTAGCATGAGCTCTGTATCAGACACATTTCAGGTACTAACTACTCAGTTAATCCTCACAAGATCCTCCCAAGATACAATTAAAATTATTTCTCTTTTGCCAAGGAAGAACTGACAGATGAAATGGTTAAGTAACTTTCCCAAGGTCACGGCAGGAAAGGCTGGAACTTGGATTATGAATTCAGGAAGTCTGCCCCAGAGGCTACTCCAAGGACCTGGGGATCCTCGCACTGCTGAGTCTTCATCCTCCTGGACCTTCCCCACAGCTCTTTCATGGAAGAGATGATCAAGTCGAAAACGCCTTCCAACTATGGAAACCTAGGCTCTCACAGCCCCCTGAAGGAGGAAGGGAGATGTGGCAGTTTCTCAGATGGATAAGCAAGACCTGAGACCAGAATGGAAGTCTCTTTACTAATTTTTGTAGAATGGAAATATCTTCTGTTTTATGGGGTTTTTTTTTGTTTGTTTTTTTTTTTTTTTTTTTGCGTTATGCAGGCCTCTCACTGTTGTGGCCTCTCCCGTTGCAGAGCACAGGCTCCGGACACGCAGGCTCAGCGGCCATGTGAGATCTTCCTGGACCGGGGCACGAACCCGTGTCCCCTGCATCGGCAGGCGGATTCTCAACCACTGCGCCACCAGGGAAGCCCTGTTTTATGTTTTTGGATGATGGATGTAAAAACTGCAACAAATACAAAAGTAAAAATCTATCACCCCTTCCAAAGCCCTTCATGTCATGGCCTCTTCCTCAAAATAAATGCTTCAGTAGTCTGGTGTGCAGTCTTCCATGCCAGCATTTCTTCAGCTGTAATTTGCAGACCCTGACGGTCTTGAGACCTGTTCCAAGAGTCCTCGTGTCAAAGCTATTTTCATCACAGTACTAGCACACGATTTGCCTTTTCCGCTGTGTTATTGGCATTGATGGTGCACAAGTGATGAGAGCTAAAATGAGCACCTGAGCACTAATCAAGGCAGTAACACCAGTGTGTACCAGTAGTCATCGGTACTGGTATCATCTTCACACACTTGCAGTCAAGTGAAACTGGATTTTCTACAGATTGTCTTTTTTTTTTTTAACATCTTTATTGGAGTATAATTGCTTTACAATGGTGTGTTAGTTTCTGCTTTATAACAAAGTGAATTAGTTATACATATACCGCCATTTCTCCTCCCTCTTGCGTCTCCCTCCCACCCTCCCCATCCCACCCCTCTAGGTGGTCACAAAGCACCGAGCTGATCTCCCTGTGCCATGCGGCTGCTTCCCACTAGCTATCTATTTTACATTTGGTACTGTATATATGTCCATGCCACTCTCTCACTTCGTCCCAGCTTACCCTTCCCCCTCCCCGTGTCCTCAAGTCCATTCCCTAGTAAGTCTGTGTCTTTATTCCTGCCCTGCCCCTAGGTTCTTCAGAACCATTTTTTTTTTTAGATTCCATATGTATGTGTCAGCATACGGTATTTGTTTTTCTCTTTCTCACTTACTTCACTGACAGACTGTCCTTGATGAAGCATTGCAAATGATTAACTTTATTAAATCTCTCCCCTTGAGAAAACTTTTTTTTTTCAATATTCTTTGTGATGGAATGGGAAGTATGCACAAAGCACCTCTTCTGCATATTGATGTATCATGGTCAGCTCAAGGAGAAGCATGTGTGTGATATTTGAGCTGCCAGCTGAACTAGCCACATTTTTCATGGAACACCAGCCTCCAGAACTGTGAGAAATACATTTCTATGGTTTATAAGCCACCTGGTCTATGGTCCTGTGTTATAGCAGCCTGAACGGACTAAGACAATACATCAACGTGTAAGGAGTTTATTATTGTTATTTACATAAACAAATAAATATATTTTAAACTCACATTTAGAAAAATGTCTTTGGAATTCTATAGTTTTTAAGGGTACAAAGAGTTCGGAGACCAGAGTTTGAGAACATCTATTCAAACTATTTGATGCATAAACCCCCTTTTTCACTTAACAAGTATTAAGGAAATCCTTTCATGTCAAATACAATATCCAATAATATAAATAATGACTATCTTTTATAAAGTGCTTAGAATGCGCTCAGAGATGGTGGTGCTAAGTAGTTTGCATATATCAACTCATTTCTTCTACTTTTCACAAAAGAACTTGTGTGAGGTAGGTACTATTTCCCCTATTCTACACATGAAGACACAGGCACAAAGAGGCTAAGCTCCTTTCCCAAGGATCCACAGCTCACTAGGTGATGCAGCAAGTTTTGCACCGAGGTGCTCTGACTGTAGAGTCTGCAGGCTTCACAGTAGTCAAAGGTATGAAAGCCCCAAGATTTCTGTGAGCACATGCACAATAAGTAGTTATACATGACTAGAATAATCTACAGGGCTCTGGCTAGGAGTAATTACAACATGATTTGGAGTAGGTGATTTATACCCCATAAATCATTAATTGCTGTTAGTAACCTGCGGTTGTGGTGTACCTGTTGCATTTTTGCAAGTGGCCCTCTGGTACTGGATAAAACTCAAAGACAAGAAAGGACTAGCCTCTGGCCTGCAAACTACTTCAAGACCCTCAATGAAAGCCAGGGATTATCCTGTCAAACTGAGTCATGCCTTTCCTAACCCCACCCCTACGCCTAAATCCAACATCTGTCTGGGAAAAGCCTCTCCCAGGACCCTGTACTTCTCCTTATGCCGTTTATCCCAATCTGTAATGATCTATGTCTAGTCTGGATTGCTCACATGCCCTGCCCCCAGACCACATGCTCCATGAGCTTAGGGACACCGGCTGTCGGCACTCATCCTCTGTCCTCTGAACCTGGGACAGTGCCTGGCACACAGGAGCTGCTCAGAGACATGAGAGCTCTGTACCCAGACCCTCGGATCCCTTTACTGGTTTCAGGCACACCAGCTCCAGATGTCCTCTGGCCCCTGCCAACCCACACCTGTGCCTCTTGCTTGGGGCTCCTGGAACCAGCTTTGCCTGTACCAGTGGGAAGCCAGAAGTGCCTGAACATGTATGTCCTCCTGGAGACAAGCCTTAACCAATGATGAATGGGTGAAGGTAGCAAGTTAAAAAACTCCAGTCCTGCCCGCCCCCATCAAGACACCTGAGTGTACCCCACTCTTTCCAGAGCTCCCCAAACACGACTGAGTCAAACGCAGCCTCAACGAGACTTGGCATGACAGTAAACCCTAGCCAGCCGCCTTCCCCTTCCCATCACACTTCCTGCCATCCTACCAGCTTCCCCTGCGACACTTCCTCATAAATCACGCAAATCCTTACCTCCGAGTCTTTCTGGGGAACTCAATGTTCGATAGATTGGACTGCACCTCAATCCCCTCTACACCCCTCCTGCCTCTACAGCACTTCAGATTTGTTGAATGAATGAAGACCATTGTCTCATTTATAATCATAGAGCTATGGGCAAGATTTAAGGGGTGGGATGCTTAGAAAAGAAGCTATTCCAACAATATTCTCTGGAAACCTTAATAATCGAGAACTCTGAAGACGTGCAATGGACATACTAGAGTTGGTTCAAACCAGCTTGTGTGAGCCCATCGTTAAATATTCAAGAATTTTGTAAACATCGTTAAACTCTTGGTAGCTCGAACTTGACCATGGTGAGAGTATTTACACCACAAAAATTGACAGATGCTACAAATCAGGGCTAGTCACCCTACCTCCACCCCTCCTCACCCCACTGCCTTCACCCCACCCCCCAGAACCGGCTTCCCACCACACTACTGGGAATAGCATTTCAGGGTCAAAAAAAAAAAAAAAAAAAACACCTATACAACAAATAAAATACAGTGCGGTAGTGTAGTGGTTAACACTCTGGGTTCTAAAGTCAGAGGGACCCGGATTCAACTGTATTGTCACTTACTGAGTCTATGACCTTGGGCAAGTTCACTTCTGTGTCTGTATTTCCTCATCTGTAAAACAAATGGTGTTATCCATTTGCCTCTTGACATAATGAATGTGAGAAGTGCTTAGCTCAGTGTCTGGCATATAGAAATAGCTCAACAAATGTTAGCTATTGTTAAGTTAGAAGAACCAAGAAACACAGAAACTCCTAGAGCACAGTCTTGCAGAGTACCATCATGGTATCCCCATGCCAGCAGACTTCACCTCAATGGTTTGCTCTTCGGGTGCCAGCCCACCCTATCAGGTCACCTTGACCCAAAGCTGTGGTGCTTTCTGAACCCTTGAGATTAATTGCTGGTCTCAGCTCCATGCGCATCACATAAAAACCCAACTCCAGATGTTGGCTCGTTCCATGGAGAGCTCAAAGAGGAAATGAGCACTGGCACTTGGCCTCTGTGGCTCCCTTCAAGAAAAGACAACTGGGGCTTCCCTGGTGGCTCAGTGGTTGGGAATCCGCCTGCCAATGCAAGGCACACGGGTTTGGGCCCTGGTCCGTAAGGATCTCACATGCCATGAAGCAACTAAGCCCGTGCGTCACAACTACTGAGCCTGTGCTCTAGAGCCCATGAGCAACAACTACTGAGCCCACGTGCCACAACTACTGAAGCCCACGTGCCTAGAACCTGTGTTCTCTGCAACAAGAGAAGCCACCGCAATGAGAAGCCCGCGCACCGCAACGAAGAGTAGACCCCGCTCGCCCCAACTAGAGAAAGCCCGCATGTAGCAACAAAAACCCAACGCAGCCAAAAGTAAATAAATGAATGAATAAATAAATAAATAAGTAAATTTATTTTTTAAAAAGAAAAGAAAAGACAACCATTCAAGGCAGATTTGTTAGCAGGCAGCTGTGCCCAGGTAGCAGAAATCACACCGTCCCTGAGACCAAGACCCAGGCCCCTGAGGCATTACAGTGACACAAAATCATCCCATCAGATACGGCAATTATTTAGACATGCGATACATATCCTGAGTCGAATGCAAAGGGTTACACAAAACTTCAGCAACTCTAGGATGGTGTAGCTGGAGCTACCAGCACCCTGCCCATATCTCTTTGGAACCAGCTTTCCTATACTCAATGGGTTCGTCACTTGCAACGCGGGCCACAGGAACATGCCCCTGGGAGAGCCCTGAGCCAACGACTGAGGGGAGTTAGTGGCTACATCGCTAGCTTCCTCACCCCTCCTGTAAGACAACTCTGAGGCATGCTCCATAGCGCCTCCTAGAGGTTACCAGCGGGACTGAGCCCACAGTTGCCCACAGCAGTGACTGCTCTTTGACGCACCATCCCTTCCCTTCTCTTCCTCACTTCTTCACTTTCTTACCAGTGCTTCCTGGGTTCACCTCCCAAATAAAGTACTGGCACTCACTGCTTTATCATGGGGTCAGCCTCTGGGGGGAATTCAACCAAAGACAAACGGATGCCAATCATTCAACAGCTACTATGTACCAGACAGTATTTGGTGCTTTCCTCTGTGGACTGGCGATATACAGAGGGTGGGATCAGATTAGCGAAAGACAGGGAGTTGAGCTGAGTGAAGAACGGCAAAGCAGGCCGGGATTTCAGATGAAGAATTATTCCCCTCTGCTCTCCCTCCAGCCTTCTTGGGTTGTGACACGCAGTACATTTATCAAACTTGTAAATGTTGACTGTAAGCATTTTACCAAGACCCCAAGTTATGGGCTTGCTGGAGGAACCCTGGAGAAAATAGAGGAGATGTTTAATTTGGAGCTTCCAGACTGACCTTTCTCAGTAGTCATAATAAAACACAGCATTGATTAAGCTCTTCCTCTTCATCAGATACTGTGATCAAAAGGATGGTCACATTCAGTGGCCACAACACCACTATGTGGTAGGTATTGTTATATTTCATTTTATGGATGAAGAAACTGAAGCTCAGAGAGGTTAAGTCATTTATCTAAAGACAATCAGCACAACTAAGTGGTACAGCCAAGGATTGGAACTCAGAGCCCACGCTCCTGACACGGCTACCAACGTGCCAGGCAGTGAAGGAGGATGAAGGTCTACAGATCAGATTCTTCGCCCTCTCCTACCCTCTGGACTACAGGGTCATTGCTTAGTCACCCTGAGGAAGAGCATTTCTCAGATTTGTTCTGTTTTCAAGAAGGTGCTGACGCTCGTTGTGGAATATCACAACCCCCTCTCCTCCTTTCTCTACGCTTCTGCCTTTGAGACACTCCCACGCACTCATTACAGGTACAGGTAAGGGGGGAATGGAAGCCACTGTGACACGACAAAGGAAACACAGCACTGCCAGTTGCCAAGGACCTGAAAACAAGTCATCGTGTTTTTGTTTTCCATGGAAGAAAACTAAAGGTTGTGTGACAGTCAGTCTGAACATTGGCTGTGAAATGAATTCTTTGGCCAAAAGTCTCAGTCAAGACAGAAACGTTATTTTGTTCGCACTGGCGTGAGCTAACATCTCCCAAAGAAAACACTGCTCTGGATCCATGAAGTCTTCAAATGAAAGAGAAGTTCATTCTGTCCTCCAGTTTATACTCCTCCCCAAGCGACTTTGGTCTCCCTGCCCACTGCCCTGCAAAGACCTGTCAGAACCCGCCTGGCTCCATCTTTCCACGGGTGTCAGCAGTTAGCACGACACTGAGATACCTAAACATAAAGGGTCCTAATGAACTAAGAAGCCCACTTGCACAGGGGCTGGCTGCACGCACCTGCAGCACACCAACTCCTGGAGGAGCTGGGATCAGAGAGCTCTTGGCACCGGCCCGGCTCTCAGGGTGAGAGGGGTCGGGATGGCTTGGTTTCCACAAGCCGGCTCTGATGACTTGCCATTTGGCTGTGGGCTCTCGGTACACCAAGCGGAGCCCGGCCAGGTCAGCCTGACCCCAGGTTGTCACCCCAGAGGACTGTGAAAGAGCATCTGTGGTTAACTACCCACGGGGAACCAGGCCTGGAAGACCAAAGTGTCGGGTGCTAGGGCTTTTGTGGGCCTGCTCTGGAACCAGTCCTTCTGGCCTCCAGGTTACTGTGGTTTCTGAGAAGATGGTACTGGTCCTGGGCCTTCGAGTCCTCATATACATTCGTCCCCCTTCAGCTTTTCCGCTCTGTGTGCAGGGGTGAGTGAGCATGAGGGACAGGGCAAGACAGAGGGGGCGAAGCTGCCCCCTGCCGGTGGAGTTTCTGGGGCTCTGACACCAGCGGTGGTAGCTGGGATTGGCCAAGGGATGCATGAGTGAGAGGCTGGAGGGCTGGAAGAGGGGAGAGGCCAGGGCATCTCCCTAACGTTCCACCTCAAGGGGCCAGAATCCAACAGGGCCAGGATTAACACGAGGGGAATGAGGCCAAGTCGTGCAAATACAAGGTCAGATCCCAATTTTATTGAAAATTTCAATACTTTGTTCATTAAGAACTGTTGGCATTAACTTTGATATTTTAAAAACACTTCATAGAAATATTATCTGTGTTGATTACTGAGTTTTTTGTCAACCCTGTAGAATCTGTGCACAAAGCAAGTATCTTTGCCTTAGTTCCAGCCTTGCCTTCCCCTACATGTGGCATCTTCACATGCACAGAAGAATAATAGATCCAAAGGGTCTGACTCTACTTGATGTTCTATAAGCTGCTTTTGTGTACTCGACATTATGTGGCTGAACATAGTTCTACCTCATCCTTTGCTTGAAAGCACGTGTTAAAAAATATTCTACCACCCTTTCTTGTGGGTCTAGCAGGCTCTGCCAGTGTTCCACCCATGTCCCTAACATTTCCGTGTGCTCCAGCCAAATGCCACTGTTGGCACCTGCATCTCCGAGTTGGAAGTCTGGTTCCAGAACCACAGAATGCTACGCTGTCTATGAATGCAGCAGGGGCAAGTGCCGGAGAATTAACACCTGCCAGGAGCAGCTCTCGGACAATGACTGGGGGAGTTGGTGTATCAATACCCCAGCTCCCTCACCCATTGGATGAGGCAACTCTAAGGAGTGCTCTCTACCTTGGGTTCCAGAGCTTTCCCTACGGAAATAAGCTCCAGATGCTGACAGTGGTACTAGGCTTAATAACACATTTTCTACTTGCTGCCTGCTCCTCTCCTTCTCTGTACCATTTCTCCATCGCCTTCCAGGGTTGTGCACACCGCCTTCCCCCACCAACACACACACACTGACCTCAAAAAATAATTACACTCAAATCTTTGTCTCTGCTTCTGCTAAAATGGACATTCAGATTATTTCAAATTTTTCACTATTTACTTATTCACCACCTTTATAGGTTCTAGCTCTTTGGGGGGCCATGGTCCAAACTAAACAAGGATAACAGAAGTAGACCTTTGGTAAAGTGGAGAAAAGAAAGAGACTCAATTAGCATGATCGCATCTCAGAGGGATATCATATAAAGTTATCATTTTCACCATGGGCTGTGGCATTAAAAATGTTGAGATGCACTGTGCCTATCAGACTGTGCATTAACTTCTATAATTTCACTGACTGGCACATAGTAGATTATCAACCAATAGTTGATAATATCAAATATTATCAAGGTTAGCAAGGTGAATTGGGGGCTGCTCTGGAGACATAAAACGGGGCCCAGTCTTTGGAGATGAAAACATGCTCTAGTTCTAAATGGCAGTAGGAGAAGAATCCAAAGGACCTTCTTGAAGTGGGAGTCAGGCTTCAATACTTCCCTTGGGAAGACTTCTGTACCTATGTACGATGGCAGGAGCTTTTCCACCAAGTGAGGTGAGAGATTGGTCCTCCACCAGTTTCATCCTCTCACTCTCTCTGTCCTGGCTACAAAGGGCCAAACGCCATGAATCAGCTCTAGACCCAACACTCAGGGCAACACTCAGGCAATGAAAGCAGAATTTTGACAAAAACTGAACACCTCCACTATTTCAATGGATATCAGTTGACTCTAGAAGCATTTTTCTAAGATGATGAGGGAAATCTAGTTCTTCCAAGAACTGACGAGGAAAGACTAACTTTTGCTGATATGGCCTCATGGAAGTCCTGGCTTATGAACACATAACCCCCTCTCCCCCATTCCCACCCCGCCACCAACCCCAACAGAGGTTGAAATTTTGACATTGGCCTTAAGCAGCTCCTCCCAGATAATAACCCACCTGATCACTCCTAAGCCATCCACTCTCTCTTCCCTTGACTATTCCGCACATGCAAGGTTCCTGTTTTGCCTTGGAGAAGAGGCTCTCCCCCTCCAGGATCACCAACCCTGCTGAGAGCTTGCATAGCAAGAGCCAACAGGCCGTTTGGGAAGAACCAGCCTCCCACTGTCCTGGTGAAAGTTTCGTACGCTTGGCTTGGCTGTTCTTCTCTTCATTGGTCAGGATGTTTACCTTCACAACAGTCTACCCTTAAATCTTTTCCTGCAAGGAGTCCACCCTGGAAGTGAGAGTCTGAACCGGCCTCCCACTAAACCACCATCATAGACCGTACACTAAGAACAGTCCTTCCACCTGGATTCCCCAGGGTCTGAGGAGGAAGGACAGGATTTATGTCACATGAAGGCTTAGTCCCAGCAGCCCGGCTCCTCTCTCTTACCAAAAAGGCACCTTTTGAGCTTCCCATCAATCATCCACCCATCTTCACCGCATCACCTGGTAGGATAACTACATAGAACTGAACAGGTTGGTAGAAGGTAGAAGGACTTCCTACATAATGTCTTGATGGCCTCCTGCATCCAAGGATGCTAGAGGCCAAGTCCAACTGCTCAAACACACGTAAGGTCTCTGCTTAGGTCCCAGTCGTTCGTATTCCATTCACTAAAGCAAGCCACAAGGCCAAGCCTCAAGTCAATGGGAAGTATCCTCATGCCTACAAGGGGCAGGGAGGTGAGTGAATATTTGCTCACTTATAACACAATCTGTCACACAACCCCTCCAGCCTCATCCTAAGCTCTCTACCCCTGATTTCCTTCAGCCATACTGCATGTAACGTATCTCCCGCCTCAGGGCCTTTGCACATGATGTTCTTCTGCCTGGAAGCCTCTATTTTCTTCCCAATCCTCTATTACTCCTTCTGATTCTCCAGATTTAGGTTTCCCTCTTACTTCTCAGAGAAGCCTGCACTAATACCCAGACCATGTTGGTGTCCCTGGTCAAGCCTGTGCTCTGTACCAGGCACTACCCTTAGTCACTGTCCTAATACTAGGAGAACACCTCATTACTAACACTCTGACATAGTTTCCCATCTCCATGCTTTTGCTCTTACTTTCCCCCCTCTACCAGAGATCTCCTCCTGTCTTATCTTTATCCATCTGGTTTCTTCCTGTAATTCACAGCTCAGCCTAAAACCTCACTTTCCCTGAACACCCAATTTTAAGCAGCCAATTACAGCAGCATAACACTTAACAACTGACATGTTTTCTTATTCACTGCATCCTTATACTCACATGTATGCCCCAGGGCACACAGTATAGAAAACACTTTAGGGTTACCCCAGCAGACGGGAAAGGGAGCCAGGGCGTTTATCCACCAACTCCCACCAGGCATTGGCTGAGGGCTACTAGGGACTTGCGGGGGGGCGATGACACCCTGGAGCTTCTGGACTATCCTATACCAGGGGCTGAACTGGCCTGGGCAGCCAGAGAAAGCCCTCAGGCAATGATGGCTGAAGGAAACCATGCAGGTGCTTGAGGCAGATGTACGCAGGGCACCGTCAAGGCCTGTGACAGTCTCACGGAATGAATGAACTGAAATCCAGGTAGAGGTGCTGACAGAGGCCAGCAGGATGGGACAGTCAAGGGGCAAGGGGCAAAAGACAGAAGAAATGCCAATACGTGCTTTTATGGCTGAGTCTGAAGCGGCTTGGGGGGGTCTTAGGAGGGAGGGTCCTTCCTAATAGCCATCACTCAGCCAGGGGTCAGCCGAGAGTTCAGGTTGAGGGCCACCAGTAGCTGCTGGGCAATGTGCTCCTGGTTTCTCTAATAGCCAAAGCAGAAACAGGGTGTGTTCTGCCTTTAAAACGGCTTAGAACATTCCGGAAAGAGACCCAAATTCAATAGTGGGAAAACAGAAGGAGAGGAAGTGGATGCAGAGCCTGGAGGGAAGCCAGGAATCCTGCATCCTCTTCCCAAGCCCTCAAGGATGTGTGGACATGTCTGGGCAAGTCCTTCCTCCTATTGCAGCTGCCTTTGAATTCCAGGCTGGGGATAATCCAGGCCCCTTACTCATCCCCGGGTCTTGTTTGGGGCTATTCTACCACCTCTCAACGCCTACAACTAAGAAAGAAAAAAAAAAAAAACCACAAGAAAACTCAAAGCAGCCAGCCTCTCTGATTTGTGAGCAGCTCAGACCAAGGCTGGTGGTTGAGCTAGTTTATAATCGAGGCTGACCTGCCCTGGCCCTGCCCTGGGGACCAGTGACAGTTGGAAGCTGGGCCAGGGCCTCACACCTCCCATCACCTCTATTTTCGTGGTCCTCTCCACTATGCTGCATCTCCCCTCTGTCTTCAACCAGCGAGTGTGCTAAATCCAGACTGATGCTCCTAACACTGCTTTACCCCAGGCACTGCTGTGTCAGCTGAGGGTGCCGGTGGCCCTCTTCCCGTTGGGGCCACACACAGCAGTGCAGTTAAGGACCCAGGCTCCAGGGCCAGATGGCCTGGGTTCAGGTCCTGGCCATGCCATCGGCTGGGTACACCCCAGCCAGTCCCAGTTCTCCTGCGCCCTCCTCAGTGACAGCTTCCCACTGTGCTGAGGTGGGCCTGCTGTCCACCTCCTTCATCTGGCTCTCAGTGAGGACACAGAAAGCTGTCCCACTCATGGAGGCAAAGCTGTTCTCTCCAGTGAGGTCCCTTCCTGGAAGAATTTCCAAAGGCAATTCTGACTATTAGCAATTTTTGTTTTAGGCACAACTCTACAACCTTCCCCTCTGTGTATCAAGTCAATTTTTAGATCAGGGGCACCTGCTCAGAATTACTGGGGAAGGCGGGCGGAGCTACTAAAATGCCTGTCTTTAGTCCCCACCCCACATGAAGACTCTCCTTCGCTTCTCCCTGTGGGAGAGCTGTATGAATGAACCCCTTTCACAACAGGCAAGACTGAGGCACAGAGAGGTTAAGAGACGAGCCCAAAGTGCTGTAGTTAAATAGTAACGGAGCATGTCTTCAAATGCTGCAGCCAGTACCCTGGTGACACGCTCGCCCCGTGGCTCCCAGCTGCTGAAATCACAGCCAGCTTGCTGCATGGTGGCCCAGCTCAAACGTGGGGATCCTTTGGGCAGGGTGACTTTTGTCTCCCCTCTGGTCAAGCACAGGAGAGAGCTCCCTAAACAGTTCTGACAAAGCTGCCCTTCAAAGCCAGCCTCTCTCACTGGAAGAAACTCAGATTTCAGAAACCATGTTCCCATGGCTCACCATTCCCCTCTGTTTCTCAATTCTTTGGCATTTTGTTTGCAGGGGAACCTCGCTCAAACTCTTTGCACGTTCATTTCATGCAAATTTAACGAGCACCTTCTACGCGCCAGGCGCTGGAACTAAGCATTATGAACAAGACAAAGGCTCTGCCTTCATGAAGCTTCTATTCAAAAAACAAAAAGGATCAATGTCAAGGGGCCATAAGTGCTAGTAAATAACATCAGGCAGGGAAGAAGGATAGAACATGAGGGTGGAGAGGTGTCACTTACTTTAAAAGAGAAAGAACGGATACAAAACATAACCCCAATGCCAGCATCATACTTAAACCATTCAATAAGAATTTCTTAACACACTCTAACAGTCCACCCATTTTCATATCCCTCCACTGTCTGACATATTTTGCTGGCTTGCCTGGTAGGAACCTAATTTAGATTCTGATTCAAACAAATCTTTTAGTCTATAATTCCCCATCCATTAGTCCTGTCTTTGTTTTTGTTTCTTACAGATTTCTATTGAAATGAGGTCATTTGTCCTATGGAATTTCACACAGTCTGGATTTTGCTGATTGTACCCCTGTGTTGACAACCTGTTGGGAGGTGCCTTTTTTTTTTTTTTTTTACAGTATGCAGGCCTCTCACTGCTGTGGCCTCTCCCGTTGCGGAGCACAGGCTCCGGACGCACAGGCTCAGCGGCCATGGCTCACGGGCCCAGCCGCTCCGCGGCATGTGGGATCTTCCCGGACCGGGGCATGAACCCATGTCCCCTGCATCGGCAGGCGGACTCTCAACCACTGCGCCACCAGGGAAGGCCAGGAGGTGCCTTTTTAAGTAGGGTGTGAATGTGACATTTGAGCAGAGACCTGAGTGAACGAAGCCAGCGAGTGAGTTCTGCAGCAACCTGAGGGTAAGAGGGTCCAGTTCGGCTTCCATTTCTGCTTAGCTTAACTGCACCCAGTCTCAGCATCTGAAACCCCATTCTTTTTTCATATAAGTGCCCTTCCTGCTGTGACAAGTAACCCAGCGGCCTTCATCAATCTGCAGTGAAATATCTGTGGATAAAAGCACTTGGCCTTTAAAACGAGAAACAACCCAAATATCCATCAACAGAATGAATCGAAACAGAGCACCATATTCATACAGTGGAATACGACTCAGCAGTGAAAAGCGAACGGACTGCTGATTCGAGCAGGATACACGGGGTTCAATCTCAAAGTCTTCATGCTGAGTGAATGAAGCCAGGCACAAAACAGCACACATGATACGATGCCATTTATGAAGTTCAAGAATAGGCAAAACTCGGGCTTCCCTGGTGGCGCAGTGGTTGAGAGTCCACCTGCCGATGCAGGGGACACGGGTTCGTGCCCCGGTCTGGGAAGATCCCACATGCCGTGGAGCGGCTGGGCCCATGAGCCACGGCCACTGAGCCTGTGCGTCCGGAGCCTGTGCTCCGCAACGGGAGAGGCCACAGCAGTGAGAGGCCCACGTACCGCAAAAAAAAAAAAAAAGAATAGGCAAAACTAATCTATGACGATAGAAATCTATGACGATAGAAATAGAATCTATGACGATAGAAATCTATGACGATAGAAATCAGATAGAAATCTATGACGATAGAAATCAATCAGATGACTGAGAAGGGGCATGAGGGAACTTTCTGGAATGATGGGAACGTTCCCTGTTTTGATCTGGGTGGTGGATGCATGGTAATAACTCATCACTTTCACTTAGGATGTATGTAAATTCCTGTATGTAAATTATACTTTAAAAAAGTAAAACTTAAAAAGCAGGTGAACTGTGGCTTCTGGCGGACACAGGCCCTAGTTAACAGTTTATTAACCTTTATCAATTCTCCTAACTACTCAGGACCTCAGTTTCTTCAGCTTCAAATGGGACTAATACAACCCACTTCACTGGTATTGCCTGCAAAGCAGCACCGAATCTGGCACTGAGGAAGCCCTGAAAACAACGAGCTGTTATTCCTTAATATCATTCTAATACCCCTCCCCCAATCCCTGGCCAGCTCAGGATGACACCGCAAACCAGCAGACTCCGCCTTCATCTCCATTCCACGCCACACCTCTCTATCAGGCTCAGGCAAAGACTTAGATTTACAACGTGTTCGTTGATGCTCTGCACATGACCTCTCACTGCTGTGCTTTTAACACATTGCTTTTATTTGATCTAATTGCAGCCACATCGAGGCTCATCACAACATTTTGTGGGAAGCTTGAAGAAGCTGATGGGTCCCCCTTATGTGTTGGGCAGCATGCCTGCCAGCGCCTGCCAGGTCTCCTGGAGCCTGGAGACAAGGGAGTTTACTGAAAAATATCCTTCTCATCTGGAATCTTTTCTCTGAGGACAGTCTTGACAACACTGTTGCCAAACATTTGCAACCATTCATTAATTTATCAAGAAATCACAGCTTCTTGGGAAGTGTCATCGCAAAACTGACTTCTTCCTGTCCCTCTCCTTTCTTTGCTTTTGATTCTTGAAGTTTTTGTTGAAGCAAAAGGTTATTTGTCCTGGATCCGCGGTATGGATTTTACTGCCCCCATCTCTGCTCTGCTGAGTTCCCACTTTCCTTTAAGGTAACAGCTCCCTCGGTGGCATCTTGGTCCAGTTCCGGAACTTTTCAGTTACTTTTGGTTACCAGAAAAGTTCATTCCAAGGTATAAGACTTAGTATTTTTGTTCAAAATTTTTAAAATTTTGTAAATGTACTGAAGTATAAAAGACATATAGAAAAGTACACAGATCCCAAATGAACAGCTCAATGAATTTGCATAAAATGGACACATCTGTGTAAACTCCACTCAGATCAAGAAACGAAACAAGACCAAAATCTTGGAAACCTCTCTGTGCTCCTTTCCTATAACTGCTACTCCACACAAGGTAGCCACTATCTTGACTTCCGACACCATACATTTGTTTTGCTGCTTTTGGAATTTCACGTGAATGGACTCCAACAGTGTGTATATTCATGCATCAGGCTTCACCCACTTAACAATTTGTTTATATTGCTGCATGTTTTTATAGTTTGTTCACTCTCATTGCCATATGATATTCCACTATATGGTTCTGCTACATTTTATTTTTCTACTCTACTCATTCTTGATTTTAAAAAAATCCACTCTCAAGCACAATTCAGAGATTCAGTGCAGGCCAGCACTGTGGCCCCCAGCTTCTTAAGCTGGGAATGGGGAGAGGGAGTCTTCTTTTAAGACCACCTCACTCTCATTTACAAAATAGCATTTAAAAATACTTAGGAATAAATTTAACCAAGGAGGTGAAAGATCTCTACACTGCCCGCTATAAAACACTGAATAAAGAAACTGAAGGTGACTCAAATAAATGGAATGATATCCCTGTTCACGGACTGAAAGAATTAGTACTGTTAAAATGTCCATACTACTCAAAGTTTTCTGTAGATTTAATGCAATCCCTGTAAGATTCCAATGATAGATATATATAGATAGATAGATACAGATATTTTTTTACAGAAATAGAGAAAACGATCCTTAAATTTGCATGGAACCACAAGAGATTTGGAATAGCCAAAGCAATCCTGAGAAAGAAGAACAAAGCTGGAGGCATCACACTTCCTGGTTTCAAACTATATTACAAAGCTATTGTAATCAAAATAGTATGGTACTGACATAAAAAGAGACAAATAGATCAATGGAACGGAATCAAGAGCCCAAGCATAAACTCATGTATTTATGGTCAGCTAATATTTGACAAGGGAGCCAAGAATACTCAGTGGAGAAAAGACAATCTCCACTAAATGGTGTTGGGAAAATCAGATATTTACAAACAAAAGAATGAAACTAGACCCCTTAAACCACTCACAAAAATTAACTTAAAATGGATTAAAGATTTAAATGTAAGACCTGAAACTATAAAACTCCTAGAAGAAAGCATAGGAAAAAAGCTTCCTGACATGGGTCTTGTCAGTGGTTTTTTTGTATATGACACCTAAAGCACAAGCAAAATAAATAAATAAACAAGTGGGAGGCACATCAAACTAAAAGCTTCTGCACAGCAAAAGAAACCATCAACAAAATGAAACGGCCATCTACACAATGGGAGAAAATATTTGCAAACCACAGATCTGATAAACGGTTATTACACAAAATATATAAAGAACTCATATGACTCAACAGCAAAAATACAAGTAATCCAATTTTAAAATGGGCAATATAGATGGACCTTGAGGGCATTACGCTGAGAAATAAGTCAGACAAATACAGGGTGATCTCATTTATATGTGAAATCTAAATCTAAATCTATAACTGAATCACTCTGATATACAACTGACACTAACACAATATCATAAATCAACTATACTTCAATTTTTTTTAAAAAACACACAGAAACAGAGATCAGATTTATGGTTGCCAGAAGCATGGGATGGGGAATGGGGCTGGGGAATTGGGTGAAAGTGGTCAAACTTCCAGTTGTAAGATACGTTAAGTCCTGGGGATGTAATATACAACATCAGGTCTATAGCTAACAATACTGTTTTGTATATCTGAAAGTGGCTAAGAGAGTCGATCTTAAAAGTTCTCATCACAAGGACAGAAAATTTTGTAACTATGTGAAAGGATGGATGTTAACTAATTGTGCTGATCATTTTCACAGTACATACATAATTATGTAATACACATTTGGCTTATATGATGTCTTATTTCAATTATATCTCAATAGTACTGGAAAGAAAAACAAAAGACCTCATCCCCACCCTCTTGGCTGTGGGCTTCTTCAGAGTTGAAGCCTGAGACAGGGAGTCTCCTTACCTGAGTATCCACGTGTCAGTGCTGGCAAAGTGTCCCTGGCACTGCTGGTTCCCGGTGGCTCTGTGTGAGGCCGATCAACCTTGCTGCCATGGTGAGCACCACAAAGGTGGCTGTGTTGAGCTTTCCCCAGTCCCTCTCCAATGAGGATGACTTCTCCCAGAGGGATAGCCATGTCTCCTTTTCGCACCAATAGCAATTCGAGTTGACAATGACTTTTCCATGTTGGACATCCCATCGTGTGACCCAGTGGCCTCCTGGGCAAGCCCTACAGCTCCTTCTCAAACTCTGACCCCCATGGTTTTTCATGCGGAGCTGCAGGAAGTGCTGGGGTGTGCACCTTCCAACTGCAGTGAAGAACGGAGCTTGTCCTGGAGTTGCCCCATCTTCTTCCAACCTCAATACACCATGGTCCCTACAATCCCTGCTGTCACGGGCCGTCTCTAGACCAGAGGCAGGCGAAAGGCTCCTTGTTCAAGCTCACCCCACAACTTCTGAGCTCTTCCAGAAACTCTCAGCACACTCTTCTCCACCGGCTCCACCAGGACTGCCTGTTAGCTTTGGCAGTTCAGCAAGCAAGCAAGCAACTAACCAACCAACCGGGGAACACGAGGCCACGCTCTGCTCTGCTAATGATCACAAATGGAGTAGAAGTCATGGCGCCCCGGTGGATCCCTTCAGCTGTTACTATTTTAGTACACACAAGCCTGACTCCCAATTACCAGCACCTGAATACCTTTGCCTGCAGGCTTTCTCTGACAATTGGACCCCACCCTGCCCAAGTATGCAGCAGGCCGAAATTGCCAGGGAATTAACACCCTCCAGGATCAGCCTCTAATCAATGGCTCTCCAGGGCTGGAGAATAAATACTCTGCCTATTATGTGGAATATCTCTGAGGGCACGATTTCTACTGATATCTCACTTTACAACACACCCTTTTAGGGGCTGCCTTCCCTTCTCTGACTCACTTCCCCCTCCCCCTCCCAGTGTTTCCCTACAAATAAACTACTTGCAATAACATTCTTTTTCCAGGGTCTGCTTCGAGGCAAACTCAAACTAAGACACCCATGATTCTCTTGGACTCCCCCCTCGCTTGGCTTCAGAAAGGTGAACGGTCCCTAGGTCTCCCTAGTGAGGATAGAATAGCTTTTAAAGAAAGGGGAGGAGGAAGAGAAGGAAAAAGGAGTGGGTTTCCCCCACATACAGTCTTTTGTTACTTCTTTCCAAGGCTGATCCTAACATCCAGGCTTGCAGGCTTCTCTCAGCCACCAAGGATTTACATTCTCATTTTTCTTCATCTTCCACCAGGGATCACTCAGCAGGGCTTAGAATATTCTTGCCTGCTCTTTTCCCAGTCCCGCATGGCTGCCTCCCAAAAACAGAACAGCTCTTGGCACCCAAAAAAAGCAAGGGGCTACAAATCGCTCCACTAATGGTCTCCAATGGGATTTCAGAGACAAACTCCCATTGTAAGATTTCTGGGTCAGAAACTTCTGCCAAATTCCCAAATATTCCTCCTGTTGTCAAGCGGGAGAGACCAAGCTCCAAAATACTCAGGTTTCAAGTTCGTATCTGCCTCCACCAGGTCCTCTTGGAGACGGAGAGGCTCACTGATTTGGCCCAATTTCAACACGGTCTGATTTGCAGTGGCTGGGCCTACAGCGTTAGGTAGAACCCTCCCCTCTATTCCTCTTTTTTTAATATAAATTTATTATTTATTTATTTAGTTTTGGCTGCGTAGGGTCTTCGTTGCTGCGTGTGGGCTTTCTCTAGTTGTGGCAAGCGAGGGCTACTCTTCGTTGTGGTGCGCAGGCTTCTTATTGCAGTGGCTTCTCTTGCTGCGGAGCATGGGCTCTAGGCGCGTGGGCTTCAGTAGTTGCACCACGTAGGCTCAGTACTTTTGGCTCGCAGGATCTAGAGCACAAGCTCAGTAGTTGTGGCGCACGGGCTTAGTTGCTCCACGGCATATGGAATCTTCCCGTGCCAGGGCTCGAACCTGTGTCCCCTGCATTGGCAGGCGGATTCTTAACCACTGTGCCACCAGGGAAATCCCCCCTCTCCTCTATTCTTGACAGAGGGTCTAAGGTTGGGCCTCTGGGATTTCAGGATCCCCTGAATACTGCTGGCAAAATTGTGCATTTGTTCATCTGCATTATTCTGAGTAGGTTCAGAGCTTCCCAAAACTTCTCAAAGAGGCCTAGAACCCTCTATCTTTAGTAGGAGAGCGGAATTTTTGAAAAATAAGTAACTTGGGCTTCCCTGGTGGCGCAGTGGTTGAGAGTCTGCCTGCCGATGCAGGGGACACGGGTTCGTGCCCAGGTCCGGGAAGATCCCACGTGCCGCGGAGCAGCTGGGCCCGTGAGCCATGGCCGCTGAGCCTGCGTGTCCAGAGCCTGTGTTCCGCAACGGGAGAGGCCACAACAGTGAGAGGCCTGCGTACCGCAAAAAAGAAAAAAAAAGAAAAAGAAAAAGAAGTAACTTTTCTGGGCTGCAGTGATCCCACATCAAATTCACCAAGAACAGGTAACCCAATTATGTCCAATTGGCCTTGGGGCTGGGTTCTAGGCCATGACGCACCCCAAACAGCACAAACTCAACTGCAGAAAACCTGGAGGAATAATGTAAGGGTCTTCCAAGAGGACATGAAGGGATAGTAAAGACTGAGTCACACTACGTCACGTGCTAACTTTCCTCTGTAGACATTTCTTTCCCCAAATTCTCACTCACAGAGGCAGCTGCTCCCCGCAAATCCCCTTTTCCTGCCTCTTCCTCAAGACCCTCTCTTATGCCCCTTTCTTTCACCTCTTCCACCCCTTTCTCCCAAGCAGCTTAGAGGCTTTTCTGATGTAAATCTACTTGGCCTCTCTCAGCTGCTCACCATCATCCTCTCAACTCATTAACAGGGCAGCTCAACAAGGGGCTGAGGAGGGACTTACACGTGGTTCACCATGGTTGCAGACCCCGAATTGCAATTCTCTGCTGATCCCAAAGAAACCCATCTTTGCTGGAGAAATATCTGGCCCTCTATTTGCTTTAGGTCAACACCTATCAGGAAGGGAGTTTCGGGACCTCCCTGGCAGTCCAGTGGTAAAGAATCTGCCTTACAATGCAGGTGACATGGGTTCTAACCCTGGTCAGGGAACTAAGATCCCACATGCAGTGGGGCAACTAAGCCTGCGCACCACAACTACGGCGCTCGTGCACCTCAACGAGAAAGACTGCGTGCTGCAAACTACAGAGCCCATGCGCCCTGGAGCCCGCACACCCTGGAGCCTGCATGCCACAACTAGAGAGAGAAGCCCGCACGCTGCAATGAAGAGCCCACGGGCCTCAACCAAGAGTCCGTGTGCCGCAACTAAGATCCAACACGCCAAAAAACATTTTTTTAATAAATAATAAATAAATCTTTAAAATAAAAGGTTCAGGGCTTCCACCACAGAGGCCACAGGTTCGATCCCTGGTCGGGGAACTAAGATCCCACGTGCCGAGAGGTGCCCGCGTGCCCCAACAAACATCCCGTGTGCTGACACAGCCAAAAGCAAAAATGAATAATAATTTTTTTAAAGCCTATTTAAAAAAAAAAAGATGTTACTTTAAAAAAAAAGAAGTTTCTAGAAGGTAGTGGAGGCAAGTTATACACAAATAGTTCTTTTCCTGTTGTACACTCCCTGGGTACTTAGAAATGAAATTGAAGAACTGGTTCCCTTTAAAACGTAAACTGTACTATGAAAAATAACATGAGGCAGAGCTGTTTGAACTATAACAGAAAGATATCTAAGATATAACAAGCAGGGAGACTAGGGTGAGGCCAGCCTAGGGCCCACCTGCAGGGCCCTGAGAGCAATGTTTAAGAGTGAGATGCCTGGGGTGCAAAATATAAGGAGGCGCTCACCCCCGGGGTTGTACACGCGCTGGTCCTGCACCAGCGTGCACCTAGGGGGGAGCGCCTCCTTAAATTTTGCACCCTAGCTGTCTCACTCAACTCACCCTCATCCTGGCCCAGATAGTCAATGCAAACAAATAAAGCAGAATCATCCCACACACACTATTATACTCTCACGTGTAAACAGTCCACATGTGCGTCAAATATATAGAAAGATCCGGTGGGGATGGCACCGAAACAGTCACGTGGTTCATCCCCAGGAGTAGGATTGGAGGCTTCATCCTTCCCTCCTAACTTGACCCATTTCTGCACTGTTTGAAGTTTCAAAATAACAATCTCTTAGGGCTTTAGTAATTTTAGACAATCCAGAAAAATAAAGAGAATAATAAACCATATTACATGTTAAAGGGCCTGCAAAAAAAAACATTAAAAGAAAACAGATTGTCAGGGGTTTCTTCTTGTGGTCAGATGCAAATGGTGAAAATTGAGACATGTATGGAGGATTCTTTCCCCCTGATTTCAAAGCACTCTCACTTGGGTTGTTTCCCTCCGAGAACGAAGGCAGCACGGCCACCCACCTCTGATTCATCCAATCTGAGGTTTGCTTTTGCAGCAGATTTAAGTCAGCATTCCCCTGGGACGCGCAGCAAAGGGCGGGATGGTGGTTTTCCCTTTCTTTCCCCTAAAACGGGGTTTCGTAAAGATAACAATCAATCCTGCTCTGCATGGAAGGTCAGAGAGGGGATGGGCCAAAGGAGCCAGAATGACCGAACTTCAAATGTCCGGCCAGTTGATACACCTAGCAAGGCTTTGAGCCATTAGTGAAGAAGCCCACAGATTCGACTTGTTTTTTTTCCAGACTCTAAACTTTCTCATCAGTCAAATTTTTCCACCTGTCTTATCCAGCTTTTTCAGGGAAACATTTTTTAAAAATTGACTTGACTCTTAAGCAGAGCAGAAAAGTGTAATAACTTCCCTCTCTTCCTGCCTGGCATAATCTGCATTTCCCTAGTACCTGACTTATCCTGTCTGAAACGAGTTCTCCATCTTCTGCACCATTTCCATCATTCTTCGGCCCAGACAGGCAGGAGACAGACCAACCCTGTTGCCCAAGAGGTGGTTATCAAGACCCCGGGGAGCTGTGAGCCTGCTGGCCACACCCCAGACACCCCAGAGCAGTGATTCTCAGCTAGGGGTGACTTGTCTCACAGGGGATGTCTGGAGACATTTTTTTTTGGAGACATTTTTGGATGTCACATCTTAGGGGGAACTATTGGCATCTGGTGAATGTAGGCCAGGGATGATGTTAAACATCCCATAATGCACAGGACAGTTCCCCACAACCCAGAATAATCGGGGCCCAAATATCCACAGTGCTGAGGTTGAGAAACCCTGTCCTAGAGCCTTGCTGCTCAAAGGATGGTCCATGGACCGGCAACATCGATATCCCTTGGGAGCTTACTAGAAAAGCAGAATCTCAGGTCCCACACATACCCCAGGTTGAAATACAGCAGAAGGTGTGTCTCACGTTAGGATAGGCTAGTGTAAGGGTTAGCAAACTCTTCCTGTAAAGGGACAGATAGTAAATATTGTGGGTTTTGAGGGCCTGACAGTCTCTGATGCAACTACTCAACGGTAACTACTCACCTAGGTATTTGCAGCGTGGAATCGGTCCCCCTAGAAGTGCCACCCACCTCTGTCGCATTTTATTGGCCAAAGCAAGTCACGTGGCCCCGCCTAGTTTCAAGAGGGAGGGATCTGTGCCCTGAAGGATGGCAATTCCTGATGCCTACCCAGATCCATCCTCCCCAGAAGTCCCAGCCCTGTGCCCGTGTATGATGCCATCAAGGGTTTGAAGAGACTTGGGCAGAGTTACATCCCAGGTTTGGCCTGGAACATTTCATGAGGAATTCATACGCTCCTCACGCCCTACTAAGGAATAACAGCACAAACCTTCCTAGACCCGAATGCCTGCTCTGTGCCAGGCGTGCACATACATACCTCAGACCCCATTAACATACCTCATACCTTAACATACCTCATACCTTAACATACCTCATACCTTAACATACCTCATACCTTTCCACCCTCTAAAGAGTTTCAGGAGGTGGATGCCTTTTCTTTCTTTCTTTTCTTCTTTTTCTTTTTTGGCTGTTCCACGCAGCATGTGAAACTTCCCCAACCAAGGATCAAACTCGTGCCCCCTGCAGTGGAAGCACAGAGTCTTAACCACTGGACCACCAGGGAAGTCCCTGCCTTTTCCAGATGAAGAGGCAGAGAGATAATGTGATTTACCCAAGGCCACAGGCTGGTAGCTGGTAGAGTTAGGACTCAAACTCAGGTCTAATCTCAAAGCCTATATATTTTAACATCCTCATGACCAGATATTTTCTGAACACTTACTAGGTATCAGGCATTGTATATACTTTTTCGTGTTTTTAATCCTCACAATAACCCTATGAAGTAGGTATCAGTAGCTCCATTTAAATGATAAAGAGGAGGGGCCAAGAAGTTAAGCAATGTATCCAAGGTCATACATTCACTGATAGAACCAAAATTCTAACCCAGATCTATTGACTTGTAGTAACTTCCAGTACTACGACATCTGACATCCGTTTCATAACTGAGGTCCTAGGGCACTGATGGTGCCCTGCTCATATCACTTGGGCCTTATCACTTTATGGTCATCAGCTGACTTGAAGCTATCAGGACCTGCATCTCTTTGCCTGAGGCCTTTCTCAGAAGTCACACAGGGATGCTGCTCTGTCTGTGCTCATGAAAGGTCACCAAAGTCAGGAAATCACCACCTCAGGACCAGCACCCAACCCCACCCAGCTCTCAACCAAAGACTATTGGAGCAGATATACAAATACCCCAGCTCCTTTGCCTCCTGGGTTCAGTGACTCTGGGCCATGTGTCCCCAGTGGATAAAGCGCCCGTCAACCCAGTAGCTGCTGACTTGACCATGCATCCTTTATTGGCTGCCATCTCAGGTTGTCAGCTTCAACAAATAAAAATTAGAGGACCCCCCCCCCAGTTAAATCTGAATTTCAGATAAAACTGATTTATTTTTTAGTATAAGTATGTCCCCAGGCAATATTTGGGACATACCCTAAAAAAAAATTGTTATCTAAAAAATATTACATAGGACATGCTTATATTTTTAAAATTACTCGTTGGTTATCTGAAATTCACATTTTATTGGCGTCCTGCACTTTACCCAACAACCCTGCTGCCATCCTTTCCTGTGTCATATGCCCCCTTCCCCACCTGTGCTGCCCATACAAATGGCTGCCACTTGCATCTTGGTCTCAGAGTCTGTGCCGGGGGACCTCGAACTAAGATGGAGGGTGACATAACGGGAAGTAAAGCACGTCTGCCCACGGCAGAGATTCTACTGATGCTTTAAGGTCCATCTGGGCTCCTTGGGAGCCAGGACAATGGAGCCTTCAGCCAACCTCCACGATCACCATTTTAAATACAGCTTATACAGTTGACCCTTGAACAACACGGATTTGAACTGCACAGGTCTACTTATATGCAGATTCTTTTCAGTTGTAAATACTACAGCATTACGAGGCCCTCCAAGATGCAGAACCACGGATACGGATGGAGGAAACACCAATAGGGAGGGCCTAGGAAAAATGACAGGCGGATTTTCCACTTTGCAGACGACTGGCACTCCTCACCCTCACACTGTTCAAGGTCAACTGTATAGAGAAGAGAAACCTATCCTACATCACCAATGCAGTCACAGCTTGGGGCTTCCTGTGGGAAGTAGCCCTTTTTCCCCTCCGTGTATGTTCCTCCCCTAAGCACTGAGAGATGCAGACATTTCTGACACATTGTATCTGGGATTCCCTCCACTGTGTTCAGCACTGATCAATCAGACAGATAAATATTCAGGATTACACGGGCCAGATTCTGTTGCCACTGAATGGCCACCCTACTCTCCACCTTCCTTGCTAACATACCTGATTTTATATACCTCCTTCAGAGCAGCTTCATCCTTCAGGAGAAACCCAAGCTATCCCCAGAGTGTGACTCTTTTTCAGTCAAAGGCAATCCTGGTATCTCCACTGCCGTTACCAATAAATGGTTTAGAAATGGATATGAGATGCAGTGCCGGCCAGGGGGATGTGAAGAGGCATGTGGGAAACACGTCTTTGCTCAGGAAAAGAGACGTGTAGCGGATGCCGGGTGCACCACCCAGACCCCCCTTTAGGACAGAAGCTCTCACTCCTGCACCTTCCAAGAGGTCTGTGGCCAAGGTTAAGCCCAAATCCAGTGACTGGTCCACGTAGAAGCACATAGGTCCAGCCTCTTGCCTCAACTTGGGAAACTGAGGATCCAACCAGCTCCAGGGTGCCCTGTGGGGTCACCTGAGGCCTCTGCTGCGACTGCATCTCAGCTCAATTCCTCTTGCTGGCCAGTCCTGTCTGTCACTCCCCATCAGGTCCTGTTCCTGAGAGTAATCATCCGTCACCTCCCTGCATGCAAATTTCCACTTTAGGAACTGCGCCAAGTCAATGTGGGAGAAGCAGGTTCCCTTCTCACTAGAAGATGCTGCTTTCTGCACAGGGAACTACAGAGCCCCGAGGGAACCAACTAAGAAGATAAGTCAACAATCTCAGGATGACAGAGCAAAAAGATGATAAGAACCTGCATCTTTAATGTTGTCAGTGGAGCCACTAAATTAAGCCACTCTGCAACTGTCCTACTTCCAGACAATAAACATTCCTTGTCAATCCAGTTAATAACTCTGTATTATATTTTTGAAAGATGCTAAGAGGGTAGACCTTAAAAGTTCTCATCATAAGAAAAAAAATTATAACTATCTGTGGTGATGGATTGTAACTAAACTTACTCTGGTAGTCATTTCACAATATACACATATATCAAATCATTACGTTATACACCTAAAACTAACACAGTGTTATGTGTCAGTCACGTCTCAAGTAAAAATGAATAAAAATAGAATATTCCTTGCTGATAAAGCCTCTTTTAGTTTGCTTTGTATTACTTGCAGCCAAAATCATTTGAAATCATATACAGCATAGGAATAGTACGCAAAAGGAAATACTCCAAGACAGAGAAGAAATGCTTCTGAGAACAGCATGGGTTCCAGAAGTCCAGCACTTAGGTGACCAGCCAGGACACTCCTCCAATTTCAGGAGAAGTTCCCTATCCTAACCACACTGTGACTTCCTCTCTTCTTTTCATGCCACTGTTACCCAGCAAAGCCAGAGACTAAGAAGTAGTGGGCGTTTGTGTGCACACTTCTGAGAAACAAGGAAGCTGCAGACAGTCCCTTAACACCTTGCAATTCATGCACCAGCCACGCCTCTATTTTGCTTTCCTTCTTTTTCTTGTTGTTTAGAAAAAAGGAGCAGAGAAGCATGTCAGGCCAGGAAAGGCTAACTCATCCCAAGTGATGTCTACCTTGTAAATACAATGAAATACTACAGGATGCTCAAAAAATATTTATACGGTTTTGCTCCCTTGTGATAAAACGAACTACTCAGCTACATCCCCAGCCAGGAGACGTGTCAGTGACTCTCTCCTGAAAGTCAGAGGTACCTTTGGCACATGAGCTGTTGTCACTGAGCTAAAGATCAGACAAGCTGAACATTAGGGAGCTGTTATGGTATGCATGTTTGTGTCACCCCCAAATTCATATGGTGAAGCCTGAATTCCCAAGGTGATGGCTTTTGGAGGCTGGACCTCTGGGAGGTAATCAAATCATGAGGGTGGAACCCTCATAATGAGATTGGTGCCCTGCAAGGAAGAGACTTGACAGAACTTGCTTTAATCTCTCTCTCTCTTTCTCTCTCTCTCTCTTTTCTACCTCTGTCTCTATCTTTACCTCACATCCATGTGAGGACAAGCAAGAATGCAGTTGCCTATAAGCCAGGAAGTGGGCCCTTACCAGACATCAGACTACTAGCATCTTAATCCTGGACTTCCCAGCCTCCAAAACCATGAGAAATAAAGGTTTATTTATTTATTTTTGAGGTGATTTTTTTTTTTAAATAAATTTATTTATTTATTTTTGGCCGCTTTGGGTCTTCGTTGCTGTGCGCAGGCTTTCTCTAGTTGCGGCGAGCGGCGGCTACTCTTCGTTGTGGTGCGCGGGCTTCTCATTGCAGTGGCTTCTCTTGTTGAGGAGCACGGGCTCTAGGCGCATGGGCTTCAGTAGTTGTGGCACGCGGGCTCAGTAGTTGTGGCTCACGGGCTCTAGAGCGCAGGGTCAGTAGTTGTGGCGCACGGGCCTAGTTGCTCCGCAGCATGTGGGATCTTCCTGGACCAGGGCTCGAACCCATGTCCCCTGCATTGGCAGGCGGATTCCTAACCACTGCACCACCAGGGAAGCCCGAATGTTTAGTGTTTAAGCCACCCCGTCTATGCTATTTTTGTTGTAGCAGCCCAAAGTAAGACAACAACCAAACATGCAACTCAAGCCTGTAGCTTCTCCAGTCTGAGTCTTTTTTTTCACCACTTATATAGAAGATTAAGATCAAGCCTCTGGAATCAAACAGCCTAGGGTTAAGTCCTAGACCTTGGATAAGTTATTTAACTCTTCTCAACTTATTTCAACACCTATAAAATGGGAAAACTAATAATAATAGTGAGCTTAGGCTAAATCCTGATGCAGTAACAAACAACCCCCAAATCGCAGTGGATTGCAACAATTAGAGTTTATGGCTTCCTAGACTCACATGTCCATCGTGGGCTGGCTGTGGCTTGCCTTTGTGGGATCTTTATTCTGTGATGCAGGCAGGCAGTCTGCATTTGGGGACACTGCCAACCTCGTGGCAGAGGAAAAGAGACCCTGGCAGAAATACTGTGAAAGCTTCTGCTTAGAAGTCATGCTACGCAGCCCCAAACTTGTCACACAGCCAAGACTGAAGCAATACGGTGGAAAGTAAAATCCTCCCATGGGGAGGATGGGCCAATGTTTTGAATAATAATATAATCTACCAAACAAAAAGACACAACAGTTACAGGAATCGAAGGTTAGGGGCACATTTAAGTATTCGAAAAGCTACCTATCATAAATATTAGGGCCACCATTTCAAGTTCTAAGTTACTTAGGCCAAGGAACTTTTTACAAAGCGGCCCTCCTATTCAGTAGTCACTTAGAGTAAGCCTCTGAAAGCCCTAACTCTATTTAGAGAGCATGTGGATTATTAGGTACTATGAATCAGTGACCAAGTAAATAAAATTGATTCAACTGTAAAACGGGACTAGAAGTAATGTCTGCCTCCTAGTGATGCTAGGAAGATGAAATAAGATAATCCACACCATGGTCCATGAAAGATGGCTGCAAACTCTCGGTGAATTTTCCCAGTGAAAGTGGAGTCTAATTCCCTTCACCTTCAATCAGCTGGTTTTCATGATCAAGAGAATGTGGCAGAAGTTTCAGGACTTCCAAAGCTAGGTCATAAGGAGCCTTGCAGCTTCTGCCCAGCCCTCCTAGAACACTTGTTCTTGGAGCACTGAGCTGCCACATAAGGGGTAAAGGGCTCCAGCTGGAACCCAGTCTTCTAGCTGTCTGGCCCAAGTGCCAGAGATTTGAGTAAAGCCACCTCGAAGCCATGTAGAGCATAAGACTGGCCCGGCTGAGCCCTGCCTAAATCGTGGCCCACAAAATCATAAGATGATCAAATGGTTGTTTGAGCCACTAAATTTTAGCACAGTTTGCTATTCGGCAATAGATAACCAGGACACATGCAAGCCTGTAGCAGTGTGTCTGACTCACAGTTGATTCAGAAAATATTCTAGTGTAATTAGATCATAGGTAAACTCCCAACTCATCTTCCCCTTTCAGTTTGGAAGCCTGTGACTTAGAACTGAGAAAAGGAGGTAAGGAAGCATCTTGAGTCAAATGTTTCAGGACCAGTTTCCTCAACTTCCCCTAAATGTAAAGAAAAGAGGAGGAATATCCCTAAGGTCCATAAAAGGAGCCTTAAACATGTAAGACTCCTAACTTGAGGAATATCAGAAATCTCGTGGTTTCCCTTAGGTATGCTTGTGTCTAAACCCTTAAAGGAAGTAAAAATTCAACATTTTTAATTCCCTTAAAACTTCAGGTAAAATTGCCGCACTGATATGATGCCCCATGTTGACCTGGTGAGGACACATGCCCTTTCACACCCACCACGCTCCTCCTTCAGGGCACGGTATACCTCATTTGGAGAAGCAATGATCTAGATTCTAGAGTTGGAAAATTCCCCTATTCAAGAATAAATAAGCAAATATGTCTGGGCTGGTGCCAACCCTTTTGTTGTTGATTTGTTTGTTCTTGTTGTTTTGGCCGTGCTGTGTGGCATACAGGATCTTAGTTTTTTCCCTGACCAGGGATCAAATGCCCCTGCACTGGAAGCATGGAGTCCTAACCATTGGACCACCAGGGAATCCCTGTTTGTTCTCTTGACATGGGGAATTGGCCATTTGAGATGGAGATTGAGACAGCAATGCCATGAGTTCAGCAAATACCACCTCCTTTTCTACCTGGGGACACAGCTACACCATATTTCCCAGTGTCCCCTGCAGAGAGATAGGATCATATGACAGATCTGGTCCATGGAATGTAGGCAGCAGTGATGGACACCCCTTCCTGGCCTGGGCCCTAGTAGACTTCCTATGTGACCTTCCAAGACCCTAGGGGATGAAAAACCCAAGGGTGGAGGGGGCCTGGCTCTCTGAATGAGTAGAGCAGACTCAACCCACTGGCCAGCTCCACCAGCACTGGACTATGGCCTCAGCGAGAAATAAGCCTTTGGTTTGTTACACCATGAGGTTGAGGGGTATTTGTTGCAGGAGTGAGCCTTTCTTAACTAACACAAAGGTATGGGGTAGGGAGCGTGTTGCGCTCTTCTCCCATCTCCACAACGAGCAAACCACAGTCAGAAGGCCGTTGTCAGAGAATTTAGCAACAGCAGTTAAACTGTGTCACAACTCCCAGAAGAAAGGAAAGAGACTCAGAGGGCTGGCCCTGCCCTCCCTGGGCTCCTAAGGGTACGAAGCAGGAATCTTCTATTCTCTCTTTCTCTCTGCAGGGGAACAGCAGGCATATATCTAGCACATCACTTTCTGCTGGCTCCACTGACAAGAAGATGAAATTCTATCACTCATCCGACAGGATACCTCACAAGTGACTAGTTTAATCCCTGAGGCCTCTTTAGAAGGAGAATCCTCTCCTTTCTCGGCAATTCCTCCCTTTCCTCAGCCTTGTTTCCATGAAGCAAGAGAGTCAGTCGTACTCAGATCAGCTCAGCAGGGAACAGATATTCTTGGAGTGATTCTTCCCCAATTTGGTGGACTGAATTGAATAGCTATTTATCAGAGTTCAAAATGGTGCCTTTTGCATAACACGGCCTTGGGACTATACCCTGGAAATCACTCCGTCCAGTACGCAGCAAAGGGATGTTCTTGTGTTGAGAGGGACAGGGTGTACCAGGACCTGGGCAGGACCAGGCCAGATGAAGAGCTTTGGCAGAGGAAGAAATTAGCATCTGCTACCGATTTCTTCAGCTTTGGGGACTTGGATGTCCTTGGCCACCTTTCCCTAGAAACTGGAATCCCAGAGGTTAATGTAGTGAGTGACTTGGAAAGGAGCCCAAACCTAGAGATCACATAGAGCTAGGTTTGACTGCCAGCTCCAGCACGGACTACCAGCTGTGTGACCTAGGGATATAACTCAACCTCTCTGAGATCCTGCTTTTACACCTGGAAAATGAGGACTGATGAAACCTATCTCATAGAGTCCTTAAGAAGGGTGAATGAAATAGTGAGTAAAATGCCTGTCATCACAGTCGCCCTTCCCCCCGATCCCTCTTCAATATCTGGAACCACACGTTTTGGGATCTTCAAAATCACTACTCCCTTTAAATCCTCAAAATTGACCTCACTATCTTACTGCTCCTCACTGACCATTGTATGACATTTGCAATGGAAAGAAGCTAGGAAAACAAGCTTGAGACTTCAGAGTAGAAGCCACTGTAGACCTGGTAGCTGGAGCTACCTAGTATCTTAGGGGTTAGCAGCCCCATTTAACACTTAAAAGAGCCCCTGCAGGGAAGGCGGAAGATGGCGGCAGAGTAAGACGCGGAGATCACCTTCCTCCCCACAGATACACCAGAAATACATATACACGTGGAACAACTCCTACAGAACACCTACTGAAGGCTGGCAGAAGACTTCAGACCTCCCAAAAGGCAAGAAACTCCCCACGTACATGGGTAGGGCAAAAGAAAAAACAGAGACAAAAGAATACGGACGGGACCCGCACCAGTGGGAGGGAGCTGTGAAAGAGGAAAAGTTTCCACACACTAGGAAGCCCCTTCGCGGGCGGAGACTGCGGGAGGCGGAGGGGGGAGCTTCGAAGCTGCGGAGGAGAGCACAGCAACGGGTGCGGAGGGCAAAGCGGGGAGATCCCCGCACAGAGGATCGGTGCCGACCGGCACTCACCAGCCCGAGAGGCTTGTCTGCTCACCCGCCGGGGCGGGCGGGGCTGCGAGCTGAGGCCGGAGCGCAGGGAGACGACTGGGGTTGGCGGCTTGAACATAGCCTGAAGGGGTTAGTGCACCACAGCTAGCCGGGAGGGAGTCCGGGGAAAAGCCTGCACCTGCCGAAGAGGCAGGAGACTTTTCCTTCCCCCTTTGTTTCCTGGGGCGTGAGGAGAGGGGTTTAAGAACGCTGCTTAAAGGAACTCCAGAGACGGGCGCGAGCCGCGGCTAAAAGCGCGAACCCCAGAGACGGGCGCGAGCCGCGGCTGAAAGCGCGGAATCCAGAGACGGGCGCGAGCCGCGGCTGAAAGCGCGGACCCCAGAGGCGGGCGCGAGCCGCGGCTGAAAGCGCGGAATCCAGAGACGGGCGCGAGCCGCGGCTGAAAGCGCGGAATCCAGAGACGGGCGCGAGCCGCGGCTGAAAGCGCGGAATCCAGAGACGGGCGCGAGCCGCGGCTAAAAGCGCGGACCCCAGAGGCGGGCGGGAGACGTTAAGGCTGCTGCTGCCGCCACCGAGGGGCCTGTGTGCGAGCACAGGTCACTCTCCACACCCCGCTTCCGGGGAGCCTGTGCAGCCCGCCACTGCCAGGTTCCCGGGATCCAGGGACAACTTCCCCGGGACAGCGCACAGCGCGCCTCAGGCTGGTGCAAAGTCACGCCGGCCTTTGCCACCGCAGGCCCGCCCCGCACTCTGTGCCCCTCCGTCCCCGCCGGCCTGAGTGCGCCAGAGCCCCCAATCAGCGGCTCTTTTAACCCCATCCTGTCTGAGCAAAAAACAGACGCCCTCCAGCGATCTACACGCAGTGGCAGGGCCAAATCCAAAGCTGAGCCCCGGGAGCTGTGAGAACAAAGAAGAGAAAGGGAAATCTCTCCCAGCAGCCTCAGAAGCAGCGGATTAAAGCTCCACAATCAACTTGATATACCCTGCACCTGTGGAATACCTGAATAGACAACCAATCATCCCAAATTAAGGAAGTGGACTTTAGGAGCAAGATCTATGATTTTTTCCCCTTTCCTCTTTTTGTGAATGTGTGTGTGTATGCTTCTGTGTGAGATCTTGCCTGTATAGTCTTGCTTCCACCATTTGTCCTAGGGTTCTATCCGTCCATGTTTTTTTTAAATTTTTTTTCTTAATAATTAATTTTAATAACAATATTATACTTTACCTTCGTTCTTTCTTTCTTTCTTTCTTTCCTTCCTTCCTTCCCTCCTTTAGACAACGAATCATCCCAAATTGAGGAGGTGGTCTCTGACAGCAAGATTTAGGATTTTTCCCCATTTACCTCTTTTAGTGAGGGTGTATGTGTATGCTTCTGTGTAAGATTTTGTCTGTATAGCTTTGCTGCCAACATTAGTCCTAAGGTTCTTTCCGTCCCTTTTTTTTTTTCTAAATAAGAATTTTTTAATTCAATAACTTTATTATACTTTATTTTATTTTTACTGTATCTTCTTTCTTTGTCTTTTTTCCTTCTTTCCCTCCTTCCTTCCTTCCTTCCTCCCTCCCTCCCTCCCTCCTTTCTTTCCTTCTTGCCTTCTTTCCTTCTTAGCTTCTTTCTTTCTTTCTTCCTTCCTTCCTACCCTCCTTTCCTTCTTTCTTTCCTCATACTTCTACTAATTCCCTCTACTTTTTCTCCCTTTTATCCTGAGCCGTGTGGATGAAAAGCTTTTGGTGCTCCAGCCAGGAGGCAGGGCTCTGCCTCTGAGGTAGGAGAGCCAACTTCAGGACACTGATCAACAAGAGACCTCCCAGCTCCACATAATATCAAACGGCGAAAATCTCCCAGAGACCTCCATCTTAACACCAGCACCCAGCTTCACTCAACGACCAGCAAGCCACAGTGCTGGAAAACCTATGCCAAACAACTAGCAAAACAGGAACACAACCTCACCCATTAGCAGAGAGGCTGCCTAAAATCATAATAAGGCCACAGACACCCCCAAACACACCACCAGACGTGAACCTGCCCACTAGAGAGACAAGATCCAGCCTCATCCACCACAACACAGGCACTAGTCCCCTCCACCAGGAAGCCTACACAACCCACTGAACCAACCTTAGCCACTGGAGACAGACATCAAAAACAGGAGGAACTACGAACCTGCAGCCTGCAAAAAGGAGACCCCAAACACAGTAAGATAAGCAAAATGAGAAGACAGAAAAACACACAGCAGATAAAGGAGCAAGATAAAAATGCACCAGACCTAACAAATGAAGAGGAAATAGGCAGTCTACCTGAAAGAGAATTCAGAATAATGATAGTAAGGTTGATCCGAAATCTTGGAGATAGAATGGACAATAGATTGGACAAAATGCAAGAATCAGTTAACAAGGACCTAGAAGAACTAAAGATGAAACAAGCAACGATGAACAACACAATAAATGAAATTAAAAGTACTCTAGATGGGATCAATAGCAGAATAACTGAGGCAGAAGAACGGATAAGTGACCTGGAAGATAAAATAGTGGAAATAACTACTGCAGAGCAGAATAAAGAAAAAAGAATGAAAAGAACTGAGGACAGTCTCAGAGACCTCTGGGACAACATTAAACGCACCAACATTCGAATTATAGGGGTTCCAGAAGAAGAAGAGAAAAAGAAAGGGACTGAGAAAATATTTGAAGAGATTATAGTTGAAAACTTCCCTAACATGGGAAAGGAAATAGTTAATCAAGTCCAGGAAGCACAGAGAGTCCCATACAAGATAAATACAAGGAGAAATACGCCAAGACACATATTAATCAAACTGTCAAAAATTAAATACAAAGAAAGCATATTAAAAGCAGCAAGGGAAAAACAACAAATAACACATAAGGGAATCCCCATAAGGTTAACAGCTGATCTCTCAGCAGAAACCCTACAAGCCAGAAGGGAGTGGCAGGACATACTGAAAGTGATGAAGGAGAAAAACATGCAGCCAAGACTACTCTACCCAGCAAGGATCTCATTCAGATTTGATGGAGAAATTAAAACCTTTACAGACAAGCAAAAGCTGAGAGAGTTCAGCACCACCAAACCAGCTTTACAACAAATGCTAAAGGATCTTTTCTAGGCAAGAAACACAAGAGAAGGAAAAGACCTATAATAACGAACCCAAAACAATTTAGAAAATGGGAATAGGAACATACATATCGATAATTACCTTAAATGTAAATGGACTAAATGCTCCCACCAAAAGACACAGATTAGCTGAATGGATACAAAAACAAGACCCTTATATATGCTGTCTACAAGAGACCCACTTCAGACCTAGAGACACATACAGACTGAAAGTAAGGGGATGGAAAAAGATATTCCATGCAAATGGAAGCCAAAAGAAAGCTGGAGTAGCAATTCTCATATCAGACAAAATAGACTTTAAAATAAGGACTATTAAAAGAGACAAAGAAGGACACTACATAATGATCAAGGGATCGATCCAAGAAGAAGATATAACAATTGTAAATATTTATGCACCCAACATAGGAGCACCTCAATACATAAGGCAAATACTAACAGCCATAAAAGGGGAAATCGACAGTAACACATTCATAGTAGGGGACTTAAACACCCCACTTTCACCCATGGACAGATCATCCAAAATGAAAATAAATAAGGAAACACAAGCTTTAAATGATACATTAAACAAGATGGACTTAATTGATATTTATAGGACACTCCATCCAAAAACAACAGAATACACATTTTTCTCAAGTGCTCATGGAACATTCTCCAGGATAGATCATATCTTAGGTCACAAATCAAGCCTTGGTAAATTTAAGAAAATTGAAATTGTATCAAGTATCTTTTCTGACCACAACGCCATGAGACTAGATATCAATTACAGGAAAAGATCTGTAAAAAATACAAACACATGGAGGCTAAACAATACACTACTTAATAATGAAGATATCACTGAAGAAATCAAAGAGGAAATCAAAAAATACCTAGAAACAAATGACAATGGAGACACAACGACCCAAAACCTGTGGGATGCAGCAAAAGCAGTTCTAAGGGGCAAGTTTATAGCAATACAAGCCCACCTTAAGAAGCAGGAAACATCTCGAATAAACAACCTAACCTTGCACCTCAAGCAATTAGAGAAAGAAGAACAAAAAAACCCCAAAGCTAGCAGAAGGAAAGAAATCATAAAAATCAGATCAGAAATAAATGAAAAAGAAATGAAGGAAACAATAGCAAAGATCAATAAAACTAAAAGCTGGTTTTTTGAGAAGATAAACAAAATAGATAAACCACTAGCCAGACTCATCAAGAAAAAAAGGGAGAAGACTCAAATCAATAGAATTAGAAATGAAAAAGGAGAGGTAACAACTGACACTGCAGAGATAAAAGAGATCATGAGAGATTACTACAAGCAACTCTATGCCAATAAAATGGACAATCTGGAAGAAATGGACAAATTCTTAGAAATGCACAACCTGCCAAGACTGAATCAGGAAGAAATAGAAAATATGAACAGACCAATCACAAGCACTGAAATTGAAACTGTGATTAAAAACCTTCCAACAAAGAAAAGCCCAGGACCAGATGGCTTTACAGGCGAATTCTATCAAACATTTAGAGAAGAGCTAACACCTATCCTTCTCAAACTCTTCCAAAATATAGCAGAGGGAGGACCACTCCCAAACTCCTTCTACGAGGCCACCATCACCTTGATACCAAAACCAGACAAGGATGTCACAAAGAAAGAAAACTACAGGCCAATATCACTGATGAACATAGATGCAAAAATCCTCAACAAAATACTAGCAAACAGAATCCAACAGCACATTAAAAGGATCATACACCATGATCAAGTGGGGTTTATTCCAGGAATGCAAGGATTCTTCAATATACGCAAATCTATCAATGTGATAAACCATATTAACAAATTGAAGGAGAAAACCCATATGATCATCTCAATAGATGCAGAGAAAGCTTTTGACAAAATTCAACACCCATTTATGATAAAAACCCTGCAGAAAGTAGGCATAGAGGGAACTTTCCTCAACATAATAAAGGCCATATATGACAAGCCCACAGCAAACATCATCCTCAATGGTGAAAAACTGAAAGCATTTCCACTAAGATCAGGAACAAGACAAGGTTGCCCACTCTCACCACTATTATTCAACATTGTTTTGGAAGTTTTAGCCACAGCAATCAGAGAAGAAAAGGAAATAAAAGGAATCCAAATCGGAAAAGAAGAAGTAAAGCTGTCACTGTTTGCAGATGACATGATCCTATACATAGAGAACCCTAAAGATGCTACCAGAAAATTACTAGAGCTAATCAATGAATTTGGTAAAGTGGCAGGATACAAAATTAATGCACAGAAATCTCTGGCATTCCTATATACTAATGATGAAAAATCTGAAAGTGAAATCAAGAAAACACTCCCATTTACCATTGCAACAAAAAGAATAAAATATCTAGGAATAAACCTACCTAAGGAGACAAAAGACCTGTATGCAGAAAATTATAAGACACTGATGAAAGAAATTAAAGATGATACAAATAGATGGAGAGATATACCATGTTCTTGGATTGGAAGAATCAACATTGTGAAAATGACTCTACTACCCAAAGCAATCTATAGATTCAATGCAATCCCTATCAAACTACCACTGGCATTTTTCACAGAACTAGAACAAAAAATTTCACAATTTGTATGGAAACACAAAAGACCCCGAATAGCCAAAGCAATCTTGAGAACGAAAGAAGGAACTGGAGGAATCAGGCTCCCTGACTTCAGACTATACTACAAAGCTACAGTTATCAAGACGGTATGGTACTGGCACAAAAACAGAAAGATAGATCAATGGAACAGGATAGAAAGCCCAGAGATAAACCCATGCACATATGGACACCTTATCTTTGATAAAGGTGGCAGTAATGTACAATGGAGAAAGGACAGCCTCTTCAATAAGTGGTGCTGGGAAAACTGGACAGGTACATGTAAAAGTATGAGATTAGATCACTCCCTAACACCATACACAAAAATAAGCTCAAAATGGATTAAAGACCTAAATGTAAGGCCAGAAACTATCAAACTCTTAGAGGAAAACATAGGCAGAACACTCTATGACATAAATCACAGCAAGATCCTTTCTGACCCACCTCCTAGAGTAATGGAAATAAAAACAAAAATAAACAAATGGGACCTAATGAAACTTCAAAGCTTTTGCACAGCAAAGGAAACCATAAACAGGACCAAAAGACAACCCTCAGAATGGGAGAAAATATTTGCAAATGAAGCAACCGACAAAGGATTAATCTCCAAAATTTACAAGCAGCTCGTGCAGCTCAATAACAAGAAAACAAACAACCCAATCCAAAAATGGGCAGAAGACCTAAATAGACATTTCTCCAAAGAAGATATACAGACTGCCAACAAACACATGAAAGAATGCTCAACATCATTAATCATTAGAGAAATGCAAATCAAAACTACAATGAGATATCATCTCACACCAGTCAGAATGGCCATCATCAAAAAATCTAGAAACAATAAATGCTGGAGAGGGTGTGGAGAAAAGGGAACACTCTTGCACTGCTGGTGGGAATGTGAATTGGTTCAGCCACTATGGAGAACAGTATGGAGGTTCCTTAAAAAACTACAAATAGAACTACCATATGACCCAGCAATCCCACTACTGGGCATATACCCTGAGAAAACCAAAATTCAAAAAGAGTCATGTACCAAAATGTTCATTGCAGCTCTATTTACAATAGCCCGGAGATGGAAACAACCTAAGTGCCCGTCATCGGATGAATGGATAAAGAAGATGTGGCACATATATACAATGGAATATTACTCAGCCATAAAAAGAAACGAAATTGAGCTATTTGTAATGAGGTGGATAGACCTAGAGTCTGTCATACAGAGTGAAGTAAGTCAGAAAGAAAAAGACAAATACCGTATGCTAACACATATATATGGAATTTAAGAAAAAAAATGTCATGAAGAACCTAGGGGTAAAGCAGGAATAAAGACGCAGACCTCCTAGAGAACGGACTTGAGGTTATGGGGAGGGGGAAGGGTGAGCTGTGACAGGGCGAGAGAGAGTCATGGGCATATACACACTAACAAACGTAGTAAGGTAGATAGCTAGTGGGAAGCAGCCGCATGGCACAGGGATATTGGCTTGGTGCTTTGTGACAGCCTGGAGGGGTGGGATAGGGAGGGTGGGAGGGAGGGAGACGCAACAGGGAAGACATATGGGAACATATGTTTATGTATGACTGATTCACTTTGTTATAAAGCAGAAACTAACACACCATTGTAAAGCAATTATACCCCAATAAAGATGTTAAAAAAAAAAAAAAAGAGCCCCTGTATAACACCCAATCCCCCAACCACCCCAATCTCTACCCTGCACTAGCGCAACAGGAGGAAATCAGAGGCTGGCTAGCAGACCATACCATATCCTCCTGTCATATCTCAAATGCATGGCCAGGTTGCAAATAGATAGCGCGTGCCCCTCTACTGTCTAGTCCTACACCTGTGGCAGATGTCACAAATCAATCACAGCACTCTTCCCCACTGATCCCAGACAAGTCAGCAGAATCTTTCCCCACAGAGTACCCCAGCAGACACCACCAACCAATCAAAAACATCATGCAAGTAGGAACCTCTTTATCAAACCATAAACATCTGCCCTGCCCTCCAGAGTGGCTGAGCCATGGAGGGTGAACAGGAAGCCAGAGAGACACAGTAAGGAGGAAACCACGATGGATCGCTGAGCTGCCAAGTGCTCACAAGAACCCATTCATAAGTGCTAAGAAAATCCGGATGAAACCATGCAATTAGTCATGGAATCCAGGTCTGAAGGGCTCTTTCCAAAGCACAATTTCTGCACTTTCTCTGTATTGCTTGCTGGGCATTGACTTCCCTGTGGCAAGGACATTTTCTCCAGAGAATGAGCAAAGCATAAAGAGAGGGGGGTCATTTTCACACAGGTCCAGGCATCGTTAGCCAATCTGTTAACTAAACACAGGTGTCAGCAAGGGCAGTTAACCAGAGCTCATCCCACCTACAGGACTGTAAACAAGACAGTGACATATAGCCCAGGGTGTTAAATCTTCCATGGCAGGAATCCTTGTCTTTGGTGAATGGCCGTGAATCAACCAAACAGGATATGCCGGGATGTTTAAGACGGCCGTATATTTATTTATGAGTGAATGACCAGGTCAGTATTTCTGCCAGTTACCTTTATGGTTTTTATAAGATTTGGATAATGCTTATTTATCGCCCATACCATTTCCCATTCACAACGGAGCTTTGTGGGACATTTAGAGACGTTTCTAATGTTTTCTGCTGGTCTCTCTGGCATGAATAAAAGGATCTGTTTTCTTAGGGTTTCTCCAAGGAACTCATGCGAAGCTAATTTGGATGATAAAATGGTATCATTTCAAACATCTTCATGAACGGATTATATTATTTGAACCTTTTCAGGGGAAGAGATTAATCATGTGGTTTGCATCACCAACCTTATAATTTTAATAACAAGGCTGGTCACTTGAAGAGCCAAAATACATCTTTTACAATGAAATATGCTACATTAGGAAAATATCTTGTGTTTCTGTTGGACTGTGCTGATGTCATTGGCAATCCAAGGGGTGAATTTGTTTCCAGAATGGGCAATATCTACCCAAGATGAAACTCTATCGTTTACTGCTACTGTGAACTACAATATTAATAGCTTCCATTTACTGAAAGTTTATTTTGATCAGACCGTATGCACAGTGTCTCAAGCCAGAGGGTAAGAACCCATATCCCGTATTATGCAGATGAAGACACTGAGGCTTCAATGAACACTGTGGTACATGTCATGGAAGCAACCTGAGTGTCCATCGACAGACGAATGGATAAAGAAGATGTGGCACATATATACAATGGAATATTACTCAGCCATAAAAAGAAACAAAATTGAGTTATTTGTAGTGAGGTGGATGGACCTAGAGCCTGTCATACAGAGTGACGTAAATCAGAAAGAGAAAAACAAGTACCGTATGCTAACACATATATATGGAATCTAAGAAAAAAATGGTTCTGATGAACCTAGGGGCAGGACATGAATGACGACGCAGACGTAAAGAATGGACTTGAGGACACGGGGAGGGGGAAGGGTAAGCTGGGACGAAGTGAGAGAGTGGCATGGACATATATACACTACCAAATGTAAAACAGATAGCTAGTGGGAAGCAGCCGCATAGCACAGGGAGATCTGCTCCGTGCTTTATGACCACCTAGAGGGGTAGGATAGGGAGGGTGGGAGGGAGACGCAAGAGGGAGGGGATATGTGGATATACATATCCATATAGCTGATTCACTTTGTTGTACGGCAGAAACTAACACAACACTGTAAAGCAGTTATATACTCCAATGAAGATGTAAAAAAAAAAAAAAAAGAAAGAAAAAGAAACTGAGGCTCCACATTGGTAACTAACATCCCTCAAGGCCCGCAGCTAGTACTGAAAGAAGCAGGACTCACAGACACATTGGTCCAATGCCCAGGCTCGTCCCTCTCCAGCTCTGCTCTGCTGTCCTTGTGGCCTCTGCCTTCAGATACCCTCCTCCCCCAAGTTACTTTACATGGCCAAATCCATGAGAAAAAAAAAATCAAACTGGCTGCCACACACCATGGAGACATAACGAAAAGCTAATTGACTGCAACTCTTATGTTCCAGCCTACACTTGCGGTGGCCAGGGGAAGTCATCTCAGCCATGCAAACGGCGACCCACTGGTTTGAAGCGGTGCCAGGGGCCGGGCTGTCCAGCTCAGAGGAGCCGGGCGCAGACCCTCACCTCCTGCCTGCCCTTGGCCAAGTGCGCTCATGTCCCCCATGTCTCTCACGTCCGGTTCTCTACCAAACAGCTTCAGGACAGCATCTCTGCCACCATCACCATCATCACAAACCACACTGGCAGCCTTATAACCGCTCACTCTATGGCACATTGGATGTGCCGGGCAAGCAGTGCTATTTATATATAATATGGGGCTCTATATCAGATGTGCCTGTTCTCATTTTATTCTCCCCACCTCTGGAAGTAAGGAGAGTATTCCACCCATCTGACACGCGAGGAAACTGAGGTTTCACTTGGGTCTGTCTAAAGTCACACAACAAGAAGGTAGAAAAGCTGGGGACAGGACTTCTCCGGTGGTCCAGTGGTAAAGGCTCCGTGCTTCCACTGCAGGGGGCACGGGTTCAATCCCTGGTCGGGGACCTAAAATCCCACAAGCCTTGGGATGGAGCCAAAAAAGAACAAACCAGAAAAGCTGGGGACTGGGATCCAGGCTGCTACCTCAGAGCCCAGGCATTTACCCTCGTATGGTAGAGGCTGAGAACCCTTCTCCAAAAAGACAAAGCGACACCCTCCTAGCACAAACCCATAGGTGGTCTCGGCGCTGGGATGATAACCGGGGCTCTCTCCTCATTCTAGAACTTTCTCCACCATGCCACACTGCCCCAACCTCTCTCCCTTTTTATTCCCCAGCAACTGGGCACAGACTGTTGGCGTGCCCTATATCAGGAACTGTGCTATATGCTGACAGGAAACAGCAACAACAAAACAAAAATAAATGGAAAGAAGTCATGATTCCTGTTCTCAGCAACCCCAGAGTCAGACTGCCCTTTGTTAGACTCCTGGCTTTGCTGTCAACTAGCTCTGCAAACTTGGACAGATCACTTGACTTAATCTGGGCCTCAGTTTCTCTATTTGCAGAATGGGATAATGTTAGTACTTTCTTTGGGAAGTTACTGTGAGGATTAAAAAGATGACTAATGCAAGTTTAAATGGGGTAAGGTCTGTACAATGCCTGCTATATTCTCCGGATATTTTTAAGCTCTTAGCAAATGATGGAAGCTATTTTATTTTCGCCAGCACATTAAAATATACATATAATTCTACCCACAAGTTGACATCCAAGTGCCAATCTAGAAGTATAAAGAGGAGTCCTAGGGACTTCCCTGGCGGTCCAGTGAAGACTCTGCACTTCCACTGCAGTGGGTGCAGGTTTGATCCCTGGTCAGGGAACTAAGATCCCACATGCCACATGTCAAAAAAAAGAGGAGTTCTTAAGGAAGAAACTGAGGTGTGAAATAGAATTGTCTGGGGGGGTCTCCTAGAGGAAATATGGATTAGTTTGGTTCTTGAAATTTGGATACATAAAATTCAGATGATGAGTAATAATAAAAAACATGTAACTCACAATTTCCTGTGTAATCAGGGTCTTGACATCAGGCCCTGTATTCCTTACAACCCTAGTTGTCTACATATCCACATTTAATACATATGAAGGGAGTGAAGCTCAGAGAGGTGAAGTGACTTGCCCCAGGCCACACAGCCACAAAGCAGTTGAACCAAGAGTCAATCCACATTTGTCTGACTCTCTGGCCTATTCTTTCCTTCTCATAAAAGTCACTGGGGATTGCCCAGAGGGCGGTAGAGTGAGAAAAGCTACCCATGGAGAGTAGAGAGTTCTTCCTGATGGATGGTGGCCGTGACTGTGGACAAAATTCAGGAGGTGTACAAACTTGGATGGGAATAAAAATTACACCGTCCTTTTCATTAACATTTACCTGAAGTTGAACATCGCCTTCCATTTTGAATCTAGGCAATGATCAGCAACGTTATCAGCCGCACCTGTGGCTGTTTCCCCACTAGGTCTGTGGGCCAACACCCCATAGTGGGAAAGTATGTAATCTGGCTCCAAAGCCAGAGTTCTCTCTGCTCTGCTCCACTGCACGTTTCTATCGGTAAATGTACCATTCTGTGTCTTAAGTGATTGCTCATTTGATCAACTCTTTGCCTAGAATGGAACACCCCTGAGGCCAGAAAGCCTCTCTTGTTCATCTATGAGTAATGAATCTTAGCATTTGATGCAGAACGTGGCACAGAAAGGGCCTTAATAAATGCTTGTTGCCCACTGGGGGGCAGCCTTCCACAATGGCTCCCAGGGACCCTGCTTCCCGCTATTCATGCCCTTGTGTAATCTCCACCCCTGGAGTGTGGGCCCAGGGACTTGATTCTAACACACAGAACACGGAAAATGTGATGGATGTCACTTCTGAGAAGTGTTAAAGGGCAGTGGCTATTGTCTGGCACACTCTGGCTCTTATCACACACCTGCCCTGATGGAGAGGACCACCTGGCAAGGAATGGAGGGCAGCCTCTGATCATCAGCCAATGAGGAAATGAGGCTCTCAGTCCAAGAACCCACAAGGGATCCTACAGAAACCACTGAGGGACTTGGAGGTGGATCCTGCCCCATTTGAGCTTTTGGATGAGACCACAGACCCTGTGCCGACACCTTTATTACAGTCAGAGACACAGAGCTGGAGGTTCCAGCTAAGACATGCTCAGATTGCCAACCCCCAGAAACTAAGACATAATAAATGAGTGTCATTTTTAGGGTGCTAAATGTTTTTGGGGGGCAGTTTGATACACAAGAATAGATAACCAATACACTGCCTGTCACAATAAAGGAGAAAGAGGAGAAAAGGTGGGAGAGAAAGTGAAAAGGGGCAGAGCCCTCTGTCACCATCTCTCCTCTGGCCATAATCTGGGGGTCACTCCTTGACACCACAACCCCATACTCTTGATTCTTGCTTGTCCCCTGTAACACCCGTAACTGTAGCACGACCTTGCCCGTGCCAGTGCCTGCCTTAGGGACTATTTGAACTTTCCTGCCGTGGTCACGTCATGCTCCACGACTCATTCCAAAACTTTACTGTAACCAAACGCCTCGCTTCATCAGGAAAGAGGCCAAAATTGGTTAGCCTTCTTTTAACGTTCTTCTAATAACTCCAAGCTTATCCAGTGAATTGCACAAGCCCATTTTGTTAATTTAACATTCACTTGACTCCCAAAGAATTTCCAGAAATCTTGACAGTGGGGATGCATCTGGCTCATCAAAATCACACAGACACGGTCAATTGGCTCCACCAGCTGCCCTCACCCAAGCTCTCAAGCGCCCACACCATCCACCTGCTGGGAATGTGCATTTCCCGTCAGCCACATCCATCCGTGCCTGGCTTTTGCATGGTTCTACTTTAAACTCATGAACCCTAAAGTTACTGTCAGAGGCTCCTGCCTGGCTTCCAACAGGCTTTTGATTGGAGTGGAAGTGCCAGCTAAGAGCCTCCCCAGAAAGCACCCTCAGAGCACCCCCTTCTCTGGCCCACCCAGGTCTTCTCCCCATCGCACGCAGCACTCACTCTCTGAGATGAAGCGGCTTCATTTGTGTTGCCTTACTTCCTCCACTCCCATTTCATGGGAAGACATACTGTGGATTTAATAATAGCTCTTCATTTGTGAAAAATTCTGTCATATGGAATGTACACATTGACTTCTTTATAATATCGAATTTACTGGGTGTAGTGTACATACGACATGCATTAAAATGCACCCATTCTACTGCCTGCTAATGCAGGGGACACGGGTTCGAGCCCTGATCTGGGAGGATCCCACATGCCGCGGAGCAACTAGGCCCGTGAGCCACAACTACTGAGCCTGCGCATCTGGAGCCTGTGCTCCGCGACAAGAGAGGCCGCAATAGTGAGAGGCCCGCTCACCGCGATGAAGAGGGGCCCCCGCTTGCCACAACTAGAGAAAGCCCTCGCACAGAAACGAAGACCCAACACAGCAAAAATAAATAAATTAATAAAAACTCCTACCCCCAACATCTTCCAAAAAAAAAAAAAAGCACCCATTCTAATTATGCATTTCAATGAGTTTGACTAAATTTTACCCCTGTGTAATTATGACCACAGTGAAGACAGGGAAACTTCCCATTATCCCTGAAAGTTCCCTTGTGTCTCTAATCCCAAATAATTCCCCGTACTTCTTTCCCTGGGCAACCACTGGTCTGTTTTCTGTCATTATAGATTAGAGCTGTGTCGTGTAGAGTTTCATATATGTAGAATGACATAACATGTCTCCTTTTGTGTCTGGTTTCTTTTACTCAGCATAATGAGTCTGAGATTCATCTGCAGAGTCAAATCAAATGTATCCAGCATGACAGTTGTTCATCCCTTTTTAGTGCTGAATAGTATTCCTGTCTACTTGCTTTTCCTATGCTTTTTTTTTTTTTTGCATTTTTCAACCTTATTAAAGAATAATTGACATGGACTAAACTGGACCAAAGTATACAATTTGATTAGTTGTAATACATGCATATATCCATGATACACACATATTTTACAAATAAGAACTTTTAAAAACATAGTGCAGCTCAGAATGGTGAAATAATTCCTTTGCTCGAGTCTTCTCTGGGAACCTGAAGTGAATATTTGCCTCACATTTGATTAACTAGAGAATCTTTGATGACCTTTTCAAAAAAGAAAAATCTGTTCTAAAGGTGATTTGCTGCCTCTGATGAAAAACCTTTTAAAAGCAGAACTTTTACTGAAAATAAAACAAACAACAACAACAAAAAAACCAACAACAAAAAATAATGCTTAATGGGCATCTCACTACTTTCAATATTGCTATGACAGGCATCTCAGCTATAGTGACATGAACTCAATTCAAACTGGATCAGGAAAAAAAAAGTGAGGACAGAGAGGGATTTGTTGGCTAACATAAATGACAAGCCCACGGGCTTCAGGCATAGCTGTATCCAGGAGTTCACATCATGCTGACTCAGTCTATTGTCTTCTTTTTCTCTCTCTCTCAGCCCTGCCTACCTCCCTGTTAGCTTCATTCTCAGTCTAACTCTCCCCACTCATTGGCCTGCTGCAGTTCCAGATTACTTTTCTCGAACCACACATGAAAATAAACCACTTGGGTATTTGCATTGGAAAAAAATTAATGCAGGGAACTGGTTATAGAGGTGAGGGAATTGCTTAGAAGACAACCAGGGATATTGACTAATCCAGAGAATAGCCACATTAGGAAGGCACTACCTTTCATATCAGAGAGAAAAAGAAAGCAGGACGATGTACCTGGAGCCCAGAGGCTGGGTACCAGTCTGGTGGGGGCTAGAGCCAGAGAGGAGCTGAGTTGCTGCTGGAGACACTGCCCAAGACAGGGAGGGAGAGGGAGAACTACTCTGGCCTCTCCCTACTTTCACCCTCAGTCTACCCCAGGGCCTTCCACTGGCCCAACCCAGCTGGAAGCCAGCCGGCCAGGGTGCTGGGGAAATGCAGTCTGTAGGGGCCGGCCCCCTGGAATACAGACAAGAGTGGAGGGAAAGTAAGGAAGTAGGAGACAAGCTCTGAGGGCAAAAGGCCCAGCACAAACCTTGTGGAAAGCGAGCTTCCTAATAGCTCCAACAGAAGCCTCAGAAAGGCGTCTGATGTGTCTGGGTGTGGGTGTCAGGCCCCACCCCTCGTGGAGGTGAGGCAGTGGGGTGGAGGTGGGGGGCGTCAGCAGCACAGACACTAAGTCACTAAGTGAAGCAGGACGGCCTCCAAAGCAAAGACAAGGTACTCTCACCCTATGTGGATGCAGGGGTGGCAAACCCAGACGTCCACCACGTGCTGCTCCACGGGGAGGGGTACCCAGGGCTGCACAATTGCCAACGGCCCAACTTGGGTTATTTCCACACAGCAGAATTGCAGGTTTGCTATGATGCCAAACTACAGCCAAGGTTGGGACCTTGCTGATACATTCCCGGTCCCTGGGAAGGTAGGAAAGGGGGAAAAAAAATCAAGAAGCACTACTTCTGCCCCTTCTAATGAGGCTCCCTCATTCCCAAGCCTGGGTTTTGAGGCACAAGACCCAGGGCCTGGGTGGGAAGAGTGGCTGACGAACCCAAACCCAGGAAATGCAAAAACGAAACGGCTAAATGGTCTTCAGTGGCATTCTGCCTTTTAAAGGAGACAATTTGCAACCCAAATGTGGAGGCCAAAGGATTTCCTACAAGTCTTTTATGATCTCTATAAATTTCAAGAGAGAGAATTGGTGAGGAACTGGGCTCTGTCACTGTCAGGCCGCTAATTGAACGTGCCTTTAATGGAGTCTCCAGCAGCCATAAAAATGCATGAAAACAGCCTTCTGGACACAGGCAAGTCTGATGGATGGAGCGGTGACACCCAGTAAAAGCCAAATGATCTGGGCTTGTCCTCATGCCTGTGAAAAAGAATACATCTTGGTCTCTTAGGATAGAACTTGCACTTGAAGAAACAGTAAGCATTCTACGTGAAATTTCTCCCCGGGGGAATTGACACACACATACACACAATCAAAACTAAACATTGCACGGGGAAGGCTGTTATATAACATCGTATTCCGCAGGAGTTAAAAACTTGCGCAGTCCAGTGGAAGTCCAGGGGGAAGAGCCCCCCCTCCCAAATTTGTATCCACCCAGGATCTCAGAATGTGACTTTATTTGGAAATAGGGTGTTTGCAGATGTCATTTTACACAACATTTTAAAGTCTCGGTTTGCCAAATTGAGGATGTTAATAATGATGCCTACCGATGAAATGAGCAGAGGATGTAGAACACATATTATCATATAATAAATGCACAATAAATGCTACCTATTGTTACTACTTAGGAGAGATGGAGGGAAGGAAGGGAGAGGAATTATTAAAATCTGGCTAATACTCATTGTAACCCTGAAATCACAGAGCTGCATCCTAAGGGACTACGGGAGGGAGATCTTCCTTAGCAGGCACGTCGCCTTCCTTCTCCATAACCCATCAATTACAGTGTTTCAGAGGCCCCTTAACTGAAATCTCCTAGAAGAGGGAGAAACGTCTCTCTTTGAGTGCAGATGCTTGTGAGGTTCTGCCCTGAGGAAGGAGAACGCCCAGCTTGCCCTAACCCGCTCTGTCCCAGTCAGATGGCCGCCTGATGGTGCAAGCCAGCCAGGAAGTTTAGGAGCCCAATTCAACACTCAGATAAGAAAATGCACTGAAGCCCTTTATTCCTGACACGGGCATATGGTACAAATCAAGTGGCATGCACTAAATTATTAGAATACTCATTTATTTTGGAATGTGTAAGAAGTAAGTAGAACAAAGCACGTACCATTTTCAAAAGAACTCATTCCCTCTGCTGGGGGCAAAATACCTCTTGTGGGAAGGTATTCATTGAAAATAAATTATCTTCGGGGGAAAGCACATGCTTTTCTAAAGGAGAACGTTGTCCTCTATAGATGTTCTAATTCAAGGGGTGTCTGTTGTGCATGTACACATATATGTTGTATTAAATGCCAAGTTGGAAAATTATTAACCATACTTACTAAAAATTGAAAAGGCATATGTACCCAAAATAACAGTAAGTAAGAATTATTTTCTCACACATAAATAAGAGAAATCCAAGGCCATATACTTCAGAGTTACTATGGGGACTCCACGGTGCTTTCAGACATGCATGCTCCTGTCTTCCTGCCTCACTAAACTCAGAGCGAGTAGCTTTTATCCTCAGAGTCACTTTATGGCCCAAGATGGCTGTTGGAGCCCCAGCTACCACATGTGTGTTCCAGGCCAGCAATGGATGAAGGAGGGAAAGACAAAGGAGTCCACCTCCCAGGTGCATCAACTTTTTTCACAGTCCTCCCCAAAGTCCTATACAACATTTCCATAGTCACAAACACCCCCTAACTGTAAGCAAAACTGGAATGTTGTCTTTTTGTTTGGTGTATTACCACCTCAAATAGAATTGAGGTTCTGTTACACTTTGGGGGATTCCTATTCTACACATCACACTTTGGGAAACCATGGATGCTTCCCTCTGGAGCAGGAGTCGTCTTATCGGCACTACTGACATTTTAGAAGGGATAATTCTTTTTTTTTTTTTTGTGGTACGCGGGCCTCTCACTATTGTGGCCTCTCCTGTCGCGGAGCACAGGCTCCGGACGCGCAGGCTCAGCGGCCATGGCTCAGGGGCCCAGCCGCTCCGTGGCATGTGGGATCTTCACGGACCGGGGCACGAACCCGTGTCCCCTGCATCGGCAGGCGGACTCTCAACCACTGCGCCACCGGGGAAGCCCAGAAGGGATAATTCTTAATTGTGGGCTGTGCTGTGCATTGCAGGAGCAGCATGCCTGGTCTCCACGCAGTAACAATTCCTTCCCTATCCTGTTGTGACGATTAAAAATGTCCCCAGACATCATCAGTTGTCTCCAGGGGCAAAACTGTCCTCAAGTGAGAACGTCCCCATTTATTTATTTACTTACACAAGTTCATGGATTCTTAGGTTATTCCATGTGTTACACTTGTTTACTATTTAACATTCAAATGATCCCAGATTTGGCCAGTGGGAACCCTGTCAACCTGGCTCCTACGTTCTTCGGACGTGTCCCTATCAGTCTTTGAGCACTTGATTTCAGAACTTTCCATCTGGAAAAGTTCTGGAATTAAGAAAATATACAGTGACTATTGAAGAGACCACTCTGTCTTAGGATATGAATACTGAGTCCATTCTTGCAGCCTGTTTTAACAACACTGTTATTTGTTAAAAGGGACAATGTTACTGGTGAGGACTCACTTCAAAAATTGAAATGGCAATAAGAGTTGCTATTTCTATGAGAACTAAGTTAAAATCTTACGCAAACTTATGGAAAGTGTTCATAAATGAAATCTGCTTTAAAAACGTTGTGGAGTTAGGTGTAGACAAGATAACCGCATTATTTTAAACAGAACTGAATCCCTCCTCCCAACTCCACGTTTGTGCCCTGTTTCAGGAAAACATCCACTGTTGAAAGTCAAGTTTAGCACTTTTATAGGTTGTAAAAATCCAGAGGGGATCGTCTTACCAATGCCATTCACTAAAATTTTCCTCACTGCAATCAGATCAGTGTTAAACTGTAAAACCCCTCCCACGGAGTGTCAGCCCCAATGTATTTCAGCCTGAAGAGAGATCTGAGCCTGGAATGTCTTACTGTTCCAGAAAGTAAGGAAGTGATCAAAGACTGATGGGGACATGTCCAGAGAACCCAGGAGCCAGGCTGACAGAGTTCCCACTGGCCAAATCCCAGATGATTTGAGCGCTAAACAGTCAACACGTGTAACACATAGAATATACCAAGAATCCATGAACTTGTGTAAGTTACTAAACAAGTAAGCAGAAGGGGAAGCTCTCCCTTATCATAATAAAAAAAAAAACAACAAAAAAACAAAAAACTAATAATAACGTCAGAGGGATGATAAAATTAGAAACTGACCATTTGGCAAACATTGTAATAGTAACTGTTTCCATCAAGAATCGTCATCAGATGCTGAAACCAGTGGGTTAAAGTTGGAGGAGGAACAATATTTACAAAGTCCCAAAAGTCTCTTATCACAATATAATGAATTACAAAAGGAAAAATGGAACTTTCCAGTGGAGAAACCTGGCAGAGAGCATCATAACCAAGTGATCAAGGTCAACACCACCACTAACAGGCAACGCCAAGGGCGTTTGGATCTGATGTGGTGGGGAGGACATGGGATCATTTCAGTGGTATCCCTGACGAAGGTGTATAACCTGAGCACCTTCACAAGGAGACATCAGACAAACTCAAACTGAGGGATACTTTATAAAATGACTACCCTGTGTACCTCAAAAATGTCCGTGTCATGAAATACTCAAATACCAAATACCAAATACCATGTTCTGGCTTAAAGAAAAGCAAAGACGTGAGAACTGAATGCAGCACGTGTTCGTTTATTTTAAAGGACAGTATTGAGACAACTGACAAAATCTGAATAAGGTCTGTGGATTAGAAAATGGATTCTATCAGTGTTAACTGCCTAATTTTAATCATATATTGTGATTATAAAAGAGAGTGTCTTTGTTTTCATGTTTTCAGAAAATACATACCGAAGTCACAGGGAATCAAGTTTGCAATTTACTCTCAAAGGTTTGGGGATGGATATATATGTGCATATGTGTGTATGTACATATTATATAATTATATATGTGTGTGTACACACACACACACACACACACACACACACATACACACAGTGGGAGAGCCGGAAGTGAGAGCCATGACTGTGATAATATGTTAAAGTTTGGGCTGGGAAGTCTGGGTGAAGTGTATAACGAAATTCTTTGTACTCTTCTTGCAACTTTTTGGTAAGTCTGAAAGTATGTCAATATTAAAAGTTAAAGAAAGCTGTAAAGTTCAGGACTCTCCCCACCTATCCCACCCCCAGATTGAGTTCTCCTTTCTGATTTATCCCCTTCCCCTTCCACCATGCAAAGATCTTCCAGTCTCCTCTCTCAAGGAGCTCTGAGCACTTACTCAACAGGTTTTGTCTGAATGTCTTGCTACTAATAGGTTCCTGGATACCGCCCCCAGAAACTCTGACTCAGGACATCCAGAGGAACGGTTTTCTGCTATGCCTGAGTCCCACCCCCAGAGGTTCTGATTTGACTGGCCTGGAGTGCACTCTGGGCCTCAGAACTTTTTTTCAGTTCCCTAGATGATTCTAATGAGTAGCCAAGGATGAACGTGAATATGAGTGACCTGAGGATTTATTAAAATGCAGATTCTGATTCACTAGGTCTAGGGGAGCCAGTGTTGGAACGTCTGCATTTCTGACAGTCTCGCTGAGGACGCTACACGGACCACACCTTGAGTAACAACAGTCTCATCTAGAGTAGATTCCAAGTGTTCTTTGCCAACAGACCCTTACCATCTTAAGTTCTGACAACTTCAAGAGGGCAGACACGCCATCTGGCTTATTCTCTATGGCTGTCTAACACTGGGTGTTCCATTAATAGTCACTGAATACGTACATCAATGAATGAATGAAAGTTTCCCTGATACCATGCTAATCTCCACTGGTACCTCCCAACTACTTAATATATTTAAAGTCGTCATATTTTGCATTAGAATTGCCTCCATCAGATTTCGAGAAATCAATGGCTTTTGAAACTAAAAACCACTTAGGGGTGAGAAGAGTTGGCAAGATCTCCCTCGCCTTCAGGAATCGCCTGGTGCAGGTGCAAACGACTATGGCAGTGTCCGAGTCAGCTGCTCGCTTTCTTCTCCCCTTCTCAAATCATTTTTCGGATTAGCATATTTCTAAGTGCATATAATTTTCACATCAAAGAGTGTAATCTTTTGCAGAAGTGGAGGAGAGAATTATTTATCCGCTGAAGTATCTCAAGCAGCAGTTTCGACAGCATGACATACAAATTACACAGAAGACAGACATTTAGGAAAATTTGGTGGCAGAATTTGTATTACTTAAGTAGATGTGGAGAAAATTCACCCACTGAAAGTAACAAATACATATTTGGAGGGCTAAAAGCAGGCTCCCAGTTGAGTGATGAGAGACCAGTCTGAGCTGGTTGCCCACTTCCTGGCTCACTGAATGGGGAGAGAGTCCATGGCGGGTCTTTCTTCCTGGGGGCAGGGGGCCTAGAAGCACGGGATTCACCAGCCCTGCCTGCGTCCCACACACACCAGCATTCAGCTCCCAATGGCTGCAGCCACCTCAAATCCCTCTGAGAGGAGACCCCGTTTCGAAAAACAGTCTGGCCTGGGGCAAAAGGCACATAAAGAACCCAATCCATCAGTTCTCTTGTGCAGCCGGCCAGGCTCTGAACGCATGCCTTGTTCTAAAAACCAAGTTCCGCAGCCCCTGCCCTTTGCCCCAATTATCCTATGGCTGGATAAGCCCCTTCCTTCCCCTGGTCCAGGAACCCTCTCCTGGGAACCTGAGTAGAACCTCCACAGAGGAGCCCTTGATTCCATAAACAAAGACACACAGATACCAAATACAGGTACGCACCTAATGCACACACCTGTACACACACACATCCCCAATACATACACATACTTAATACATGCACACACCTATGCATAAACACACATCCCTAATACATACACACTCCTAATACACAGACACCTAACACACACATTCACAACCCTAACACACACACACACACCCATACATACACACATAATACCTAAAAGACCTTCCACACACAAAGAATACACACCTGTACACACACACCTGTACACACACACATATCTAATACACACACACCCAATAGATACACACACCTATGCATAAACACACATCCCTAACACACACCCCTAATGCATACACACTCCTAATACATACACTCCTAACACACACACTGCCCTAACACACACACACACATATACATACATATACCTCACACACACACACTTTTTTAGTTACATAGAGAGGAGGTTTGTGTCTCTGCCCCTAGACAATCTATCAGTCAGGTCTCCCAGATTTTTTGGTCCCTTTCAGATATAAAACACTTAAATTCCTAAATATTTTTCAAGTCCAGTACAGAACACTGAAGTGCAGTCAGAAAAAAATGGTCTTTTCAATGGATGCTGGTAGGTCAATTGGCTATTTCTATGAGTGAAAAATGTGTCTTACCCATCCCTTAATTCCCAGTGGATGACAGTCCTAAATATGAAAGGTAAAGCAGTGGAGCTTTAGAAGACACAGTAGGAGAATTTCTTTGGAATCTTGGAGAAGGCACAGAATTCTTCAATAGGACTTAAATAGGGGCTAAGATAAAAATGGCCAGTAGCACTATTCCTAACAGTCCCATTGTGGAAACTACCCAAATGCCCATCCACAGTAGAAAAGATAATTATGGTGTATTCTCCCATCAAAATGCACTACAGACATGAGAATGACCCTCTATAACTGCACACACACAGAAATAAGACAGTCTCACAAACATAAAGTTGTGTGAAAGAAACAAGACACAGAAGAAGAGAGATTCTGTGATTTCATTTACATTAAGTATAAATACAAGCAAACCTAACTTCTGCTGTTGTGGTTTGGAGTGGCAGTGACTCTCGAGCACTGTCAGTCTGGGAGCAGAGGGGCTCCTCAGATGCTGGCGTGTTCTGTTTCTCCCTCAGAGTGCTGGGCACACGGGTGTGTTTATTTTATGCAAATTCATCAGGTTGCACACTTGAAATATGTGTGATTTTCTGTGCCTACACTAGATTTCAATAAAAAGCTTTCTTAAGTACTATTCAAGTAAAACAACAACTGACATTGGCACAGTGCTTGGGTTGGGTTTGAATAGGTGGTTTGTAAACATTTTTATTTTTGTTATTTAATAAGAAAGAAAAAGCACATACACACAGTCCGAACACAGAGATTCAAACAGCTCAGAAGAGACTCATCAATGTAAGCCTTTCTCCCACCCCAGACCCACCGTCTCTTCTTCAGAAGAGCCACTGAGTATATTTCATGTGTATCCTTCCAGAAATTGTATATGCATATACAGGGTCGTGCAGATGTAGTGTAAACCTCCATCCATGCATTTTTTAACACAAACGAGAATAAACAGAGTCTCCTGCACCCTTCTTTTTCCCCTTAACAATATCTTGGAGATAGGACCATGTTAATACAATACATAAAGACCCACCTCTGTCTTTAGCATTCCCTCATAGATATTCTGTATTCCAGGAGATGGCAAGTTATGGGCAGCACGCCAAATTCGCCCCACCACTCGTGTTTGCAAATAAAGTTTTACTGGAACCCAGCCACCCCCATTCATTTACACATGGTCTGTGGCTGCTTTCAGGCTTCCACAGCAGAGCTGAGAAATGGGACAGAAACTGTATGTATGAGTTTCCAATTGCTGCTGTAACACATTACCAGAAACTTTGTGGCTTAAAACAACTCACATTTATTCTCTTATAGTTCTGGAAGTCAGAAATCTAAAATGGGTCTCACTGGATGAAAAATCAAGGGGTCTGCAGGGCTGCATTCCTCTTTGGAGGCTTGAAGGGAGAATCTGTTTCCCTGCCTTTTCCAGCTTCTAGAGGCTGCTCGTGTTCCTTGCCTTGGGCCTCCTTTCCATCTCCCAAGCCAGCAATGGCTGGTCATGCCTTCCTCACCTTGTATTAGTCTGACACTACATGCTTGAGCTGTGGGTTTGGTTAACTGTCAAAGTCAGCTCCAGCTGCTGTAACAAAAATACCATAGACTGAGGGATTTAAACAACAGAAATTCATTTTCCTCACAGGTGTGGAGTCTGGAAGTCCAAGATCAAGGTGTCAGAGGTTTGGTTTCTCCTGAGGCCTCTCCCTTTGGTTTGCAGACGGCCTCCTTACCCCTGTGTCCTCACATGGCCTTTCCTCTGGGCATGCACAACCCTAAGTGTCTCTCTGTGTTGGATTGGCTCATTTTAACTTAATAGCCTCTCAAAAGACCCTATCTCCAAATATAGGCACATTCTAAGGTACTGGCGATTAGGGCTTCAACACATGAATCTGGGGGGAGACACAATTCAGCCCATAAAGCTCCCCACCACCTTGCTCAGTTGTCATGATTGTACGTGCTCATACAGGGCGAATTCCACGATGGGGAAGAAGGCACTTGGGCATAGAAGCAGAGCAATGCAGGTGCTGGAGGTGGGGAGTTACAGGCAGGACCAAAATTCTCCCAATGGAGAATTCTGCCCACCATGATTCACCAATCATGGTGGACAGAGGGCAGACAGGAGAACATTAACAGCATCTTCTGCATCTTCCCTGACCATCGCATCTAATCCAGCACCTCTCGTCACTTTCTGGCTCTCCACCTTGCTTTTTTTCTTATCTCTTATTACATCCTGATGTATTATTCTTATATAGATATAAATCACATACCATAAAATTCACCCATTTAAAGTGTGCAATTCAGGAGGTTTTAATATATTCACAAGGCTGTGCAACCATCACCACTATCTAATTCCAGGTCATTTCCATCACACCAGAAAGAAGCCTGTGCCCATTAGCAGTTACTGACACACTACATTTTTATTTTCTCAATTACTACCCCCCTTGCCACTACAACATAAGCTTCTTCAAAGCAGAGACTTTGATTTGTCCACTGGTCTTTCTCCATCCCTTAAGAAAGGGCCTGATAATTGGCAGTAACTCAAGTCAATATTTAATTTGATTTAATATAGGAACCAGAAACTTACTTGAGATTTTGAGTCAAGAAAGAAGACGAGAAACCCAGTACATAATGGGTTTATTACACGCAACGTGAACCTTGTGTTGACAACACAGAGGGATCCTCTGCGGCTGGCCTTCAGTCTCCAACCCAGAAAGAAATGAGTCTCCTCTTAGGGTGCTGGCTCCACAAACTGGGTTAGGAGGGTTTAAGACTTATGGGCCTGCAGTTGAAAAGTTTTCTTTTGCTGTGAGTTACACGGGCTGTGACTGAATTCCTTTCTTGTGTCTTGGTGAATTTTAACACTTCTAAACTTTAGGGTGAGTTGATGGGATGATGGCTGCTGGGCTTAGATGTGAGAAAGCACAGGCTCTGCTCGCAGCCTGGCCATTTTAGGGTGCTTTTGAAACCAAGCAGGGCCTTGTGGGGTCCTCACAGGTACAAAAGCCTTTCTGTGGCCCCCAGTTCTTGTTTGCAGGCCTTCCTTGAGTTCCAAAGAGCAGATTCAAGCAGTTACTTATTAGGGAAGAGAGGGAAAGCAGAAACAAAGGAAAAGCAGGCAAGGAACAACAGTGCAGCAATAACGCAGAGTCCTAGTTCCTCCTCACAGGGTGGACATAACCATCTGATACAGATCTGAGTTCTTCTACAGGAACCAAGGCCGCCACCTAGGTGGAGGATGGTAACTTCAGGCTGAGCACAAGCATGTGGACCCCAGACTGGCTGGAACCAGAAGGCTGATGACTGAGATTCTTAGAACACCACTCTGTTATCTCCCCACCAACCAATCAGAAGAAAGTCATACATCCTGTAGCCCTTACCCTAAAATTTGCCTTTAAAAACTCTTCCCAGGGCTTCCCTGGTGGCGCAGTGGTTGGGAGTCCGCCTGCCGATGCACGGGACACGGGTTCGTGCCCCGGTCTGGGAGGATCCCACATGCCGCGGAACGGCTGGGCCCGTGAGCCATGGCCACTGAGCCTGCGCGTCCGGAGCCTGTGCTCCACAGCGGGAGAGGCCACAACAGTGTGAGGCCCGCATACCGCCAAAAAAAAAAAAAAGAAAAAAAAAAAAACTCTTCCCAGAAGCCCATCGGTTAGTTCAGGTCTTTTGAGCAGGGGCTGCCCATACTCCTTGCTTGGCCTTTGCAACAAACCTTTCCCTGCTCCAAACTCCAAGGTTTCAGTTTGGCCAGCTTCACTGGGCACACAAATTTGGGTTCGACAACAGCATGATCTCAAAGCAACTTAAGTCCCCTCCCTAAACCTCAGTGTTCCCATCTGTAAAATGGGGTGGGGGAGAGGAGATAACAGTTCCCATCTTATGGTATCGTTGTGATGGTGAAACGAACAAAAGCACATCGTTCATGCTTGACATGTATGAAGTGCTCCTTGGCCATTAGCTGTGAGCACTGAATGAGGCAAGGTTTGTAGCACCCAGGATGGGACACAAGATCTCCTCTCTGCGAGACATTCTGAAGAGTCGCTACATTCTGGCTATCTGGCCAGGAAAACTAAATGTTATGTCAATACCTTATCTGTTCAAAAGAATATTTATAAAGATTGATAAATATGTTATCTCTGTGTCCTTGGGCAAATCACTTCTCTGAACTTTAGTTTTCTTATCCGTTAAATGAAAACAATCTATACAATGAGTGACCATAAAAGCAACAACACAGGTAAAGTGCCTGGGACACTGTGGGGTTTAATAAATGATAGTTATTGATTTCATCTTTATTCCAAGTTTCACGTCTTCATCTCTTAGACCTTGGGGCCCAGAACTGTTCAGGGAATCAGAACTTTTCAGATTTTAGAAAGGGGCATATACAGTGTACTCTATGATATTCCTAGTGGGTCCAGGGCAGGAGCTGATAATCAAACACACCAATACTTCTGCCGTGGGACGTGTGAAAATTTACAGAAGTGCGATCAACCGCATGGATTAACCAACAGCATCGGTCAATAAAGGTCAGCTTTAGCCAAATGATCAGAGATCAGTGCAGGTTTCAACATGAAATGAGCAGTGAAAAAACTTTCAGTTTTCAGAACTTTTCAGACTTGCAAAGAAGGGATAGTGAATTTATACTTTAGAGACCAAAATCTTTTGTTTCTCACTCTCCCCCCACCAAAAGAGGCAATGGAAACAAACGTCTTTATTTCCCAAAGCGTGATAGGCTTAACTATTTAAAAAAGAGAAGAAAAATTATGACAGTATGCCAATGAGAATGATAAATGCAAAAGAAGGAGGGAAAAAAAGGTCCAAAATTGAAACTAATTTTAGTAACAGCAATGGATTAAAAGAAAAAAATTCCTCGCTTACAAATTCAAAAACAAAAGCTGTCACAGTGACGTGTCTTCCCAAATTTGGTTGAAACATCCCTCCTGGTTTTAGAGAGCTCTTCTCTTGAGCTGTCGCCAAGAACACATTCCCATGGCCAAATTCAAGACTCAAAATTGTGAATGCAAATGCAAACACAGAGCAGCGGTTCCAGTAACCGCCAGAGTGTGACTCTGGTGGTCCAGACACCTTCTGGGCAACAGAATCAGCTCATCCGGTAAGGTGCCCTCCCTCGTGAGGCCACGTTTAATCAGGCCCAGAAAACGTTTCAATTGCCAAAAGTATATAAATGCTACCCATGTCATTGATTTGTTCTGAGTTCCTTGTCAAAATAATTCATGGGCATCCAAAGCACAAAGACAGTTTCCCTCCACTGGAGTTGAGCATCCAGAGAGGAAAGGATGCTGAGGTGTACCAGCAGCTGCCAGACAGGCCACCTCTGCAATCCCGCGCAGATAACAGGTGTCACGGAAGATGCCGTTCCTGCTTACGACTCCACGCAGCTGAATTCTGCCATATAAATTATTAAAGAACGTGCAGAACATTACACAGTTCATGTACTTAATGATTATAGTTCACAGTCTAGGTCAGATATAATTAGATGTTACATTAAAATAGCTTCACAGAGCCATTTATTCTGATTTAATTACTTGAAATGATAGCATAATGAGCCATGCTTTCAAGTAAAAAGGTACTCTTTTAAATGGGCTCATTTCAAGTTAATACAAAGAAAATTAATCATATAACTGAATGGAGGAAGACAAGTCCATGTCTTAAGCGACACTGTTTCCGTGTCACAAAGGTTATTTCCCTTTGATGACATGCTGCAAGTGACAGGGAATGAGACTTTTTTTTTTCTTGTGGGAATGAAGATTCTCATTTTTACCATTCCCTCGAAATCTTACTCCCTTCTACATGAGCCTAGCCACAGGCAACGAGAACTTTCGATGCCAGCCCTGAGACACAAACATCCCAACGAGAGCATTTCCGTGAATCCTGGGAGTTAGGAACACGGCCCACATCTGTTTTGCAGGTGGCATTAGCGTCCGATCAGAAGCCGCCTGAGGCACAGCGGTTACATGCACACACTCTGCAATCAGACAGGGACAGGGTTCAAGGCCAGTTTTACCACTTACACCTATGAGACTGTTCATAGCTTCTCTGGCTTGTCTGGGCGTCTGTTTTCTCATCTTGAAACTGGAGTTAAAATAGCACCTATCTCATAGGGTCATTTTGAAAATCAAATGAGAGTCAGCATGCAAAGCACTTAGCATGGTACCTAGCATGGAGAAGCTGATAATAACTCTTAGCTCTTGTTATTAAAAATAGAGATAACGAATATCTTGCTGACTGCTAATCCCCACCCTGCACGTACCCCTCAAAGGTTTTAGATGCCTGCTGCATTCTTCCAGGACAAATTATAAAAGACTTGAAAGAAAAAAATGGGACCTCCCTTAACCCAATTGCTTCCTTCTGTTTTGAATCATTATAAATGATAAGAGATCTTCATATAAACTTTTGAGAGTAGTATCAGTTCACTCAAAAAAAAAAATCCTACATGGTTTTAAAAACATATGGCAATGTTTATCTGCTGTTTTTCTGTCCTGAGTCTAGCTCTGTAGTGAAAATATTCAATGCTGGGCTCAGGGGAAATGGGGAAAAAATTTTTTAAATCAGAAATCTTCCCATGAATACCTTCTTCAGACAGCTGTAAATACTACTCGGGGGGCATGCGGTATTTATTTGAATCCTGGGACACTTAGCAAAGGTGATGACAGAAAACACTGGCTTACGGATACAGGGGGCTGTGACAGCCAAGATAATGTGTCAAACTTGGCCTTGCATGAGCAAACAACATCCAAGAGAGAGCTGACACAATCTCCCAACACATAACATTCTGGACGAGGAGCCATGGGGTTTTGAGAGCATGGGCTGTCACGGGAATTGCTTGTGTTCAAAACGAGCTTTACTCCCTTAGGGAGGGGAACCTCGGGCCATGCTGAGTCAAACAGGAGAGTGGTAGAGGGGGTATCTTACTTTGGGTTCCTCCAAAAGCTGACCCTAAAGCAAACATTTAGGCACATGGAGTTTATCTGGGATGCGTGATGGTCAGTTGTGTGTGCCAACATGACTAGGCTACAGTCCCTGCTTATTCGATGAAACACTAACCTAGCTGTTGCTGTGAAGGTATTTTGTAGAAGTGATTAACATCTACAATCCGTTGATTTAAATAAAGGAAATTGTCCTCCATCATCTGGTGGGCTCCACCTAATCAACTGAAAGGCCTAAAGAGCAGAACTGAGATTTCCCTGAGGAAGAAAAAATACTACCAGTAACTACAGTGCCAACTTCTGCCCAAGAGTTTACAGCCTATCCCTCCTGATGACCTGGCTTAAGGACTGTGAATACACCACAGTCCTAGCCAGCAACCACAATCAAATAAGCCAATTCCTGTCAATAAATCTCTTAAAATATATAGGAAGAATTTTAATTTCTTTAATGAATTTTTTCAATTTTCGGAGTTATTTCCTTAGTGGTTGCTCTTGAAGTTACTACATAGTTTTTAATTTATCAAATTCAACTTCAGCTTGATACTAACTTAATTCCAGTGAGATACAGAAAGGTTATTCATATATAGCTCCATTCTCCTTTTTCCTTTTTTGGGTTATTGTGTATATATTACATCCATATATGTTAGAAATGCATAACTATGCATTGTTATAATTATTTTTATAATTTCTATAATTTTATAATTTTATTCCTTTTTATGTCTTTTAAAGAAGCTAAGAGAAGAATGGAGAGTAAATAGACATTTATAGTTTTTGTTATATTAGTTTTCCTTTTTTATCATTTCTGGTTCCCTTCATTTGTTCCTGTGGACTTGGATCACCATCTGGAATCATTTCCTTAGTCCAATACAGCTTTGCTCTAACCTGCCTCTTTTGAGCTATTATTGGAAAATATATCACATTTCTACATCTTACAGGCCCAACAATATATAATATGCATATTGTTTTATACAATTACTTTTTAAACTAAGAGAAAAAAGGAGAAGAAACTTGCATTTATACTGTCTCTTATAATTAGCTAACTTTACTAGTAGTTTCATTTTGTGTGTGTGTGTGCATTCAAATTATTATCTTGAGTTACCTGCTTTCATCTGAAGAACTTCCTTTAGTGTTTGTAAAGTGGGTCTGTTAGCAACTAATTTCTCAATTTTTGTTTGTCTGGCAATGTCTTTATTTTGCCTTTATTTTTGGAAGACAGCTTTGCTGGATAAAGAATTCTAGGTTGACTGTTTTTGCTTTGAGCACTTTGAATGTTACCCCACTGCCTCTGGCATCCATTGCTTCTGACGAAAAGTTAGCTGTTAATCTTGTTGGGGTTCCCTAATCGGTGATGAGTCATTTTTCTCTTGCTGCTTTCAATATCTTCTCCTTATTTTTGGCTTTCATCATTTTTACTGTGATGTGTCTGTGGATCTCTTTGAATTTATCCTACTATGAGTTTATTGAGTTTCCTGAATGTATAAAGTTTTCTTCACATTTGGGAAGTTTCAAACATTATTTCTTTGAAAAAAAACTTTCTTTGTTCCTTTCACTTCTCTCATTTTGGTATTCCCATTACACATATGTTTGTGCATTTAATAGTGTCTCAAATTTCTGGAGGCTCTGTTCATCTTTATCACAACCTTTTTTTTCCCTTCTGTTCTTTGCTTTGCATAATCTCTATTAATCCATCTTCACATTCACTAATTCTTCTGTCACTTTAAACCTACAGATGAGCCTTTCTAGTAAAATTTTTATTTCAATTATTGTACTTCTCAAATCCAGAATTTCCATTTTGTCCTTCTTTATAATTTCTATCTCTTAACTGATAGTCTATTTGATGTGACATGTCATCATACCTTTCTTTACTTCTTTAATCATGATTTCCTTTAGTTCTCTGAATAGATTTTAATAGCTACTTTAAAGTTTTGTTAAATCTAACATCCAGTCACTCACAGGCAGTGTTTTTGCCGTTTCTTCCCCTGGTATATGAGCCATACTTTCCTGTTTCTCTGCATGTCTTGTATTTTTTGTTGGAAACTGGACACTTTAGATTATATGCTGCAGCAACTCTGGCTCTTAGTCCACTCTCCTCTGGGGTTTGTTACTGTTATCTGCTCATTTACTTGTTTAGTGACTGGCTGGATTATCTTAGCTAAGTCTATTTCACCCTGACTGTAAAATCTCTAATGTTTCTCCTCAGGGATTACAGCTTGGGGTACGCCCACAGTCACCCTGGGATGCCAAGAGTTTTGGCAGACTCTCTTTAAGTGTCTCTTTCCCTGACCACACCCCGATGGTAAGGGCCTAGTGGCACTTAACAATTAATATTGCTGACTGATTGCTCTGTTGTTTTCAACAATGCCCTGGGGCATAAATTACTTCATGGATTGATCCAATCACATTCCATTTCCTTTGAAGGAATGTTTGCGGGGGTCACTGTTTGAGATTTTTTTCAGACCCCATGAGGTCTCTTACCAGCTCTTTCCGTTTCTCTGCCAACACACTAGTTGCCTGCAGTTTCACCTGTACCTCTAATGAATCTATCAATCTATCAAATTGTCTTTCACCACCATCTCTCACTATTTTTGAGAGGGCCCTTCGACTTAAACTTTTCCACTTTGCTGCAAATGAAATCAGTTCCTTTAAAAAGATATTTGGAAAAAAAAAAAAAGATATTTGGAGCTCTTTATTCTATGTCACACGTTTTCCCGCCAGGAAAATCCCTAAGCTGAGGATCTGGTGTGTGGGGCGATGACAACGCATCTCTTCGAGCTAGAATTCAGTGGAAGGAGGGCCAGCAATCCTAAGTCACCCTATCTTGTCTCTGTCTGCATGGAACCCCAACTTCATGAGCCAGATTAAGGGCTAGGGCCCCAGGAGTCTCAGTGGTGCTATGTCCAATGTAGAGCCTCCACTCTTTGAGCTGTGTTTGGGCAAAAGAAGTGAGCTCCCACTGCTACGTGGAAAACTGGCTTTGCCTCTTGGTGAGTGTCAAGTCAAAAGACACAACCAGCCAAGGATCAGGAAAATGAAGGATTAATTATTACTTGCAGCAAGTAAGCAGAACACTGGGGATCTTTCCCAAAGAGGTGTCTCCCCAAACAGTAAAACTGGGGGAAACTTTAAGCTAAGGGTACACGCATACTGACAAAGGGGTGTGTCCACAGAGTTCAAGCTTTAGTTGACTGAAGTCACGAGGGTCAGAAAAGGTCAACATCATCCTCCCTTAGGTTCCAGTTGATCTGGTCATTGAGCACTTCAGGCTCATCTTTACCATTGAAACAGAACAGGGGGTCCTTACAACCGATATATTATCTTTGCAATTGTTACTTCTCTTGCCTGTTGCATTCTTTTGTTCCCTTAAGATCATTAATTACTGAGAACGGTTCAAGGACGAGCACTGTGGCCAGGCTTAGGTCACAGAATGGCTTAGGCCAGAAATGGCTTCTCTTCTGTCCAGAAAGTAATACCTGGTTCTCTTTCTCAGGGGACCCCCTCCTCTATCTGCTTACACCACCTCTTGGCCTCACTTGCCCAAAATTTTGCCCAGCAACAGACAGCGAGAGGCAGGCTGCAAGATGCTGACATGAGGAAGCTGTGTTCTTGGCTTTATCAGTGTGGAAGCAGGTCTGAGATGAGAGGGAGCACGTCATGATTCAGACACCACAAACGCTCACCGAATTCAAGTTCTTACTGGATATTAGATTTTCTTCATTTGCTCTGTGCCCTTAGGATCGTTTCCAGAGATGAATTTTTTTTTTACTTTTATGGTTTTTACAAGTTTCACTGGTGATGGGTCAGCAGAGGCTCTCACACTGTTATACCAGAAGTCAAATCCAGCTGAGAATTTAAATATTAATTTGACTCATAATCTTCCTGGAAGAGCGACAAGGGGATGTATTCTGAGACTTACCTGAAAGTACATTGCATATCCTGTTTCCACTGACTCAGCAATTTCAGGTAAATGATTCTACCTCTTTGTGTCTTTGTTTCTCATCTGTTGTGATGAGAAAAGCCGATCGCTACATGACAGAGCTGCTGTGAGAAACTGAAATAACCTATCCAAAGTGTTGCGCACAAAATAGGTTTGTAGGAAAGTGAACTGGTTTTTATTATCATGGGAGTGGGCCCAGAGAGGCAACGGGCCCATAGAAGAGATGGATCTCAGGGTCTGGAATACCTAAGAGTGGCTTCAACACGCAGATGTTCTTTGATCACAAATCAACCCTCTCTTGGGATGTTGGGATCCCCTATTCTCCTACGCCTCACTTTCTCTCTCCCTCTCTCTCTCTCTCTCTCTCTCACACACACACACACACAGAATGTACAATTCATTCAAGCAGAAAGAGAAAAACAACAGCTGACCAATTTTTCTCTTTAAGAATCTAGTTCATCAATATCACACGTTCATGGGGAAACCCTCCAATACTCCAGGGAAACTTGCAAAGCAGAAAATGACAACGTTTGAGTTATATTCATAGCTTATCAACAGAGTGGGAAATTTGGAGTGGAAAGGGCCTCCAAACCAGTGCTAACATGACTGGGACCTTTCAGCAGTGGTTCTCCAACTGTGGGGAACTTCATTGAAAATGCTGATTCCTGGTCTCCTCACCTTCTTTCTTTGGAAATTCTGATTCTAGATCTCTGGGTGAGACTCTGGAACTCACATTATTAACAGTCCCCAAGGGATTCTGATTCAAGTGATCTTGCTACTTTGAGAATCAACCCTCCATTGGAAGCTGACTCAAGCATCTATAGTAGCTTCCAGGATTTTTCTGACTCCATATATACAAAAGACTCATACACTGGGTCCTCCCTGAGATTCCTGTAGGAACTCTTACGTAGCTTCAGTTCTTAATTCAAGCCCCCTCTCTCAGGAAAGTCTGACGGCAGCCCAGGATCCCTGTGCACAACCAGAATTCCTGCACATCTTCCTTCTAGCGAAAGAAGTAAGCAGACCATTCCTGAGCCTGTTTTCAAATCCACCTCCCACTGTCCCCCAGCTCTGCTTCACATATTAAACGAGCTGACTCTCGCAGCTGCACTTCCCAAGTTCCTTGGTCATCTGACTTCTAACTGAGCTGTTTTACCCAATTGGAAATACTGGCGTTATTTCCCCATCTCCAGCCTATCCTTCCAGCAGCAACATCTGCACGCTCCAGCTCCCGTTGGACAGACCCACCAGGGATGACCCTAGCCACTGGGATCCTGTAACCCCAGCTCCTCCCTTTGTCTCCACAGCCTAAGGGTGGTGGAGGCTCACCCCCCCGCCCTTGTCTTCTTAGCTCCTCCAATTCCCTGCATTCAATGCCCTTCACTGCAAATAGTTGAGGGGGTTTCTGTCTTTCTGCTTAGACCCTGATTAACACAGCAGGTCTGGCAAATATGGGTGAGGGTTACAGTGGGGAGAGGAAGGTATACTTTGCAAAGACCAAGGAAGAGGAGGGGACAAGCAGAGACCTTCACACTGAAGAACCTTCACTGGTCAACCCCCTGCCTCCCACCTGCAAAGAAAAAAAAAAAAAAAAGTGGGGAAGGGGTGTGATAACAAGGGGTTTGGAACCAAAGGAAACAAGCAAGTCGGTTCACAGCGGACCCATTCCACTGGCCCCTTTACCACAGACCAAGCTTTCTCAATTTCAGCTCTACTGGTATCTGTGGTTGGCTAATGCTTTATTATGCGGGATCTCCCGTGCATTACAGGTTGCTGAGCAGCATCCCTGCTCTGTTCCCACCAGAGGCCAGTAACGACGCCCCCTCCCCCGAGTTGTGACAGGCCAAAAGGCCTCCAGACGTTGCCCACTGGCAAATGATCTACTCTGCCCGCAGTTCAGAAATTGACCTTCACTCTGTGGCAGAGTTTGTGGGCCCCAAAGCCATTTTTCTGGTGCATTAGCTTGGGTGAAGCCAGAGAAGTCAGCCTAGATGAGGAATAAGTAGTTACTGCCACCGGCTCTAAAAAAAGAAGCCACAGCTAGGCCAAGCGCTCAGAGCCGTCACGAGGAAACATGGCGCCCCGGCAAGTCTCCCTGCCACACGCTCTTCATCCTCTGTTTCTCTTCCCCCATCAATCCAGGTGAAATGAGGTACAAGCGAAAGAGCAGCCTGGTCCCAGAGACAGAAGAGCAGGAGGGGAAGCAGGAATAGCTTTCCATTTTGCCTAAATGTCACCAGGCTGCCAGGAGCACTGCCTCTTTGCTCCAGAGCCTCAAGTCTTTTGGGTACAAGGAGGCTACGGAGACAAACAGACCTGGATTTCAAACCCAGATCTGTACTTGACACCTGTGTAACATTAGTCAAGTTACTTAATCCCTCTGGCCTCAGTTTCCCTATCCGTCAAATGGGAATCACAACTCCTTCCTCACTGGTGTTTTCTAGGAATTAAGGGAACGCTTGTCAAGTGCTGAAATCAGGCACTCACGAGATTAGAAGTTGGGGAACTATGGCCCACGGTCACATCTGGCTCACCTGAGGTTGCCAGATTAGGAAATAAAATATTTTATCTGGCAACCCTACCTGCTGGCCACATGCTTTCGTAAACGAAGTTTTATTGGACACAGCCTTGCCTGTCCGTTCGCCGTTCGAGGCAGGGCAGAGTAGTTGTGAGGGAACACACGGCCTGCATGGGTCGTGGCTGTTCACACCAGCGGGTGTCACCCTGCTGTCTGTCACGTGGTGCCAATGCAGGGCAGTCAAAAGAGTGATTATGACCAGGACTCTGCAAGCACTTACACTTCCTGGGTTTAAATCCTGGTTCCAACATGGAGTGCTGGGCAAGTGCCTTAGCCTCTCAGTGCCTCAGTTTCTACCTTTCGAAAGTGTTTTGACATTGGAGCTATCACAGGAAACTAGGCTACACTCATGTTGATTAGTTGTTCTGGGCTTATTCAGAAAGCTGAGCATCCTTCTGACAGGGTCCTTGTGAAGGTTCAACAGAGTAATGCAAGTGAAGGGCAAGAGCACAGTGCTGGCAACATGGGAAATACTTAAGACAGCTTCATCATTACCACGAAAGTTTGAAAGTTCGAGAGCTACTATTTTTATTACTACCATTACTTCATCTACTACTACTACCACCACCACCGCTGCTAATACTTCACCGAACTATTGGAGGACTTAATGAGATATGGGTGGGAAAGGTCCGGCCATGGTAAATGCTCAGTAAACACCACATTTGCTTCCTTGTCCTCTACCCATTTTCCTGGGTCCCTGCCCATTGGCCCAGAGCAGGGTCTTGAGCACTGGCCAGACCTGGCAGCTCTGCTCAAAGAACAGTGAAACCCAGGAGGATCTCCTGCTCCCAAGCTAGCTCTGACCCCTGGTGGCCCTTCTCTCCCCAGGGACTTCTTGTCCCTTCCTCTGCACAGAAACCCAAGGAGGGAAAGAGCTCTTCATTGCTCCATCTTGGCCCCCTTCCTGGGATTTGGCTGACAACCTTGGGCCTCTGAGGGCCTGACAGAGCTCCATAGAAGGCAAGTGTGGTAATGATCCCATAAACAGGGAACATTTACAGGGAGGGCTTTATTTCACCTTCCCTTAGTTCCCCTCCTTTTAAAGAGTGCCTACTGGAAACATCTCCTTCAGCTGAAGTCGTCAGGAAGCTTCGGGAAGGAGGAATTATTTGAGCCATGACTACAAGGACCAACGCTGTAAACCAGCGCTGGCCAAAAGACACGTATTGTGAAATACACAGGCACACCTTGTTTTATGGTGTTTTGCTCTATCGCGCTTCAGAAATACGGTGTTTTTTTACTAATGGAAGGTTTATGACAACCTGCATTGTCAGAGGATGATTAGCATATTTTAGCAGTGAAGTATTTTTTAATTAAGGTATATACATTGGTTTCTTAGACATAATGCTTTTGCACACTAATAGACTATAGTATAGTGTAAACATAACTGTTAAATGCACTGGGAAACCAACATATTCAGGAGACTCACTGTACTGTGATATTCACTGTATTATGGTGGTCTGGCACCAAACCTGCAGTATCTCCAAGGGACGCCTGTAATGTGAGTCACTTCTCTAACTTTTTTTTTTTTTTTTTTTTGCGGTACGCGGGCCTCTCACTGTTGTGGCCTCTCCTGTTGCGGAGCACAGGCTCCGGACGCGCAGGCTCAGCAGCCATGGCTCACGGGCCTAGCCGCTCCGCGGCATGTGGGACCTTCCCGGACCAGGGCACGAACCCGCATCTCCTGCATCGGCAGGCAGACTCTCAACCACTGCGCCACCAGGGAAGCCCTCTAACTTTTTTAAACTTAAAATATTTTTACCAGCCACACAGAAAAGGGTAAAAAACAACAAACTAAATTAATTTTAATCATATATCTTATTTGACTTCTACATAATTCAAAGCACTGAATTATGGATGGCCAAAAAGTACATGAAAAGATGGCCAAAAAGCACATGAAAAGATGCTCAACATCACTGATTATTAGAGAAATGCAAATCAAAACTACAATGACATATCACCTCACACTGGTCAGAATGGCCATCATCAAAAAATCTACAAACAGTAAACGCTGGAGAGGGTGTGGAGAAAAGGGAACCTTCCTACACTGTTGGCGGGAATGTATAGTGGTATAGCCACTATGGAGAAAAGTATGAAGGTTCCTTAAAAAACTAAAAATAGAGCTATCACATGACGCAGCAGTCCCACTCCTGGGCATATAAATAGAGAAAACCATAATTCGAAAAGATACATGTACCCCAGTGTTCACTGCAGCACTATTTGCAATAGTAGACATGGAAGCAACCTAAATGTCCATCAACGGAGGAATGGATAAAGAAGATGTGGTACATATATACAATGGAATATTACTCAGCCATAAAAAAGAACAAAATAATGCCATTTGCAGCGACATGGATGGACCTAGAGATTGTCATACTGAGTGAAGTAAGTCAGACAGAGAAAGACAAATATCATATGATATCGCTTATTTGTGGAATGGTACAAATGAACTTATTTGCAGCACAGAAATGGAGTCACAGATGTGGAGAACAAACTTGTTACCAGGGGAGAGGCAGGGTGGGGAGGGATAGATTGGGAATAACATACACACTACTATACATAAAACAGGTAACTAATAAGGACCTACTGCATAGCACGAGGAACTCTACTCAATACTCTGTAATAACCTACATGGGGAATCTAAAAAACAATGGATGTATATGTGTAGCTGATTCACTTTGCTGTATAGTAGAAACAGATATAACACTGTAAATCAACTATACTCCAATAAAAATTTTTAAAATAACAATAATAATGATAAAAATTTACTAATTTGATGTTTTACCATCTTTTCTTCACACTACGTCTTTACACCTCCAGCACACCTCAGTGCTTACTGAAGCGCCCAGTGGTCGCAGGTTAGGGACTGCGGTGTTAGGGGGTGAAGCTGTAAGTCCTCACCCCTCAGATTCACGGACCAGCGGCACTTGCAGCACCTGGGAGCTCATAAAACATGCAGAATCTCCAGTCCTGCCTGGACTTCCTGAATCAGAATCTACATCTGAGCAAGTTCCACAAGTGATTTCATGTTAGAAGATGAGAAGCACAGCTCTAAGCCCTTGTGTCTCCCTCACTCCATACTCCCATTCAGTCACCCAGTCCTTTGAGTTCAACTTTAAAATATCACCTAGATCCATTCCACTTGCTCCATGGCTCCTACCATCTCCCTGATATAAACAGCCACTCTCTCTGGGTTCTGGGTTAAATTGTATCCCCACAAAGATGTTGAAGGCCTAAACCCCAATATCTGTGAATGAGACCTTATTTGGAAGTAGGGTCTTTGCAGATGATCAAGTTAGGATGAGGTCACTAGGGTGGGTCCTAATCCAGTACGACCCATGCCATTTATAACATATCCTTAAATAGGGGCTATCTGGACATAGAGACAGATGCTCACGGGAGGAACACTGTGTAAAGATGAAGACAGAGATCAGGGTGGTGCAGCCAACAACCATCAGAGATCACCAGCAAACCACCAGAAGCCAGGTGAGAGGCACGGCAAAGACTCTTCCTCACAGCCCTCAGAAGGAATCAGCCCTGTAGACACCTTGATTTTGGATTTTTAGCCCCCAGAACAATAGAATAAATTTTTATCCATTCTGTGGTACAGCAGGCTTAGCAAATTAATAAACGCCCAAATCCTAACAGCAGTCAGCACCTCTTCCCTCTTCCACTCGTGCCATCCCTCACCCCGAAACCCTGACCTATGAAGAATGCTCCAGTCACAACCAGAGGGACTTTCTTAAAATGAACATGGGAGCAGATCACTGCCCCAGCCTTGCCCCTTCTGTCACTCCACGTTCCATTTCTGAACAACACACAGTTCTTAAGACACCACACACACACACACACACACACACACAGTCTTTCCATTCCTCAACAAGCTAAACTCTTTCCCTCCTCTGGGCTTCGACACATACTGTTCCTTTCCCAGAAACAGTGATCCCTCCACTCCCCCCCTTGGCTGTCTCTACTCAACTTTCAGGTCTCACTTCCTTTGCTGGTTTCCCAGAATGAATAAGGCCCCTGTTATTCTCTCTCTTAACACCCTGTCTTGTCCTTAACAGAGTCCAGCACTGGGCCATGAGCAGACTGTTACGTGTCCATATCAACCTATAGAATGTGAGTGTTTGAAAACTTCTTCTGCAGTTTGACACGGCTGTGACAGTGAAGCAAGCAACCAGTAGACTCATCTCATTAAACAGGCTTTGGATGGGCTCAAGCATTGCCCAAGTCACACAGTACAAACTACACACCAATCATGCACACACAGGAGGACCATGTATTGGTCAGTGATGAACAACAAACGGAAAATGACAGGTCCTTTACAGATACTAGAGAAGGACCGCTTTATACACACCACCGCTAATCATCTACTTCAATCGACCTGTCCTTCCACAGATTCTCAATTTCAAGATGGTGACAACTATGCGTTCTGCTCACTCTGACCAAGACCTATCACTGCCCAACACAGAAAAGAAGTGTGATAAATACTGGACATATAAGTGAATGGGTTGGATTATGATAGGGGGGAGTGGGGAGGCCATTCTAGGGGGACAGAGGGCCTGAGGCCAACATCTGAAGGTGAGAAACCACTGGCAAACCAAAGACTGCCTGCAGTATGTTTAAAGCTTGATGACTTCACATTAAGGAATTCCTCAAATCTTATTATGAGGCCCAACCAGACGGTTGGAGAATTCCAGAGGAATGGACAGATTCTTCTGGTCCTGGACTGCATTCTGTTTTCACAATTGTTTCTGGCAGAAGCCTAAAGAAAAACGCAAACCAGATGTACAAAGAGATATTTTCTTTGTCAGGGAAAAAAGAAAACGTTGCTTATCCTGCTCTGACACTGCTGCCCCTCCAATGCAGGCCAGATTCCCAGCCTTTACCTTGAACAGCTTGAAGAGACTCCAGAACCGTCTCCAGCCTCATGTGCTTGGGGGTAAATGGGAGGCCAGTACTGTAGCGGCCCCTGTCCTCTTCCTTGAGCTCTCAAAGCTGGAGGAGCAGATGCAAATGTGATTTCTGCTTGTCCCCGTAGAAGAGCGGGCACGGGGGCTGCATAATGAACTCGGACCTTAATTGAACTAAATAAGGAGAAAGCTTGTGCAAGCAATATGGGCAGGCTGCAGGGAATTCATCCTTCCTTTGGATTCTCCAGAAGACACCGTCTCTTGCTGGGGCCTCACTGGTTCTCCTCTGGGCCTCAGACACCCTGTCCCAACTGCTGGTGACCTCGACCCAGGAGAGTCAGCTTTTGCCAAAAACAAAGAAGCAAGCCAAATGCGCCGTCTGCAGCCCTGACAAACCCTGAGGGGTTCCCAGTCCTCAAAGGACCTCCTGGCTGATCAGACTGCCCCCACCAGAGCTGCCACCACCCTCCCAGCCCTGTCAAAATGCATCCGTCTTACAGGCCACTTCCAGAACATTTGACAACCTTGTCCACAAGCATGTGAGAAAGGATGTTATGGGGAGAACGTGCTTCTCAAAGAGTGGTCCCTGGACCAGCAACGTCAGCATCACCTGGGTCATTAGAAGGATTGCGGGTTCTCAGGCCCCACCCCAGACCTCCCATATCCCACGCTCTGCAGGTGGGTCCAGAGAGCTACCTTAACAAGCCCTCTGCGTGATTCTTACAAGCACCCGAGTTTAAGGACCACTGTGCTACTGACTATCCATCCCTAGAGTCTCCTACTGAAATCCCTAAGGGGCCAGGCAGGTGATCTAAACGAGGAAACTAGAGTGTGTCTGCCCACCTAAGGGAAGAGCGGCCAGCCAGCTTGAACCATGGAAGCCAGGTAGAAGGTGGGCCCGATTTTGCCAGATCTTTTCATTTTTCAAGAGTGGCTGGAAATGTGGATTAAAAAAAAAAAACCTCCCTATTTTTAAACATTGGCTTCATTTTTTTCTAGACACAGTGCAGGCCTAGCCATCTCCATTAATAACAACTTCATCCTTCCAGTTCCATGGACCAAAAGTTAGCCTCGATTCAACTCTCTTTCTCACTCCCCACCTCCTATCTTCCAGGACCGTCTGTTGGCTTCATCTTCAAAAGGCATCCAGCTACTCCTCCCCGCCTCCACTTGTTTACAGCGCTGGACCACTCCACCAGCATCCCTCCCAGGCGAAATGCAAAGCCTCACCCCGGCCGCCCAGCTTTCACCCTTGGCCCCTGCACTTGAGTTTCAACAAAGCGGCCAGAGCCGTCCTTTACAAATGAAAGACAGATCACGTGCCACCTCTGCTCCTACCTGCTAGTAGATGCTCATTCCAGTCAAGGTGAAAGCCAAGGTACTCCAGGACTCTACAGTCACCTCCCCCAGCATCACACTCCTCTCCCTGGCTCACCCCATCCAGCTGTGTTAAACTCCTTGCTGTTCCCCTTTAAGCTCATAACATACTATCTATGTATATATTTACCTGACTGTCTGTCTCCATTTGTGTCTGCTAGAATTTAAGCTCCACAGAGGCAGGAATTTCTGTCTGATTGACTGATTGATCCCTAGCACCTTGAACAGTACCTGGCATGTGGTAGGTTTTCAGTAAATAAGTGTTGAATAAATAAATGAATGAATGCAAACTAGAGATGGCGCCCAAGCAGTTCTGCATTTATAGTTCAAGAGGAATTTCTTGCAGATTTCCTCCAAGCTCAAATTTTGCCCCTACTCATAGGAATTTCAATCCTGCTGCTGGCTGGTCATGGGCAACTTAAATATAGAAAGCATTTCTGGGGCCCTTGAATCAAGAGCTACCTCCCTTTCCTGCCTATATATAGCCCCAGCCCTAAGCACATCTAGATGAGCACTCATGGCTTCACAGAGCTTTTTCATTCTGGAAAGAGGCTCCCCTAAAGCCTGCACAGAAACTGCTCTCTAAGCCAATGTTTCCCAAAACATTCTTTGCAACACTGGTCCCATGCGATGCTTCAAGAAAAATAAGCTCTGGAAACACACACACCCTCTCTCTTCTCCTTGGAGCTCACAATGCATGTTAGCATTTTAAAGGCTTCAAGAGGTCTGGTAGTGAATTCTTTATCTCTTTACTAGCTCTCATGTTTCTCAAATTCGTTGGCCCACTCAATCCCTTCCCTCGTGAAACCCCTATTAACACTCCAGGACACTAATGTTCTGGGCAAGCAGTTTCAATTTTTTCATCCTCTTGTGGGGCAGTGTAGGGGAGCTCTAACACAGTATATTCTATGCATTTTTCCAACAGGATACATATCATGAACTTACTGAGATACAGAGACGTCCTCATTCCCACACTTTCAAGCATGTCTGAAACATGCTGGTTTGAACAACATGTTTCTCTCTGTACTTCTCTCTCCAGCCAGCACCACTTGGCTACCCACCACCCCCCTTACCTGTATCAGCTAGGGCTGTCACCATTACAAGTGACAGGGAAAAGTGACTCAGGCTTAAACAAACAGAAAGGGAAATTATTGGTTCATAGAGCTGGAAAGTTTAAAGGTAGGTTTAGCTTCAGGTAGAGCTGGATCAAGGATCAAACCATACTTTGGGACTCAATTTCTAGCCATCTTCCAGTTGAGCCTTCCACTCCAGACTCTCCCCTCATGGTGACAATATGGTTACCATGGTATCAACCTCAACTCCACTCAGGTTCAAATCCAGCTAGATAGAGCCAAAACCTTTTCTGATAGCTCCCTCAAAAACTTTTAGCTCTACTCTGATTCAACCTGCTTAGGACATGCGACCATCCTTGACCTGTGGCCAGAAGGACAGGATACACTGATTGGCTTAGGCTCAGGCCCTATATTCCACTCCTGGTGCTAAGCTTAGACTCTATAAACAATACAAATTGAGAACTGGTGATGAGTAGATTCTCCCCGCCTCACCACTCCTCCCCAAATCAGGCATTATTGCTGGAAGCAGGAGGAATGAATGGACGCTGAGAAGGTAATGCTCAAATGTGTACCACTCACCCTTCTGCACATACATCCAAACACTGCGCCTCCCCCAGGAAGTGCTTCCAGATCCCCAAGCCAGAATGAAGCATGCCTCTTAAGGAACTGACATATACATGCTAACACCTGCAGAACATAGTAGGAAGTTTTCAATTGCACAGGAGAAAGCAGTAGGCAGTAGGAGTACAAAAGATCTAGAGTCAAATAGACTTGAATTCATGGTCTGAATGTATGACCTTGAATGAGTTACTTAACCTCCCTGAGTTTTGGTGTCCTCATCTACAAGGATTTGAGATTTTCAGCAATTCCCACTCATGGTGGGAAATGTGGATGATAAAGAGCAACTCCCAAGCCAGCCGTCATCCGGGTCCCTGTGGCTGGATCTTGCCCATCACCCGCCTCCAGACCCTACAGTGCTCACATCGGCCTCAGGTCACATGGTCATCTCTGCCCCAAACTTCTCCAGAGACAACTGCTCCCTGGCAGCTCGGGGCACATGTCCCCCTCATAGCACTCTGCGCAAGGGGAGCTGTTCCTTGCAGTCTAGCCTACTGCCCCGCCCATTACAATGGAAGTCAGCTCCTGTGTTCTCAGTCCGTGCTCCCCCCGCCAGGATAAGATGCGAGACCAGAAGCAGAATGTCTCCAGCAGCTGCCAGGACTCACACAAACGACGCTAGTTCTGGGATAAAACAAAAGTAAATACTAGTATTCAGCTCCATGCCATACAAAAGCCCTACTGACTTGAGATTGGAATGGAAGAAAGGATGCCAGGCACCAAGGCTGCAGCTTATTTTTCCCATTAGGAGACAACCAATCACACAGAGGAGAGCAGCAAAGCTCATTCTCCTCGTGCCAGAGATAAACCATGGGGACGTGGAGGGGAGACGGCGACGGAGAAAGGAAATGTGACGGAAAACAAGGAGCAGTGTTACCGGCCATGTGGCTCCTGCTTCACAGGAGGGGCTCGGGGAACAGTAGCTCCAGGAGACTGTGGCAACCCCTGAGTTGTAGCTTCAGAGCACTGAGGAAGTGGACACACTCCAGAATTCTCCTCATGGGGGCTTAGAGATACATCCATTCATTTATTTTTTCCTTCCCTAGGCAAATCTGTACGAGGCACATAACGCGTGAGAGCGCTGAGCACAGGCAAAACCAAACTCCCCTGGCCCCGCCCTTGCTGGACTCAAGGCAGAGGGAAAGGCAGGTGATGAGCAAGCCAGCGCTTCCAATAAATACGTAGCTGCAAACTGTAATCCCCGCTAAAAGGGAACGCACCAAATCAATAAGAGAGTAAGAGGTGAGCTTGCTCGGGGCGCGAGGGAAGGGCCCTCCAAGAAGGTGTCTTTCAACACAAGCAGGGAGAATAAACAGGAAGCCCTTCGGATACGGAAGCAACAAAGACCCATGTTCAAGGGCGAGAAAGAAGCCAACAGGGCTGTTGCTTACTTACTTAATGTGTGATGGGGAGAAATGAGCAAAGGTGGGGTTGGAGGAGGACGGAGGGGCCAGATCACGTAGGGACACCTGGGTCCTGGCAGAGTTCAGATTTTAGCCAGAGGGATTTTAGCCTCTTTTCGAAATCACCGCCCTCCACTACTGTCCTATTCATGGCAGCTGCATAATATTTGAGAAATGTAATTTGCATGTCACATCACATATCTGGGTACCAGACAGCAGCCACAAGAGTCCGGGGGCTTTACAGGAACTCCCCCAGCTCTCAGGGGGCTGTAGCCCAGGAAACCCCGACTTGGGACATATCCCGAGACACCCAAGGGACCTCAAATAATCTCCGCCGAGGGAGGAACAAGGGCACCGAGGCAAAACCAGGTTATGAGAAGCTTCCAGGAACAGCCACTGCACAGCTCTCTCCCACTTCCAAGTCCTCACCCAGCCCAGCTCGAAGCCTTCAAATATCAACATCACCCGGGAGCTTGTCAAAAATGCCAACTGCGTTGGTTTCCTCTTGCTGCTGTAACAAATCACCGCAAGCTAAGTAGCTCAAAACAACACAAAGCTATTACCTTCCGGGGGTCAGGAGTCTGAGGCAGGTCTCACTGGGTGAAAATCCAGCTGCTGGGCGGTGGTACTCCTTCTGCAGCTCCCGGGAAGAAGCCATCCCCCTACACTCCGCACCTTCTGGAAGCCACCCACATTCCTTGGGTCGTGGCTGCGTGCCTCTGTTTTCAAGGCCTGAAACAGCAGATTGATTCCTTCTGACGTTGCCTCACTCTCACCTCCGCTTCTGCCCCGCCCCCTTCACATTTAAAGGCCCCTGTGATTTCACCGGGGCCCCGCCTGGATCAACCAGCGTACCCTTCCTGTCGCCAGGTCGGCCGATGAGCAGCCTTAATTCCGCCCACAACCTTAATTCTCCTCTGCCGCGTCACCCGCACAGGCGCCTGGGATTCGGACGTGAACGTCTTTGAGCGACCGTTACTCTGCCTACCCCACAGACTTCTGGGGCTACTCCGCACTGACCAATCAGAATCGGTATTTTAACAAGCTCCGCAGGCGGCGCACGCGCACATGCAAGCGCGAGCAGCCCCCCCCCTCCCCCCGCCGCCTTGCGGCCCAGCGTGGCAGCCGTCTCTCAGGCCAGGCTCAGGACCGCCAGGCGAGCGCGTTCCATCAGGCCGAGAGGACCCCTCCTGAAGCCCGCTTTTCGCAGCTCAGTCGCCACAACTAAGCCCTTCGTGGGGCATGGGGTCTGCGTGTCCAGAAACCTGGACTGGGAGTCAGCCTCTCGTAGATGCTTTGTGGGTTTGGAAATGTCCCCCAAGGGTGAGAAAATGGGATTCACACCTGAGGGTGAGACTTGCACGCCTCTCGGCTGAAGAACCGTTTGCTCTTCGGCTGCAGCTCCAAGCATGGCTGGTCCTGGGAAAAGGTCAGCAAAGCGTGGGGAAAACTGTGATTCACTGCAGCCAGTTGGCGCCTCTGGCTCCCAGAGCTGGGGGCGGGGCCTCGTAGGTGCCACAGATGAGGTAACTGAGGCTCAGGGAGGTTGGGACTTGCTCAAGGTGACGAGGGCGAGCAGTGGAGCAGCTCGGAGAACAGGGAGCGGGGCCGGCGGGATCAGGTGTCACTCGCTCTCACACACACACACACACACACACCCGTCTCTAATTGGCTGTTGCCTGGGGGCTATGCCTCAACGGAGGGCCGCCCGCTCACAGGAAGGAAAGAGCAGGGCTTAAGATCGCCACACCGCTGGATCCATCTGTTCTGAGGGGAAGCTGATGCTGACCGCCTGGACACAGCCTGATCTGGCCAGTTCCTTGGGCAGCCAGCCAAACCTGGAATTTTCCAGGCAGCCAGTTCAGCCATGGAAGGGAAGCCATCCAGGCATCACTAACCTGGGCCCCAGCCCGAGGAGGAAGACCGTGCCTTCCTGGGCACGCTGAGCCAGGGCATTTCCTTCCTGGAGGAGACCCATCGCAGCCCCAGCACGTGTCCATAACCAGCAACCACGGCAGCGCGTGCTGCTGGGGCCCCAGACAAGTACCAGGAACTGGAAACTTCTTGGGAGCGCCCACCCCCAAGGCAGAGCCTTTGCTCTGCCATGTCCCAGAGCACCCCCAGCAGCTGACATTTGAAAGCTTCCCTCCTCACCCCAGCGATGCTCAGCTTCCCCGTGCTGCTGAAAAACATCTGGCTGGCTTGGCACCTAAGTGGGGTAAAAATAGCATGCCATCTTGTGAGCGGGCACCATGCCATCTCAGCAGATGGGCACCAGCGCTGCAGCCAAAAGACCGCTGAGCGGAATGGAAGGCATTTGCAAAGGGCAGGATTCACAGCTGGGGGGGTCACAGGGCTGACTGCCAGGCCCCTAGGTGAGAGGGACCAGAAGGTAAAACAAGAAGGCCAGAGAGAGGAGACAGGAGCCCCCAGCCCCCACCCTCCAGAGGCGGGACATGGCCGGGGAAGAGAGAAAACGCACTTGGACGCTGGAAGGCAGCAGGGCACGATGGTGAAGGTCTGGTGTTGAAGCCAGATGGACCCATGTTTGAATCCTTCCTCTACCTTCACTAGCTGTGTGACCCAGAGCCAGCGTTTAACCTCTCTGAGGCTCAGTGTAAAACCCACATTGCAGGGCTCTGGCAAGGCTACTCAATCATTCTTCATTCAGTAAGCGTCCTGTTGAGCGCCCACCATGTGCCAGGCACTGTGCTTGGGGTGGGGTATGGCGGTGAGCAGGTAGCGTTGAGGTCTCTTTCCAGTGTGGGTGACCAACATTTATCAAAAAGTGACACAAAGAAAAGCAAAATGTCAGCTGCGATAAGTGCCTCAAGGAGAAGGTTTGCGGTGCAATTAGAGCCTCTGATGGAGGGGTGCGGAGCACAGGAGAGTCGAGGCAGATGTCCCCAAGGAAGGGACAATGAGTATCTAAAGGACGCCTGGGGAGTTAAATGGGGGGAAGTGAGAGAAGGGACATTAAGCTCTTAGCACAGTGCCTGGGACCTGTTAAATATTGCTAAGTGGAATGATTATTAATGAAGGTCACTGAAAATAGAATTGTACTAATAGCAATCTCTTCCATCCAGGGTGAGAGTGCCAGGCTTCGGCCAGAGCGGTCGCGCAGGAAGAGAGAGGCTGACCTCTTGTCTCTACTCGGAGGAGAGCCAGAGGCCAGCGGACTTTAAAAATAAAAATCCATAAAAATATCTTAGGCCTCCAGCGAGGCCATTTGGAGTCTCCAAACACCGCAGAGTTCAAGCAACAAAGCTCCGGGGAGCCTCCTCTCCTGAGAGCTTTGGGCCGTTTGGCTGGGATCTAAACCGGGTTCCAAGCTCCGCCTTCTCCCCTTTTGCAGCCTGAGCCAAAGCCAGGAAGCCTGCCTGCGCGAGCCTTTGGTGGCCTGGCCGGCTGGCGCGGAGCCCCTCACTGCCCCGAGGACGGCGGGCCCCAGCTGGAGAGCATTCACCCTCACCCTCGGGGCACAGTTGGCTTGCAGGGTGAGCGGGATGCAGATTTCGTCATGTGAGTACATTCTGCAAAAGTGCTGCCTTTTGAAGAACGTAAAGATGCTGGGAAAGCAGTGTGAGGTGCCCAGTGAAACATCTGTCGCCAAACAGTGCGATACGCTCTGCTCAGCTAGTCAAAGGCGACCCCTTTCTCATGGGCCGGAGCCCCTACCTGGCAACGTGCAAAGCCCACCGGGTTGGCCCCGAGCTACCGTGACATCAGGTACTTCGTACACACATCGGCCTCAGAGGGATGAGGCTTGGGCAAGTGCCAAGGAGTTTGGTATGGGAGCCCTCTGGTGCCCCGCCCCACATCCTCCCTGAGTCCTTCCCGGCCGCCCGTGCCTCCAGCTGATGCTGCAGCAATCACCTGGGCCCAGGTGGACCTGACCACACCTGACCTCCCTTCTCCACTTTCCACCTCGGGGATTCCCAGCTGCCTCTTTGTGCGGGAAACCCGCTCAGCTGTTCAGCTGTTCAGCGGACCTGGAAGCGCAAGCACGCCAACGCGCCGGGGGCAGCCCTGACCAATGACAGGCAGCAGCCGGGCAATGACTACTTCCCTCTTCTGCCCTTCAGCTAGACAGTTCTGGGGGCTATTTCTAAATGACTCCTCGGGGGGTCCTCAGCAGCCCATGGTCCACGGTGGTGGCTGCCTTGCTTTCCCTCATTCCCTGTCACCCACTCCCTGGGATCAATCCCCAAATTAAACTACCTGCATGCAAACCTTCAATCTCTAGCTCTTCTTTCTTGGAGGAACCCAAGCCAAGACAGCTGCTCTCCTGCCCTCTCCCCGCCAGCTGTCAGGGGCGGTGGGGCTTTCAGTGGCACGTGTGGCAGTTCTCTGGCCAAAAACAAGACAGTTTCTGCTCCCTCCTCCCCCCAGCCGGAACCCAGACAGCTGGATGGAATGAACGTCTCTGTCACGCAGGAAGGGCTCTTAGCCAATGCCTTTCAAACGGGTTAACAGTGGAGCTCTTCTGCAAACAAAATCCCATGCACATAGTGGGCCTTTGGTCCTTTTTCTTAAAGAACTTGGCTTACGTCTTGGAAAATGCCTTGTGCCAATTTGTGAGGTCTTGGTTGGAAAGACTCTTAAGTGACCCCTGCCCACTTTGGAATTCCAAGAGGTGACGTCTTTCCTTCCTGTCTCAGGGGCAAGCTCAGTCAACTGAATGCCTTCTTCCTGGAGTTGATCTGGAACAAGAAATCTAAGGCAGGGGCACTGGCTGGGAGGTGGGCTTCATGATGGTGGTAAACCCACCGAGGCAGCCTTTCAGAACTCTCTCAGTATCCTTCCCCTGACCCCAAGCCTGGTCCTCCGGCCTCTTATTGAATCTTTAAATAACTGTCCCTCCTTTTAGTACATTTTCTTTCTCTTTGGCTAGGAGAGTCAGTTTTCTGATGCTTGCAGTCAATAATGCTTACAGATACTCACCAAATTCCAATATTTAAAGTGGAGATTCTCCGTTGAAATGGAGGAGGGTGGGCAAGGGCGCCTCCCTCCCACACCTGCTCACGGTGACTTCTTTGTTTTCTCCAAAGGGCCACTGGAGCCTGAAAGAGCTCTATTTCAAAACCCTCCATCTCATTCCATCCTTTTGGTACAAATGAGGAAAGCGAGGGAAGAGAAGTTCACTGACTTGCCAGGGTCCTGGTGCTGCTTAGGGATGGTCGGAAACTCAGTCCCCCTTTCCCCCAGGGCAATGGCCTTCCTGCCACCGCATTGTGGTGGGCTCACTACAATCTGAGAGACAAGTGGACAGCAGAATTAAGCTAAGGACCCGTGTAAAGATCAAGTGCATGACAGGGTCTTTCCTACACTTCTCCAAGGCCACAGTCAACAGCCACGCAGGACAGTGGTGGAAGGCTCCTTCAGGGCAGCAGGCTTGGTCCTCACCTCTGTTCTTCCTGTATGTTGATGAGAGCTGGTCCCTAATGACAGACATGCATTGCAAAGCACTGTGTCAGCCTTTCCCAGGGCACAGCTCCCTGAATCCTCGTCCTACAAGATCCTCGACAACAAATGAGTCCTGTGATCCAATACCTCCTTTCCTAGATGCCTCCAATGCACGTTCTTATTTTTTACTTATTAATATGAAATGAGAGGTTGAGTAATGAAGTAGTTACGAGCATACACTTGGAAGTCTGACAAACTGGGTGTGATTATCAGCTCTGTCCCTTCCTAGCTGTGTGACCTCGGCCAAGTTACTTGAGCCTCAGCTTTCCCATCCATGAACTGGGAATGAAGTAAGAGATGTTAGGTGAGGTTCTGCAAGAAGCAGATGCCAAGATGAGATGTGTATGAGGGAAACAGCTGTGAGAGAGTGTGGGGAGAAGCCAGAGGCGGCTGGAAATGCTGTGAAACCTCCATGCAGACTGAACGCCTACACAAAAAAAAAAAAAAAAAGAAAGAAAAAAGAGAGGAAAGGAAGAAAAAGTCTTAGATTGCAGTGCCATTCTAAGAAAGTTTTGGCAAAGCTTTCAGGAGTTCTTGAGTCCAAGTCAACCATCAGGAATCGTGCGTCTCCCAGGAAGGGGCCTGCCTCTTATCCGCCACATGCTGGGTCACTGGCTGGGAACAGCCCATGGGAAGGGAGGTCTCTGCCCAAGATGGAAGTGGATTCAGAGCCCAGCAGCAGGGGCCCTCGGTCAATCCCACCCCCTGCAGTAAGAGAAGCACATTCTCAGGCCCTTCTGGGCTCCATAGCAACCTCAAAAGGTAGGATTAAGTGTGTCAGTTTACATGAAAGGTCTTAAAATAGTACCTGGCATATAGTGAGAACTCAGTATGTGTTGCCTTAAAACAAATAAACAGGGTTATGAAATCAGGTTGCTTCCTCATATCCATTTGTACAACCGACGTGATGTTAGCCTTTTTGGTTCTGAATCCTAGAGAGCTGTTATTAAACTGCTGATCCATCTTACAGTCGGCACATACTGGAATCCAAGAAATACATTCAGAAAGTTTTGCAAACTGTACACCCCCTCGGAGACTTGCAAATGGCACACTAAGGATTTTGAAAAGTTCTGCAGTACTACAGCCCTATTTTACTTTGTTCAATTCTCTTTCCCAAACTTCTTCGCCCAGAGATCTGGGGTTTGCATGCACTTCCAAGAAATTCCTTTGCTCTTTAGTTAGAGAAATTGGTTTCTGTTGCTTGCACTCAAATCCCAGTTGAGACAGATACGAACTCAAGATATCAAAGAGGTGAGAGTGGAAGTGCCCTGGATAAACCAGAGATGAGAAGGGACTAGAATTCCATGGAATACATGTTGGCAAACGCTGTGCTTTGCAAATGCTAATGGCTGCTGTTTCAGGAGGTTCTCGGGAATGAGGACGCGGGAGTGTGTCCTGCTGCAAACAGGCCATCCCACCCCTCCCTGCAACTTTCCCCACAAGGTCCCTGGAGGATGCACGTGGAAAAGCCTCCGTCTAAGCCAGTCCCTCAGGTTCGCTCGACCAGCCTCACTCACTCAGCAGAGAACCTTCTCCCTCCTGGCTCCAGAGAGGTATAAGAGCACCACGGAGGGACTTCCCTGGTGGTCCAGCGATTAAGACTCCGCACTTCAAATACAGGGGGCGAGGGTTCGATCCCTGGTCAGGGAACTAGGGTCCCACATGCCATGTGGTGTGGCCAAAAAATAAATAAATAAACAAAAAAATTGTAAAAGACACTAAGGAGCTCTAAAGATAAAGAAAATAAAAACAAAAGCACCATGGATAAGAGTCTCTGGGCCCTATGATCAGAGGCTGACGGCCACGAACCAGTTCAACAGGAACATTTTCCTCATTCCTCGTTTACCGTTGGTTTACTGTCTGCCCTGTGCCAGGTACCACGCTTACAAGTGGGGATTCGGAGATGTCAGAGGCGGCCTTCAGGGCTGGGTGGGACACCTTTTACGTGGTGTCTCAGAGTCTCACCATCCACCTTTTTGTCCTGTCCAGACACCTGGACACCTGAAGCGAGAGGGCCTCACTTTAGCTGCACTGGGGGGTCTGCTTTCTGTGGGCTTCACTGCGGCATCTGTCACGGGGCCCCAGGCACACGTTTAAATGCAACCCCCAGGAGCAACCTCAGCTAACACAGGAACAAACACTCCCCTGTGTTGTGTCCTGAGTGCACCGTGCTGAGGTGCTCTCTACTGCGCCCAGAGGTCACATCCCCACAGCAGGGGCCTCTCCACGCGTTCTGGCCCACCTGTCTTCCCTGCTCGACTCCCCACGAGCCCCCCACCCCCCTTTCCCAAGAATCACTTCGTCAAAATAAACCATCTTCACACAAGCTCTTATCCTCTGCTTTTTTAGGGGAACCCAAAGTACGACTTTTTTTTTTTTTTAATAATAGTGCTTTGCATTTGTAGCAATTAAAATAGCATGGACTTCTGTGAATTCACTTGACCCTCAGAGCAGCCGAGAATGATATACAAGCCAGACAGCAACCTCATTTTAGAGAAGAGAAAAACTGGAGCTCAGAGAGGTCAGCTAACTTTCCAAACGTCACACAGTTAGGAAAACAGTGAGCATCAGGGCTCCCCCATCTCAGCCTGAGCTGCTGTCACCGGAGGCATCAGTTCAGGGCCTGGGGCCTCAACCCAGACCCAAAGGTGGACCTTTCAAATTCCCTTGGGCTGAGTTTTGAAGAATACTTATGAATTGGCTGGATGAAAAATGGGATGGTCAGAGGGTGGGGACAGACTTCTGACAGAGGAAATAGCAGAAGCAGAAACCCAGAAGTTGGAGGCATTCATCACGGTTTCTTCTGGAAACCGTAGGAAACATGGTTTGGCAGAAACATAGTGTCAAGGAGGCACGTGGGGCATTGGTGAGAAGTAAAGCAAAAACTCACACAGGGCCTGTGGACTCAGCGGCTTGATTACTGGCCGAGAAACACTAGGAGGGCATGGAGGGCACAGTGCAGACAGGCGGTGGCGCTTGCCCGAGACGACTTCAGGTTTACGGGCTCTGCCCGAAGTCACCTGGCTGAAATGCAGAGCCTCGCCACCTGGCAGCCAGGGTGGGCTTGCTTCCCCAAGGGCTCAGGACTCCAGTCCTGAGGGACAGCCCATTACACTGTTCTTGACCGTCTAAAAGAACTCGTTCTTTTTTTCTTGGGAAGAGGCGCATCTTGAATCTCTAATGACTAACTCATTAAGACTAGAAAATGAGGGGCTAGAGAGGAAAGCAGGGCCCTTAGGTAAAGTCAGAATCAGCAATCCGTGAACAGGGTACCACAACCCCCTCGGCATCATCTCCAAGCTGTGGTCACTTCTGTAGAGAAAGGCTGAGAGCAGCTCTCTGCTCAGCCAGTTCAATTACTGACAACCTCAGTAATTGGTTGTCTGGTCTACACGAGGTATAGAGAACCATGTTTAATGAGTAATCTTCCCCACACAGACTGCCTAGCAGAAGAAGTCTCTCAACAGGCAGGCTCCACCTTCCTTGCTGGTGGAAGCATAAACAAGTGGGAATTCTCAAGAGAGAAATTTGGTGGTAGGCCTGAGAACCTTAATAATGCTCAGAACTTTTATTGCTGCAATTCCCTTTCTAGGAATTTGTCCTAAGGAAACAGTCAGACAGATACAGAGGGATGCTTGTTCCAGCCTCGTTTATATTAGGAGAAAATTAAAATCAACCTTAATGTCCAGCAATTGAGGCTGGAGTAAATTATAGGCATTGTCCCCTCAATAGAAAATGATGCAGCCTTTAAACAAGTAGGAAGTATGTGCAGACTGATTGCAAAAACAGCCACAGTTGTTCTCCTTTATACGTCCCTTGGCAACATGACTCTCCAGCAACTCTCATCAAGGGATGGGATCTGTTTTGTACCCTCCTGGCCACCATGCAACTCACTCTGGTAGACAGAATACAAAGTGACAGTGCACCTGTTCTGAGCTTAGGTTTTAGGAGACCTTCAGCTCTCCTCCCCTCTCTCTCTTTCTCCCTCTCTCTCTCATTCTCGGCCTCCCTCCCTTCCCCTCTCTCTCTGTTGGGCAAGCAGCCATCATGGGACCTACGGAAGCACGTGCATCCTTTGGCAACTGGTCAGCCCACCAGTATACCTGGTGGGGAGGGAACAGGGCCTTTGCCTGCAGCATGAGAAGGGTGCATGCAGCCCATCATCCTGCTTTGGCTATCACAAGGGACCCATAGCACTGGGACACTGGAGACGCTGATCTTGCTGCGTTTCTTCTGTCTGTGAGTAAAGCATTGTTCCAACCAGTTCCTTGTGTGCTGAGTCCTCCTCGGCAACTCCTAAACTCTAGAAGACGCAGGGAACCATGTCTGCAGGCTCCTACTTCTGGCAGTTGACTTGTTACGATCTTTGCCATCCTCCACAGCGTGGGAATCCTCACCTGGGACTGGTAGCTGCGTCTCCCCGCTTCATGCTCTCTTTCCATCTCTCGCTCTCAGAATCCTGCCACCGCCATGCGCACGTGCCCAGGCTAGCCTGTTGGAGCATGAGAGACCACGTGGTGGGGGGAGAGCCTAGCTGTCTCAGCTGAAGCCATCCTAGACCAGCCTCTAAGCAGGTGACCCTCAAACACAAGAAGGAGTCTGACCAAGATCAGGAAGGCCACCCGCCAGCCACAGCTGATGGCAGACACATCAGCAAGCCCAGTCAAGCCCTGAAGAACCATCCAGTTGACCTGAGGACTTGTAAGCAACAGTAAGTACTTATTCTTTAAATCCAGCAGTCCTTAAAGTGAGCTCCAGGGCACGGGTACTTCAAGGGGGTCTCTGAGGTCCTATGAGAGGGTCTACAAGGTCAAAACTCTTTTTGTAATACCAGGAAGATATCTGCCCTTTCACTCTCGTTCTCTCGTGAGTATACAGAGGACTTTTCCAGAGGCTCCATGACGTGTGACGATGTCATCGCTTTGACAGCAAGTGGGATATAAGCTTATGTATTCTTGATTTCAAAATGTTCTCAGTTTTAATTTCTAATACAGTAAGCATTGATCGATATAGCTGACATAAACAAAAGCTCTTTGAGGTCTTTAATGATTTCAAACATGTAAAAAGGTCCTGAGACCAAAAGACTTTGAGAACCACTGTGTTAAACCACTGGGCTTGGGGTTAAGTTGTTACACAGCAGCAGGTATCTGACACAGCGTAGGTGCATGTGACTGACCAGGAAAGAGGTTTATACTACAGCGCCTTTTTCACGCAATTGTAAGATACCGCACAAGTCGCGCTTTTGTTTAAACAAAAAGCGCTTTTGTTTTGTACACAGTTATATGCCTATCCAAAATGTTAACAGTCATCATTTCTGCAGGATGGGATGATGGGTCATTGGGGTAGAGTTTTTCCCTCTTTTTTATACGTACCTATGCTTCCTAACGTTTTGCAAGCAATTTCATGCTTATAAAAGAAAACATAGCTTTAAAACAAAGAAAAGAGTCTTCAGAAAGAAAAGAGAGCATCCTCTCTTTCTCTGTTGCCATGATCACGCCTACGGGAAGCTTTTGGTGGGAGGGCACCAGAGAGATTAAGTGGTCGTTCTCTGTATGCCTTCTCACGCCCACCCAGGGAGATTCAGTCAAGAACCTGGAGTTTCCACTGCCTCGACTTCCGGGGGCAGTTGAATCAGATTTCTCTCATTGCCCTCTTTTCCAATAAGAAATGCCCAGCGGGAGGACCCCTCTTGAGACGCCCCCAAAAGAGAAGTGAGCACGAGCCATTTCATGTTCCTGCGCTCAGAGCCCCTAGAAGCTGACTGCATGCCAGCAGCGGTTGCCTAGGGAACACCAGTGACATCAAGGAGACAGGAGGACACAATAAATAACTTCAGCAACTATTTGTGTTTGGCAGATGTAGCCGGGGGCAGGGCCCTGCGTGCCTCCCTGTGGAAAAGCCAGGGGAACCCCAGAAAGAAGGGGAGCCAGCCAGCAGAGGCAGGAATAGGGAGGCTGGCATATGAGGGAGGCAGGGGAGTTCTGAACTCTTTTATAGTCCCTCTCCCAAAGCCTGCGGGAGCCAGAGATCAGGAGCCGCCTGCGTGATCTAGAAGGGGTCCCAAGGCTTCGTGCTTTCTGGGTGGTTTGACCAGGAAACCCCAGAGAGGGGCAGCCTCTTCTAGGGACTGACCCCTCCCACACACAGCCCTGCAGCCCCCAGGGTCCTGGTTCTCCCCCCACCGCCCTGGAAGGCAAGTGAGAGGATGGGCTGTGAGGCCGCGGGCTCTGCTTTGCTGAGGCGCTTAATTGGCATCCTTTTCACCCGACAGGTGAAAAGTCAGGGCAGGCAAGGGGACGTCAGCTCTCTTGTCAAGCTGGCTCCCTCCCTGATCTGTCTCCCCTCATTAGGGCTGAGCCAGTCCCAAGGAGCCCCAAAGAAAAGGAGGCAAATGAGCCAGGCGCTCCCGCCGTGGCCTGGAAATTGCAGCTGCTGTGACTGAGCCGTGCAGGGCACCTAGACCCCGGGGTGTCCCACTCTCTGGGTGGGATGGAGACACAGACCCAGAAGACGGGCCAAGAGGGGCCCAGCCCGAGCCTGGCTTGTCTCACTGCCCCCCTTGCAAAAGTTCCAGTCAGATCGGATTCTATCAGAAATGACTGGCTCCTTTATTCTCCCCTTAGTTTGCACCTCCTCTCCCCCCACTCCCCAGCTCAACCACATCTGTAGGCTCCACTGAAACAGAGCCAACATACACAAAACAAAGCACACCCCGGCAGGGCAGCCGGTGAGGGTGCGGACGTGCCACCCATCTGGGCTGGCCACAGGCCTACCTCCTGCTGGTAAAGGCCCTGCATGGAGTAAGTAACCGATCTGGGGTTGCACGGGCCCTGGTGAGCGAAAAGAACCACGTACCCAGGCAGGGTAAGCGGACAGGAAGAGAAAAGGACTTGCCCACCGAGCAGTAAAACGTGTGCAGACTGAAGGACCCTCTTGAGCAGGATGGCAGGGGGTTGGCAATGTCCCACAGCGGGGCTGCCAGCATCCGTCTTCCACACGGTTTCCCAGTCTGAATGGCTTCTGGACGCTTCCGCTTCTAAGCACGTATGCGCCAAGAGAGTCCACTTAAAACCAGGCAGGATTTTTTTGTTTTAACTGAGCATGCTCAGGGCTGGCAAAAGCAGAAGAGAAATAGGCACGCTAGTAGATTGCTTGGGAGGATGACAAGGGGCTGACATGCTGGAGGCCAGTTTGGGCTCCAGAACTGCTTGTATGTGTCCGTGAACAAGACACAGGGACCGTGGTGCTGGCGAGGCTGGGATTTTGTTACCTCAGCTGTGCTCTTGGCAGTGAACCTGGGTTCTGATCGCTGGTGCTGGTGAGCCTGAAAATCCACCACCTTCCACAGCCTCAAATCTCTACCGACACCAGCTCCTGGTGGCCAGCAATTCCCATCATCATGGGAGAGAAATGAATGGAATGCCCTTGGCACTACTGTCACACAGCAAGGTGGCTTACGTCTCCAAAGCGTTAGAGCTTAGCGACAGCTCCTCTTCAGGTGACATCTACGGCGCCTTTCTCCCAGAAAACACACATGCCACCACGAGTTAGGGTAGGTGCTGATACCCATTAGACAGGATCCGGGACCCCTCCTCCCTCTGATGTTACGCTCTGTGAGACAGCTGGGGTACCATGCTGGACTCCATCCCCTATGACAAGGGGCCCTGAAACTGGACCACCATCCAAGCTGTCTAAATTTATGAGTCCTATTGGTACTGTATGTCCAAACTCAAAGGTGGACGAGTCAGGAGGACTACATTTCCCCGAGGTTGCAAAGAGACAGCCAGGAAAAGAGTTCTCATCTAATTCTGCTCACCTGGTCATTCAAATTCTGGTTCCTACTCAGCCAGAACACCACAGCATGAGCCTAGAAAATGACTGGATGACGCAGACAGATATCACTAATACATCCTTCTGGGGGGTAAGGTTAAACTGAGCTTCCGCCCATTGCCTATCTGTTTACGTGACGAGGCACTTTATGGTCTCCCAATCAACTCTGAATCTGTTATTTCATGGGCACAGCAGCTGGCTGGCAAAAATGACCCAAACTGTTTCCCTCCCTGTACTCGCACCTCTTTGCAACGTGACTCTGCAAGCACTCCCACGGAGAGGTAGAGTCTGTTTCTCCACCCCCTGACTCCGGGCTAGCCTCTGACTTGCTTTGACCAAAAGAATAGAGCAGCGATGACTATGTTGCCGGTCTAGGTCAAGGGCTCAAGAGGCCATGTGCGCTTTGGCTTTCTCTCTTGGACTCCAGACATCAGCAGGGCCAGGTCTTGGAAGATGGCAGACCAGTGGAGGGAGACAAACTATCTCAGCTGGGCCAGCCCCCAGCTGACCTGGCAGCTAACCTCAGGCGCATGAGTAAGTCCAGGCAAAACTGAAGAGCCGCCTAGCTGAACCCCGCCCAAACCACTGGGTGCTCCAAGCCACTCAGTTGTGGAGGTTCTTTTCATGCAGGAAGAGCTGATCCTATGAGCTCCCAAACAGAGCAGGGTAAGTGTCATTGTAGCCAGTTTAGGAGTCAGAAAATGCTGGCACGGGACTGGGTGTTTCATCCCAGGCCCCAGTGCCAGATACTAACAGATTCAGAACCCGAAGCCAAGTGTCCCGCTGGCCTGTTTTCTCATTTGTGTTTCCTCCAGAGTAGCAGATACTTGAGAAGCTTCTAGATAGCAGCCCTTAGAGATCCCTCCCGAGAGCGACCGCTGCATTTTCTTGAGGACCTGTCCTATTTCTTCTGCAGCTGCCCTACCCCACACCCTGCCCTGTTTCCACCTTTCAGTGCAGCAAGGCCACGCATCAACCATCAGTTCCCTAACAGCAAGCCAGCCGGCAGTGCCAGCTCATTCAATTTGCAGGGCTCGAGAGGCTCCCATGCCAGCCGGCATCCCTCCCTTCCGCAAGCAGCAAAGGCAGCAGCCCCAGGAACGAGAGAAAACACTGCTTTTCAACCATACTGAATGAGATCAGCAGGTGGGCCTGTCCACTTGTCAGCATCAGTTGGAGATCAAAGCAAACACAAGAGGGAACAGACCCAGAAGGGAGGGTGAGGAGAGAAAAGCCCCCCTCAACACACTCCAAACACAGCCAGGGCTTCTAAAGGGGTAGGTGTGGGAGTAATCCTGACCGAAACGCCACCCCTCCCCAAGGAGCCCAGAGGAGAAAGGGTGACAAGGAAATAGGACGGTGTGTTTGGGGTTGGGGAGCGGGGTGGAGGCGGAAGAGGAAGCAACAGAAAATACAAAGGAAGGAAGGAAGGAGGGCAATTGGAGGAAGCAACTCCACCCTCTTACAGCTTCAAAGAGGGCCTTTCTCTGTCCCTGGGCCTTCAGGGACACAACAGGAGGGCAGGGGGCCCAAGGAGGAGACAGCTGCACGCAGGTCCTGGCTGCATGCACGGCACCGGCTGCCAGCTGGAGGGGAAACGGGCTCGCCTAGCTACAGAAGGCAGAGCGTTGGGTACTTTTTTCTTTTCTCTGCAGAGTTGGAGAAAACAGAGTCGTAAACCTAGCCAGGCCCAATTTCCTCCCGCAAGGCAAATTCTTCCCTGTGCTTGGGAAACACACCTGGCTAGAATTCTCAAGCCCTTCCCAGTGGATGGTCCCCGGGGAAAATAAAACATTTGGATGAAGCAAAACACTCTGATGGCAAAAACCCTCCGAGGGAGACAAATAAGCTCTCAATGGCGGCTCCATCTGCTGCGAGCAGGTAGTAGTCACAGTGATGGCCATGGCCAAGAAGATGACGGGAATAATAATGGCTGCCATTAAATGAGCACGTACTAAGTGCCAGGCGTTATTTTACGGCCTCCTCACAACTCGAGGGGGTCGGCAGCGGAGACTAGTGCCCCCACCTCCACCCTAACATACAGCATGCTCTGGCTGACATCATGTGCCAACCCCTGCGTCATTCTGCTGAAGGCTTCCTCCTACTCGAGCCGGCTGTGCCCACTCACCAGCACGCCAGAAGTGCCACAGAAAGAACCCCCCACCCCCAGAGCAACCTCAGCCAATGAGGGATGGAGCTGGTGGATCCATACCCCAGCTTCTCTGCTCTTTGAGCGGGAGAACTGTGTCGTCTTCATCGGTTCCCAGTTGGGCTTCATCCCAACAGGATGAAGCTCTGGTCACCCAGCATAGTCGTTTGCTTGATAACAGATGTGGTATGGGCTGCCTTCCTTCCCTGTCTCACCCCTGCCTCCACAGTCCTCTTAGTGTCTCCTGGGGTCATTTTCCCAATAAACTACTTGTGCTAGAATGCTTGTCCCAAGGTCAGCTTCTTGGGGAACCCAACCTAAGAGAGTTACAGCACCATTTTACAGGTGAGAAAACCGAGGTCCAAAGGGTTTAAGAACTCATCCTCTTCTGCCCGACTCAGAGTGCTCTCAATGACTATTCTCTACTTACAATTACTATGACTTTTCTGAATTCTCTGGGTGCCAAGTATACCTTAGTTCAGGCCAGACAAATCCCAGAGGATGCACCCCCACTGAGAGGTGCTTGCAGCATGTGGATCTGGGGTGCCCTGAAGAAACTGGATTTCTCCCCACCCGATTAAGAAGGCAGTCTTTGGCATCAGGAGACCTGAGTTTTCCTTCTGAAGATGCCACTTAGCTCTGTGGCCTTGAGCAAGTCCCTTAATCTCTCTGAGCCTCCTCGGCAAATGGAAGCTACAGCAACTACCAGGTGAGGTGAAAATTCAGAGCAGTGGCCACCCAGTAGGTGCCCTGGACCCTGCACTCCTGTGAGAAAGAGGACAGCGGTGTGGGAGGGGCAGGGCCAACCAGGGGAACCTGGGTTACCCTGCCGTGTGCCCGCCTCGAGCCCTGGGACAAGCTGTTTAGCCTCTTGTGCCTCCCTTCCCACCTGGGTCAAGTCTGGGTCTGTGAAATCAGACCCTGAAGGGGAAGCACTTGGTGGGGCCCGGATTCCTTCCTTTCTTGTCATTCTTAAGGTTTGTTTCTAACTAGGTTGCTCTGAGCCCCCAGGGACATTTAAATAGAGTTAGAAATTTTTAAAACCACTCTGATTCTAGAGCACTCCATGCAGCTCTCAGTGCTCAATTAACATTGTAAATTGTGCCAGGGAGCCAGCCCAGGAGGGTCTCCAGAGATGAGCAGCTTCTACAAAGTGCCTCCCAAGCCCGGAGGCCAGTCATAGCTGAAGGCACAGCCGTGGGCCACTGGCCAAAAACCTGGAGACCACTTCTTGGAGAGAAGACACAGATCAAAGAGCCCTTGAGGTTTAAGGGGAGCTCTAGGATCCCTGAGCAGAAGGTCTCCACTGGGGGAGCACAGCTCCCTGGAAGGCCCCAGAGCCTTCATTGATGGACCAGCGGGCTGGAGACCTCCAGATCCACCGGCCATGTTTGTCCACCCTGCTCTGTGTCCTGGGAGCCTGCCCTGGACAGAGTGTATCCACAGGCTCCTTTGCCCTCTGGCTTCCTGTTAGCACTGGTAGGATACTGGAGGGTGGAAGGAGAGACAGACCTGTGCTGGGTTACTGCAGGTTAGCAGCATCCCTCTGCCCCAGGTCACACCCCTGTCAGGAAGCTTCTTCCATCTGGCCCCTCTGTCCCAGCTTCAGGTCATGGCTTACTCCCTTGCCCTTTTAGCCTAAGGGTTTTGAGCTCCAGGCTAGTAGCTCTGGGGCACTGACCAATCTCTTATGGTTTCCCTAAACCCTCTGGAGACCTTTGTAAATCGTCCTTTTATTAAAATCTCCTCAAAACCCTGTTTGAATATATCGTCAATTTCCTGCTGAGACCCAGACACAGCCACCAAATTCAAAGCATCCTGTAAAGTTTTCTGTTGCCAGAACTAAGTTTATATGCTGTTAGTATGATATGCATCAGTCTCAATGCCGAGCTGAGCAGGTTATATGGTGCATCTGCTAAAATGCCATTTGGCTGCAAACAACAGAAAACCAAACTCACACTGGCATAAACAGAGAGGGGACTACTTGCTCACATAACAGAAGGTCTAGAGGTGGGTAGTTGATGACAGATTTTAATGAGTTTGGGGCCATCCTCTGTTATCTTCTTGGCCTTTCTCTCATGAACACAAAATGGCTGCTTCAGCTCCAGACATCTCATCCATGCTCAAGTCAAAAATAAACTGGCCATAGGAAAAAGAGATAGCATCACTCACTTCTACACAGGAAAGAGAAAGATTTCCCAGAGGCCCTGCCCAGCAGATTCTCAGAGACTAGAACTGTAGCTAACTGCCCTAGCTGCAAGGGAAGCAGGGAAAGGAATTATCCAGGTTTCTCTCCTCCACTCAGGAAGGCAGCGAGGGAAAGGAGGTTGCAAACTGAGTGAGGGTAACTATTCAGCAGGGTCTTCCAGGTGCACCAAAGAATCACACAGGCACAGAGAGGAATGAACAACAGAGCTCAGGATCAAGCCAGCCACTGCTACCTCCCTTCCTGTGTTTACTGGAGCAAGTGAGACTTTTGCAGGTCAAGGGAACAAATGACCCTATTCAGGCATCAACCCTGTCCCTTCACGTATGCTGCCAAAAACCTAGTATTTTGAAAGTCCAAGAGGCCTACAAAAAAGTTACAGTGGGCTTCCCTGGTGGCGCAGTGGTTGAGAGTCCGCCTGCCGATGCAGGGGATGCGGGTTCGTGCCCCGGTCCGGGAAGATCCCACATGCCGCGGAGCGGCTGGGCCCGTGAGCCATGGCCACTGAGCCTGCGCGTCCGGAGCCTGTGCTCTGCAACGGGAGAGGCCACAGCAGTGAGAGGCCCGCGTACCGCAAAAAAAAAAAAAAAAAAAGTTACAGTAATTCATGTTTTCCCAGTGCTCAGAGCCAAATTCCAGGCTTGCCCCATAGCTGTATGGCACAGAAGTTTGGGGCGAAGGGTAAAAGCCCCTAAAGGGCAGAAGCCAGTTTGAAAGACTGAAAACAGGATCCAAGTTCGGATCCCACCCTCCTAGCTCCCCACTCCCTCCCCTAGAATTCTCCTGTCTTTTCAGCCTCCAAATGTATCTTGTATTGTAAGAAACATCATTCTTCTTCCAAAATGTTTCCCCCACCTCTGCCTTCCCTTCCAACTCTGCTTGAATATCTATGTATAGGACCATGGGGCCATCCCATCACAGTAAAATGATACCAGATCAGTTCTTATTTTCTTCTTTGTGTTCATCTGTCTCTTCTCGTTTTCTTGACAATGAACATAGATGGTATGTAATCGTTTTTTTCAGTTAGGTTTTTTTTTTTTCCCACCACACCAGGCATAAACATCAGACAGGAAATGAAAATACCACCCTAGCAAATTATACCTTTGCCTCCATTCTGCCCCTCCAAGGGGGACTGAAAAATACCCCCAAACGGGCATACGCGGCTGCCAATCATTTTTTGCGTCAGACTCAAAAGCCTTTCAAATGAGTCGTTCAATTCGGTGGACCTCAACCTGCCCCTGTGAGCTTTCTGCACAGTCTGGGGAGAGAAAAGTTAATTCCACACTGCTTGTGAGGTTTATCAAACATACCAAACTTTCCTTAAACAGTTTCAGAGACGGCCAAGCGATGGAGCAACCCCGCAAAGCACTTTCCCACTTAATTTCGGAGCCTATGTGTATTTTGATGGAAATATAATCCATATGTTGGCTTCATTTCTATATCCTCGTCTACCCGGTTCTCAGAGCTAGCTGATTGATGTCCAAAGGCCCTCAGAGACTTTTGCAAGAATTTTTTTTCCTCAAAAAGAGGAAGCTGTCTTCGCTGGCAACAGCAAGAGTTTGCCTGCCAGTGTCTGAGAGTGACTCACAGCACAGAAGCCAAAGGTCTGGAGAAGCAGATGAAAGACCAGGTGGCAACCTTCTCCGGGAAGGAGGCTCATGGCGGCTTTCCATACCCAATATTTATTAAGCACCTACTATTTACAGGTTGTGGTGTTGGGGGCAGGGAGTGGGAAGGTATAAAAATGCCTCATCTGTGGATTCTCTTCCCCAGGAGCTACCGCTTATATACAGAGGCCAGCAACCTCGATCTGCAAAAGGCCAGATAGTAAATAGCGTGCCTTTCAGGCCAGAGGGCCTGTGTGGCGATTCCACAACTGTGCCACTGCAGCCTGAGAACAATCACAGACAACAGGTGAATGAGTGAGGGGGGCTGTAGCCCAATAAAACGGGATTCACAAAAACAGGGGTGGGACCGATTTGGCCCCCAGTCTAGGTGAAGCCACGTGACATTGTTGACATTTGGCCATCCTGACCTCCACAAACAGCAGTTTCATGTGGTTCCACGTAATGGTTGGAGAGATGAAATAAACACAGATGACTGTGAAATGAAGAAGAAAGTATAAAAGGCCATCATCGTGGCAGAGCTGACTTCATTTCTTTAACGGTTCTTCCAAAACCATCTCTGAGGGAGCTGACGATTCCAGCCAGGTGACCTCAAATGCAACTCTCTTCACGCTGCCTGGCGCCTAACATACACTAAGCAACCGGATGGAGCATGAAGCCACTCCCTAACTGATTTGTGCAGGAAGATTTCTGTTTGTGCAAAGCATCCCTCCAAATTGTGGTTCTGGGAACCACCCTGTGGAACTAGTGCACTTTGTGTTTCTAAGAAGGCCAGTCTCCCCTCACGACAGATTTCATTGCTAGTGCCCCAGTGACTCTCATGTGACGCTAAGAATAAGGTGAGTGGAATAAGGTGGGTAAGAAGAAGATTCTGCTGTCAGCCTGACATCTGTCCTGGACCCCAGGGGAGAGTTTTAACTGGGGCCGGTCCCTGAAGCAGCACTGATTAGATAACTGCCACTTCCCTGCTTTAAAGGATGTAATTTGATACCCAGACTTGAACCTTTCTGGGAAAAGTCATGTAATGACATTATGACATCTTGTGGCCACTTTGAGGAACCCACACTATTCCCGCTGGGTTTCGATCCTCAAGGAGAAGAGCCCCATTGAAAGGCCACCACCCAAAGGAGCCCCAGGAGGACGACTCCCCCTTCCCCGCCCCTCACTGGCCAACTGGGGACATTTCTACCATTATCGTCTTGCTACTCAAAGTGTTGTCCTCGGGCCAGCAGGGGCAACAGCAGTGCAGAGTCTCCGGCCACCCCAGCGCAAGAGTCAGAACTGGAGTTTTAATAAGAGCCCGGGGGACTGGTATACGTGGTGACGTCTGAGGAGCATCACTTTAGTCTACACTTCTTTGTGGGTAAACGCCAAGTTTTGCTTCTTTTTTCAGTAATGGGAAGAAAAAGGCAAGTATCAGAGGCCAGCGAACAAAATGTGAAGCCAGACAGGCCACTGGGTAGTTCCAAGGGCCCTCGGATAAGGTCAATAATTTTACTTAGTTGTTTTCCTAGTATTTACTGGATATTCTTGCCAGACCCCATACGAAGCATGCCACAGGCACTATCTCACTTAATTCTCACCAACTTTGAGGCAGAAACTATTAGGAGCCCATTTTATAGACGAGGAGACTAAGGCTGTGCAGAGAGGTCGACTTCCAGCTAATAAGCAGATGTTGATCTCTGCTCAGGCCCCAGAACTCATTAGAGTTAGGATGAAGGAAGAACAAAGCTATAAACAGAGAAGAAGAAAGCAAACAGGAGAGGGAACAACTGCAAAAGGGAAATGTCAGCACAGTTTAGGAAGATGGAGAACAGACAGACGAGTGACAAGAGATCTGGGTCTCAGCTTCCTTCTCTCTGCTAAATGCCTGCAATGAGAAGCAGAGAGGACGCACTGCAGAATCTTGGAAGTTCAAGAGGCACCAGGTACCTATGGAGACAGGTGAGTGGGATGGCGCTGAAGCAGGAGGGTGGGTTGAAAGTTAGTGCAAGCTCAGACGCCCCCCAGCTCCCTTCCCCAGGCCACGGTGCCAGGCAGGTGGCAGCTCTGCAGCTGCGGATGGGAAACTAACTATCAGGACAGGCTACGCCAGGGACTCTAGCTTGGGGCCACCAGCCCCTGCCAATGGTAGGAATGAGGAACTATACTAAAAACAGGTAGAATTAATGTCCATCCACTGAAGAGTGAGGCTCAGAACCTTTCACCCAACTCAGCCCCAGAATACCTACTGTCCAGCATCCCACTGCCACCTCCAACACACGTGTGCATGCACACACCAATCGTCAGAGGGTTCTTATCCAAGGATGTTGACTGAGCCAAAAGGCAAGACCAAGAGAATTTGATATTTGGGGTCCTTAGAAAAAAATGTCCACCCCACTGGTTTTCCAGACAGCTGCACACTCTAGACATTTCAACAGTACTTCTACTTTGACAGAGAGAAACCAAAAAGATGCAAAGGGAAAAATTCAGACTTAGAGAATGCAAGGAATTGAAGAAGGTTCTTGAAAACACCCTAAGAAAGAAAATGTATCCTTTAAACAAGAACAGGATACTCTCAAAAGTGAATAGAAAATGACAAAGAGTATCTGGAAATTGAAAACAGGATAGCAGAAGGGTTCGGTAACCAAAGTGAGATAGCTGATGTGGTCATGATTTCTAGCCTTTGTTTCTTTGCTTCTTCTCTCCTCCAGTTTAACAAATGCTCCACACAGGCCTCCTTTTAACACTGTCACCAGTAGTCCACTTACACAGCCCTAGGAGAATGCTATGGGCTGAACTGTGTCCTCCTCAAATTCAATTGTTGAAGCCCTAACCCCAGAACCTCAGAATGTGACTGTATTTGGAGTTAGGGCCTTTAAGTCAGTAATTAAGTTAAAATAAGGCCCTTAGGATGGGCCCTAATCTAACATTACTGGTGTCCTTACAAGAAGAGGAAATTGGAACACACACAGAGACACAAGGGATGCTCATGCCCAGAGGAAAGGCCGTGTGAGGACACCACAAGATGGCGGCCATCTACAAGGCAAAGGAAGAGGTCTCAGGAGAAACCACACCTGCCAACACCTTGATCTCGGACTCCCAGGCTCCAGAACTGTGAGAAATAAATTTCCATTGTTTAAGTCACCCAGTCTGGGGTATCTTGTTATTGTAGCTCTAGCAAGCTAATACAGAGGGCCGCATTATTTAATTAAAGATTGACTTGCTTGTTCCAAGAGAAAAAACAGAAAAGCTAAAACACAGAACTGAGCCCTGAAAAAGTAAATCTTTTCCCAGAGAACAGAACTGTGTGGGCATGACCAAGGCATAAACGGTCTTGATGGTTTCCTCCATCTTCCCAAGAACCGAGGATGAAAGCAAAGGACCCCTTTGGGCAAAGAAGAAGCAAAGACTTCTGGTACAACAGCCATAGACCAACATGGTGCCAGGGTGACCAACTGGCTAAGGCCCAGGCCCAGGGACGAGCACATCCAGGCCTAGACTCCCTCTGCCTTCATGTGTTCAGCACCCCTACCCCACCCCCAGCCTCACCCCTGCTAAGCCCCAGGCTCTTTCCCATCTGGGAGTCTGTTGCCTGGAACCTTCTGTAGCCAGAAGTAGCTAATCTAATCAACTTACAAGGTGTTTCCCATACTGCTTGAGCGTAACTCTCATCTGGGGCAAGTATTACATAGACAGCATTCCTAGACCTTCCCTTGGAGATTCCGATTCGGTAGGTTACATTTGGAACGTGTTGCCCAGAAAATTCCAGTGAAGGCACATTTGGAAAACATTAGACTAACGCCAGGTTAGGAGGATGGCATCTCTTCTGGATCCATGGCCCTTTGAAATCCACGAGGTGGCCCTTGGAGTCCCCCTCTCTAAGTGATCCTGACGTGAAGTGACCTCTGCCAGAGAAGAGCCGTTCAGATGAGGGGCGGCTCAGATGCACAGTGGCTTCCCCGGGTCAGGCTGAGCCACCCTCAGTGGGGATGGAGAGATGCGCTTTCCAGAGATGCTATCTTCAGCTCAATGAAAAGAACTTGCTGATCATCAGAGCTGCTGTCCAACAGTGGAATGGGTCACAGAAAAGAGGGGTTCTGTGGAATTCAAGCCGGAGCTCTGTGAAGAGAGATGGTTCCTTCTGCCTGGCACAAAGGGGCCTGACGGATGCCTCCCAGAAGAACAGGAGGATTGTGTAGAGCCTCGCTACTCAAATGTGACCCCTGGTCCAGAAGCATGCCTATCATCTAGGAGCTTTTAAAAACCTCTCTAATCAGACCCCATCCTCCAAAATTCCAGTATCCCTCATCCAAGGTCAAGTCTTGGCATTAATACTTTGGGAATCTCCCCAGTTTATTCTCCTGTGAAGCAGACACTGAGAGCCACAGAGTCAGGGACCCAGAGGGTTCCATTCAGCTCTGTGTGAACCACACTCTGGCTGGGCCAGTGGGGGATGGACTTGCTGGAAGAGGGAAGAAACATACATCACAAGCTCCAGTCTCTTTTTCACCTGCTTTTCTGCATGCTTCAGCAGGACTCTGTCTCCCAGCTGCCTCCAAAAGCAATGACTCAGAGAAGTGATGTGACCTGCCCAAGGTTACCCCTCCAATGATGCAGGACAAACAGGACTTGGGATTGCTGCTCCAGTGCTCTTACGGCCTCCTGGGCCACCAAGGCCAGGCTGCGAAGTAGAGAAAGAGGAAGAAGACAAGTCCCCACCCCTAGAGATAGCCTGGCAGCTAAATCAAACCAAAAATCAAAATATCGCAGAAGCAGAAATAATAATAAACTTTTCCTGAGTATTTACTCATACACACTGGCCACTGTGTTTTCTTTACTTCCATCATATTCCTTCATCTCTGGAATGATGGGTCCCCTGCGGACTGTTAGGCGCTATTATTCACCCCCATTTTACTCAGGAGGAAACTGAGGCTCAGAGTAGTACGGTCGCTCATCCGAGGTAGCACAGCCAGTCAGTGGTAGAGCTGCGACTCCAACCCAGGTGGGCAACTCCTTGAGAGCCCAAATTCTTAGCCTCTGTGCTCCACCGCCTGCCCCCAAATGTAAGTGTGGGGCTGGGGTCTCTGTGGAGGCCGTCAAATTTAGGGGGAAGATGACTTCGAGTTTGACCACGGAGGTCAAAGACTAGTACCTACGTGGGGCAAAGGTGAGGCTGGAAAGCTGAGGACATGTGTCCAGGCTGAGCCTGAACTAGGAGTGAGGAGAAAAGGATGGGCTGGTGGCACCCTTGGCAGATGGGGGAGGAAGGTTTCACTCTGAAGCCCTAGAGAAAATGAACATGAAGGGCGGAGGATGGGAGCGATGTGTTCCCTTTAGACGTGAGTGGACTCTGAGCTCCTACAAGAGGGTGGGGAGGACACAAGGGGCTGAGGAAATCTAAGACCCTGGGAGACATGGGGCCACCCCTGCCTGGCACACGCCCAGGGCTTCCCATGTGTTCTTTGGTTTATTATTACCCCACTCCGCTCTTCAGACTTTAAAGGGGACCCAGGCTTTGAAGGAAACGGGGCTCAGAGAGATCATGTACTTGTCCAAGGCCACTTAGCTGAGAGACTGAGCCACGGTGGAGACCCAAGTTGGCCTCACACGTGGAGGAAATGAGACTTCCTGCTAAAAATGTCGGACAAAACACGTGCTTTTCTCTGCTCCTCCCTGTGAATCCCTAACATGAGAGTACAGGAATTTTTTTTTCAGTCATAAAGAAGCCAGGCAGGAAAAAGAAAACAGGAGACAAGAACAAGCAAGAGATGTCGAAATAAATAAATAAATAAACGGGGTAGGGGTGAAAAGCAGGTGGATGAGAGCTAAGTGACGTATCAGAGCTGAGAGAGCTCCAGCCAAGCCCAAGGGAAAACGATAGGAAGCCAGGGGATCTGTGTCCCCAGGACCCCAGAAAATATCAAGAACGGAGGCACGACATAGCCCTGAAAGCAAGGGGCTGGTGGAAAAATTCTTTAAAAAGAGAGTTTAGATCTCCAGGTTTCTTCCTAACGTCAGACATGGAGATGACTAACCAATTCAGTGGAAGAAAAGAGGCTTAATCTCTAGCCAAGTGCGGGCGAATAGGCTCCGGACTGGAGCTTTGGGGCACCACGGAATGCCAGATTCAAAACAGGGGGATGAAGCGAAACCCAACACGTTGAACAACGAGGCTCTCCCCAGCCAGGCTGAAGCCTACGGGACCCACCATCCCCGTTTGCCTAGACTGAGGGGCTTCCCAGGATGACGGACTTCCAGTCCTGGATCACCCAGGATGACCTGTCACCCTTCTTAGACCCCTCTGAGACCAAAAGATTCCTTTCTGGGAAAAGGGACCAGCCCAGGATAAAAGACCTGCGGGCTGAGAGGGAGGAAGGAAATGCCCTCAAGATATGGCAAGGCCCCCATCCTGTCACGAAACCAGGGGTCCCCAGGTCCTGTCCCGACACAGACCTTGCACCCAGCACATCACAGGACGAGCTCGCTGGTGGAGGCTCAGGGGCTCCAGCGGTGCCACCTGGGTGTGGCTAAGCTGTCCGCCCACACCAGGCAACCAGAGAAGGTTGCAGAGGCTGCAACCAGGTACCTGGAACAGAGCTTCAGTCATGTGAAACCCCCCAGGGATACCCAGAAATACCTGGGGGAGACTTTGCGGTGGCAGTTATCACTCTGTGAGCATTTGTGCTACTGAGGGACTGAGGGGGTTACATGGCAGCACTAGTCACAGAAGCCAGAGGATGGAAACCACCAAAATGCCATCCCCAGATGAACCGATAAACCGAGGTCTAGCCATACAATGCACCATCATTCAGTCACAAAAAGGAATGAAGACTGACACACGCTACAACACGGAAGGACTCCCAAAACACTGTGCTGAGGGAAAGAAGCTAGAACCAAAAGGTCACACACCGTGTGATTCCATTTATACGAAACATCCAGGAAAATCCATATTGTTAGGAAGCAGATGAGTGGTTACCAGGGGTTGGGGGATGGGAAAATGGGGCATGACTGCTTAATGGCTATTTACCTTTAGGGTGATGGGAATGTTCTGGAACTAGAGAGAGGTGATGGTTGCACAACACTGTGCATGCACTCAATGCCAATGAACTGTATCCTTTAAAATAGTTCATTTTCTATTATGTGAATTTCATCCCAATGTCTATTATGTGCATTTCACCTCAATTAAATAAAAGAAGAAAGATCAATCTGGCGAGAACGGAAAGGCCCGATCAACATGCTCATCTAACCCAAGCTAAGCCCAACAAGCATTGCTCAGACTCCAAGAGCTGTTCAAAGTTATCCCACCAGGCCCCACTCTCAGGAAGCCCCAGACAAGCCAGGGAGAGAGCAGGCTTGCTTCCAGGAAGGGGGTGGCTGAACTGAGCCCCGAGACACTCCCCTCCTCTAGAGCTGCAATTAACAAGTAAGCCCCGAAATAAAAGAGGAAACACACACAATGCAGCTCTGATCAGTTTCCTCTCCTCCCGCGCCCCACCCCCCCCACCCCCCACCCCCCACCCCGGTCACACCCCCAGCAGGCCCACAGGGTCCCAGACACACACACACACTCCCTCCTGGTGAGCCCCGCAGGTCTCTGCGGGGCACGAAGACCCGCTGCTTTCCGGAATGTTCTCATGAGAAACTGTCGATAATCAGGCACAACAGACCACGCTTTGTGTGACTCGGGTTAGGTTTGTTTAAGAAACACAATTAGAAAGGAAAGGCACACTTTTTTTTTTTCCTTGTTAAGACCTGGGGAAATTGTTCCTATTCAAGCTGGATCTCTGGAGGCCTTGCTCTCCTCTGAAGGAGCATAAATACCCCGCATTCCAGCTGCCGGCCACAAACCCACCAGGAGCCTGTTACAGACCCGGGGAGGAATGCACAGCCCCCAGCAGCTACGAGGGCCCAGCACAGCCGTGTCTGCTCCACACACAGTTCTCAGGAACTTGAAAACTCCCCCATCACCTCCTGTGCTGCAGCAATCTTACTTACTTACTTACTTACTTACTTATTTATTTATTTATTTATTTTGGTGGCAACATACTTTTTCTTTTTCCTCCAGGAATTTTACGTTTGAAGCCTCAAAATACAAGGCAGACTGGGCTTCCCTGGTGGCGCAGTGGTTGAGAGTCCGCCCGCCGATGCAGGGGACACGGGTTCGTGCCCCGGTCCGGGAAGATCCCACATGCCGCGGAGCTGCTGGGCCCGTGGGCCGTGGCCGCTGAGCCTGCGCATCCGGAGCCTGTGCTTCGCAACGGGAGAGGCCACAACAGTGAGAGGCCCGCGTATCGCAAAAAAAAAATACAAGGCAGGCTGACAAATGGAGCTTTTCTGGTTGGGGAAGAGACAGGGGACCCTGGTGTCTGACCTCCCTGATCTCGTTCGCATCCACCCTCAGGGACTTCTGAAGACACCCCAGGGTTCCCCAGAGCACAGTTTGTTAACCGCTGATCTATTTCCAAAAAGTTAAGATCATGACTCTCACACAAACAGAAAATGCGCACGTGGCAAAGATTCCTCTAACTTATTAATGGGGGAACCAGCCGAATGGGAAAGCCAGCTCAAAGGCTTATGGGAGGGACCAAAGTCAGTAAAGGACAGAGAGAATGCTGAAAAAAGATTGCCAAGCTAGACACGGAGATGATGGATGTCCTACAGGTCAATAAAATCGTTTTCTTTGGGGGTATCTTTTATACTGGACAGAAATCACTTTCATGACCACTAGACCAAAATCATTTGCAAGTTATCAATCTCCCACAAATTAGCATCACACTTTCCAGAGCCTGAGCCCGAATCAGTAGTAAACAGTAAATCAAATAACACTACGTTCCCCTAGAGCAGAGGTCAGCAAACCTTCTCTATAAAGGGGCAGGCAGTAAATAATTTTCAGCTTTCTGGGCCATCTGGTCTCTGTTGCAACTACTGGACGCTGCCTGTTGTAAAGGCAGCAGTCACAATCCCTAACCGAATGGGTGTGGCTGTGTTCCAGTAGACCTTCGTATACAAAAGCAGGCGGCAGTCAGATTTGGCCTGAGCCCTAAAGACTTAGATAACCTTTGGGCGGGCATCTCAGCTGGTGGTCGGGTGTGGCATGCACAGGATGCACCGTCATCCTTTTGCCTCATTTCCAAGTTTGGGATGCTTTTTCTTAACTTTTTCTTACGGATGTGGAAATTAGAGAGGGAAAGCAACTTGGCCAAGGGGACGCAGCCCAAGCTGGTTTCAAGTCACAAGTCTCCCATTTCCTGGTTCTTTAGAAGCAGAAACGACACCCATCTCTCCCACCTGGAAGGCAGGCAGGGTCAAGATGGAAACAGCCAAGTCTCCAGGCAGACAGCTCCTCTCACTTTCCCCAAAGGACCAGGCCAGAGGGAATTCCATTCTCTGCCTCTGCATCTCCAAGGGGGACCCTTGATGGAATGAAGACTCTGCTCTCTTCACCGAAAGCAGATGCTCTAAGACAGAAAAGCACGAACCCTCTGCAGATCTCTGTTCTTTCTCGGGACAGGATCCACCCTTTAAACACAAGTCAAACAGGAAACATCTCTGCCACAACAATGACCCTGAGAGAGCAGTTCATTGTCAGGGTCTCTGGCAAAGTGCTGAGGGAAAAAGTGAGGAAATGATTTGACATTGAGTCTTGGAAGTATTTTCTCATTCAACAGGGAATAAAAGGACTTTGTTTCTTTTTCCTTCCAAAATCGGTGCCCGCCCCCCCCCACAAATCTACCACAAATGTTTCTCACTGCACTACAGTGATACAAAGAGATTTTTAATGGAATGCTGTCCCGTGAGCACCCAGCCAAGGCCATTTAAGCAAGTAACTTCACTGTCCAAGAGGAAAGAGGAGAGAGTGGGGAAAGGGACAAACGGGGCTGCTGTGAAATGGTGCATAAGTAAGAGCGTGAGGAGATGAATCTGTTGCTTCAGCACCCGGCCATTCTCACATCGTGATCTCCAAACTCTAGTTCTATCCATTGTACCCAGCACATGCTACGCGCTTTTCACCCATATAGCCCGTGCCGCCTCCCTGAGTTCAGAAACCTGGCACGTGACAAAGGTTACACAGTGTATCTAAGGTCACAGAGCTGAGGAAGAGAATGGGGGCGGGGGGAGTTAGAAGTGAGAGAAAGGAAAGAAGGAAGGAGGGAAGGCGGGAAGGAAGGAGGGGACCCATGTCCATAAGAAGGATGGGGCTCATTTCTTTAAAACCATGGTTCACTCCCGGGAGCTGCATACCAACCAAAAGCCAGGGAGAATTTCTTGTATTCACTCAAGGACCGTGACAGGGATCCAGGATAGAGCCTGGATGAACTTCCCCAGCTCTGCAGCATCCTGGGTCTCCCTGCACGGAATTCTCAGCAGAGGTGCTGGGAGCAGCGAGGTAGAGGACGGAGAGAGAAGGACGAATGGGAGGGAATGGAGGGGGTGATGAGGATAAGAAGCGGGGTGCTGCCCAGAGAAGGGCCCACCAGAAACCCGAGGCCCGAGCCCGGGCTGTGGCAGCAGGACCCACCCTCTAGGCTGCAGGGCCGGCCTGGAGGCAGCGGGCTTCACCTGCTGGCCAGGCCTGGCACACGCAGCAGGGAGGGACCGTGGCACAGCAGAGGGCCCTTGGCGCCTAAGCCACCAACCTGGGGCCATTCCTCAGATGTCACCCGTGCCAGAGAGGGACAGAAGGGCAGTTGGGCGGAGGGGGGAGGGCAGCAGGAAGCAGAGAACGCTGAAGATGGGAAAGGGGGGGCCACAGGGAGAAGAGGAAGGGGAGATGAAAGCAAAGAAGGAAAAAGGGAGGAAGGGAAGAGGCCAAACGGGGGGGTGGGGGGTAAGAAAGGGGAAAGAAGATGCGGAGAGCAGGGGAGGAAGAGGTCCTTGTGAATTCAGCAGAAGCCTAGGAGTCTTCCCGGGTCCCTCCTGGATTCTCCCCGGCCTGTTGCCTCCCAGCTCTAAGGGGGACGAAAGTCCACTCATGTCGCACAGCAGTGGCTCCACCAGGGCACCCTGTCCCTCGGGATGGGCCGGTCAGAGCCACTCCATGCAGGAGTGGCCAAGAGAATGGGCAGTCAGGAAACTGGGGCTCCCCTGGAGCTGGGGTTCCAGCCCCCAACCTCCACTCACTGGGTAATCAGTCGTGGCAAGGCCGCCCCTCTCTCAGCCCCAGGGTCCTCCCTTGGAAGGTCGGGGAGCTGACTCAATGATCCGCTGGCTCTCTCTCGGTCTGTGCTTCTGGAATCAGAATCCAGTTTCTCTAGCACCCTGTGCAATAAATTCTATCCCAAGCCTCATTTCACAGATGAAGAGAGGAGGTGTAGGACTTCAGTAACTTGCCCAAGGCCACTCAGCCAGGAGCTGGCAGCACTGGGCAGTGAATCCAGCCTGGACAACCTTGAAGCTCACCTCGTTTCCTGAACCACCGCGCCCTAAAGCCTCTCTAACCTGACAGCGTGCTGCAGAGCTATCTGATTCCCCTGCTACGGTCACAGAACTCAGAACATCCGCTCGACACCGGGCTGCCCAGGATCAAGGTGACACGCACAGCTTCCCTGCCAGCCGTGGCGGCAGTGACCCCGTTCTGGCCATAGGGATGTGTGGGGAGTGATAGGTCCGCCACAGGTCAGGCTCTTGCAAGGAAGGGGCACGCTCCCTTCCCCTTCCCTGCTTCCTGCCGCACACCGTGAGGCTGGAGATACACCATCCTGGCCAGGAAGCAAGGAGGCGGGCATCTAGGGCACAAAGTGTAAGGAGGCACCCACTGTTAGGGGTGCACAGCCCAGACAGGAGGGAATGCCTCGCTCAGTTCTGCTTCCCGGGCATCTCACCTGCCTCACCCTGGCCCTGGCCCTGTGTCTGGGATAAGAAACCCTTGCTCACACCACAGAGCAGAGCCAGCTTCTCTATTAATATACCCCCAATGGGGGCAGAGGTGGAGGTCAGGGGGTGGTCCTCGTGGAGAGGAACCAGAAGGGCTACCTCGGTGGGCATGTCTGACGTGGTCTCCAGCCACCTTCTCAGAAGGAGCTGAGGCCCTGCTCTCCCCAAACACACTCCCGACCCCCAAATCCATTCTCTAAGCTACAGCTGGAACAATCTCTCCAAAACAAGATGTTTCCCCAGTGTTCTCAGAATAACACACGAGAATAACAAGCAGAAGGGCATCTCTCATGGGCCCACAAAGTCCTGCCACCTCCCGGCCCTTCCTTCCTCCACGGCCCTCGCTCACGCCACTCTCTGTGGTTGTACCTCGAGGCTTTCTTTACTTTTTTGCAGACCCCCATTATGGCATAGGGGGTGGCGGTGCCTGGAATATCCTTCCCCACCCCTCTCTCTTTGCCTCTTTGTTTCCCATCTTTCAGGTCTTAGCTGAAGTGTCACTTCCTTGGGGACACTTGTCTGATGTCCTGACACGTCAGCGCCTCTCCTATGCATGCCCATAGCACCCTGCACCTTCCCTTCACAGCACCCCTCACAGCTGTAGCTGTCCCTCAGAATGTGCAATTAAATCACGTCACGTCCCCTGGAGACTGTGGACACACCAACACCATTTCTAGCTCACTCACCTCACCATCGCCCAGGTCTAGCATGGCATCTGGCCTCTGGTGATGCTCAATAAGTATGTCAAGGGTAAGTGACAGAGGCTCTGGGGCTGTGCAAGATCCCAGGCACCGGTTGCATGACTAACATGGCAAAATCCATGTCAGTGTGGACCTTCCAAGAAATGGGTCCTCACCCAAGTAACACCCTCTGACGCCATCTGGTTTGCTTCTCACAATACTGGTTCCAAGGAAGTCATAGGAACGCTTCAGAACTTTCCTTGACCTTTCCTTTGTTCCAAGTCCACGGCTTATGAACTACCTATCTGCCATGGGCAAGCCACACCAAGCCTCTGAACCTCAGTTCCGCCACATGCAAAGTGAGAAAATTCAATGGGATCTGCCTAATCTACTTTTTAAGACTATCGTGACAATGTGATCAAGATAATGTGAAGGAACGTGTGGTGAATTAAAGTCCTTTGTCACTGCCCCCTTGAGAAATGGGGTCAGTTTTCTTCATCCCCTGAGTCTGGGCTGGGCCTGTGCCTGCTTTCATCAGTACAATATGGAAGAAGTGACAATATGCCAGTTCCAGGTCTAACCTTTAAGAGAACCAGCAGCTTCCACTTCCTCCCCTTTGAAACCCAGTCTCCATGCTATGAGGAAGCCCAAGCAGCTTCGTGGAGAGGCCCACAGGAAGGAGAACTGAAACTAGCTGGAGCCCCAGCTGGGCTTGCAGCTGATAGCCAGAAACAGTCTGTCTGCTGTGTGAGTGAACTTTCTTGGAAGAGCCTTTTGCTCAGTTGAGCTGCCCCATCAAGCCCTGCCAAAATTGCAAAACTGTGAGCAAATTTTAAAAAAACTACTGTTACTATACTACAAAGCTGCAGTCATTAAAACAGCATGGTATCAGCACAAAAACAAACACACAGATCACTGGAAGAGGACAGAAAGCCCAGAAATAAACCCATGCACCTATGGTCAATCTGTGACAAAGGAGGCAAGAATATACAATGGAGAAAAAGTCTTCAATAAGTGGTGCTGGGAAAACTGGACAGCTACATGTAAACAAATGAAATTAGAACACTCCCTAACACCATACACAAAAATAAACTCAAAGTGGATTAAAGACCTAAATGTAAGACCAGATACTAAAGATATAAAACTCCTAGAGGAAAACATAGGCAGAACACTCTATGGCATAAATCGAAGCCATATTTGTTTGGATCCGTCTCCTAAAGTAAAGGAAACAAAAGTTAAAAAACAAAAACAAATTGGACCTAATTAAACTTAAAAGCTTTTTTGCACAGCAGAGGAAACCATGGACAAAATGAAAGGACAACCTACTGAATGGGAGAAAATATTTGCAAATGATACGACCAACAAGGGGTTAATAATCCAACATCTATAAATAGCTCATACAACTCAACATTAAAAAAACCAAACCACCCGATTTAAAAAAGGGCAGAAGAACTGAATAGACGTTTTTCAAAGAAGAAAGGCAGATGGCCAACAGACACATGATAAGATACTCAACATCACTAATCATCAGAAAAATGCAAATCAAAACCACAATGAGATATCACCATACACCACTCAGAATGGCCATCATGAAAAAGAACACAAATAATAAAAATTGGCCAGGATGTGGAGAAAACGGAACCCTCTGCACTGTTGGTGGGAATGTAAATTGGTGCAGCCACTGTAGAAAACATTACAGAGGTTTCTCAAAAAACTAAAAATAGATACCATATGACCCAGCAATTCCACTTCTGGGTACATATCCAAAAAAACCAAAAGAAATAATTCAGAAAGATACATGCACCCAATGTTCATAGCACCACTATTTACAACATCCGAGACACGGAAACAACCTAAACGTCCATCAACAGATGAATGGATAAAGAAGCTGTGGGATACAAGTATACAATGAAATCCTACTCAACCACAAATTTTGCCATTTGCAGCAACATGGATGAACTTGGAGGGCATTATGCTAAGTGAAATAAGTCAGACAGAGAAAGATAAAAACTGTGAGATATCACTTATACGTGGAATCTGAAAAATACAACAAACTAGTGAATATAACAAAAAAGAAGCAAACTCACAGATATAGAGAACAAACTAGTGGTTATTAGTGGGGCGGGGGCAATATAGGGGTGGGGGAGTGGGAGATACAAACTATGGGGTGTAAGATAGGTTCATGGTTGTATTGTACAACATGGGGAATAGAGCCAATATTTTGTAATAACTATAAATGGAAAGTAACTTTTAAAAATTGTATAAAAATTGAAAAAAAAATTTTTTACCTACTGCTGTTGTTTTATATCACTGAATCCTTGGAAGGGAGGAAGAAAAGGGGGTTATTACCCAGCAATAAGTAACCAAAGCAACATATTTTGACTGGTATATTTCTCAATACTTACAGTTATTTCCAACTCAGGGCAGCAGTGCTCCCTTAGGGGTGTTCTGGAAATTGGCGGGGTGGGGGCCATATTTTTGTTGTCACAATGACTGGGGGTGGAGGAGGTTTTACTATTGGCATCTAATGCCCATGGGCCCAGGGATATTAACTGTATTAAATAGCCAATAATGCCTGAGGTAGTCACCCACACCTAACTGCCCCCACATGAAATAACAACAGTGCTCCCACTGAAAAACAGTAAGGGCCTGAATAGAAAAGTGGCTTAAAGATAAAGATGAAATAAAAATGTAGGGACTTAATATAAACTGCTTTCTCAGCAGGGAAAAATAGGATCCATCTTGATGCCAACTTTAATCACCGGAGAGGCTGCTGGAGAGTTAGTTACTGAGAATACCTTGGAGGATCAGCAAGGACTGGGTGCTGCCATCAACTAGTGATGTCTGTCACTGGCAAGGGAAGGGAGAGTGATGGAGTGATGGCCTTGAAGTAGGGTAGTACATAATTTAGCAACCAAACTGGAACACTTTGGGGAGTAAAAGGGGTCACCGTGAGTACACCAGGGGCAACAGGCGTAAACTAGGACTGCCCCAATAAAACCAGGACATACGGTCACTCCACTTCTATGCCAAGGATGTCATGTCTGGAACATCCTGATATGTAGCTCAGAGGTAAGCAAAATAGGGGTTGTCTGGACCTACAAGCCCCTGAGATCCTGAACATTAATTTTCCTTTTAGGTACTCTGTTTCAGAATGTGGTTAGGTATGAAGAATTGTTCTAAAGAATGCATTAAAAATTAATTAAAAGAGTTTCCGCTAATATTTAATCTTACCAGCCATGTACTCTGAGTGATATATTCCCAGTCAGCGTGTCAGGTCCTGAATAATTAAAAGAGAAGGGGAGGGTGATTCAACCCCTTGAAGAGGCTTTCTGGAGTTTTAGATGCAGCACAGAACCTGGGACAGTATCACCCCAGGAAAAGTTCCACATTGAACAGCAGCGTCCAGTCCCATCAAGACCCCTAACACTGGCATTCATCAAGAGGGTAGCCTCAGGGAGACAGAGATGGATTTGGCTCCGCGGAGCCATCAGCCCCTGAGCTGTCCCAGCCTCGTCTTCTTCCTCCCAGGAGGAAGGAGGGGGAGTCAGTAGTGAGTTATGGAAACCTTCCCGGGGCTCCTCTACATGCTGAGAGCTTCCATATTTCCTCACCTCTAAGACACATGCTTCTTCATTTTGTAACATTTCAGAAATCAAAAGGTGACTTAAAATCGATGGGAGGATATAAGGTAGTATTTCTTAGGAGATGTTCCAGTGAGACAGTTCAGAGCAAGGCTCTGGAGTCACACTCCAGGCTCTGCCGTTTCCCAACCCTCCGGCCCCAGGCAAATCACACCCCTTCTGTTGCCTCATCTGGAAATTGAAGCTATTCGATAATAAATGAAAGAGAGCTTGAGTGTAGCACCTGGCAGATAGTAAGCTCTCAACATAGGTTAGCTATTATTTCTTTCTGTTTACCTTCTGCATGGTGTCGTTAAATTGCCGATGTGTCTAAAAGTTGACAGCATCTTCAGTGTGTTTGCTGTGCTGTCACCTTCAGAAAGAGTTCAAAAGCAATGACTTTTGAGCTCACTCTATGGCGACCCCCAGAGTATTGATTGTGTCCCACGTTTGGTGTATCAGGTAGGGGAGATTCGTATTTGACAGCAGGACTTTGTTGAACACCATTTCTATTTAGCCAAATGTAGGAACCATGAAGAATCTCTAAGAACAACCCCCTCCTAACTTCCAACCCTCCTCCTTCCCTCATTTGATGCACTAAACCCAGGACCAAGGCTTCCTTTTTATTTAGCAGTGGCACAGTGCAAAGGGGGGCAAAAAGAGGGAGTGTAATCTCCATCTGGGCTTTTGTACCAAAGTAAGATAGGAGGTCTCTATCCATCATGGCCCATGAAGGATGTCATAGGTCTGATGGTTCCAAGGGAAGGTGAAAAATACAAGTGTTCCTGTTGGTGGGAATATAAATTGGTGCAGCCACTATGGAGAACAGTATGGAGGTTCCTTAAAAAACTAAAAATAAACTTGGCATACGATCCAGCAATCCCTCTCCTGGGCATATGTCCAGACAAAACTATAATTCGAAAGACACATGCACCCCTATGTTCATAGCAGCACTATTTACAATAGCCAAGACATGGAAACAACCTAAATGTCCATTGACAGATGAATGGATAAAGAAGACCTGGTACATGTATACAATGAAATATTACTCAACCATAAAAAGGAAAGAAATAATGCCATTTGCAGCAACATAGATTGCCCTAGAGATTATCAAACTAAGCAAAGTAAGTCAGCAACAGAAAGACAAATACCATATATCACTTATATGTGGAACCTAAAATATGACCCAAATGGACATATCTACAAAACAGAAACAGACTCACAGATGTAGAGAACAGACTTCTGGTTGCCAAGGGGGAAGGTGGGAAGGGGAGGGAAGGAATGACAGTTTGGGATTAGCAGATGCAAACTACTATATGTAGAATGGATAAACGACAAGGTCCTACTGTAGAGCACAGGGAACTATATTCAATATCCTGCCTCCACTGTTCCTGGAGGGCAGACTTCCCAGGCCACCATGCTGGCCGGAAGTCAGGTTCCCTTCAGGGGGCTGCTTCCTTTGGCACCCAGTTCTGAATACTTGGCTCCCACAGATGCACTGAATTTGCAGGACCTTGCAAATAACACCCCAGAAAGCAAGGGACTCTAGCAATTTGTGTCTTCTTCCTTAAGGCAGGATTGAAAAGGGGGAAAAGGATCCAAAATGTAGGGAGAGAGGTCCTGGGTGACGGGCAGCCACAAATGACCATGTCTGTTCCACGCTACTCTGTCCCTTGGGATTTGGGTAAACGTGGCATAGACCCCCGTAGCCCAGCCTGTGTGGTTCACCTCCCAACAATTTCGGCCGATTGCCCAGCTTACCTCTCCCCTCCTGAGCCTACTGTGTCAGCTCACAGAGTCTGAACACCCACGCACCCTGGCCCCATCACTCTTTACACAAGAAATTCTGTTACATGCGTGGATTTTGTGGTTTACTAATTTTCAGGAGGACTTGAAGAGGCCCTGGGGGGATCATGGTGCCCACATCTCAGGCCCCCGTCATCTTATTCATCGCCTCTGCCTCCTTCCAAGAGCCCAGCCTCCCAACCCAGGACCCCTACCTCAGGTGGAATAGCCAGGGAGTAACAGCTCCATCTTCCCTATTATTTTGTGAGAGCAGTCCCACCAGACTGTCTCACTTCCCCAGGCCTGCGCCCAGCAATTCTGATTAATACTATTCTCTCCCTCTTCATGGTCATCAACGTCATCATCTTCTTCCTGAGATACTGGACCTGTCTTTGTGGGCCGTCATGGTCTTCAAAGTTTCCCATGTGGTTGAGGACTAGCTACTGGTCCATTTAGCTCAAAGGTGCCAACATCTGACCTTCCACCTGTGACCAGCAGGAGAAAGCAGCTGCTCCTGGAGTGTCATTCCGGGACTGTCTTTATCTTGGGTCTTCCCAGAGCGGGCCTGAGATGAGGCTTTGGACACAAGTGGTCTATTGAGGAGCTGATGCCAGGAAGCACCAAAAGGAAAGTAGGCAAGGGAGAGAAGATGAGAAGATAAGTAAAGGGTGCGTTACTGGGTTACCCCCGTGGGCAGTGGGAGCTCCATCCCACTGGTCGCCTCTGTGACCCTGTGTAGCACTTGCCTCAGAACTGTCCCACCCAGGGTTGAGGAAGCCGGGGTGTTTATCCGCCAACTCCCAGCCCCCACTGGCTACGGGCTGCTCCCAGGGGCATTCATTCTTGGGCACTTGCAGCCTGCTCTGTGCCCAGCTGCGCTGGATGGCTTCTGCGCTCACAGAAAGCCTGCAGGCAGAGAGCCGCCAGTGCTGGAGATGAGAGCCTCGCTGGGTGACCAAACTGCAGGTGACCACCAGGGTAGCGTGGGGAAGCTGGGCAGGCGCCGGTGGCATCTGCTATGAGGAGCCGCTGTATTTTTTTTTTTTTTTTTTTAAAGAGAGTTCTAGTCTTTATTTATTTATTTACTTTTGGCCACACGGGCATGTGGGATCTTAGTTCCCCGACCAGAGGTAAAACCCACGGCCCCTGCACTACAAGCGCAGAACTTTGACCACTGGACCACCAGCAAAGTCCCGAGCAGTCACTGTCATGTATTTCTGTCACCACCACCAAAACCCAGGTGGCTTAAACTAATGGCAATTTATTCTCTCATAATTCTGGAAGCTAGAAGTCTGAAACCAAGGTGTCAGCTGAGCCAGCCTCCCTCTGAGGGCTCTAGGGAAGAATCTTTCCTTGTTTCTCGCAGCTTCTGGAAGCTCCCGCAGTTCTTGGCGTTCCTTGGCTCCTGGCGGCATAATCCTACCTCTGTCTTCCCATGGTTGTCTTCTCTGTGTCTTTGCTCTGTATGTCTGTCTCTGTGTCCAAACTTCCCCCTCTGATAAAAACACGTTATACTGGATTAAGGGCCCACCTACTCCATAGGACCTCAGCTCATTATATCTGCAAAGACCCTGTTTGCAAATTCAGTCACATTCCGAGGCACTGGATAAGGACTTCAACGCATCCTTTGGGGGGCATACAACTCAGCCCAGGGCAGGCACCTTCTACGTGTAATATCCTCTCATCCCGGCAGCAGCCTGCAAGGTAGGTGTGATTATCCCAGTGTCACAGATGAGGAAACTGAGGTTCTGAGGGGTGACAAGGGCCACCCAAGGACACCCAGCCGGGAGACTGCAGAGCTAGAAGCTGCCCTCGGTTCCACGTCAGGCTGGTCTCTCATGGGCTTGCCTCTCAACAGCAGTGTCCCTTGTCGCTGACACTAGTCTCAACTCAGACTATACAAGTCCTACCATGAGGAATAATTAGGGCAACAGGTGAAAAGTACTCCGTTGAGGGCCAGGAACGAAGCAAGTGCACAGTGACTGCTGGCCGCTCTTACGTCATCACAGAAACATGTAATCCTCCTGAACGTTAAACATCCACGCTTGAGCTCCATATAAACCGCGATTTCCAGGACACAACCAGGATCCCTTTTGCCTTTTGCTTCTTGTCACAGCTGCTCCCAGTGAGCCCAGGCAGGGAGCTGACGGGCTGGAGGGTCAAGGTGGCCCCTGCGGCTGGCCGCTCCCCCGGAGCCCCGCCTGCTGTCGAACGCCCCTGCCGCCCCTGCCGCAGGAGACCGTGCGAGATCAACACAGCAGCTCTTAATCTCCTGCCCCTGCTGGCGGCTTTATCTCAGCCCCTCCTCCCAGGCAGCTGGGGGCTGGAGAGGAGGTGGGCCAATGAAGATGGGCGTTGCTGACAAGCCCTCCCAGCCCCTGCGAAGTGGGGCAGCCGCCAGCATACTTCCTCCTCTGGAGGAACGCAGGGCCTCCCAGGCAGGGCACCCACTCCAGGCAGCCCACAGAGGCGCTGTGATGAAAACCCTCAGAGCACAAGGCTGGGGGCCGGGCGGACAGTTTCATCTGCAACCGTGATCGCACATTTCAAGGGCAGCAGCTGGTGACACGAGACACCCTGGACTCATAACTCATGCATTTCCCCTCCTCCTATTGAAACAATGTGGCGGGGGAGAGGGAGGGGGTAATGAGGGCGAACCGCCGGTCTGAACAGGTAGTTATTTCTCTCCCTGTAGCTCAGCCTGGCTGAGAACCAACATTTCAAACGTGGAAGGTGAAGGCCAGGTACCGTTGCGTAGGTGGCAGCCAGCTCAGAGTTCCTGAGAGTGACTTCCAAGACTGCCCTTCCCTGCCTGCATTCTGTGTGGTCTTTTCAGTCCTGGACAGGATTGTCTTGCAACAGTTAAAAACCAGAGAGAGGGCGCGGACCACAGCTGTGTGGCTGGGCGCAGCCCAGCATCACCACCCGCGCTCAGGATGATGCCCGTGGTATCCCCCCCCACCCCCCGCTCCGGGCCCGGTGTGAAGCCCAGGACTGGGTGAGGAAAGCCTGCTCCCTTCCCTCAAGCAGCTGCCAGTCCCAGGAAGAGGGGACATCAGGGGAGGAGCATCGAGCAGCAGTGCACACAGATTACCACGGGAGAACTCAAGCAGCAGTCCTACCCCAGCCCGGCAGTCGCGGAAGCTCCCTGAAGAAAGGGACATCCAAGAGGAAATGTGAAGGATGAACAGGAGTGCGCAGGGAGAACCGAAAGTACAAAAACAGCTTGGCACATTCTGGAATATTCTGGAACATGAAGTTGAAGGGGCAGGGTGGGGGCGGGGCGGAATGGAAGGGTTAGAATTAAAGCAGCAAATAAGGTTTAAAGAATTAACCGGAGCTTTCAGCTTCTAAATTTATAAAGACGTACCAGTAGCCACAAAGAGTCATGAGTGTATTTTACCCGATAAAGTACTTGGTGCTTTCTTTCACGCTCTCACCGTTCATTCGTGTAAATAAATGTGTCCTGAACACCAAGCGTGTAGCAGGTCCTGGGCTAGATACTGGTGATTCGAAGGTAGTCCAGATGCAGTCTTGCCCTCAAGGAACTCCAAGAGCTAAGGTTAACCGCACACTCACTCACGAGCCCCAGGCGCTCCATGGGTTCTATCCCATTCACGCCTCTCAAAACTCTGCCTCTAGAGTCGGGGGTGGAGTCGGGGGGGATGGAAACTTCGGGAAGCACTTGCCCTCCACAGTCACCCAGGTCCCTATATCAAAAGGAGCAGGGGGCGGCGCTCAGCATTAATGCACCAGACGGTTGTGGGTTTTGTGAGGCGACGGAAATGCATGGGGTGGGAGTGGGGCAAGATGGAGCGGGAAATGGACAGAGGGAGAGACAGACACTGAGACAGAGGGACAGACAGAGAAACGGAGCTAAGAATAGAAAGAGATGGAAAGATGGCGAGAGTCAGACATGGAGCGACAGAAAGAGAAGGAAGGAGGTTGAGAAGGGGAGAGAGAGAGAGGCAGAGACAGGCAGAGAGACCAAGAGGGAGGAAGTAGGAGCAGGGCACAGCATCATCACGGAAACAGACAGAAAGAAACAGAGTGAGAATGAGAGACTCCAGACTGGGAGGGACGGAGGCTGGGAGGATAAAGCCTGCAACCGAGGGTCATTCCTAAGAAACCCAGTCCCTTCGGCCGAGGTCGGGCATGGCCAGCCCTCCAGGTGCCCCTAAGGCCCAGCTGAGTCAGGGCCATGCCACTGGGAGAGGCTCGGAGGGGACTGGCTGCCAGGAGAAGTGAAGGAGGCCGTTTCTACCGAGGCTCCCCACCCCTCCCCTGAGGTTCCCACCCAATTCCTCCCCTCCTAACCCCGCCCCCCAGGCCCCCAGGCCAGGCAGGGACAGGCTGGTGTGCCTGAGGAGTTAAAGTCACTGAGCATCCTCCAGGGCTGCCACCTGCAACTGGCATCCTGCACGGTCCAGCCAAGGAAGCAGGCCAAGAAGTCTGGCCAAAGAAGCAGGCTGCAAAGCCACTCTGTTTGGATCGCACGGGATGTGTGAGGCACTCAGCTACACAGCCACTGTGTATGGCGGGCTGTATGTGTGCTGCCCTGGTCTAACGGCCATAAAGGTTAAGGTGACTAAATGCTCCCTAGGCGCCAGGCACTGCATCCTCATAGTAAGGCAGGCAGTAGTAGCAGCCTCTATTACAGATATGGAAACCGAGGACCAGAGAGGTTAAGAACCTGTCCAAGGTCACACAGCCAGCACACTCTTAATTATTAGGTTCGCTGTTACTATGCCAGGCATTTTTCATTCATTATCACAGAAACCCCTGAAGTATCAGGACCCCTGTTTTTTAGATTAAGAAAACAAGGTCAAAGAAGTACAGCATCAGGGCTACAGAGCTGGAGAGGGGACACGGCATGAGAACCCTGGCACACTCCACTCCGAAGTTGGGAATCCCTTCCCTACACACCCCCAGCTCTAGGACACACACCTTTTCCGCTGGAACCTCAGCATCCAGGACCCAGCGGAAAAGCGGGTTGGACGTTGTGTTGGAAACACACCATGCTGTTACCGGCGGGGTAACCCCTCTCCACAGCGCTCCTGCAACCAGAGATCTGCCTTCAGCCTTCTCCTCTTTTCTGAGGGTCCTTAACCTAGGGTCATGGAACTCCAAAAGTCCATGGATAGAATTCCCAGGGCCAGCAGATTCAGGTGGAAAAAAATTAGATCATTATTTTCATTGACCTCTAACCAAAATTCTGCCCTTGCCTCTACTGTAACATATAGGCAAGAACCCACCATAGGATTAGCAGTGCCTACAACTTTGTCACCACTATGAATCACAGGTACTTTTATTTATTTATTTATTTTTGCGGTACGCGGGCCTCTCACGGTTGTGGCCTCCCCTTGCGGAGCACAGGCTCCGGACGCGCAGGCCCAGCGGCCATGGCTCAGGGGCCCAGCCGCTCCGCGGCATGTGGGATCTTCCCAAACCGGGGCACGAACCCGTGTCCCCTGTATCAGCAGGCAGACTCTCAACCACTGCGCCACCAGGGAAGCCCCACAGGTACTTTTATATCACAGGACAGTTGTTGCAGACATCTTAAAATATTATGTAGCTCACCACTACTCTGAACTTCCAACAGTTACTAAACTCACTGCTAGATCTTTGTTATTTAATACGTTAATAAAGCACATATATTTTAATCATAACTTTTTTTCTTCTTAATACCTGAAAATTGTATTTGCAAACAATTGCTTTCCTTAGTCCTATCGCATAAAATGAAAACATGTTTCTGAGAAGGGTCCAGGGGTTTCCGTAGATGCCAAGGGATCAACAACACACAAAAGATATAGAATATCTGGTCCGTTCCCTTCTCACTCAGGTGCAGAGAGATGGTCTTTGCTTCTGACCAGCCCCACGGAATCCTTGGAGTCAAGGCCAAGGGTCCGAGCCCATTGGCTCCCAGGTGCAAAAGCTGAATGTCTGCTGAACGTCTGAGGCACGTGAGCTGGAACCAGGCAGCACACATTCCCCCACATCCCCTCCTAGAGCCCAGCAGAACACATGTTCAGTGTTGGACGGCAGGAATCCTCACCAGCAGTTTTTGCAGCCAGCCACTCAGAAGCGTTCAAAGCAGAGCCTTCTTACAGTCAAATTAATTTAGGAGGCAAGAAAGTGGAAGGCACTGGTTCTCTACCTTGGCTGCCCAGAGGAATGGCCCACGGGAATCTAAAAGTCCTGATGCCTGGGTCTCCCCCAAGAGATTCTGAGTTGATTTGGGGTGATACCTGGGCACTGAGATTTTTTAAACTCCCTGGATGATTCCAACGGGTAGCCAAGGCTTAGAATCTCTGGTGTACTGAGGACAGCAAATCCCCAGACTAGCGCTGAGGGCACCCGAGGTCCAGTTCTGTGTCTTGGGCATATGGGGACCTGACTCAGTTTCCTCATTTATAAACATTATGGGTGGGGAGAGGGGATCAATGCTTATGAAGCACCCACCACATGCCAGACATGCTACGGAAGTTATTTCCTTTATTCCCCTCAACAATTTTCTGAGGGTGGTGGCATTACCCCATGCCTGAAGCGACCCAGCAAAGTGACAGCTAAGTGATGGAGCAGAAACCCTAGCCTACCTGCTATACCATTCTCTTAAATCAGGTTCCCCAACTTGCCAAACCTTGTTAAAGGTTTAAAGATGTTGTAAAAATGCGTATTCCGATTCCATCCATCAGGGGAAGGTCCCAAGATTCTACATTTCCAACAGCCTCCCAAATGATGCCAGTGCTGCTAAACCAGTAGCTTGCTTTCAGTAGCAAATGGTTAACAGGTCTTTGTGGTCGCACTGGTTGTGACTGGTGAGTGCCTGTGCCAGGCTGGTTGGTTAACTACTTAGGCTATTTCCCCTGTCTGAAGACGGCACCCTGGATGCTACCCCTTGCCCTGCTCAGCCACGTGGCCTGCGTGAGATTGACATCACCCCCACTCCAGCCTGTGGCAATCAGCACGTCACATCCCTCAGCCAGGCGAGATGGTTCAGGGATGGGCACCTGGCTCATTCCAAGCAAATGGGACACTAAGAGTTTGAGAGTAGAAGTTCCTCTATCTTCCATGGGAGCTCCCAGAGGGGAAGTTCTTTCTTCCCCAGGCTGAGGATTCAAAGGACGTAGCTGCTGCAGCTGTTTCCTTCCACGAGGGGAGCGTCCAGAGCAGTGGACTGTAAACCCAGTGGCATGGAGCCTAAGAATGAAGGCAGGCAGAGCAGAGAGAAACCAGGTCCTTGGGCAAAACGGCTGGATTAAGCCTTGCCTGAAACCCACATCTGGGCTCTAAATTCCCAAAGGCCATTCAATCCTCTTATTGTGTCAAAACAAGTTGAGTTGGGTTCTATGTCTCTTAACATCAATAGTCCTGACACAAGCTCTAGCATCAGCGAGACTAGAGCTTGAATCTCTCAGCTCAGCTGCTCACTAGCTGTGTGGTCTCCGGCAAGCCATTTGGCCTCCCTGAGCCTCAGTTTCCTCATCTACAAAATGGCACTAGTAATGCCTATGCCAGGGTTGTTGCGAGGATCAGGAGAAACCACGAATACCCAAAGCCTGGCATCTATGACATAAATGATATTATTATCAAAACTCATTATTAGTCCCATTCTGGCAGGCCTTCCTTCTAAAAACTGTATATGTCAGCAGTTGTTTCTAGCTGTTGGCAAAAAAAGAAAAGGAAGCAAATTAACTTAAAAGATTGGGGCGGGGGGTGGGGGCGCGGCGGGAGGCGGGTGCTGCCTCAAGGGTTATGAGTAACATTGAGAAAGAAGAAAAAAGAGGTTGAATTCTCTCAGTAACCAGGACAGATGAGAAAGCTTGTCCTGGCGAAGAATGCAAGGCTTGCCCAGGCCACAACTGAGTTGGTCATAATGCGCTCAGACCTTGGCTCCGTCTAGCAGGGCTTATGGAAGCCACGATCTGCTTCTCTGGATATTTGACGGTCTGATTGGCTCAGCCTTCCTAATTGTGTTGTATTGACAAATACATTTGTTTGGAACAAGCAAATGTATTGCAGGCAGGAAACAGACCAACTCCAAGAATTTATTTTGCTTTTTGGCACTGCTGCACTAAGCTTGGCATTCATTATGCGCCCATGTAAAACAGTCTCGGGGAGAGCTGGCCTGAGCTATCTTTTTTCTTTTAATAAATTTATTTATTTTATTTTTGGCTGTGTTGGGTCTTCGTTTCTGTGCGAGGGCTTTCTCTAGTTGCGGCGAGCGGGGGCCACTCTTCATCGCGGTGCGCGGGCCTCTCCTGTCGCGGAGCACAGGCTCCAGACGCGCAGGCTCAGCGGCCATGGCTCACGGGCCCAGGTGCTCCGCGGCATGTGGGATCCTCCCAGACCAGGGCTTGAACCCGTGTCCCCTGCACTGGCAGGCGGATTCTCAACCACTGCGCCACCAGGGAAGCCCCGATCTTTTTAATTATTATTTATTTTTTCAGCTGCATTTCAGATCATGAACAGACTTGGTGGTGCTAAACAGGCCTCATTGGGTGAAACCTCCTGCCTCCCTCAGAAACACGTTGCACGGATTAAATGTTCAAAGACATCAGACAAACCTAGGACACTGCCATGGGCCATCATCACTAATGGAGGAGAGATGGGGTTAAGTCAGTCAGATCCCTGCTCTGAGCCCAGAAAAGTCCACAGAAACCAAATCCTGGTCACCAGATTGAAACTGAAATCAGGTTTAAGCAGAGAGATGGAGAGACGAATGGCAGGCAATTGGCATGGATCACGTGAGGATGACCATGACCCATTCCACTGTACCCCTCACCACAGTGGCACCTGGCAGCCACACTGGAACCATGCGGCCCTTCTACCTGATTGGATAAGGAATAAGGACCTGACCTCAGAAGAGCCAATCAGAGTCCCCTCTGGGGTTACTAGGAGAGAGAGTAACAGCAGACGGACACACTGACTCGCCACATGGCAGGAGCTGTAACAAGAGAACTGGAAGGTGTAGGCAGCCATCTTGGATGGCATGTGGACAAAGGTGCAGCAAAAGACAAAGGAAAGGAACCAAATGATCACAGGGAGGTACAGGGAAGAGACAAAGGGCAAGATCTTTACGTAGGTCTCCGGGTCCTGTCCCGGGTTCTAGGCGCTGAGGCACTCTGCCTCTTAAAATCCATCTCCCCTTTTTGTTCCAGCAAAGTCAAGCTGTTCTCCCACTTACATCCATACAAGGGCAAACTATGCAACCAACCAAACAATGCTGGGCAAGAATATTTATTAACAGGAAAAATGTACACAAGAATATTGTTGAGCGCAGACAGTGTGTTTCTTTCCTCCCTTCAACAGCTATTTATTGGGCACTTCCTACATGTCAGATGTTACGTATACACTGGGGAGTAAGGTCATGGCCTCTGCCCCTGTCAAGTTTACAGTCTGGTTACCGAATGTCAGGTAAGATCTCACTTTAGTAGAAAGACAGGTATAATATAATTGGCTTGCGATGGGTTTCACACCTGGGAAAACAAATGCAGGGCACTTATAACAACTGCAAAACTAATGCTCTTCCAAGTACCGCCTGTGGACCTCCAGCCTGGGCATCACCTATGAGCTTGTGAGAAATGCAGATTCTCAGCCCCTGCCCAGATCTACCGGCCATAGGGTCCAGCAATCTGGTTTAGCAAGCCTTCCAGATGATTCTGACGCACTTCCAAGTTTCAGAACCACTTGCCTAAAACACAATAGCTCAAAGCCCTGCTTTCCAAATCAATACGAATTTCCAGCTTTTCCCAGGGTTTCCCTTCCCAAATGCTGCATTTTCAAAACCACCCAGGGATGTATGTGTGAGTCAACAATTAATTGTAACAACCAGTTATGTACAAAGTTACATATATTAATTAATTTGATCCCCACAATAACTCTATTAAGATAGGTACTATGTATCTCCCACTTCACAGGTGAAAAAACTGAGGAACAGAGAGGTTAAGCCACTTGCCCAAAGTCACACAGCTAATAAGTAGTAGAGATGGGATTTAAACGCAAGCAGTCTCGCTCCAGAATCTGCACTCCTAACCACTAAGTTAAACTACTTGGCAAATGAGTCCTGAGCATCTTTGCCACCTGGTGGAGGTGTGGAATCCGGTCTTTAGGACTGCACCCTGCAGCTGCTGCTGGTTCCGTGCCGTGGTCTACCCCTCCCTGAGCTGATCATGCTGGGACCTCACATCTGGGGAGACCTCATTGTCCCCTCAGATCAGGGTGTGATGGCTCCCGCAGTTGAGATGGGCCCTAGAACAGTGCTGCCCGAGCTTCAGAGAGTGAGAGCCTCTAAGTGTCACGTACTCCCCTGCCCCATGGGGTCCCCACTCAGCTAGGGTGGGCTCTAGTACTCGCCTCAAACCACGCTCGGAAGAACCCTCGCCTCCAGCTCCCTGGGCCTGAGTGCTAAGTCTTGGCTCTATCCAGGCTCTCCCTTCCCTTATAAGGAAATCTAGAATCTAGAATTCTGTGGTCCTCTCTGACTATCTAGCCTTGATGAAAGCCAGCCGAGCCCAGAAGGTAAGGAGGTTTTACCTTTGAATCCCAAGGTGAAGGCCGGAATCCTAGATTCTTCTCTTCTAGGGAAGTGCTTGGTTCCTGTTGGGGGAAATATTATTAATTTAAAAAGATAAGGGGGTATGTGTGGCCCAGCTCAACCTCCAGGATCAACAACGCTCCAAAAGCAAATAGAAACACGGGCTGGGAAGTGGCCTCCTGACTCCGCCCACCAATCACCCTCCCAAGCCCAGGCCAGCGTGCCCAGTCACACCCTCAGAGGAGCGAGGATGCGCACCACCGATCATTATCCGAAAGGACCAGCTCAAGTTGTTCAAAAATTAAACTATTTCAAGTCTGGTTGATAAAAGTTGCTGCCTTAACTCCACGCATCACATGCCACCCCACCTGTCCTGGCCCCAGACCCAGGGCCCTAGACCGTCCCGTAATCCAGCAGCTCGAGGGTTAATGCCTGGCCCAGCAGGGGTCCCACCCCGCCCACCCCAAGGCTAAAGCCATCATCTACTCTGATGGACGAGTGTCCACGCTGCCCATGTCTGGAAAGACAAACACCAACTTGCTGAAATAGTGCTTTTCTCTAGGTATTAGGATGACAGGTAGTTCTGCTGATTCACGTTTTTCAACCTTTCTGCAATAAGCATGGTTTCCTCATGTAATCAAGATTACTTTTTTAAAACGTTAAAGATAACGGCAGGTTTTCAATTTCCTGAGGTGGAATAGAGGGCCCATTTTTCACTCCTGCCTTCACCCCCACCGTGAGTGCTGGCAGGCCCCCATCACAACACAGCAAGCAGGATCAAGGGTGGTGTCAAGAGCCTCCTGAACATGGCCTTGAATATCTGCAGAAGGAAGGCCCACGCCCTGGGTCTCAGCAAAGCAGCATTGTACTTCTCTGGCCATGAGCCCACCTTGTGCCCCTGGTCAGCATGACTAACCATCTAATTCTGCAGAAATGGGAACTCATTGAGTGATCTGGCTTCCTCCAAAGAGCAGCCCATTCGTTTCCTGAAGTGACTGGTCCACTGGGAAGTGGGCCAGGATGAACCTTTGAAATACTCAACGGCAAGAGAAGGAGAAGGAAGGGAAAGCACAATAGAACAGCCAGGGACTAGGAAAGGGATGAAAGAGTTCATGTCCTGGTCAAGAGCAAAGATTAGATCAAAGCTAGCAGATACATGACACACACACCACTACACTCATCTGCTGCCCAGGGCAGACATTGCCAATCAACCACAGCACTTTCTCCTCACCGAGACGCAGCCTCAGAAGCCTTCTCAGTGCAGGTCCAGGCAACCTTCTCATCAACTGCAAGTATCACTAGAGCAGAATCTCATTTGCTGTCCCTGGAGTGCTTGCTGCTGATGCTAACCCTTCAGACGAGTCCACGGGGACATCTTGGGTTCAGGGATCATCCGTTTCCCCTGGATCTGTAGCCTGTACTGAACGGTGTCGGGAGGTTTGTTGTTGTTAATTCCCTCCAACTCATGGAGACGTCACTCTTTCTAGCATCAGGGAAACTCCCAACTGGGTGTGACTCTACCCTCTGCCAGACGGAACATGAGAGGTCATCTCCCCATCAACCTCTCTTGAGTCATGGAGCCCTTTCTTCAAATCAAAACTTAGAGGGCCAAATTACAAAACAAATCACGGCGGAACTCCTGTGCCTGAAGAGAAGGTGACAGTCCCAAGCCACAGCCAACCAACACCGCCTCAGCCGCTGCCGTGGCCACAGAAAGGCTTCCTGAAACTCCGAGGGCTCGGAGGGACAGTGGAATGTCACTGATCTTATCCAAGTGCCGTGTTTTATAGATGGCGAGTCTGACGCCCAGAGAGAAGTGACCCATCCAAACTCACACAGCCAGCGAGTGCCGGACAACAACCCAGGAATCTCCTGGCTCTTGATCCAAACACCCAACCCAGTGTCAAATGTTCGGTGCCTTCTTTCCTTGAATGACACAGGCTCTGTGAGCTACTGCAGCTGCTCCTTTGCTTCCAGTCCTGTTTGTCTGCCTTTACCTCCCAGGTCTAGATTTGCAGCCCAAACCTCCCCCTCACCTTCCGATTCATGAAACTGCCTCGTGCAAACCGCCACTGTGAGATTCTCAAGGATCCCAAACTCATCATCCAACCTTTCCTCTTCCCAAAGAGTTCCCCACCCAGTGTCGCGCTCCCTGCCAGCCCCACCAGCCCCCGCGATTGCTCAAGCCGTGAAGCTGGGGTCCTCCTGGATCCCTCCTGCCCCGAAGAAGCAGTCCCCACGGCCACTCGCCTTGATCCTGACCTTGACCTCCATGCATTTCCCTCCATCCCCACTGTCATTTCCTTATTTTAAGCCACTATAGGTTATCGCCTGGATTTTGGCAACAGCCCCTTAACCGATCGCTCCATCTCCAGGTTTCGCCACTCCGTTATTCAGGATGCAGCCAACGTAATCTTTCTAAGAGACGAATGTGAGATAGCCACTCTCTGGCTTATAATTCTTCAAAGGTTTCCCACTGACCTTTGAACAGTGTCCAACCCCCTTGGAGTAGTGTATCATACCGTTTGTAATCTGACCCAATTACCTCCCCACTGCCATCGCTTGCTAGACTCCTGCAAGGTGGAACTACAGCCGTCCCTTCCTATGAGTGGAAAGATTGGTTCCAGGACCCCATGGATACCAAAATCCGCCGTTGCTCAAGTCCCTTATATAAAATGGTAAATACAGTTGGCCCCCTGTATCAGCGGGTTCTACATCCCTGCATTGGATCGCACTCATCACCCCAAAGAACCTTTGCTTAGCGTCCTGTCTGCCACCCGCACTAAATTCTAAACCCCTGAGGTCAGGAATTCTGTCTTGCTCCACACTGGAGCATCACCCTATGGAACGTAGTAGGTGCTCAATAAATTGTCAATGAATTGATAGTGAATTGATCCCATGACATATCTGTTCTTGATTAACCTCATTGGGGCAGGAAGTTAACGCCCTCATCTACTCACAGGGCACTATTATTTAATGTAGAATAGAAGATGAGAAAGAAAAAAAAAAGACAAAAAAAGAAAAGAAAAAGGACAAAGAAAAAACTGAGAGCAGGCCCTGCTATGAAGGGAATGGCGCTCAGGGCCAGGCCTTGAGCAACGTGCTCTGTACACAGATGCGGGCTCCCTGTGCATCCCAGAGGGTGCAAAGAGTTTTCCAATCTCGTGTATTTTAATTTTGTCTGCAGTCTCTTTCCACGTACAAAGAGGATCTAATTCCCAAAATTCATCTCAGTATTGTTCTCACAGAGCACACATCTCTTCTCTAAGCTGATACTGCAGTTTTATTTATGGTGCCACCCTAATTGTTCATACTGTGCCTTGAGGACAGAAGCGCCTTAGTCACGGCAGTGTCCCCAGAGCTTAACACGGTATCCGGCACATAGTAGGCCCTCAGTAAATACTGGGTGGGTGGATGGGTGGATGGGAAGTAAGGAGTGAGGGAGCAGGAGAGAAAGACAGGGAGGGGAGGGAGATGAGAGGGCAGAAAGGGAGAGGGGAGGGGAATGGGAAAGACGGCTGAACCAGGGAAGGAAAGTGACGTCACTAAAGAAAATGTGCTCCGTACATGTTGGGGGCTGGCCGCTTTCTGGACTGCGGTCCCTGGCACAAGCGTGGCTCAGCCCAGCAGCTGCTGGCCACTGGCTCCCAGCCTGAGTGACACACCTGCCTGGCAGGGCCCGGCTGTGCTTGGCAAGTCAGTAACCCAACCCTTCAGCGCTGCAGGGCAAATCCAAGCCAGGAGCCACCTCAAAGACTCCGATACATCACACTCTGCCTCGGGGCCTCCCTTAGCCCTCCAAAGCCAGGGGCGGGATCAGCCCTTGACAAGCTGCCGTGTTAGGGATGTTAGGGAACGTCTGGTCAGCCTGGAGAGCAAGGTGGCCTCTGTCCTCTTGATCTAAAATAACAGCCCTTCCTTTCTTCTGCCTTGTTTCTCTTCCCAGCACTCATCATTGCCGCTCTATTCATTGGAGGCAAAAGGAGGTGATGAAAGCATTCGCACTACAGCCAGACAGCTTGGGTTCAAATCCCAGCGCTGCCCCTTCCTGGCTGGGCAAACTTGGGCAAGTTTCTTAACTGCTCTGTGCGGTTCGGTTTTCCCATGTGAGATGGTGACGTAACACCTGCCCCACAAAGTTAGTTACCTTGAGGGTTAGAGGAGATGGGGAACATTGAGGGCACCCAACAGCAGCTGGCACGTAGTAAGGGGCTCACCTGGTGTTAGCGGTCGTTATTATTATTACCATCTCCCAGGCCAGAATGAAGCTCTGGGAGGAGAACTGTGTGCTCTTTCCCGGCCACTCCCAGAGCCTACAACAGAGCATGGTGTAGGCACTCGGTTTGACAGCTGGCAAAAGAAAAGCCTAGAGAGGTCTAGCAACTTACCAAAGGTCACACAGCAAATTGGAGGCAGAGTTTCTTCTACCTCTACTGCTCCACACGCCTTCTCTGGGAGGTCAGCTGGGGAGCAGCCGTGGGCACCTGGGCGCAAAGGCCAGAGCTGTGCCACCCAGTACGGTAACCACCAGCCATGCGTGAGACCTGACAATGCGATACCAGTGCAGTTAATGAGCTGAATGGTTCCTCTTATTTAATTTTAATTTACATTTAAACTGAAAAAGATACTTGTTCAGTTGTTGGAATACTTTTCTCTGGGTCTGAAACAACTTAGGTAGGTGAATCTACTCTTTGAACGATTCATTCTGTGAAATCTAAATACAGCTCAAGTATTCCCATGAAAACTTAGCATCCGATCTGAGAGGCGCTGTAAGCGTAAAGTGCACACCACGCTTGCAAGGCTTCCTGGGCGTGAAAGAACGTAAAATATCTTGTTCATAATTGTGCCTATTGGTTCTATGTTGAAAAGATCACATTTGGAATACTTTGGGTTAAACAGAATGTGCTATTAAAATTTCATCTGTTCCTTTTTATTTTTTTTAACATGGCTACTAGAAAACTGAAAATTATCTACGTGGCTCACGTTCTACCGGACAGTGCTGGGCTAGGGGAACAAAGATGGGGTGAAGAGGAAGGTGGCTTGCTGGCTGCAGGGCTGCCCGCCGTGACTCCAGGATGACTCCAGGACCAAGGGCCGTGATGCTGGGCTCCGAGCTCGGCTGGGCTACTTGGGAGGCCCGAGCTGGGCTGGCTCTCTGCTCCCGGCACTCACAGGCTTCCCTGACAGGGCACGGAAAGCAGCTCTGGGGATTAACGTTAATTCTTTCCCTGGAGGGCAGATGGGGAGAAGGTTAAGTACCGAGTGACTGCAGCTGCCCAATTAAGCCCCTGAGAGGGATGAGGGCGGAGGAGGAGGCTGGAGAATGTTCTTAGGGATTCCCAGGGAGACAGGAAACAGCAAGGGCTTGACCTCCTTTATCTCATTTCCCCTTCACCCATCAGTCAGCCGTTTCCCCCCAGGCTCAGCAGGGATGGTTCACTTTCCCAAGACCACACAGCAGGTTCAGGCCTGACCCCGACTCGACTGCCTTGTCCCAGTCTCCACTCCAAGCTCTTTAAACAGCAGCCCCGGGTTCAAAAACAGTTGCCTGCTTTGCCGTTGCTCAGGGAAGACACTGGAGGCAACGGGACGGCGCAAATAGTGAGGGATTCAGCCAAGACTGACCACTGACATGGACGCACCAGGCACCCTGGGCCACTGCTTCCCTACATCACCTCACCGAATCCTCACGACTCTCCTGTGCTGTCAGTATTGTCACCACTGTCCCCATTTAAGAGATAAGGATGTTGAGGCCCAGAGAGGTTCAGCAGGGTGCCCAGGGGCACCCAGGTAGACAGTAGGGAAGCCAGGGGATCTGTACACCAGGTGACCCGGTCTGACCTAAGCTCTGAGCTTAACCACCATGTTGTGTGACCTCTTGTCCCAGGCGTCTTCCCCCCAGTGTCAGACTTGCCAGCAGGGAGGCCGAGGTGGTGGGATGGCTGCCTGCCTGGAGCCTTCCTCTGGCTGTCAGATTCCCTGACCTGGAGGTGAGGGAGGAAGGATGTCATGAGCCCCCAGCTGACTCTTACTTGCCCCAGCTTAGATGCCTCCTCCTCCAGGAAGCCCTCGCTGACTCCCCACCACTTCCCTTCCAGCCTAGTTACCTGCCCACCCTCCCCTCTCCCTCTGCTCTCCTGAGCTCTATATTCATCCACATAAAAACAACCAATATATGGTATCTCAATTTACCCTTGTGACAGTTTTCTGTGTCTACTTAATGAGGACCTGGGATGCCCAGATTAAACATCATTTCTGGGTACCCCTGTGAGGGTGTTTTCAGAAGAGATGAGCATTTAAATCAGTGGACTGTAAAGCAGATGGCCCTCCCCAATGTGGGAGGGCCTCATTCAATCCCTTGAAGGCTTGAACAGAACTAAAAGGCAGAGGAAGTGGGAATTTGCTCTCTCGGCCTGACCGCGCAGCTGAGACATTGGTCTTCCCGGTCCTTAGCTGGGACTTACTCCACTGGGCCCCGCCCCCCGCCCCCAGTTCTTAGAACCACTGGCTTTCTTGGGTCTCCAGCACACAGATGGCAAACTGTAGGACTTCTCAGCCTCCATAATCACACGAGCCAATTCCTTACAATAAATCATATGTACATCTATGTTCTATTAGCTCTGTTTGTCTAAAGAACCCTGGCTAATCCAACCCTCATAACCATCCCGTTAAGAAGGTACCAGTATTACTTCTATTTGACGGTTGAGGAAAAAGAGGCACAGAAAATACCAAATTAATTGTTCATGGTCACAGAGCTCATAAGCAGTGACAAGCCAGACGTTTCCAGCCACAGTGCCCACTCCCACAGCCACACGGTTCATACTTCCTACACAACATCCTGTCAGATCACCAGTTTTCCTCTGGGTTTTCACAAACTACACGAATGTTCACAGCGGCGTTATTCATAAGCCAAAACAACGCCATGTCCACCAACCAACGGATGGATAAATGAAACGTGGATAAATGAGCCCACGTTCCCAGCTAGGTGACTGCAGCACGTTATGTAATCTTTGGGGACCTCAGTTTCTCAACCGTAAAATGGGATGATAATAGCATCTCCCCCCAAGGAGACTTCACTGAGTGAATATTCATGAAGCGCTCAAAATAGTGCCGGGCACACGGGCAGGTCCATAAGAGTTTGGTAACTTATATAAATAAGAAGGTCCTCAACCAGGGGATTCTCACCCACCTGGGGAGGGAGGCCAGCCAGTCGAGATCCGCTCTTCTCGGCTCTGAAAAGCTCTTACCCCTCGCCAGTCTCCATCCAAATAATTTCTCCCGAGGCTTCAGTACAAATGGGCTGTAAATCAGAGGCCCGGGGCTCCTGTTACCTGCAGCTGGCTGTGCAGTCCCTCCGCAAGGTAATGGGAAGCAGATGCAGCCCGCTCCTCTGGCCTCCAGAGGCCTGTGTACCTGAGCCTCTCACGGCCCAGCAGGAGGGTCAAGAATTTCCACGAGCCCTTAAAGCGAGGGTTGCCAAAGAGAACGGCCTCCTAGGGCTTCCAGATGTTCAGCGGCTTGTTTCAAGCAGGAGGTGGGGAGCTCCTGGGGGTCCCTGCAGGCTGAGACAGGAAGGCAGGGTCCTGAATAGCACTGGGTTCGTTCCAAAGGGCTGACCAGCAGGCAAAGCTGTGGGAGCCAAGAGGTGGCAAGCTGTAAGGGACCAGCGCCGGCTTTGCAGGTGTGAGGACCGGTTTAAAATTCCCCGCTTCTCACTTTCTCAGCCTGTGCTCTAAAGCCAAGGATGCCACCTTTCCAGACCGCTGTTTTCTCACCTGTGAAATGGGTGTGATGTTACCAAAGTCCAAGACATTTGAAGGGTGGGAAGTCATTTAAGTGAAGTCCCCAGTACAGTGTCGAGCACATAGTGAGACAGGCTGGGACCTGGGACCCTTTGCTGCAGGGCTGCGATGCTTGCACCCGGACACACCTCTCCTCCAGCAACAAAATACAAAGAAACTATATGGGACTAAAAATAACTGCGTGCACGGACAACTGGGGCAAATTCTGGACAAAAGATACAAAGAGACCAAAAAACCCAACTGCCACTTTTGAAGAGCCTGGAACAAAAGCAGGGCATCGGGAGCAAAAGCAGGGCGCTGTTCGCATGCCCCCTGCACACACCACCACCTAAGCCACGCCCCCACCCCACCCTCGAAGACCCCTGGCCACACCCCTACCCTCACCCCATTGCAAGGAAGCAGCTCGCAACCCCCTCGGGGCACAAGCAACTGTTGCTTGTTCCCACTCCCCCCTGCGACAGCAGGGGCCCCAATAACGCCTTGCCTGAATTTCTTGTCTGGCCTCTGATCAATTTCTGTTGATTAAAGAGGCCGAGAACCCTGGTTGGTAACAATAGTAGATGCTCAAAGAAATAAAAACAATTTATTATAAGGGAGCTAAGCCCAGAAACTTGTTCCATAAACCTTTATCTCCCTGACCCTGAGCACGGTGTCAGGACAGGAGGAAGCATAGGACACGCTTAGGAGGCTTTCTTTCCAAGCTTCCCAAGGCCAAGACTTTGAGAAGGTCCAGAAAATTCCTTAGCAGTTTTGCAGCTGTAAATCCCTAGGTAGTTTGGCTTTAGGTAAGTTTGAATTTATTTCATTATCACAGTGATTCCCAATGGAGGGAGAGACTAAGGGCTCAGATGGTGTCACCAGGAGCTATCTCCTCTTTAGCCTCCTCTGAGAGGTGGACAGATTTAGCAAATAAAAATACAGAATGCCAGGAAACCCTTGGACACTGTTGGTGGGAATAAAAACTGGTGCAGCTACTATGGAAAACAGTATGGAGATTCGTCAAAAAACCAAAAGCAGAACTACGATAGGATCCAGCAGTCCCACTCCTGAGTATATAGACGAAAAAAAAATGAAAACACTAATCTGAAAAGACACATGCACCCCAATGTCCACAGCAGCACTATTTACAATAACCAAGATGTGGAAGCAACCCAAATGCCCATCGATAGATGGATGGATAAAGAAGATGTGGTGTGTATATATATACAATATATAAACAAGAATGCAATTCTGCCATTTGTAGCAACATGGATGGACCTAGAGAATATTATGCTTAGTGAAATATCAGACGGAAAAATAAAAATACTATATGATATCACTTACATGTGGAATCTAACAAATAATACAAGTGAACATATACACAAAATAGACTCACAGACATAGAAAACAAACTTATGGTTACCAAAGGGGAGAGGGAAGGAGGGAGGAACAAATTAGGGGTATGGGTTTAAGAGATACAAACTCCTATAAAGAGAATAGATAAGCAACAAAAATATATTGTATAGCACAGGGAATTATAGCCATTATCATGTAATAACTTCTAATGTTGTATAATCTGTAAAAATACTGAATCACTATGCTGTACACCTGAAACTAATATTGTAAATCAACTATCCTTCAATAAAAAAAACAGAATGTCAGTTTAATTTGAATTTAAGATAAACAAGAATTACTTTTGTAGTATGTCCCAAATATTTAGTGGGACATACTTTAAAAGAACTTTTTTATTCACTGTTTATCTGAAATTCGAATTTAACCAGCCTCCTGTATTTCATCTGGCAGCCCCTTAGGCTGAGCCCCCCGGGGTAGCCATAGGGCAGCAAACCTCTCAGAGCTTCTCACTGGCTCAGACTTGGTCATCCCAAAACAATCACTGCTGCCTAAGAAAAGTTATCCACTGGTGCTATCACTCTGAGTCTGGGGTCAGTTTATCCCAAGCTCCTAGGAGGAGGGTGGTTCCCTGAAAGCAAAGTCCAGGAGTTATGAACACAACACATTCAGAAGTAGAGGTGGAATGGAAAAAAACAGAAGCTGTTGTGAGCAAATGCAGAGGGGGGAATTCCTGAGCTGGAGGCGGAAAAGTGGGGCCCCCAGGGGGCGGGGTCACCAAAGCAGGTGGGGTACCAAGAGACAAAAGTGAATCCCTTAGGGCCAGAAAAACCCCCATGTTGTGCCTGACTCTGTGGCGGCATCTTCGGGTGAAGCCCACCTCCAGGAAGTCCTTCCCCAATTACTTGTCTTCTCTGAGCCTCAGTTTCCTCATCAGCAAAATGGGGTAACAGTTAAGACTCCTTTGCGGTTGTTGTGAGGATTACCTGAGGTTCAGTCGACCCTTGATTTGGGACCCCATTAGTTCTTACATCATGTTCACAAATTCAGTGGGCATCTCTCAAAACTTCTTTTTTTTTCCTTTTGCGGTACGCGGGCCTCTCACTGTTGTGGCCTCTCCCATTGCGGAGCACAGGCTCCGGACGCGCAGGCTCAGCGGCCATGGCTCACGGGCCCAGCCGCTCCGCGGCATGTGGGATCTTCCCGGACCGGGGCACGAACCCACGTCCCCTGCATCAGCAGGCGGACTCTCAACCACTGCGCCACCAGGGAAGCCCCAAACTTCATTTCTTAAGGATAGATTTTCACAAACTGGGCTTCCAGTCTTAGAGATCTATTTCATTCCTTGAAAATAGCAAAAGGAATTATGACTGCTGGATAATTCTTTGCTGTGGGGGCTATTCTGTGCAGTGTGGGACGTTTAGAGGCATCCCTGGCCTCTACCCACTAGGAGCCAGTAGCAGATCCCCTCCCCCTCCCCGCCCAGCTGTGACAACAAAAACGTCCCCGGACAAATGTCCCCAGAGGAACGGGGAGGGTAAAGTCTCTGTGAATCGCTGTGATAAGGAAATAAAATACAAATATATATGCTCATATAAACAGGTTTTAAACTGTTGGATCAAATGTATATCGTAAACCCTATATTATACGTGCCCCATCGGGAACACTTATCTACATGGGTTGAGTCCGCTGTAGTCTCTGAAAATCAAGTCCACGTAAATTGGAGTGAAGATACCACTTCCGGAAGTAAGCAAGCCTAAATATTCTTCCTGCCCCCAGGGACTTTCAGACTGCACTGGAAATGAGAATCACCGTCTCAAAAATGTTGACTTGTCAAGTTAATTGAATGGGGAAGGCCAGGCACGGGGCAACGCCCAAGCCTCTCTTTAGCTTCCATTTCAGCACACGCCAAAGGGCTGATGGGAACAACACTCCGAGTCTTACAGTCCTGCTCTGCCTTTTACTATTCTTTTTAAGTCATGGAAATCAGGGACAGAGCCAAGCTTCCATCAGCTGTGGTGGGTGGGAGGGAGGGAATAGGGGCACCTGCAGGTGAAGGACAGGAGACAGCAAAATTCAGCTTAACGCCGTCCGAGGACTTGCGCTGAAACCTGGGCTTCCGCGCACTAGCTGTGTTCTTGAGGTACTGCCTCATCTCTCCGACAGGTCTGGCTCCGTGGGCCCGGGTGTTGCACAGTCACACAGGGCCCCAAGCTCAGAAGGGCCTCACGCTTGGTTCAATGCTCTGATATCAACATCTTGAAAATTCTTAGTCATCTCTGAAAAAGGACAACACATTTTCATTCTGCACTGGGCCCCGTAGATCACGTGGCCCCAGCCTGCTCTCTGAACTCAGTGTTTGCATCTGTAAGCCGGCAGTAAGGACTCCCTCCCTCCGTAGGTCCCGCTGTCAGGATCACAGACTGGTCCGGCTGCTGACAATTCAGGACACTGCCAGTCCCCGCCTGGCCATCCCGGGAGCTCAAGGAACAGTGGCTGCAGTCATTTTCAAGACCTATCTCAGAAGGAAGTCTTTAACTACAGGCCTGAGACCATGACTCGAAGCTTCCGGAACCTTTGAAATTCTCACTGTTTATTATTTTTGTGACTCCCATCTGTTTCCTGCAGCGATGAGCTCTTTAAATAAAAAGGCCTGTGCTCTTGTGAGGGGTTGGGGAGTAGGGCCAGGCAGGGCCATTGGGAGACTCCACCCCTTGGGCGGCCTGGCTGGGGAGGAGAGGCCCCGGGGGAGAACCATCAAGCTGAGGAAATAGACTACGTCCCCTGAGCTTCTGCAAGGGAGGAAGGAAGGGGGGCTTCTGTCTTACCTTTGCACCCCGTTAAGGTTTCAAAGAGGAACAGAAAAGGCGGAGCTAGAGCTGGTCCTCAGGAACCCCCAGCCCATCTTATTCCTCCTTCCCGTGCTGTAAGCTAAGGAGCTTCTCAGAGCCCTGGGGTGCGCCCTGCCCCACCTCAGCAGGTACATCTTGGCAAGTCCACTTGGGGTTGGGGGCTGGGAGAGATCAGCGGCTCTGTCTCTTCCATCTCTATCACCCCTGCAGGTGCCCAGGACCCCAGCCACCCGGACAGTTTAAAGCCCCTGTGCGTTGATGGTGCATGATGACCACGAGAGAGACTGCACTGTCTGGAGGTCCCGACTGAGCTCCCCTGGGCATCCCTGCCTGAGGACCCAAGTGCTCTCTCCCAGGGGGCCAGGAAGTATCTGGAAGCCAAGTCCTCTCTTGCCCACATGGCCCCAGGTCCACCTTCCTTTATCATATCCCCTCCATCTCTCTCCCTTCCCCCACCCAGGGGAATCCTTTCCATCACCAGGTTGAGAATTTTCCCTCTTCCCCAACCCTTCTCCCACATCTATTATTTATGCCTGTCACTCCCTCGTGTCCCCCTGAGGCCTAAGCTTTTGAAACTCCAAAGCCAAGAGCTGACACTCTTTGACCTCAGAGTTTCTGCTGAGTCATTCCCTCCCCGAGGCAATAAGTACAAAGGGCACCGCTGGCAGCATGAAAGAGGCGGCAAGGTAGAAACACCAGGGGCAAAGAACACATCGCATCCCACCCCGTGCTATCCGGTAGTTCGGTCAAGACTGGGATGATGATGTCTACCTGTTTCCCGAAAAGTAGAGCTATGCCTGTGGGTACTTGTCACATAGGAAAACCATCGCTCAGGTGACAAGATGCTGGAGGAGGGAGTGGTAGTCCTGCTGAGAGAAAGCCCCACAGCCCAGCATTGCCTGCATTAGTACTGTTACCGAGCAGGGCCCTGTGGGGCTCCTGGGCACAAAGACCTTCTGTGTCTCCCTTTTCTTTGATTACAGGAAACAGCCTTCATTCAGCCTCCATGACCTTCCCTGAGTTCCACGGGGCAGGTTCAAGCAGTAGTTGATCAGGGAAGGGAAGGGAGGGGTTGCGAGACCAGGGAGAAACAAACAGTCAGGAGCAGCCTTGCCACAAGGTCCTGTTTCCCTATCAATGGATACACACAACAATATGTTTGAGCTATTTTGCAGATACTGAAACCCCCTCCAGGTGGGAGAAGTTAACGATGAATGAAGGTACGCTGCACGCAAGCATGTAGATCCCAGATCCCTGGACCTCAAGGTTGATGATGCTGACTCCTACTCACCTCACCACCAACCCATCAGAAGACCGGCCAAGAGCTGATCACGTCCTCTTTGAACCATTACTAGAAAACCTCTCACTCACTTCTCCAAGTGGGGACACACAGTTTTTCGAGGCAGGAGCCCGCTGTGTCCCACTTGGCCTGGCAAAGTAATAAAGCTTTCCTTTTCTACTTCACCCAAAACTCTGTCTCCAAGATTGGATTCGGCACCGGTGTACAGAGAAGAAGCTGAGCTTTCAGCATCAGTACCAGCGTCTTGAGGTTGAGACTAAGCAGGGCTTCTCAGCCCCCTGCCCCTTTCCTTCTCCCCTCGGAGGCCTTCATCCTTAGGAAAGTCACTTTATCTGAGACAGTGTGGTGGTCACAGAGTCCGTGATGGGGACCGTGGGAATGGATAGGGCTCTAAAGCTCAGTCAACAAGGAAGCCCACTTACGGGGAAGTTAGATGTGCTTCAAACGCGAGCTTCTGAATGGGAACATTATTTACTCAGTGAATCTTAATAACTCCATCGATGACCATACAAACTTTTTGGAAACATCCTCACCCACTTGGGGAAGACTCCCAGTCAGGGGATGAGGGGAACTCTTCTCTTTTCCCCTTGGTGAGCGGGACCAGCCACCGACGGTTCACCGTGGTCTACAGTCTTGGCGATAGCAACGCTGCCATCGCCAGCACCAGAACAGTCCCGAGAATGAAGAAGCTTGTTCAGGGCCTCAGCTGGAAAATAAAGCGCCTCATCCTAATTTGGAAGACATTTCCATGCATAGCTTTGCTAAAAGACACCTCCTTTAGGTGTTCCATGCCAAATCAACTCCTTTCAATCAGTGCGTTTTCAAGTTCAGGGCTGGAATGGGTCTCTGGAGGTCTGTGAGGCCTGGCGGATGGAAGGGAACCAGGGGCAGTGAGAGGAAGTGTGGAGCTGCCATCGCAGAGCCCACTGGGACCCTTGTGTAGTGTTGGTCCTCCGTACAAAACCAAGCCACAGAATTTCTCTGCTGAATTTGTCCCAAAGTTAGTAGCACTTCTTGTGCTCCTCCCAAGTTCCCGCATGGTACTGAGGGAGAGCCCCACCACAAACCAGTCAGCTGATCTTGGGCACATTTTATAACCCCCCAGAGTCTATCTCCCCAGCCATAAAATGGGAATAATTACACTAATCCTCCCTCCTAATACAATGGGTCCCTCCTATCAGATCATCAGCTCTCTGCGGACAAGACCATGTCTTATTTATTTTCCACAGGGCCCAGTAGAGGTGTCCATGTTGTTCAAGAAGAACAACAATGATAAAAGTACCCTCTGTTGAGGACCTACTATGTTCCTGAACTTGGCAAATCACTGGGCTTATATTATCTCATTGAATCCTTACAACAAACTTCAGTATGGTATGGTTATCATTCCCATTTTACAGATGAAGAGACTGAGGTTCAGAGAGAAGTATAACCTATTTGATTTTTAATACAGGCACACCTCATTTCACTGCACTTTGCTTTAGGGTGCTTCACAGATATTGGGGTTTTTTTTACAAACTGAAGGGTTGTGGTAACCCTGCATCAAGCAAGTCTATCAGCGCAATTTTTCCAACGGCATTTGCTCACTTTGTGTCTCTGCGTCACATTTTGGTAATTCTAGCAATATTTCAAACCCTCCATCAGTGAAAAGATTACAACTTGGTGAAGGTTCAGATTATGGTTAATATTTTTTAGCAATAAATTATTTTAAAATTAAGGTAACTATTTTTTTGACAATGCTATTATTGCACACTTAACAGACTATAATGTAGTGTAAACATCACTTTTATATGCAACGGAAAACCAAAAACTTTGTGTGACTCACTTTCTTGTGATATTCACTTTACTGCGGTGGTTTGGAACTGAACCCGCCTATCTTCGAGGTCTGCCTGTACTTGATCCTCGCTCATCTGCTTTTCCTTCTTTCCCCTCCCCAATCCTTCCCCTTTAGTAAAAAAAAAAAAAAAAAAAAAAAAAAATACAGCCTGGTATATGAAAGGATGTTCCATAAATGTAAATGCAAATAAATTTTGTCCAGAGCATCTGCAGCTCTCTCTCCTCCCCCAGGATCATTGGCCATTTACCTGTTCAGGAAACAATATTACAAGTCTCCTCTGCACAGGCTGAGGATAAAATAATGAGCAAAAATAATTATTATCCAGCCCTTACAGTCTAGGAATATAGTCAAACCTGCTGGGCATCTTTGTAAGCAAAAGGTGCTCTCTACCTTACCTCCACCCCCTGCCCAGAGTTTATTCATTCATTCTTTAACATGTACAGTTTTTTGAACTAAGATTGGATCAGGCTGCAAGTAACATGAAACCCAAGTATCATTGACTGCCTGAAACTATAGAGTGAAGAGGTTTTTTTTCTCTTACGTGACATTATGTCTAGTAGTAAATTTTTTAATGAATTTATTTATTTATTTATTTTTGGCTGCATTGGGTCTTTGTTGCTGCGCATGGGCTTTCTCTAGTTGTGGCAACTGGGGGCTACTCTTCATTGTGACGCATGGGCTTCTCATTGCAGTGGCTTCTCGTTGAAGAGCACAGGTTCTACGTGCACAGGCTTCAGTAGCTGTGGCTCATGGGCTCTAGAGCGCAGGCTCATTAGTTGTGGCACACGGGCTTAGTTGCTCTGCAGCATGTGGGATCTTCCTGGACCAGGGCTCAAACCTGTGTCCCCTGCATTGGCGGGCAGATTCTTAACCACTATGCCACCAGGGAAGCCCAGTAAATTGTTTTCTAATTAAAAGCTGTAAGAACAGTGAGAAATCTTGATGGTTCTGTTGGTCTTTTCCTCGTGGACATAATATGGCTGCCACAGCTCCAACCATTAAAACTATATTCTAAGCAAGAGGAAAGTGGGAAGGTCATAAGCAAAAGAGCCCTTAGCTGAGTCAGGCTACCTTTTGTGGGGCTTTTCAGGACGTTCTTTGTAACAACTTACACTTCTATAAAAGACACAGTTGGTGCCTGCCCCTCCCAAGTCCCCTGGACACTCGCCAGTTAAGCCACAGAAACCACTTCTACAAATATTTTCCTTTGGCCCCAGTAGCTTGCTCAGGTCACCACATAGAGCAGACCCAATGTGCCAGAGTTAATGGGGCCCAGGAACAGCCGCAACCAATGACAGACAGCAGCTGGTGGGCAAATACTCCAGCTTTCTCGCCCTCAGAGGCTCCCAGTGGGACAGAGCCCCAGCTGCCCCCAGCAGTACCTTGCTCACTCACAGAGTCTGCATTTGGCTCCTCCTCTTTGTCTCATTTCTCCAATGCCATACAAATCCTTCCTGGATTTCTCTTCCAAATAAACTGCTGGCTCTTGAATCTTTGCCTTAAAGAGTCTGCTTCTGAGAACGCAACCTCAGACAGCCTGGTTGGTCTGTGGTCACAGCATCACATGGCCACTCTGGCTGCCAGAGCCTGGAAGGTGTTATCCTTCAGATGAATACATTAGTGCTCCCATCGACAATCAAGTGAGAAGAGGTAACATCTTGGATGAGACTGCCTCTAGCAATTTCTACCACGCCTAGATCAGGTAACCTCTAGATCGGATCCAGAATTTCCCATGTTTGTGCCAAGGACTCTCCCAGAACCGTGTCACACCCAGCATCATGGTGGGTACAGGGTTCCAGTGGAGGCTAGGACAGTCTCTGCCCTCAAGGGGACTTACGGTCTCAAGGGGGAATCAGACAGCCGAATAGCAACCATAACGCAGAGGTGAGGGCAACAGGGCAGAAACGGGTGCTGACTTTTGGCAGCGCTAGTTCTGAGCGAGGCTCTGTCCTAAGAGCTTTACACGCATGAAAACGTTTAATCCTCCCAGGAGCCTCAGAGGCAAGGACTGTTTTTACTCTTTTCTTTCTGCAGATGAAGAAACTAAGAATCAAGGAGGTTGAATAATTGCCCAAGAACACCAGACTGGTACGTGTCAGAGTTCCAACTCAAAACTCAGTTTGCCTGACTGTTGGAGGAGGTGATAGCTCAGCTACGCATGGACGGATTCACAGACAGACAGGTGGAGAAGAGGGCAAGACAGTTCCAGGCAGAGAACAGCACGTGCAAAGGCCAGGAGGCTTGAGATGCTCAGGAAGGATGCCCAAGCCTCAACTGACCCACCCACGCAGAAAGGGAGCCACAGCTGGAGAGGCGCTGCTCCGGCCTCCAGAGCTGCGACCTGGAGCTATTCTCACCCACCCACCCTGCCCCACCCACCAGGACACTGCCCAACCATTCCTTCTGGCTCACCCGCTCACTGGCTTGCCGTCTCCTGCACACACACACCGCTCCTACCTTCTGACTCCACACTGACCTGCCAGCCTCACCACGTCACCCTATCATCTCTAGCTCAGGTCCAGAACTCCCCATGTTTGCACCAAATCTTCCAAGCATCACTTTGAGAATTAGAGTCAGGTGTTCAAATCCCAGCTCTGGGTTAGCTATGGGACAATCACACAGGCGGTCTGATCCTCAGTTTTGTCACCTGTAAAACGGGAATTAAAATACCTACCTTGGGCTTCGCTGGTGGCGCCGTGGTTGAGAGTCCGCCTGCCGATGCAGGGGACACGGGTTCGTGCCCCGGTCCAGGAAGATCCCACATGCCGCGGAGCGGCTGGGCCCGTGAGCCATGGCCGCTGAGCCTGCGCGTCCGGAGCCTGTGCTCTGCAACGGGAGAGGCCACAACAGTGAGAGGCCCACGTACAGCAAACAAACAAACAAACAAAAAACCTACCTCACAGAGCTGTAGTGAGGACCAAATGAGATTGTATCTGTAAGTTCATAACACAGTGTTTACACGTGGCAGTCTTATTTTGTTACTATTACCATCACCAAAAGCGCTACCTTAGCAGATCCATCCATATGTTGGATACTCCTAATATTGCAAAGCACGTTCTCACCTGGTCTCTTTTGCTGCTGCTATTCCGCTCACCTAGAATGCCTTCTCTTGCCCTGACTAGTCAAGCCATTCCCTCATTGAGGCCTGGGAATCTTTCCCCTCCAGGTATTTCTCCTCTGGCTCAGTGGGTCTCAAACTTGGCTGCAGAGTAGAATCCCTGGGTAGCTTTTAAAAATCCCCCTGTGAGGGGGGTGGGGGGAAGAATGAAGGGAAGGGATAGTTAGAGAGTATGGGATTGACATGTACACACTGCTATATTTTAAAAGGTTAACCAACAAGGATCCACTGTAGAGCACAGTAGCACCCTGCTCAATGTTCTGTGGCAGCCCGGACGGGAGGGGAGTCTGAGGGAGAATGGATACATGTATATGTATGGCTGAGTCGCTTTGCTGGGCACTTGAAACCATCACAACATTGTTAATCGGCTATACTCCAATATAAAATAAAAAGTTAGAAAAAAACAGTCCCCCTGCAAGATCTGGAGGGCATTATGCTAAGTGAAATAAGTTGGATGGAGAAAGACAAATACTGCGTGATTTCACTCATACATGGAATATAAAAAAAATAAAACAAATGAACAAACCAAACCAAAAGCACAGATACAGAGAACTGAGTAGTGGTTCCCAGAGGGGAAGGGGCCAGGGGGAGGGTGGATGGATGAAGGGGCCCAACAGTATGGTGACAGATGGAAACTAAATGTTTGGTGGTGAGCGGGCTGTACACATGAAATTTTTATAATGTTATAAACCTATGTTACCTCAATAAAAGATAAATTTTTAAAAATCCCCACCCCTAGGCCCCCAAGGGACAGACTGCTTCAGAACTGAGCGGATGGGACCAGGACATCACTAGGTCATCAAGCTCCCGCAGGTGATTTTGATTTGCACGTAGGCTGGAGAGCCGGGACGCTGACCTCTCTCTTCTACGGGAGACCTGCACTTTGACCCAAACTTACTGAGGGACTTGCGTTATTTGATAGCTGGCTTGTGTGTCTTTTTGTCTCGTCGAAGCAAAACCAAGTTCCGGCGAGGAAGCACCACGAAGAATCCCTCACGGGTCCCTGCAAGCCAAGTGCTGACTCTCCTTTCCACACTCAGTCAAGACGCTGGGCCGGGAGGTCGGTGGACACACAGGGGGTCATTTATCTCTGTCTCTCTCCTCCTCCCCTCGGCCCTTCCTGCTCAGCGGCGGCCGTCACTCGGATCCCCCAGGAGCTGGCCTCTGCCCTGTCCACATGGTGCTCTCGGTGGGGACTCCTCAAAGCACATCCAGAGGGCCTGCCCTGCCCTCCAGGCAGCCTGCCCCTGACACGGGTGAGGCAGAGGGCCCCCGGGCTGGCGGGAGCACGGCCAGCCCGCCCCTGTCCGGCCACTCCCAGCCCCTGCAGCCGCCCCAGGGCCTCCTCCGCTGCCTGCGCATCCCCGAGGAGGCCTGCAGGGAAGAGAAACGTGCAGACTGCTGCAGAAAACGCTCTCCCAAATGGCCCTGGAAGCATCTCTCACTCCGCAGACTCTTCTCCCCGTGAAATCCCGCCCCTGCACCATCAAGGTGGAGTTCGCATCCGTCCCCCTGACTTTTGTTTCTGTCTCCACCAATAAGCACATCGGCAGTGACTCAGAGGCCAAATCATAAAGGTGATTCAGCTTCCTCCTGGTTCTGTGTCTTGGGACCATTGTTCTGAGTGCCAGTCGCCCCTCGATGAGGAAATAGGGGGCCCTAGAGAGGCCACGTGCAGATGTTCTGGCTGGCCGTCCCGGCCCAGGCCTCAGCTGACAGCCAGACCGACCGTAGACACGTGGGTGAAAGAACCTCAGGAGAATGCCAGCCCCGGCCACCACTGACTGGACGGCAGGAGAGACCCACGGGAGGACTGCTGCACTGACCTCACCGGTCCCAGAGCCATGAAAGGTAATAACAATGAGGTGATTGTTGGGACTTCCCTGGTGGCCCAGTGGTTAGGACTCCGCGCTTCCACCGCGTGGGCCACAGGTTCGATCCCTGGTCAGGGAACTAAGATCCCACATGCTGTGCCGCGCATCCAAAAAAAAAATAAGAGAGAGAGAGAGAGAGACGACTGTTGTTTCACACTATGCAGTTGAGGTAGCTTTTTACAGCAACAGAAAACTGATACACTGGTGCCGAAAGCAGGCTCGAGGCCTTGGGGTAGGGAATTCTGAGGTCGCCAGGACCCAGAGGCTGGTCTAGAAGAGAGGGTGTGAGCTCTGGGTGGGCAGAGCCCTCGGTCCAGCAAACCCTCCTCTTCTTCGTGGGCGGGGGGACAGCGGAAAGTGACCCTCTGAAGCGTGGAGCCAGCGGGGGCCCTGATTATCTGGATCGAAGGGTACCACTGTCCCCAGGCATCCAGCCCGAAAGTGGCCCAGGGGTGGCCATCCAGACCGTGGGCCTTGAGCTGAATTCTCAGTCCTGAGCCCTGCGTGGCGGAAGCCGAGGGCCGGGCAGACAGACTGGGCTCTGCGGTGGGAGTAGAGCGATTGCCCCAAGCCATGTTTGACTTGGCTCCCACCGTGGTTTTTTAAGAGAAGGAATGTGCTGCCAACGTTTAAAAATTGGAAAACTTCAAATAAAAACCTGTAGACGTATAAATATATATTTTCCCCCTGATTCTAGAAACAAGCATGCCAAGATTTTCTCTTGAAAATCAGACACGCTGAACCCGATGGGTCCACATTTCTTTGTGGCAACAACTCTCTAGAGCTGAGGATTCCACAGGGGTTTCCTCTCCACTGTGCTCCAGTCCCAACCACTCCCGATTGCCGTACACTTACCAGGCTTCACTCATTAACCTTCCCGTTCCCTGTAGACACTGAGCCTTAGAACCGCCAAGGCTCATATGCTCAGCTGGCCACCCAGGTCCACCACTTCCTAGCTGCGTGACCTTGGACAAGCTACTCACTTTTCTCTGCCTCTGTCTTCTAGCTTGTAAAACTATGACACACCTGCCTTGAAGAACCGGGGTGAGAACTAAAATGGAAATGCATGGGAAAGACTTATCCCAGCATCGGACATATAGTAAGAACTTTGTAAGTCATTGCTATTCTGATGACTGTAGTTATTTTTATTTGAGGCCTTGGACCTAATTCCCTGTCCACCATCTCCCATGGCTCCCGCTCAGCCCACACAAGTAGTCCCCAACACCCCCGCTCTGCAATTCCATCCGCTGGGCCCAGGAGAGCCATGGGGATGGGAAGCAGTCCTGAGCGTCAGCCTTGCCTTCAAAAGTAAATATTAGTGTTGACCCAGCCTGGAGGTGCTGGATGCAGGAGAGCGAGCGTGCAGGAGCCCAGACAGCACGTCTGCCAGGAGCTGCCGGGCACAGGGACCGCCCCTTATCCCCAGCCCCAGCCTGCAGCGCTCCGGGTTGCTTCCAGGAGATCAGGGCCGGGGAGAACTGAGTTGGCAACATGTGTACCCTCGCCCAGGGTCAACCCCACCAGGCCTGGGGTCTCTGACCGCAGGGGAGCAAGAGATGATGCTGGGGTCCAGGACTCTGACTTCGACATCGATCACCCCAAAGTAGGCAGTGGAAGACCAAAGGCTTCCCTTGAGAGGGGCAAGTCCAGGAGGGAGGCGACTGGCTTCTGCAGCTGAAGCTGAGTGATCAGCTTTGCTTCAGCTGCCATGATCTGGTTATTTTAGGCAAAAGCTAGCAAACCCCAAACCGCGGGCTTTGGATCGGACTGCTGCCTGAAACCGGAGCCCCGCCCTGGCTACTTAAAGCTGTTGAGTGGGGGCAGGGAGGATAACTGTCATACCCGGGACTTTAAGAGGCTCGGGGACTAAGGTGCAGCTGTGTTCTCCTATCTTCCCATCATCAGCTGACCTCAGCACGTTTCCCGAGGACCAGGCCATTTAGGGATACGGCAGTTACCAGGGTGGGCGGCCTTGGGGTCACTCAGGGCCGGGTTTGCATCTGTTCTGCTATTCAGCTGTGTGATCTTGGGCAAGGTTGTTAACTTCTCTGGCCGTCAGTTTACGCATCTGTCAAAGGGTGAGAATGGTACCTACCGCATAGGGCTGTTTGGAGGAATGAATGAGACACTCCCCTTTCCCACAGCAGAGGGATGAGTATATCTGGCCCGCAGGTGAGTGCTGTGATACCGACCGGGCAGGGCTTCATGCCTGGCACCTCCTAAGTCGCTGGCCAGCCCGTGGGCCATCAGCCCTGTGCCCACATTGATTTAATCTGTGGCTGCCTTCTGGCCATCACAGCTGCTGCGTCACGTATGTACAAGGGAATATAAGGCAGCAGTTGGAAAAGGAACAAGGCCTTCCTCCATGACCTGATGTGGAAAGATGGAGCACCCCCCTCTGGATGGGCTGGCGGACAACCAGGATGGTTGGGGGGTAGGGTTTTCCTGGCTCATCTATTCCTTCCCTGTTTGTGGGCAGGTACTGCAGGTAGATGCCCAGATGCCCATAACCTCGGCTGGGCATGGAGACCCTGATGGCTGCAACCCCCTACACGAAGCCACCGCCGCCCCCTGCCCCCCAGCCTTCTCGCTCCCCGCCCCAACTCCAGCTACAGCATCCACGACAAATAACCCTGGACACGCCGAGTCTCTGCTGGGGAAAAACTCGTTCTCCAATCCATTCACTACCAAGCCAGGTGAGCGCTCCAAGTCGACAGAATTATCAGCTCTGAGCTAACAGTGAGAGGTGGACGGAGAGGTGAGTGGGGACAGCCCGCAAACACATCTATCTCCCAGCTCCAAGATTCCATCTGGGCTTGCCCCCAGCAAAAGATGACTTCGCTGCGGAAGTGTTCATGGGCCCTTGTGGTGGAGTCAGTTTTCTTCCCCTTGGCCTTTGCCAAGCACTTGACGGAGGGAGCGGAGGAAGCCCCGGCAGCAGACCCCTGGCTGCAGCCCTAAGCATCTTCCTCCCCAAGGAAGCTTTCCTTTGATCCTGCCCAACATGCCCGTTGGAGGACCAGGGGGATAAAATGAGTCTGAAAAATGCAGTTCTTTTGTGAAAAGATTGGCTGTCTGGGGGGCTGAATGGAAAACAGTCAACTTCAATCCAATGGGAAATTCTTCTTTCCCCAGGCGTTCTATCTGATGAGTTTGCTCAGCCCATCTTGAGGCCCCGGCAGCCCTCTAGGGACTGGAACTGCTTGTGCAGGGGCTGCGGCTCCTGGTGGGAAAAGGCGCCCAAACTGATGAAACTGCAAGGCTCCCAGTCCACGATCTGCGGCCTCGGACAGGCCAGGTGGTGCCCACAGATGCACAGCCGCGAGGGCTGTTGACCCCTGGAGCTGTCGCTCTGAGTTGAGGGGGAGCCAGCCCCAAGGGCTCCCCAGTCCCTGGTGGGTTCCCAGGATGAGGGGCTAAGTGACTTCACAGCTCGAGGCCTGGACAGCCCCATCCGTCAGATGGGAGGGAGGACGCCTGCTCTTGCCAACTGGGTGTCCACCTAAAGACCATTGTTCGTGTGTTGTGGCGTGTAGTGTTTTGGGGGGCTGGACACCTGGAAGCAGCACACTGGATCAAAGGGCATACCACGGAACATGCTGACAGACGGTCAAAGCCCTCACGGTTTTCACTCCTGGGTCAGGCAACTTCTACTGGGTAACAACCCGGCAATTTCAGCTGCACAAAAAACAAGCATTTATCTTTCAGCTCACTTACCTGCAGTTCCGCAGGGGCTGGGCTGCTCCAGGCCACGTCTCCCATCTCCTTGGATTCGTAGCTCCCTGGGGACTGTCCCTCTTCTGGTGATGGCAGAAGGACAAGACGGACGATGGGAAACATTCGAGGCGTCTGAAGGCTTAGGGCACTGTCACCCCTGCCCTCACTCCACTGGGCAAAGCAAGTCCTGTGGCCAAGCCTGGCATCAGTAGGACAGGGAGGCATCCTCCTGTCACAAAGTTCAGAGTAAGGGAGGAGTGAGTACGTGCTGAACTGTGATCTGGTCTCTACAAATCTGTCTGTCACGTGTGTGTGTCAGCTTATGCTCACTCGTGCACAAAGAGGTGCAGACAAGAACGTTTGCTGCAACACAGATTGTGTTACCGAAACCTAGAGAAAAAAAAGTATCCATCAGCAAGGAGTGATTAAATAAACTATACCACATGGCTATGGTGGGACACTATGCGGCAGTTCAAAGGGAATGGGGCCGAACTCCATGAACAGAGACGGCAAGATGCCTTAAGACAGGGTGAGTGAGAAAAGCAAGTCACAGAAAAACAGATTTACTATGACCCCTGTGGGGGCAAAACACCCCACCTCTGTGTCTGTGTGCGTGTCTCTGTGTGTGTGTCTGTAACTGTGTGTGTCTGTGTGCATGTCTGTGTGTGTGTCCATGTATGTCTGTGTGTGTGTCTTGTGCGTCTATGCGTGTGTTTCTGTGCGTCTGTGCGTCTGTGTGTGTGTCTGTGTGTGGTCTGTGTCTGTGTGTGTTTCTGTGTGTGTCTGTGTGTATCTGTGCATGCATATATGTGTTGCCCAAGAAGGCCATGGGCAATTTTACCTGTAGGGAAAACCTTCTGAATTAGTTTAATCTTTTACACAGGGAATGTGTTCATATATTATATACAAAGTTTTTTTTTCAATTAGAATACCAGAAGAAAAAATTAGAAAATACCAGTGTTAGGGGCTTACGACCTCCTTAGGTGCAAATGTTTTAGAACCTCGGGTATGTGAGGACCCTGCCCACACAGAGCCACCCACTCTGCCCCGCCACATACACCTCTGTCCCACAAAGTCCCTGTGGAAGACAAACTCACACGAGAGATCGGGAAAGAAAACTAAAAGTGGCTTTTTTATTATGAGCTGGGCTGGTGCCCAGGCAGGCAGAGCCCTTGGCCGGGACACCGAGCTGGAGCATAGGCGCGGGCCCACGACCTCCATGGGCTTCTCCACTGAGCCCCGGCCTCACGTCCTGCTGTCTGCTGGGTGGATAAGACCCGGATGTCAGAGATGCTCCTGGGAAATGGAAAACAGAGAGGCCAGGGTGGGCATGTGGGCCCCAAGGGGGCAGCCCAGGCTTTGCTTGGCTATCCAGCCCCGTGAGGAGGGAACCAGGGCAGAGGAGAATAGACTCTTGTCTTTATAACCATGCCCGTTTCTTGCAAATCTCTAGACCTGCACTGTCCACTCAGGCAGCTGCTAACCCCATGAGGCCACTTACATTTAAATTAAATGAACTAAACGATCCCACTGCCCAGCCACACTCAACCCGCCTCACGTACTCAACAGCCACCTGTGGCCCGTGGGTGCTGTACTGGGTGGCCCGGATGGAGAACACTGCCATCGATGTGGAGACTTCTAGCAGGCGCTGCTGCTCCAGGCTTTCACAGTAACTCCCAGTGGAGGGACTGCAGTGTCCGGCCGAGGCTGCCCTTGGTACGGGAGTGCGGGCAGGAGCCACAGACCTGACTCTTCTGTTGTGAACGTGGTTAACATTTAATTTCAAAATGTCTGTGATGTGCAGTATCCCAGGAGGCCTTCGAAGGACGTCCACAGTTCAGCCGCCCTTCACGGGGGCAGGGGGCACTGGTCTCACGCTGGCTGCTCTGTCCCGGCCCCATTCTCTTCTAGGGGCCGCCCTGGTCTGAAGCAAAGACACTGCCGTCTGTCTCCCCTTGGTCGTCCCTTGCAAGGAAGGTGGAACCCTTTCGGTACAGGAAGGCGGAATCTGGCTTCTGCCCCTACCATTCCACAGAGCTGCCTTGTGAGGCTCTCCTGTGATGTCCTGAAGGCCACGTTTCTGTTCTAAGACCCTTGGCCCTCGCCTGACGTTCAGCACTTCAACCCACTGCTGGCTGAGCGTCTCAACCTCCTGTGCCTTCGGCCACGCAGCACCCCCTGTGACTCCATCCCCCAGGTTCTGCCTCAGTCCCTTTCCCTCATGATGTCAGCTGATTGCCCATGGGCTGAATCTGGCTCACAGACAGGCATTCTTTGGCCCATACAGCACTTTTGCAAAGCTTGAATAAACTATCTCAAAACAACAACGAATTTCACATGAAAATCCAGATTTCCGGCTTCCATCAACACACCAGGAGCTCTTACAAACCCAGACCTGTCTTCCCACCTGGCAGTGAGCCGGTGGAAGCCGAGACAGGCTCCACCTTCTCCCGGCAGGGACACGGGCACTTGTGTTTGCTACAGGCCCCAGTCCTCCCTCATGTGACCCGCCTGGTTCCTGGGGGCCTCTGTCCTCACTGTCCTCTCTTTGTTCTCACAGTCCGATCCCTCGGGGCTCCACCCTCCTGGGATTCCCAGGATTCTTCCATGCCGGGGCTTTCCACTACACCCCGTCCTCACTTCCGTCACTGACCTACACCTCACTTGGACCCCTCAACAGCACCTCCACCTCATCCCACACCAACACAGCATCTTCCTCTCCCTCCACAGCCAGCCAGCTCCTCCCGCTGCGTCTCCAGGGAGGGGAGGCTCCCCGCATGGACCAGAACACCAGGAGTCATCATCACGCTTCCCGCCCGCCACCAGATTCCACACCCCTCACCTCTGTCCTCACCTGGAATAGCTCAATAGTCTCTTACCTGGGCCCCCTGATAATAACAGCCAACAGCCATTCATTCATCACTTGGCAAGTATTTATTGAGCACCTACTGTGTGCCAGGCACTCTCCCAGGGGCGGTGAGCAAAACAGACAAAGATGCCTGTCCTCACGTGCTCACATTCTGGGGGACGGAGACACAGAAAACAAGGTGAATGAGAAAAAAAAGACATCAGTGTGTTCTGTGGTGACGGGTGCCATGGAGAAGAACGAAAAGGGGGAGGACAGTAGAGAAGGGGACTGTCATTTTATTTGCCTTTTGGTTTTCTGTGGTTGTTTTTGGCCGTGTGGCAGGTGAGGTCTTCGTTCCCCGACCAGGGATCAAAGCTGAGCCCCTTGCAGTGGAAGCGTGGAGCCCTAACCACTGGACTGCCAGGGAAGTCCCAGGGGCTGTCATTTTCAACAGGTGCTGAGGAGAGCCCACCAAAAGAAGGTGACATTTGAGCCATGGCCTGAAAGAGGTGAAGAAGTGAACCACGTGGACGTCGGCAGGCAAAGCAATTCAGGCCGAGAAGCAGCCCAGGATGGACCGGCTCGTTCTAGGAAGAGCAAGGAGCTCCTGTGATGGCAGTAAGTACATTGGGCCTGGCGGGCATCTCATGACATGCGTCAGGGCGGAATGTAATGACGAGGGAGTCGCAGCTCACGTAGCACCGTGCAGGCCACTGAAAGGACTTGTTTACGCTGACGGAAATGGGCCGTTCCCAGAAAGTCCGGGGCAGAGGTGAAAGATCTGACTCAGGTTTTATCAGGATTTCTCTGGCTGTTTTGTTGAGAAGAGACTGAAGGGACCAGGATGGGAAGGAGGGAGAAGGAATGACTTTCTGCATCCAAAGGACGTAGCACCAGACGGATGTGCAGACATGTTAGATGGGTGATGTGAGAGGAAGAGAGCATGGCGGCTTCAAGGCAGCCCGACTTCCTTAATGAAGGTTCAAGGCTTCAGAGGCACATGGCTCAAGAAAGGCAGAGCCAGGAGGAAGCTGTACCGCCATCCTGATCTAGTCTCAGAGGTCACATCGGCCATCTCTATCTCATTCTACTCTTCAGAATCCAGTTGTTAATCCCAGCTCATATTTAAGGGAAAGAGAATCAGACTTCATCTCTTGAAGGGAGCATCAGAGGATTTTCAGGCATGTTTTATAACCATTCTAGGACTTTCCTGGCGGTGCTGTGGTTAAGAATCTGCCTGCCAATGCAGGGGACACAGGTTCGAGCCCTGGTCCGGGAAGATCCCACATGCCGCGGAGCAACTGGGCCCGTGAGCCACAACTACTGAGCCTGCGCTCTAGGGCCTGCGTGCCACAACTACTGAAGCCCGCACGCCTAGAGGCCATGCTCTGCAACAAGAGAAGCCACCGCCATGAGAAGCCTGCGCACCACAACGAAGAGTAGCCCCCACTCGCCGCAACTAGAGAAAGCCCGCGCACAGCAACAAAGACCCAACGCAGCCAAAAGAAAAAAGAAGAAAGTTAATAAAACCACTCTAACAACTTCTGTCCCTCAATTTCCCCATCTGTAAAGTGGAGAAGATGATGATAATACCAGTCAACCTCAAAGAGCTATCGCAAGGATGAAATGAGATATTTCAGGTGAAGGATTTATACAAGGTCCCATACATAGCAAGTACTTTTTTAAAAAAAACACATGGTTAATCATTTCATTCAGATCAAAACCAATTAACTTTCAAGCCAACAACCTGCCTTTTCCTAGATTTTTCAGGCACCCACCTAGGTTCTGGCTAAGATGTTCTGAATTCTTTGCAGGTGCCTGTCAGCCCTGGAAGGACGCCGCGGCTGAGTGGCACCTGGCTGGGCCTGGGAGTTGGGCCCTCCAGGTTCTGCTGTACACCTGGCAGATCGAGGTTAATTCACTTCCGGCTTGTTAGTGAATTCAGTTGCTGAGCATAGGTGCCAGGCTTCCAGCCAACCTCCCCCGCTCTCCCTCAAGGAACCATGTGAGAAGGGGAAAAATAATTAGTCATTAAAACAAGTGCTTCAGGAACATGACAAACGTCAAGACCCAGTCTCCCAGCTGGGTGACATCCTGACATTTAAAACAGTTCCACAGCCCCCTCTCGACACACGATGCGTCACCCACCTGGCTTCCCAAGTCATGGCTGGTGGCCCAGAGAACCCTCGGGCTGCCCTGCTGGCTGCAGACTCCATGCGCCCTGGGCTTCCGTACATACCTCACCCTTTGTCGTCTACCTGGCAGAAGTGGCGTCACACACAGAGTGCCCATGCTAACAAGGCCAAAGTCATGGACCTGTCTCCCACCCACCCAGCTGCTTATCTAATCATACACCCACCGACCCACCCAACCATTTCTCTATCTATTCACCCATCCATCCAATTATACACCAACATACCCATCCATCCATCCATCCATCCACTCATCCACCTATACTCCCACCTATCCACACAGGTACTCACCCACCCACCCATCTCTTCATCTATTCACCCATCTACCAACCTACCCAACCAGCCACTCTACCATCCAATCACCCATCCATCCACCTACAGCCCAACCCATCCAGCCATCTACCAGCCAAGCCATTTATTCACCCAGCCAGGCAAGAAACACTTAATGAGCACCAACTGGCCATTTGGGTATTCATTAATATATCCAGCAAGCCTTTATTAGTAGCTACCATCTATTCATTCATTCAACCAACACGTCTAGAGAACTCACTATCTCATTCATTTATTCCAGCAATGAGCACCTGCTCTTTATGCATTCACTTAAGAGTGATCAGGCAACAACCATTTATTCATTCACTCAACAAACATTTAAGTAACCATTATTCAGTCAGCCAGCCAGCTAGCAAGCATTAATTGAGCACTTACTAATGTCAGACACTGTTCCGGGCACTTGCGATGCTATGAGTTAGGACAAAGTCCATGCCTTTAAGCAATAAACATTCTAAGCCAGCAGACAGACCCATCAAAAGATAGCTATTCTACAAGGCTGCCAGTACACTGATAAAGACACACATGGAGTGTAGTGTGGAATCCAGTGTGGAACCTTCAGGGGAGGCTTCCAGGGGAGTCAGGTGAGCTGTGACTTACCTACGGGCTTGAAATTCAGACCACCTTAAATCCCAGCTGTTCTCTAGCTCTGTGACTTGGGGTTATGACTTGCCATCTGAGTGTCAGTTTTCTCATCACAGAATTGAGTTAGTGACAGTGGATAGAATGTAAATAATAACAGTGCCTACCACATAGCATTGGGAAGAGGGAGGCCTATATGGTTATTCATCACTAAGCAGTCATTCTTACTACCTACACTTAAAACGTGAGTAGCAGTGAGCCACTGCTAACTGGTGGAAGTGGGGGGAGGCAAGGCAGCAAGACCCAGATCCAGGCCAGAAAGTCTTATCGACGGCAAGGCCAGGGCACTGTGGACTAACAGTGATGTAGGGCGGCTACAAGAGGTGATGCGAACGGAGAAGGAAGGGAAGGAGCGACTCGGGGAAAATATGGGCCACAGCATCTAGGGCAGCGGTTCTCAAAGTCTGCTTCCTGGAGCACAGTGTCCGCATCTTGTGGGAATTAACTAGAAATGCGAAGCCTTGATTCCAACCCCACACCAGAGCTTGGATGACAAACTCTGGGGCAGGGACCAGTGATTCACAAACCCTCCAGGTAACTGTGAGGTACTCAAGTTTGGGAGTCTGGAGAGTGGTCTAGCGGACTGGGAGTTATACTGGGAGGAGGAGGGGCGGAGGTGGGGGGAGCCCAGCAAGCTTTCCATGGGAGAATGTTTGTCCACAGGTTTACTTTCATTACCAAACAACAGAATACCTTTAGTTGCAAGCTGTTGACAGGAGAACAAGGGGTAGAAAGTGTAGGTAACAGAAAAAAACCAAAAAAACCAAACATCTTTCCTGCTGGCAAAGCACTTCCCTGCCTGCTCCCAGGTGGAAGGATGGGGTCAGAGGGTCCACACTTGGGGAAGCTCTTGCCTTGGGGTCCCCCTACTCCTGAAGGCGAAGGGCGGCTTCCGGCTTGGACCCAAGGGCACCAGGCTGTGGATCTGACAGCTGTAGGGCCTCTGCCTCCCCCGTGCCCTCACCCTCTGCCTGTCACACACGGGGATGTCACAGGAAACAATGTGCTTTTGCTAGCACCCTGGCTGCGTTGGCGGAATGACTCTCATTTCCTAGGAAACAGGGAGTCGCACTTGTACCTTTGCTGGGAGCCTCCGCATTTGGAGCTGTCATGTGACTCGGGGAGCTATTTTTAGCCTCCCCCAGCCCTGTGTTGTAGGAAGAATGATTTGATGAAAATACTAAACTCATTAAAAGCCTGGGGGGTGGGGACGGGAGGAGGGGCTGCCGGAGCAGAGAAACTGCAACCTCCAAGCTTCTGGTCCAGGCTGAGCAGCACAGAGGGAATGACAGCTGGGAGCTGGCATTTCCTTGGCATCTGTGCCCTGGGGAGGTGGGTGGGGGAGGGACGATTAACTCTAGTACCTGCTACTGCTGCTATGAACTGTGGACCAGGCACCGGGCTCAACACTTTACCTGCATCATACTATTTCCACCTCACAATACTCCTAGAAAATAAGAGCTAACAACATCCCACTTTGCAGATGAGGAAACTGAGGTTCAGAGGGGTTAAAGAAGTTACTCAGGGTCATTAACTAGGAAACTGGGAATTCAGGATTCGAACGCAGTCCACTTGACCCTAGAGCTTGCCCTGTACTCATCCTGCCACAGAGAAGTCCATCTGTTCAAAGCAGGAGTACAGAGCCAGTGACCTTACAGGTGTGTGACCCAAGTGGTCACACAGGTCCTGCACTTAGAAGGGCCATGCATTCAGTTTAATGCTGTGCTGTCGCCATCTTGAAATTCTCCATCGTTTTGTAACCAAGGGCCCCATATCTTCAGTTTGCAAATTATGGAGTCCAGCAAATTATGTAACCAGTCCCGCTGGAGAATTCTCCTGCCCTCTTTGCAAATTCCTCTGAGCTGCGTGCTAGACTAGTTCATCAGTTGGTTTTTCCTCCTGTTCAGAATATAGCAAGACTTTCTTTTCATTGCATTTGTGGAGAAGATCCATATTGTAGAGCCACCCCCCCCAGACATGGGTTCAAGCCCAAACTCTGCCACTTATTAGCTGTGTGTCCCCCCGGGAACCTGCTTCTCCTTTCTAAGCCTCAGTTTCCTCATCTATAAAACAAAGGCAATAATAGTCTCTACCTCATTTCATTGCTGCATGGATAAAATATGATTTTTTGTGGTAAGCACTCAGCATGGTGCCGAGCACGTAGTAGACACTCAGTCAAGGCTAGTTTTTGTGAGTAAAACAGCAAAGCATTGGGACTTCCCTGGTGGCGCAGTGGTTAAGAATCTGCCTGCCAAGGCAGGGGACACGGGTTCCAGCCCTGGTCCGGGAAGATCCCACGTGCCGCGGAGCAACTAAGCCCGTGGGCCACAACTACTGAGCCTGCGCTCTAGAGCCCACGAGCCACAACTACTGAGCTCGTGCGCCACAATCACTGAAGCCCACGTGCCACAACTAATGAAGCCTGAGCACCTAGAGCCCGTGCTCCGCAGCAAGAGAAGCCACCGCAGTGAGAAGCCCGTACACCGCAACAAAGAGTAGCCCCCGCTCTCCGCAACTAGAGAAAGGCAGCACGCAACAAACACCCAACGTAGCCAAAAAATAAATAAAAGTAATTTTTAAAAAAACTATTCTATTAGGGCTTCCCTGGTGGCACACTGGTTTAGAATACGCCTGCCAATGCACGGGACACGGGTTTAAGCCCTGGTCCGGGAAGATCCCACATGCCGCGGAGCAAGTAAGCCACCCGTGTGTCACAACTACTGAGCCTGCGCTCTAGAGCCCGCGAGCCACAACTACTGAAGCCTGGGCGCCTAGAGCCCGTGCTCCACAACAAGAGAAGCCACCGCGATGAGAAGCCCGCACACCGCAACGAAGAGTAGCCCCCGCTCGCCGCAACTAGAGAAAGCCTGTGCGCAGCAACAAAGACCCAACGCGGCCAAAAATAAAATAAATTTTTTAAAAGAGGCCCAATGCCTTCTTTAAAAAAAAAAAATCTGATATTAAAAAAAAAACAAAACTACTCTATTAATTAAAAAAAAAAACACAGCAAGCATCGTGTAGCTCCACCCCCACGGCACCACCAGGACCCCTCCTACTCTGCCCTGTTTTCCCTGGGTGTGGTGAGTTTCACACAGTCTTATGAACCTGCTGCCTCCAGAGTTTGCCACGGACACCCTCCCCTCTGCAGCTCCTCCTCCATCAATCTGCATTGCCTGGAGTCTCGGGAGGGGGTCCTCAATCATGTCCCCATTGCCAAGATGGCCAATAGCGTGTGTGCCTCTCTGGATCCTCAAAGGCTCAAATCCTCCAGGAACACACCCCTAGAAGCCTCGGTTCCAGGCTGCAGCGGGGGACACTTTTCAGCCCACTGCATCATTTACCAAACGCATGCAGATCTAGTGCCATGCTCACGTTAGCCCTGTGGGGTAGAGGTGAAGAACTGGCCCCGTTTTACAGATGCAGAAGGATGAGCCTGGAGAAGAAAGTAACTTGTCCAAGGTCACGGCCAGAAGGTAGCTCAGCCAGGTAGCTCAGCCAGAAGGTAGCTCAGCCAGAAGGAAGCCTGACATCAAGTGCAGTGCCGAGGTCAGGCCCCATCCTGTGCTAAGCAGACAGCTTCTCGCCTCATCCCACAGAGAAGGGTGACCTCGGTTTCTGCTTGTAGCCCCTTGCTGCAAAGGACCCAGAGCCACATGTGGGGCTGCAGGGAGGAGCTGGGGAACGCCAACAACAGGCCAGTGGTTCGTGCCCCACCTCCAGACACCCGTGTAGGAAACCTCCCTCTCCTTTAGCCAAAAATGTTTTAAATGCTCTCGTCCAAACCGTCTCCTCCCAGACCTGCCCGCCAATTTCCCAGCCGGCCCCAAACCTGCAGAGTCTCCGGTGGGATGACCTAGTTCAGAGGCTATGGGGAGAAAACGCCGGAGAAGATGGCAGCAGCAGGAAGGTGCGCTCAGACAGATACCCATCATTCTGTGGGGACATTCAGAGTGTAAGGGAGGGCGGAAGACCACAGGGTGACCATGTACAGAATCATGTGTTGCCTTTGAAGGACGTCCAGAACCAGGGAGCCCTGAGAGCCCATACTGCACCCATAGGTGCTTCACCTACATCCCTGCTCTGACACCCAAAGGCTTCTCAGGCAAACACCTGGGCTCCCTGTCCACGGGAGCCCCTGGCCTCTGGAGTGAGCCTGGCCGTGCAGAGTTTATGCCCTTAACGTCCCCAGGAGCAGCCTCAAGCCAAACAGTCGGGAGGTGTGGATCGAATACCCAGCTTTCTCACACCTCACGAGGGACAATTCTCCCGGGGAACCAATGGCACTGAGTCCCAGTTGCCCACAGCAGTGACCTGTTCGTTAACGTACCCTGTCTAGGCTGCTTCCCTTCCCTGTCTCGTTTCTCCACACCCCTACCTCTGTTTTCTGGGGTCCTCCCCAATCTTGGCATCAGAGTCTGCTTCTGAAAGGACCCAGCCTAAGACAGAAAACATTCGTTCATTCATTCGTGTATGTCACAGGTCCTCCTGGCATTTCTGCCTTTGTATGGCCATAAACAGTGATTTCAAGGAGCCCCTCCGTGGGCCCCGCCTCTGACCCAACTCCGTTTCAGGTGCCTGGGAGGCAATGGATACGCATAAAAGTAGACACCTTTACAGAGGGTGTCACGTGTGCCGGGCGTGGTCCTGAGCAAAGACCTCCACACGCACCATCTCCTTCCCTACCCACAGTGAAGCATCCACTCTCAGACTCCGTTTTCAGACAGGGAATTGAGCCCTCGGGAAGGGTAAGTGTTTTCCCAAGGGGACATGACAAGTAAGTGGCACGAGCGAGGTCTGTGGGAATCCTGAGTCTGTGGGAGCTTGACGTGGTCACCAAGCTACACTCTTGGAAGCTGGTCACCATGCTGTGAGGAAGACCAAGCAGCCCCATGGAGAGAGTCACGCGAGAAACCAAGGTCCCTGGCTCACAGCCCTGGCTGAGCTCCCAGCCAGCATCTACTTGCTGGGCACACGAATGAGTCACCTTAACTCCAGCGTCACTCAAGCCGCTTCAGCATTCGTCACATGGAATTGAGAAAAGCTCTCCCCAACGAGCGCTGCCCGAATTGCAGATTTGTGAGCAAAACGTATGATGGTGGTTGTTTTAAGCCCCTAGACTTGGGAGTGCTTTGTTGGCTGCAGTAGATCACTGACTCAGAGGAGGTGAAGGGACTTGCCCAAGGTCACAAAGCTGGTCAGTGGAATAAGCCTTGAACCAAAGTCCCCAGCATCCTGGAGCAATGCTTTTCCCTTTCACAACCCTCGTTGAACACATGGGAAAAACAGGGTTCAGAGAAATTAGGTAACACACCCAAGGTCACAGAGTAATTTTAGGGGTTGAACTGTGTCTGCCCCAAAAGATACCTTGAAATCCTAAGCGCCAGTACTTCAGAATACATACAACCTTAATTAGAAATAGGCTTTTTACAGAGGTGATTAAGCTGAGGTCATTAAGCTGAGCTCTAATTCAATATGACTGTTGTCCTTATAAAAACAGGACATTTGGACACAGAGAGACCACACAGAAGGGAGACAGTGCAAAGACACCGGGAGAAGGGCACTTACAAGGCAAGGAATGCCTGAGGCTCCCACAAGCTAGGGGAGAGGCACGGAACAGCTCACAGCCCTCAGAAGAATCAGCTGGGCTGATGCCTTGATTCTGGACTTCAAGAACCCAGAATTATGTGACAATACATTTCAGTTCTTTGCATCACCCAGCTTACGGTACTTTGTTACAGCAGCCCTAGGCAACTAATACAGCCAGTAAGTGGGAGTCTAACCCAACTGTGCCTGAACTCCTCGCAGTTATAAACTACTGCCCCTCCCCTGAAGCATTCTGGGAAGGTTTCTTGGAGGAAATGACGTCTCGGTCCTGAGGGCTGCATAGGAGTTGGCTAAAAGCTAATGGGAGGGAAGAGTGTTCTCTAAAGACGGGGTAGCTTGGGGTGCCAGGAGACCTGTTCCAAGGACTGAAGAAGTTCTAGTGGCTGGAATAGGCTGCATGTGACAAGGGCACAGGCTGGAGCAGTGCCCAGGGGCGGGATGAGGATGGCCTACGTGGATCCAGCAGGCAGGCCATTTGGATGTCATCCCGAGGGCAGTGGGGAGCCCTCTGCCTTTTCCTTCTACCTTGTCACCGCCGCAGGATTCCTCTAAGAGCATTTTACACTGTGGCCTGGCCCTCCTACTTGGAACCTGGAAAGGAGGGAAATGGTGGGTTTGCACTCAGCAGGGGAGGAACCATCTTTGCAAAGCCCCCTCCTCTCGGAATTAAGGGCTTCTGACGCTGCCTTCCACCCTGCAGGCCCTGCAAAACGTCTCGTCATTGCCAAGCGTGAATCGAAATAAAGGCCTCCACGGAGCTGCTGGGGACGGGAAGGGGAGCAACGTTGCTGGGAGGCCACCAGAGGGTCCCTTCGAGAAATCTCTCCTACAGGGCAGCCCCATCTCAGGAGGCACTGGGTGGGATCCTAGGCCCTTATTGCTAATGGGCAAGTTTACAGATTAAGGCACAACCCTCACCCCCTGCAAAGCTGGGGCCCGTAAAGAGCTGCTGTTAGGATTCCTGTTGTCTGGACCAAGGCTCACATGATGTGGAGATGTGGACGCCGGAAGCCTTTCTCCTACCACCTCCTGCACACCCAGAGGACAGCTCCTCTGTGTCTCCCAGTCTTTGCCTACATTCCTTTCATATCCAAATTCCTCAGTCAAACCAGAGTTTCTGAAGTGTCCCTGGGGCTGCCATGCCCCCCTTCCCAGTCTCCCGAGGGCCTTCTGTCTCCACTGATATCTGCTCAACTGTTCACCCACCCCAGGTCAGCAAATCTCGTCAGCAAACATCCTACCAGGTACCTACGAGATGGAGCAGAAGCCTGGTGGGGGGTGGGGAGGGAGGCGTCACTGGGATAAGGAAAACAAGCACCCAGCCCCTCCGCAAGGGCCCCTAGCGCTCTTTTCTAAGAAAAGCTGAGTTGTCTTTAAACCGGGAGGCTGTCCAAGTGGAGGCTGTCAGGAGAGCCTAGACGGCTGGGTGGTGGTCCTGGCGGGAACCTGGTTGAACGGTGCTCCCATGTGGGCCCGCTGCACATCCCCTGCGGGACACAGGGGCTGCCTCCCACACCTACACCCAGACGGGGGGCAAGGCTCAACGGAGATCAAGGGCGTGCAAAACAGGGACTTGGGAGCAGAGAGAAGGAAGCGGGTGGGGAGATGTTTAACTGAGACCTCTGTTTATGTATGTTTGTTTTGTCTCTGCTGCCGGGAAGGACCAGAAGGGAGGAGAGCTGTTTGTGCTGGTTCACAGTGGCTCCAGCAGGCAGCCAGGCCCTTCGGGGTGACTGCAGGGCTTGGAGACAGCCTCTGGCTGCTGTGAAATCTAGAAGATGAGGCTGGGCTCCCCCGAGGGAAGAGAGGGGAACACTGCCTAGGAAGGGGAGGGAATGTGAAAGTGCTCCGGGCACCCCCAGGGTGGTGGGCGGGGCTGGAGTGAGCAGATGATGGCCTCTCCGTGGGGTCCCTAAGGACACTGATCCCCCAGATCTGATACCAACAAATGCCAGACCTGACTGTGGCTTAGAAGGAAGAGCCCTGGGAGACTTCAAAGGATGGGCTGGACTTGGCGATGAGGCGGCCAGGGTGGGGAAAGGCTGGAGGCGGCCATATCGTGCAGACAAACCCTGCAGGAAAGATGCTGGGAAGGCTCCATGGGGACAGACCGACGAGACGATCCTCCCGTCCCACGAGCATGCAGCCTGGGGCTTGGTTATCTTACAGAACATGCAGACGTGAGGGCGGCTCCTGCACACCTGAATTCACCAGAGGAGGGAAGGAAGGAAGGAAGGGGGGAGAGCTGAGAGGCAGGGAAGGGAGCCGGGGAGGGCCGGGGAAGAAAGGCCGAGGGGCAGGGGAGAGAAGCTGAGTAAGGACAGTCCCAGGCCCCAGAGCTCCCGGGCAAGCACTCCACAGTCCCCTCACACTGTGCCTGGGGCTGGGCCTGAGGACTGATCCCCCTGCTGCCCCCGGCGCCAGGACTGGTTTACACGGTGGGAGTGGAGACTGAAACCCCAGTCCACACTCAGGTCCCGGGGCTGCACTTTCCAATCTACACAGAGCCAGCCACTGGCCCAGCCCCGGGCCACCGGAGCCCAGGCCGAGACAACCAAAGGCTTTTTCTGATTCACAGAAAAGCCATCCTGAAGTCAAGGAGCAGGCCGACTTTGCATCCTATCAGCCCTAACGCAGGCTACACACTGTACTGCAAGGGCAGCTGGGGAATGTCATCTCGATCCCAGGGCGTCATGTGCCCACCTGGTATTTGGAGGTTCCATTTCTTAAAAAGGAAGAACAAATATTGAAGAACATGAAGCAGAGAGCAGAGCCCCGGGGAGTGGGAGCCAGAAAGGGGAGTCAGGAAGAAAGGGAGGCTGACAGCGAGGCTTCTCCGGGGAGGAAAGACCAGAATGAAATGTTGGGGGCCAAATGAAATGTTGGGGTGCGCATGTGGCTCTCAGTACAGGGGGAGGCGTCCCCTGGGCCTTAGGAGTCGGATAGTCCTGGCTCTGCCGCTCACCACTGTGGCTTTGGGCAAATGACTCCAGCTCATGGAAACTCAGTTTCTTCTTCTGTAAAATGGGCACAGCAAAAGCACGGCCTTCATGGGGTTACTTTGCGAGTAAAAGGTTGACAGCCCATCCAGCGGCGCTGGGCACACAGGAAGCCCTCAGCGACTAGAACTGATGACAGGGCCCGCTGTGTGGTGTGTGGAACCAGGTTGAGAAGGACCATGGGAAGAATCTTCCAGGAGCCCCTTTGGCCTGGGCCGTCAGTTTGCCTGCTTGGAAAACATTAGTCCCAAGTCAGCAGGGACCTAATCTCTTTCCATGTTTTCTTAATTTCATCCCCACCCAGACCCTAGGAGGTAGTATCTGATCTCTGAAAACCAACTACTGTGCCCAGTGTTGTCACAAGCCAGTAAGTGGGCGAGCCCAGGTGCTAGAAGGGGTCCAGAGCCGCCCTGCCAGGAGCACGCTCCACTACAGCAGGAAGCAGCCTCCGTGCCACCGAGATGAACACTCCTCCCCTCAGGCTGAGAAATCCTGGTTGACGCCCCAGCTGGACTGGAGCCAGCGTTTGCCCAGTAATGAGCACCGCTGCCTGGCTCCAGGGAAAGCCTGAGGCCAGCACAGGAACTCAGGGAACAGGACACCACCATCCCGGGCTTTTCCTTGTCATCCCTCTCCTCCAGGAGAGCTGGGAGGACGAGGCTTTGCAGCAGGAAAAGCTGCATCCTGGCGCCGAGGCTCATGCCAGGAGTGGGTCTCATAAGGGCATCACCGGGCAGCAGAATCCATGAGAGCAGAAAGGGAGGGACAGGGCGCAGCGGGGGTCTGAGTGTCCTCCACCCCGGGCTACTTGGAGGCAAGCAAAGGAGAGACGTGTGCATGCCTGTGTGTGTGTGTGTGTAGGGGAGGTGAGGGGCACCATGTCAAGGACAGGATCTGAAAATGGGAGAGGGGCGGGCATTGGTCTGGGCAGAGCAGGTGGGAGGTGAGGATGGAGGAGGGGGTGGTGAACAAGAGGTGGGGAGAGGCACGAGGGAAAGAGGGCGCCAGGGATTTCAGGGGCATCTCCTGTTCCCATTGTTCCCCGCCCCCTTCCTCTGGGAAGAGCACTGGGGTGCCCTGCTCTGAGAACACCCCCCAGAGCATAGAGGTGGTGTGGGTCGAAACATGTCCTAGGGTCTCCTGCCCTTTCCCACTGGCCCTCAGCATCTCTGCCTGACAAGTGGGTTCCACTGGAGTCCAAAGTCAGCTTCCTTGCCCCTCACCGCCCCCCTTCCTGAAATCAGGAACAAAGGCTGATTTGGGACCATTATTTCTGGACACTGTTGAAGGGGGTTAAGCCATGTTTTGGGTTTGATCTAGGATTTCTCTCGGATTTGCTAGTGATTCATTTGGTTCTGTAAGAAGCCGGCCTACACCTTGGTGTGGACGAGGTTAAGTGACTGACTGATGGTGGCCAGCTGGCTGGGATTGGGATGGACCTGGCCTCAGACCATGGGAGCCTGCAACGAGCCACCACTGACTGGGCTGCCCGCAATTGGGCTGATGGATGGAGCCTGGCTGGCCAAGGCGCGGGGTGACCAGCGCACTGACTCACGGACTCCGTGACTGACTGGCTCCTAACGACGGGCCTGGTGCCGGGTAGTTGGCTGGTTGGTTGCCTAATCAGACTGAATGGATAACTAGGAACTTCCCGGGACTTACTTTTTGACTGCCTGAGTCCCGTGGCTGACTAGTTCAGTGCGGCTGGTGGCTGATCCAGACCAGGTGACTGGGTGACTGACTGCGACCCCCTACCCAACAGCCTTGATCGGTCATCTTGCCTGAAGGACTCTGGCTGGGGGAGGGGTCGTCTCTTCCGGACTGACTAGACGACTGGATGTCTGCCTGCGACCCCAGGGCCTTGGCTGGCGCTCCTGCTTGCACCCCTGACTCTTGGAGACTGACCGACCAGCTGGCTGGTGTCTCCTTGGGGCTGGAACCGACCTGGCCACGGACGATGGCTGCTGGTGACTCAATGTTCAATGGATAGAAACTGTGCCCAACTGACTGGTCTGGCTGAGTGGACCGACTACCTGCCTCAGTCACTGAAAAGTGACCGTCCAGCCGCCTTGACGGCCGTGGGCGGCCCAAGACGGACCGGACAGACGGATGCCCGCCTGCCTGTACAGCTGAGCCTGGCCATGAGACAACGTCCTACCAGCTGACTGACGGGAAAGTGCTCGCTGGCTGACTGACTTCGATGGGCTGTTGGAAGACAGAGGATGAGGTGACGCAGGTGATCGGCGGGCTGTTGGAGGTGGGCTGACCGGCCCGGCCTTGACTGACCGACTGGTTGGCAGGAGGCCCGCTGACCACGGCTGTGACCCACAGTGTGAGTGGCCGTGTCTGCCCGGGGCAGCCCTGGCTGTACAGAAAGCAGCGACGGACTGGCCGACTGACACTGGCTGGGCCAACAGCGGTGACTGGGTGTAGCCAAGTCCGTCTGTGAGTCACGGCCCGCCCGGTGGAGGCTAGCCAGGCGCCCGGCTGAGCGCAGCTGTAACTGGAGTCCTGAGGGGCCCTGCCTCACCGTGCGGCCCTGGTTGTGCGTCGGGGGCTGTGACACACAGACCGCCTGCAGACACAGTCCCTACGTGTCCCAGAACCGTCAGGGGCCCTACAGGGAGCCGGCCCAGCCCAGGGGACCCAGCGGCTCCTGTGGAACAGCGGGAGAAGAGAACAGGCCCTGCCCAGGGCTGGGCCCAGGTGGAAGGTTCTGCATGTCACTTAGCCGCCTCACCGGGGCTGGGCCACAGGCACACGTGCTCTGAGCTGTGTGTCTGGAGTCTTACAGCTCCTTTATTAGGGGCAGGGGAACTGGGGGGAACCTGTAAAAATGCTGAGCCAATAACTCCCCCAGAGGACGCCAATTACAGGAGCTCATCGCGGGGAGGGGAAGGAGGAAAGCCAGCTGGGCCCCCGGGCTGCCGGTTATATACAGGGCTTGGACAGGGGCCACACACGGCCCTAGAAAACGCAGGCCTCGTAGCACAGGGCTGGGGAAAGCTTAGGAAAGAGCGCGAGTCTGCCAGGCGCACCTCTGTTACCGAGGCCATTCTATAGCTGAGGAAACTGAGGCCCACAGGGCCCGGGGCATTTCCCAGAGCACAGCCCTCCCGGGGCCACGGGAGCCCAGGGAAACGGTGAACCCCAGGCCCCTCTCACTCTCCCGCAAGGCACTGGACCGCAGGTTTTCAGGGGCAAAGTTCATGACCTTGGCCAAGGCACTCTACCTTCCTGAGCCCCAGCTTCCTCATCTGTTAAACAGGTATTTCTAGTCGGAGGCCGTTTGGTAGAACCGCGATCGGGCTCGCAGAGGCCTCTGCTACTTACTGAATACGTGGTTTCCTCGCCCACCAAGGGAATATCAATCATGGCTCTTACTCTATAAGCTTCTCATGAGAGAAAACAAAAAACCAATCCAGATGAAGACTGCAGCTCAGGGCCTGGCACCCAGTAAACACCCGAGAACGTGAGCTTTCAGGATTAGGCGCATTCCTATCACAGGAGAGATACTGGGATCAGTGAAGATCTTTGAAGGGAGGCCGGGAAGCTCAGTCCCAAAGCGCTGGGAGCAGCCCCACAGCCTGGCGACAGACCCTTGACGGAGCCCAGCCAGGCCCTCGCTGGCGGCCCTGAGATGCCCCCTGGGCCCCCAAAGGATCCAACAGACTCTCTGTGGACACCAGCTGCTGCCGCCACTGCAGCTACTGGGCCTGGCCCCCGAGGGACAGGGAGGTAAAAACAGGAGGAAATTCTCAGGGGTTCTCCTGGGAAGAGGCAAGGGCCCGGGCGTTTTGAGTAGCCGTGGTAGGGCAGGGGCTTCTTGCAGAAAGGCCCAGGGTCTCAGGCCCTCCAGCGCCAGGAGAAAAGGCCAGGCTCGCCTCAGAGCCAGGGCAGACCGAGAGGTGGGATTTCGCCAGGAGGCTGAGCAGCGGGGTGTGAACCCAGAAACACCCACTCCCCACCCCCATGCTGCTGCCCTGTTCTCAAAGTGCTACCGACGCGGCCTCACTGGATCTTCAGAGCCACCTGTAGCTGCGAATTCCAGCCAAGCAGGATCAAACAGCCTCAAGGGCACAGCCAAGGCACTGAAGTTCCCCTCCTGACTCTTTCCTTCCTCAGTCATTTCTTCCTGAGGCTTAAGACCTCCGACTCGGGAGCTGGGCAGACCTGCTTGTCTGAATCTGGCAGCTCAGCCAGCGGCTTCTCCCCTGAGTCTCACTTTTCCCATCTTAAATGGGGGTGACTGTAGCGTCAATCTCACCGAGTCCCGGAGAGGACTGGACAAGATGCTCTGTCAGTGCTTTACAGATGTAAGGCTGAGGGAGCTGAGAGTCTGTCCCTTCTCCCCCACACCAGCTTCCTCGTCTGCAAAATGGGCTTAACCTCACCCTGCAGGTCACTGCGATGAGTAGGTGGTCGCTTAGCACAGTGGCCACCACCTTGCACAGCTCCAGACGGTACTATTCACAGCCTACTCGATCAGCCACGGCCTCCGCAGCTCTTCACAGCGACCCTGACTGCACGCAATAAAGGCTGTTTGTCTTCCCCTCAGAGGGGAAAGCAAAGAAGGAGATAAGCCTTTAAATACCAAGGGTGTGCTAAGGGCTGAGTTAAGGAGGGTGAACGTGCCTCCACTTAACAGAGGAGGGAATGAGGAAGGACTAGACGGGTCACAGACATGTAGGGCTAACCCGAGGCACAGGCTACGCCAGCTGGGGGGCTTCGGCAGAGGGGACGCCCTGTGAAAGGCCTGGAGGCTGGAGAGAGCAGGACATCTGGGGCCACCCGGACCAGCTAGTGGAGCCAGACCTGGAGTTCCAGGGGACGGGGCAGGAAAAGGGGCCCTAGGTCTGTGGCTGGGGAGGGATACGGGCAGAGTGAAGGACCTCACTCCTGGCCCCCAGAAACACCAGGGGAGGGATCTCTTCGGCAGTGGCCAGGTCAACAGGCAATCTCTGAGCAGCTCCCCTGCCTGGAGAGGGGCTGCTGGGTTCCCCGCACCCCCAATTCTACGGCCCCTCAGACAGGAGCTATCACTGTTCCATTTGACCAAAGAAAAAAGGAGCTACTTCTTAGATTCATTTCCTCGGGACGCTGTTAGAAATTGCCACAAACGTGATAGTTTAAAACAACACAAACGTGTTCTCTTACAGTTCTGGAGGTCTGAGGTCGAAAGGAAATCAAGGTATCAGCAGGCCTGAGCTCCTTCTGCAGTCCTCAGTGGAGAAATTGGTTCTTCGTCTTTTCTCGTTTCTAGAGGCCAGCTACTTTCCCCAGCTGTGGCCCTTCCTTCGATCACGCGAACCTCTCGCTTCCCTTTTCACGCTGCTTTCTATCCTGCCAATCTCCTGCCTCCCTCTTAATGACGCCCCTCGTGATTACACTGGCCTCACCTGGGGAATCTCCCATCTCAAAATCATTAAGTTAATCACATTTGAAAGTCTCTGGTGACCTCAGGGCCTCTGCACTCGCTTTTTTCACTGCTTGGCATGCTTTTCCCCCAGACAGCCGTTTGCCTCATTCCCGCACCCGCCTTCAAGTGCTCAGATGAAACGCCTCACCCACATCCTGGTACGCCTCATTCCTCTACCCTGCCTTACTTTTCTCCCTTCCACTCATCACCAACTGGTGTCTTAGAAATTCACGCATTTGTTTATTGTCTCCTCCAACAAGAATGTAAACTGCACAAAGACTGGGGTTTTGTCTGCCCTGTTCACTGCTATATCCTCAACACCTGCAATAACCGATAAACAAATGGGGCACCTGAAGTTCAGAGAGGTCAAGTGACTTGCCCAAGATCACACAGCTACTAAGGGGCAGAGCTAGGGATCTGAACCTAGGTGGGTCTGGCTTCCATACCTTCCTGGTTTGGCTCAAGGATGCCTGTCAGCCTCTTAAAATTCACTTACATAGATACCAGGCCATCAGGCCCTGCCCTCTGCCTTCTTCTGGTTGATGATGGGGTAATTGTGGGCTGCTGGGTGATTCACCCTAGTAAATAACCAGAGGAATAAAAATAGTTTCTGTTGGCCCAGGGCATTAGATTTCACAACAGACTGAGGGTACCGTGAGAGCAGGGAGCACGCCTGTTTCACCCGGCGCAGCGTCCTCAGGCCAGACAATGCCCGGAACATGGCTGGTGCTTGAGTCGTTTGTTGTCAAATGAATGGCTGTCACTTGATTGCACAGAGAAGACGTGCTCTGTATCTAAGGATCTACGTGTCGATTACCTATCTATCATCTATCTATCTATCTATCATCTATCGCTCCATTCATCCATCTGTCATCTCTCTCTCTCTCTGGGTTTGGGGACCACCCATTTTTCTGCCCTGATGTCCTGGCCACACTCCTTGTCTCTCTGGGCATCCTCCTCGCCTCTGCCTCTCTGAGTTTCACGACAGGGTCCCCCCCAGCAGTACCTCAGGAGGAGCCCCGCCCTCCCCTGAAGTACGTGTTCTCCGACATCAGTGCCCATGGTCATGACCCCCAACAACAAGGGGAAACATGCTGGAAAAGGCCCCACATGAGCCTCCCTGTCTCTCCTGAACCGTCCCCCCGGATCGGCCAGAGTATAAGGTAAAGGGGCGCTCCCAGACTCTCCCATACACTTTTCTGTCTTGCCTCCCCCTTCCCCAGCCAGGATTTTCAAGAAAAACAGACCCTTACCTTTCTCCGTAGTTTCTTTCCAACCAAGCTGCCAGAAAGAGAAGTCGAGAAATCTCCCATGATGAGAGAGGGGGAAAAAAAGGCACGGGAAGGTATGAACAAGGATTATGGAGTTAAACCCCATCTGCAGCCCAGAGGGGCAGCACAGTGGCAGCTGTGGCTACAAAGATATCTCCCCAAAGGGGGAAGAGAATGCAGGAGCTGGCCATGGCAGGTGAGTGATGCCACACTGAGGAAAAGGGAGGAAAACATGCAGAAGGAACGTCGTCCCCACTGAAGAAGAGGCTCTGACCCACGGCACCGCCAGCTTCATGCAATTCCATGCTCAAGCATTTCAATCAGCCACTGAAGCACCACGACAACCAGCAGGTGGTTAACGCTACTGACCCCATGCTTTCAAGCCTTCGCTTTACACATTCAACCACCCTGGTTCCATGCGGTAAGAGAGCAGTCGCTGGTGTGGGGCCATCATGTGTCCACCTCCGACCATGAGCCCGGGCTCTGCGCTCAGCCCTTTCTCTCCATTAATACTCAGATATTTCACAAATGTTTCTTTGAGGTAAGGTGTGCCCATTCTACAGATGAGACAACTAAGGCTCGGGGAGGTTAGGTCACTTGCTCAGAGCCACAGTGCTCTTCTCGCTTCCACGCTGGTCCCCCTGCAACAGGAATCAGCAAACCACTGCCTGCGGGCCAGTCCAACAGTTGCCTGTTTTTTTTTTAAATAAATTGATTATTTATTTATTTTTGGCTGTGTTGGGTCTTCATTGCTGCGCGTGGGCTTTCTCTAGTCGCGGTGAGCAGGGGCTACTCTTCGTTGTGTTGCACAGGCTCCTCATTGCAGTGGCTTTTCTTGTTGCGGAGCACGGGCTCTAGGCGCATGGGCTTCAGTAGTTGTGGCTCGCGGGCTCAGTAGTTGTGGCTCGCGGGCTCTAGAGCACAGGGCTCGGTAGTTGTGGCACACGGGCTTAGCTGGCCCGTGACATGTGGGATCTTCCCAGACCAGGGCTCGAACCCGTGTCCCCTCCATCGGCAGGCGGATTCTTAACCACTGTGCCACCAGGGAAGCCCTGCTGCCTGTTTCTATCAAGCTTTGTTGGAACACAGCCACACCTGGTTGCTTACGAGTTGCTTCTGGCTGCTTCTGTGCTATAGGACAGCAGAGCCAATAAGTCACGACAGAGATCTGATGACCCCCAAAGTCCAAAATATTTACTCTCTGGACCTCTACAGAGAAAGGTTACCAACCCCCGCCCTGTGATCTAGTCTCTGCCCGTTCCCCAGAGGGATCCTTCAGAAAGCTCACTCGTCACGACACAACCTGTTTAAAATCTTTTGAATAAAATCCAAATTTCCTCCCACAGGCCCAGCAGGATTTGTCTCCTGCTAACCTCCTCCCCTCTCACCCCCACAGGTTACACTCCAACCTACTGGACAGTTTTCTGTTTATCTAATGTGCCAGGCTCTTTCTAATCTCAGGACGTTTGCACATGCTGTTCCCTTGTCTGGAATGCTTTTTCCCAGCTTTAAGTCTTAGTTCAAATTCCATTTCCTCTGAAAGGCCTCCCCTCTACTTATGCTCCATCTCCACACTCAGTCTGTTTCCTGGCTAGCAGTGATAAAGGTTCGTCATCATTTTAGCTATAGGTTCCCTTTCACTCTCGTTTTGGCCGGCTGCCAGCCCCGCGAGGGCTGGCCTCTCTGTGTGCTTCAGCGTTCTCTCTCCACTGCCTGGCACCTAGTAGGTGATCTACGAATGTTTGCTGAGTGACAGCAGCACAGACATGTTAGCGTCCAGCCCTGTGGGACTCCTGAGCCACGTTCCTCACGCAGATGCTCCCATCCCTTCTGCCTTCCCACGAGCACTCAGAAAGCCATATTCACAAACGTCTGCAGAGGGGCGAGGTGACTCCAGAGAGGTGGATGAACAGATCCGTGCCTCAGTGAAGCCCCGGGGACTACATCCTCCCCCAGCCCAGCTCCCTTCCCCCTTCTTTAGAACTGCTGGCCAGGGAAGAGGGGCCCATGCTGGCTGCCCCCGGGTAGCCCCGCCCCAGGAAGGAGTCTGCTACTCCTCACTCAGACCCTACCAAATGTCCCCAAGATTGTCACCCCTGAGAGGCTCTGGGACATAGCTGGGCTTCCCTGGAGAAGGTGACACTGCAGGACTGCGGTCGGTGCTCGACAGGGTCCAGACCCCAGCTGTCATAGGCTGGACAGTGGCCGCCAAAGAGATAAGTCCAAGTCCTAACCCCCGGAACCTTGGCGGAAAGGGTGTTTGCAGACGTAAGGAAGGATCTCAAGATGGGATCACCCCAGATTACCAGGGTAGGTCCTAAATCCCATGGCGAGTATCCTTTTCAGAGACAGCAGAGAGGAAAACACACACACAGAGGAGAAGGCCATGTGAAGACAGAGGCCGGGATTGGAGTGCCGTGGCCACATGCCCCAGAAGCTGAAAGAGGTGAGGAAGCATACTCCCCTGAACCTTCAAAGGGAGTGTGGCCCTGCCTACACCTTGATTTCAGATATCCAGCCCCCAGAACTGTGAGAAAATACATTTCGGTAGCTGTAAGCCAGCCAGGTTGTGGTTAATTGGTTAAGACAGCCACAGCAAACTAATACACCTGGGAGAGGCGGGCCCACTTCTGGCTTCAGCCCACAAAGAATCACAGAGTATTTTGCTAGAAGGGACATGGGGTCTGAGTCATCCGGCATCGCTTGGCTCCAGGCAGCCAGTCTCCACCTGACCGCTGTTTCCACCTCCACACACACGCTGCCGCTCATCCCTTAATATTTATCTTCAAACTGACCTAAGATCGTCCTACTCAGATGGATTTCCAGAGAGAACTTGAGCTCCAAGTGGGGAGAACCAGAACCGCTGGCCATGTATTCGCTCTACCCTGTTACTCCCTGATTCGGTCAACAACACATTCATGAAGCGCTGACTGTGTCTTGGGCAGTATTCAAGGCTCTGGAAACACAGCAGGGATGAAGCAGACAGGAACCGCTCTCCTGTCGAACTGGCTTTCTCCTGTGGAAGGGGCAGGTGGGGATCATTACCCCAAGAAATACAAAGCTGCTGAAATTAAAAACCTTCACTGGCATGTGCCCTAAAACTGTCAGTGACCCCTGCGTGGGCACGTGCTGACGAAGTCCCACACCTTCCCTCTCAGGGAAGGAGCGGGGGGGGGGGGGGGGGGGGCAGGGCGGTGACGGAGAACAGGGTCCGGATTCTGGGTGTGCACTTCCTGGCTCTAGAAGAGCCTTGAGGGCCTCCATCTTCCCTCCACCAGAGCAGGACTTCCCAGGCTCCCTAGTTCCCCGTCTCTAAGAGTCTGTGGTTCTGGAGAGGGAGGGGCCTCCCCACCAGGCACAGAGCCAGGGCGGGTCTGTGGGGCTGGGACAGCAGAATTTCCAAGATGCTGAGCCCCGTGGGCCAGGAGGACGGACCGGAAGGATGGGTCGGGAGGACGGGCGAGAGGGAGGTTCTCGGAGAGAGGGCGCAGCTGCCACAGCTCAGAGCCCGTGCCAACCCCATCCTCCCACAGGCGACAGGAAGGGCTGTCGTGTGACTTGCGGGATCTGTGGACAAACAAACCGTGAGGCTGGACGCTGGCCCAGGGAGGACAGGAAGCCTACTTCTGGATCCTCTGGTTTTAACAACATCGACCATTCACTGAGTACCTACAACTTGCCAAACCCAGACAACCTGTTTTATATAGTTTAGCAGCACGACAATCATCAAACCGATTGTTACTATTCCCATTTTACAGATAAGGAGGCTGAGGCTCAACAAGGCCACGCAGCTCTCAGGGGCAAGGCTAGCATCTGAACCCAAGGCTGGTCTTAGCCATCTCGCTCTACCACATTTAGCTCTAGTTCTGAACTAGTAAGGTGTTTTCAGTTGCAAGGGACAATTGTCCAATTCAAAATGGCTTAAGCCCACTTCCATTCCCCAAAATAATTTATTGTAGAGTTTAGGGCTTTCAGGCACAGCTGGATCCAGATGCTCAAATGATGTTCTCGCAATTCTGTCTCTTCCTTCGGCCTTCTTTTCCTCGGTGTCAGCTTCACCTTACAGTACCAGAGGTACAAAGATGACTACCCAAGGCTTCAGTCTTCTACTCTACTTCGCAGAATCTCTGGAAACATGACACTCTGTTCTAATAGTCCTAGCACAAGTCCTGAGTATCAGTTTCATTGACCCAGCTTGGGTCACATGACCAGCCCAGAACCAATCATTTGGTTAAGGGGATGCAGTGTTCCCACTGGCCAGAAATGGATCAGGTGTCCACCCCTGAAGTTGGCAGATGAGGACAGTATCCCTACCCCCAAATCACAGAGACTGAGAATGAGGCAAGGGACTCAACAAAGCGAAATCGAGAACCACTTACTAGCAGAATGGATTCTTGGCAAGTAGAACCAACAGACATCCACTATAGCCTCTCTGTTTCCTCCTTCAGTCTTCGGTAAATTTCCTTTGGGAAATCTCCAGCCTTATCCTCATAGAAAGAAGAGGCAAAGCCTTTGCCCACTGCAGCAAGGCGAGGTGGCCTTGGTGTCAGCCGCCTTTGAATGGCAGATGGGATTGGTAGAAGAAGTACATTGTACATCTCCCCACATTGATGGTGTGTGTGGCCATTTGACTGCCTTTGGTCAGCACAGTGTAAGTGAGTGTGTGCGAGTAGAGGTTTTAAATGTCTTTGCTTCATTTCACTTGGTCTTCTGTGCTTCTGCCATTTACCATGAGACATCCTCTGGGTAACCACTTATTCCAGAACAAAGAAACACCTGGAACATACCTGACAATAGACCCAGAGCCTAAAGCAGAGCTACCCCAGAAGGCCACAGACCCAAGAGCAAGATCCATGTGTGGCTATTGCTGTAAGCTCCTGAGATTTGAAGGGAGTTGTTTGTCATGCAGCATCATCATAGCAAAATCTGACTATCACACTTTGAAAGTTTAGGAGGTTTTATGTTGAGGGAGACCACTATTCTTTGAAGTAAACAGTTTTTCAGGGCCTTAGTACTCTGGGCTGTAGCCAGTCGGTATTCTGCCAAGATGCCCTGGGAACCCAGAAAGGCACAGCCACCAGATTTTAACACAACATCATATTTCAACTGGCACAAAGGCCAGAAAGAGTTTCAGCATCTTTTTTGGAGCCCTGCAGCTGCCCTACCCTCCCTCCAGGGTCTCTGCACGACCTTGGACAAGTCATTTGCCCTCTCTTAGCCTTAACTGTCAAATCTGTAAATGGGAATAAGACTAATCCTTAGCTTTGGAGGGGATCTGATCAAGAGGATATATATAAAACACAGTTCCTGGTGCATAGAAATAGCTCAGTAAATGTTAGCATTCTATTTATTTTTAAATTACAACAGGAGTAAAGATGCGTTTGAATGTTGAGTCTGCTCCTCTGAGCATTGGGAACATCATGCAATAAGCATGTCTGCGCCCCTAACAAGAAGCCCCCGGTGCCTGAAACCTGGCAGAAGAAGAATCTAGAACATGACAAGGCAGGTTTTTCTCTTTTTGTTTTAGTTCCTTGAAATCACACAGTCTATTTATTTTGATCGTTCATCACACAAATAAAAATAAAACAAATCCTTGAGAACAGCGACAGCATTTGCTGCAACTCTGATCCATGAGAAAGAGCCACGCCAGGAGGAGAAGTCACAATTCCTTTCAGTGGGAAAACACTGAGCTCCCACGCTTCCTTTCCAACGGAAATTTCCCATGAGGTGGGATTTTCATGCAATTGACAGACCAGCCTTGGTCTAGCCCTCTTGAGGCTCTGCCTCTGGGGGCCTCCTGTCCCCAGCCCTGCAGTGTGAGCCTTGGAATGCAGGTGGTGAAGTGGTGGTAGCTGAGCACGAGCTAATTCAGGGCTTGCCGGGCGCCAGGTGCCACATTACATGCTCGGTGTGCAGGCTCACTTTGTTCTCACCACATCCTGCCGGGCTGCTGCACATTTTATCCCAGATGAGGAGACTGAGACTCAGAGATTTCAGGTCATGTGCCCACATCCCACAGAAAGCCAGGGGCAGTTCCAGGACTTGAACTCAGCCCTGATTCCAAAGCTTATGCCCCAAATCCCTATTTTAGGCTGCACTGCCTGGTCCTGGGTGTATGGTCCTGGCCCTCTTTGGGGAGGGATGTCGCCAAAGCTGCAGTTCCTCCAAGCCCCTGGCTGGCCACATCCAGGAAGGGCATCCTCCAAGCTACAGCCTTGTGCCCTCAGAGCAAAATGCCCCCCCCCCCCCGGGCTTCTGTGGCAGTCGGCCTTCTCCACTGCAGAGAGCCCTGGAATAAGGGGCTGCATACCTGCTTCCCATTCTTGGAACGACCTCTTCCCAGCTGTGTTGCTCAGGCACTCACTAATCTCCCCGAGCCTCAGTTTCCCCATCTGTAAAAGTTCCCCCATCACACACTTGGCTCAGTGGTTTCCAAACTCTTTCAGGCAAGGACAGCACGACTGAACGAGCACACAGACCCCCACATGAAAAGCCGATGAAAGAGCAGCTGTTGCAGATAATAGAGGCCTGGGTCTTGGCGCCCCTCAGTCTCCAGGGGAGCTGTCTGCACTCGACTATCCCAGCTCAGCTCTGTGGCTCCATTCAGCTCTGCCATTCTGTGTTTCTCAGATCCTGACACATGCCCCCCCAAGAAAGATTTTTCTTACCAGATGTGTTCATCAAGACAGTTTTGCAAGTGACACAAACGATTCAAACCAAGTTGAGCAAAAAGAGAAACGTAGAGGCAGGGTCCCTAGAATTCCTCTTTGGCTTTCTTAAACTTGGCCCTCTCTTCCTTAAAGGCTTCTTGGCTTTCCACAGTCCCAGGGAAATTATGAGTGCCTTCCTTTAGCCTGTAATTCCCTGAGCAACCTGGCCCCTGGTTTTCACTCCAACCTCATTTTGAGGCTTCGTCTCCCTCCTCCGGGCCTTTGCACATGCTGTGCCCACCAAGAACTTCCCCAGATTCTTCCATAGCTGACTCATTCTCACCATGCAGGCTTCGGCTCAAATATCACCTCTTCAGAGAGGCCTTTCCTGTCCATTCCAACTTAGGTAGCCCCTCACCTGTCCCATCACCTCGCCTGGCTGCATTTCCTTACCACAGTCTGGAAGGACCATATTATCTACGTGCTCCCATGCTTGTTGTCTCTCTCCGCATTAGAACGTCCACTGGATAAGGCTCTGCGTTGTTTTCTGCGGTATCCTTGACAACCAGCACTGCTCTTGCCCTGGACAAGTACTCCATAAATAGCTGTGGAATGAGCGAGCACACGGTTGACAATAACTTCATGCTTTACTGAGTCTAGACTCCTCTGCCTGAAATGCAACAGCTCACCACCAACCAGACCCTCTTGCTTCTCTCAGAGGGAAGCCACCCCCCGCCCCCACCGGCTCTGCAAGCCAGTCCCTCCTTGGTTCCTCCCTCCCACGCCAACCCACCCATCCCCACGTCCTGCCAACTCTACCCCTGACCTCTCAAAGCCGACCGCCTCTCCCTGTCTCTACCATCACCCTCCAGGCCCAGCTCCCGTCTCTCTCCTCGGGGCGCCTGCTGCAGCTTGCCAGGACCTCTCCTGGAATCTCTTCTTGCCCCAGTCCAACCTGATCCCCTCAGCACGACGTTGATTCTGTCAACCTCTGCTGAAAAACTACCAACAGCATCACCCGGGACACAAGGAGGAAGCTCAGCTGCCTTCCCGTGGGCCACAGGCTCTGCAGGCCTGCCCTGTGCGCCCACCTGTGCCTTCCTGCCCCTCTCTTTCTGCTCCAGCCCCAGGTTCCCTGGGACCCCCAGCTGAACAGAACACTCACCAGTGTTGGTTCACACACTTCTCCTGGGGCTACTGGATCCAGTCTGCCCTCCTCTAAGCTCATCGGGGCAGGTACCTTGCCTGGCTTTCCGGGCTCAGTCCAGCCCCATTTCTGGCCTTAGGGCTGCTTAATAAATATCGGTAAGTGCATGGATGAATCAGTGCGGTTGAGTACCTACTATGTGTCAGACATGAAGCGAAAAATGTAAATATGGTATTTCATTTTCTCAGGAATTTTTTTTTTTTTTGGTCACGCCACATGGCTTGTGGGATCTTAGCTCCCCGACCAGGGATCGAGCCCAGGCCCTGGCTGTGAAAGCGCCAAGTCCTAACCGATGGACTGCCAAGGAATTCCCTGAGCAGTCTTTCAAAGTAAGCACTGTTATGTTCGATTAAACACATGAATGAACGAACGAACTTCTAAATGAGGGCAGGGGCACAAAACCCAAAAGCGTACAGAAGCCAGGAGGGAATGTACTTAGTGAGAGGCACCCAGTAAGAGGCACCAGTGGATAGACAGGGCCACGGCAAATGAAGCTCCATGGCGTCCTTAGGAGTTGAACTGTGTCCGCTCAAAATTCATGTGTTGAATTGTACCCCCAGGACCTCAGAATGTGACCTTATTAGGAAACAGAGTCCTTGCAGATGATGGAGTTAAAATGAAGTTGTTAGGGTGGTCCTAACCCAGTGTGACTGGTGTCTTTATAAAAAGGGGGAATTTGGGGCTTCCTTGGTGGCGCAGTGGTTGAGAGTCCACCTGCCGATGCAGGGGACGCGGGTTCGTGCCCCGGTCCGGGAAGATCCCACGTGCCGCGGAGCGGCTGGGCCCGTGAGCCATGGCCGCTGAGCCTGCGCGTCCGGAGCCTGTGCTCCGCAACGGGAGAGGCCACAACAGTGAGAGGCCCGCGTACAGCAAAAAAAAAAAAAAAAAGGGGGAATTTGGACACACAGGGACTGACACACATTAAGGGAAGATGATACAAAGAGACACTGGGAGAACACGGCCACCTGCAAGGCAAGGAGACAGGCCGGGAATAGGCCCTTCCCTCACAGACCTTGGAGGAAACGTTGTCAATACCTTGACCTTGGTTTTGCAACCCCGAGGCACTGGGAGATTTCTGTTGTTAATCCACCCGGTCTGGGGTACTTTATTACGGCAGCCCCAGCAAAGCTATTACGGCACAAATGACATCCACACGCAGCAACACTTTTCAACTCCTGGGGGCCCAATAAGACTTGTCCGGAGGCCGCGTTCTGCCCAGGAGGGCGCAGGTGGCAACTCCTACAGCCTGTCGGGTCCCCAGAGCACACTGTCCCCAGGGAATCGGCTCCGGGGGGGAAACTGAGGTCAAATGGGAGTTCAATTATGGTTTGGAGACAAGTCCCCGAGGTCACAGATGAAATGAGGCCAGACACCGGAACCGGGCCCCAGGCTCCAGAAGCCGAGCGGACGCTCCCACACAGAGCCAGGCCCGGCCCAACCTGCTTGTAAAGTACAGGAGAAAACCCGAATTAAAGGGAAGAGACAGACTGGATCAGAGACGTGCCTCTCGACCAGTACCCCCAGCATACGGTAATCAATACTCTATAAAGCACACTGGAACTTGTTTACAAGTATCTGTTAATTATTAAAATCGAATCTATTTTTTCTCCCCTCCATTTAGTTGAGAAATCTCATGTTACACAGAAAGGTTAATTACACACCGACTTCCAAGAACCCTTTGTTGGAAGCTTCTGTTTCATTTTCTCCAAGATGAATCCTTGAACTCCACGTTTGGGAATGTAGACGCAGGCCAGCTTAGTGAAATCGTTTCCTCATTCTAGCAGCCCCCAGCTGTAGCCAACATCTCAGATGGCCTGATGCAGCTGGGATTAACCAGAAACCACTTCAAACCCCCCCAAACCGTCTAAAATGTGGTTTTGTTGCTTTTTCCATTGAGACTGAAGACCACCATGTTTTCAACATGTTATCCTGGTTGCAAAAGGAAGAGGGTCTCCAGTCCTGGTACCACAGTGAGAGACATACAATATCCCAGTGGCTACATCAATTAGGTCTGTTTGCTCCCGGCCTTGGGGAAGGTAAATGGCCTGTTACTTGGAGGGTAATGCGTACCACATGGCATTCCTCAGCCTCAAGGAAGCTGGGGAGGCCTCATTTTCCTAGCGAGAACTGGAACGGTGCAGTAGGGAGTAGGCCCCCAGCACCAAGGCTCAGCCCTTCCCCACCATTAGCTGTGCCAGTGAGCTCCCCTGCGCACCATGATCCCTTTGCAGCCTTCCCACATTCACTTCTCTCCAGCTGCGCCTGGAAATCTCCTTGTAGCAGGTGAGGTAGTCCCAGCCACCGCCTAGACTCTCTCCCTGGCCAGTACTGAGACTCATCAGGTTGAGGAAGTTACCTTCTTCTCCTAGTTTGTTGAGTGTTTTCATCATGAAGGTAAAAGTTAGTTTTAAAAAGAGACCTTGAGGCTTTCGCATAAAGATCTCCATCTCCATTTACATTCAGCGTTTCCCAAAAAACTGTACACGCATATCACTTTGTTCCCTCTTGGCATACCATCTAAACTAGAGTCGAGGTTTTTTGGTTAGGGTTTGGGGGTGGGGGGTAGTTTTTGTTTGGCTGGCTTTTTGTTTGTTTCAGCAAAAAAACAAAAACCAAAACCCGAAAAACAAAACAAACACACACAAGTCTGGGAGAATGAAGAGGAGACAACGGTAAGAAAAGGTTTTAAGCTGGGAAATAGATGGGTAGGTGGCCACCGCCTTAAGAAAGCCAAATCTTAGGCCAAGTTGCAAAAACCACCAATCAACCAAATCCTTCCAAAGGTCAGGAATTTGTTCCTCATGTAATTCTAGAAGTCGAGGTGAAGGGTAGGGCTGACTTTATAATAAGGAGAACCGGTTCAAGTTGTTAAAGAAGTGGATGGTTTCCCAGATGGGCTCGCTGGGCCCACCTCTCACTCCTGGAGGCAGGGTGCCCTCTCCTCCCCGACTCCACCCTAGCATGAAGGTTTATTCCCCCAAGAAGGTGAAGCAGACAATGCATGGCTTTACCTGACGAGGACTGAGGCCCCAGACTGTTCCCGGTCGGTCTTTACTTCCAGACGGGAGTTTGGAAGGGTCTGAGACTCCTGAGGTGGGCAGACCTAAAGACATTTACATTCAGCGTTTCCCCAAAAACAGCGCCAGCACATCCCTCAACAGATAACAAGCTCTGCTCTGGGCTTGGTGTTTCAGCTTTTCAGCCCGCCCCTCTTCAATAGGAGACACCTGAGGAAAGCCTTTAACAGGGCATAGAACAAGGACCTGAACAACAGAGACTACTTCTGGGGAAAAAAAGCTTTAAATCATCATTAATTTTCTCAGAGAGATGAGAGAATATACTACAGGCATGATATAAGAAGAGGATGTGACAAAGAAAATATACAGAGAAAAAACACAACAACAAAAGGCTCTTGGAAATCGGAAACATGACAGAAGAAACGAGCTTAATAGAAGAACTGGAAGGCAAAGAGGAGGTGTATTAGTCTCTGGGAGCTGCTGTAATAAAGTACCACAAACTGGGTGGCTTAAAGCAACGTAAACGTATTGTCTCACAGTTCTGGAGGCTGGAAGTCCAAAATGAAGACGCTGGCGAGGGTTGGGTCTTTCTGGGGACTGTCAAGGGAGAGTCTGTTTCTCGCCTTTCTCCTCGCCTCTGCTGGTTTGCTGGCAACCTTTGGCATTTCCTGGCTTGTAAAAGCATCGCTCCAATCTCTGCCTTCATTTCCACGTGGCGTTCTCCCTACGTGCGTGTCTGTCTCTATGTCCAAATGTCCCCTTTTATAAAGACACCAGTCATATTGGATTATGGCCCATACTACTGACCTCATTTTAACCCAATCCTCTGCAAAGACCCTATTTCCAGACAAGGCCACATGCACAGACACCGGGGTTAGGACATCCACATCTTTTGTGGGGACATAATTCAACCCATAGCATGAGGATGTTTCTTTCTAAGAAAAACAAGAACATAAAAAGATAGAACACAAAAGAGAAATCACAAGAAAATCAGAGGAGGTGATTCTCTGAATATCTGAATAACAGATAGCAAGAAAACGGAGAGTAAATGAAGGGAAGTCATAAGCAAAATATTTCAAGGAAATCTCTGAACACTGAATGACTCGAATTTGGGGTTTCAAAGGGTCCACTGGGCATTCGGGAGAGGGGTGAAAAGAGACCCACACAAAGAGCACAGCCATGAAATATCAGCACATTGGGGACACAGGAAAGTTCTGTAAGTGTCTAGAGAGAAAAAATCGGTCCTGCGCACAGGTCAGGAACCAGCCGGTTTTGGGCTTCTCATGAGCGTCACCAGCTGTGAGGGAGGAAAATGACTTCCAACCCAGAGATTGTGCCAGGCAGGTGTGAAGGAAGAATAAACATGTCATTGGTCTGGAAAGGACTCAAAGAATATGCCTCCTACACATACACTCTTTCTCAGGAAGCTACTGGAGGATGAGCTCCGCCAAAATGAGGGAGCAAAGCAAGAAAAGGAAGACTGAGGTGATTTACACAATCAGACCCCGAATTCACAGGCCTTTAGACTCAGACTGAATCAAGTCACCAGTTTTCCTGTTTCTCCAGCTGGCAGGTGGCAGACTGTGGGACTTCTTGGTCTCCATAACCACATGACCCAATTTCTATAAAAAATCTCTCTAGATAGGTAGATATATATAGATATACATATCTGTCATCTATCTATCTATCTACAGTTGAGCCTTGAACAACACGGTTTGAACTAGTCGGGTGCACTTATATGCCGAGTTTTTTCAATAAATAGATACGGCAACACTACACGATCTGCGATTGGTTGAATCTCCGGTCGGTTGAATCTGCATTTGCAGAACCATAGATACAGAGGACCGACTGTGAGTTATACTTGGATTTTTTACTGCATGGGGAGGAGGCCTGCATCCCTAACCCTCCCGTGTTGTTCAAGATTTTTTACTGCATGGGGAGGAGGCCTGCATCCCTAAGCCTCCCGTGTTGTTCAAGGGTCAACTTGTACATCTCCTGCTGGTTCTGTTACTCTGGAGAACCCTAACTAATACAGAACGGCTTAAATAAAAGTTTAGGTCTCACCTGTGAGAGGTCAGGAGCTGGGCAGGGCATCCAGGCTGCTATCTTTCAGCTCTTGTTATCCTTACTGTGTAGCTTCCATCCTTAAGCTGACCTCATAGGCCGAGATGACCGAAGACCAGCCATCGCATTCAAGTTCCAAGCTGAAAACTTGAGGAATCAGGCAAAGCTCAAGGACGTTTGCCTCCCTCTCATCATTCAAGGACATTAAGGGTCTTCTCCTGCATAACTGGCAGATGTTACTGTTCTTATATGCACTTATGGCCCTTCTGATCAGACAGGCCTGGGCTCAGGCTGGCTGTGCCCTTTGTGACACTGAGTGAGCGTTGTCAAGACGTAAGGACAGTTCTGTTTGTGTACGGTCCACAGCAGTGGTTTAGCGGGAGGCCAGATCAGACTGTCATTTCCAGGGTGGGCTGACATCTGACAAAGAGAAAAGAAGCCAAGCCATCCAAACAAAACTCAGGAAATAAAATGTTAAGTCTTTCAACATGACGGCGGGAGGCTGGCCACCATCCCGCTCTTCCCACAGGGCCTGTGGCTTCTTGGGATGCAAGCTCCCGGCAGGACTGGTGGCCCTGGAGTGGGAGAGCCTGTTCTCCAGGAGAACTGTAAGGCGAAGCCAGAACCTTCCTTGTGGGGAGGAGTGGGGAAGGGGGGGAGGGTATCGGCTAGCCGCTGTCCTGGAACTGTGTCCTTTACCACCGAACAGCAGCAGAGTCAACGCTGGGCTTTGAGAGGGGGGATGGCTTCATAGCGGGAGAGACCAGCTAAGAACAGAGGGAAGTTACAGGCCGGCTTTCACGTGGTTGAGTGCCAGGCTTTTTAGAGGCACTCAGGCGGATGTGTGAGAGAAGGCCCTGGCTCTATCTGCCGACTGCCGGAGACTAGAAAACGCCCGTAGCAGGGCCTTGGAGCCCACGCCTTGTCAAATATATATTTACCGCCTTCTCCCTCCTCTCTTCAGGCTAGGCTCTGCGCGGTTGGGAGCAGAATAGCTGGCTTCCTCAAACTTTTCAACAGAAGCACCCGTCAAGGCAGCAGAGTATACGGAGAATGTGAAATTTCTTTGAGGTCCTGCTTTTACTGTGAAAATTCACGCTGAAGTAGTACGTCACCAAACCCCAGGCTTCCGGAATTGGTCTTGTGAATTTCGCTCCTCCTGTGCGCCAAGCGGCCTGCCCCCGCCCCTCACTCCCCTCCAGCAGCACCAGCCTTTCCCAGGCAGCGGTGCCCGGGAGAGGGGGGGCGAGGGGGGGCCCGGCTCAGGCGGAGCGGGGCTCATGCTGGGCCCGCCAGCCCGGCACACCTCCCTCCAGTGGCGGCCGACTCTCTTAAGCAAAATCTTCAGATGTCTGGGTCGCCGGGCGGGGGGGATTTTCGCAGGCACTGAAGTGGATGGTCCCCGTCGAGAGGCTGCCAGCATCTCACCTGCTGTCAGGAAGAAAGGCTTCTGGTGTCCAGGGAGTCAAGAACGACTCACTTAAGCAGGAGTGTGACTAAGATGAGAGAGGATTCAAGAGCACGGCTGACAGCCGGAGCAGACTGTTAAATCCTCCCTGGTTAAGTGACGGTGGACAAACCCACAGGGAGAGAGCCGGCACCCCGCCAAGGCCACAATGCTGGCACGCAGATGTTCCAGGAGGATTTCCCCATCTGCAATTACAGCGCCAGAACCTTCCCTCTTCTGTGGTGGGAGTTCCGGTTTACAGCTCTGAATGCTCCTATCTCTGCAACTAATTGGTACCTGAAGGTGAGACGAGCGATCCCCTTGCAAAGCTACCGCGGCTCCAAATGTGGCCTCCATGGTGGGAAGTGGCAGATAGAGAGAGAGACAGACAGAGAGATAAAGGAGATATTTAAAAACAAGATAAGACAATCACAAAACAAAACAAACCCTTCTCATTCATTCCTGGTGTTAACATCATGAAGCATTATAATGAACGTTCGGGAAAAGTTTTGCTCTCCATTATTAGAAACATAACAAAATACAAGCAACGACTGGGTCGCTGGGCCGTGGCCCCTCGGAGCCGAGAACAGGGCAGGAGAAATTCGCTTCAGAGGTGAGGAAAATGAGCCTGAGGAAGCTGACTTGCCCAAGGTCACCCAGTCAGGTGGAGGTGGGAGTCTCACCCAGTTCTGGCTCCAAAGGTGTATCCTGTTGCTTCCAGGAATCACACCCGTTTGGTGTTCTGCCCTGTCATCTGAGAGTCCCCGAGTTGGCAGAACCGGTGTGACAGCCTGGGCAGGTCCTGGTCCAGCCTCCATGGCGGGCCGCTGGTCTGGCACTCAAAGCGACAGTGCTCAACGTCGGCCTCCTCCTCTGGTCCCGTTGTGAACTGTGTTAAGAGTTGGTGTTGGGGCTTCCCTGGTGGTGCAGTGGTTGAGAGTCCGCCTGACGATGCAGGGGACGCGAGTTCGTGCCCCGGTCCGGGAAGATCCCACATGCCGCGGAGCGGCTGGGCCCGTGAGCCATGGCCGCTGAGCCTGCGCGTTCGGAGCCTGTGCTCCGCAACGGGAGAGGCCGCAACAGTGAGAGGCCCGCGTACTGCAAAAAAAAAAAGAAAAAAAAAAACGAGTCGGTGCTGGGTATTTTGTTCTCTTCTTTCTGGACTCCTTCAAGCCTCTCGGCTGCCTTCTGCTTGGAATCCCTATGGCTCCGGCAAGTGCTCCACAACTGAACGGTTGATTCCAAACTGCCTTGTAGGGTTCCCCGATTGCTGTGGCTAAGGATGCCTGAGAGCTGTGTTGAGGTTTCAGAGGCTGAACTCAGCTGAAAAACAGTACCGTGATCAATCTGTGATGCCTGGCACAAGCTCGAGGTGGGGAGAACAGGGTGGGTGGTCCAGGTCAAAAGCACCCGTGCACCAATTTCAGCCCGTGCCCTTGTCTCCACACTCTGCCCTATTCGCTGTTTTTCAGAACCACGGTGGATGTGTAACCGGGCACTGGATGCCTTACAGCTTGGCTTCCGCCCCAGCCTTGCGGTTTATGCCTGGAGAGAAGGCAGGTTGACCAGGCAGAACACAACAGCTGGATGCCTACTTTCACTCTAGGGTCTACCCAGACCTGAGCCCCCTCCCTTCAATCTCTCTAGACATGGCCTACGATCTCTTCTAGAGAAATCAGAGCCTTCCCTGCAGTATTCAGTAGTTCGTTTCCACTGTGCTTACAGAGCCCAGGCTGCCGGGATGAAGACTGTCCTTTCCTGACAAACGTCATTAAGGGCAGCCAGATTAGAACCTGGCTTCTCTTGACGATTAACAAACAAGACCTTGATCAAGAGCGTTTAAGCCTAACACGACAATGGCTCTGAAGCTTTCCTTGCTATGATGTTAAAATTTCAGAGGAGCTCTTCAGAACTGCTGGGAGGTCAAGGATGAAACAGATGCAGGGCCTCCCTGACAGCCCTCTTCTCCTCGCTGCCCTTGTTTCCATGTTACAGGACAAGGAAAGCAGAGCACGGCCTGGTCACTTCCTGGCTGAAGACATCATCCTACCCTTGACCAAGATTAATTCAGCAAGAGCTTCTTACCTCGATGGTGTCACACCCCGGCCACGGTATTCCTCAGTAGGGGTCTGGACATGCGGTATCAAGGCTGGGGTTTAGCTAAAGACAGGAGGGAAGAAGCCTTCCCCTCTCTTCTCATCTTCACAACTGGAAGGAATCCACTCTTCCTAAAAGACATCCTTGCACTTTCACTGTAGGGACCAACATCTTGCGGTACACCTCCATCTGGTGTGGGAAGCAGCCTCCGTTCTCCTCAAAAGGTGCTGCGGCAGCAGGGACCCTCAAAAAGGACTCCTCAGGTTTCAAGGAAAGCTGACCGGTCAGGGTACAGCCCATCACTTATCTGAGAGCCCTGGGAAACATCAAAGACACACCACTTGCTCCCTGCTCTTCGATCCTTCCAGATCCTTTCCAAGATTCCCGAGGAGCCAGGAGCAAAGACAAAAAAGAATGAAGTTTGCTAAGTTTTCTTTTACCAGGACAAACCCATTTTCCAATTACAGTCCTGCACCATTTATACTCTCCTCCTCTCCGTGCTAGTTCAAGTGCAGACTCAGGCCAAAGAACAGTAATCACAGATGACTCTTACGAGTGCTGTAAGTCACTTCCACATTCTTTGGAAGTGACTGTCTCAGCAGCAGTCTCCCTAGCCCCGGGCAATAAGCCAGCTTTGTTTGTGGGGCTTTTAGGTTTGACACTGCATTTCCTTTACATCAGAGTCACAACTTACCTAACTGCAGTTGGCCAGAAATGGGTTGTCTTCTGAGGGTTTTCAGTCATGCACCGAATTAATCATCGTTACCCATCATCTCCACTTCCTTCCTTAAATCACTGCAACCTACCTCAAAGGATGCATTTACAGACACTAGCTCGCTTTCTTCCAAAGTTCGGCCATTCTTTGGTTCCATTATATTTTCTGCTGCAGCTCTGAGCCGTGCACTGAGACACCCAAATTAACTTCAGCATATGATAAACTCAAGTTCTTGGCCTCCTGTTCTACGGGGAATATTACACAAATGAAGAATTTGAGTACAAAAGTTAACTGTTTTCCTACGGGCTAAAGTCTACACAGACAAAAATAAAGATTTCAATGTAAATTTTACTATTTTATTTGTGAAAAAACTACAAGCAGAATTCATAAATAGACATTTCTATTTAAAGCAGGAAAACGATAAAGTGGCTTCTAATAACATAGTCGTGCACATGCCAGTAACAGGAATATATTAACATCTTTTATTTGCTAGACAAAGAGCAGTGTCCAATATAAATTTTCCCCAAACATTTAAGACCTGTGAATTTCTGACCAGTTCACAAAACCACCTACACTTTAGCATGAAGAAAAAAAACAAACCTAACAGACTGTCAGCTCTAAAGACGTTACAGAGCAGGAACTTCCAAAAGCGTTATACAAGCTGTCTTTCTGAGCAAATGAAAAATATAGCTCGTATAATACATTAACAAAAATTCACAAGGTAAGATTATGTTTTGACATACTTAACAAGCATTCTCTATTTGTCTCCAACAAACAAAGCTAAGGAAATAATGTAACCATCTTTACACAGTAAATTAAGGTTACAAGTCATACACAAGAACAGAACTGCTTGCGCATTAAAAACTGTTCAGCTCCATTGTCATACTCTAAATGTTGGCTCTTAAACCATTTTCGGTTACATACAAGCAAAGGTTATTATATATTCAGCAATTAATAAATTTTCAATAATTTAAGATACGGTAGCTTAAAAAAGTAGACTGAGAATGGTCTTGATAAGGCAGGTGAAACATCTTAGTGGAACTAAACTCACAGAAGCTTCTGCCAATGTTTTGAATATCCAGATTGAAACTGAAAGATTTTGATTAAAATTTTTTGTGGGTGTCAAGATGTCTTTACCTTAATATTACTATTATTATTTTTTGAACTGCATGACTCAAGCAGAGCAGGTCAGATAAGCTCTGTGCGCGCACGCACGAGTGTGAAGGATTGTGTGGTATTAAAACAAATGGAAACTTGCAAGCGTAACACTGTGCTTTTGTTTGTTTTTATAACCTGCTTACTGTGCCGCTGAATACCAAGTATTTCTGGTCCTCTTTTAATATGTATCTTTATCACCTACACTAGTGTTTTTACACACTGCCTACTAATTGTAGGGCAAACTGCAAATGCAGAAAGTTACAGGAATTCCATTTCCAGAATACATGCCTGAGGGACGTCATCAATTTCAGAAATTAAAAGCCTAAAGTACCTACCACCTCACTACCGTAACAGAATCACACAACAGCAGCTAAAGGATGGGCCCAAGAACATCTGATTGCTGAGAGCAGTCCCACCGTGCGCTGCAGTTTCTACCAAAATGGCCATTTCATCCTCTCACCTGTTCTAAAGCAATCCTCCCCCTTCCTTCACCCCTCCCCATTCTTTAATTTATCCTTTATCACGGAGGCAAAACTGAAAAACCAAGACATTGGCAATGACTCAATTAGCAGCCTCTGAGTAGCTGGTGAACCAGCTTTTCCCACTAATCTCGGGGTCCAATCACTTTACATGAAACTAATTTTGAAAAAGTACGCAGTGTTTCTGAACAAAGTGCAAACCAACACTTACTGGTTTCAAAAGCAGTGCAACCCACATGAGTTTGGTGACTTTTAAATTTTTTTAAAAAGTTAATTAAAAAACTTAGCAATTCCTTACACCTCTGGAAAATAAATATGGCTGACTAATTCACCCTCCCTGAGACCCTTAATAAAAGGAATATTAAAACTTTAGAAGGAATGTCTTTGCAATACCCCACTAATACTAAAATGTGGATTTAAAATTCATAGTCAAATCACTATGTATTCTATATCCTGATGCTTACAGAAAGCATCTGATTTCCTTTGGTTCATTAATAAATACTTTAAAAATGTATTTAAAAAGGTAAGTATAGCTTGCATCCCAGATGAAAGCAGTATTTTGAAAAGAGGGGGCGCACTGTCCGTGCATCTGAGTACAGGACCACAGCAACAAGTGGCACTGCTTTATCATCTATACCTTTGAGAGCAGAATTTAAACGATGGTACATTAGTGACTAAGGAATAGTTTTAATGTAAATGTGAAAGGAGCCTTCCTGTTGGCTACTCAAATCAAGCTGTTAATTTTTCTGTTTACTTGTTGCCTCCACAGACAGAAGTTACTTCTATTCTTAAGCAAACCAGGTTTTTCACACCAAAATGTGGCGTTTCATTACTAATCTGCTGCCCTCCCAGAAGTACCGTCAAATAAAGGAAGGTGACATCAAGTTCCCATGCTTGAAATGACTCTCAAGTCTATGAACTCTGCAGATATGAATGTAAGAGTCAAAGAGAAGACAGACCCTAAATCTAAACAAAGCAAAACAGAACATTTTTAAAATGAGGAGGGGTGGATTCATATTAGCGGTCTTTTTTTTCCCCCGTTTTTGCAAGACAGTTTTTAAAAAGAGAGAGTGAAAAGAATCTTTTTTAAAAGAGAGTTTTACTCAAGCCATCTTTATGTTGAGGAAGAAAAAGATCACAGGCTCGCAGGAAGTAGGAGCTTTCCCTGCAACTCTGGCTGCCAGCACTTCAACCATTTATTCACCACTGAGTTCCTTCCCACAGCAGGGAATTGAGACATGTCTCCCAACACTGAAAAGCTCCATGTGGGGACTGGATGTACTGGTTGATAACCTTTGTTCAGTAAAACAACAAGACTAGATTTTAAGAAAGAAAAAGAATTCTCACAACTGAAGGGGTAGGGTAAGGGAAACGAGGGGCAGTGAGGCAGACAAAGTTCCATTAAACAGAACACCACATGCAAAGTGGAGGCAGGGATTTGCTTCTTGTATGGAGACGAAAAATACAGGTTACACAGTTTGAATCCTAAAACTAAGAGACAATTTATCAATTTACCTCAGACATGAGTAGAGGTCTGGAAAATGGATGGAATTCGAGTTACAGAATACCATATTTTCATGAATGCTTATGTAAGAACAGCAATGTTAACATGTAACCATAATTTACACGAATACTTGGCATTCTGGAGCTAGTTTCGTTACTTTTGACTGATCAAAGCCCTCCCAACTAAACCACTTGTGATTTGTCAGTTATTCCATCGCAAATGCAGGCTATCTGGAGCAGTCTTTAATTTGAGATCACATTGTTTAAAAAATATATATTTTTCTATCGTCCAGTACTCTTTAGACAGATGAGAAAGTCAAGTTCCCACGTGGGTTGGAACATACTTCACGTAAGACTGATTTTAACTTAATTTCAGCACTTTCATAGAAGGGACCGTCCCAGATCTGTAACTGTTCAATGTTGTATTCACTTCACAGTGTATCAAGCACCAGCGTTGCCATGGATTGGTTTCAAATAACCCTTTATATATAATTTTATATTTATATATATATAGTTATATCAAAACTGATAGTACATAGTATAACTGGAAGAAAGAACTAAACTTAAAAGGATATGCTGAAAGGATGGAGTCTGTGAACACAATAAATAAAAGCTCCCTCCCCCTCCCACCCCACTCCCCCCCAACAAAACAAAAACAAAAACCAGTTGTAATGTACATGGAAAATTGTGCACAGCAGATTTTTTTTTTATATAAAAAGTAGATTCAGGAGCACATCCAATTATAAATGATTGTTAGGAAAATCATATAAAACAATGGAATACATAAAAGTGTCAAGAGTAATCGTCAGGGTGCGAAATTCCTTGGGGGCCAGATGCCCATGGCAAGCAGAAATTATCCTGGCAGCATCACTAAGAGGTCGATGTCCACAGAAGATTCTCCAGGGGTGCAAGCGGCATGGGCAGGTGGAGGATGTGAATTTCATACCCTGATTCATAGTTTTCACAACTCCATGTGCAATTTCAGAAAGATTCATCATTTACTGCTGACATGTCGCCCTTTGGCGTGGAGGAACGGGAGGAACCCTTGTCTGTGCTCTCCGACCCCGAGCTGCTCTGGTTCTGCTGTTCTGACCCTGCACTGGAGGTCACTGTGGATGAGGAGGTCGAGGAGGAGCGAGTCTTTTCCTTAAAGTCTGTGATAATGACGGTGACGTTGCCCACAGTTACTGCCAACTGCTGTGCGGTGCTCCTGTCCACGTTTTTCAGCCGGGGCCTGAAAGCAACACCACAGGGGAAGAGCCCATGAAATCGGCTACGGATGCAAAGGACTTCTGGCCCAACATCACCCCGCCACACACACAGACTGCATGACGCTGTGGCAATGAATCTAAAACGCCAGCACGGATACCAGCGCTTACTACCATATCTGCCGACTAAGAAGCGTAGCAAGAAACGAAACCGCCAATCAGTTAGCAAAGCTTTGGATCACTGCAAAATTATGATCAATTTATCTTTCTCCTGTTTTGGACTCAGTGATATAAAAGCAGCTCATATCTATGTGCATGTACTTTGAAAGTTAACAGTCCCACTGCCCCAGCTCTTCACCCCACCCCTTCTTAGCCTACAAACCCACAGGCACAAAACCACCCCTGACTCTTGATTATGAGCAGGTGAATCAGGGCAGCGACGTGGTATTTCACTCTAGTTTCAAATACCTTGAGGTGTGATTCGTTTCACTGGTCTTTGTTGTAGCATTTGCAGACTGTATACTGTTCGCTTCGCTAGGAGGATCTTTCAGAATATCGGACTTTGGTCTAAATGGGGAGACAGAAAAAGAGGCATTTAAAAGACATCTTTGATTCACCTGCAAAATAACATAGTACTGTACTGAGTTACCGAAGAACTTACTTTGTTTTTTTGTTGGTATTTTTCTTGGTAACACTAGGACTAATTTCTTTATCTTTCTCGGGTTTCTCTTTGTCTTGCTTTTCAACCTTCTCCTTCTTCTCCTTTTTAGGGGGTGGTGGAGTGGCATACTGTTGGGCCACTTGCTGGGCCACCAGCTGAGAATTGATCCGAGGTTTTCTAAAACATTCAAGAAAAGATGTCTCATTATTTGCTTTTTAACTGTTTCTTTAATTTTAAAATTTTGGTCTCATAATTTTTAGGTATTCTATTACTGGTATCCAGCAACTCAAACTAAATTATATGGTGTTTTATTATTTCCAGATAGTATGGTTAAGTCCATAAAACTTTTCCTCTTTCAAATCCACTCTCCGTACATCCACCTTTAATGACATAAACACACGCGCTCACACAAACATACATATCCCTGTGCAGTCAAGACTTTCAGCCAATTAAAACATGACGCTGCTTCTAAGAGAAGCAGCTTCTGAGAACACTACTTCTTTTGAGCTGTCAAGATTATACTGACTGACAGCTTTCAAATACTTCTGCCGCAGAGGGTTAATCTCATTTTATTAAATGGACACTGGTAATCCCTTGAAAAGAGAATGAAATTAGAAGTGTGACATTCACTCCTCAATCTAATTATTCCGACTTGGTCTGCTCCCCTGCTGCTCTGTGACTGGCACAGACAACACGTATCGAGCAATAAAAGGTAACTGGTTCATACGAGCTTCCAAGGGGGTGAAGACAAAGTCACTATAAAAACATCTTAGACAAGTGATACATTCATTGTGCCATAAACCATTATGTCTGCACCAGTCTCCAACTGACACTGGCTCTTAGCACTACTGTTTACAAATTCTAAACGGTGCCAAACGCTTCTCACAGTGCATGACCATTCGGACCCAAATGGCAAAGGGAGAAAGGAAAACCTAGGCGCTATTTCTATACAATATTAATTTTCAAAGACGTTAGCATCTAGATCGACACTTACAATATAATAAATTCTCCAAGTACAAGGTAGAAAACACATATCTAAGTGGGTTATTAATGAGGTGAAGCAACCACCTGCCATGATGTAATGATCCCCTTCAGACCCCACGTCCCCCTCTGTTCCCAACGATGAAGGCACTGGCCAGAGAAAAATAACTGGACAGACAAGGTCTGCCTCATCAATGAGAGAGCCAGCGGTGGAAGAATGGAAATAGAAAAAAATTTTTAAAAAAAGCCTAAGAAAAACAAAACAGAAGTTTCTTTCTTAAATAATTCCATTTTTTTTTTCAAGAAAACAAAAAGAGTTGCTAGGTACAGGACACGCTGGCTCCTAAATTAAGCACAGTTACTGAAGCACCTCTTGGGAGGAGGTGTGATGTGGCGAAGAAGAAATACAGGACGAGGAGGGGACAGACACCTACTCCTTGACTTCATCAAGGCCAGCCTGCTAGGGGAAGACACTGGGTTTGTTCTGAGTGTCTCAGTGCTGGCTCCACAATAGTGTGGCTTTGCAGGAAACACACCAACAAAGGAGCATTCCCAGAGCAAGTTTCCTATTGGTCTCCAGCAAACACAGGCCTTGGTTACGGCGGCATACGACGAAGCCCACAACAGGTACGGTCACCTCAGGCTGGACCACAAGCAGCCTCACATGCCACTGAGCAAGGGATTCAAAGATGTGAAGTGCCCCGAGATAAAGGGAGGAAGGTACTTAATACTCTAAACTCCCGCCCCTCAAGTGAAAGGTGAAAGGTAACATTCTTTTTTCACAGGTTCTAACAAAGGCAGCAGCAGCCATTCTAACACATTCTTCTCTTTCAAAGAGGAAGTGTATCTGTTAATACTTACAGAGAAGATAATCACCACTACAAACTATTTCACAAGTATTCACAGGGAACACAAACAGACCAGCTGTCTACAGGGATTACCAAGCAGTTTAAATCAGAGTTTTAAACTGTCATATACTAACCAATACTCAGGTGTCAAAATGAAATAACTCAGCCAAGTGAAAACTAACTAACTAACTAAATAAAACTTTATGAAAAACTACACCTTGAGGGAGACTTTCAATTAAGCCAGTATGTGTACTTCACTGCATGGAAGTCTGACAAGAGAAGACAACTGGACACCAGTCCAAGACCACCTGCAACAGCGAGAAGAACCAACGGCACGTGGCACACCAGACGCTTGCCCCAGAGAAACCACCCCCGGCCCCATCACCAGGCCCACCCAGTCTGAGTTAGGGGGGCCTGCCTCACTCCAGCATGTCCTACAGAGTTCTATGATGTCAGTTAGCACGCCGCACTGTAACTGTCAATCAAATGTACACTCCTGAATGGCATGACCGTGTCTTAATCAGCCTTCTCTATGGCATTCAGCACAGTACCAGGTACCCAATAAAATTACCTACTGGATGAATAAAGGATAAACGAAAATTTCAGAGAAAGACAAAGTAGGATAAGGACTGAGGAAAGGGCCCAAGCTTTGGTGATCAAGAAGTCAACTGCCGACTTTCAGGAGAGCAAGCCACACACTATCAGGGCTGCAAAGAGGAAGGAACTACAGGATGTCAGAGGAATAATCTAGAGGCGGCCAACAGGAACCCTTTTGAGAACTGTGGTGCTGAGGTAAAGGACAGCCCTGCCACTGCAGAAAGGGGTCAGCAGGGTTTGAGGATATTTCCTTGGGAACAGGAGGCTGAAATCATGTTGTACACTGAAGAGGGAGAAAGACTGAAGGCAGGCAGAAGAGAGGGGTTAACCATGGGGCAAAGGAGAGAAAGCATACAATCAAGAAAAGCACTGGGGGCTTCCCTGGTGGCGCAGTGGTTGAGAGTCCGCCTGCCGATGCAGGGGATGCAGGTTCGTGCCCCGGTCCGGGAAGATACCACATGCCGCGGAGCGGCTGGGCCCGTGAGCCATGGCCGCTGAGCCTGCGCGTCCGGAGCCTGTGCTCCGCAACGGGAGAGGCCACAACGGTGAGAGGCCCGCGTACCGCAAAAAAAAAAAAAAAAGAACAAGTGCTGGGATTGGGATTGACATGTATACACTGATGTGTAAAAAACTGATGACTAATAAGAACCTGCTGTATAAAAAAATAAATAAAATAAAAATTAAAAAAAAAAGCAAAGCACTGGGAAAGGAACAGAGACTTTCTTCTGAGATGGGAGGGATGCTAGGTACTGGGGGATTATTGGTAGAATATTGGCAGAATATGGGAATGAGAGATCAGAGGAGAGATCCTGAAGCAATGGACATCAGAAGTGGTACCTGGGTTGGTGAGCAGCTGGCACTACCAGCAGAACAGAGAGCTAGGGGAGAGCAAAGAGGAAAGGAAGTCACCCTCGTCTCACAAACAGCCCCTAATGGCAGGCACCTGATGCACCTGCAAGCGGCTCTCAACCACCCAGACGCCGTGCTGATCCAAGATGGATTATCCCCTCACAGGCGGCTTGCCGAGGCCATGGGCAAAGCATGGGCAACAGGCCAGGTGCCTGTCTCGTACTCCTCCCGTGGACGACCACTCTCTAACATTTCAGCAGGGCAAGCAAACCCTCAGAATTTTTCAGTGCACGCACCACAATCCAGCATCTGTAGGACAGTATGTATACACACACACGGTGACATAAACTGCACCTCAAATGCAGCACGTGTGCACAACCGCACGGATGTCCTCACTTGTTCCTAAGAAAATGATGTCTGACTAGAATAGTGAAAGAAGTGTGCCTCCTCTCTAATGGGCAACCAAACTGAAACTTCACAAATGAAAAGGACCCAAGGCTCACTGGGATCAGATTATTACCAAGAAATATGGGATGTCTGCTAAAAGCACCTGTTTTGTTTCACAACTACATCTGTGTTCTCAGCGTCCTCAAATAACAACCTAGTAATTCTTCCATCATCACTTGCTCCTTCCCCACAAAAACCCTCACCAACAGGTGGGAATCTATTATTTTAATTATTAGAGTGGTTTTTTCAAACTAGTTCCCCCAACAAACCCCACAGTCCTTCTCGGATCAGGGAACGGGGTGAGGTGGGGAAACGCACCGAATTCATTTTGAAATGGTGCACTGCTGCTGAACACAATGCGTACCTTTGAAGAAGGTGAAGAAGTGAGAAGGGTCGTCGGTGGGAGACCCTCCAAAGGTGCCACCCTGCCAGGACTGCTGTTGCAGCTCCTGCCATCCGTCCCCTACTTATTCCCAGGCCGGAGCCTTCTGACGGCATGAGGATGGGAACGTGCCACCTCCACGGAGAGCCACGCACGCCGCACCCCAGCTGGCCGCGTTCTCCAGGTTAGATGCTGTGAACTGCCGTCGAGCAGCAGGCCAGGACCACCTCACAGCCAAAACAGGACAGGCACACTACGGAGCCAGAGTCAGCACAGCATCCTCCAGAGCACAACTGATTGTCTCTGTTTTACCAATTAAGGAGACTGAAAGCAGAAAGATCAAGAACCTTGTCTAAGGTTCACAGTAAGTGGCTAAACTGGGATTTTTTAACCCAGATCCACCTGAACTTTTCAAAGCCTCCTCTTATTTATTTATTTATTTATTTATTTATTTATTTATGGCTGTGTTGGGTCTTCATTGCTGCACACAGGCTTTTTCTAGTTGCGGCGAGCAAGGGCTACTCTGTTGCAGTGTGCAGGCTTCTCATTGCAGAGCACGGGCTCTAGGCGCACGGGCTTCAGTAGTTGTGGCACACGGGCTCAGTAGTTGTGGCTCACGGGCTCTAGAGCGCAGGCTCAGTAGTTGTGGTGCACGGGCTTAGCTGCTTGGTGGCGTGTGGGACCTTCCCGGACCAGGGATCGAACCCGTGACCCCTGCACTGGCAGGTGGATTCTTAACCACTGCGCCACCAGGGAAGTTCCCAAAGACTCCTCTTATGAAAGTAACTTCAAATGAGTCTCCCCACCGTTTGTGTGTGTCGGGGGGCGGGGAGGGGGCACAGGGTACTAGGGATGGAAGACCCAGGTCAACTCAGGCTACGGTTTCAACAGATACCTGCCCAAGAATTCCAGCACTCTCGTTAGCCCCACCATCTTCACTGGGGTAAGAAGAGGACTACTTGGTTGTCCTTAAGGGGAGAGAAAAGGGCACGGGGAGAGGAGATGGCAAAGTATGTTTTCCAATGTCTTTTAACATTTCCTGTAAGGAAAGAACCCTTATCATGATATTTAACACTGCTGATCAGTGAGAAATAGTTACTTCCCACAGATTTACACTGCTCAGTGCAGTCTTTTAAGTGTCATACAACACACTGTATATATAGCTCACTTAATGGGCAGAATTTCCAGCATATTGCAGGATGTCAATTCTTCAATACGGAGCTGAGAGTCTGGGGTTCTCCAAAATTACCTAAGTTTCCCAACTAACAAATCTTAAACTAGCAATTAACAGCTTTCCCAATACAGGGGAAAACATTAGATCAAAGAACATGGCTTATTGCTTCTGGTGACTACACCTCAAAGCCCATTAATCACCACCAACAAAAACAGACAAACAAAAAGCCCTATTTGACCAGAAATACTATACAGTATGTAACATGGGACCTGGTTTCCTTTATAAGTACGTTTGCCAACAAAAGTTTTTTGCTATCTTCTTCAAAGCTGTATTTTTTTAATAAAAAATTTTTAGGCTTCTGAAAATTGTTTCATACCTTTATTGTTGCTTTTCCAATAGAGTTTACAAAGGAAAATCTGCTGTGCCATTTCAGTAATAGACATCATCAGGAAATCTTGTCTATTTATTTGCATTTGAACAGCTAATATTTCAGAGAAGAACTGATTCCACAAAGTGAAGCAAATCTTTATCAAGGGACATCCTTAATTTTTGAAAACGAAAAATTTCACACAAACACAAATGAGAGCAAAAAACAAGCTATCTTCCTGGATTGCTCTGGGGGAACATGGGCAAACCATATGTTTCCCCCATACAACACTTTCCTTCTCCACTGTGTGCTCAGGGGAACCTGAAATCTGTGATCATTTCTCACGTGCTTTTCTGTATCTCAGCTCCCACAAAGAGAAACAGGACAAAGCCATCTTCTCGTAGTTCAGGCAACAAAGAGCAATAACAAATCTTCTTTTTCCTTGATTATGTCCAGCTCTTCCTAAACTAACATTTGTGTGTTTTGTCCACTTATGGAATTCCATTTTCAGTTAAAATACCCTAAAGGCTCTGAAATCACACAATCAACTTATCCATTAAAAAAAAAAAAAGTACCCTGCAACTTACAAAACATCTTTGCCAAGTTAACTGACACTGCCCTTGAGTTCTGCCATCGCCCTTACCTCCCCCACCAACCCCTTCCTCGCCTTGGCAATCTGTTGGTTGAAAAATTAGCAATTTCCAGGACTGAACTACTCTGAAAATGCCTGTCCATTTAGCTCACTCTACCAGGAGCCCACGAGTCTTTGAGATCACATCATGGCTCTGTAATTAAAAGGAGGCTTCTCCACATGACCCATTTCCCCGTCCCTCCAGTCAAAAGGTTATTCTACACGTGTGCATTGGACTAACTAGGATGCATCTTTCCTCCCCACCAATGACTGAACTTCTGTATTACTGAGCCCCCGATACACGTGCGCACGCACGCACACAAACACACACCAGCTGGGAACACAGCAGAGTACTCTGCACAGCCGTTACCGACTAAAATATTTTGAAAATGAAATGGGAATAGAAAATACAACCTCAGGGAAGCGGGTGGGCCAAATGTGTAAAATGCGTTATAAACTGCACAACTTCTTTTCTTTGCAGAAGTACCTGTTAAAGCCATAATTAGGGTAAATAAATCTGATCTCTGTCTGCATACAATATGTATTCCAAGTTAAAAGAAGCTGCGAATCCATTTTCACGCCAGCTATTGCCTGTATTTAGCTCCAAGGCCATGTAAGCGTTAAGATTCAGGGTCTGTCCCAGCAACACTGCCAACCACACACTACTGGCTCCTGGCTTCGGTGAGCGCAACAGAAAAGAGGCCCTACAAGAGCAACTCGCTTTCTGTTCATTTTACCCACCCGCTGCTGACCCATTGTAAGTTACATACCAAAGATAAAGCAGAGGAGAAATGCTGTGAACACAGAAGTCAGGATTCTGGCTCCAACATCAATGACCATGAGATCTCAAAGGGTGACACAAGACTTCTTTTAAACTCTAGACATGCACAGGTAGAACAGATTTGAAGTAATTAGGCTACTTTAGGGCTCTTTCCCCTCCACCTACACTTATATTTTAGCAACTACTGCCTCACTTTATCCTCAACAATTCTAAAAGGTATGTTACACAACCACTAGTATTCTCAGTTTAAAAAGAGAGAGAGGATTTACAACTACACCAGAGACAATTAGTCTGGTAGTCTTTCAGGTGTACCATGCTAGGCTGAGAGTTTTGTAACAAAGGGTTTTAATCTCATGAAAATTTCTGTACCTTTTCATATTTGATTCACTGTTATAGTACAGTTATTACTAAGAATCACCCAGGTGAGTCAATCCAGCCCAATGAAGAATAACAGATGAGGAAATATGGCAGATAATCTAGTTTCGTAAATAAGTTCCCAGGGAGTTTCTAGGTAAGCACTTACTTTGCCACTATTTTAAAGGGCTGATCATCTTAAGAGACCAATGGACAAATATTCATCTGTTCAGTTATGGGATGAAACCACAAAAAGAGCTCCAGTCAGATTCTTCCCTGACGCAGGAAACATAAAACCTTGTACTAGTTGTCAGTCCCAGTGACTAGGATGCTCTTTCAGCTTGCTGATTTAGGCTCACTTCAACATTACTCAGACCTAGCTGGCTTTGCTTTGGAAAGATGAATACTCATGGCCTTCCTTCCCCAGAGCTGCTGTTGCCACAGAGTCAGGCCACGCTACACCAGGGTAATTCGAAACTTCTATGACCCTGTGACCTTCACTGCTACAATCATACACTGCGTGGCATTATTAAATTCTCTCTGCTCCCCAAATAGTATCTTTTCTTGCTGTTCTTTTCTCTCCTAAATAGTTCTTTGGCCTCTCACGTAAACACCTGTTTTCATGAAATTTCTCAAATCTTCTACAATGAGCCACTGGGTGGCCTGAAGGGGTCTGAGTTCATCTTCTAGGTTACTCTTTGCTGCCAATATACATCCTGGACTCAGGAGAACCACTCTGCCTTGTACCAGAAAACTAAAATTTCCCCCTTAATTCGGACTCCAACTATCAAATTAAAAAAAAGAAAAGAAAAAACCGTCAAGCCATCCCCTTTATTCCACTTATCTCTCCATCCTCACCTTCACAGGTAAATAGGGCGAGTACAGACTTTGGAGTTAGGACAGCCTTTGGACTTTATCCAGACCCTGCTATTGAGCTTGGGTAAATTACTCAAAATGGAAATGGGACCACACCTAATATATCAGGGCTGAAATCAAGATTAAAGGAGGTAAAGTTCTCTTAGCTCGTCATAGTACATGTACACAGAACATGCAGATATTCCACAAAATAATTCCCCTTAAAAGTAATATCTATGTTTCAAAGCACTAACTTTTCCACCTGTAGATGCATCTACTACCCTTCCACAGACACAGGGAGGGCAATGGAAATATTTACAAATAAAAGAAGCTGCTAAGCTCTGCCCTATGGAAATGGCTCTAGAGACAGAAATCCCTCACGTAGCTTAGTGTCCTAAGTTAATCATGCTGGCTGGGAGCAGAGGCAGCACTAAGGATCCTCATTGACTTAGCTGTCAGTTTTTCTGCATTACTTCAGACAGAATTTTGGTTTTGCAGATATTCCTTTTAAAAGAGAATGCCTTTAGGGGAGGCTACCGGACTTCAATTTTACAATACTATACGTGGTATTGCACAAACTCACCAGATACAACTTGGTTAGAAACAACTGGCTCCAAGAGAACTAACACAAGCATCCTTAACAGCACAATCTGAAATGTTCTACTACAGATTCAAAATTATCAATGTATTCAAATGTCTCTTATGCTCTGAAAACACACTTACTTAAAAAGTACTTGAGCACCAGTAACTGTCGGCACTGTAACTTTTCTGCAACTCTGGAACATATGTTCAGAAAGTAAAAGGAGCTACAAGTGGTTGAGGCTCTTGAAAACAAAACCCTTATTTTATAAACGAAGCTGGCAGCAATGGAGAGAGAGCCTAGTCCAGGTTGGTTCTCAAAGTGTGGCCCAGAGACTCCTGGGGGTATTCAAGAACCTTTGAGGAGGGTCCACAAGGCGAAAACTATTTCTATAATAATTACCTCCACAGTAATACTTGCCTTTTCATTTTCCAAAGACTAAATGACACGTGACATCACTGCTCTGAGAGCTAATGAAATGTATGTTTGTATATTCCTGTGTTCTAAACATTGCTCAGTTTTAAGTTCTGATGTGGAAAGTATCTACAGGTATAGCCAACATGAGCAAAAGCTACTTGGGGTCCATAATAATTTTAAACAGTGCAAGAGATCCTCTGACCAAAAAGCTGGAGAGCTGCTACCCTAGGACCATGACAAATATTTTACTGTGCAAGTCTGCTGCTTCATCACAGGTAAAGAAAGAAGAGGTTTTCTTCAGAAGACAACTTCTAAAACAACTCAAGCTTAAATTCTTGCTCAGCAAAACTGCAAAAAAACCAAACAAAAAACAACAAAAAAACCCCACCACCATGAAAAGCAGCATCACCTCCAAACGCAGCTTAAGAAAACATTTCAAAGAAAAAGAAAAAATTTTCAACTTCCTAAACACAAGCACAACTTTCAAGAACAAGGCTTGAAAGTATTTCAACCACAGACTATAAATCTGGCTTCCTTCCATTTCCTCTCCCCTGTGGTGCCTAAAATAACAGAATTTCATTGTGGTCATTCAAATATTTAAAGTAAATGTCCCATAATAAATATGCCCTTTAGATCTCTCACAGCATTTCTCCCAAAGTAAATCCACTGACAAAGAGTGGACTAGTTGACATCATGTGAAGAAAAATGTTTCCTAAATTGTTTTCAAAATGGACCTTCTTTGAAGATGGCTAACTGCCATTTCTTTCCGATACCTGCCATTCCAAATTTTCAATACAAATTTTATTCTACAGTAAAAGACTTTGGTGTTAAGACTGGAAAGGTGTTTGGCTGGCTGAGGATTTCTTCTGAGCAGTGTTAGGATCGCTGCCACGCTTGAGGCAGTGTGAGAATTACAGTAGCTGCTGTATTGTGACTACAGAAGTGGTGGAGACACACCTCCCCTCGCCCGCCTCCTTGAGGAGGAGAAATCCATGTAGGTTACCAAATCCCAACTCTCTGGGCCAGCATCCCTACTTCCGGAAGCCCATCTGAGTAAAGGAGCAGAGAGAGATGTAACATTCCTCGTGCTGTCTCTTGTCCTGGTTTCACCTCCGGCATTTGGGCTTATGTTTCCAAATTCATCAAACAGACTTTTCCTGGTGTCTACTCTATGCCAAGGCAGGCGCTCTGCACTCTGAGTATGGGTGTATGCTTCTTTTCCAAGAAGCTGATAAAATATGACGCTTTAGATTTCAACGGCCAAGATCTCTGTTGAGGGTCCCTTGTGTTTTCTGGGCTGCTCCCTGTCACACAAGTTGGATCATAGGACTTAGCAGGCTGAGGTGCCTCAGCTCTCTCCTCTGCTTTCTGTATTTATTTTAGAATCTAACTCCATGACCTTGGATGAATTACATACTCTCTCCAGACTGCAGTTTCCTCATTGATAAAAGAGATCAGAATAGAGTAAGTAAGCAATCTCTATGGCTCCTTCAGCTCAGATACTTGTATTCAATATTTAATAAAAACAATAGAGTTATTTGTTCTTAACATACAGGCAAGTTTGCGTTAAGTACATTCTACAAACTACACTGCTGGTTTAGTGACTTTGATATGACCTCTCCCAATCTCCCCAGAAGACACACAAAATTACCTTATAAATCATGCAAATGATTTTAAGAAGGATCACAAGACACTACAAATCTCTTCGCAAACCATATATCTTCAGATGCAAATAAACTTGATGATGTATCAAGTCTTTCTCCAAGAAACTATACTAAAGCAACCCAATCTGCTCTGAAAATTCCTTTGTAGCTGTCAGAGATCCCATTTAAAATGCACGTAACCATTTTGAAATTACAGTTCATGTCACAAAACTGGGCACCTACAAAGCACACAGAAGAATTTGTAATTCTTCAGAGGGAACCCCCCCCAAAAAAAACACTATTTAGATAATTTAAAGAAATCCAAGATCTAACAAACCAGTTGCCCTCTTCAGGTCTTGGTTTTCTCACCTGTAAAATTAGAGGGTTGGACTAAATTAAGGTAATCTTAAGGATTCCCTCAAACCTAATCCTTAAAACGAAACAAAAACATGTACTAGAAAATAAGAGTTATAACAAACAGGCTAGTTCACGGTCAAATTATAATGGGTTTCCTAAATCGCTGGTAGTCAAAACTTTCTAAAAGCCTATCATCACTTTGGAAGGATGTCTACTGCATGGTCTCTCAACCACAGCGCTGGTGGCATGTTAGAACTCGTAATTCTTTGCTGTGGGGCTGTGCTTAATGCAGTGTGGGATGTTTAGCAGCATCCCTGGCCTCTACCCACCACATGCCAGTGGCGCCCCCATCCCCAAGTTCTGACAGACACTGCCAAATATCCCCTGGGTGGCAAAATCAGTCCCAGGTGAGAAACACTGGTCTACAGAAGAATATAATATAAAGGAGTAGAAACATTTACAAACATGGGAAGGCAGCCCAGCAAAAAATAGCACTTGACCCATCAGAATTTTATCCAAAGATATCTACCAAAAACATATATAATATATTCATCATTCTAACTGGTTGGGGTCATAAGAGGGGAGGATTTGGAAAGAAGAATCCTGAGAGCTTTTAATATGCTGATACTGTGTTGTTGTTGTTGTTTATTTATTTTATTTTATTTTATTTTATTTTTTGCGGTACGCGGGCCTCTTACCGCCGTGGCCTCTCCCGTTGCGGAGCACAGGCTCCGGACGCACAGGCTCAGTGGCCATGGCTTACGGGCCCAGCCACTCCGCGGCATGTGGGATCTTCCCAGACCGGGGCACGAACCCGTGTCCCCTGCATCGGCAGGTGGACTCGCAATCACCACGCCACCAGGGAAGCCCTGTTGTTGTTTTTTTAAATAAAGTTGTATGATCACTCCTCTCAAACATTTTGCAAGTTTTATTAAAGTTGTACACTGCATAGCAGCACGGAGATATACCCATCATAAGATAGATCAGTTACAATGATTAAACAGGACGTCTTTGGTAATTCTACATAGCTAAGCATCACACATTTGGTCAGGAACATATCATTCTCTCAAGATTTTATGTAACATTATTTTAATACGCAGAGCCTTTTCTAGGGGAAAAACCCAAGGTAAAATGTAAAACAACTTCTGTGTATAATACCATAAGACCAGTCAGTTCAATCACCAAACAGATGCTTGAGGGAAGACTATCTAATGGTCTCTACACAATTTACGACTCTGACAATATCATCTTATACTTCAGGCATTTCAGGTTAATCATAGTCTTTATTTGAAGCAAGGGAAGGAAAATTTTAGGGTATTTTATTTACTTCAAATGGTTGAAAAATTAGATGTAAATGAAGGTGATGACTCTGAAACCACCAGTAGCTACTGGCTAGAGGCATGAGCACTGGCTTGGAGAATTCCTTCAACTCAGTATACATGACTTTGTTGTGCTGGGACAGGGGGACAGTGTGGCACAGCTTGAAGATGGGAATCCATATACCAATTTAAACAATACAGTAAATCTTTGAATTAAATGTTGGTCATATTTGCTACTTATGGATGAAACATTTCTCAGGATTCCAGAAAATAATTAGAATTTTTTGGATAGGAATAGAAACTTAAATAAATATGAGAATATTTTGAGGTATGCCATCAATACAGTTGTCCCTCGGTATCCGAGGGGGACTGGTTCCAGGACCTCTGGGGATATCAAAACCAATGGCTGTATTTGCCTATCTGCTCACCCCTTAGCTTCTGAAATGTCAGTTCTCATACTTCATCTGCTAAACTCATACCTACTTTAAGACCCAGCTCATATGCCACTGCTTTCCCAACTTCTCCTGGCAAATAATAGTTGGTGGTCAGATTTTCAGGGTTCCCAAACGACCGTGACATACCTCTACCACTTAATGTTCTACATTATAATATTACCCTATTTATCTGTCTCTTTCCACAAGATTATATACATCTCTGAGGCAGTCCCCACCTTTTACATTTTATGCTATACTCTCCAAACTTGCTTCAAAATAGTTACTTGTTTCCCTGACAGTACGGTCTAACAATGTGGTGCAGACAGCAGATGCTGTATCAGCATGTAACATTACGTTGTATTCTAATACTAAACAGTTTCTCTGGGCCTCAGAACTGGGAGACTTTGTATAACTCTTCTTTTATACTGCCAAGACCAAGCAAAAAGCCTCACACATGAGAGGTTCTCAATGAATATAATAACTATCTATCCCAGAGATAGAACAGCTCCCAGTTTGTAAGAGGTGAAGAAGAAAATTAACAGATGATGAAATGCGTCCTATGAGGCGGCACTGTGTTGAGTGTTTACATGTATCACCTCATAATTCTCACAAGTTTTTGATGTTTTTGGTGGAATCAAAACTCAAAGGTCCTAGAGCCAATAGGCTAGAGCAGTTTACACTAAGTTTATGCTCCTTCCACTAAGCCACATGGTCCAACCCAAAGAACCTTGAGAAGAAAGGGAATCCAACTGGAGCCAGTGAGAGTGAGGAAAACAAAGGAAAACACTAAAAAGAGAGCCGGAGAAAGTTTTCATGAAGTAGTCAGTAATACTGAAAACTGCAGCAAATGAGAACTTGAAAACAGGTCTCTGAATCTGCCAGTCAAGGAGGTGCCCTTCCAAACGAAGTGTTTCTCTTCCATTCCTTCACTAGATCACATATGTGCCCCTTCACCCTTCCACCTTTCCTCTTACCTCAAATATCTCAACTACTTCAACATACCCCACCTATACTCACAACCATACAGGTATGAAAAATGCAGACTATGACATTCTGTACTGCAGTGCCTGTATTTTTAAATATCTAGGGCTAGGGAATTAGGACAAAATTCTTAGGAAGTCAAGCCTAAGTCCTTCAGGAATGCTCTTGGTCTTCTGTTTCTCTATCAAAGTAAAAAAGATCTATGGGTAGTAACAACTGACTTCACAGAGCATGACATAATTAATAAGTCTGCTTACTTAACCTCAGAGAAACCACATTATCACCAGAGTAAGTACTGTGGAATCAAGTGGGATTCTCACACTACCAGCAAGCTCTCCAGTTACACAGATGTATCTAAATCCTTAGCTTATAAAAAGGGATACTTAAACTGGGACGATGGTATACTGCATACACACACGTATCTGCATCATCATTCTGTTACAGGCACTTTTTTTCAAGTTGGTATTCCACTCTGAAGCATCTCCCTTTGGCATCAAAGTAAGCGAATTTGCATGCCTTGTAGTAAGTTTCCAACAAGGTAAGGCCTGTGTGTGCCAAAAATGACTCTGAAATGTCTTTGTCTGAAAGGGACTTTTTTCTTCTTAAACTACATTGCTGCAAGTGCACTGTCATCAAAGATCTGCTGAACATCTGATTCACTAATTTGCAGAAGTACAATGGAGATTTTGCAAGGTTTCTTTTTTAAAGTCTAAAACAAAATTTTAAATGTTTCAGCTTAAGCTAGAGTTGCAAAATGGCACAGAGTTCTTCCCACATACCCCTCACTCAGCTTCTCCTAATGTTAACATCTTATATAAACAAAGGATAATTATCAAAACCAGAAAAGTTAACACTGATACAATACTCTTAACTAAACCGGACACTTTTTTGGATTCGCACTCGTTTCCCCACGAAAGTCCTTGTCTCCGTCAGCCTCCCATCTAGGCATCCACACTGCAGTTTGTTTTTCCTCACGTTTAGTCTCCTCCTATCTCTGACAGCTCCTCAGCTTCTTTGTCTTTGACGGCCTGGACACTTCTGATGAGCACTAGTCAGTTGTTCTGGAGAAATGTCCCTCAACTTGGGTTTATTTCATGACCAGAATGAGGTTATACATTCTGACGATTCCAAAGCAAAGACGTGCGTTCTCCTGACTGCATCACAGTAAGGGGTCCCAGATGTTTCCAGGTCTTATCCCCGATGTTAACCATGACCAGGTGACTAAGGTAGTGTCTGTCAGGTTTCTCCACTTTAAAGTTATTATCTATTAAATAAAAGACTTTAAAAGAGTTACCTTGAGACTCTATATACCAATATGCTGTTTCTTCTCAAACTTTCACCCACTAACTTCAGCATTCAAACGTGGACTGCGCAAAACTGCCATTGTTTTGTTTTGGCCCCATGGTGATTTGGTCTTCCACATTTATTAACTGGAATTCTTCTTTAAGTAAGAGCTGTCTCTTCAAATTCATTCATTTATTCAATTATTTTTATCAGTATGAATTCATGGCTATTTATCTTATCTTATGGGTTAAAATCCAATTCTATCGTAATTTATCTTGTTGCTTAAATTGTTCCAGCTTTGGCCATTAGGAGCTCTTCCTTCAGGCTGAGTTCTTTTGACAAGCCCCCACCCTTCCTTGATCCCAAAAAGTCTAGAAGTTTTTAGGATCCAATGTTCCTTGGACTATTTTACATTCCTAAGCACTATACTCAAAGAAAACCCTTACAGTCCAGCTAGAGAAGGAACAAAACAATCATTCGAAGTGATGAATCATTTACATATTATCACAATCAGCGTTATATTCCACACAGCATAACCACTAACAAAAGTTGGGTGATAGCTAAGCAAGTGAGAGCTCTGGATATCATAAGGAGTACACTTTCTCAGAATGTAATCCCTTATCTATTGCCTCTACTAACAGAAAACTTTTGTGTTCTAAAGACATACTTCATCATCAAACATTTTGTGGCGAGAGGTGAAAATTCCAGGTGGAATAAGATTCCAGTTAGTTAGACAAGTGTCCTCTAAAAACACACAATGTATTTTTCTGGCATTCTGTGGAGGGAAAGGGAAAAGATTTCAGACTCTGGAATAAGGAATAAGGGTACAAGAGCCAAGGCTGAGTGCATGTTCCAAAGAGTAAACAGCCTGTGGTGGAGGGAAGCAACGACAACACTGTTCCTTTTGACTTTATCGCGCCCTCTCCACGGCTCCAAAAGCACTAAAGAAGAGTGGGATCTCAAAAATTACTCCCTGCTTGCTTACAGATGCCTAATCACCTGCCATCCAAACATCCCAAAAAGGGCAGGGTTGGGGGTGTGGTTGCTAGAAATAGCAACCGCTGCTGAGCTCTGTTGACTTGGACAATCTTTGCCTGGGACAAATCTTAAGGAGATACAATTTACACAACAAAACGCACGTGGTTTTAAGGGTACAGTTTGTTTTGACAAATATATAGAGCAGTGTAATCACCACCCCCAACCGAAGTTCTTTAGTGTCCTTTTCCAAACAAGCCTCACTCCCAGCTCTAAGAGACCACGGATTTGTTTTCCCTCACTGTGGACTGAATGAGTCTTTCCTCGAGTTTCACACAAATGGAATTATACAGTATATATTCGTTGTTTCGTATGGCTACTTTCAGTGATCAAAGTATTTTCTGACATTCATCCCTGTTGCTGTGTGTTTTGTTTACCTAGGCTCCTACTGATGGACATTTGGGCTGTTTGCAGTTTTCAGCTCTCATGAATAAAACTGCCATGCACATTCACATACAAGTCTTAGTGTGGACCTGTTTTCATTTCTCTTGGCTAAAAAAACCTATGGCAAGTATATATTTAACTTTACAAGAAACTTCCAAACTCTTTTTCAAAAGTGACCGTACCGTCTTACACTTCCTCCAGCAAAGTATGGACATTCCAACTGCTCCGTATCCTCAACAGCACTTGCTACTGTCAGTCTCTTTGAGTCCCTCTAGTGCATGTACAGTAGCGTCTCAATGTGACTTTAACTTGCAATTCCCCAATGACTAAAGATGCTGAGCCAACTTTTTGTCCAGGATGCACTTTTACACAAATGCAGTTGATGGTTTCCCGGAAACAATAAGCTTTTATAGTATTTGTGAAGATCGAGAAGCTTGCCAATACGATAAGTGTGGAAGGTGAGTGATGGGCAGAGAGGCTGATGTCTCTACTTTTGTGTTTAAATTGTGTCCACTGAAAAAAGTTAAAAATAAACCAGAAGCCTGCTGGGTTGCCTGCCCAGAGAACATCTTATTGAGGTACAATAATTACTGAGGTACAATAATTCTCAATAATCTTATTGAGAATATCTTACTGAGATACCTCAGTTAAGACCTCAATTGAGGTCTTAACTGAGGTACAAGGATTCAGAAAGAAGAGAATGAAAGTAAAGACAACTACTTGTCTAATTTAGGTACAGAGTAATGGAATAAAAGCATTTTGACTCTGAGCTATAAACAGCTTTTCAAGAACCTACTATCAACTAATTCTTAAAAATTACCCAGCTGATCCAGACGAGTAAGAGTGTATATACGATATAAAGGTCTGTACAAATCAATGCATTAGATGGAGACACGTGGCAAGACTAGAAAGGTGAGCTGCATGGATACCTGCCACCTTGGATGACACAATGGAAATCTGAAAGGGTTCAGTGAACTGGAATAATGGATTTGATATCAGACAATAGGATGTCACAGGAAAGCAATATTTACGGAGGTAATCTGCTTGCTGCATTTCTTAATCTGAATGTAACTGGTCTAGTGAAAAGAGTCATAGATGTTAAGAAAATGGAATTTTACTGCTGGTTCTCTTACCAATTTGCAGAATGATTTATAAGAACCACAGCCTTCAGCCTCAGTTTTCCCGTTAAGAGAGAAAATATTGGGTTGGCCAAAAAGTGCCTTTGGTTTTTAAGTAAAAACATAAGACACATTTTTCATTTTCACCAATAACTTTATTGAATGTATTCACCCTTTTGTTCCACTACCTTCTGCCATTTTCAGACAACTTCATAATTCCACCTTCCCAAAACTTTTTATCTTTCTGAGCAAAGAAGTGTTCCAAGGTGCCTTTTACAGTCTTCCAGGGAACTGAAACTTTTTTCCATTGAGAGGTAAAGACCGAAATCAATGGAAATCTGAAGGTGCAATGTCTGGTGAATACAGCAGATGAATCAGAACTTCCCAGCCAAGCTGTAACAGTTTTTGCCTGGTCATCAAAGAAACGTGCGGTCTTGCGTTATCCTGATGGAAGATTATGCGTTTTCTGGTGACTAATTCTGGATGCTTTTCACCCAGTGCCACTTTCAGTTGGTCTAACTGGGAGCAGTACTTGTTGGAATTAATCTTTGGCTTTCTGGAAGGAGCTCGTAATAGAGGACTCCCTTCCAATCCCACCATATACACAACATCACCTTCTTTGGCTGACGACCGGCCCTTGGCGTGGTTGGTGGTGGTTCATTCCGCTTGCCCCACGACCTCTCCTGTTCCACATTATTGTACAGCAACCACTTTTCATCGCCATCACAATTTGTTTTAAAAGTGGAACATTTCTGTTACGTTTCAGTTGATTTCAGAGAATCACACGTGGAAATACGGTCAAGAAGGTTTTTTTTGCTTAATTTATGTGGAACCCAAACATCAAAGCGATTAACACAGACAAGCTGGTGCAAATGATTTTCAATATTTGATTTGGATATTTTGAGTATGTCAGCTATCTCCCACGTGGTATATAATGTTGATTGTTCTCAATGAATGTCTCGATTTGATCGCTATCAACTTCAGCTGGTCTACCTGACTGTGGAGCATCGTCCAGCAAGAAATCTCTAGCACGAAACTTCCCAAACCTCTTTTGACACGTTCGATCAGTCACAGCACCTTCTCCATACACTGCACAAATCTTTCTGGGTGTTTCAGTTACGTTTTTACCTCTCTCGAAATAATAAAGCATAATATGCCGAAAAGGTTGCTTTTCTTCCATCTTCAATATTAAAATGACTACACAAAAATTCACCAATTTTGATAAGTTTTTTTTTTAATGCACGATGATATGATAGCTGTCACAATTCAATCTAACAAAATTGTTTCAAACCAAGTTAAAGACAACTAAGCACCACTAGAGCCACCTTACAGAAAAAAACAAATGAACATTTTGGCCAACCAATACCTCTCCTACTTTCTTCCCAGTACAGGCGAGATAAAATGTTGGAACCAGCAAAACATACACTTGGAGGGGGCAAGTATAGCAGAGCTATTTTGGTTTTCACATTCACACACACACGCTTTTGTATGCAGTCACAAAGCAAATGCAAGTTTTCAAAACTTTGGTTTTAGTAAAAACAGAAGAATGCTTCCCCAAGTTTCATACCAATATATGCCTCAGAGAGGTGATACTACATAAAAAAATCATTCAATAAGAAAAAAAGACAAGCCTTAATTGCCACACTACATTTACTGAGCACCACCAGTCATGAGCGAATTTGCCAAATAGTTCTTTTTTTAAAGGTTTTTAAAAACTGTATTCCCAATTCCTTGTATTATTAAAGACTACATGGAAAACAATTTAATTTAACCTTCTTCTGGTTACTTTAGGCTATTAAACTGAAATTCCCTGGAGAAGGGCAGATCTGCTCTAGCCCTGTAAAGCCCATACAGCTGTTTTCACGGTGTCGATCAATGATAGTGTCCTATACTCATGCCATCTCTGTTACCTAGCAGCTGTCCACTGTTCCTCCTGTTAAGAGCCATCCACACCCATACCCAGACCTCATTCTGGGAAACTGGAATGCACGTAAAATAACATGCTAAAATTGAGAACACAATTCTTTCAGAAGGAGATTACAATGTATTCAATTTCTGACCACTAATTCAGGGCCTTGTCCAAGTGTCTTTTTTTTTTTTTTGCGCTATGTAGGCCTCTCACCGTTGTGGCCTCTCCCATTGCGGAGCACAGGCTCCAGACGCGCAGGCTCAGCGGCCATGGCTCATGGGCCCAGCCGCTCCGCGGCATGTGGGATCTTCCCGGACCAGGGCACGAACCCGTGTCCCCTGCATCGGCAGGCGGACTCTCAACTACTGTGCCACCAGGGAAGCCCTCCAAGTGTCTTTTGAAGGAACTTGTTCTCTTACATAAGTTACTACTGCATCAAATCCATCAATCATAAAAAATACATTTAAAACTTCCTCCCATACCTAACAGTTCTTAACAAATAAACCACAGCCATGTAATCTCAATATGCATGCACATGCCAAACTTAAAATCTAGTAAGGAAAACTTCAGGAAGACAAAAACTCATCAGTAGTCATACTCATGTTATAAGGAGAAAATGTTAACTCCTGGGAACAAGAAAATAGTAAATCAAGACCAAAACCCTTCCCTTCAAACAGGAGCTAGAAAATAATACTCGTGATTGGCAGGGATACGGGTGAGGACATCAGGACTAACCATTAAAATCTTCATCAGGGTAGAGGTGTTTCCTACCCAACAAATGACTCCTAAAGAGCTAGCAAATTCAATTCAGAACTTTTAGAAAAGCACAAAACTCTAAATAATACTACCAATTTATCTTCTCTATTGTACTTTTAACAGAACTAGCTTCATTCAACCTTCTCAACTACTGAAGAATATGATGAACAGCTTGCTGATCATGTTTTGGCAAAACTATACATACTCTGCCACAGAGTTAACAAAAATATGAACATGTTTAAAATAGAAGAAGTGATAAAGAGAGCAAGAGGGTCAATCGTGGGGGGAGGCACAGCATACAGCGACACCTCCACTCAATTTTTGAGTTGTGAAAAGTTAGTTACCCACAGTTCAAGATCCACAGGCTGCAGAGACTAGACTGGACAAGGGGGCTGAGAGCCACACTCTTTCTAAGTTCCTGAAAACCCCATCTCTTGGTCAACAGGATCTTGCCTGAAGTCCCAGCACTGCCGGTGCACAGCGAGACGCCAAGAGAGGAAATCAATGGTGCTTCGAAAAAACCAGAAGCCTGTCTCTCACTTTTGTTCCTTATCAGGGAGGATGGGGTTCAAGCGCGTACCTTAAGGGTCTAGTAAATGCAAAACTGGCCCCAAACTAGATGTTACAAGAAAATAAAGGTGAAAAAGACAGGGAGGCCATAATGAGATTCAGCAGGATAAATACCCCAAAAGGTACGAAGTGTATCAGAATTTTGTTCAAAGGGGAAAATACATCCAGTTGGTGTGATGAAAAATATGCTTAAGGGGGAGGAGGTTTCAAGTGAAATGTAGGGAATAAACAGGATTTTCAAGCTTTTGAAGACCTTGGACTTGTAGTCATAATGTGACCTAGAGCAGTTGCTAAGTAGTATTTGGTGAGGTAGAAATAGGTGTTTCTTGACGAAATAAATTTGAGAACTATACGTCCTAGTATCCCCTTTAGAGTTCACAACAGACGGTAAACACTGAAGACCAAAAAGCTCTACACTGAATCTGCATAGCATTGTTTTTACCCAATGATCCCACATTGCTTTGATCACAGAACCTTCTTTGGTTTTGCTATTTTCCCTATTACATTCATTGAATTTCTAACTTTCATACGGTGTCCTTTTCATGTTCCATCTGTCTTACCATCGAACTAAATTAAAGTATGAGGATTGGTGCTTTTTTTTTTTTTTTTTTTTTGAGGAGAGCGGGATGGGGGTAGTATTTTCTGTTATCCTAAAGGAAGATGTGGTTCACTGTTTTCTCCTTTTTTCTAGTAATAAAAGTTAATTCCCCAAAGTTCTATGTGTCTGTGATAAAAGTTTGAGTTAGCAACCAATAGGGTAATGAGTTTATGCATTTCACACATTACAATTCCCAGGGTAATCTTATTGTGGTTGCATGATCATAACTGCCATCCAAGAATGCAGAGACTGGAGAACACCTGCAGAGGCTGCTGGAGTACACTGGCTACTCTCTCTCCTTTGCTTAGTTTCAAAGTAATTGTTTTTAATAATAATGAAAAATTTCCTTTATTTTATAGATGAGCAATAGGCTTAGGGAAAGCTAGTAATCTCTTCTCAAGAATTTGGGTTTAATTTGCCTCTCCACACAGTGGTAAGTGCCTAACCAAGACTCCTAAAAAATTTTCCCAGTTTTTAGCAGAAGGGTCAGTGCATAACTAAAACTCTTATGCATCTACTCCAAGCCCCAACTGATGTCACGTTTTCTTAATCTTACCAGAGGTCAAAGGGAAATTTTTACACCTCTACTTTCCAACGCCAACTGAGATGTCAACAATATTAATATGTGCCACCATGTCAGAAAGGTTAAAATATGGGAATGTGACAGAGCAGGCAAAACAGGGTGTGACGTGATTTACTCCTCTGGACCACTCTATGCCTGTCCACAGTCACTGCTACCACTGCAGTAAAAAGACATCGTGCTTAATAATAAAACTGGATGAAAAAAACTGAATCAATTTTTAAATACTCTTAATATTCTCGTTTTGAGGTCTGCTTTGATTTCTTCCCCTCTACTCCCACTTAATCCAAAATATTTAAGTATTTCATTAATACTTATCCCCTAAAAGCTTCAGACCACATGTCTATCTAGTGCCTTTAAAATAAAAATTCTCCAAATGATCCAAGAGAAGTGCTCTCCTTAAAAGGTCCTGGGGCCCAAGAAGAGAAAGGAAGCAAAACATGGGTTAATAAAGGGAATCATGAGACATCTATAGTAATAAAATTTTCCCAGAAAAATACCAGCTTGTATCCCTGGGACATATTTAGTCACTGTGCTAAGTGCTGAGGAAACAGAGATAAAGAACACTACGTGTATCGCAAATATATTCTTCAGTAGTTCTTAACTTGGGTGAGTACATGGGTACCTCTTGGAAACTTCTGCAAATATGCTAACTATTAACCTACTCAGAAAAAAGCACAAACAAGTAAACGTCTGCGTGCAATTTCAGATTTGTAGATCCCACAGTTACAACTGGTCCAGCAAATACCAGTTTGTATAAAAACAAACAAGAACAACAGGGATGACTGGCTAAGATTCCATCTGGGACTTTCAGAATCTCAGGATGTTACTGCTGAAGCTGTCTGACTTTTCCTTTATCAACTATGAAAATTGCAAATGCTGAATTTAAGTTGAATCAGTCCTTGAACAGTATCCATAAACTTAGCTAAATGGAAATGACTGAACATGGCCACACATAAATGCCATCCTACCTTTTTTCTATAGATACAGTCACCGACATTATTCGCAGTACGGTGCGGACAGAACACCCACATCCAAGAATCATCCCATCTTTCCCTCTCCACCCTGGTCCCATCATTACCATTTATTAGAGAAGAATTAACACAGAGTATAGGTTTAAACTTGCTTATCTATTCTTCAATTGAGTTTTTGCTTGTGTATTAATTTCCATAACTAATAAATGGTTAAGCATTTTGTGACCCAAGAATAGTTTTTATTCTTTCTTGAAATATAAGCCTCTGTAAAATATTATCTTGAAGATTAAGAAAAATCACCAATGTCTAGTATTACAGGATGTTGTGTTTCTTTTCTCCTATGACACCTTGGACAATAGCCCTGAATTCAAAATCTGCACTTTAAAGTCCTCTCAAAATAGAAATGTTTTGGAATATGTTTCAACATGAGGGAATAAGACTTTATAAAAAGATTTATTCGATCTCCTTCATAACTGAATCCAATGGCCCAGTTTGAAAATGTACTGGTGATACCTCAAACAGATCCCTGACTGAATTGATCGGGGCAGACTAAAATGGGGTAGCTTGGGTGAGGCAAATTCCACAGGCTTGTGTAGAAAAGCCATCCATATAAAAATCCATGTATATACATACATATATATATGTGTGTGTGTAATGAAATAATCCCAGTTCATGGACGGCAAAGGCAGCTTCCAAAAGCAGAAACGTAGCCTCTCTTGGAGGCCTCCAAATGAAATCTCAACCCGCCTGGGAGAGTGAAGAGCCTACCTTTTCCCACCAGTCAGCCTTCTTTCCTGATAAAAACAGCATCCCAGTGTTACCTTGTCTCAATTTCATCTCAGACACACCATACCCCTCTTCAGACAGACACATACACATGCCCACCCACGCCCCTTGAGCAATCCCCGAAATCCACCCCACACAAGTTCCACACCCCCCAAAAGCACATGGTCTTCAAACACACACACCATGACACCAACGAAATAAACACAAATACACCACCCAAATAAACCAGTGCTCCTAATTCCACCCAAAAGATACATACTCCTGTACCTTCCTTCTGTCACTTCACTTGATGACATGCATGTAACAAATAGAATATGACTTAAGTGATCTGAGCTGAGAATAAAGAGGGAGTGCAGCTTCCTCCTCATTCTCTCTTGGACCACTGAGAGAAGCCAGAAGTCATGTGTTGAGGACGCTTACAAAGCCTTAAGGAGAGGTTCATGTGGTGAGCAGCTAAGACCTCTTGCCTTGCCTGCCAACAGCCAGCAAGGAACTGAGGCTTTCAGCCAAGTCATGTTAAGGACTAGTTATCTTGAAAAGCAGATCCTCTGGCCCCAGTCAAGCCTTCAGATGACTGCAGCCCCATCCAACACCTTGATACAACCTCATTAGCCAGAACACCCAGCTAAGCCACCCTCAGATTCCTAACCCTTTTAAAAGGTGTGTGAATTTGGATAAAGGTGCTGACAAGGTACAAAATTCCAGTTATAAAATTAAATAAGTACTGAGTATGTAATATACAACATGATGCCTACAGTTAACACTGCTGCTCTATGGTAATTTGAAAGGTGCTAAGAGAGTAAATCTTAAAGTTCCCATCATAAGGAAAAAATTTTTTGTCTCTTTTTGTTTGGTATCTGAGGCAATGGATGCTAACAAAACTTACTGTGGTTATCATTTCACAATATATGTAAGTCAAGGGATGCTATACACCTTAAACATATACAGTGCTATATATACGTGTGTGTATACTCAGGTGTCAATTATATATCAATAAAACTGAAGAGAAAAAGGTGTGAGATAACATTTGTTTTAAGTTGCTACTTTGGGGATAATTTGTTACACAGCAATAGATAGTTCAAACAGACACCTGCTTCCCACACTTCTCAAACAGACAACAGTTTAAAAGTAAAGAAAAATGCCTATGAAAGAGGATGCATGTTCCATGTTAAACACATTGATTTTCTACAAAACCTTTACCGTTATACATTCTGATCAGATCTACTCTAGAGGGAATAATGGTTAATTCAAGGAAGCCAGAAGTGAATCTTAATTAATATAAGTAACTCAGCTCTGACCTCCTAGTCAACTCTTCAGATACTCAGTTAAATATTATCAATAATATTTATTGCATTCTTTTAGGCCAGGGGTCAAACTTTTTCTGTAAGAGGCCAAACAGTAACTATTTTAGGTTTTACAGGCCAAGAGGCAAAATCAAGACGATTATGTAGACACTTAAACCACCACCATTTAAAAACGTAAAACCATTCTGAGCTCCCAGGCTCAGAATACAGGTGGTGGGCCAGTTTGCCGATTACAAGTCTAGACTACAGAGAGCATACGGTTTCTCACACTAAAGCAAATCCAAAGCTTTCAGTGTCTGTATGTCAAAGGACTTCCCCATAGGTTGCATGTTATGCAAGTCTTAATAAAAAAGCAACAGAAACTAGAATAGCTGCTTTTTCATAAGAGAACAAGACTTGCCATTCCAAAGTTAAAACAACATCAACACCAGAGCTCTAAGAACAAAGACACACACATTCCTGTCAAACTGGAAAAAATGTAAATTTGTTTCAGTCAGGATATTAAGGGCAAGAGAACGATGGTGGTAATGTTCCCAGAAAATAAATTTATCATTAAACAAGTAAGGGGTTTGAGTAGTAAAAATGACATACTAGTTAACCAATACAACAAGGAATCATACAATTCACCTTCAACTATTGCCATTATCACATCCTCTCGTTTTAAAATTCCTCAAGTGACAGGTTTCCTAATTTATTTTTTTAAAAAAGAGCGTGCAGCTCTGCAAACTCAACATATTTGGGCCACTGGATGCCTAAAATGAGGTTAATCCTATTAAATTAGCCCTTGTAACAATACAATAGTCAGGAGACTCCCAAGTCTAGTCCTTATACTCTGTGACTAGCTGTTCAAACCTTTCCCAGTCATTTGCATTCTCTGAGATTCAGATTCTACATGATGGAGCTCAAGTTTATTACATCTGAATCCTCTGAATGACAAAAGACCATGATTCTTATATTTAAAACAATTATGAGAAAGCCTAAAATAACTTAATTCTGTCTACTTAACTGCTATTAGGCGGTAAGCAGGTGTTCTTATAGTTAAAAAAAAAAGGGAGAACAACAATGAAAAAAATTAAGGGCTGGAAGGTACACCATTTGCTTATGTTCTTGTATTATGAAAATTTTCTAAGAAGCCAGTGAAATGTTTTCTAAAGGGAATGCCAATTTCATTGTTTAATTTGCCTTAAGACAGTGTTTTGTCTCTGTCTCTAAAATTATAGACCCATTAATCTTCTCAGTAGAAATCTTTTTCCCCCAGTAAAGGTCTCCTGTTAAATGTCCTCTCTTAAGTGGAAATATCACTGACAGTGCTTGCAATTGGTCTCGTGGGCCAATCAATGACCCTGAAAACCCCCATAGGAAAAATAACAGGATCAAGATCCATCTGCCACAAATGGGTAGCCAGGTACTCACTGGGAAATTATACATGAAGTCTTGCACTCACTTGGTTAACGCAGTTTTCCTGCTTGGTGGCTGAGAGCATTTAAGGAAGACCTCATTATCCTATCTTTGACATCTAGTGACAGGTAAGGATCCAGTTTGAATCCAAGTATACTACGTATTGAGATATTGTTTAAAGCCTTCAATATTTTAGACACACTTAGCATAAAGCTGTGAATGTATTTAGAGTCCATACTGAAGTAAAATTCTTTAAAAACTGAAAAATATTAAGTACATTAGAGAAATCCAATGCTTTAAGAAAACTTACATTTTCTCAAAACTCTAACCATTATTCTACCTCCACTGTATACCACAAAGGAGGTATACAGTGGATTATAAATTTTCTTAACCACAGATTAAATATTTATATATCTAAAAAAATCAATACTAATGAAAACCAGAGCAGAAAATTAGGACCAGGAAAAAGAATATACAGCATTGACACTATCACTCTAGTTACTCGAAATTCAAATTTTGGCTGGGTTTCCCATGGCTCCCTGGTACTTCTAAAAACCAATGGGCAACAGTCTCCACTTAGGGCCACTAGATCCTTAAGGGAGAGAATTTAGGGACAAATGGACTGTTCAGTCTCTCTAATCTTTTGTTACCAGTAATTTTTTTTTGGGGGGGGGAGCAATTTTTGGGAGAAGCTGAACAAAATGAGCTGGAGGAGGAATTTTCTGATGAGGGCCTGGGTGCCAGCAACCAGATACAGAGGTTAAGTCCTAAGGCATGACAATTGCGGCACTTAAACCAGGCCAACGACCCCCTTGTCAAGTGAACAAGCAGAGGCAGCTGCAGGCAGTCTCGTTTTTTGTTATTTAGAGAGCCCACCTCACCACATGTACAGGTACCAAACTGACCCCCCTAAAGTTCTACATGATAGGCGATGGAGGGTGATTTTTGCCTGGAAACTTTTCAGAAGAGCTGCCCACCAAGATCACAGAAAGGCCTTCATTTTACTGCCATGAATACTGTGGCTTTGCTAATGCTTTCCAATGAGCTTAAGCCTTAGGCTTCCTGCAAGGCTGGTCATTAGCGAAAAAAACAGTGGTGAATCCCCATGTATTTTATTCCCTGGACAATTAAAAGCAGGAATTAATGGGGGGTGGGGAGCCATCTATGATTACCTTTTTTTCCTTGGTTTATGTATTACAAGGCGTTTTCTTTTAAGCTGTGAAGTTAAGTCCAGACAAAAAAGAGTAGTAGTTAACCATGTTCTCTTGGTTCTTCCCTGTGAGAAAATACTTAGCTCAATTTCTTCTGTTTTACAGATGACACAAATGAAATGCAGATACCTAGCGGTCTGCCAAAGGCTTTACTGTTATGTAGTGTCTTCTGACTCCTGGGTACAGTGGTCTTGATCCTTTTATCCCATAACATTGCCTTCCTTATAAAATTCATGTAAATATTCTGAAAGTAATATTCATAGATATGTGAAAATACACTCCTAAATATTAGACATGTATCCCAAGACTCATCTGCAATTAATAAGCAGGTGATTTAATGAACAACTGGTTTGCTTGCCAATTTTAAACTTAAAAAGGTATGAATTATCCCCATTTCCTTGAAAAAAAAGGTGCCCAGAAAAGTCGTAACTACTTAACTTACGTCCATAAATTTTGCTACCACTGAGTAACAATTTCTCTAAAAATAACCACTCTTTATAAACCACTATTTCTCCACAGTGACCCTTTAGCGTCTATCCTGCAAAGCCCATGGAGGACACATACCCGGCACAATTTCTCTCCCTTCCAAACCCAGAGCAAACATAGCAGAGCCCAAATGGGGCTCTAGAATCCTCAAAACAACACTCCTGAAGGCTTTAAGATAAAGCCCGTATGCTGCTCAGTATCTCCAGCCTCAGAAGTCTCTGAGTTCCTATCAACTCTCCTATTTATTTGGTTCTATAGACATATACAAGCTAATGGAATTTGTGTCCAGTTACCTTGCATTTTATTCATTCATTCAACACACGCTGTTATCTCAAGCACTGTGCTAGGTGCTAGAAATACTCCATGGTGAGTAAAAACAGGCTGATCCCTGCTCTTAAAGAGCTAGGTCTAAATAGTGAGTCAAACTAGCAAATAATCACACACATACATAGGAAATTACAACTGAGGAAAGCATTCCAAAAGACAGGAACATGAAGGGCACATTCAAAGAAAAGTGGCTTTGGGGGGGCGGTGAGGGAGTTAACCAGAATGGGGGGAGGGAAGAGTCAAGGACAGGCAGTCTCAGATAGGCAGACAGACAGTCTCAGATAGGCAAAGTATGGAAAATGACCCTGTAGTTGGAAGGAAGATAGTATGGTAATGCGAAGAGCAAGGTGGCAGATTTGCAGAGACTGGGCACCAGAAGATGAGGCCAGAAGGACAGGCAGGGAGCCAGATCAACACTATTATTTAGGGAGCATGGGCTCAGCTACTGTAAACCCTCTGTACTGTCTACTATAGTGCTATTTAACCAGAAAGGTAAAATTCACTAGCTGAATGAAAAGTTAAATTCAACAACAGGAATATGCTGAAATACCAAGAGACACAAAAGTTGCTAAAGAAATGAACAGCTTGGTAGGCAATCCTACCAGATTCATATCACTGATAGCCAACTATGTTTACCACTAGATCAGTGACTCTCAGAACTGACTGCACATTAGAATCAACAGGGGAGGCTTTAAAGAAGAATGAGGCTCTGGTCCCACCAACAGAGACAATGATTTAATGGGTCCGAGATGGGGCCCACCTATGCAAAGGTTTTGTGCTCCCCAGGAGACTAACGTGACGTCTGCATGGAGAACCATCTTTCTTAGGGATACTCTCCTAACAAGCCTCTCAGAAATAGCCTTGTGTTTCTCATAGCCCTTCCTTAACTGCCAGACACTGCCCCCGATTCCTCCTAGACTTAACCCAACTGCTGGGGTCCCCAGACATATCTGAGGAGCTAAGTCGCAGGAACCACACTCATTCTTTCCACACCCTTTCAAACAAGCAAGTTGGTATAAAAAATGAGGTGGGGATGGAGTGACGTGCTAAGCTGGAATAAAAAAAAACCACCCTGAAAGTAAGTTCAGTCTTGAATACTCTACTCAAAACTCTTGTCTGTGGGAAAGGAGTAAAATCCCTAAGGTGGCAGACAAAACAAGAAGGGTGACTTCTGTCCAAGAGAAGCTTCCCCCCAACCCACAACACCAGCAGAAAAAAAAAAAGGAAAAAGAACAGGGAAAGGGAAACCACTGGATTCGTGTCTGCTTGCTGTCTCAGGCAAAAAGGTCTGAGAAACCAACAGAGAATATTAGACAGCAGGATGCCAAGAACAGGAGGAGGAGGGCATTCAAACCTGCTCCTGAAGCTGCAAGCATCAAAACAGTCTTAGGAACTCAAACACAAGTCAATGTAGGTCAACCCTTGAGCTATTAAAATTGCCAGAGTTTAAGCAGAGAGACTTTGCCTATAGCTTATGTTTGTTATATAAGAAAATTGCTTGTCGATGTTATCTGTAATAATAGGATCTATCCCCGAATTCTGGTTATATACAAAGATAATGTTTATAATAATTCAAAATTAAATGCAACTTATGAGTAATTTTAGATTTCACTGGCAACTTTGGATTTTCCGTGCGTATCTCCTGAGTATGAGGATGATGCACAAAGCATAAAGATTTTAAGTAAGCAGTTTTACAAAGGAAAAAAAAATCAGAATTTGCTGAAAATTATCTCAAAAGATGCGATGCAATTTTCACCTTCTCTATTTTAAAAGTGAAGCCATTTTAAGAACAATTACAGGTGACACAATGAGAAAAATTAGCTCTCTCCAAGAACTTTCCATTCTAAGATGAACCTGGGCCAACTGTAAACGACACCATCCTGGCACCATTATTTGAAGTCATTTTCCATTTAAAGAGTCTCACATCAATGGCAGAAGTGCCTTTCGTTGTCTAGCCCACTTAATGCCCCCAATTTCTCCCCAGTTCCACTGGCCAGAACATACAGAGCTGACGTGAGTGACAGTGGATTACTGGGATTCTTAATGCCTTTACTTTTGTTAGCTACAGGCTGAACCCTGGGCACTGTGCCTGAACTAACAATGAACTGTCAGCCTAACATCAAGTGTCTTGAGGTGAGTCCTGAAGGAATTAATGAAATAAAAAAAAAGGTCTGCTCAGCAAAATGCCTCTCACCTCCAAACTTCTAAGTTTCAAACATACATGAAATGTTTATTCTTTAAATCCAGGAACAAGAATATTTCATTCCACCTTTTTGATGACATAATAAAAAACACTTTTCATTCAGATTTTTATTTCCTTCCCGAAAATTACACGTCGAAGAAAAGAGATGACTTAAAAATGCCATCCAATGGAAGTCCTTCTTTTAACGATGGCTGCATTCTTGGAAATGTGTCCTATTTCATCATCACCACCACTAAGGCAACAGTATGTCTTTGTGTTTAGAACGTTAACTTAATATAAATCTTTGGACTGGCAGAAATAAGTCAAAATTATTTTATAATACATCAGGCATCTTTTACAAATACAATACTTTTCATGTGGTACTTAAAAACTGTTTCTATAAACTCAGCAATTTCATATTCCTAAAATCATATTCTGTACCTTTATATTTCACCCAATTGGTGTAGTTTAAAACACACAAAAAACACTAAATTTTTTTCTTACTAAAACCTTTTGTTTGTTTGTTTGTTTTTTTGAAGAAATGAGCCTGTTCACACTAGACTAAGCTCAATGCCGTACAAATGAAAGACTTCACAGTTCCCTTTTGGACATTATGGTCTAGACCTATAAATAAAAACATTCAGAACATACACAGTAAAAAAACGAAAATATCTTATCAAGCTAAACAGTGCATTCGGTAGACTGGTGAATAAAATAGGCAAAGGAGTACTAGCAGCAAGCTGCAATAAATCATTATGACTCCCTATAGCATAGCTGCACCTCCTGATATTATAGGAATCTACTTGATTCAAATCTCTGGGGTAACGTTACTGAGGGGAGGAAGCTGATAAGCTGATATAAGGCATTTCAGAAAGAAATGCAATTAGAAAGGAGGCTTGCAGACAGGAACAGAAAGCTTAAATGAAGTGGACTGCTGTGTATAAACCTGTAAGATCTATATAAGGTAAAGAAGTGTGACGACATCAGAGGGGGAAACGTCATCTGTCCAAGGAAGGGGCTTTGGCATATAAAACAACAGAAACAGTGGACACAGCCAAATATTTGAATGATAAAAATTTTACTTTCATTTCTTCTTCGGGTGGTTAATGTAGTTAAGTTACTCAAGTGTCAAGTTAGTTACCGGACAGAGCTCTTCGGTTTACTTTCAAACATATGTAGTAATTGTTATTTTTCTCCCCCAATTCAAAATTTTTACAATACGGTACCATCATTCATTCATCAAATGATCTCTTTAAAACAGGGAGTATGCATTTCCAAAGTGGTTAAAGATCCTTCCTCACAGTAAGGCTAATGTTCAGGATAACAGAACAAACATATAAAGGTCTGACTTTTAAATAATAATTAGTAAACAACTTGAACAAAAACACGTAATGTTTCCAAAGAAATCAAAACGAGCTTCACCAAGCTGCCAGCACCAGCTTGGGTGGTAGGTCTCCACCAAATCTGTAAAGGCAACGCCTCAAGACGCCCACACGTTAAAGGCAGTATTTCACCCCGCCCCAGCTTCCACCTGACCCGCGCTTTTCTCTGCCGTGTAACGCCTTTCTCTGCAACTCGAGTTAGTACATCATACTAACACCACGTACATTCTGGATGGCTTATGTCTATCCTCATCTTTAAAATGGAAGTAACACTAGGTGTCTCCAGGGCTGCTGTAAAGATAAAAGTACATGCCTCGTACCAGACCTGGCATATCATGGGTCCCTCAATAAATGGTTATTATTCCACCTCCCACTGTGGATCAAAGTACAGCTCACCTGAGCTACTTCTACTACAAACCTCCAGGCCTCTAGTATTGTCCTTTCTTTAGTTTACCACAAGAGTGTCAAAGTTCATTCTTTCTCTGTCACTGATTTACACCACTCCCTTCCTCAAAGTATCAACACGAGTTCCCACGTGCACTGGGAGCCGGATCTAAAGTTCTTACCTTCACAATCGATTGCCAGGAAGCACTGACACTTCTAGACATACTCCAGAGGATCCTTTTGTCTGGAACACTCTTCTGCACCCCAATCCAAGCCACAGTGTCATTCTTGTTCATTATATCCCCAAGCCTCACTTGTTTCCTTGACTCAACAAGTATTTACTGAACATCCACTGTATGCAAGACCTTATGTATTAACCTCTTTGACTGACAAAAGAGGTGAGACCTAGAAACCTCTCAACAATTCAAACTTAGAATCTGTTCGGTTTCACTAACACTTCACACTTCTGTTTTGCTGCTTTCTCACTTTCAACACACTTGCTCATACATCCTCCTCAAGCAATTCTCTCAAAACAACAATTTCACAAATGAGAAAACTATGAGAGGCCCAAGAATGGTACTGACCATTGGAATATTCCGAGGGATATTCAATGGGAATATTCCGAGGAGGGGGAAATATATGCAAGGGGAGAGACAAACAAGTGCGGGGAACGCAGAATAATTTGGGCAGCCAAAGCACATGATCACTGGTAACAGAAAGGACTGCAGGTGTTCACCAAGTGTTTGGGTTGCTGGAAAACTAAAAGCATATGCCAGGTGGTGAAGTCTCAAGTACAAAGAACATCTCTGCTGTGGGTTTTGTTTTGCATTTGTAAATTCACATAAGAATTGATTATACCACATCACAGTGTCCACAGCCTTTTTCAACCTGAACCACAGAACACCAAAAAGTCATTTCATTGATTATTTTCTCAAGTCTCCCGAGGATACAGATAGGAATACACACACACACACACACACACACACACACACACACACACACGTATGGCTCCGAATGCATGGGAGAGAAGGTAATTCACTATCTCCAATGGAAGCCTTAGAGCAGTAGAGATTAATCCTCTTCAGAACCATTTAAGGAAGTCTGTTGCGTTTAAGGACTCTGTGCAGGCATTCTAACACTGAATACAGAATGTATAGAAACTCAACCTGAGGCTTCTGCTCTTATCTGAAAGTTAGTAGACGGTAAGGAATTTCCATTGGTGTTATAGTTTTTTCTCAGAGGCGAAAGGGGGAAAGGCAGCAAGATATGCTAGTTTCCACAGTCTGTAAAGTATTTGCAAATAATTTAATTGCTAAGCATATCAGATGATGTTTTTATTTAGAACAAAACTGGGTAAAAAAATTACAACCCATGAAATTTGAGGATTTGGAGCTGGAAAGCACTACAGAGATCTATTAAATATAAGCCTTTTATCTGATAGGTTAGAAAACAAAAGCCAGGAAAAGTTTAAATAGAGTCACACCCTGTGCTCAGGCAGAGGCTGCATGGAGCTCAGGCCTTTGCAGGCACTCTGCATTTGCGTTCACTACCCGTCCTCTTTACAACTGACATACACCACTTCAAAATAAAGGATTTATAATGGAGTGATAATTAGCAATTGCAACGACGGGGAAGAAGAAGGATTACTTTATAATGCTTCCCAAATTCAGCGTTTATATTCACTTGAAACACACATTGTAATAACTAAGCTTGTCTGGTTGCATTTCAATGTCAACTTTTTAAAGTCTGAAAATCCTTTTAGATTTGTTTACTTATTGGTGACACTGTTGTTCTCATCAGTGAAAAACTGACTATCAGGAGAAATACACTAAGACCCTCTAACCTGTAGATATCTAATTTTGTAGTACTTCTTGAAAATTAAAGGTAAAAATAAAATACAAATTCCATCTTTAAGGCTTCTATAAGAAAATATTTTACAAATTCAATTTTCATAACATCTCACGTCTTATTTATACCTTCAGAATGAGGAAAGTTTGAATTTACTTGGCTTAAGCCAAAGTCATTTATTTTCACAGTGCCATGGTTTTTTTTTTTTTGGTCAGTAACCTGTATTTTATTTTATTTATTTATTTTTTTAACATCTTTATTGGAGTGTAATTGCTTTACAAGGTGCCATGGGTTTTAAAAGTGGTTATTACTTAACTTTTGACAAGATCCACTTAGAAACTTTAAAGTATATTCTAAACTATATAGACACCTCAGAACACAAACTTAAGTATAATTTATATATGAGAGAAATGAGCAATCAATCAACTTTAGCCCACATGACAAATTCTAGACCAACGAAGAATAGCAAAACTTAAGATGATTCAGCCAATTTGTAAATCTGTGATGAGAAGCCACCTCAGTATTTACCTCTAGAACCTACTGTAAAAAGAGGGTCCTCCACAGCCCATGAAATCATTTCACAGGTGACCAGGATGACATATGCACCTTGGCAGCTTTAAAGGCCAAGATCTGCAGGGAGGCGACAGTGAGGATGGGCCACTCTTGCCACTCGAGAGATTCAGAAGGGTCCCCATCGACCTTTTTGCAGCTATACTAATGGTGCAAATAAAGGACGACAAATATCTAACATTTTTTCTATATTGCAGCAAATGGGATTCCATTATTTGTGAGCACATTCACTTTCTTTATGCATGTTCGTGCTTAAGTGGAATAGAGCAGCCTAGACATCTACCAGTACAAGTTTCCTGGTCAAATCAAAATTCCTTCCCCAAAAACCCTCCCTGGCGTTTGTCTGACACTGACAAACAAGTGTATCAGAGAATATTCTTCAAAAACAGAAAACTGAAACTCATCATCAGCCCTAAATGCTGCGAAGAAAACCTTATTATGTCATACAGTGAAAACACAGCCAGTCAGAGCAACACCATCACTTTGGGGAAGAGAATTAAAGACAGGAAGTTAAGTCCAGTCATCTTGTTAACTCTCCACATTTCCTCAATAGTCTGCAAAACATGCAGCCTGGTTTGTAATTGAGGGAAGGCATCCAAGCCAGGTTGGAGGGCCCTCAGCTTACTAGACTAAGTTGGTAAGGGTGAGACAGGCTGGGACCTGGGACCCTTTGCTGCAGTGCTGCAATGCTTGCACCTGGACACACCTCTCCTCCAGCAAAAAAATACAAAGAAACTGTATGGGACTAAAAATAACTGCGTGCCTGGCAGTTGGGGCAAATTTTGGACAAAAGATACAAAGAGACCAAAAAACCCAACTGCCACTTTTGAAGAGCCTGGAACAAAAGCAGGGCATCAGGAGCAAAAGCAGGGCGCTGCTCGCATGCCCCCTGCACACACCACCACCTAAGGGGTGGGCAAAACACCTAAGCCATCCCTCTGGCCCAACCCCTGGACACACCCCTACCCTCACTCCATAGAAGGAACAAGCTCACCACCCCCTGCCCCCTCTCCCCCCCCCCCCCCCCCCCCCCCCCCCCCCGGGAGCGAACAAGCAAGGGAACCTGCTGTTTGTTCCCACTCCCCCCTGCTGCTGCCAGGGCCCCAATAAAGCCTTGCCTGAATTTCTTGTCTGGCCTCTGATCAACTTCTATTGATTAAGGAGGCCAAAAACCCTGGTAGGTAACAAGGGGACAGGATCAGATTGCCTGTATAGCTAGCTAACTGCTGCTTGGCTAACTGCAGCCTAACTGAAAGTTTGTGGTTAACTCAGCAGGACCCATCACCATAGAAGGCTTGAAAACTATTTCGTACTTGAAATACATTTCTGGCAACCTCCAAGAGAGTAGATGTTTAAAAGATTATAGCATGCTTATTAAAACACTTTCCTGTATTTTCACTTTTGTGCTATCAACTATGCTGGGAAAAACTGCACCAAGTTAATTGTTTGAACAAACAGGTGCTCCATGTCTACAAGATGAACCTCCACAGCACAGTGTACAATGCAAAACAAAGTAGACGACTTCCAAAAGGGCACAGCTAATCCTCTGATGGGAATGATCCTGCACAAGAGCTTAACAAGTTACTCTGCCAGCACTCCGGATGCCAGGCACATTCTCCCTCATCGAATTCTCTAAGAGGCACTCAGTGAAGCAACAACTAAACTCCTACTAACTTTCCCCCCATCTTACACCAACTTTCGGTGTGTCATTTTTCTTCTTACCCAGAAAAATTCTAACTTTTACTGGCAAAAATATGCATATGAGGTAGGAAGTGCACACACAGTTCATACTAATGTGTCCTATCTGAAAGGTGATCTCAGTCCCCTCTGGTTTCTGATCTTCATTATCAGAGTCTCTTATATAGCTTGCTGTCCATACATGATGACACACTGCCCCAAAGCTAGGACTGTTCTGCACAGGGAAAATTCATAAAACATGGTTGATGCAAAGCAGTGGAAAAAGTACTCAAATAACCTTCAACTTGTACCCATCTTGAAATCCACCTGAGAAGTTCACTCTCAGTTAAGTGTTATCATTCTGCTGCCCTCTGCATATGAAGATGATGAGTGGCTAAGGAAATTCAACTCGAATGCCATAATTAGGTGTACTGCTTGCATTCCTTCGTCAAGTTTTCTCTTTTTTTTAAACAAAATTTACTCAAGATCTACCTTGCACTTTAGTAAGTTATTACTAGTGAGCCAACGTCAAACTAAGACAAAAGTGAGATATGCAGAGAGGAAAAAGGATGATAAAAACTTGACACTCTCAAGCCAGAATTACATTGTTGTATAATTGATCTCCAGATGGCAATTTCAAAAGAGCTTGCTGCATCAATAAAATATACATTAAAAAGTTACAAAAGGAGAAACTAAAAAGCCATTTTATTTCTTCTGCTGAGTTCTAAACAGAATAAAGAAAAAGAGCTCAAACATAGACACCTGTTCCCCACTACCCTGAATTTCTAATAATCTGACGCCATTTGGTGTTAGTTTTAATATATATTGTGTATCTCAATCAAGCTTAATTACTTGTTGTTCAAGAAACTGTCTTGAACATGCCAAGGGTAGAATTATTTACTGCTTTTTCACTATAAAGTAAAATGATGAAAACCTAACTTTTCACACAAGATTTAATAATACATTCAGAAGGTTCTGGGGCAAAAATATAGACAGATGTTATAAGCTGTTGTTTCATTGTTGGGTAAAAAAAGCTAAAAACCAAGAAAATAATCAAGTCAGGAACCCAGTATCATTTTAGAAACAGACTAACAAAGGTCACAATATATCATTTTTCACTAGTAAGACTGCCTTCTTAAAAAATATTTTTCTATAAGAGGATGAAAAAGATAAATTTAAAACTTCTGCTCTTCAAAAGACATCAATAAGAAAATGAAAAGGCACATATATTTGATAAAGGACATACATTCAGAACATAGAAAGAACTCTTACAATTCTAAAAACACAGACAACCCAATTTTTGAAAAGGGGCTAAAATATGTGAATAGACATCTGACCAAAGAAGATACACAAATGGCTAGTAAGCACAAGAAAAGATGCTCTTCGTTAGTGATTTCAGAATCACAAATTAAAACCACAATGACGTTCCACAACACATTCACTAAAAAGGCTATAATAAAAAATACAATACAACCAAGTGCTGGTGAGGATACGGAGAAAATGGAACCCCTGTATGTTGTTGGTGGGAATATATAAAATGGTATAACCCCTTCGGAAAGCCCTTTGACAGTTTCTTTGGAGTTAAATATACAACTACAAGTCAGCAATCCACTCCTAGGTTATCTACTCAAGAGACACAACATAAAAAAAAATAATAATAATAACCACACAAACATTTATAACCACCACAATTGGAAACGATCCTAAATCCATTAACTGGTGAATACAGAAAACGAAATACTACAGAGCAATAATGAAACAAGGTGGACAAACCTCAAAAACATTATACTAAGTGAAACCAGACACAAAAGACTATACAGTGAATGATTCCACTGCCATAACATTTATACAGAGACTAAAAACGTATCAATGATTGCCTGGAGTGAGGACTCACTGGAAACAGGCCCAAGGGAAGTTTCTGAAGTGCTGTGTTCTAAAACTGGACTTTAGTGATGGCTGTAGAGCTGCATAAGTTCACTAAAACTCACTGAATTGTTTGATGGGTGAACTGTATAGTAAATAATGCAATAAAGCTGTTAACTTTAACCCAATCCTCCAAATTTTTTAAATATAGAAGCTAATTTCCAAAATATTCTCACTCCTTATTCTTTATTTACCAATTAGACAACAGACTGTTTTCAAGTATAAATTGTATTGGAATTAAAGAAAACTCAAGATAGTAGCAGTTTCCCATTTAAGACACTATGTTTAGAAAATTCTAACATAGCATACATATTCTAGTCTTATGTGTAGTGTCAAAAAAAAAAAAAGAAAGAAAAAAGCATTGCCCAGTAATTGTACTCTTGGGCGTTTATCCTAGAGAAACAAAACTTATGTTCACATAAAAACCAGTACACAAACATTTAGACCAGTTTTATTTGTTCATTATTCAAAACTGTAAATAACCCAAATGTCCTTCAAAGGGTGAACGTTAAAACTGTGGTATATTCATACCATGGAATACCACTTAGCAATAAAAAGGAATGAACTATTGATGCACACAACCTGAATGGATCTCAAAGGAATTATGATGAGTGAAAAAAATCCAATTTCAAAAAATTACATATGTATGACTCCATTTATATAACATTTTGAAAAGACAAAATTACAGAGCTGGAGAACAGATCAGTCGTTGCCAGAGAGGCTGGGGGTGCCGGAGGTAATTGTGGCTGTAGAAGAGTAGCTGAGGGGCTCTTGTGATGGCAATTCTGTACCTTGACTTTGATGGTGGTCACACAAACCACGTGTGACAACATTACAAAGAAGCGAATATGCATGCTTTCACACCTACCACCATATGGGTCTGAGTAAAACTACAGAAATCTAAATAAAGTCTGTGGGTTGTATCAGTGTCAATTTTCTGGAAGTGGTATTAGTCATGCAAGATGTTACCACTGGGAAAAACAGGGTAAAAAGGATATATCAGATTTCTCTGTAGTATTTCTTAAAACTTCCTGTGAACCTATAAGAACTTCAAGATAAAGGTTTTTTTTAAGTTAAAAAAAAAATCAAGGCACTATATTTGCATTACTTCTTCTGTGGAACACCAATAAATCACATATTCTGAAGCTGCATTATGCTTAAGTCTTGCGATGTATGATTCTTTTTTATGGGGCATAAACCGCCTCATCAGAAGAAAAGTTGTGATCAAAATCAATCATTAACTTTCGACTCCTAAACACCAGAGAAAAAAAGGTATGAAAGAAATTCAGCACTTAAAACTTCTACACCAAGCAACATAAAACCACCTCTGGAAGTAGACTTAAAATTTTCACCAAAAACAAAAACAATCTTATCAATCAGAAAGGTATTTTCTACAGTGTGGTATAAGCCATGTCTTTAAAAAACTGTAAGACACACAAGCAGGCACAGCTTTTGTTATGAATTCCAGGTTTACCAAGCAAGTTCAAATCACTAACCTGGATTCCCCTTAGCACCCTGACATGTAACAAAGTGCATCTGATAAGGATATCTGAGCATTCTGGTTAGCAGAAAGAACTATCACCATAAACTGCCATTCTGCTTCTACCTGTCTTCTGTGTGCCTAATTTCACCTTCCTTCACCTACTATCCCTCACTGAAAGCATGTGAAGCTCAGCCCCTGGAATCTGGTGACGTAATGATGGCACCATCAAGTCTTCAAATGGAATGGACAGCTGCCAGGAAAAGGAGGTAGAGGTGGGGAAGCCTTCCTGCCCATTTCAAAGAAAGGTGCAGCTGTAAAGTAGCCATTTGAAAAAACCGTAACATTACCTGACAGTTATAACAGTAAAAAGAAAAGCAAAATGGGCACATACTGTAGTCCTTTTGCACCCTGAACTCAACAGATAACTGAAGACAAAAGGATACAAAACATGGGAAGAGATGCTAAAGGAACTAAAAGAAAGGAATGCCAAAGTTCAAACTCAGAGAAGTATGGTCAGAAGATTAAACCCTCTCAATGTTCCAACACAGTGAACAAATACAGAAGGATTTCAAATAGCTAACAAACATATGAAAAGATGTTTAACCTTCTTGATAAGGGAAATGTAAATTAAAACAATGAAAAATCCTTTCCCATCCTATAGATTCCATTCTCCCTTCTCAAATTTAAATCTGATAACCCAAGTGTTGATATTACAGGCATAACCTGGAGATATTCTGGGTTCAGTCCACAGCAATAAAGTGAGTCATGGGAACTTTTTGGTTTCCCAGTGCATATAAAAATTATGTTTACACTATACTGTAGTCTATTAAGTGTTAGCGTCTTTAAAAAATATATACACACCTTAATTAGAAAATATTGCTAAAAAATGCTAACTATCAGAGTCTTCAGCGCGTTGTAAGCTTTTTGCAATGGTGACATCAAAGATCACAGATCACCATCATCATCATATAATAATGAAAAAGTCTGAAATTACAAGAATTACCAAAATGTGACACAGAAACACAAAGTCAGCAAATGCTTTTGGAAAAATAATGCCAACAGACTTGCTTGACACAGGATTGCTATAACATTCCATGTGTAAAACGCATCACCTGTGAAGCGCAAAGGAAAACTGGAATTCTGCTGCTGGCAAGAAGAGTCTGGAGGACAATTTAATAGACAGTCAGCCCTCTATCTGTAGGTTCTACATCCATGGATTCAACCAACTGCTGACCAAAACTATTAGAAAAAAACGAAAAAATTTCTAGAAACTTCCAAGACCCAAAACTTTAATTTGTAGCATGACAGCAACTACGTACATAGCATTTACATTGTATTAGGTATTAAGAGATGACCTGAAGTACACAGGAGGATGTTAGAAAGTACATGGGAGGATGTGAGGATGTGCGTAGGTTATATGCAAATACCATGCCATTTTATTTAAGAGACGTGAGTATCCTCAGAGTTGAGTATCCGCAGGGGGTCCTAGAAACAATCCCGTGGTAATACCCAGGGATGACAGTGATTCTTAATACTGAAGAAGCTCGTATCTTATGATCCATCAATTCCACTTAAAAATCTCTAATCTAAAGAAACTCACAAACTTATCACAAGAAAAAATTTCAAAGATGCTTCCAACAGTGCTACCTGTAATAAACAAAAGGAAAAGAAATCTAAGAATAGACAAGCTATTTTACCCAATAAAATACTACATAACAGTTAACATGTGCAAGTCATATCTAGTATCAACATGGATGTATCTCAAACAATGCTGAGTGAAAAAAATAAGATATAAGACAGGTACTGTACACCATTTAGGTTGATTTTCCAAACAAAGAAAAAAGGTTTATATTGATAATGAATTCATACAAACACGTACTAAAAACAGGAAAATATGCACGTGAATGATATATACATCTGCTTCAGTAACAGTGGTGTACTCACCATTTAAATCCCAACTAATGTACACTAAACATTTTAATTAAAATTTCCCAAAGCAAATGTAGGAAAAAATGCTAACATTTATTAACGACGGGTGGAGAGTACGAAGGTACTTTTTACTATTCTTTTGTACTTTTCTGTTAGCTTGTAGGGTTATGTTTTTTCTTAAGTTTTGAAAGGGGTTAGCATATTAGCCAAGGAAAAAAGAAGAGAAAAAGTCTCTGTATCAGGAATGAAAGAAGAGACATCACTACAACTCTTATGAACATTAAATGCATACGGGAAAATTACAAGCAACTTTACGCTTAATGCTGACTGCTTAGATGAACTATGTGTCAAGGAACTTTTCCAATCAAAGCTCACTCAAGAAGAAAGAGAACATAAATAGACCTATATCTACTAAATAAACTGATTTGTACTTAGAAACCTTCAGCAATTAAAATAACAAAACCAGAAGAACCTCCCTCTCCCCGGCCAAGAAGACTTCATTAGTGAATTTCTACCGAAAATTTAAGAAAGAATTCTACACAACCTCCTCCAGAAAAAAAAGAGGAGCACTTTTCAATTCAGTGTTACTAGAATACCAAAGGCCAGCATTACTAGAATACCAAAACTAGGCAAGGACAACACAAGGAAACTACACACCAATCTCTCTCACGAATATGGGTCCAAAACTCGTTAACAAATTCCTGGTAAACTGAATCCAGCAATACATAAAAATAATAAAATATGATGACCACGTGGGACTTATACCATGAATGCAAAACTGTTTCACTATTTGAAACATCAAAATAATTCACCATGTCAACAGATTAAAAAAAACAAAAACAAACAAACAAAAAACCTATATCTCGGGAATTTCCTGGCTGTCCAGTGTTAGGACTCCTCTCTTTCACTGCAGAGGGCCTGTGTTCGATCCACTAGTCCAGGAACTAAGATCCCACAAGCTGAGAGGCGTGGCCAAAACAACAACAACAACACAACTGTACCTCAATAAATGCAGTAAAAAAGCATTAATAAAATTCAACATCCATTCATCATAATAATTTTCAAAAAGGCAGCAAACTACGGGTTCTCTTCAACATTGCCCATGGTCCTTGCCCATGGAATAAGGGGGAAAAATAAATACATAAAAAGCAAACAGACTTTTAAAAGGACAAAATAAAACTGTCTTTACTCACAGTCTGCATGACTGTGTATGCAGAAAATCCCAAGGAACATACCAAAAAAATTCTTAAAAAAAAGTGAATACAAAAACCAATTTATTTCTACATATTAGCAATGAACCACTGGAAATCTGGAGATGAAAAAGTACCATTTACAACAGCATTAAAACACCTGCAATAGATGTATCTAATAAAATATGTGCAAGATCTGTATGCTGCAATCTGCAAAACACTGACAAGAGAATCAAAGACAACTAAATAGGGGATATACACCACATTCATGGACTGGAAGACTCAGTATTTTTAAGAACTCAATTCTCCTCAAAATGATCTACAGTTGAGCTATCCCAATAAAGTAGCCACTAGTGACATGACTATTTACACTTCAATGTAATTAAAATCAAATGAAATTTAAAATTCATTTCCGGACTTCCCTGGTGGCGCAGTGGTTAAGAATCCACCTGCCAATGCAGATCCCTGGTCCAGGAATATCCCACATGCCGCGATGCAACTAAGCCCATGCGCCACAACTACCGGAGCCTGCGCACCTAGAGCCTGTGCTCCACAACAAGAGAAGCCACCGCGATGAGAAGCCAGAGCACCACAACGAAGAGTAGCCCCCGCTCACCGCAACTAGGGAAAATCCCGCGCGCAGCAATGAAGACCCAACGCAGCCAAAAATAAAATTAAATTTAAAAAAATAAAATTCATTTCCTCAGTCTCAATATCCACATTTCAAGAAGTCAATAGGCACATGTTGTTAGTGACTACCACGTATTCGACAGTGTAGATACAAAGCATGACTATCATTACAGAAAGTTCTATTGCTGTTGGGCAGTGCTGATCTCTAGATTCAATGCAATCCCGTTAAAATCCCAGAAAGTTTCACAGAAATCGACAAGCTGATTCTAAAATTTAGACGACAAAACAATGGACCTAGTAAAGTCAAAACAATTTTGAAAAAGTAGAGCTGTCCCTTGGCGTCGGCGGGGGAGTGGTCCCAGAAACCCCCACTTAAAATCATTTCTAGATTACTTATAGTATCTAATACAAAGTAAATGCTACTCAAATAGCTGCTGACAAGGAGCAAACTCCAAGTTTTGCCTTTCTGAAACTGTCTGGAATCGTGTTTTTTTAAAAAAATGTTTTTTCAATCCATGCTTGGTTCTCTATGGATGCGGACCCTAAGGACACAGAAGGTCAACTGTACCAAGCTGAAGGTTACCTGATTTCACGCCAACTGTACCAAGTTGAAATTTCACGATTTATGCTGACTACTTGCAATAGACAGTATGGTACTGGCAAAAGGACAGACACACAGAATCCATGGAAAAACAGAGTGCAGAAATATATCCACACGTCTGATTTTTAACAAAGACACCGATATAATTCGACAGAGAAGAGTCTTTCAACAAATGGTGCAGAAAAAATTGGGATGTGCATATGCAAAAATAAGAGACTCAATCTATACCTTGCTCCATATGTAAGAATTAACTCAAAATGGATCATACACCTGATTGTAAAACCTCAAACGTATTATAAAGCTGCCAATAAAACATAAAAGAAAATCTTTATGATCCCAGTTTAAGCAAAGATTCTTTGGATAAAACATAAAAAGCATAAGCCATAAAAGAAAAACACTGATATACTGGGTTTCATAAAAATTAAAAATGTCTGCTCTTTGAAAGACATTATTTTTCCCCCTTTTATTGAGAAATAATTCACATACATCACTGTGTAAGTTTAAGGTGTACAGCATGATGGTTTAATTTACATATATTGTGAAATGAGTACCCACAACAGGTTTAGTTCACATCCACCATATAGATACAATAAAAAAATGAGAACTCTTAAGATCTACCCTCTTATCTTTCCTATAGAATAGAGTCCCCGTTTATCCACGGTTTCACTTTCCACAGTCTCAGTCACCCGTGGCCTGAAAATATTACGTGGAAAATTCCAGAAATAAACAATTTGTAAGTTTTAAATTGTGGCCCCTTCTGAGTAATGTGATGAAATCTCGTGCTGTCCACTCCATCCCACCCAGCATGTTAATCTCCCCTTTGTCCAGTATATCTCACCCGTGAGTCACTTGGTAGCTGTCCTGGTTGTCTGAGAGAATATCAAAGTATTCCAGCACTTACGTTCAAGTTAAGTCTTATTTTACTTAGTAACTACCACACAGCACAAGAATAGTGATGCTGGTAGTGATGCTGGCAATTTGAATGTGTCAGAGAGAAGCCATAAAGTGCTTCCTTTAAGTAAACAAGTGAAAGTTCTTGACTCAATAAGAAAAAAAAAATTGTCTGCTGAGGTTGCTAAGATCTAGCACAAGAATGCATCTTCTATCCATCAATGTGTGAAAAGGGGTCGGGGGAAGAGAATTTATGCTAGTTTTGCTGTCACACCTCAAACTACACAAGTTATGGCCACCATGCATGCTAAGACAAGATGAAAAAGGCATTAAATATATACAATAAGGTATTCTGAGTGTGTGAGAGACACCACATTCAGGTACTTTTATTATAGTATATTGTTATAATTGTTCTATTTTATTACTGTTGTTGTTAATCTCTTACTGTGCCTAATCTATAAATTAAACTTTATCATGGGTATGTATGTATAGAAAAAAACATGGTGTATATATAGGGTTCAGTACTATCCACAATTTTAGGAATCCCTTGGGGGTCTTGGAAAGTACGTCTGTCCCATGGATAAGGGGAGACTACCGTGTATCATGCAGCAGTGATAACTAAAGTCATAATGTTGTACACTACATCCCTAGTGCTTATTTCTCTTATAACTGGAAGTTCGTACATTTTTAACCAACTCATTCCAATTCTCCCTCCCCGCTGAAGGACACTATTAGGAAAATATAAAGCCACATACTAGAAAAAAACATTTGCAAGACACATATCTGATAAAGAACTGTTATGCAGGATACATGAAAAACTCTAAAAGCTAAATAACAAAGAAACAAAACATTTTAAAATGGGCAAAAAACCTCTAAACTCATTTCACCAAAGATACATGGGTGAGTTACATAAGCAAATGAAAAGAGGCTTATCATTATTCATTAGGGAAATGAAAATAAAAACTACAATGTGGTACCACTACAACCTACTACACAAAACGGCAATTGGCAATACCAAGTACTGAGAAGGATAAGGATGCACAGAAATGGAATTCCTACACTGCTGACGTGAATGCCAAGTGGTACTTTTAGGATGAGGAAATATTCTTTTCCTTGTTTGTAATTAAAAGACCAAGTTCAGACCTAATACATGAAAAGGTTTGATACTACTATATACAAATACCTCAATAAACCAGATTTTTAAAAAATTCTCATCTATTTTCTTAAGTATTTTCTCTAAAATATTTTATCATTTCAGTTTTCCATTCAAAAACTCTTTTCATCATGTCCTTCTAGATGGCCTTCTGAGAGCCTCATATAACCAGCTTCATCAAACCTCAACTCTGCAAGACAAGATGACTGGCTGTTCCACATCACTAGACAGTATGTTTCTAATGCACAGAAATGTACAACCAATCAGATAAGCTTCAAAAAGACATGTAAAGCATTCTACCTCTGTCAAAGTATTCCAGCTGCTCCACAATTATCTATAGAGAAAGTCATCAAGACGAGTTATCAATATGAAAGGATTGATTCTAAAAACAAAGGACATCTTACAAAGGGAAAGGAAGTGCTATGGATGTGATACAGATGGCAACTTAAAAAAAACACCAATCACTCTTACATACTTCCCACTGGGGGAAATTAGATGGGTTGAAGAACGGAAACATATGTCAAGAGAAAGTTCACGCCCCGAACCCCCTCATTTCAAATAAGAAGTCTACCTGTCAAGCACACCAAACCACAGACTTCCAAAGACAACATAAATGTTGGAAGTCGAAGATCGTAATAACCGTTTATGGACTATAACATGAATCAATCACCAGCAGACCTGCACTAACAAGAAATGTTAAAGGAAGTCCTTCAGGCAGAAGGAAAATATTACCACATGTAAATCTGGATCTACAGAAAGGAATGAACAGCACCAAAAATATATGTTGGGAAAATATATAAAACTTCTCGTTATATTTTAAAATCTCTTTAAAAGGTAACTTGACAAATTAAAGCAAAAGTTAATTGTGAGAGACTACAACACATGCAGAAGTAAACCTATGACAATAATAGTGTAAAGGCTAGGTGCAGGAAAAGGGCTACTACAATAAGGTTCTTATACTATATATAAGAAGTGTAATATGACTTAAAGGTAAACTAAGTTAAAAGATGTATATATACTAAAGCAACAACAACCGAAGAGTAATAGCTGAGAAGGTAAGAAAGGACATACGTGAAATAAAAAAACAAAAACAAACAAGCAAACAAAAAAACCTCAAACCAAAAGAAGAGGGGGAACGAAGAATCAGGAATAGGTGGGAAGGGACTTCCCTGGTGACACAGTGGTTAAGAATCCGCCTGCCAATAAATGCAGGGAGTGTCGATCCCTGGTCCAGGAGGATCCCACATGCAACTAAGCCCATGTGCCACAACTACTGAGCCTGCACTCTAGAGCCTGTGAACCACAACTACTCAAGCCTGTGCCTAGAGCCCATGGTCCACAGCAAGAGAAGCCACTGCAATGAAAAGCCTACGCACCAAGGAAAAGTAGCCCCCACTCGGTGCAACTACAGAAAGCCCGCGTGCAGCAACAAAGACACAACATAGCCAAAAATAAATAATAAACTCAAAAAAAAAAAAAAGAATAGGTGGGAAAAATAAAAAACAAATAGTAAGACAGTAGTTAAAATTTAAAACCAATAATATCAATAATCACATTTAATGTAAATGGTCTTAACACCACAATTAAATAGGCAACGTTGTGATATCTGATCAGAAAAACTAAACCCAACTACCTACTGTCTGTAAGAAACCCACGTCAAATAAAGATACAAATATGGGAAAGGGTATGCCACGCTAACCCTAGTCAAAAGAAAGCTGGAATTACTATATTAATATATGACAAAGTAGGTAACAGCGCGATAAATTACCAGGGATAAATAGGGTCATTTCACAATGACAAAGAGCTCAATTCGTCAAAAAGACATTATTCTAAATGTTTAGACACCCTAACAACAAAATTGAGATAATTAAACCAGAAGTCAATGAGAAGGATACCTAGAAAATCCTCACACACTTGGAAACTAAGTAACATAATTCTAAATAATGCATCAGTCAAAAAGAAATTAAAGGGATAAAAAAGTATTTTGGATTGATTGAAAAGGCAAACACGTTATCAAATTTTATGGGTTGTAACTATAATAGTACTTGAGAGGGAAATATATAGCATCAAACGCCTATATTTAAAAAAGAAGGCTCTCAAATCACTGACCTCAATTTATACCTTAAAAAACTAGAAAGGTATAATAATAGTAAAGACTAAAACAGAAATCAACAAAATACAAAAGAGAAACAAAGAAAAATCAGTGAAATCAAAACCTCACTGCGATCAATAAAATCCTGGTAAGCCCAACTAGACACACCAGGAAAAAGGGAGAAAACACATATCACCAATAAGGAATAAAAGAGGTGACAACTCGGGCTTCCCTGGTGGCGCAGTGGTTGAGAGTCCGCCTGTCGATGCAGGGGACACGGGTTCCTGCTCCGGTCCGGGAAGATCCCACATGCCGCGCAGCGGCTGGGCCCGTGGGCCATGGCCACTGGGCCTGTGCGTCCGGAGCATGTGCTCCGCAACGGGAGAGGCCACAGCAGAGGCCCGCGTACCGCAAAAAAAAAAAAAAAAAAAAAAAAAGGTGACATCTGTACAGATGTTATAGATATTAAAAGGATGATATGGGAATATTATAAGCCACTTTATTTCAGTGAAACGGACAAAGTTCTACATTCCTTGAAAGGCACAAACTGTCAGAGTTTGTGCAGGAAGAAAGAAGTAATCTCAATATTCTTACACCTTTTAAAGAAATATAATTTGTAGTTAAAAACTACCTATAAAGAAGACTCTAGGCCCAGATGGCTTCACTGGTGAATTCTACCAAACATTTAAGGAATAAATAACACGAATTCCATACAAACTCTTTCAAACAATTAAAGAGAAGGAACATTTCCCAACTCATTCTATGAGACTCACATTAGCCTGAATGTAAAACCAAACAAATATAAGGTAAGAAAACTACAAACCAATGTCCTTCGTGAACACAGATGCAAATATCCTTAACAAAATAATCCAACATGGATTATTGCCCTGAGAATACATCATGACAAAATGAGATTATCCCAAAAATACAAGGTTGGTTTAAAATTCAAAAAATCAACCAATGTAATTCAGCATTACACATGAAAACCTGTATAACTGTTTTAATAAATCCAGGGGGTAACTATATTTGACAAAGTCCAACATCTATTCCCCAATAAAAACTCTCAGCACACCAGAACAGAAACTTCCTCAACCAACCAAAAGAAAACCCAACTAAATACCATACCTAATGGTAAAAGACTGAATGCTTTACTTCCTTAAAAATCAGGAACAATACAAGGATTTTCACTCTTACAACTTCTATTCAACATTGTACTGGACAAATGACCAGTACAATAGGCAAGTCAGAAAAAACAAACAAAAAAAATCAAGGCATCCAAATTGGAAAAGTAAAACTATTAATTCATAGACAAGATCATCGATGGAAAAAACTACAGAACCTGAAAAGAACAAAACAAAAACCCTGTATTTTTATAAACTAGCTACAAACAACCAGAAATTGAAAATTTTAAAGTACCAACATTCACACAGCATCAAAAATGTGATAAATTTGACAAAAATATGCAAGACTTGCACACTGAAAACCACAAAACACTGTTGAGAGAACATTTAAGTAAATGGATAGCTACACCATGTTCAAGGATTGGAATATGGAATCTAATGTTAAGATGTCCATTTCTTCCCAAGTTTATCTATAGATTCAACAAATCCAAACAACAATCCCAGCAGGCTTTTTTGTAGAAATCGACAAGCTGATTCTAAACTTTATATGATAATGCAAAGGACCTAAAATAATGAAAATTACTTTGAAAGCAAAATTAACAGTCTTATCAGCCTGCCTCTGTATCCAAGGGCTCCACATCCACAGATGCAACCAAGCAAAAATATTTGGGGAAAAAAAATCCAACAAAGCAAAACGTGAATTTACCATACGTCGTCAACTATTTACATAGCATTTACATTGTGTTAAATAGTAAAACTACTGTAGAAATGATTTAAAGTACACAAGAGGATGTACACAGGTTACATGCAAATACGCCATATTATATAGGGGACTGGTGCTTCTACAGATTTTGGTATCAAAAGGGGGTCCTACAACCAATCCCCATAGATAGTGAGCATCTACTGTATGCCCCGATTCCAAGACATTACAAAACTATACTAATTAAGATAGTAGTAAAGAAAGACAAACATATCAATGGAACAAAATAGAGTGACAAATACACAGTCCCTTGATTTTCATCAAAGATGCCAATGCAATTCAACGAGGAAAGAATAATCTTTTCAATAAATGGTGCTAGAACAACTGGATAGCCATATATGTAAAACAAACAAACAAAAAAACCCAACTTACTTCACCCTTACAAAATTTGTATACAAGTGTTAACCCAAAATAAACTAAAGACCTAAAGGTAGGCATTATAACTATAAAACTTCTAGAAGATGATCTGAGAAAATCTTAGTGATCTCTGGCAAAGATTTCTTAAATGACACAAAAAATTATAAAAGAAAAAGGAAATTAAAATTCATCAAAATTAGTATATCTGCTCTTCAATATACTTCCAAAACATGTATCTGAATCTAGAAGAACTCTCACAATTCATAAGTCAAGCAACCATATTTTAAAATGGAGGAAAGATATAAAAAAGATAATAAAAAGAAAATACACAGATGGCAACTAAGCACATGAAAACACGCTCAACATCATTAGTTATTAGGGAAACACAAATTAAAACCGCAATGAGATACCATCAGAAGCCCTCTTAACATTAAAAAGACTGACCACATCAAGGCTGGCAAGATGTGGAGCAACTAGAACTCTCATACACTGCTTTGGAAATTTAAAATAATATAACCACTTTGAAAAAAAAGTCTGGCAGTTTATTAAACACACTCACTGATTCTACTCTGAGGTATGTACTCCAGAGAAGTGAAAGTATACATCTACACCAAGACTTGTTCAGCAAAGTACAAAGCAGCTTTTTGTTTGTAAGAGCCAGAAAATGGAAACTCAAAGGTCCATCAACAGATGAAAGAATAAACAAATAGCAGAATATGCATGCAATGGAATATTACTCAGCAATCAGAAGTAATAAACATGGATGAATCTCAAAATAAGCATGCTGATTGAAAGAAAACAGACCCAAAGAAGTGCATACTGTATGATTACATTTGTGTAAAATTCAAGAAAATGCAAGCTAATCTATAGTGACAGAAAGCAGATTAGTGGTTGCCTGGAGACAGAAAGGAGCGAAAGCAATTACGAAGGGGCAAGAGGAAATTTTTAGGAGTGATAGATATGATCATTATCTTCTTTGTGGTGGTTTCCCAGTTTACTCTTCAAATGTGAAGTTTTTTATATGCCGATTATACCTTAATAAAACTGAGAAGCAAACACAGATGACAAGATGCTGTGCTTTTTTTCCCTGACTGCAGTGTAATACTTCTTGGTTTCTCTTAGATAATACAAAGGATTAATTAACACAGAGTTAATACAGAAATTATACATTAGTGTACAAAATTTACACAGGTTTTACTGTTTATCATCTTTTAAAATCAGGAGATAAAAAATCTAGCTGTTTAGTACTATCTGACAACACATTCTAGAAATGCTACAAATAGATCCTCTTGTAGAGCAGTTATCTTCTCGCTAGTTTCGAAGTATTTTCAAAATACTCCATCTTCATTCCTAGTAATTTTAACTGGCAATAGAGCCTGACATTTTAGCTGTAAATTTAGTATCAATACCATCATTACCATTACACACACACACACACACAAAACACATCCTATAAATTATAACATGCATCTCTTCAGGAACAATCTGCACTGCCAGAGTTTCACCAAGGCATAAAGTGGTTTTCCTGATGACTGGAAGAGGTCATAAATCTAGCTTGTTTACAGCTTCGTGTCGTGTATTTGGGGTCGCTATGCTATTTCTCACACTCCCTACAGTAGAGTAATCCTACTCTTCTTATCTCCACACCAGTATCTGATCCAAACAATTTCATGTCCAGCACAAGAAAAGATATGAAAGGAACGAAACACAGCCAGGCTGAATTTACTGAACGGTCAGTTATCTAGTTAGCTCTTCCCTGCTTCACGTCACCTAAAACTTCTCATGGGGCTGGACACGGAGAGTTGGGACTTCTTTCCCTACTTTTGAATCCATGAGTCTTGAAAAGCCAGAGGTTAGCAAAGAAAAGTATGTATCAATTTCCACTTGCCAGAAGCCTCGTGTGTTCTAATTCCAGGGTCTGCTGTTTGGTGTTTTGTTTGGGGATTTTTCTTGGGGGGGGGGGGGCGGGGAATGATAAAAAGGTTGAAGCTAAAATGAATTTGGGGGTTAGACGAGGAAATTCTAAATCATATAAGACAACTGAAAACTGGCTCTAATGTGCTGCATTCATCACTCTTACTGTGCTTCATCTCATAAAGCAGAAGCAGGGGAGGCCAACTAAACTGGTTCCTCTGATTCTAAATGCAGCCAAATGGAAAGAATTGAAAAAGTGTTCATTCACAGGTAATAAAATGTATTCCACAAATATTTGCTAAACTGAAAGTCAAACTGTATCCTCAAGAACAGAACTATAGAAAAAGTCTGATTTATCTGCACACTACAAATATTCTGACCCTAAAGAACAATCAGTTAAGTCCAAAAGCCTATTCTTTAAAGGAAAATACAAAGAACACAAGAAAACCACATACTATACCTTACTTTCTACAGTCCGGATAGGTTTACTCAATTACATAAAGGTAAAAGTGTTTTAAAATGAAATTCACAGTAGCAGACACCACCATGAAGTCAAAGTTAGAGTTAGCTCTGACCTATCGAAACTCTCATTCATTAGCACGAGGGTTAGAAAAGTTAAAATGACACAAAAATATATATGTCATTATGTCAGACTTTGAAAGGTTTTCCACTTCACCACATTGCCTATTACTAAGAAGCTGGAGAATAAAAACTATTGTAAATTTGAATTTTACTTTATAGACATTTGAACAAGAGTTAACAAACAATTTCTAAAGCAGTATTTCATAGAAAACTATAGAGCCTGGATAAAGGAAAGGGGAATAGGAAAAGATAATCAGGACCTGTTTACTTGACAAAATCACTGAACTGGAAATAAAACAAACTTCCAGGGACAGGAAAACAAAGCTAAAAAGGACACTTTAAAGATTCTATTGGTCACTGAGAAAAACAAAGCAATATCCTTATACCAATTTTCTGTGAGCATGTTACGAACAAAATTAATTCTGAAAATACACCTCTCAAAACCACAAGAGGATCACAATGACTCGTCAAGTTAGCATAAATTGATTAAGTATTAGGATTAACTCTAATACTAAGTTTAGCAAAAGTTTCCCAATCTACTGAACAGCTTGGTTGCTGTGTACTAAATTTATTCAATTTTGTAAAGACATTTCTTGCTTGTAAATATTCTTTAAAACTAGGTATTGATTTTACAGAAGTTTCTACATTAACATCTATTTAGAAACCTTAGTCTCTATTTTCAATGATAATTTGTTTATTCTCAAAATTCACACTATAGTTATTAAGTGCTTATTAATAGCTAATAGTTTTATTTAAAATGCAACAGGGCTTCCCTGGTGGCACAGTGGTTGAGAGTCCGCCTGCCGATGCAGGGGACACGGGTTCGTGCCCCGGTCCGGGAAGATCCCACATGCCGCGGAGCGGCTGCACCCGTGAGCCATGGCCGCTGAGCCTGTGCGTCCGGAGCCTGTGCTCCGCAACGGGAGAGGCCACAACAGTGAGAGGCCCGCGTACCGCAAAAAAAAAAAAAAAAAAAAAAGCAACAAATTCACTTTTTTACCAAAACATCCCAATCCATCAGGAAAAATATCTTCTCACATGAAATTCATTACTCACATGAAATTCATTATTAGATCAAAGATTTCTGAAAATACTAACAATTCAGAGGCTCTGTTTATAAAACAGTACCAGCTGAAAGGGAAAGATCCGGGACTTCACTCCTGAAAAATAATAGGTAAAATTCCAACATGTCTAAATTATTAAACAATTCAAAAAATTCTCTAGCCTACCTCTTGAACGTCCTTTTGCTAAGAGAATTACAATCATTCTGAGTCCTATGTAGCTGCAAAATTTCTAAGAAAAATAAAGACTTCACGATCTTGTCAATTTTAATCCTCCTTAAGCCATACTCTTGAGCCTAGTAGACCCTCTAGTCACTGTTTTACAAACCTTTAAAGATAGCTCTGTTTCTAAAACCTTCAAGCAGAATGGAATTTAAGAGGAGGTCATTCTTTAGGAGTTCTCCTGAGAAGGATCACCTTTTTAAAAGATACTGCTTCAGAAGAATTCTATTTTGCAATCAATTGTTGTCTCAGCTGTGAGCAGAAAAGCAGGTATCAACTTGAAAGGGAGATAATCAAGGGACCTATCTAAACAGTAACAACAGAACAGCAACAACAGAACAGTAACAACAGACTATGCAAAGAGTAATGTAAAATTAGAAACTAAAGAGAGGAAGTAAATTAGGGTTAGCAGTATTTCCAAGTCATTTACCAAGGTGTTTTCTTTTTTAAATGGACATACCCATTTGCAGAGAGGGTTAACCAATATACAGCACAATCATTTTAAAAAGGAAACAGGATTCTTAAAAGGGAGATTAGGAGAATGGATTACACTCTAAAGGGTTTCATGAAGAATACAACAGCAGCAGCACAGAAGACCCTGCCTCTGAAGACATAACAGTATGTCACTGTACCTGCCCATGAGGGCTTCAAATGTAAACTTGGGGCAACAAACGCAAACAAGAAGTTTCGGTACAAAAATTATGCTATGCTATGCTAGAGACGCATACAAACTGCTTCAATGATCACAGAAAAAAAAGAATCAAGAAAGGATTCCCAAAAGAGCTGACATGAGCTATGTCTAGAAGCAGAAGGTGGCATTTCCTAGGCAACAGTAAGAGGTAAGAATATAGTTCCCTGTGCTATACAGTAGGACCTTGCTGTTCATCCATTCTACAGTCTTTCTTTTAATTAAACGATATAATAAAGACCAAATAAGCATACCCCTAAGGCTGCAGGACACCTGTCTGTACTTAAAAAAAAAAAAAAAAAAATTCATCTTCCACACCAGGTGTTCTGTCTCGAAGCCCTTATCTTAAAGATCCTTAATAGGAGATTAAATGAATCTAGTGTTTTGGTCAGTCTGCAGTGAGATTAATTTATTTGGGAAAATCAGGGACAAGGATTTATTAACCCATAAATGAAGAATTTAAAAATAAAAAGATTAACTATAACTTAAATAGGAAACTATTTAGTTACACATAAAGTTGACAATGCCAAAAAGTTTTAACAAAGTTTTCCTTTTCGAGATTCTGAAATGTGTATCTACTGATATATCTTGGGGGTGGAGGGTAAGACATTACAAATACATTATTTTCTATATATTTTAAGACAAGTTATTTGGCATCATGATATTCAAGAGTCATTATATTAAAAGCTAACAAAACTGACATAAATCACAGTGTTTCAAAACTGGAGGAAACATAGACATCATCTAGTTCTGTGAATTTCAGGGAATTTCAAGTGTTAACTGCAACCCACAGTTTTACATTCCAACCTAGCTCACAAATCTGTACATATATATTTTACAATATATTATTTTTAAAATATATATAATTGTAGTAGCAGACATCGTGTATAGTGAAACTTTTAAGAAATCCTAGGCATTAAGATTGCCCCTGCCAAAACAGTAGACATCTTTGTAACATGATTACATCAAACTTCATCCCCTAAGTCAATCAAGATAGCTACATTCCACAAACCTCACAACTCTTCAATAAAGAAAAACAAATACCAAAGCAGAATTTCATGTTGTAAGACATCACCAAGATCAGAAATGATGAGTCTTTCGTAGGAGTTCTGATGGGTTCTTTGTGTAAGATTTACAGCCCTTAACTACATAAGGGTAAAGGCTATATAGACAGGAAGAGAGGCACTGTGAGGCAAATCATGCTGAGCCAAAGTAAAACTATCCGAAAAGGCAGAGAGAAAACCAAGGGGCAAAGAACATTCCACCTACCTCCCCCTGTCATCACTCGGTCCTGAGCACCAAAACATAACTTCCCTTCTATAAATATGCTTCAACGATGCACACCAAAAGTACTTGTGTCAAGATGACTTGATAGTTTACTGTCACACATGCTGTCCCAGGGTACCCAGCAACAAATTGGATGTCCTGTGACTTCCTCAATTTTCTTAATTGAAGAAGAAACCAGAAAAAGGTCAGCAATGCACACACTGAAAGGAGAATCTACATATTAGAACACAAAGAATGAACACCTGATGATATATGCTGCACCTGACTCTGCCCAGGAGACGACTGCCTTGCACTGCACCACCGCACTGGGAGAGTCAATCATTCACAAACTGCCTCTCACCACTGACTTTCAATGGTGGCATGCAATGTTCCTTCAAAGAACTGTTTAATTTCCTGAGTAAGTCAAGCAACGAACAGCACTTCAGACGAATAGCACTTCAAATAATCTGATTTTAAGGCAGTCGGCGTATATAGCATATTCTTAGCCCATTTTTATGGGTATATTTAACTGAGAAACAGAAAGATAAACACTCAACTTCACAACAAGCAAAATACATCACCTAATCTACACAGACTTGTATTAACTTTTTACATCACACGTAACCTGATTAGGCTAATAATAATGACGGAATAACTCTGAATCAAAAGAATACAGTTAGGGCTTCCCTGGTGGCGCAGTGGTTGAGAGTCCGCCTGCCGATGCAGGGGACACGGGTTTGTGCCCCGGTCCAGGAGGATCCCCCCATGCCGCAGAGTGTCTGGGCCCGTGAGCCATGGCCGCTGAGCCTGCGCGTCCAGAGCCTGTGCTCCGCAACGGAAGAGGCCACAAGAGTGAGAGGCCCGCGTACCGCAAAAAAAAAAAAAAAAAGAGCACAAAACATTTTTTTCTTAAATGTTTTAGTATTTTTTTCATCCATATTTATTGGAGTATAGTTGCTTTACAATGTTTTGTTAGTTCCTGCTGTGCAGCACAGTTAATCAGCTATATATATACACATATATCCACCCCTTATTTGGATTTCTTTCCCATTTTGGTCACCACAGAGCAGAGTAGAGATCCCTGTGCTATACAGTAGGTTCTAATTAGTTACCTATTTTATACATAGTAGCGTATATATGTCAATCCCAATCTCCCAATTCATCCCACCCCCATTTCCCCCTTGGTATCCATACATTTGTTCTCTACATCACTGTCTCTATTTCTGCTTTGCAAATAAGTTCATCTGTATTATTTTTCTGGATTCCACATATAAGCGATATTATACAAGAGCACAAAACAATTTTAAATTTACAAACACAACATATTTTAGAGTATACAGATATGTTCCAATAATAACAGCTGTTTTAATACTAAGTTAGTGTAACCAATATAAACAAAACTTTCAAATCCCTTAATCTAAAATTTGATTTTGCTTACTTAAATTTCAATATTCTAGAATTAGATTTTTTTTAATTTCCTATTGTGAAAACTGGTTTTTCCAACCGCAAAACTGATACCAACTCATCCACACTACAGAAATCACAGAAAAGCACACATACAAAAAAACCCCATCATCCCACCAAGCAGAATTAGTATTTTGATCAGTCATTACTTCTAGGTATGTATATTAGGTGAAATGGTATGAAATATTATTTCAAGTGGGATTATATTGTTCATCATTTTGTAACTTGCTTTCTTTCAATATATTAAGAGCATTTTCTTATATTAAATATTATTTCTAAATGTGTTCTTAAATTTTTATTTGGAAATAATTATAGATTCACAGGAAGTGGCAAAAATAGTACAAGGTCCCAAATAACCCTTACCCAATTTCCCCAAAATTGCATCTTCTTGATTATAGTACAGTATCAAAACCAGGAAATTTACATCGGTATACTATATGTAAACAGTTCTGTGTCATCTTATCACACGTGTAGATAGATGAAACCATCACTACAATCAAGATTCAGATCTGTTCCATCACCACAAAGACCTCCCTCTTGCTACCCTTTTCCAATCACATGCATCTCCCTCCTTTTCCCGCCATCCCTGACCCCTGACAACCACTAATCTGTTCTCTCTGTAATTTTGTCATTTCAAGAATGTTAATGGCATCCTACAGTAGGTGACCTTTAGAGATTGACTTTTTTCCCTCAGCATAAGGGCCCTTTGAGATCCATGCCAGTTGTATGCATTGATAGTTTCTTCCTTTTTAACTGCTGAGTAGCAGTCCATGGTATGGATGTACCATTCACATACTGAAGGACATTTTTGTTTCCAGTTTCAGGCTATTGCAAGTAAAGTTGCCATGGATACTTGTGAACAGATTTTGTGTGAATGTCAGTTTTCATTTACCTGGAATAAATGCCCAGGAGTGAAATTCCTAGGTCACATGGTAAGTTTTATAAAAAACTGCCCAAACTGTTTTCCAGAGTAGTTGTACCATTCTACATTTCCACCACCACTTGATAGAGATCTCAAACCATTTTTAAGAGGTGCAAAGTATTTATGGCTATTCGATAGTTTCTAACAATTCCTTGTTGATCCCTATATAAGTAATTTCATTTTTTGTTAAAATAACGATGCAATTAATATACATAACACAGAATTTTCACATGCAGATCACACAAATTCCTGTAAATTAAATTGTTGGGGAAGAGGATACAAATATTTTAAAGGCATTTGCTACCAACTGCTGTGATGGCCTTTGGAAAATTTAAATCAACTTACACACCACCCACCCAAGGGTCTGTAAAAATGCCCATTTCCTAGCCTCACCAAAAATTTTTTTTTAATCTTTAATTTTTTACTTGCAAAAAAATGTTACCTTGTTTTGTATTTATTTGAATAATGGGAAGGGTGTATACATTTCCCACACCTCCTAACTTAATTTGCAGTTCTTTCATAAATTACCTGTTCATGTTCTTTGCCAACATTTTACTGGAATGTTGGTTCACTGATTTTAAGACCTGGTTCTGTCTCTCTAACTTACATTGCAAAGAAATAGGTTTTTAAAATAAACGTCTGAAATTCAAGCCAAGTGTTAGTAATGCGAGATAACTGCTGATTTTAGGATGTAATTTAGGATGTAATTTAGGATGTAATTTAGGATGCTGATTTAGTTTAGTTGATATGGTCCCCCAATTTATCAATTCCTATACTTCACACAACATATTTATTAATTAAGGAATCACCTCTAATGCCAGCTCTGGATTAAAAACATGGTTCCTAGAACGTTGATCACTTACTTCTCTTAAGCTCACTTCAAAATACTAAGACATAATTTTTCCATAACAGACATCAAAAATGATCTTCACCTTCATGAGGAAGCGTGGCTGGCTTCTCTTTAAAGGAGAATTTAAGGTCATCTAAACCAGTCTTCAAAGTGTGCTCCCCACACCAGCAGCCATCAACATCACCTTGGACTTGAACTTGTAAGAAATGCAAATTCTCAGGATACCCCAGACCTACTTAATCAAAAACTCATAGCCTACATATGAAATCTGATCTGTTGTTAGAAAACAGTCACCAGGTTTGTTTTCGCCCTCTGAGTAACCACCATGCACTTTTGTGTTTAAGACCCAATAAGCTGATGAAACTGGCATCCTATATCACCCTTAATTTCTTGTCCCTCCCAAAGGCTATCAAAGTTTCCTCTTCAATTGTATTGCTTATGATCTGAAATTACAGAGAAAATGTTTTGAGCAAGTTTTAAGATGCTTCTTTTACATCCCCCTTTCCTAGTTTCTTTTCCCAGCCAAAGGATAATTTAAATAGATTTTCTAAATTGACAGAGAGAGGAAAGGAGAGGAGGAATAAAGATCTAATTGTATTTAAAAATAAAAATTTCACCTGTTTTACCTTGTGATTTCAACTACAGATGGTCCCTGACTTATGATGGCTTTTTCAACTTTACAATGGGGCAAAAGTGATACACATTCAGTAGAAACCACACCTCAAATTTTGAATTTTGATCTTTCCCTGGGCTAGAGATATGTGGTACAATACTCTCTGGTGATGCTGGGCAGAGGCAGGGGCCGCAGCTCCCAGTCAGCCACGTGATCAGCAGGGCAAACAACCAATGTACTTACAACCATTCTGTACACAGACAACCAATCTGTTTTTCACTTTCAGTACAGTATCGATACATTATACGAAATATTCAGCACTTTGTTAAAAATAGGCTTTGTGGGCTTCCCTGGTGGCGCAGTGGTTAAGAGTCCGCCTGCCAATGCAGGGGACACAGGTTCGAGCCCTGCTCCGGGAAGATCCCACATGCCGCGGAGCGGCTGAGCCCGTGCGCCACAACTACTGAGCCTGTGCTCTAGACTCCGCGAGCCACAACTACTGAAGCCCGTGTGCCTGGGGCCTGCGCTCTGCAGCGGTGGAGGCCATCACAATGAGAAGGCTTCACGCCACAACTAGAGAAAGCCTAAGCGCAGCAACGAAGACCCAATGCAGCCAAAAATAAATTTAAAAAATTAAAAAAAAAAACAGCTTTGTGTTAGGTGATTTTGCCCAACTATAGGGTACTGTAAGTGTTCTCAGCACGTTTGAGGTAGGCTAGGCTAAGCTGTGATGTTTGGCAAGTTAGGTGTACGTATTAAATGCATTTTTGACTTACGGTATTGTCAACTTATGACGGGTTATCTGGATGCAACCCCATTTAAAGTCAAGAAAAATCCGTACTTAATGATTTCTGAGTAACACGGGAGTTTATCTGCAATGCCTTTACTGAGAATTCATCTTTGGCACCACAGTCTGTGTCAATCACTGCACAGAAGTGAAAAAATAGCCACATAAAGAAGGAGTCAAGACTTAACAGCAGTAATTAATCCAAATAACAGTAATGTATACCACGTATAAGGTACAACTATCAAGTTATGGGTATGTTAAAACACAACAGACCTTAACACAATGAACAGCATAGCAAAACATTTCCAAGAACACCCAAGATGTTCCGTAGCCATTTTTAAACTCCCTTTAGGTGCCAGCTTACAAGTGCACCCACCTAGCTCCTTATCACATCTCAAAACTGGTTTCCACAACGTGACTGATCCTCTGCTTTATTAGCACACTTTTCGACATGACTTTTGGCAGCCTAAATCACCAAATGGGCAACAAAAAAGGAAAAAGAGTCATCACTGTTATTTAGTTAAGTGTGCTAAAGCTCTGAAGCCCAAAACCACTCCAGGAAGTACTTTAAATGCATGGCCCAAGGTCTCCAAGGTTGTAAACTCTGTGTTTAATTTCTAGAACATGTTTAGAAAACAAAATCAGAAAAATGAGAATACTACTTCTTAAGGACATGCTTTATAAAGACAAATTTCCCGTAATCCAATAACTTTACAGATAAGACGCAAGCCCTAAAGTGCAATACGTATCAGAACTCTTAACTGCAACAGTTTTAAAGGCGACTCCAAACTTCCAGTCTTCATCTATTCTACATACACTGAGTGAACCCCTACCAAGTGCCTGGCACTGTAACAGACATAGGAAAAGATATGAAAAGAAAGATCGTGCCCTCAAAAAAAGGTGGAAACATAACAAAGGTAATCAAACAAAAATGCGGTTCAAATGTTATGAAGAGGTATACATGATCTTAGGGCGTTAGAAAAGGCTTCCAGAGACATATAAGAGTCAGCCAGGCTACAAGGAAGGAGGAGCATTTTAGAAGAAATCCAGAGGAAAAGAACGTGTGAAGGTATGGAAATGAGACATCATGGTCCATGCTAGGAAAACACCAAGCAGTTCGGTATGAAACACACACATGCTGTGTGTGGAGGGCAGACAGGGTGGTGGCAGGCTGCTTCCAGAAATTCTAAAGAAACGGTAGAGGACCATGAAGCCCCTTGTGATGCTCAGGATTTGGACTTTAACCTAGAAGCAATGAGAACCAGGAGATAATTTAAGCTGTCCAAATGGAGAGGCCCAAGAACCAGGCGGATCTGTTTGTCACGTGTATGTGTACATGGGGATGGTGACAGGTGGTTAATAAATAGTATCTGGGAATTACCAGCCTGTGAACAGAAGTGGAAAGGTACGGGTGACATCTAAGGAGAGTGAACAGTTAAAAAGGAGGTAGGAGGAGGCAAAGAACTAACTAACTTGTATCAACCTGTACAAAAAACCCTACATCCAAGAACGAAAAAGGCCTAGTTCAAACCTCAGATTCAGTGAGGCCTTCCCCAACACACCCCATATACTGTCTCTACCTCCTCTAAAAAGCACTTAGGGTCTCTACCAGGTACCCGTTCACTCCATGCCTACCATGGTATTCACACCACTGGCTATCTTTTTATGGTCTTATCTTTTCAACAAGTTTGTTAGGTTCCTTGTTTATTCAACCAGTGCCTTGAAATATAAATGACCAATGAACAATATTACTCATGAGAGCCAAAAGTTTACTCCATTTGCATACTCCAGAAAATTCCACACACCAGGTTTTATTCCTTTCACCTAATGATGTGTGGATTTTATGCTGCTGCTGGGAGGAGATGACTGTGTTCAACTGTGTAGGTAATGAACAGAAGGTGCAGAGAGATCCCATCTCTCGAATGTGTTAGGGGTCTGTATGTAGAGTTAAGCTCTAAGATATTCTTAGGATAAAACAGCAGTGGTTGACTACACAAGAACCACATAGAACATGGATATTCACAAGCATAACAATGAGTGAAAAAAGCCAGACCCAGAAGTGTACATACTGTATGACTCCACTTAAATAAAGTTCAAGGGGAAGTGACTGCAGCGTGAACAAGGGGCATCTGGGGTCCTGGTAATGTTCTGTTTCTTAATCTGGGTACTGGTTACAGGTATGCTCACTTTGTGCAAGTTCATCAAGCCTTACAATTATGATTTGTGCACTTCTCTGTATGTATGCTACAGTTCAAAAAGTTTACTTAAAAATAAACAGGCAAGGCTTCCCTGGTGGCGCAGTGGTTGGGACTCCGCCTGCCGATGCAGGGGACGCGGGTTCGTGCCCCAGTCCGGGAGGATCCCACATGCCGCCGAGCGGCTGGGCCCGTGAGCCATGGCCGCTGAGCCTGCGCATTCGGAGCCTGTGCTCCGCAGCGGGAGAGGCCACAGCAGAGAGAGGCCCGCATACCGCACAAAAATAAAAATAAAATAAACAGGCAAAAAGAAGAAAAGAAAAAACGGGAGAGGAGACAGTGTTAGGAAGTATAAAGGACGATGTCGCAAAGAGAAAAGGCCCTGGCGATGGGACAAGAGGGCAAATGAGAACCACAATGACTGTAAAATGTTTTACTTTAAGTTGTAAAGGAGACTTTTGGAGACCCACCATTTCCTAAAGTACTAAGGAACCGAATTAGTGCTAATAAGTATTTTCATAAGCTACAGCCACTTGGAATTTCTTCAGCATCTACGGAAGCACACAATAAATACATGACGCATGAAAAAATACACACTGAATCCATTCAAAACCTCCCATCCTAGTAACAGCTGACCCTTGAACAACATGGGTTTGAACTGCACAGGTCCACGTATACACGAATTTTTTTCAATAAACACATACTATAGTACCATACAGTCCGTGGTTGGTTGAATCCACAGATGCAGAACTGCAGAGATAGAGACCAACTATGGGACTTGAGCAGCCAGGGAAATCCGTGACAGGTCCTGGAACGAATGCCCCTCAGATACCAAAGGACAAGTGTTACGTGGATTTTCAGCTATGCACAGGGGGGTAGGTATCAGCACCCCTCACCTTCCAGTTGTTCAAGGGTCAACTGCAACAGGATATACTGGCACGTTAGCTGGCCAGACTTTAGTCTACGATGTGTAGCTAAAAGTTGAGCAGCCTATGCAGAAAGGCTCGAACTCTAAACTGTCCCCCACCAAATGAGCTAACTGGCACAGGTAAACCTCCAGAAATAACTATCCCCTTGCTCCAAAAGAAAGCAGCTTTAGTGTTTCCTAAAAAGGCAAATGTGTATCTCGACACTGCCTACAAAGCAGTCGCTCTGCCCAATACTCACCACTCTGTAGTTCCCTATTCTGCTCTAATTTCTTCAGAGCACTGGTCTCTAGCTGAAATGATATTATTCTTCTGTTCGCTTGTTTATTTTCTTGTCCTCGCCATAGTACTTTAAGCTCCACGGGAACAAAGATCTCATCTGTCTGTACACCACTGTACACCCAGAGCCCAGATGTCTGTGTGCTCAATAAAAACTTGTCAACTACCCAGGTAATTTACTTTAAGGTCACCAAGTATACGTAAGATCAAGTCAGTACTAATAAATCAGTTAAGTCCAGTGTAACAGCAAACACAAAATAAATTATCACTCCGTTTCTGGGTAAGAGTGATCTCTAAACCTGTACCCGGCTTTTGTATCAGCTACGAGGCCGAAAGGTTTGACAAGGTTTGATGATTTGGAGGACCGGTAATTTTTCTATGTATTTTATGGAGAAATTTTACAAAAGACAAACACTACAATAAAGCCAGTGTGGCCTAAGGAACAGAACCATTGTGGCGAGTGACCCAGAACTGCGGGGAAGGGCCTGGCTCCTCTCTAGGTCAGGCACCCCTCTGCTTTCTGGGAGGCTTCCTATCCGAAAAGTACCACAGGATGATGCTCTTCTGAAGCTTCCAGCAAAGATCAAAACTTTCACGTTTCACTAAATATGTGTGTTTTCCCCTAAAACTTCTAAAGTACTTCATGACTAGTCAAGAGACTTTCAACTATCAGGGTATCTGAATTTAAGAGGAGAAAAAGTCCAAAGTTACAACTGCGAAGAATCAGGGAGTTCCTGGACAAGGAAAATATTTTACACACAAACAACCGAGTACTACCAACTTCCCATTCAATATCCTGAGTACCAGAATTTTTTTTTTTAAAGCCACACAATCTTATTACACATCTAAAGCAAATTCTTCACTTTTACTTGTCTGTAAAAACTCTAAATATGGTACATTTTTCAGGGGAATAGTATTCAGTGCAGCACTATTATCGAAGAACCACTAATCAAGAAGAAATGCAGCAATATTTCAGTAATTTTAATTTTACAACAGAGATCATTACATTCAGAGAAATAACAAAACCAGAAGTAAAATATACTTCATTTATCACCATGTCTAGGAAGTTACTCTGCCCAATACTAAAAAACTTCAACTTAGCAGAACAACGGTTAGGTAAATTTGTGAGTTTGTGGTTTTGTTGGTTTTCTTCCTTTTAAAAGCTGATATCCTCTTTCATGAGACAGGCGAAGTGGGCTGGGAAATAGTACTTTGGCTATCACCTAGGGAAGGGGTAGTGTTTCTTTCCCACTCACCACCACCTTCCATAGACACTCCTTTATTTACTACCTTGAAAGGCTCAGAGTACATCAGCATGGTGGGGAGGTGAACTTCTCAGCCGCAGGTGCCTCCTCCATGCTCTAGTGTTAAAGACTTCGTAAAAGTGTATCACAGAACAGGCATGAGGAAGCCATTCAATGTGACAGAAATGTACTAAAACTGGTTTGTGGTGATGGCTGTACAACTTTTTAAAATTTCCAAAAATCACTGAATTGTACACTTATACAGTTGATGCATCATATGGTATATAAATTATGTCTCGATAAAGCTATTAAAAAAAAACAACCAGCAGGGTAGAAAGTGGAACAGTATAGGCGGAAAAAGGACTGTATTTAAGAAATAAACAGACCCAAAACAAAATTGGTAATACATCCAAAATAAAGCTCTCCACTGCCCCGTGAACCTCCAAGTAGCCTATTAAGTGTTGTCTCCTTCTTCCCTTAACACATTCCTTTCGAGCTTCTGACCCTCTGCTCTAAGCTGCTACAGAAAGAAGAAAAGACCTTCTGAAACACTTCCATGACTCCACCCACAGAATTAAATTTATCTAGTACACATGGCAATAATAGTGAAAGATGGCAGGTAATTCTGTAGAAATCAATTCTTCTTATCCAGAAGAATTGAGGGGAGGGGGAATTCTTCTAATTGATGCCCAAGCCAGACTGCTCAGACCTCCCACAGCACTTTATTTATACCTCTCTCAGAGCCTTTATAACTTGGATTACAGCCATTCCTATACATGTCTTACCAACCTTTTAACACCCTCCTCCTATCCCCAATGTCTTCAGCAGACTCTTTCACACCCTAGTAATTTAATAAATGTTCTTTGGATGAGTGGCAATATTTTCCTAATGAAACTGAGGAGTATCAGTTCTATTCTCAAAGAATACAGTTCTATGTCCTATTGAACTATCACTAATTCAAAGCTGACTTCCTTGCTTGATTGGTAGATAGATGATGGCAACGACAGTGACAACAATGATGAACAAACTCCAGAATTACCACTGGCTACCCAACCAGTGAGGCTGTTGTAATACAAAACATCAGCTCAGAGCAATAAAACCCAATTTCTATGCCAGTCAACAGGCTAGAAGTCCTTTTATTACTTAAAACTTATTCTAAAAATCACTGATTTTTGCCTATTACCCAGTATCCAAAACCCACCAAGTTTTCTACTGTCATCAATACCAAGTCTGATTAAAACTATACAAGGCAACAGATGTCAAATCTTTGTTGTATCAAGAAAATTACACACACAAAAAAAAGGCCCAGGAAAAAAACAAAGCAGTAGTAACTAGTGTCACAGAAAAATTAACAACAGTTAATACACTGGATAACACAGGAGGAAAACCTGTGAAATTCACCCTTTCACATGAAACCCATCCACAGCATAAGAAAGCCAAATGTTATCTGCCTTTTGATCAATGACTTCTAGAACATAATCTTTTATAAAGACTTCCAGATCTAACACATGAAAATACTGACAATAACCAAGATGAAATTAAGTTATGTAAAAGTATCATAAGTTGGTAAGAATTTAAATCCTCAGATCTCTAAAATCTGTGTTCAAATTCTACACAACCACAGACCTAAAAAAGTCACACTCTTCAAGATAGTAGGTGAGTATCCTGTTCCTGAAACATTTTCATTATTAGTAATTTAATATATTTGTTAAAAAAACAATTCCAATGTTGTCATCTGTGACTCTGAAAAAATTTTAAACATCTATATTGTTTTTAAAATCAAAACCTTACACGTGCTTCCAAAGAGCTGATGAGTCAGATTTTTTTATATGTGTAGAAACTGAAATGCACTTTATTATGAGATAATTATTCCCAGCAATACACTGGATGTAAACTGAATCTGCTTTAAGTTTCTCTTCACCAGTAAAGTTCTCAAGTTCTTAGGAGTTTCCTAGTCATTTACTTTAACATCATCTACGGTAACACTCAAAGCAAAACCACAATAAAGAGGTTTGGCCTCTGAGGGATTCTACATGTAAAAAAACATTACTCAAAAAAAATACAATCACTATTGCTTTAAATAACAAATACATTTCTAAACTTTCATGGCATTTGATGGAATTCCCTGTTTTAGATAGCAAAACAAAATCTACTAAGCTCCCAATCTAAATCTACTAATCTACTAAGCTCCCAATGAGTGTTTCTTATTTTAACTAAATCTGCTCTATGATAATACAGAATATTGATATGAATTTACTTTAAAAAGTACCTATGGGGAAATAGGTACTTTTTAGTTCTGGAATACTTTTATTCAAAAGTCTCAGTATTTAGAGTTAGTGGAATTCACAGAACTGTTCCACCAGTAATTGGACAAAGTTGCCCAATATCCTATTTATTCCCAGGTATAAATAAAGCAATGAAACCCTAAGAGGACACATTCATTTAGCCAAAGAACAATAACCAGTTAGAACTGTGCAGTGCTACTACACGGTCATGTTGGAATGCCACCAATTCAAAAACAAGTACCTGATGAAATAAGACTTTTGGCAATCAACTTTAAAGATCCCCAAGGAACTCACTCATTCTGTCTTGCTTTCCCTCTCTCTCTCTCTCTCTCTCTCTCTCTCTCTCTCACACACACACACACACACACACACACACACACACACAGCCCCCCCCATGTCTGCCCATTAAATGACATAAAGAATAGTTTTTAACTTCAAACTCTAATCACTGAAACAAATTCCAGTTACAAGTTAAAAGATGACCGGAAGACTACAAAATCAGCTTCCACATTTCATTCAAGAATATCTAAATGTTAAATCTGGAGTAGTTCAACTCGTTTTGATACCACACAGTTTACCACCTTCACTAAAATGAGGAATTCCTTCAACATTCTTTGCATTTTAATAAAGCTCTAAACACAAACTTCAGTATAATCACGCTATTCATTCTACATTTTGCAAAAATCGTCCTCCATCACCATTTCTCATAAGCTAATCAGAAACATACACACACACACACACACACACACACACACACACTCTGACAGTTCAGTCTTCCAAAAAATGCACTTTCTTTATCAAACCCCAGCATTTATCTTCAAGTGCAAGGAAAACAAAAAAAAGACATTTGCAGTTCAAGACAGGAAAAGCACAACCACCGCGTTACTGTACAACCACCACCAAATTTCTCAGGGAAGAGAAGAATAATTCGCGACAGGCAAATTAAAAACATTCTGCACATGGCAAAAATAAAAGGTCCAATGTCCTACAATCCATAGCAAAGCTTCCTCTCTTTTGGAGCCAATACCAATAAGCCAATGGATACAAGTGTCAAATAAATCCAGCGTCTGTTTGAAACAAGACGAAACCTGGAAAAATTCCCTCCCATAAATCAGTGAACATGAGGCTTTGCACCCAACATGAAATATACACAACCCAAACCGACATCATCCCCCCCACCCCACCCGGCACGTACAGAAAAAGCCGTAATCAACAAGTTGGAAAGAAAGCAGAAAGTAGAGCTCACAACCCTATAACCCCGCCTTTAAAAAAAAAAAAAAAAGTCCTATAACAAAAGGTAACACAGATCTTCAAGTACCTGGTGGAGGTGCCTTTCCTCACATCGCAGATGCTGCATTTAAAGGCTTCCGCGCTGTTTCTGAAGGTGCAGACGCTACAATCCCAAAAGCCTTCGTCTGCGGCAGGTTTTGCTTGTCTTTTTGGCCTTCAGAGGAGTGAGGAGTGGGGGAAAGGGGAGGGAAGAGTCAAGGAGCAGGAAAAAGGGGGAGAGACAGCAAAACACAGGCGCTGGTGAGCCGTCGTAATTTCGCAGGAATCCGGCGCTGGAAACTTCGCCCTGGCGACCACCCACCCACCCTTTTCGGGGCCGAGAAGAGGAACCGGGGGAGGGAACGGGGCGCCCCCACCGGCACCACGCAGCCTCCGGGCCCGGGCCGTGCTGCCTCGCACAGTAGGCGGCGGCGGCGCCCCGGGAAGGGCCGCGGCGGGCGCAGGAAGCGGGCGGACTTGTGGACTTGAGTGGGGCTGGGGGGGCCGCGAGGGGAGCCGCGGGCCGGATCTGGAGGGGGCGCGCAGGGACAGCCCGAAGCCGGCGGCAGGGAGTGGGTCGGCTCCTTCCCTCTCCCCTCCCATGCTCGCGTCCTCCCTCCCTCCCCACCTGGTTAAATCTCCCTTTGTCTGGGAGGAGTGGCGGCGGCGGCGGCGGCGGAGGGCGGCTGAGGAGGAGCCGCCATGGCTGCGGCGCGCACGGCCGCCGGCCCCGAGCGGGAGCGACACCGCCTCCCGCCGCCGCCGCCACCGCCCGCCGCCGCCGCCTCCCCCCGCCCCCGGATCTCCATCTTAGCAGCGCCTCCCCCCGCCCCGGGTGGCTCCGGGGCCTAGTCGTCGCCGGCCCCCGCCCGCCCCCAGCCCTCCCTCCCCTTCCGCCCCCTCGGCTCGGAGCAGGTACCTGGTCGGGCTCTTCTTGTCGCCCATGGTCATGGATGGGCTGTACCCCCGCCCCCCCCAAAGCCGAAACCGGCGCTGCTCGGAGGAGAAACGCCGTCCGGGGAGTCGTCGCGGACCGGCCCCCCTCCCTCCCCCGCGCCCGCCCTCAGCCGCTGGGGCTCGAGCTCCGGCCGCCGCCGACGCCGCCGCTGCCAGTCTCCGGACGAGACTAGTCCCCACCAGCGCCGCCTCCGCCGAGTGACTGACGAGGGGCGGGGCCGGGCGCCGCGCGTCACGCGCCGGGCGGCCAATGGGAAGGCGGCGGCCGGCGCCGCGAGGGCGGGGGCGGGGCGCGGGGGAGGGCGGGGCGTGGCGGACGTGGGCCGGGCCGTTGGTGTGCGTGCCCGGGAGTGTGTGCGCGCTGGGGGCGCGCGTGCCTGCCGGTGGCCCCGCGGCTCGGCGCGGTGGAGCGTGCGAGGCCGGCGGGGCGCACGTGGCCGCGCCCGGGTGCCGGGTCTGGGCTTCTGGCCTCGCGCGGCCGCCTCGTGGGACTGTCGCCGGGCCCCGGGCCCCGAAGCCGCCCCGGGGAAGTAGTTGGGCGCAGTTTGCGCGCGCCGCTGGGGCTTGCAACAGCCGCGACGCTCGCAACGCCTCGAGGCTTGCGGTGCCCCGGGAGCCGGCAGGGCCTCTTTTGGCCCGGGCTCCCCCGCGCCCTTCTGCTCCTCTGCCACGCGGACCTTTGTATCTGCCTCTCGTGAAGTCCCTGTTTCCAGCCGATACACCGCCCCGAAGCCCCTTCCCAGGCCCCTGACGCCGGAGGGAACTGTGCGGAAAGGGTGTGGCGCAGCTCAATGTCCCCCAAGGCCCGACACTCAGCTCCTGCTTGAACCCCCCGAGAGCCTAAATAGGGCGTTTCCCCTAGGGAAGCTGCTGTACAGATCCCGGCAGCCACATGCCAACAGTTTAAGCCTTATGTCTCAGCGCCTTCATCTCCAAAATGAGGCTAATAATCATCCTCCATAGGTTCTTTGGAAAATTCAGAGACGTAATGCACGAAAAGCAGGCAGGTCAGCGCCTGGCACTTAGGAAGGACCAACACAAAGTAGTGGGTTGAGAACGATTATAACTGGGCCTGGGTTGTGCACCATTTCCCCTGCTTCAGAAGCTTCTTAGAGGCGAGGAACAAGTAGTACCCTTTACTTTCTGCCCTGCTCCAAGGACGCTTGCCAAATTGACTTGAACGTGACTCAGGCCCCTCTGGCCTTAGGCAATGGGGAATCGTGGTAGGGGGAAAACCACAGATGATAAGATAAAAGGCTTGGCTGGGCTAAAGCCCTGGGTGGGGTAAGGGACAGGCTCAAGGGATAATGCTAGAAGTTGGGGGGTGGGGATAGGAGTGTGGAGGGAAGATAAGACGGGCCCTCAGCTTCTACTGAGACAGCCCCCCTCCCCCCAGTTTATATGCAAACACAAAGTGGGTTGCTGTCAAGACTGCCCCATAAAAGGGAAGCATTCCAGGGCAGTAGACCAGGGAAGCTCACTTCCCTGAGACAGAGTGCCCAGGGAGCAAGAAGTCCTAGGATCAGTCCAGGGATCAGAAGGGAGAGAATTAAAGAGGGAGGGAATGTGTCAACGGATAAGCTTGATAAGCACACGCTGTCCTTCCCAGGCAGGCACACCCTGGAGGGCCAGCACGAACAACACTGTTCAGCCAGGGTCAGCCACCTCCCGCAACCCTCCAGGGAGGAAAGGAGGAAGAGGAGGGCCAAAGAGGCCAGAGGAAGGCAAGGGGCATGCACACAAGCCATGGTACAGTGCCTGCAGCCTTGGCCTCTGATGTCTGCCTGGCATGCTCCCAGGATTCTGCCCCTAGCGTGAAGGTACTGCGAGAAAAGGGGCATTAAGAAATCCCGGCTGAAGAAGTGGCCTTGTGGGACGGAAACTTGGGTAGCTGGAAGCCACAGGTAGTGGGAAGGAGACGGACTTCATTACTATTTACCAAGAGTAAAACGCACGAATTGTTTTGCAGCTCCGTGAATTTTTATGTGTATCCACTGCACCTTTGCATGCACCATCTGGATCAAGATACAGAATCTTTTCATCTTTCCGGCGACTTACTCCTCTCCCTGCAGATTAGCTTTGCCTGAACATCGTACACATGGGTCACACGGTATGGACTGAAGTGTCTGGCTGGCACCTTTTGCTCAACAAAATATTTGTGATATTCATCCATACTGTTGGCTATCTCAGTAATTCATTTTTTGTTTGCTTAAGGGTGTGAAATTCCATTGCCAATACACAGTCACTTAGTTATCCATAGGAGACTGACTCTTTTAGTGTATTTGTGTGTGTGTGTGTTTGACCTGTTTTATCTCTTCAAAAAAAGACAAAGTTTAAAAACTGGTTTGAAGAAAAAAGAAGTTCCAGAATAGAGAACTAGTTTCTAGGAACATATCAGACCCACACATCACCATGTGGTTGTAACTGTAGAAGCTCTAAGTTCGTTCACATGTTGGACGTAAATATCTAGTGGAAGTCTCCTTGTAGTTACAGGAGCCAGACAAGACTCCTTCATGCTGGAGAACAGCATGACTCTAGGCAGAGCCTCAGACGATGATCCTAGAGCGGCGGTTTCAACCTGAGCTGCGTGGGGAATAAATCTTCCTCCACAGCGTAACCTTGAACCAGTGTGGGGTGAAGGGATGAGTGGGAGTTGACAGAGAGCTGCCTTGCTGTTCCTCTGTTTCCTATCTTGAACTTCCACTTCGTATTTCATTGGAAGGAAGGGTGCTACTGCTTTAAAATCTATGAGAAGCCCGTGGTTTTAGAACAGACGCTGGTTAGAAGCACTCCCCAAGAAATGTCTGGTGTAAATGAGTCCATGGATACACAGGGCAGATTAAAAGACCACATTTGGACATTTTGCCTCCTTCCCTCTCATTCACTCCACTTCAGTCACATGGGCTCTTCCAGGAACAAGTCGTGCTCCCACCACAGGGCCTTTGCACTTGCTGTTCCCTGTGCTTGGCAATGCTCTTTTCCCAGATAACCACATTTTCAGCTGCCTTGCCTCCTTCAGGTCTTTGCTCAAAAGTCACATTCTCCGTGAGGTTTTTCCTGGTCACCAAATCTAAAAGTACCGTCCACCAGCTCCCTGTGTGTCCCTTAACTGCCTTTCTTTTGTCTCCTTTGCACTTATTACCATCTGACATACCATGCTGTTTGCTTATCTTGTTTAGCAGATCTTTACCCAGTAGGATAGAAGCTCTGTAACGGCAAGGATTTTTTTTCCTCTTTTTCTCCTCACCACACCCCACCCCCCCTCCAAAACACACACACTGTGATATATAAATGCGTAGAACAGTGCCTGGTAAACATGCATCGAAGAGGATTTCTTTCATTTAACAGTAATTTATTGCACAGCAATTCCATGCCTTGCCCCATGCCAGGGATGGGAAGATCAGATAAGCAAGATAGACTTAATTCCTGATCTTTTGGAGTTTACATTCTACTTCAGCAGGCAGACTTCATCAGAGTAATTAATTATGATTGTGACAAATGCTACAAAGTACAGGAAGCAAGGCAAGATTGTCTAGGAGAAGAGAAAGGAAGAGCATTCAGGGATGTGGGGCTTTGGAGGAGACAGAGGTGAGCAGCTGTGCCAGGAGCCCTGTGAGAGAGGAGAGATGGGGCCAGAGAGGTAGCCCCTGGCTACGTCCTGTACGACAGGGTGGGCTGAGATGGGAGCAGGGTCTTTATCCTGAGTGCCATGGAAACCACTGATGAGTTTACCAAGACTCTCTGTCTGCCTGGGACTGTCTTTGGTCTGCCTTCATGAATGAGGGACTGGGAGAGACAGACCCCTTAGAGCAGGGAGGCAGGGGGAGGATCTTTAGATTAGCTTGGGAGTTGGACAGGGAAGGGCAGTTCGAAAAGAGCTTCCCCCCTTTCTTATACTCCAGAAAGAAGCAAAACCTACTGGTGCCTGTCAGAGGAAGGGTCTGGAACGTTATCAACTCAGCTTCCTCCTGCCTTTACATTTGCAAGTGCTACTCCAGGCAGAAAACCTAAACACTAAGACTGGGGCTCTGAACTTCAGCAACACCCAATAAGGGTATTACGCACAAGTGAGAGGAAAAAAAGCCTTTCTCCAGATACCTTAGGGCTTACTCCGCCCCACCCCCCCATGTTACACCTTCCTATGGTCTGAGTCCAAACTGTGGTTTGGGGTGAGGTTTTCACCAACCTGCAGTGAAATGAGAAAACTAAAGGGGAAATGTATGAATACTTTCCTACACTCAAGTAAATTACCAATTAGTTGGTTCTCAGCAAAGACTATTTTTTATTCTGAGATTATGTCCTTCCAAGTTTTTTCTTTTCCTGTAGGGTTGGGTAACTTAAATCCTCCTTTTTCAATGGAGCGGCGGCAATAGTAGACGGTACTTGCCTTGCTTAGAATGTCCTCAGTTGACCAAATCACAAGTGGACAATTCTCTGTTGGCTTCCTAACCCCCTCTCCTCATCCAGTTTTATTCTTGATGTTTTAAGTGTACCAAGATCTAAATAATTGTAATGAAACTTCTCAAGATGGTGTTATTGAGGGGAACAGTAAGGAAAAAACAGTATCACTTAGTGACTGAAAAAGTCACCCACGAAGGACGGAAGGTAGGAAGGTTAAGATTTTGATCGTAATTGCAAAGCTTTAATGCCCTACTTTGCACTGAATGTTCCTTCAGTGGTTTAAGAGAGAACATTGTGTCTTGAAGCATCTAACTACCTGGAGTATCTTAGGAACTGAGGAAAACCTAGCTCATTTCACTGAAAAACCCAGGCCTGTGCTGAGATCACTGGCGACATCTGTGGAGCTGTTACTGAAGACAGGATTAACTTCTGAAGAAGCAGCCCCGGAGTCAGAAAGAGGTGGAGCTTCCCTGACCGTCTGTGTTTGAACCTTAACCAGATTTTGCAATGAGCCACACTGTCACCTGTGCACGTGCTCATCAGAGATAGGAAGTTTTATTGATCTGCTTCTTGCGCAAGTAGGAAATATCACAAGTCACATTTGCCCTGGGTTATGCCTCACACCATTTACAAAAATTAATTCAAAATAGATCAGAGGGCTTCCCTGGTGGCGCAGTGATTAAGAATCCACCTGCCAATGCAGGGGACGCAGGTTCGAGCCCTGGTCCGGGAAGATCCCACATGCCTCGGTGCAACTAAGCCCGTGCACCACAACTACTGAGGCTGCGCTCTAGAGCCTGTGAGCCACAACTATTGAACCCGCATGACACAACTACTGAAGCCCGCACACCTAGAGGCTGTGCTCCGAAACAGGAGAAGCCACCGCAATGAGAAGCCCGCACACTGCATCCAAGAGTAGCCCCCGCTCGCCGCAACTAGAGAAAGCCCGTGCGCAGCCATGAAGAACCAATGCAGCCGTTAATAAATAAATAAATAAATAAACAAAACAGATCAGAGACCTAAGTGTAAAACCTAAAACTATAAAACTTCCAGAAGAAAATATAGAAGAAACCTTTGTGGCTTTGGATAGAGCAAGATTTCTTAGATATGATACCAAAAAAACCACATGACCCATAAAAGAAAAAGTTGGTAGCTTGGACTTCATCAAAATTAAAAACTTCTGCTCTTTCAAAGACACTTTAGAAAATGAGAAACAAGTCAAAGACCGGGAGAAAACATTTGCAAAACACATAGTTGATAAAGGAATTGTATCCAGGATACATGAAGAACTCTTAGGGTACAATTAAAAAACAAGCAACCTAGTGAAACATGAGCAAAAGATCTGAATGGACATTTTGTCAAAAAAGAGGTATGAATGGTTAATAAGCACATGAAGAGACACTCCACATCATTATTCATTAGGGAAATGCAAATTAAACCACAGTGAGATACTACTGCACATTCAAATGGCTTAAATCAAAAAATCCTGACATTCCCAAGTGCCGGGGAAGACATGGAGCCGCCTTCAAACAACACCAGTGGGAGTGCAATACGGTATGAGTCCTCTGCAACAACGGTTTGACAGTTTCTTACAAAGTTAAACATACACTTACCATATGAGCCAGCAATCCCACTTCTAGAAATTTACAAAGGGAAATAAAGACATATGTTCACACAAAAACCTGTACTCAGATATTTATTCATCATCACCAAAATTTGGAAACAACCCAAATGTCTTTCAGCTGGTGAATGGGAAACAAAGAGTGGTAGGTACCTCCACACCATGGAATACCACTCAGCCAGGAAAAGGAATAAACTATTGACACATCTGTGCAGCCCGGGTGAATCTCAAATGCATTCAACTAGGTGAAAGAAGCCGCCTCCAAAGGTCCCACAGGGTGTGATTCAATCCATGTGACATTCTGGAAAAGGCAAAACGACAGGGATGGAGAACAGATCAGTGGTTGCCAGGCGTCAGGGGTGCAAAGGGAGGAGCAGCAAAAAGGGAATTGGGGGCGTGATGGAAGCAGTTTACATCTTGACTGTGCGGGTGGTGACAAGACAAAACGAATTTGTCAAAATTCATACCTAGTCACCCCAAAGAGCATATTTCACTGTACGTAAATTATGCCTCAATAAATCTGACTCTTGATCGTTTTGGGTTGAAAAGGTCCCAAAGCCTCTACATTCTACATTGCCTGCTCCCTTCATAGTACTAAGCAAAGAGCTAGCATTTTGTAGCTCTGCTGTGCACCTAGCGCTGTGGGTAACCCTGTGCTGTCCTGGGTGCTCTTTTCAGTAAGTTACTCAGGCCATAATCCCTGGAGTCATCCGTGACTCTTTACTTTCCCTTATACCCTACCTCCCGTCCGTCAGCAAATCCTTTGTACTTAACCTTCAGTATATCCTGAACCTGACCACTCCTCATCCTCTCTGTTGCTTTCACTCCAGTCCAAGCTGTGATCACCTTCCAGCCTCCTAACTGGCTCCCTACTTCCCCTCTTGCTCCTGGTACCTGTTAGGATAGGTTAGGTTAGGTTATGGTTACAGCTCCCAAATCTTCATGACTTATCCTGACAAAGGTTGACTTCTTGCTGAAGTGATGTGCCCACTGCAGGCCAGCTGCAGCTCTTTTCCGTCTCCTCCCCCTGCAACCCAGGCTTCACCTCCAACGTTACTGGTTGCCGACACAGAGGAAAAAGGAACTCTGGAGGGTCTCGGACTGGCAACTGAGTGCCTTCCCTGGAAATGACACTCGTGGACTTCTGCCCCCAGCTCACTGGTCAGTTGGCAACAGGAAGTGCAGCCCACCATGTGCCCAAGAGGTGCAGGAAATATTTGGCGATCAGCTTGGTGACTACCATGATTCCTTAAAGTCTCTTCTCCAAACAGCCACCAGAGGATCCTTCTAAGATGTAGATGACAAAGTCACTCCCCTTGCTGAAAATCCTCCAATGACTTCTCATGACACTTTGGGTAAAATCCAGAATCTTTTCTTTTCTTCCTCTAACATTTTCCTTCTGTCTTTACATTTAATATTCTTTATTATGTCAATATAAAATGTATCAAGGATGTTGATCTTTTCTTCTTAATCAATTTTGAGATGACAGAGTAAATGTTCTGTTTTTATTCCAACCTCACAGTGCATAAAAAATTAATAAATCATACATTTTCCTGAGAGATTCACGAGTTAAATGGAATTAATAGCTAAACATTACATATAATGCTTAGAGGTTATAAAATCCAGAATCCTTTTTTATTTTCAGCTGCGCCATGTGGCTTGTGGGGTCTTAGTTCCCTGACCAGGGAATCAAACCTCCACCCTCGGTAGTGAAAGTGCAGAGTCCTAACCACTGGACCGCCAGGGAACTCCCTAAAATCCAGAATCTTGACCCTAGTCTTCAAGGCCCGCTGACTTCATCCACTCCCAATTCAGCTCCAGGCACACGGGCCTCTTGCGGTTTCCTGCCAAGTGCAGCCACCTCTTAGGGCCTTTCTACCTGTTCTTCCCCCAGATATTCCCATGGCTCCATGTCTCTCATGGTTCAGGTGGCTGCTAAATGCTCCCTCCTCAGGGAGGACCTCTCCGACTGAGCCATCTTACATGGTATCACCCCCAGTCAGTGCCATCCCCTCATCCTGCTTCATTTTTCTTTACATCCTTATCATGACCTGGCATCGCATGGTGCACTGTTTTTGCCCGACTCTTCCACTAGCATTTAATTTCTCTCGGGACGATGGCTTTGCTTCGTTTTATTCTGTATCCTTAGTGCCTAGAACAGTGTAGGAGATGTTCCCACATGTAGCAGGAGCTCAAAAATTATTGGTGGAATGAATGAAGCACTTTTACACCTGTTACCCCATTGAAATTGCAAATGATCCAGTGAGGCAAGAACTATTATGACCCTATTGGACAGATGAAGAAACCGAGTCAGTGATGTGCCCAGAGCCAGGAGTCAGTGATGTGCCCAGAGCCAGGGACAGGGTTTGAATTCAAACTCGGCGTCTGACTCTCCGACTCCATCCCTTCATCTCTGCTTCTAGAGCACACCTTGCATTGAAAAAGAATCAGTCGGTTTTGGAGGGAGCCTGAGGAAGGTGGACAGACGTGGAAGTTCAAGTGGTCTTTTTTTTTTTTTTAGTGGTCTTTGTTGACCGAGTATCCCGGGGTCCTCTTAAAGACAAGTAGGTTTTCTGCCCCTTGCACACCTAGTTAATGGGCCCACGTTACTGGGAGTTCTTGCCAAAGCAGACAAGCCACGTGTGCCAGAACCCAGGGACTGAATGATACACACTGGCACTGCTGCAGTTTGGGCCTTGGGAAGATGCGGAGTGGGAGCTTCCCTAAGATGGGCGTGGTTTCCTTCATTGATTCAACAATATCTGCTGATGCCTTGGGCCCAGAAACTGCTTCCCCAGCAGCTTGTTCTTGATGCTTGAATTTCCACCCTTAGAATCACAGTCATAGAGTTTTGAGGATGCAAAGGAGAATCAAGACATTCCATCTAGTTCTGTCTTTTTAGGTCAGAGGCAAAAACCTGGGGATGTGGAGATTGTGGAGGGTTTCACCCACACTGCACTCTTGGTCCTCACAGCCACCCTCAGACCCATGAGCAGGTTTTAAATTGGAGCTTCAAAACCTGCTTCTCTGAGAGCGGGGCCTCTCTACTAAACCACAAAAGAAATCCCCTCAACCCAAACACCCTGGGATTCATTAATCAAGAATTAGGTTAAGAAAGAGGCTCCCCCGAAGAACAGACGTCTAATGGTGGGGTTTCTTTACACGTTGTCATGGACTGAATTGTGTCCCCCGCTCAAATTCATATGTTAAGCCCTAACCCCCAATTCCTCAGAATGTGACTATTTGGAGAGAGAGCTTTTAAAGCAGTGATTAAGCTAAAATGAGCCCGTTAGTGTGGGAACTCATCCAATCTGACCGGTGTCTTTATAAGAAGAGGACGAGACACTGGGGATGCATGTGCACTGAGGAAAGATCATGTGAGGACACAGCAGAAGGTGGCTGTCTGCAAGCCAAGGAGAGAGGCCTCAAGAGAAACCAAACCGGCAGACACCTTGATCATGGACTTCTAGCCTCCAGCACTGTGAGACAATGAATTTCTGCTGTTTTAAGCCACCCTGTCTGTGGTATTTTGTTACAGCAGCCCAAGCAGACTAATAAAGTGTCATGAGTTCGTAGGTAGCTAAAGAGAGGCCACCGCGGGATCATGATAACCAACGTACGTGGAGCGCTTACAGGCGAGGTGCTGAACAATTTAGGTTTGTTAACTCAGTGAACGCTAACAATAATCCTGTGAGATGGCTTCTATGATGATGCCTCTTTTTTTTTTTCTTTTTGCGGTACGCGGGCCTCTCACTGTTGTGGCCTCTCCCATCGCGGAGCACAGGCTCCGGACGCACAGGCTCAGCGGCCATGGCTCATGGGCCCAGCCGCTCCACGGCATGTGGGATCTTCCCAGACCAGGGCATGAACCCGTGTCCCCTGCATCGGCAGGCAGACTCTCAACCACTGTGCCACCAGGGAAGCCCGATGCCTCTTTTATAAATGGGAAATGAAGACAAAAGTCCCTTACCCTGAGCTGCATGTTTGGAAAGTGGCAGCTGGGATGTGAACCCAGGCAGCCTGAGTCTAGTTATCATCACTCCCATCTTCCGGATGAGGAAACTGAGACTCAGAAACCTGTCCAACTTCCCACAGCCAGGGCATGGCAGAACCAGAATTCTAAATTCTCTGTACTTTATCACACACTGAATCCCTGGAACTCAAGAATCCTGAAAGTCATTCACCGGAGGGAGAGTAGGGACCCACCTGGAAGGGTCAGGGCACAAACGTTTGGGCTCACCAAATGCACCTGCAAAGGAGAGGCGTCTGATACAGAAGTTTGGGCCACATGACTAGGGTGAGGGGAGATGATAAAAATTGAGCCAGAATGTGAGCAGGTGAGGAGGAGGGGACGTACAAACGCCAGGGCTTTAAGGAGCACTGTCTCTCACCTCCTCTTCAAGTCCTCGCCTCCCCGTGGCTATTGCCCACAGACAGAGCTGTGGAAACTGGCCCCAGGTCACACCCCCAGGAAGGCAGCTGGCAGGATTCATTCAGCTCTCCCTGGCTCCAACGTCTACTCTCGTCTTACTTTTTTAGCTTTAGATTTGACAGCTGTTTACGAGGCACCTACCATGTGCCAGCTTCCAGGTGCTGACAACCCCTGGGAAGGGGAGGCCATGGCGGGCCTGGGCCGCTGGAACGCACGGGCTGGGAGAAATGGGCCAAAAGCCAATAATGACAGCAGGGTGGGGAGGGCAGCAGTGGCCAGGTGATTGTAATGGTCCCTCTGTGTTCTTCTGTCTCCTGGCATTTTCCTCTTTCCCAAGCAGTTAATTCTCTGTCTGAAGGAAGCGACGTGATACAGTACAAGCAAATAAGGCCTGTCAGTCTCTGCCTCTCACGTTCCCTAATTCTAAGCCCTCCACGTTCCCACAGGGGAGCTTAGGGGAGGTAAGGAATAAGCAAATGTTCGGAAGAAGAAGGCAGATGGAAGTGCTTTTTTGAGACAAGAAAACTTCCCAGGTGCTGAGGGAGGGAGAGATGGCAAGGAGGTAACGAGATGGAGAGGGCAAGGGCCAGAGAGCAGGGGTGTCCGTCCACAAACCCCCAGGAAGGTGGCAAGACCTCAGAGCAGGCAGAGGGGTGCCTACGTGGGCACAGAAAAAGCCACCTTGTAGAGATTTCAGGGACCCAGCATGGAGTGGGCATTGCCAAGATGACTCCTGGACTGGAAGGGGCCATGAACAGAAAACCAGGGATGTCTCTATGGCAACCTGTGATGAACAGATGCCCTGAGACCAGGCAGACAGGTCCCTCAGCACCCTGACACTTGGATACAATGCCGGAGAGTCTAGAACTTGGATACAATGCCAGAGAAAGGGGAAGCACCAAATGGACCAAGACTGAGTTGGGATGGGGGTTCAAAATAAAAACCAAGGGGAGAGAGATGAAAATAAGGCAAGCTATTTCTGGCATGCCTGAAATTCACACCTGCTATGTTGTATGAGTGGCAAGCCAAGGTGCATAGGAATCTACTGGCCAACCAGGATTGTCCAGGGAGACAAGTCAGGGAGGACATCCCAGGTCCATGGAACCACACATGCAGCGACACTTGGCTCGTGGACCATAAAAATCAGTGGGCTAGAACTTAGAGCATGTGTGGTGCGGTGGAGGTGAGAGTTCAGAGAGGTAAGCATCATCTTGAAGCATCTTAGAAACCGTGTGGATTGGATGGATTTCATCTTGAAGACAAGGGGACTGTCGACACATTTTAATCAAGGAAGTTGCTGGATTGGTATTGAGTTTTAAAAATCTCGTTGGGAGCAATATAGATGGTGGTGGCTTGAGTCAAACTGAGAAACGGGGCAGAAAACCAGTAAAATGGCAAAGAACTGAAAAGAACAAGGAGAGGGTAAATGGAAAGAAAACACGAGAGATTTTCAATAGTAGAATCTCCTGGACGTAATTCATGATCGCACTTTTGGGGGTGAGGCAGAGTGAGGAGTCAAGGATGATGTCCAGGTTTCGGACTTGGGTGAATGAGTCAACCATGGTGCTATTAACAGAGATAGAGTCATAGGAGGCGAGGCTGTTTGGAGGTGGAGATAATGAGTTGAGTCGTAGATATGATGAATTTGATGTGTCACTTAGGATGCTTTTGGCTGCAAACAACAACAAAACAAAAACAAAAACCCATACAAACAATGAGAAGATGTGTTATTTAACATAGCTGGAAGCCCCTGTCCCAGTAAGATACAATCAGCTGGTCATTAAGGACCCAGATTCCCTCCTTCTCTTGTTGGATTCAACCTATCCCTCATGGTTGCTGATGGCTGTCACCACTCCAGTATTACAGGGCACAACATCATCTAGAAGAAGAAAAGGAACCACTTTTCATGTGTCTATTTAAGAGCGCGAATAACCCCTTATCGCTAGACATTCCCAGCAATCTCTCCTGGCTGAATCAGGTCACGCGCCCACTCCTCAAGCAATCACGGACTTTGGTAAAACATCGGGAATGGAATGGTCGTTAGTGAGCCCACCATCACCACCTCTACAAGGTGACTGTGGCACATGCAAATGGAGAAATCTTGGGAACAGCTGGAAACGTGGAGCACAGGACAGATTTTGGCTATATTTTGAAGCTGTCATAGAGGGGCTATGAGAGGAAGGCTGTAGATGAACCTCTACAGGGATGGGGCAGACAGAAGAAACAGGGGCCAAACACAGAGCTCCGGGGAACACGCCTACTTAGGGGGCTACCTGGGGAAGATAAACGGCACTGTGGTCGCTGAGAATTTGACTGCGGATTCAAACAAACCTAGATGGGAATTCCAGTCCAGCTACTTATCAGCTGTGTGACCTGGGGTGAGGATTGCGTCATCGCTCAGAGCCTTACTTTCCTTGTCTGTAAAGTGGAACCACTAAGCCCTACCTCCCAGGGTTGCTGTGAGGAGTTGACAAGAAAATGCACACAGAGCCCGAGCCTGCATGACCTCAGCACATGGCAGCTGCTAGTAGCCGTTGGTGGAAAAGAAAACAGCCTAGAGAGGGTCTAAGAGGGAGTGACAGGGAAAGCTAGAGTATAACCGGGATGGGATGGTGTCATTGAAGGCTCAGGGTGAGAGGATTTCAAGGAGGAAAGAGTGGGCAATTATGTCATCTGCTGAAGAGAGGTCGGGTCAGAAAAATGCCCTTTGGATTTAGCAATTAGAAGGTCACTGGTACCCTTGACAAGAGCACTTCGAATGGAGTGCTGGGGGTGGAAGCCAGGAAGCAGGGGGTCAGCAGTGAAGACCAGAATTCAAGCTGCCTGACTGCCAACGTCAGCGCCCTTTCCGCTATGCCAGGAGCTGCTTCGTTCGGAAAATTCTCGTTTTTTTAAAGTCTTGCCTCAAAAATACTCATTCAGAGAGCAGTAGACAGTAGGATTCCACAATCTGTGAATGAAACGGCCCCTCTTCATCCTTTTTAATTTTTTTGTGGATCAAGCGAAGGTGGTTGTTTCCTTTCATTAGAAATATGTTGCATCCTTTCGGAGGGTTTGTGTTTACATTACCATTTTATTGCTATATGGTTCTTTTTTATATAACATATTTTGCAACTGTAAAAACAAACAAACCAACCCCAAACAACATGTGTGCTTTGCATTAAATTCAAAAAGTTCAAACCCCTCTCACTCTGCGCATTTTTGAGGCAAAGTGTGGGACTTGGAAAACCCTAGAAGAACCATGCAGTTTGGCAAGTCCTCCATTAATAAATGATAGCAGTTGCTTTTGAGACTGATTTGCTCATACGGATCATGTTTGTCAGGGCTGTCATTTAAAGTCTAATATTTTTCCCATTGCAGAACGGCTCCAAGTAATCCGAACGAGGGCAGCGGCTGAGCACGGTCAATTTCATGACCTCCTTCCTGCTACCCACCTCCCCCTCCTGGCTATTTCAACTCCCCAGTGGATGATCCCTCATCCCTAGCAACAACTGCAGCTGCTACTGTTTCTTGACTCTAGCGAGGAAAATGGGCTCGGGGCCAAGTCTACTGTCCAGGGCTCCCCGTGGAAGATGCTAGAAGAACACTGCACACTCTCTCATCATCAGTGACCCAAGTTCATCACCTCCGCTGAACATCTGGATTGCTACACAGTGAGTTCAAAGGTCCAGCGTGTGGGTCTGCACCTGGCCTGGCTGTTTAAACGGAGCTGACCTCAAACCAAACACCGGGCCCCCGTGCTGCTAGTTATGTGGAGGATTGGGTGCCAAATATAAATATTAACTTCGGCATCTTCTCCCTACAGGCCTTTGCGACTAAAAAATGCATATTAACCGTCTACTGTGCAGAAAAAGCCACCCAACTCTTCTCTGACTCCTGATCTCTTTTCCCAAGGAGGCTGCTCTCCTTTTTGACCACCGCTTTGTTCACCTGAATACCACAAGGCTCCTTTCCAGCGTGGAGCCCACTGTAGCCTCTTGCATTTCAAGTCATCAGGGATGGGCATGCTGCAGAGGTGGTCTTTCCCATCCCATCTCCCAGCGGGAGAGGCTGCGAGCGAGCAGGGCAAAAGGGGGCCTTCAAGCGGAAGTCGCTGCTTCGTTCTCAGCAGCTCTGAGACCGTCCTCCTCTTTGAAGTCAGCCGAGGAAGATGGATGAGGGTGTATGGTGGGTGTGGCTGAGAGCAGCCGGGGGCAGAACAGGTGTAGCAGTTTAAGGAAAAGGGAGACCATGTGATCCCTGGGAACAGGAATGGACCTAGTTTTCCTGTTTCTAGAGAAAGGCCTGAAGAGAGAGAGCATGGTTTAATTTCTACCAACATTTCTTAACAAGTTGGTTGTAATTATCATTCAGTGGAATGAGTGCTGGAGGACAGGGGCATGCCCAAAATATTACAGGGTAAAGAGAAGAAAAGATTGTAACGTTCACTCGGAGACTTAAAAGTTTCGCAAGGAAACGAGTGTTTGGATGGGATCCTTCGGTTGTTCCTTCACTCAGCAGATATTTATGAGCGCTACTGTGAGCTAGCACCATGCTGGGCGCTAGGCAGAGGACAAGCAAGGTTGCTCCCACCATGGAGCCGTCTCTTTCGTGAAGCTACACTGCATGCCTATTGGGTGCCAGGCCCTGGGAGATGCCCTCTTGGAGATGACAGTCGGTTGAAACAGATGAGATGGTCAGACGAGTCATTTTAAAAATGCGCCATGGGTGTTATGATCGGGGAAAAACAGGGAGCTATGGGGTGATAAGAAGGGAACTCAGTCTAGTTCAATGGTTCTCAAGGAGGGTGGTGGGACGATTTTGTCCCCCAGAGAATACTTTGTAGTCTCTGGACGTGTTTTTCTTGCCGCAGCTGTGGGGGAAGGGAGCTCCTGGCATCGGGCAGGCAGAGGCCAGGGATGCTGCACAACATCGTGCAATGCCCAGGACGGCCCACAGCAAAGAGCTCTCCAACCCTGAACGTTAACCGTGCCGGGGATGAGAGACTCCGGTTCAGTCCGAGGCTCAGGGCATGCTTTGGGGAAGAAGTGCAGTTTGATGTGAGAACCAGAGGATGCTAGGAGTTCAGAATGCTGGGGAATGGGGGTCTGGCGCCCAATCAGAGGACACCGCAGAGGGAAAGAGGAGTCCCCGGGAGGTCGAGCTGAGGATGCAGGGAAAGTGGAGGGGAGACGGTAGGAGACGAAACACAAAATGCAGCCTGTTCCCAGAGTGACTAGAGGGTCTTCTGTCCATGTTTTAAAGTGTGGACTTTATTTGGAGGGCATGATGGGCTGATACAGTCTCCCACCCATCCACCTCTCACACACACATTTATCCGCTTGGAAAATTTCAAATCCAACAATCTGATTCAACCTGCTTTTAGAAAATCCACTCTAACAGCAATGCAGATGATTGGGAAGGGAAGAGATCCGAGGTGTATGAGAGGCTTTTGTGATACAGAGACGACGAACAGAGGCCATGGCCGTGAACGTGAGGAAGCTGCCACAGACGCCTGAGAATAGAGACATTCTTATACTTGGTGGTGATTAACTGGATGTTGGAAGAGAAGGAATTGCTGAGGATGACTCTGAGGTTTCCAGCTGAGGGCTAGTGTGAGTGGCGAGGTGTGTCATAAAGGACAAGTAGTTTGTAGGGGACATAGTTCAGTTTAGAAATAATGGTGTCTATAGTCCTGAGGGGACGTCCAAGTGGGCACGTTCTGTGCACAGAGAGGTAGGTGGAACTGATGCTGAGGAAACACCTCCATGGGAGACACAGATGTGGGGATCACTCGGGCCTGTGGCGGCTTAGAAGTGGAGAAAGCATTCAGGGAAAGCGCCTAGTGAGAGATGAGGAGGAAAACGCAAAGGGCAAAGTGTCGGGGTTCATCCGGTTGAAGGGCAGAAAGAGAAGGGGAAATAGAGGGCCCAGAGATGTAGAAGGAACAGTGACATCTGCCAAGGAAGGGACTCACTTTAAGAATAAGAAAGTGGTCAAGCTGTCCAGTGGATCAGGGGTTCAGCAAGATGTGAAATTAGATGAAGCTGTTGGACACGTCAATCAAGAGGTCACTGGTGACCTTTTCAAGAGCCTTTTCACTATAATGGTGAGTGGAATTTATTTAAAGACACTTGATTATCCAAATATAGAGGAAGAAAATGGGAATTGAATGTCTTTATATCTGGGCAGAATTTATACAGCAGTCATTTTCCAGACTTGGCAAACAGAAAAGGAGGGTATCAATTAAGCAGCGGAAAATCAGAGTCACAATAGTCCAAATCATAAGAACAGTTATTGTACACTAAAATAGAAGTTTGGAGGCAAGCATCCCCAGAGTCAGCCTGGCAGCTTAGCGGTGTCATCAAGAAGCTGGCCCCTTGCTATTTTTCTGCTCTGTCATCCTCATGCTTATGACCACGTGGTTACAAAATGGCAGCTGTACCTCCAAGCATCACATTCTCACCTGACGGTACCTAAAGCAGGAAGGAAGACAGCAGGGGCCAAAATAAGGCTCACCCCACACTGCTCTCTCCTTTTAGCGGGAGACTTTCCCTTATATCTCACTGGAAACTCAAGCACATGCCTTCTCCTAGACCGATTAAGACAAAGGCAAAGGGGACAGCCAGAAATGGCTTACACCAATTATGATTCCTCTCCTGGGGCCAGGCACATGGCACGTGGCTGCCTGAACAGAATTGGTCTTCTAGTCACAAGAAAGAAGGGGGACAGGCAGTTGGGGTGGTAACCAGCAGTGTCTGCCACAGGAAAGCATCCTTCCATAGGGTGAGCATGGGCCGTGGGGAAGCAAACCAGAGAGCTCACAGAATGGGACAAGCCCTTAGAGAGCTTTGAAAAGAAGGATTAAATTTCATAGTTGATATTCACAACAGAGATATGACATCCACCATCTATTTACCAACTTTGGACAGAAGGCTGGTTGCTTTGCAGATCATATACTGAGTATCACCAAGATGTAGGTAATAATTACGACGATGCTGGCCACAAAGTATACCCACTGAGTGCTTACTGTGTGCCAGACACTTTACATTCATTATCCCAATTAATCCTCAAAACGTAAGTGAGATAAGTGGATGCTATTAATATTTCCATGCTATAGAGGAGAAAACTGGGCTATATAGCAGTTCAATAACTTGCCAGAGGTTCCTAGTAGCAGCTAACCAAGGGCTGCCTCATTCCGGCATCCACTGACTGCCTCCTTAGATTAAAAAGAAGCCACTGGGAAGTTTTGTCTTATCCCAGACAGAGAAGCAGTTGTGCATAAGAATGGAAAATCTGCTGCCACGAGCTCTGTCTCTCCACCAGTGCCCTGAGTTTTCAGTATTTCATTTTTCCACACAACTTTGCAACTAAAGTACGTCCAATTCCTTTCAGCTTTGCACCCTTGGTGACAAGCTCCCTGGCCTAACACTGCACTTCTGGGGCCTGGAGACTGAGACAGAGAGGCATGCTGACGGCTAAGTGCACGTCATGGTAACCAGAACTTCTTCCTGGTGGGAGTAACGATGCGGACAAGGTTTTGGGAACTAGGATCGAATTCTGAAAGCATTCACACGGAGTACAGGGGGTCCTCCAACAAAAGATGACAAACACTGTCTCAGGTGTTCAAGTTCTCAACCAGCATTTAGCTTCCCATCTCGAGATGTGAGAACTGGCATTTACGGGTGCTATGTTCTCGGCCCTGTCCTCACTGTTTTACATGCATTATCTCATGGAACCTCACAATGAGGTTATGGAGAAGAAATTTATTATCTCTGTTTTACAGATGAGGAAAATGAGGCCTAGAGTGTTTAAGCAGTTTGCTTAAGGTTATACGGCTAGTAAGTGGCAGAGATAAGATCTGAACCCACCCAGGTCTGTCCCTTCAGATTGATTGTTTTTTCACCACTATGAGTTACTACCAAGGTAATGCCGTGTTATAAATATCTTCAGGTATCGAACGAGCCTGGTGGAGGGGCAGGCGGAAGGGGATCTTGAAACTCATCATCTCTCTGTTTCTTTAAAATCCTCTCTCTGTTCCAAATATATTCCAGTGTGTATATTTCAGGATGAGCACACATGCCTAACTTAAATCATGGCAGCATGTTGGAAAGGCATCTTAACAGTATCTAGAAACAGAAGTAAAGAGGGCATAAATACTATGTAACCCTTTAGCTGTGCCTGTAGTGTCCTGGGGGTTGGGTGGAAGGACTTTCAGATTCCTCAGAAAGAAAGAGCTCTAAGGCAAGCCAGCCTCTCTCGGGGTTAACACTGGCCTGCTCTAAGGCTGGGACCCGTTGTTTTGCTAACTGAGTTTTCCATTTCTTTCCCCACCATTCCCAAGACTGCTAAGATTACCCACTGTGGCTTGGATTAGGGTTGTGGGTGGAGAGACCAGCTGGGAAGTGTCAAGGAGATGACCCCGCCTTCCCACCAGCATGTGAAAACTCAGTTCTAGGCACCAATGTCAACCCCTCTCTCCCTTGAGAAAGAATTTGGATTCCTCTTACCAATACAGAGATTAGAGGTATTATCCAGAAATGGCATCATCACAAATCATAATCCGAACCTAAAGCAGGGGGGGATCTGAAACAATGTTAAATCCACTCAAGGCTGCTTCTGGACCACAGTGCACCCACAGGGTGCCCTAGCATGTGAATTAGAGTAGGGCACCTCTCCCTCTAAGCAACACAGCCAGCCTGGTGCCAGGGTACATGACTTGATGAGTGGAGAGCAGCCTGGATTTTAGCCCTCACTGTGCAAAGCACAATAAAAAATGACGGCCCTGATCCAGGTCTTGTCTCGGATTCCCTGGAATGTTTTCCAGTGGTTAAAAGCAGAAAGCTGGGGGACACCTTCTCACCCAGCTTAAAGGGGAAGGAAGAGAATTCTGAGGACTCTTTTCTTGTTGTTGAATTACTGAAATCCTGCAGCTCAGCCTGGAAAGACTCAATTAAGAAGAGTTGTAGGAAAACCTCAGAACCATGAAAGGTACAAGGCCATGTTCAAAAAGCTTTCAAAACCTGTTAGCACAGAACAACTTTGTTTTGTTCACAAAATTGGCATTGATTCAGCCAACACCTCTCCTCTTAGCTTCATCTCTCAGCCTCATTCACAACTCCTCCTGTCCCAGGAGGAAGGCAAAGACAGTGTTTAAGAGGACAGGGCTGCTGGTGGGAATGTGAACTGGTACAGCCACCATGGAGAACAGTATGGAGGTTCCTTAAAAAACTACAAATAGAACTACCATATGACCCAGCAATCCCACTACTGGGTATATACCCTGAGAAAACCATAATTCAAAAAGAGTCATGTACCAAAATGTTCATTGCAGCTCTATTTACAATAGCCCAGAGATGGAAACAACCTAAGTGTCCATCATTGGATGAATGGATAAAGAAGATGTGGCACATATATACAATGGAATATTACTCAGCCATGAAAAGAAACGAAATTGAGCTATTTGTAATGAGGTCGATAGACCTAGAGTTTGTCATACAGAGTGAAGTAAGTCAGAAAGAGAAAGACAAATACCGTATGCTAACACATATATGTGGAATTTAATAAATTTAAAAAAATGTCATGAAGAACCTAGGGGTAAGACAGGAATAAAGACACAGACCTACTAGAGAATGGACTTGAGGATATGGGGAGGGGGAAGAGTAAGCTGTGACAAAGCATGGCCATATATACACTACCAAACGTAAAATAGATAGCTAGTGGGAAGCAGCCGCATAGCACAGGGAGATCAGCTCGGTGCTTTGTGACCACCTAGAGGGGTGGGATAGGGAGGGTGGGAGGAAGGAAGACACAAGAGGGAAGAGATATGGGAACATATGTATATGTATAACTGATTCACTTTGTTATAAAGCAGAAACTAACACACCATTGTAAAGCAATTATACTCCATTAAAGATGTAAAAGAAAAAAAAAAAAAGAGGACAGGGCTATAGATCTAGGTTTAGAATTGACCATACTTCTTTGGAGCTATGTGACCTTGGGCAACTTACTGAACATCTCTGAACTCCACTTTCCTTATAGGGTTATCATAGCAAATAAATGGGATAATGATGTATAAAGCACTTTGCATTATGTTAGGCTCTTGGAAAATGGACAATACATAACAGTTATTACTAACCTAAGCAGTGCTAGAAGAAAGAATGCAGGAGTGCTCAGCCCATCTGACCCTGCTTTTCTTGCCTAAACACCCAGATGCATTAAGACCAGCATGGTAAGGACTATGAGAAGTACATATGACTGGAAGTTGGCATGAAAAACTTTTTTTTTTAACTTATTGAGCATCTTTATATAAGGCACTGAGCTAAGTATGGTGGTGAAGACAAAGATGAGAAAACCCCTCTACCCTTAAAAAGTTTGCAGACTGGTAAGAAAAGAAGTAGCAGAGAGGCATCTTCTATTACCAGTTCAGAAAAAATTCTGGAGGCATCATTTTCTCCCTGCCCTATCCACCACCTGGAGGAGCCAGGCCTTCATGTCTTGTGACCCCAACTCATCCTGGGTACAGCTGATTGGACCAGAACTAGACACGTGACCACACCAAGCCAATCAGATTCTCTCCTGGGAATTTAAAATTGAGTGGATCAGAATTCAGACTCAGGATGGAGTTCATCATGATGGTTATGGGTACAGAACTCACAGTGATGTAAACTCAAGGCTAACAGAATTCTCAGCCTTGCGCACACCAACTAGTAAGCTGAGAATTCCACAGTAAAGCAATGAGGGGAGGCCAGGCGGCTCCAGAAAGAGACAGAGGCAGTAGCCCTTTTGGATTCTTAATGGCATTTCAGTGCCTTGGAGGCTCAGCTATCCTTTCTTCAAGAGGGTTTCATGAGTCTTCTCTTCCGATAAACCCCTTTTCACCTGAGCAGTCAACACCCCCTGGTTCCACAGAAGGGCTAAATGTGTGGGACCCACTGATTAGATATAGAAAGCTGCCAAAGGCCATTCAGATATGACTCCTTTCATCAGAAGAACTGCCTCTTGAAAGCCTGATTAGATTAACTATTTGGATTTAATCCAAACAACTGTTTGGCCATTGATCCCGTTTGGACAGACCCAGGAAACCAGGAGGATCCTCCCCTCTTGCTTAGAGCACCACAATGTTATGTGACGGCAGACCATTAGGAAGAGTTCCTTGAAAAACGCATACTCCTGGGGAAATAAAATTCCAAAAGTTGTAGATAAAAGAAAGGTGCAGTTAAGGCTCTTTCAGGCTCTTTCAGGCCTGCCTTGTGATCTCTAGAGGGGGGCAACTGCTTGCTTTCAGGTCTTGGGCTTGCAGGTATGTACTTGTTTTCACGGCTGACTTAAGAGACGGTTTATGCCAGCACCACCCAGCTGTGTAGAAGACAGGAACAGCTGGCCATCAGTCCAAAGGCAGTGTCCATCCAAAACATCTTTTTAGAAAGCATAAACACAATTTCTTTCATCCAAGCACACTTTCTAAACATTCTGGGCTTGCTGGTACATTAGCAACATTATTTTGCCATGGCTAAAGCCTCTAAAATTTATTTCAGGGAAGTCTTTGAAAGGGATATTGCATTTGAGGAATATGTATATTGCCTGTACATCAATTGGCATCTTGGGACGGCTCTGGGGCACAGAGGTCAAAGCTTAGTGATGCATGGAGTTGTCGTCCTAATGGTAAGTATTGATTAGTAGCCTCAGAAACAACCAGCAGGCACTCAGTCTTTCTCCAGCCAGACGCCGGGCTCCCAAAGAAGGAGTGTCTTTCCCAGAGAGCCTTGAAAAACAATGCATGGAACACTCAAGCCTGCAGTACAGAGAGGCACTGAGATAGTGAATGAGTGCTTCAGTGGGATAAGTGGAAAATGAAAAATAGCATCGGGAAACATCTGCATAGCTATGATACCTGATAGGAGAGTACTCAAAACCAATACATATCATAGCCATATAATTACATTAGTTTTCTATTGCTGCCCAAATTACCCCAAACTAAGTAACTGAAAATAACACAAATTTATTATCCCACACCTCTGTAAATCCAAAGTCCCAGTTGGCTGGACTGGTTTCTCCGTTCTGGGTTTCACAAGGCCAAAATGAAGGTGTCAGCAGGGCTGCATTCCCTCCTGGAGACATTCTGGATAAACTGTTTCCAAGCTCGTTCAGGTTTCTGGCTGAATTCAGTTCCTGACAGATGTAGGGCTCAGGGACCGCTTCCTTGCTGGCTGTCAGCTGGGAGCTGGTCTTTGCCCCTAGAGGCTGCCCACATTCATTCTCATGCTGGTCACATTGTCCCCTCCAGCAATGGCGGGGTCCCTCTCACACTTCAAATCTCTCCAACTTCGACTTCTGCCAAATTTCTCCTACCTGCAGCCAGAGAAAGGTCTCTGCTTTTAAGGGTTCATGTGATTCGACTGGGCCCACTGGATCATCCAGGATAATTTCTCTACTTTAAAGTTTGTAACCTTAATTACATCTGCAATGGTGTTTTGCCATGCGTCCTAACAAATTCACAGGTTCCAGGGATTAGAATGTGGACATTTTGGGGGTCCTACTATTTGACCTATCACTCTATATATATATATATAAAAATATGTGTGTGTGTGTGTGTGTGTGTGTGTGTGTGTGTATATTCTTTCATATCCTGAAAAGCAGAGTTACAGCTGGAGCAACAAGGGGGGGTCTGCACTGCAATCTAACTGAGCAAAATGCATTGGATGGTGTATTAGTCACCTATTGCTGCATAACAAATTACCCCCAAAATTTAGCAGCTTAAAACAACAAGACTCCATTATCCCACAAATCACATGCAGCTCAGCTGAGTGTCCCTCGGTCTCTCATGAGGTTGCAGTCAAGCTGTTTGCCGGGGCTACAGTTTCTTATGAAGACCTGACTTGGGGGTTAAAGATCCACTTCAAGTTTACTCACAAGTTGGCAGGCCTCAGAAGATTTACCTCCAAGTTCACCCAGATGGTTGTTGGCAGGCCTCTACTCCCCACCACATGGGTCTCTCCATAGGCTGTCTGAGTGTCTTCCCAACATGGCAGCTCATGATTTGAACGAGAGCCAGAGTCAGAGAGTGAGCATACCAACAGGGAGTGAGAGAGCCTGAAATGGAAGCTGCAATCTATTTTTTTTTTTTTAAAAACCATCTTAACCATTTCTAAGGGTGCAGTTCAGTAGTGTCAAGTATATTCACATTGTTGTGCATCAGATCTCCAAAACTTTTTCATCTTACAAAACTGACACTCTATCCTCATTGAACAGCTTCTCATTTCCTACTCCCCTCAGCCCATGGCAGCCACCGTTCTACTTGAATTTGACTGCTCTAAGGACCTCATATAAGTGGAACTGACAGTTATTTGGTTTTTGTGACTAGATTATTTCACTTAATCTAGGAGGTCTTCAAGTTCATCCGTGTTGTAGTATGTGATAGGATTTCCTTCTTTTTTAAGGCTGAATAATATTCCAATGTATGTACATGCGCCATTTTCTTTATCCATTCATCCATCGATAGGCATTTGGGTTGCTTCTACCCCTTGGCTATTCTGAATAGTGCAGTTGTGAACATGAGTGTGCAAATATCTTTTCAAGACTCTGCTTCCAATTCTTTTGGATATATACATAAAAGTGGGGTTGCTGGATCAGATAGTACTTCTAGTTTTCTTTTTTTGCGGTACGCGGGCCTCTCACTGTTGTGGCCTCTCCCGTTGCGGAGCACAGGCTCCGGATGCGCAGGCCCAGCGGCCACGGCTCACGGGCCCAGCCGCTCCGCGGCATGTGGGATCTTCCCGGACCAGGGCACGAACCCGGGCACGAACCCATCGGCAGGTGGACTCTCAACCACTGCGCCACCAGGGAAGCCCACGCCATTTCTCTTTATGGCTGAATAATATTCTATTGTATGGATACACCACATTTTATTAATCCATTCATTCGTTGAAGGACCCAAGAGATGCTTATCAGAAGGGAAGTTTGAGAAAGGCTGCCAACTAAGTTTTACAGGGAGATCAAAAGCAGTTTGGATGTCTCAGATGCTCATGAAAATGCAGATTGCTAGACCCAACCCAAATCTCCTGAGTGAGAATCAGAGAAGGGCCTAGAGATCTGTATTTTAAACCAGCTTTTCAAGGAGATTCTTTTGCACAACGAAACTCAGACTTAGAGCAGGAGTGAGGTGCGGTGGGTAGCAGGAAAAGCGACTATTCCCTACAAGAACACTGTTCCCAAGGGGCACCTTTTCAACAGTTTTTAAAGGTAACGTGATGAGATGAACGCTCATCACTGAGCAATATGACTATGATGAAAAGACCTAAACAGAAGCTTTGTGAACACAAAATCCTGAGACACACACAGGAGGCAGTCAAAGATGAGGCCTCTTACTATTTTTCTTATTTTCTGTTTTATCCCCCTGTAGACCCTGCCCTCTGGCCAGGCCTCAACCCCAGACCAGTTTCCTCTGATATAAGAATTTAACTAAATAGGTGTCATGTCATAGATTCTCAGAGCCGAGAACTTGGGAGCTTATCTTGTTCAATGGCTCCAAACACAGGTGATCGTCCAATCAGCTTTCAGGATTCTTTTAAAACTCCTTCTTTACAACACTCCTCTCCCCTCCCAAGCTGTCTAGATTCGGTAACTCTAGGCTCTTGAAATCTGTGGCTTTACAAAGCTCTCCAGGTGTACCTGATGGTCAGCCAGCTTCGATAACCACTGGTCCAACACCCTCATTTTTCAGAGCAGGAAACTGACTCAGCATCAGACAACTGCAGGAAAGAACTTTCCCTCGAACTTAGGCCTCCTGAATCCTCATCA